>NC_136061.1:2026401811-2027687623 GCF_964261635.1 Lissotriton helveticus
TCTAGGAACTGGCAGGGTACAGTATCTCAGTTGAAAAGTCAGGTTTTCAGTGACCTTTGGAACTCCTGAAGAGTGCGGGAGGTCCTAGGGTAAGGGCAGAGGTACTTCCAGGCTCTGGCTGTGAGGTAGGAGAAGAAGCATCCTCCTGATCTGTTACATCCTATGCAGGGTGTGATCCAGAGCGAGTGATACAGGGCCGTTAACGTGTGGGGGAGGAGCTTGAACTTGTATCTTTTCTGGACCAGGAACCATTGGAGTTTTCTGAGGTGGTGGAGGTGTGTGTGAGACAAGGAAGAATGAGGACGAGTCTAACAGTGGCATTCTGAATGGTCTGCAATCTTTGAATGAGGTAGAATTGGAATTGGAATTGGAATAGGATTTATATAGCACATGGCTACCCGGAGACATCCCAGCGCTGCGGAATTGATCAAAGCACAGATAAAATTGAGGGAAGAGCCAGGCTTTCAGTTGTTTGCAGAATGTTAACAGGTTGGTTTCCCTGTGGATGGTAAGTGGCAGGGAAGTCCAAAGCCTGGAGGCATTGTAGGAGAAGAGGCAACCCCCTGTCTGTGCCTTCTTGATTCTGGGGGTATTAGCTAAGTAAAGGTGGCCAGTGAGTAGCTTTCTATTGCATTTGTAAGGTTTAATCAAAGCTCTTAAACATTGGGGGGCCCTTACCCTGGAGGATTTTGTGTGTAATGCAAGGAGATTTGAAGTTAACTCTCTCCTGGATCGGGAGCCAGTGAATGGAGCTTAATGCGGGTTTGGCAGAGCACCGATTTCTGGTGCCTGTGAGAAGTCTAGATGCCGAGTTCTGGACTAGTTGGAGTTTGGGTGTTCCCATAGTCCAGTCTGGAGAGGATAAGCCCCTGAATAAGAAGTTTTCTAGAATTGGCAGGGAGAAGGGGAAGTATTTTCAGCGTAGTTCAAAGCAGGCAAAATCAGACTCCCGCAGTTTTCCTTGCTTGAGTTTGAAAAGAGAGGTCCTGGTCGAGCCAAATGCTCAAACCTTTTATCTCTTTTTTTGGGGTGGGTGCTGGTCCCATACCGATCGGCCACATGGAGTAAGGGGTGCATTTTAACTGGTTGCCCAGCATCAAAAGCTCCATTTTTTCACTGTTACGTTTCAGGTGTGATCTGTTAATCCAGCTTGTAAATTCTTTAAGACAGGAGCACAGATTTTCCGGGGATTGATCCAACTGATTCAGAGATACAACAAGTTGTGTATCATCTGCGTAAGTGACCAGTTTGATTCCAAAAGGGGCTACTATATTCTCCAGTGGAACCATATACACATTAAAAAGTGTGCGGCTCAGGGACAGTGGAGTAAAATAGCTCGGGAACGGGTGTTACCCTCAAGGACCTGAAAGGTTCTATTTTCCAGGAATGTCTTCAGCCAAGAGTGGGCCGAGCCAGTAACTCCTACTCTGTTAAGCCGGTGTACCAAGATACAGTGATTCACTGTTTCAAAGAGGATCGCAGCTGCTGAACCTCCAGAGTCAAGGATCTTTCTCGCCTCTTTTACAACTGCAATCAGTGAGGTTTCGGTGCCCTGACCCGGTCGGAAACCCGTCTGAGAGTAGAGCAGTGGAGAAGTCCACTGGACTCAAGGAAGGCGGATAGCTGGTGGTTGACAAATTTTTCCTCCACCTTGCTAATTCCGGGTAGAAAAGAGATGGGACAATAGTTACTCATCTCAGTTGGATCAAGGTGTTTTTTTTTAACAGTGCCTTTACTATGGCCATTTTCTAGTTTAGGGGAACTGTGCCCTGTGTTAGAGAGGCATTAATTAGGTTGGCAATAGGGGAGATGATGGTGGGTGCCGCTGACTTCAAGATGTTAAGCGGTGCCGGGTCGAGCGGCGAGCCACTCTTGATTGATTCTAAAATGGGAGGAAGTAGCTCCATTGTGAGAGGACTAAAGGAGTCTAAGCAATGGGCATTATTCTGAGGTTCTGATAAATGGGACTCTGGCAAGTGGTCATTATTGATGGTTGGAAGCAATTTAAAAATGTTTTGGATTTTAGAGGCAAAGAAATTCTGCCAGATCGTTACTTCGACGACAAGAGGGGTCGTGGCAGGAGGTGGGTCGGGGAGTTTCAGAAGTTTTTTAACAATGCGGAATGTTTCCCTAGAGGAGTTAACAGAGGATTGGATTTTTTCTTAAAAAAAAAAAGACGCCTACGTTGTTTTGAGTGCAGGTTGGTAAGATAAGATGGATAATCTATATTAATTTTTTTATTACTAGCAAAGTCTTTCCGCCATACTCTTTCTAGTCTTTTGCATTGTTTCTTCATAATACGGAGTTCTGAGGTAAACCAAGGAGATTTGCACGTTCCACTTTTTGTTGACAAACTTTTTCTGCGCAGTACTATGTCCAAAGAGTTCTCAATCCATGACGAAAATGTCTGATCTGCTACTGAAGAGTCAGCATCACATGTGAGAATGGCTATTTCAAGTTTGCGCCTCCAGTCATATAGGACTAATTTGGGCCAGAGTCATTCTAAGGTGCATGGGGCTGGCACATGGAAGTCCTCAATGAGAGTGTGCCAGATGAATGGTACTAGAAAATGATCTTACCACGGGACGAGAGAGGGTTCCAACACTTTCAGTTCAGATATGTTTGATAAAATAGGGTCTAAAAGATGACCTTTCACGTGTGTAGCTTGATGAATCTTGAGGTTGAGGTGGTAGGCTGCAAGGTCAAGTGCTAGTTCACCAGCTACTTTGTCCAAATGGTCATCAAAATGGAGATTTAAGTCTCCCAGAAGAGTAAAGTTGGACGAGGTACTGACCAAGGAGATGATAGTTTCCAATAATGAGCTACAGAATTGTCCATATGCTCCCGGGGGGCAGTATAAGAGGATGTCAGAGAGTGATTTCAAGGGAGAAAGTTGAATGGTAAAGTGGGCGTTCTCACACTCTAAGATGGGACTGTCCAGAATGCGACAAGTAAGGTGATTTTTGTAAATAATTGCGATTCCCCCACCCTTGCCATCAGTTCTGTCAAGGCGCTGAATCAGGTAGCCCGGAGGGAGATCCTGTACAGTGTCAGGGTCAGAACTTGGAGAGAGCCACGTCTCAAAATAGTTTATTGCAAGTCTCAATAATATCAATTTAAATTTGACCTTGACACACACATAATTACAGATTGCATCACCTTCCTGGACATAGAAGTCTTAATAAGAAATATGAGTATTTGTACTATCTGCACAGAAAAAAGACCTTGTGCAACAGCATCTTGCATGGGAATAGGGGTCATCATGAGAAATTACGATGGGGCATCCCCTACGGGGAAATGCTGAGAGCACATAAAAATTACTCTGAGCAAAGTGACTTCAGAAATGAAGTCTTGGACATGAAAAATCGATTACTCGTGAGGGAATATCCGCCTGCAGTAATTGAAGAAGCAATAAAATGGCCATCCACTCAACCCAGAAGTGAATTGTTTGTTCCGAAGGTGGCAATCTTGAATAGTGGGGAAGTAAATATTTGACTGATAATTGATTATAATCAACAACATAAGGAAATCAGAAAGATAATGCAAAAGCACTCTGAGATCAGATCGAAC
Organism: Lissotriton helveticus; assembly: GCF_964261635.1. NCBI lineage: Eukaryota > Metazoa > Chordata > Amphibia > Caudata > Salamandridae > Lissotriton > Lissotriton helveticus. The sequence continues at coordinate 2,026,405,382 of NC_136061.1, forward strand.
TTTGAATGCAACCTTACAGGATCAACCAAGCATAACATACAGGAAGATTGCCTCCTTAACAGAAATCTTGACCAAGAGTCACTTCACCCCCAAGACAAGTGCAAAGACGAGCTGGGTCAACCAAGCGGGCTTTTGGAAGTGTGCCAAATATAAAGCCTGTGAACATGGGGTAAACAAAAGGGACTATAAATTACAAAGTGGAAGACTAGAAAAGATAAAAGAGCATATCACCTGCAAAACTGACTTTGTAATCCATATCCTTCAACCCCATGTAATAAATAATATGTCAGCAGCACCATCAATAGTTTGAAACTCAGGATATTACAGCACCTGAGAGCAATCAGTAATAAAGACTGCTCATATCTGATTGCTAAGCCCTTCAGGGAGGAACATCAAGGTAAAACAAAACATCTCTAGTACTTTGGTAACAAACACATAAAAAAAAAGAGAGAGGAGGTGACAGAGAACTACAGCTGAGAAGAATGGAAACGAGACTCATCCTGTCAATAGGGACTGAAATACCAATGGGACATGAACTGGATGCAGAACTGCATATACATTTATAAACTGAAGTAACTTGACTCCTCCCACTGCCCTCGCTCCCCCTTACCCCGATCCCCCTTCCTGAAGGTTCTGAATTTCCACAATTCAACTAATTTCAAACCCTTGTAGATAACATATTTTCCACTCTGCAGATCAAGTAAAATGCAGTAATATGTATGACGTAATCTTAATTTGATAATTATGTATGCACTAGCACTTTAGACAAATGTCAAACAGATGTCTTAACTGATAAGCACCCAATACAACGCGGCTTTAACACTGCATACTATTACATCGCAAGCATTACAACGCATGCAATGTAACAACGCGTACCATTACTACGCATACCATTACATCGCATGCACTTTTGCAACACAAGCCATGTAATGGCTATTCACATCTTTGTGAGGAAACTGAGGCTCTTCCGTTTCCTCACAACAACGTGCACTGCCCCTCAGACGTTGTTGGAACCAGGAGAGATGAATCACAAGGAGAGAGAGGTAAGGGGGTTTGGGGTAAGGGGAGGGTTGTGCTGCGGTTGGTGTTTCAGTGTAGAAATCGTACTGGGGCAGGGGAGGGTTGTGCAGGAGGTAGTGTCTTAGGGTTTAGGGTAGTGCTGTGGTGTGTGTAGTCCAGGATAGTGTTTTAACGTTTAGGGTAGTGTTGGGTGTTGTGCAGGGTAGTGTTTAAGTTTAGAGAGCGGACTGGGGGTCAGGGGAGGGTTGTGCTGGAGGTAGTGTTTAAGGGTCTAGGGTAGTGCTGTGGTGTGTGTGTAGTGCAGGGTAGTGTTGTTGGGTTTAGGGTAGTGTCAGGGGATTGTGCTGGGGTAGTCTTAATGTAGGGAGAGTACTGGGGTTCAGGGAGGGGCGTGCAGGAATACTACATTAGGGTGCAGGGCAGGATAGGTTAGTGTCACTTACATTGCATACTTTTACCATGTGTATAGCTTTATCATGCATGCCTTTGCATTGTAATGGTATGCATGGTAAAAGTTTATGCGTGGTAAAAGTATGCGATGTAATGTCATGTCTTTGTAATTTGTAATTGCAACACGTAGTAATACACACGTTGTAATGGCACGTGTGGTATTAGTACGTGTTGTAATGAGTCATATGCGTCTTAACCTGACCCTTGCGCTTCAGCACTTTATGGTTCATTGAACATTGGATTTGATGTTGGTAACAACTAGCTAAGCAAATTACAGTCAACTTGGGTAAACTAATTTATATCTGGCGTCTAACATTTTAGTGGACTACCTAATCCGCGGACATTAAGCAGCTCCTTATGCAGAAGCATTAGCATTTTAGAAGTACCCCTTATAGATCTGCACAATATAGCACTTTATTTGTGTCTACTAAGTACACCAAAGAACTACTGGTTCAACAAATGAGCCTCAATAGCATTGCAAATTTACGCACCAGCACTTTAAATGAACTAGCTTTTTAGGAGAACATTTTAATGAAAATTCATTCCAGGATGTATGTAGCACTATATTTGAAGGAAATATTATACCTTGTAGTAATGTATGCTAATGCAATCTATTTGGTTGAACACACTCATTGATTGTCGAGTGATTGATCACTGCTGCTAATATCATCTTGTCGTACGCTATTATCCTAAAAGATGTGAAAATATATTTAGTCATTATCATGGGGTACACTTGCTAATGTCAGTTAGGCCAGATTAATGGGTTTCAAATATAATACAATAACATAAAATAGACCAGAATAAAATTAAGCTTGTGAAAATATACACAGCAATTTAGTCATCATCATGGGTTACCCATGTTAAATGGCCCCTCTGCAGGATGGTACTCTTTCGCTTATGATAAAAACGTAGGAGGTCTTCTCTACCATGATATATGGTCCATGAACAAAGGAACACTGCTGCTATTTGCATCAATGTTCATGTATAAATACAATGAACAGTCAATGGACAGCTTGGATATACATCATTACAAATATTGATGTACATCGATCCCTACATGAAATTTATAATACTGTGATGGTAAAATAGTAATTTCCTGTACTATACGCACATGGAACAACCATGAGACTTAAGTACTTTACTGACATGATGTAAATGATGCTATATTGTCTGTTTGAAATTTTACCTGAATGCAACAATTCTATCTAAGCAAAATGTCAACAAAGTGTACTTTACAAAATTAATTGTATTGCTGGATAGAAAATGTATACAAAAAAACGATTGAGGTTTAGTCTGGTTGTCATGGTTAACACTGTAAAAGGACTATGGTCCTGAAATCTATTTAAGGACTAGACAAATGCGTGGACAATATGTGTCCTGTAATAGGCAAGCACCGAAACCCGCAGACTGTCCCCTTATGCACCGCTGACATGAAATGAAATAAATAATATTTATAATGAGAAGACCTGTAGTGCCGCTTTGCTTCCTTGCTATACTATGCTGCAGTAATCTTTGCTGTGGATTAGGTACGGTGGAGCATAAAAAAAAAATATATATATATATATATATTTATTACCTACTGGCGGTCGCCAGTGGGTAGTTAAAGTTAGGACCTATTTTCAATAGGATATCTGCAACATTCTATTTGGAATCACTTTGGTCCCGGTTGACGAATCTTCGCGAAATTTTCAAAACTGGTGGGCGCTCCAGTCCGCTCCTCTCCTGAAAGTCTTTGTGTGATTCATGAAGCGGGGGGGTCCCAAAACGTGTTTTCCCCATGCAATTTTCCATAGGAACCGTTCATCGCGGCTACAGCCCGAACTGCTGAACGGAATTACACCAAATTTGGCAAAGAGGTAGTACTTGGTTCAGACTCGTGCCTTTTGCCTAAATGGTGTAAATCCATTCAGTAGTTCCTGAGAAAAATACAATTAAAAGTACATATATATCTACGGCCTCGGTGGATCCGCGCATCTTGCGCGCACTCTAAGCGCACCGTCCCGAACACACGCTGAATGCTAATTGGCTGTCAAGTGGGTTGTCAACATTCGAAACCAGGAAGTGTTGGCAGCCATTTTGTGCCTCGGTAGAAGCGAGGATCTAGAAATTAGTGGAACAAGTGTTCAAAACGTATAAAGGGGGCAGGTAAGAAATATTTTTGACCCTCTAGACCTGCTTAGGGGGTCCCACAAGGACTGAAAAAACTGAGAAATGTGCACTGGGTGCATGGATCCGCCGTAAAAAAATTAAAAACGAAGTGCAGGTTCCTGTGCTTGTTTAAAAATTAGCTACCTGAGAGGGTCAAATCCCGGGGTCTAAAATATTACATTTGATGGGGGTTTAGAGGGGCCCAGTAGCCCAGGGACCCCCATTCCTCGGTGCTACAAAATAAATGGGGGAGGGAGCTCAAAGATCCATCTAAGCCCCGGGGATTACCACCCTCCGGGTATTTTTATATTTTGGGAGGGCGACGGTGTGGTCTCCATTCTGGAGCAGTCGAAAGCCTTGGGGAACACCACCCCTCAGGAGCGGCTCCTGCTGTGTCTTGGGGTGCCTACTCCTAGGACAGTGCTGTTTGCTATGGCAGGGCGGGAGTCAAGGTTCCCGCTCTGTCAGAGCAGACTTGAGGGCATATTAACAAGTGCCATTTTACCGCAATTTTTAAAAAAATGCAGTGAAAATTATATCGCCTTATTTACTAGGCGACGCTAAGATGCATTAACGCATGTTAGCAGCCTGTTTGCTAACAGCTCGCCTTGTATCTCCAATGAGTTGCAATGTAGGCATTCCCAGTGGCAAAGTTGGTGTTCCTATGACAATATAACATGGAAGAGGGAGGTATGAAAACAGCGTTGTATTTACTAGGCGGCCCTGGATTTGAGGACCGATAGCAAAACTCTTGGTAATTGCGGTTTATGTCGGATCCTAACATCTGTTCTGAAGTAGACTTAAGCATGTTTATTATGCGAGGTGGATTGATATGTTAAGTCCACAGTCTTATATTAACAAGCTTTTTACTTGCGAACATGAATTACTGCTGTATTTCTCGCGATACTGTGGGCATATTTACAAGGACAGTGTTAAAATTATCATCGCTTTAGCGTTAGGAAAGTTCCGTTAAAGCGGCCATAACGGGCTTAATAATAGGCATTTGAGAATTCATGAGAATTCCAATAGAAGCCCAGGTTTACCCCAGATCATTTTAACGCTGTCCTTGTAAATATGCCCATTACAGACTCCTAATTTTACCATTAAAAAATATCACCTACTACTAATTTTTATTCTTCCTCGGGATCCCATCCCATGGGCGTATATTCAATGTTGGGGACTGTGGGTGGAGACCCAATGTCCCTACGGTGCCAGTCAGCTCCCTGTGTCCTTCAGAAGCCACCATTACTTTTCCACACGGGACCTGCTAATATGCAGCTCCCGTGGGGAAAAGCATTCTGCTTTGCATTTTAAAAGAGAGAGTAGGTTTTCGTGTTCTTTCTTTCAAAATGCAAACCAAGTTTGCTATGGCAGGGCGGGAGCCTCAGCTCTCACCCTGCCATAGCAAACAGCAGTAATGAAAAAATCTTCCGGAAAGACAACAAAGGATTTTGAAGTCCATTATCGCCGTTTTAGCTGTAGTCTGCTGTTGTTAAAGCAGCAATAATTTTAATGCCGTCCTTGTAAATATGCCCCTAAGTTTTGGAATGTCGGCAATCCCGTCTCCCATTTAAATAGGCACAAAGTATTGAGTGAAGTGCACACTGTGAATCGTGAAGCAACAAGTCTAATTGTGATCGATAAAGAATTGCCCATTGTTGAGTACAGAGTAGGTAGATTGGACATGGGGTTTTGTAACGTCAGTGGCTATTCCTCGAGCCCTCTCTTGAGGTTAATTCGAAGAGTTGTGTACTTCTTTTGCTCGTAATGTACATAGTATTCATTCATCTCAGTTTGCTTTCCCCTCCCGTCATGTAGAGGATCCTGGGTAAATATAACGGCTTCTGTACAGCCAGTACCTTTCAACCCTACCCCCAAACTGCTTACTGCATGTTACCATAGTAACAGTTCATGGAATACTTAACTGAGCACACAGGTCACAAGTTGAACACACAATTTTGCTAATCCAAACAGTAAGTGTGCTGGACTTTTTAAAATTTTCCATAGGAACCGTTAATCGCAGCTACAGACTCTGGTAAAGAGCTGGTACAGAGTTAGCCTCAGTATTATACTTCTAGTTATAAACATCATTTCTACTTTTGATTGTTAAATCTTCTCTAAGGATATGATTATCACACTAAATAATAGTGAAATGTTGTCAGAAAAAGAAGACGTATACACTCATTTTTTTTATTAAACAAAAATAAATAAATAGAAACGTAACTTTAACATAAAAGTATAATGAACAAAATGTGGGATGGGCTCCAATGGTAGGAGGGTAGTTAACCTGCAAAACAAAAATGAAAATAAGTCTTTAAAATTAGATCGATGTGACTGAATGAGGTCAAAGATCATAAATTAACATAACACTTGGCAATATGCCTTATTCGCACGTGTGCAGTGTGCCTGATACATCCCATCCCTCTCATAGGCCCGAGTTGAAGAGGTGCCTCTAAGGAAGTGCCTGCTGGGTGAGATCTACAATATGGTCCAGCAGGTCTTTAAAATGATTCAGAGATGAGACAGAATTGTGTGAGAGATCTCGTCATTATGCAGGACAATATCGTTTATTTGTAAAGCGTTTAATTGGAGGCATTGTGTATCTAGGACGCTCTGCTTACCTTTTGTAAACACTGTTTTCAACAGAGCTCGCAACTTGAGTTCTGCTTTGGTTCTATACTGCAGACTGTATTAAATTCAGCCTTGATTTATTTATCTTTATAAAAGAATGATGACATCATACCAAAGTGCTGACTGTAGCAGCACGCCTAAGCCGACGAGGCGGCTTTCGCAGAACCCAGCAGAGATCACATTGTACTACTAACAATCTGGGCGCAACGGTCCACCGTGACTAATCTAATCAAGAGAACATCAGCCCTGCTAGCGTGTTTGAACAGGAGCACCAACCCAACAATATTCTTAACGCACGCCTTGCCTCACATTGAGAACCCGGCCGGGTGCTCATGTGAGTCATTTTTTATTATTTCACTTTCCACAGTGACACACATTCACCAAACCTGGGCTATTACCAAGACAGATGTCCAAGTTATCAAAGTCCTGAAGAGACCCCCCATCCATATTGGGGTTGAAACGCCATCGACAAGTATAAGAGAACGAGCCACTACTCAGCGTGTATCATTGTATACTCATGCTCTTAAACATGGATACATAAATGCTTGTTCCTTGATCTTCTGGAAACCTTGTATATAGTAGACCACGTCAATATTCACATTTAGGTTCCATTTCACATGGGGACATGATGCACTATAGTTATTTCTTTTGTTTACAATGTATATAAAACTAAAAATCTTGTTATAAATAAACCTGTGTGTGTGTGTGTGGTTCCTTGTCCTCTGACATTACTGCACCTTATGTATCGCCATTGACCATTTTTATTGCTATAATCACTTCTACTAGCCATAGGAACCACTGTTTCTTTTATAAACCTAGTACCCTGGTTCCTTCATGAGTAGGGTTCCCCTGTCCTTGTCTTAGATTTATTTATCTGCAGAGTGGAGAGCAGCATCCATAACTTGAAAAGAGAAAGAGAAACAATGTGAGAGAGAGGGAGAGAGAGAAAGAGAGAGAGAAAAAACGACATTGAAAGTGTGAGAGAGAAAAAGTAATAGATGGAGCAGGAGAGGTAGTGTTGATACTGGAGAAAATCTTCGTAGCTCACCGTTTTGCCTCCGGTGTGTGTCCAAGCACGTGCCGGTTCATAGTTCACCCTCAAGTTTAGTGATCTGAAAGATAGTATAGAGTTAGTAATAGTAGAGTACATACAAATGCACAAGTATATTTCTGTGTTATGCCTTTGGACCCTCAGGATACTGTATTACATCAACTTCTACTGCAAGGAGGTGTGCGTTCTTTTTCTCCCAGAGTACTATACCCCATGCACTCCCACTGCATAGCAGTGAGTTCTCATTACTATGTACCCAGACTGTTACACCCCATTGACTCCCAGTGTCCGGAGGTGAGTGCCCTTTCTTGCACACCCAGACTGTTCCAATCTATCCACTCCCACTGCCTGGAGGTAATTGTACATTCGTCCACAGTCAAGCTGCTGCACACTATCCACTCTCTCCGCCCACAGGTGACTTTTCGTTCCTTCGGAAACAAGCTTCTTTGCTCACCTTGTGCCATTGGCGTGATTCAAAGAGGGTCTACCACGTGTCGAAGCAGCCTTCTTATGCGTTGTTACAATGGCCACGCATCATCACAGAATCCTCAAACGTTGAGCTTTGGAGGTGTTGGGGGGGAAACGCCAATTTCTGAAACACAACCTGTAAGATAAAATGGAAGATAAGATTGTGCGCCATTTGTTTATCAAAGGAGAGAGGAAGTGAGTGAGTGACTAAAAAGAATATTCGCAGCTCACCTTTCTGCGCCCTGTCTTTTTTATTGGTAGGGCCACGTGTGTTATGATGCATGTGCTGGATGGGTGTGGTGTGGGTGTATACCAGCCATGAGGGAGTGTGTGTGTGCCGTTCTGACAACTAGACCTGGAACTAAGAAATCACTACAATGGAAATCTGGGCCATGTAGTGTTGTTGTGAGTTCCTGGAAGCGTAAGCTGAGTGGGCTGTACTGATGTATGGCAGTGCTGCACGAGGCTGTGAACGATGACTCCGGTGCTATGGGCGTGGTTCCGTCGTGAGCTATATGAGAAATCAACTGATTCGGGTGCCCGTGTGATAGTGCTGCCATCACCCGGGTCTTAAACGGAAATGTGTCATTATGTCTGTAAAGTCCCACAACATGGCCAACATGCAAGGTACAGGGTATCACTGACCCTACATTCATCCATAGTTGCACACATAAAAGATGGTGGATATGATGCATTTCTGCTAATATGAATGTTGTACATTTAGTGCAGTTTTTGTCACATGAAGGGCAGCTAATATATATACGTATGTGGTCATTCGGGTATACTGTCGAACTTGGTGCGGGAAATCATTGTTCAAGGCTTGGAGTCGCGTCCACATCCTGTTATTGTAGAGAAATTACATAATCTACACATGCCTGAAAATGTACTGTAAATACGGTGCTCATGTAAATTGCTGATATCGTTTTGGGTCGACTTCGTGCTATATAAATATGTTAAAAAACAAATTGAGCAATAGCGCACACTTATAAATTTACTATACACTTTTTTTGCAGTATTATAATGATCCAGTTTGTACGTTCGTATTTGTAGAATGAGCGAGAGAAAGTTATATAATCAAAGTTTTTGTTACTGGCAGAGGTAATATTGTTGCATATGCTGTTTACAGAACAATATAATGTGGTAGGGTGCAGGAGCAGCATTTTACAAACATAATAAATACACAGACACAGATAGATAGTTGAAGTGGGTACGGGAACGTGTGCTCGACTCCATTTTATTACGTTGCTGTTGGTAACAAGTAGAATAGTAATCATGATATCATACACAGATATTCAATCGTAAACGGTTTATGACTTCTGCTGTACAAAGGTAGGAGCACTATATGTGAAATAATACACAAAAGATTCTATCGTAAAGGGTTCATGAGTTGTGGTGCACTAAGGTAGGGTCAGTTTGTGTGGAGCCTGCGATGATGCGTGTTTCAGGCAGACCGCAGTGGTAAGAATGTCTTTTGACTACTGAATTTTGCTTTAATAAGGCCACGTGGCGATTATTTATGGTGCACTGAGTTAGTGGTACGTATGGTGCTCAGCGTGTGCGCACTCTGTGATGATGCGTGGTTCAAGCGGTCTGCACTGAAAGTATTGTCTGTTGCCTATTGGACCTGCATTATCTGTAATCATGATTGAAATAAAAGATGAAACATGTATAAAATACATTGTGGAAATGTGTATCTTTCAGGGACATTATAGTTCAAGTTGTGACCTGTGCTGTCCGCAGTGTAGACTGCCATTGAGAGTGCCTTTGCACTTGCAGCGTGAATTTTGTTATTCAACTAAACCTAGAACTGGTATAAAAGAAGTTTTGGAAGGACGGCTACTAAAGGGATATTCTATAGGTTTGAGGGATGTTATACTTTGTTTGGTACTGCACTCTGCAAATAATGAATGAAGACTCTGTTGAATTATGCCTGAATACGGCCACGTGGCGATGAATTATGGTGCACCGAGTTAGTTGTACTTTTGGCACTGATGGTGTCCGTAACCTGCGATGATGCGTGGTCCGTGCAGGCCGCACTGGGAGCAATTGTTTTTAGCCTAGTGAATTCTGCCTTAATAAAGCCACAGGGAAATGACTTGTGGTGCGCTGAGTTAGTAGTACCTAAAGAACTCTCAATGTGTGTGCAACATGCGAAGATTCATGGTTTGGGTGGGTCGCACTGGTGCAATGTCTCTTTCTTACTGGAATGTGTCATGTGCAATCGCCATTCCACGTGAATAGTGAGCCATCACAAGATAGATCGAAGGCAGCACTCAGTACAGACATTGAGGAATGTTTTTTGTCGCATCTTTTAGCAAAATCTGAGGACATAGAGTACAATTGTCTCTGCCATAAATAAATCAAGGCTGAATTTCATGCTGTCCGTAGTGTAGATCCAAAGCTCAATTCAAGTTGTGAACCCTGCTGTCCGCACTGTTGATTGAAGGCCGTAGTCAGGACAGACATCAAGAAATTATATTTGTTGTATCCTTTAACAAAATCTGAGGATATAGAGTACAATGATCTCTGCATTAAATAAATCAAGGCTGAATTTCATGCTGTCCATAGTGTAGATCCAAAGCTGAATTCAAGTTGTGAACCCTGCTGTCCACACTGTAGATCGAAGGCAATAGTCAGCACAGATATCGACAAATGATTTTTGTCACTTATTTTAACAAAATCTGAACACATACAGTACAATTGTCTCTGCATTAAATAAATCAAGGCTGAATACCCTACTATCCGTAGTGTAGATGCGAAGCTGAATTCAAGTTGTGAACCCTGCGGTCCGCAGTGTAGATCAAAGGCAGTAGTCGACACAGACATCAAGGAATGTTTTTTGTCACTTATTTTAACAAAATTCTGAAGACACATATTACAATTGTCTCTGCCTTAAAGAAAGCAAGGCTGAATTTCATGCTGTGCGTAGTGCAGATCCAAAGCTGAATTTAAGTTGTGAACCCTGCTGTCCGCAGTGTAGATTGAAGGCAGTAATATAACAAATATGTGTGTGAAGGGACTAGGGGAATATTTAATGACCTGTCTGCTCGTACCCCTACTACCAAGATACAAAGCACGTAACAGAGAAGGCCAGGTCTAGGAGTGGTGTGTAACTATGCAAGTGACTGCGAAACAGTTGGATGCATGTGTGAGTAAATGCTGTTGAGGAACATAAGCTAGAACCAATCCCATCAGCCCACCCTTTTGGTGCAGTTTTACATCATGTGGGGGTTTTGCTGATCATTCAACACCCCATCCGACCTTGTGGTGTCGGTGCGGGAATGAATGTCAGTACTCTAGCCATGATGTTCATCGTAGAGTGGTGTTGCTAAAGTGCAGTGCCAAAGTAATAGTGATACATAGAATTGACTACTTAGACTCGGAAAAAATGTTCAAATCGAAGTCTATGTGTCAGGAGTTAAAAGCACGCCAAGTGGGGAAACTACCTAATGGCGCTGTGCAGGGAGGTCGACATGTTTCAGCCTATTGGGGAGTTACCCCGGCTTTCTTCAGGACCATAGACATGGAATACCTACTGCATCTACAAGTGTTTTAAGTGAAAAATAAAAAGAAGTACTAAGAAAAAGTTACATCTCTACCAGGAACTTCAACAATTAAATGTCCACTGGAGGGAGAGAAGCATGTCTTCTTCCTATCAAGAAACAAAAGATTTCTTTCAACAACACTAAAACCCACATACAACCGCATGGATACACAAAAAACTGCATAGAGAAACACACCTGCATGAATAATTTACATTCTGCATTATAAAAGAAGCATAATAGCTTTATCACACAGAGGCATTTCCTCATAGTGATACTCACCCAGCTTTGTGTGGGTGAAGACCTCACCTCACCCGGCAACCGCTCGGGAGTATGAGGCCCCGCTCTATAGTGTAGAAAAAGGACACAATTAGCACACAAATCTACTGTGCCCAACCAAATAGCTCTACACATGTAACCCAACAAACGTGTGATAGCAACCCATCTGACACACCTGGGACTAACCCACAACAAGTTTCTCATAGGACACTTAGAGAGCGCAGATGCTACGATATCCCTCACATCCCTTGATTGTCAAGGAATGTAAAATAGACATAGTCCCGAATGGAGTCTATGGGATTGAAGGGCGCTCTAGGCTCCTTCTTGTCATATCCCCTAAATGAGAGTTAAATAAAATAGAAACAGAAAGCCTGACAGGCAACTCACCTGTCCGTCGGTACCTCCGATTCTGAACCAAGCGGAAGGCTCCCCTTCCGCTTGGGTACGAGCAGACAGGTCGTTAAATATTCCCCTAGACCCTTCACACACATATTTGTTATATTAGTATTGAGAGCAACTTTCAGTTGCGGGTCTGTTTGTGATGGATGCAAACGCATCTTTTGTTTGCACCCCCTTAGCTCACCCAACACAATTGTGTATGCTGCCCTTCTGCCTACCTCGTTTCGACCCCCCTCCTCTCTTGACCCTTTTTGTTTTAGACAATTGATGATAATAACATCATATCTACTCTCTACCAATATGTGGAGATATCCCACGGCAATAACTGTGGTTATCACAAAGGTTTGTGCGTTTTAAAGCGGATAGCGCTACTTGCTCTGTGTTTCTAGCGGAAGGAGCAACTTAATGAGTGAGCATTGTGTGTGGACATAGTCGCGCGTTTTAAATTGAGCATCCCGTTTCTGTTATTATTCATTTTTAGTTTAGTGTTGTAATATCCTGTTTTTAAATTAGATTACCCCAGAGTAGCACTTACTTGCACAATAATCGGGCCCTCACCGCGCTTTTCGCGGGTCTTCAGGCAGATTGTTACGATCGCCGCCATCTTGATGGTAGTTTAGGGACGTTCTGCAGGCGCCATTTGCGGGAGCGCTTTAGTCTTAGTCATAGGAGGCGCGGCCCCTATTTAAAACTACTATGGAGACGCGCAGCGGAAGCCCCGTTTCAGCGCCGGAGTCATGCCAGAGTCCAACCCGTCTGTGCCCGTCCGGGCCCAGACGGGCCAGGGGCCTGGTACTTTGTCCAAAAAATCTACAGCTAGACGGACATACGCTCGGGACGACCTTATCGCACTGGGCCATTTGCATACTGTCGGAAGCAAACCGGCCTTTAAAGACCTGTTTTTACCATCAGTCTTTAGGCCGACAAAGGCAAGAACACCTTGTTGTTAGGTCTACTGAATTGTCGCTCCCTTCTGCGGCACGCAGTAGAAGTCAATCTTCTTATACAAGAGCGGGATTTAGATATCTTGTTCTTGACGGAAACCTGGATAACTTCCAGTTCCGATGCCGATATAGTGCAAGCTCTCCCGTCCGGTTTCCTTGTGTACCATCTTGATAGACCTGACGGGCGTGGGGGTGGCATCGCTATTGTGTACAAGGACACATATGTATGTAGGGTCCACAATGGGTTAGTTCTGGACTGCGAGAGCTGTCATTTTTCCTTGCGGATATGTCCGACAGTATCTCTATCAGGCTTATTGATCTACCGGCCCCCGGGCGGGGTGGGTAACTTTGCGAGTTCCTTAATGGAAACTGTGACGTCCTTGGCCTCATCCACGTCTAATTTCATAGTATTGGGAGATCTTAATGCAACGATTCCGCCGACCTAGTAGCCCGAGATCTTCAGGAGGATCTGCAAGCTTGTGAGTTGGCCTTAATGAATGTTGGGGCGACGCACGATAAAGGGCACTTACTCGACCCTATGTTCTCCAACATTCCCCGCTTGGGGGTGTGGCCAGCACTTCCCCTCCCCGTGGTCTGACCATTTTCTGGTATCGGCTTTCTGGCAAGTCGACCCACCGCCCACAACTGCTAAGCAGGCTTTTTTGATGGACAGAGCCTGGTCCAGGCTATCGATTAATGACTGGACTTCTAAGTTGGAAGACGTGCCCCTTACCTTTGATGCGGACCCAATTAAGGGAGACGCCAACTTTAATCAATGGCTGACCGCCTCTCTTGACGCTCTTATTCCGAAAAAGAGAGTGCAAAAGAGGGAGAAAAGATTTGGATCTGCCCCATGGTACACTGCCGAGCTTTGAACCCTTAGGAAGGGATGTAAATAGCTGGAGAGGGTGTGGAGAAAGAAATGGGAGATAACTAGGCGAGAGGACTACCGCGTCGCGATGAGGGGCTATAAATCCGCTCTTCGGCAGGCAAAAGCCCAATTCTTTGAAGAGTGTATTCAATCTGCCTCTAGCTCCGCTAGAGAGACTTTTAAAGTAGTCAAAGAACTCCTTAAAGTCCCTGAGCCCGTGGTTACCCATGATGAACAGAAGTGTATGGAGCTCGCAGATTTCTTTCATACGAAAATTGAGAAGATTTTAAAGACCCTGCCTCAGCCCCAGTTGCCTCATTACACGTATAAGCTTAACATAGCAACTCAGCCTAGTGAGGCATCTATCCATTTAGACACCTTTGGCCCAGTAGTAGTGGCTGAAGTTTCGAAGGCCCTTGGATCCATGAAAAGTGGCTCCCCCATGGACCCGGTCCCTATGAAGTTTCTTAACCTCTTCACTGCGGCGGCTATTCCGCCGCAGTGCTAAGGGGGCGGGGCGGAAATGCGGCGGGCGCATGCTGGTGACGGAACCGCTCCGTCACCAGCGTCGGTTGGGCTGTGCTTGTGACGAGCGGTTCCGTCATAGCCCGCCCCGCTCAATAGAATGCTCAGCGCAGGCGCGGAATTCACACCGCGCATGAGCGGCGAGCGGGCCATGACGGAACCGCTCCGTCATCAGCACAGCGCACCCGCAGCTGATGACGGAGCGGTTCCGTCATCAGCATGCAAAGGGTTAAACTAGCAGCGGCTTCCATCGTGGCTCCCATCACTGATCTAATGAATGCCTCCTTTGCCCTGGGTTCGGTGCTACCGAGCTGGAAAACAGCAGTTGTAAAGGCACTCCTAAAGAAGCCGAGTCTAGACCCTTTAGACCTGGCAAACTTTAGGCCCATCTCTCTGTTGCCGGGTCTAGGCAAAATTGCGGAAAGGCTGGTGAATCAACAACTGTCGGGATTCTTGGAGTCTAATGGACTGCTTCGAGATTCTCAAACCAGATTCCGTCCAGGTCAGGGCACTGACACTGCCCTCTTGGCAGTTGTTGATGAAACTAGACGCATTTTGGATTCAGGAGGGTCAGTGGCAGTGATCCTCCTGGACCTCAGTGCGGCGTTTGACACCGTGAACCACCAGGTGTTGATTCAGCGGCTGTCAGAGGTGGGCGTGTCAGGGGTTGCCCTGAAGTGGCTGAGGTCATTTCTTACTGGACGTACATACCAGGTTTGGGAAGGCAGCCATCGGTCTACATCTATCCTCCTCCAGTGCGGAGTGCCACAGGGCTCGTCTCTCAGCCCGACATTGTTTATTGTTGATATGGCCCCCCTGGAGGCTGTGGTGGCTCCTTACGACATTAAGATCGTCAGTTATGCGGATGATACGCAGTTGGTGGTCACCTTATCCCAACTGGTAGAGAATCCCGACCTACTGCACTCCTGCCTGTCGGAAGTTCACACTTGGATGACTGAGTCAGCTCTTAAGCTGAATGGCTCGAAGACAGAGATAATGCTGCTAGGGAGTAAAATTCCCTGGCTCCCCGTGACCAGCTGGCCGAGCTGCATGGGAGACCTCCCAAGCTCGAAAAAGGTGATCAAGAGCTTGGGGGTCTGGTTAGACCAAGATTTGTTGTTTAGGACCCATGCCAAGAAAACCGCAGGAGTGTGTTTTGCCCTGCTACGGTCAGCTCGCAAAATTTTCCCTCTTCTGCCTGTAACATCAAGGAAGCTGTTAATCCAGGGCTAGACTGGATTACAGTAATGCAATCTTTCTGGGCGCCCCGGAATCCACTTTGAACAAACTACAGCAGGTCCACAATGCGGCATCAAGGCTGCTCATGGGCATCCCTAGGACACAGTCTGCCAGACCTGCTCTAAAGGCGTTGCACTGGTTGCCAGTGCGGGAAAGAGTCAAATTTAAAGCACTCTGTACAGCCCACAAAATCCTTCTGGGGAAGGGCCCCCCAATATTGAGGAATTTAGTGGTTCCATATAAAGCGAGTAGAACGTTGCGTTCGGATCAAAAACACTTTCTCTTAGTCCCCAAAGTTAAAAGGGCTCGTACTGGCAGGAGAAGGTTCTCAGTAAACACAGCGAAGCTGTGGAACTCGCTTCCTTTTGAACTGCGCGCTGAGACCTGCACACTGCGATTCCACAAGTGTCTTAAAACCCACTTGTTTCCTGCTTGACTGCACTAATCTTGCAGTTTTTTCTATCTGATGGTGTCCTGAAAAAGCGCCGGGACGCCCAAGGGTAACTGCGCGCTATATAAAATTTTAAAAGAAATAAAAATAAATAAATAAATCATCAGCCAGTTTTGGTCCATCGCACATGGACTCTTTTTGATTTACTTTGTATCCTTGCTTATAGTAAGTGTTCGTCCACAGGGGTTGAGATAAGTTCCTCCAAACAGTGATTTTTGCTGTTGTCAGCGTGTTCCAATTTCAGTTCCATCTCAGGGGCATAGCCATGGCTACACCTCCTGTTGTCCTCCGTATAAACAGTCGATATGGAGGTATTTTAGGATTAATGTCCCATGGCATATAATATTCTAGTGAACGTTTCTATAATACAGATCATAAGACGTTTCCCCTACACTTCATGTAAATGTTGTATAAAAACATCAACTTCATGGTACATTGGTGACTTCATAATCTGGATAAGCGCGCTTATCCTAGGGCATGGAGCTTTTTACAAACTGTCCAGCCCGGAGAAGCGCGCTGTTTGTATGCAAGGGCATTGAGCTTTTCACTAACTGTACAGCCCGGTTTTAAGTGATGTTATTTGTACGCATGCCAAAGGATTAGTGTTCCCCGTTTGGTCATGCGCGCGATTGGTAGGTGGGTGTTAGATCGAGTAAAATAGGATTTGTTTACGTGCGCACCTTCAAAAAAATGTTGGGGACTTTCCTTTCTTTAGCAAGGGTTCTTCATACCGTTCCCTCGACCTAATATGGCAGCTTTTGTGAGCCCCCCTTTTTGTCCATTAGCGGGGGCTCCATGTGTAGAGACTAGATGCGACTATCTTGTGGCTCTTAGATTCACTGCACATGCGCGAAGGAGCAGTGGTTTTTACCGTGCCCACTTCCGCGTTTCGCTCACTAACGCCCCAGTTGGCTCATGAACCTCTGCCAGACCAGCGCTGAAGGCCCTACATTGGCTTCCAGTGCGGCAGAGGGTAGAATTCAAGGCGATGTGCACTGCCCACAAACTCCTCAATGGTCTTGGCCCTTCTATCCTGAGAGACATGGTCACCCCCTACAAGGCCCCTAGACTCCTACGCTCTGACAACGAACGCTTGGCCACCGTCCCGAGATTCAGGAAGGCACGCACTGGCGGTAGACGGTTCGCAGTAAAAGCGTCTGCAGGATGGAACTCACTCCCCCGCTGCCTGCGACTGGAACCCTGCCACCTCCTCTTCCGTAAAAAACTGAAAACTCTGCTTTTCCCCAAATAAGCTCCCCTTCCCCCTCTGGTCTCCACTTGTATCAGTAGCGCGGGGATGCCTCCGGGTCACCAGGCGCTTTATAAATCGCTAAATAATACTAAATAATAATAAATGTTCCTGGCATCGGCCATTACAAAAAGGAGAAAGGCGGTATTATGAGTTCCTCCCCTTCCGCTTGGTTCAGAATCGGAGGTACCGACGGACAGGTGAGTTGCCTGTCAGGCTTTCTGTTTCTATTTTATTTAACTCTCATTTAGGGAATATGACAAGAAGGAGCCTAGAGCACCCTTCAATCCCATAGACTCCATTCGGGACTATGTCTATTTTACATTCCTTGACATTCAAGGGATGTGAGGGATATCGTAGCATCTGCGCTCTCTAAGTGTCCTATGAGAAACTTGTTGTGGGTTAGTCCCAGGTCTGTCAGATGGGTTGCTATCACACGTTTGTTGGGTTACATGTGTAGAGCTATTTGGTTGGGCACAGTAGATTTGTGTGCTAATTGTGTCCTTTTTCTACACTATAGAGCGGGGCCTCATACTCCGAGCAGTTGCCGGGTAAGGTGAGGTCTTCACCCACACAAAGCTGGGTGAGTATCACTATGAGGAAATGCCTCTGTGTGATAAAGCTATTATGCTTCTTTTATAATGCAGAATGTAAATTATTCATGCAGGTGTGTTTCTCTATGCAGTTTTTTGTGTATCCATGCGGTTGTATGTGGGTTTTAGTGTTTTTGAGAGAAATCTTTTGTTTCTTGATAGGAAGAAGACATGCTTCTCTCCCTCCAGTGGACATTTAATTGTTGAAGTTCCTGGTAGAGATGTAACTTTTTCTTAGTACTTCTTTTTATTTTTCACTTAAAACACTTGTAGATGCAGTAGTTATTCCATGTCTATGGTCCTGAAGAAAGCCGGGGTAACTCCCCAATAGGCTGAAACATGTCGACCGCCCTGCACAGCGCCATTAGGTAGTTTCCCCACTTGGCGTGCTTTTAACTCCTGACACATAGACTTCGATTTGAACATTTTTTCCGAGTCTAAGTAGTCAATTCTATGTATCACTGTTACTTTGGCACTGCACTTTAGCAACACCACTTTACGATGAACATCATGGCTAGAGTACTGACATTCATTCCCGCACCGACACCACAAGGTCGGGTTGGGGTTTTGAATGATCAGCAAAACCCCCACATGACGTAAACCTCCACCAAAAGGGTGGGCTGATGGGATTGATTCTAGCTTATGTTGCTCAACAGCATTTACTCACACATGCATCCAACTGTTTCGCAGTCACTTGCATAGTTACACACCACTCCTAGACCTGGTCTGCTCCGTTACGTGATTGAAGGCAGTAGTCAACACAAACATCGAGGATTGCTTTTTGTCACATCCTTTAACAAAATCTAAACACATACAGTACAGTTGTCTCTGCCTTAAATAAATCGAGACTGAATTCAATGTTTTCTGTAGTGCTGATGCGATCCTGGTATCAAGTTGTAAACTCTGCTGACTGTAGTGTAGATCAAAGGCAGTAGTCAGTACAGACATTGAGGAATGTTTTTTATTGCATCCTTTAACAAAATCTAAGGACTTAGAGGCCAATTAAATAAATCAAGGCTAACTTCAATGCTGTCCGAAGTGTAGATCCAAAGCTGAATTCAAGTTGTAAACCCTGCTGTCCGCAGTGTAGATCGAAGGCAGTAATCGATACAGACACAAGTCTGTGGTGCTGTGGCGCTGAGTTCGCAATGGGCCTGTATCGAGGAAGCACAAAGTCATGGCGGTGGCCACGTGGCAGGGTGAAGACCTTCGCTGTGGCAGAGTCTTTTCTCTTTGCAGAAGTGAACCACGCCCAAGGAATAGGCTAATTATTTATACTCTTATGCTGGATGTGCGTACGTTGGACCAGCTCACTCCGCTTCTGCTTCAAGGGGGGGAGACAACACAGCTACATGACCAAGATATTCCGCATAGTCTGAGATAATATGGTTGCGTCCACTGTGCAGTACACTACACGTATCAATAGTATATCCACACACGGAAAGGTTTTTAGTTTGTATAGTGAGTGTGTATAGCATATCACCGGTAGTGTTAGTATTGTGTACATTATTGTTGATGTGTGAGTTCCGTCCATTATACATAGTTGATTACCACATCTCTGAACATTGAGCTAGTGTGCTGTTGAGGGTATATATTATTTTGGGAAGGTCTGTTGTCCAGTTTTGCGCTGCCTCTGAGGTTGTAGAGGGGGGCGGGTCAGGAGGGGTGGTTGTAGTGGTGGTGGTGCTAGGTGTTGTGATTTTGCTGGGTGTTGGAAGTGCATAATTAGTACCTCTATTACATATTTTTCTTTAGATATGGGTGCGAGTTGGATGTAATTCACAATGTACATAATCGACGTCCTTACACTACTTAAATGTTAATAATAATTTGTTAGTGGTAAAAGGAACTATCGCCTGTTTTTTTAGGTAGCATTGTAGATTTGGTTTGTTGAAAGTATGGGAAGCTGTGTTTTTTTGTTTTTTTCTATGAGAATGCCTTGTTTGCATATTATTAACGTTAGTTGTGGTTCTGGTTTGTAGTGATTTTCTTGAAGGAAGGAATAAATTGAAGAGTGGTAATATTTGCAGTTTTTGCCATGTTGAGAACGGGATGATAATTAAAAAACATAGAAAAAACAGATATGCTTAATGCACATTATAATTAGGAATTATCATTTAAAATTCCTTTGAAATTCACTGAACAAAACAGGTTTCAGGCAGGTTATAGTTAGGAATTATCATTTAAAAAACGTTTGAAAATCTCTGAAAAACCCATAGGTTTCAGGCAGGTTATAATTAGGAATTATCATTTAAAAAACCTTAGAAATTCACTGAAAAAAAGGGCTCATTAGGACCAACAGGAGGTAAATCTGGAGGCATTACATTGCAAGTTATTTTTTTAAAGTTTAAGGTCAACTAACTTTAACATTGTAACTGTATAGAGTTATGTGTGTGAATATCTGTTTCAGAATGTATACATATGTACATATCTACGTATGTACAGCTATATGTGTATGTGTGTAGCTCATGTATATGCGGTATATATGCGTCCACACAAATAGGTTTCAGGGGTGTTATAGTTAGCTGGACATTTCACTCATACAAAACCATTGAAATTCCTCCGTTATAGTTAGTTGTACTAACTGTAACTTTCCCACACGCAATCCACTGGTGATGATGTCACATATTCCATCATTCATGACATGGCTAGTGACATCACTGATGACATCGTCCACGTGACAATGTGATACACCTCATCATACACTAGTATAACTCACTGTAAAATACAGAGTACTATATTTGAATCCATTGACACAGCAATACAAGTATCTAAAAACCCACTCAGTGATTTCTCGATCCACATACACATCTAATCAATTACCTATAGATTCACTCATACATGTTGTCAATGATCAATAGAACACTATTAAATATACTTCTACACCTATATTGACATTACACACCAGCACACATCCTATTCAGTTATGCAGTCACCATACTCACTTTTGAAAAAAATATATTATATTTACATTTACTCAGCAACACACTTATACAAATAGCACTTCATTTATTCATATAGATAGTAACTCATACTTAGTGTGTTATGAAACCAATATTACAAGTAAACAGTTATCTATACTGTCACTCATGCAATCAATGAGTCTTATGTATACTTATATACAACAACTGTCACATACACTGCCTTTTGTTTTTTCTACTTTGTTGGACATGTACCATTGAGAAATATATTTGCTCATCACCACACTCAAAGATATTCACTCACCCAAACAATTATTATAACACGTAGTCTTAACGTCATATACCTACTGAATTAACTATTCACATATCTTTGGGCAGTCACAGATCCCCCACCGAACCACACACACATTCACTTTCCCATATAAATAGTCAACAAATCAATAACTAATATAGACTTTCATGTAGCTAGGAACCAACTGGTGCAGCAGTTTACACAACAACTGACAAAGTAATACAGATATTCACACAGTTTAGTCACTATCCAATATATTTAGTGAGACACTATAAATTAGTCAAGTAAACAGTCAATCACACTGCTACTAAATCCTCCCTCAAGATAGGTAGATATCCACTGATTCTTAAATGCAGATAGCTATATATATAATACATATTTAAATAACAAAGCAAACCACATTCACTAGATGATGTCATCAGTGATGTCATTTGAGATGTCATCAGTGATGTCACTGACCATGTCATGAATGATGTAATATGTAACATCATCACCAGTGGATTGTGGGCACGAGAGTTACAGTTAGTACAACTAACCATAACAGAGGAATTTTAAAGGTTTTGTATGAGTGAAATGTCCAGCTAACTATAACATCCCTGAAACCTATGGTTTTTTCAGTAAATATATATATGTTTATGTATATTACCTACTGGCAGTCGCCAGTAGGTATATATAGTTAGGACCTATTTACCATAGGAAATCCGCAACATTCTATTGGGAATAACTTTGGCGTCGATTGAGGAAATTGCGTGCAATTTTCCAAAATTTTGCCCAGCTCAGTTCTGCTCCTTTCCTGAAAGTTTTGGGGGTATTCGTCAAGTGGGGGCCGAGAAAAAAGGGGGTCCCAAAATGTGTTTTCCCCCATGTTAATTTCCATAGGATGATTAGACACGGCTACAGCCCGAACGGCGGAACGGAATTACACCAAACTTGGCAAACTGGTAGGGACTGGTATGCAGAAGTGCCTTTTCTATATTTGGTGAAAATCCCTCCAGTAGTTCCTGAGAAAATCAAAAGAGAAAAAATATATATCTATAGCAGCTTACTGTAAGCTTACTGTAAGCGTACCTTTCCGAGCACGGGCTGCATGCTGATTGGCTGTCAACTGTCTGTCAACACTCCAAACCAGAAACTGTTGGCAGCTATCTTGGGACCAATATACATGATAGCACCTCATTAAAAAGCATTGCAGTTAATAGAATGTTTTAAGACTTTAGTTACATTATAAATCCTTTGTTGATAGTACCATACTCATTTTAAGAATTGTGTTGTGTTCTAAGGTGATTTTACCATGTGAAAAAGCCTTCTGCTGGGATATCATGAATCATGTTTGAAAGAAAACTATTATCTCATGCTTTTCCCACAGTGGTTTGGAAGGGGATCTATAAGCTAAGCTGAAAGCATATTTTCTGTAAATTCACATTATCTTTCTCAGTCATGTGAGAATGAAGTCTGACATTCTCAGTAAAACATGTACATCCAACAAGGACAGAGACTGTCAGTTGATTCCTTTGTGTTCTACTGCAGCTTCCCAGAGTGTTCTAAAGAACAACTAGAGCGCTAACAGTTCTACTTATTACAAAGGTATGGCACACCTGAAGCCATCTTGATTGGAATAAAGTGGTAACTATTAAAACATTTAATTTAAAAAGGAACAAAATGAGGGGTAATATTTTGCCATAGAAAGTATGATTAGTGCTGCAGAAAGAAAAATTAGGGCACATTTTGAGTGACTTCTCAAATCCTCTTCTATTTCATTAAGAAATTCTGACATGCAGTCTCCCAAGATGGCCACCAGAGACAAAAGAGCCCAAATGTAGCCCAAATATCACCCAGATGTATCCCAAGTATAGCCCAATTACAAAATGTCCCAGAGTGTTCTAAAGAACAACTAGAGCGCTAACAGTCTTACTTATGACAAAAGTATGGCACACCAGAAGCCATCTTGATTGGAAAGAAGTGATGAGTCTGAAAACATTTAATTTAAAAAGGAACAGAATGAGGGGGTTCATTTTGCCATAGAAAGTATGATTAGTGCTGCAGAAAGAAAAATTAGGGCACATTTTGAGTGACTTCTCAAATCCTCTTCTATTTCATTAAAAAATTCTGACATGCAGTCTCCCAAGATGGCCACCAGAGACAAAAGAGCCCAAATGTAGCCCAAATATCACCCAGATGTAGCCCAAGTACAGCCCAATGACAGAATGTCCCAGAGTGTTCTAAAGAACAACTAGAGCGCTAACAGTCTTACTTATGACAAAAGTATGGCACACTAGAAGCCATCTTGATTGGAATGAAGTGGTAAGTCTGAAAACATTTAATTTAAAAAAGAACAAAATGAGGGGGTTCATTTTGCCATAGAAAGTATGATTAGTGCTGCAGAAAGAAAAATTAGGGCACATGTTGAGTGACTTCTCAAATCCTCTTCTATTTCATTAAAAAATTCTGACATGCAGTCTCCCAAAATGGCGACCAGAGACAAAAGAGCCCAAATGTAGCCAAAATATTACCCAGATCTAGCCCAAGTATAGACCAATGACAGAATGTCCCAGAGTGTTCTAAAGAACAACTAGAGCGCTAACAGTCTTACTTATGACAAAAGTATGGCACACCAGAAGCCATCTTGATTGGAATGAAGTGGTAAGTCTGAAAACATTTAATTTAAAAAGGAACAAAATAAGGGGGTTCATTTTGCCATAGAAAGTATGATTAGTGCTTCAGAAAGAAAGATTAGGGCACATTTTGAGTGACTTCTCAAATCCTTTAAAAGAATTGTGACATGCAGACTGAAACATGCACTTTGAATACCAGCAGCAGACTTCCCTGGTGAGCAGTAGCTTTACTACAGTGATCTAATGAGCAACTAGAGTGCTAACATTCAGAATTCATGGCAAATGTGTGACACATCTGAATGCCTTCTTGATGGAACCAAAGTAAACAAGCATTGAAAATGCAATAGATCTCGCCCTCGTTTAAGTTAAAGCCATTCTGTTTGTAATGAGGTTGGCTTTTTAGCTTTGATTTTATTAGTGTTTTTCAAACTTTCATGTAAATAACATGCATATGTATGCATATATGTATATGTATGCATGCACTTATATTTGTATTTATATAGATATGCAGAATATATATGTTTATATATGTATGTGTATATATAGATACTAAGGCCCCGAATGGTTTGAATTTAACAGAAGATTTGAATAACTTTTTGTGAATATGAATTTATGCCTAGTCTCTTTCAGGTTAAATCTATGTTGCTGCTTTTTGGATACTCCCGCTATATTTGAACTAATCTATTGTATAAAACATCATTACATTTCTTCAATATGATTGGAATTAGCGGAGAATGTATATTATATAAACTGTGATAGGCTCTCTCTTTTGCATAATCGGCTATAAATTGTACACATTTTCTTTTGTGGGTTGAACCATGTAAAATATGTTTTTTAATTTGCTTTACAATTTTTTTGCACTTTTTTGACAATTTTGAATCGCAATTAATTGAAATGAGTTTATTAGGTCTGTACAAATATTGTAGAGAATTTACTTGAGCACTTTACCATTAGATGATCTTGATGTAGAATTTACTTGTTCAAGTTTATTCTATTTGGCTTATATTTTTATGACACTTTTCAATAATTCACTGTTCATTTGGCGAAACAAAATTGGACCAACATTTTAGGTCTTCAACTCATAATATCTCTTCTTTCGCATTTTGAACATACGCCTAGCCTGTAGATATATACAGAAATACTGTGTTATCTTTCTAGTAATTCTCTCTCATTTGGGCACTTGTCTTTAACTAAAAATACATTAGATTATGTACAGATTCTGGTTTTCAATTGTAAATTGTGATATCGTTTTCACCATTGTGCTACATGAAAAATACGCTTTGCTCTTTAGTCTGTCATTTATTTTTATTGTTTACACGTCGAGGGCGTGTACTATCCTAATTTGTCCCACCTTCATGTTTACTATATATTTGCACACCATTCTGGGCGTTTCAAGTGATCAAGCTCCCTAGAGGAGTGAAACGCGTCTGGGACGGACCCCAGTCCTTTGATTTTGTTCTAAATAAATTCTATTTACTCTGCAATCCATTTGAGGACTTCTACTCATTTTTGAACTTGTTCACTGCAACGAAGGAGTTGGCTGTGAGGTCCGCACCTGGGTTTGTGTTAGCTGAGCAGTGGCGAAACAGGAACATTGTTTTTCATATATATATATATATACACATACATATATATAAATGCATATGCATATATATGCATATATATGTGTATATGTGTGTGTGTAGAGAGAGGTAGAGAGGTAGAGGTAGAGAGGTAGAGACTAGTAGAGAGAGGTAGAGAGTAGAGAGTGAGTAATAGAGAGCAGAGAGTGAGTAGTAGAGAGTGAGTAGTAGAGAGTGAGTAGTAAAGAGTAGTAGAGAGTAAGTAGTACAGTGAGTAGTAGCGAGCAGTAGAGAGTGAGTAGTAGAGAGTAGTAAAGAGTGAGTAGTAGAGAGTAGAAGAGAGTGAGTAGTAGAGAGCGAGTAGTAGAGAGTAGTAGAGAGTGAGTAGCAGAGAGAGAGAGTAGTAGAGAGTAGTAGAGAGTGAGTAGTAGAGTGAGTAGTAGAAAGTAGTAGAGAGAGAGTAGTAGAGAGTGAGTAGTAGAAGTGAGTAGTAGAGTGAGTAGTAGAGAGTGAGTAGTAGAGAGAGAGTAGTAGAGAGTGAGTAGTAGAGAGTAGTAGAGAGTGAGTAGTAGAGAGTAGTAGATAGTGAGTAGTAGAGAGAGAGTAGTAGAGAGTAGTAGAGAATGAGTAGTAGAGAGTGAGTATTAGAGAGTAGTGGAGTAGTAGAGAGTGAGTAGTAGAGATTAGTGGAGAATATTCCAAAGTTTGGCAAAGCACCACTTGCACAACAAGTCCAATCAAATCATATCACTTAGAGTCCTTATTGAAGCGCTGAATCTTGGTGTATATTCAAATGCTTTTATTTTCCTTAAGTTTATGCACCACAGCCAGCCGACGCGTTTTGTTCTGTACTACAGAACTTCTTCAGGGCGTTATTTCTTCCAAATGTTAGACGAGACGTAAGTACATTCCTATTCAAAGTGACTAGGTATCAATTTTACCCACACAATTCGGGCAGACTGGAGTAATTTATAGCATCCTCAAAGTCAGTCTTTCAAAAATTCCAAAGTATAGGACATGATAATCCAAATCCAAATGTTTCACAAGAAAAGTCATTTTCAATCGTTTGGAATATCGCGATTCCTTGTGGGACCCCCTGAGCAGGCCTAGAGGGTCAGGGTGCTTCTACCCTGCTCCCTTTGCGTGTTTTGCACCTTTGTTTCACTGCTTTCTTGTGCCTTTGTTCTACCGAGGCACAAGATGGCTGCCAACACTTCCTGGTTTGGAGTGTTGACAGACAGTGGCAGCCAATCAGCATGCCTACCCGAGAAAGCTGCATGCTCATTGGCTGTCATCACTTCTAACCAGGAAGTGTTGGCATCCATCTTGTGCTAGTGTTGACAGACAGTGGCAGCCAATCAGAATGCCTTCCCGAGAAAGCTGCATGCTCATTGGCTGTAAACACTTCTAACTGTTGGCATCCTTCTTGTGCTCGATAGACAAAGGCAAAAGAAAGCAAAAAAACAAACGTGAAGAACACAAAAAGGGGGCAGGGTAGATACACCCTGACACCCTAGGCCTGCCCGGGTGGTCCCACAAGGACAAAAAAGGACCATTTTTTTTTCTTTTTAAACCTGGTCTGTTTTTTAAAAAATTACCTCACGGGGGGACCAAATCGCAGCCACTTG
Source organism: Lissotriton helveticus (assembly GCF_964261635.1). Lineage (NCBI taxonomy): Eukaryota > Metazoa > Chordata > Amphibia > Caudata > Salamandridae > Lissotriton > Lissotriton helveticus. The sequence continues at coordinate 2,026,432,257 of NC_136061.1, forward strand.
GCGCATACTGGAGGCTCCTGGTGGGCTAGTTGGCCCCCAGGGACCCCCAGTATACAAGGGGAATTAGTTCCTACTCTGAAAAAACACGCCAGGGGTTGCACTGCAGAGAGGTGTAAAAAAGGGTGTGGCCTCATTACACCTCTCTGCAATGCAGCCCCCTGGCTTACACTGGAGGCTTCTGGTGGGCTTGTTTGCCCCCAGGGACCCCCAGTATGCAAGGGGAATTAGTTCCTCCTCTGCAAACGCGCCGGGGGTTGCGCTGCAGAGTGTTGTAAAAAGGGGGCGTGCCCTCTGAACACCTGCCTGCAAAAATGTAGTAAATCAGTATAAAAAACCCCAAATTAATACATTTAAAAATTGTCATTTAAAAAACCGTTGAAATTCAATGAAAAAACCATAGGATGACTTCATATGTGAATAGGATGCGTGCTGTTGTTTAATGTCGATATAGATGTATAAGTATTTTTGATAGTGTTCTATTTTTCATTGACAGCATGTATGAGTGAATCCATAGGTAAGTGATTAGATGTGTGTATACATCTATGAATCACTGAGTGGATTTTTAGATACTTGTATTGCTGTGACAATGGATTTAAATATGATACTCTGTATTTTACAAACAGTGATGAAAAATTGTATTAGTGTATGAAAAGGTGTATGTGATTGTCACGTGGATGATGTCATCAGTGATGTCATTTGAGATGTCATCAGTGATGTCACTGACCATGTCATGAATGATCTAATATGTGACATCATCAGCAGTGGATTGCGGGTGCGTGAAATATAGTTAGTACAACTAACTATATAGGAGCAATTTCATTGGTTTTGTATGAGTAAAATGTCCAGCTAACTATAACACCACTAAAACTTATAGTTTTTTGAGTGAATTTCAAAGGTTTTTTAAAAACGAATTCCTAACTATATAACTCTTGAAACCTATGGTTTTTCAGTGAATTTCAAAGGTTTTTTAATGCTGATTGCTAACTATATAAGGCCTGAAACCTATGGTTTTTTCAGTGAATTTCAAAGGTTTTTTAAATGCTAATTCCTAACTATATAAGGCCTGAAACCTATGGTTTTTTCAGTGAATTTCAAAGGTTTTTTAAATGCTAATTCCTAACTATATAAGGCCTGAAACCTATGGTTTTTTCAGTGTTTTTAAAAAAAAAAGTTGATTGGTTAACTGGCTTATTAAGTGTATCTTAGTGAATACATATATTAGCGAGTAATGTTTAAATATTTAAATATATGCATGAGTGATGTAATATGTGACGTCATCAGCAGTGCATTGCAGACGTGCAAGTTATAGTGAGTCCAACTAACTATAACGTGGGAATTTCAATGGTTTTATGCGAGTAAAATTTCCAGCTAACTATAACTGGTGTGAAACCTATGGTTTTTTCAGTGAATTTCAAAGGTTTTTTAAATGCTAATTCCTAACTATAACTGGTGCGTAACCTATGTTTTTTTCAGTGAATATATATATATATATATAAAATTTCTATGGCAAAATGAAACCCCTCATTTTGTTCCTTTTCAAATTAAATGTATTAAGTGTTACCACTTTATTCGAATCAAGATGACTTCAGGTGTGCCATACTTTTGTCATAAGTAAGACTGTTAGCGTTCTAGTTGTTCTTTAGAACACTCTGGGACATTCTGTCATTGGGCTATAGTTGGGCTACATCTGGCTGATATTTGGGCTACATTTGGGCTCTTTTGTCTGTGGTGGCCATCTTGGGAGACTGCATATCAGATTTTTTTTAATGAAATATAAGAGGATTTGAGAAGTCACTCAAAATGTGCCCTAATTTTTCTTTCTTCAGCACTAATCATAATTTCTATGGCAAAATTAACCCCCTCATTTTGTTCCTTTGCAAATTAAATGTTTTAAGTGTTAACACTTTATTCCAATCAAGATGACTTCAGGTGTGCCATACTTTTGTCATAAGTAAGACTGTTAGCGCTCTAGTTGTTCTTTAGAACACTCTGGGACAGTCTGTCATTGGGCTATAGTTGGGCTACATCTGGCTGATATTTGGGCTACATTTGTATTTTTTGTCTCTGGTGGCCATCTTTGGGCTACATTTGGCTACATTGGGCTACATTGGGCTACATTTGGGCTCTAACATATATATAGCCCAATGTAGCCCAATATATATTTTTTCAAAGTTAATTTTCGTAAAAACCACTGGAGCACATATCTTGAGACATAGCAAAGGCACATCGGGCTACCAGTCCCTACAATTTTGGCAAGTTTGGTGTAAAACCTTTCAGCCGTTCGGGCTAAAAGTGAGTCCAACCGCCCTATGGAAATTAACATGGGGAAAACACGTTTTGGGACCCCCCTTTTATCTCGGCCCCTGCTTGACGAATCCCCCCAAACGTTCAGGGAAGGAGCGGAGCGCGGCGAGGCAAAGTTAAGGAAAATTTCAGGAAGATTCCTCAACCGGCGCCAAAGTTATTCCCAATAGAATGTTGCGATTTCCCTATGGAAAACAATCCTAACTATATATACCTACTGGCTATCGCCAGTAGGTAATATATATATATATATATATATATTTCCAAATTAAACAGAACTTCTAATATTTGACTGTCATAAATGTCCTCATTTTGAATCAGCAAATCTACTGATTCTACACATTGAAGTAGTTCATAGTCCCGTGATTGATCCATGAATTCCAAGTTATCATTGGGTACAATAATTTCTTCATTGTTGCTCTCCAGAACAATTTCAAAGGAAATGTTTTGCTCTCCTTCCATTTTCGTGCTGTAATTTGCATAAAAAATAAATATATCAGTAGGGATAGGGCACTGTTGGGTTTAAGTTCAAACAGGTAGTTTGGATTTTTTAACATTGAATTTATCTTTGGGCAGTGTATGGTATCAGACTAGAAGTAGAAATATAAAAAAGTGTATGTGATGAAGTCTAAGTAAATTCATAATTATACAAGACAAGCCTAACTCCATCCATAACTATAACAGAGAAGTCTATCTCAATCTATAACTATTACAGAGGGATAGTATATAACTATCAGAAAAAGTTTTCCAAATTAACTTAAAGTGCACAACATACTTCAGTTTTCAAAATAATAACTTACCTTTGAGAAAGCAGTTGAAGTTGTCAGTGAAAATGCTCTTGAAATGTTCTTCAGGAAGTAGTAGTCAAAATGGCTGTGTTTCCCTCTCTTTCTTTATATATATTCAGGTACATAACCAATCAAATGTCATGAAATAATAGTAGAAAATGAAAGTAACATTTTAATTGGTTGTCAATTCTAACACTTCAGATTTGTTTTTGTGAAGTAATTTACCTCAGGATATTTAGAGAGGTCTACAGGCTAAATGGCTCAATGGAATTCCACCAAATTTGGGAAAATGGTAGGGATTGGTATGTAGTATGAGCCATTCTATATTTGGTGAAAGTGTCTCCAGTGGTTTTTATGTAAATTAACTTTTCACATTTTTTGGGAGCGCTTCCCGGTGCGCGCCCCAGTACGCGTACCGGTAAGCGCAACGGGAGTCCTCCATTTTGTGTTTCGGTAGATTTGAGACAGAAAATGGAGGACAAACAACGTTGGAAAAGGGTATAAGGGGGCACGGTAGGCACTCCCTGACCCCCTAGGTTTTCTGAGTGGGTGTTAGGAGGCCCATATAGACCACAAAAAAACCAAATTATTTTTAAATTTTCGCGGGGGGAGCGCCCGGTACGCGCACCGGGAAGCGTACCGGGGAGCGTACTTTGGTGAAAAATAGTGAAAAAAGTTAGAAAAAGATAATCATTTGGAGTGATCAGAGGTAGGGTAGCTCTGAAAAGACCTTTTGGGTTCTGTGGCTGATTTAGGTACCTACAAGTAGGTACCAATGCACAGTCTTAAATTCAGGAGGAATATTCTATTCCCCTCATCTGAAAAGTGCACACCATCTCCTCTGTAGATATCTTGCATGTCGTAACGCAAGTTGTTGTTGTATATTGAACCCATTCCATAGTCTCTCATGTAAGCAGAAACAGATTTATTCACATGTTTCCGTGCTTTCTCAAATTGTGGACAAAATTGGTTGGACCAGTTCCATTTCTGTCTTTGGCATATATTGGAAAATACCAAGGCAGTTTGAGGAAAAAGTGCCATCAATTGTTCAAAGGTGTCCTTTAAAAGCATTTCCAGACCTACCCCAGTCAAAGTGCCTAAGTCATTTCCACCACAGTGCAGAATTATGAGGTTAGGGTGTGGCAAATGCAAAAAGGTTTTCACCAATGGTATCAATTGGTGACATCTCAATCCTCTCTGGCCAATCCATTTAATGTTCACATTTTGTAAATCAAGGTTGTGAAAATTTCTGGTAGCTGCATACCTTTGAGCCCAGTGGATATAGCTATGTCCAATAATCCAGACAGAATACATGGTAGAGGAGGTGTTGGTGCACTCAGAAGAAGTGTAGGAATAAAATGGCAGTTGGAACAGTAGGAGTTTGCAAAAAAAAACCTGTGGAGTTTCAGTGCTCTTGAATCACACGCAATGATTGGTAGATTGAGATAGTTGAAAACTGAAAGTTAGGGTGCATGGTTGTGTTCTGTGTAAGAAGTAATTTGAATGGTTAAAAAAAGTCATTTAAAGAAACATTGCACCAGATAAGCTGGTGTATTCGCAGGTCAAACATCCTTGCTGAGGTGATTTGCAACATTGTAGAATAAACTTTTAAACCTGAGAGCTCAGTGAGGAGGGAGTTGCTATGGTAACAGGTAGAAAGGGCTGAGGGGGGGAAGGGTGTTCGTTTGAAAATACAGAGGGAAGAGTTTTGATTGGTTACCATGAGCAATATGTGTGTAGAAACAGAGGTTTTCTGTACCATTAATGGTTGCAGTGCCTGGAGAACATACCTTTTGCTCTGCTAAAGATATATTGGTGTGTGTGTCTGACACTGTTGTGAATCTCCTAGAGCATTTGTAAAGGTGAGTTATGATTAATTTAATATAGATAGAGACTTGTATACTCTATGGAGAAGATTTGGAAGCAAATTGTGGTTTTTTAATGTTGCTTTGTGTCATGCTTTTTGATAATGCTTGGTAAAAAGTTTTTACTGCATAGAGGAATTGTATTTTGTAAGATTGTGAAGTTTCAGTAGTGACATGGAATGCTTGTACATAGGACCTGTGCTGTGTTTCTTAAATTTGATGTCAAAAACGATTTTGGGGAAAATGAATGGGTTTTACATTTTTGAGAAGTAATAAAGACTGTTTGCATGCTTAAAGACATAAATTTGCCCCTTTCACAATGATGTCACCTGTGTTACCTTAGATTAGGAAGTAGATTGTGCAGATGAGGTGAGGCATGTCCAGAGGTACAGAGGAGGTGAGGCCTTTGTTCAAGACTGTAGTGGGAGAGAGGGCTTTCCTGGGGAGCATAGGTGGTGAGGCTTGTGTCTAAGAGTGCAGTGGACTAGGCTTCATGAAGCCTATCCCCGACTGCACTCTTAGACACAGGCGTCAATTTGACTCTTTACAATGATGTTACCTGTGTTAACTCAGTGTAGGAAGCATATTGAGTTTGTTTGCATAGAGGAATTGTATTTTGTAAAATAGTGAGGTTTCAGTAATGACATGGAATGCTTGTACATAGGACCTGTGCTGTGTTTCCTAAATGTGATGTCAAAAACGATTTTGGGGAAAATGAATGGCTTTTACATTTTTGAGTATAATGTGGCGCAGAGGTTTAAAAAGTGACGCATCTACCTACATGCGTCACTTTTTAAATATGGCGCAAAAAGGTACATGTTTTATGCCGCCGATGCGTCACAAAAAGTGACGCATCAGCAGTGCAAAACTGACGCAGGGCCTCATAAATGAGGTTCTTTTTTTTTTGCACACTACTCCAGTTTAGTCCTGTCCACTTCACTCTTGGACACAAGCCTCACCTTTTGTGCTCCCCTGGACAGTCTTACCTGTGTTAACTCAGTGTAGGAAGCACATTGAGTTTCTTTGCATAGAGGAATTGTATTTTGTAAAAATGTGAAGTTTCAGTAGTGACATGGAATGCTTGTACATAGGACCTGTGCTGTGTTTCTTAAATGTGATGTCAAAAACGATTTTGGAGAAAATGAATGGGTTTTACATTTTTGAGAAGGAATAAAGAATGTTTGCATGCTTAAAGACATAAATTTGCCCCTTTCACAATGATGTCACCTGTGTTACCTCAGATTAGGAAGTAGATTGTGCAGATGAGGTGAGGCATGTCCAGAGGTACAGAGGAGGTGAGGCCTTTGTTCAAGACTGTAGTGGGAGAGAGGGCTTTCCTTGAGAGAGTAGGTGGTGAGGCTTGTGTCTAAGAGTGCAGTGGACTAGGCTTCATGAAGCCTATGCCCGACTGCACTCTTAGACACAGGCGTCAATTTGACTCTTTACAATGATGTTACCTGTGTTAACTCAGTGTAGGAAGCATATTGAGTTTGTTTGCATAGAGGAATTGTATTTTGTAAAATAGTGAGGTTTCAGTAATGACATGGAATGCTTGTACATAGGACCTGTGCTGTGTTTCCTAAATGTGATGTCAAAAACGATTTTGGGGAAAATTAATGGCTTTTACATTTTTGAGTATAATGTGGCGCAGAGGTTTAAAAAGTGACGCATCTACCTACATGCGTCACTTTTTAAATATGGCGCAAAAAGGTACATGTTTTATGCCGCCGATGCGTCACAAAAAGTGACGCATCAGCAGTGCAAAACTGACGGAGAGCCTCATAAATGAGGTTCTTTTTTTTTGCACACTACTCCAGTTTAGTCCTGTCCACTGCACTCTTGGACACAAGCCTTACCTTTTGTGCTCCCCTGGACAGTCCTCATCTCATCTGCACTCCTGCTTAGGTGTCAGAATCATATCACATGGGGAAAGCTCCATGTGAAAGTGTTTGCCTCTGTCTTATCCCTGCTGTGAGGCAGGTGCAAGATTTTGATGTAACAGTGTCCTAAAAGTGACGCAGTGAAATCTCATAGATTTCACTGCGTCATTATTACGAGGCTTTTTGCGGAGAAATGACCCCTCTGTGTACATTACACTTGACAGAGGTATAATGTGGCGCAGAGGTTTAAAAAATGACGCGTCTACCTACATGCGTCACTTTTTAAATATGGTGCAACAAGGCACATGTTTTATGCCACCAATGCGTCACAAAAAGTGACTCATCAGTAGCGCAAAACTGACGCATGGCTTTATAAATGAGGCTCATCTTTTTCTTGGACACTACTCCAGTTTAGTCCTGTCCACTGCACTCTTGACACAAGCCTCACGTTTTGTGCTCCCCTGGACAGTCTTCATCTCATCTGCACTCCTGCTTAGGTGTGAGAATCGTATCACATGGGGAAAGCCCCATGTGAAAGCGTTTGCCTCAGTCTTATCCCTGCTGTGAGGCAGGTGCAAGATTTTGACGTAACAGTGTCCTAAAAGTGACGCAGTGAAATCTCATAGATTTCACTGTGTCATTATTACGAGGGTTTTTGCGGAGAAATGACCCCTCTCTGTACATTACACTTGACAGAGGTATAATGTGGCGCAAAAGGTTTAAAAAATGACGCATCTACCTACATGCGTCACTTTTAAAATATGGTGCAACAAGGCACATGTTTTATGCCGCCAATGCGTCACAAAAAGTGACGCATCAGTAGCGCAAAACTGACGCATAGCTTTATAAATGAGGCTCATCTTTTTCTTGCACACTACTCCAGTTTAGTCCTGTCCACTGCACTCTTGGACACAAGCCTCACGTTTTGTGCTCCCCTGGACAGTCTTCATCTCATCTGCACTCCTGCTTAGGTGTGAGAATCGTATCACATGGGGAAAGCCCCATGTGAAAGCGTTTGCCTCAGTCTTATCCCTGCTGTGAGGCAGGTGCAAGATTTTGACGTAACAGTGTCCTAAAAGTGGCGCAGTGAAATCTCATAGATTTCACTGTGTCATTATTACGAGGCTTTTTGTGGAGAAATGACCCCTCTCTGTACATTACACTTGACAGAGGTATAATGTGGCGAAAAGGTTTAAAAAATAACGCATCTACCTACATGCGTCACTTTTTAAAAATGGCTCAACAAGGAACATGTTTTATGCCGCCAATGCGTCACAAAAAGTGACGCACAGTAGCGCAAAACTGACGTAGGGCTTTATAAATGAGGCTTATTTTTTTCTTGCACACTACTCCAGTTTAGTCCTGTCCACTGCACTCTTGGACACAAGCCTCACATTTTGTGCTTCCCTGGACAGGCTTCATTACATGAGTATTCCTGCTTAGGCCTTATAATTTTTTTGGGGGATAACATTTGAAAAACAATGAAAAGGTCATATGTATAAGCTTTTCATTACACTACTAAAATATTTTTGCTGCAAATTAATAAGTTTTACATTTTTGAGAAAGTTTAAATAGTAGGACATGCACTGTGTTTCTAAAATGTTATTGAAAAATCAATTTTGGGACTAATCAATTAATTCTACATTTTTGATAAAGAATAAATAGTGTGTGCATGATTACATAAAAAAATTTGACCTTTTCACAATTATGTCACCTGTGTTACCTGAGATTAGGAAGTAGATTGTGCAGATGAGGTGAGACATGTGCAGAGGGACAGAGGAGGTGAGGTTTATGATCAAGACTTTAGTGGGAGAGAGGCCTTTCCCGGGAAGCATAGGTGGTGAAGCCTGTGTATAAGAGTGCAGTGGACTAGACTTCATGAAGTCTATCCCCTACTGGACTCTTAGACACAAGTCTCATCTTCTTTGTACCTGTGGACCGAGCTGTCTTCTACTATACTCTTCAATACAGGCCTCACCTTTTGTGCACCCCTGGAGAATCCTCAGCTGTAAGCATGAGCGCAAAATCCGTTACGCTCGCGGATTTTGCGAATTTTCGGTAAATTCGCGATCCGCGAACTCCCGCGAATTTACCGCGAATTCGCAAATCCGCGCGCGGTGGATTCCGGGGCCAAAAGTTCAAGCCTTGCTGGCCTGTTGTAACTAATTTACGATGGGGCCGGCAAGCTGCCAGCGCCATCCTTAAATAGTTACTAAATTAGCTTCAACAGGAAGCTCTAATAGATAAGATAAAGCAGGTGTTCGAGCGCCTGCTTTATTTTATCTATTAGAGCTTCCTGTTGAAGCTAATTTAGTAACTATTTTAGGATGGCACTGGCAGCTTGCCGGCGCCATCGTAAATTAGTTACAACAGGCACAAAACGGTGGCGTCTTCTTGAATAAATATGAAGGGCAGGGTTCATTCTGGCACGACGGTCCTGGCACAAAAATTAAACCTCAACCGCAAGCACTTACAGATATCAATTAAGGATGTGCCCTAGTTGAAGCTTAAATTCAGTGACTCATTCATCGGCCCAAAAAACAATCGTGAGCGTTGTCAAGGCTGGGCAGATGTGCCTTCTTCCGAAATATACCATCGAAAATCAGCTGTGATGCTGGACAGAGGCCTTTGCATCCTTGACTTTCACGAGCGCAATCCTCGTGCTGTTCCTGTGGCCAGGAGCTTCTGTATCTTCATCTGCTGCTCTGATCGGTCTCTGACCTTTAATGCACACAAGAGGCATGTGCACTCGCATGGAAGCCCTGTCCGTTTGGCCCCGCCCACACACTCGCGGTGTGCACCGTCTTCCCGCCATTTACCCACTATGATGGACAGCTCACTCAAGGGACCCCTGCGCCCTTCGGCACGATTGCATAGTAACACACACCTGGTCGCTGTAGACAACTCTCTGGCACTTTAGGCAGCTGTAGTGTAGTAAAAGCACTATACATCTACCCAACGAGGTAGCACTTACTGATTATCTAGTAGAAAGTGGACTACTAACTGGAACAAACTGCCAACGGACCTGCGTCTGGAACTAGATGAGGCCAGATTCCGGAAAAAATTAAAAACTTATCTTTATAGCAAATAATGGCCCGTGCTGTTTTTGTGTTCCCTGTCATCTGCCTACTCCCACTTTCAGCGCGCGGACACGCCGGTGTGCGTAAGCGCAGCGCTCAATAAATGTCCCAATAATAATAATAATAATAAAGTACTCCAGTTGAGTAGAGGTATGGCACAAAACGGTGGCGTCTTCTTGAATAAATATGAAGGGCAGGGTTCAATCTGGCACGATGGTCCTGGCATGGAAGCCCCGCCCCAAATCCGCCGATCCGTGAATACGCAAATCCGTGAATCGTGGATCCGCAAAATCCGCCCATGCTTACTCAGCTGATCTGTAACCCTGAATAGATCGTTTGCTTTTTGTCATTGCTTTGTTGTTTGGTAATAGTGGTCTATAATGTGCTATTTTTTTTTAACACAGATTGAAATCAAGATTTCAAGAGTAAGCAAACATGCCCACAAGGGAAAGGAAAAGAAAACAACAAACCGCCAAAAAACAAAAACAGCAATGGAATTACAGCACTCTTCCACAACAAATACTTCAAAAAACAGGAACCAAGCTCCTGGTAAGAGAACTAAGTCTTTTATACGGAACATATGTACTTCAAAAAATATTGTTGGACAGCATGTAGAAAAAGAGAATGAGAGAGTAAATTTGAAAAGGAAGGAGAGAACCTCAAAGAATCCTACAACTGGAGCAGGAGAGAATAATATGTATAGGAATAGAAGGCAGAATCAGTTTAGAGACATTCGTAAACGAATGTTTCGCAATAGGGTGGTTTTAAATTTGTTAAAAAACATTAGGAAAGGTAAACAGAGAGCTGCTTTTTATAAGAAAAAGAAAAGTGTAGAGAAGATTGTTGATCAGGCTTTTGAAGTTAAGAAAAAATTATTTATTTTAATAATCAATAGAATTAGGACACTTAACAAGACAATTGATGTTTTCAAATCAAACAGTAGATGGAAAAGAGTAATTAATCGGACTAATTTTTGTAAAGTTTTTTCTGGAGAATGGATGCACAGTTCAAGTTGTGAGCCATTTTTTAATGAGGAGAGTTACTTCCAGGAGAATGATTTAGTGCATGCAGTTGACACCAGTGGTCGAGCGTATGAAGTGAAAGACGGTTGTCCGATTGAAAAAGAGAAACTTGTGCCTAGAGAACCAGAAGAGGTGTTAACTGATGAAGTTTTAGGGAGACGTACTAAGGGTCCAGTGTACACTTGGAAGTGTAGTCGTATTTGTAGTGTGCGACAGTAATCAATTGATTTGTTTTGTAATTTCTTACGTACATATAGTAAGAAAAGTCTAAAGCAGAAAGTGAAGTTGTTGCAAGACTTAGATCCTTGCAGAGTGAGAGAAAACACAGGTTTGCAAGGGCATTCACTGGCTTGTCTTTCTATAAAAGTCTGTCAGAGTGTTTTTCATCATTTTAGGATGTTAGCAGTGCATCATACCAAAATGAGGAAATTAGTGAGAATGTTGTATTATGCAAAAAGTCCAGCACTTAAGCTTAAACAATTAAACAGTGCTCTTTTGCATGGAACTGAATTAGATGTGAAGAAGATTTGTGAAGAAATTGAGATTTGTTATTTTAGTGAAAAAGAGGATAGTGTAGAAATTGACACAGCAATTCAAGGTAATGTGGAAGACAATGTACAGATTTCAAGTACAGAAAAGTTTGAGCAGGAAATTACCAGGTTTAAGGTGAAATCAAGTGAAAGGCCGAATTTTACTTGTGTGTGTTGTCGACGAAGTCATTATAAGCATCAAACTAGATTAGTTGATTTATACGTAAAAAGTGAAAAGATGAATAATAATGAGTGGAAGGATTTTGCAACTTATTTGTGGGTGGAGAATTGTTTTGATGTGAGTTCTGATCAGCGTATTTGTAAATATTGTTATGATAAATTAAATCAAAACAGAATGCCTGCTAGAGGTGTTCATAATAATCTGGAGTTGGTAGACATTCCCCGTGAATTGATGGATTTAAATATATATGAGTCTATTTTGATTCAATGTGTCCATCCTTTTCAGGCAATTGTTCGCATGGAGCCTAAGATAGGGAAATTGCCTCCTACAGATTTGCAGAGAGGATTAAAGGGAAGAGTTGTTTATTTGCCTCTTGATTTGAAAAAAAAAATATTGATACAATTGGTATAGAAAAAGTAGAAGAGGAACCTTTAGTCATTCTAGTTAATGGGGTTCCGACAAAGAGTAAGAAAATCTGGCAAGATTTAATGGATGTTAGGAAAGTCAAAAAGGCAACGTTGTATTTAGTCAAAAACAATGAGTATTACAAAGATGTATGTGTTGCAGCAGAGGAAACAGCTGCAGATGAAGACAGTGATTGTTCAGGCGGCCAAATTGAAAAAGTTGATGTGTCTAGAAGTGAAGAAATATATGAACATTATACTGTTCATCCTTTGCATTCCAAAGAAGTAATGGGGAATGCAATTGAATTGTTTCAAATGAAAGCAGCAAAAGGAAGTCCCATTAGTGTATGGGAAGAAAGTTTGGAAGCTTGTTGTTTTCCACAGCTATTTCCAACAGGTCGAGGTGGACGATATGATGATCGTCCACTTCAAATTCCTGCATCTGAATATCGAACTGTAAGATTATATGCTGAAGATCCAAGGTTTCGGCAATGCATTCCCTATTTGTTTCATCTACTGTATGAAAGTGACTTGTCTGGGCTTTCTTATGCAGTAAACCATATACTGAAAAGTGGAGCACATCTGCAAAATGTTTCGGCGAGGGACTTTATGGAGAAAGTGAATCTGCAAGATAATATTTTGGAATCTCATCTAATCAATCTCATGGCATGTCAGCGTGGTACAAATGAGTATTGGTACCGTCGTCATGGGGAATTGAAATGCATGCTAAGAAACTTAGGAACTCCTACATGGTTCCTCACTCTTAGCTGTGCCGAGTATGCATGGGACGACTTACTTCAATTTCTACGAGAGGCAAATGCAAATATACAAAATATAGAATTCAAAACACCTGGAGAGCTGTGTTCTTTGGATCCAGTGAATGTATGCAGATATTTCAATCATAGATTTGAAGCTATGATGTCTTTTATTACCAACAAAAAAAATCATCCCCTTGGAGAGGTTTTGGATTTCTTTTGGAGAAAGGAGTATCAAGCGAGAGGTGCTCCTCACATACATATGTTGTTGTGGATTAAAGATGCACCCAAATTTGGAACAGATTCGGATGAAACAGTGATGAGTTTCATTGAAGAGTATTCAACATGTGCTGTTCCGAAAACTACAGAGGAAAACAGTTTAAGGCAACAAGTTTTACGCTTTCAATCCCATCGTTGTGGAAAGTACTGTCATCGAAAATTCAGAAACAAGGACAAGTTCTACACAAAATGTTGTTTCGGCTTTCCACGACCAGTGATTTCTAAAGGAAGAGTAAATAATTTGATGTCTTCTCTGCGACATACTGTGACGAGGAAATCACCAAAAAATACATACAATTTAAAAAGAAACGAAGAGTCCAAGTACATCAAGACTACAACCCAGTGATTTTGTCCATGTGGAATGCTAACATGGATATTCAGTTTGTTGCTGACAACTCTATTGCTGTGGCTCGGTATGTGACATCTTACATCACAAAAAAAGAAAAGACAGAACTGAAGGAAATGTAGGAGGACATTTCACATGAAAAGAGTCTAAGCAAGAAATTATACAGTTACAGTCTGAAGATGTTGTCGCATCGAGAAATTGGAGCATATGAATGTTCTGATCGATTGTCGTCAGCAAGTCTCTATTCCAAATCTAGACCATCATTTGGGTGAGTCTAGGTCTTGCTGCAACACGAAACCGAGTTTTTAAATCTGTACAAGAAATAGAGTATTTGGCGGAGAAAGAACCAGAAAGTACAGATATTTTGAAGACAAACATGTTGGATACATACTATCCAAATAGAAGTAGTCATCTTGAGAACAGTTGTTTGTATGAAGTTCTGCAAAACTATATTTATAAGAGAACCATCAGAGAAGATATCAACAATGGAATATATGCTATCATTGGGTGTGAAGGATGTCTAGTGAGACAGAAAAAAGGCCATTTGATTAATCATCGAAAATTGAGTTGCGAAAATCCAGAGAAAAGGGAATTTTACTATTTAGCTCTTTTGCAACTCTTTAAGCCATGGCGTACAGAAGAGGAACTACTTGGAGATTTTCTGTGTTACGAATTCTTTTAATGCAATCAAGGATACCATAGAATGCCCTGTTTTTCCAAATTATCTGCAAATGTTGAACGAAGAAATAGAGCATGAAGCCACAATTGCTGCAGAGATTGCTAGAGACAGTTCTCAAGACAGTCAGAGTTCTGCTTCATTGAGTCAGGATCCACTTGGAAGACCAATTATACAAAATGAGGCTGCCACTGTCATGGATGAGGTGGAAAGAGCTATGGAACAAGCTCAAGGTGATGTAGTTAACTTAGAAGATTTGGTGAAACAACTAAACCTTGATATATGACGAAGTCACAGAACAGATTGAACATGGATTCAGTCATGAGAAGAAAGAGTGCTCATGTACATCATTTAAGCCTGTCCAACTGTACGTGAGTGGATAAGTGGGAACTGAAAAAGTTTTCTGATTAAAGCAATTGCAACTTATCTGCAGAAAAGGACTGAATCACCGCTGTCTTGTGTTGTTACCGCTCCAACTGGGCTGGCTGCACATAACATTAAAGGGATTACTTTACATCGTTTATTGATGCTGCCAGTGGAGCATGATAACAAATTGGAGTACCACAAGCTATCTGGAGATGCGTGTTCCGAAGTTTCGAGAGTCCTGAAGAAAATGAAACTTCTTATCATTGATGAAGTAAGTATGGTGTCAAATATAATGCTTGCTTTTGTGCATTTGAGAATGCAAGAAATTCTTAGAACAGACTATGATGTCTTATTTGGAGGAAAACACATTATTGTTTTTGGAGATCTACTGCAGTTGACTCCAGTGAAAGGACAACCTGTGTTCAAAATGCTCACGCATGAAGATACCAGGAAGTGCTTAGGAAGTATTGGAAACGTTAATATATGGTTAAACTTCAAATATGCAGAACTGCTTCAAAATATGCGGCAGGCAAAGGATGAAGATTATAAAAATATTTTACAAAATGTAAGAATCGGAAAAGTAAGTCAGCAAGGGAAAGAAGCTTTACATGGACGATTAATTTCAAATTTGTACCCAAATGAAAACATTCTTCCAGAGAATATTGGTAAGAAAATTAACGAGAAGAAATCTGGCATATGTTTGATGCCAACTCTGAAAGAATGTTCCATGTTCCACAACAAAATGTTACAGTTAGAAAATGAAGAGATAGTGAAACTGGAAGCTACAGATAAAATAGAGCATATGGGAGCAGCAATTATTTTGTCTGAAAATTTGAAATCAAAATTGGATTAATTAGAGAAGACTATATCTAAAACTGCTGGTTTTGAAAAGACTCTGAATGTGTGTTTAAATTGTCGTATCATTTTGAGAAGGAATTTAAATGTTGAAAGAGGTCTGGTAAATGGAGCAATGGGTCATGTTGTTGGTTTTGTGAATTACAAAAATAGAGATGCAATTGAAATTCTAAAAATTAAATTTGATGGCATTGATGAAATAGAACAAATTCGTCGTTGTTCAGCTATATTTTTGCTCGTGAAAGACTTATATGTTCGGCGAAAACAGTTTCCTATTTGTTTGGCATATGCGGTGACAATTCATAAGTCTCAAGGTTTAAGTGTAGATAGCGCTTTGGTGAACATTGGAAGTTCTGTGTTTAAAGAGGGTATGGCATATGTGGCATTATCACGAGTCAGAACTTTATCAGGATTGTACTTGATTGAGTGTGATGAAACAAAGATTTGTGCAGATCTACATTGTGTTAAAGAATACAATAGGTTAAGAAGAGAGTATGCTCCACATTTGCCTCAATATCCTCTGATTGAAAAACGTGTGGTAGGCCGAAAAAGAAGAAATGAGAGTAATTGCAGTGAGGTAGTAGCAAAAAGACAAAAAGTAGACGAAACTGTAATTGTAAGCAGAAGGAAAAAAGATTCTGTTGAAGATGTTGTTGGATTTCAATTTGAAAACAGTTCTGGTGTCAACTGCTATGCTAATGTAGTGGTTAATGTTGTTTTTTTTCTTCAAAATATACAAGAACAGATTGTTGAAAATCAGGATCAAAGATTCTGTTGTTTGTTGAATTCCGTGTTTGAGAAAAGTACCAGTGATAGAGCAAAAATAGAAAGTGTTTCAGAAATTCGAAATCTTCTAGACATATCTACTGGTCAAAATCAATTTTCACAGAATATTCAGCAGGATTGTCAGGAATTTTTAATGTATATGTTTGATGTGTTGGAAGATGAAGGTGTAGATATAAAAAATCTTTTTAGCCTTTCTTATCAGTGGCAGCATGACTGCGACAACTGTACTTTATCAAGTACTACTAGAGTAGACACTGAAAGATTTATATATTTGGCTTTACCAGACTGCAAATCAGTGCCTTTTAATAATCTAGTTAAAGCAGCGGATCACAATATGGTGTGTACCCAATGTAAGTCTGCAATGCTGTCCACATTATTTCTACGAAATTATGGTCAGTATGTCATTTTAATGTTCCAACGATGTAGACCAGATGGAACTAAATTGACAACTTCTATTAAAAATTTCGTGGCTTCACAGTTATCGATATCAGGAAGAACCTTTGCAACTGCAGCTATTATTTTTCATGATGGTCCTTCTACAACATCAGGGCATTACACATGCTATTTAAAAAGTTGTAAAGGATGGACCCAATGTAACGACACTCATTTGACTTTCAAACAACGTTTGCCTTTTGGCTTAAAAAACTCATACCTAGTGTTTTTACAACCAAAATTTAGGTAAAGGTAATTGGCCTATGAAGACGGGAGCAGTTAATAAAGGTTATTTTGCTGTTTAAAAATATATTCTGAGTAAAAGTGATCCAGGTAATATAAAAAATTGACTTCTCATATAGGTACTGTAAGTGGATCTCATAGTAAGTGATATTAGTATTATAGGAAATGTTCAACATGAGAGAGCCAGAGATGGAATTATGAATATTTAAATATTGTGAAAATGTTGTAGAGCCTTTCTTTCAGAACGTCGGAAAAAAGGTAATTTCAGAGTTTCTTGGAATTCATTTGAAAATATACTCATACATCTGACACTATTTGGCCAAAAGGAAAGGTACAGGAATGAGTAAAGAGTCATGACTGAAAAAAAGGAATATATGAAAATAATGAAAATATTTAAGATGTTCTTGGAGCTTTTCTTCTAGAAAGTCGATGAAATTGATTTTTTACTGAACAGCAAAGTACTTTGCAACGAGAAAAGGACCTCTATGATATACTATTTGGCCTCAAGGAAAAGTAAGTCAATCAAACATTAGTGTACATTTGTTATTTGTCAGTATCAAAGTTTTTTTTTTAAAACACAATCTTTTAGATTGTGTTTTTTTCCCCGCTGTCATATGATGAGTAATTTGAACTCACTGTTTTAAGTGAAATTCAATATATTCTGAGAACAGCAAAAATAAACTATGTAACATGCTGTACAAGTTATTCTATACTTTGGATTGTGTAAATTAAATTGTATTCCCATTCTCTGACACTCACTTTCCTTTTTCCATCCTCTTTCAGCTCTTTTTACTTATAATGTCTTCCTCTCACTCTCTGTAACCCCCGTTCCTTTACTCCACTTCTTTGACAAGCCCTCATTCTCATTTCAACTGTCTGCATCCCCTCTCTCCCTTGCATAAGTTTTCAGCTTTCAGTCTCTCTGCTTTACTTCCCTTTTCCGTATTTTCCTCCTTTGCTCTTTTAGTAATTCCTGTTTACTCACTCAGCAGTATTATCGCACTCTATCACTATAAATCACCCACTCTCCCTCGCTTATCTTTGTTTGCTCCTTACTTTTGACCTTTTCTCTCTATTTTTCGTTCACTACTTCTATGTCCTCAGTGCCTCACTCTCCTTGTGTTATGTTCACTTGTGTTTATCTTTTCCGTCTCAGTCATTATCTTTTTACTTACTACTGTTTCCTGATTTAGTTTTTCTAAGTCACATTGTTTTAGTATCTTTCTTACCTTCAGTTCATTTCTCTGTTCTTCTCTTCCTCTCTGTCAGTGAATCTATATGCCTTAATTTTAGTAATTTGCTCTCATTCTATTTCTTTTTTTTCTCTTTTTATCCTTCTACCTTACTTTATTTCCCTTTCTGTGTCCTTCACTCTTACTTTATTTCTAGATACACTGTTATGATTTTTAACCTCTTCATTTGTACATTTTAATTTAAAATACACATTTTACTAATTATAACTTATTTTTTCTTCTCTCTTTCACAGATACAAAGTGCAGTAAAACAAATAATTAAAGTTACATTTATTATATGGTAAGTATGACTAAAAAAATGTACTTTGTCATCACCCTTTGCTTTAAGCTTACTAACATTTTCTCAACCAACCTCACTCCTGTGTCTTTATTCTGCTTACCACACGTATTCTTATTCTCCATGTTTACTCCAATTTCCCTATTTCCCCTCTCATATTCAACTTCTTTCAATCCCTATTCTTTACTTCACTTACCCTCTGTTCCCTTCCTTTGCTTCTTCACTCATTTAGTTTTTCTTAATTATTTATCTTACTTCTACACACACACCTCATCCCCCTCTCAACACATACACACACCTCTAACATACACCCCACACACACACCACACACACACCTCATACGCACAAAAAATCCCCCTACACACACTCTTCACATACACACACACATTCCATACACACACATACATCGCACACATATACACCCCACACCCATACACTCCTCACACAAACTTCACACACCCTCACCTCCACCCACACCAAAACACCCCACAGAGCCACACCCATAGACACACCTTACATACCCACACCTGACCTACACCCACTGACTTCCTATAAGTCAGACACACTGCATTACTTATCTTTCTTTGCTGTTTCACTCAAGCCCATTCAGGTACTGTTTCCTTTACTCTCTTTGTCCTTTCTCTTTCTCACTCCCCATGTCTTATCCGAATTCAATTTTTCCCCCTCTTTCACCCCTCTTTACTTATACTACCTGGTCTATTCTCACTTTCCCTCATCGTTCTTCATTTATCACGGTTCCGCCACTACCCTTCATTCTCAATTTTTTACTGTCCTTTCTTTTTCTTTCAACACCCACTCACATTCTCCCACTATCTCTACTTTAGTCTTCTTCCTCTCTCTTCCCTTCTTTCGCTCCTTTAGTCATTTTACTTTTCTCACTTTCACCCTATTACACCTTCTCTGTTTTTTACTATGTAATTAAGAATCCCTCTGTGTTCATCCTGTAGCTCTCTTTCTCTTAACATTACTCTCTTTGTGTTCTTCCCTCATGCTAACTCCTTCATAAAAATAAAAAAATTCTATTTTTTTGGGGGGCGCGTCCCGGTACGCGTACCCTTAGAAAAAAAAATTGACAGAGATTCATTAAAAATATAGGTTTATTTTTATAAATGAAAGGTAGTTCTAAAAAGAACTGTTTTTTTTCTTCTTTTTGTTGTTTTATATTTTTTTTATGTTTTTTTGAACATTTTGTACTTTTTTTGGCTTTTCAAAACAGTTTTATATTTTTTTGGATTTTTTATGGGGAGAATCAAAAAACAGGGAATTGTAAATGGCTCAACAGGAGCAAAAAACAAAAAACAGAAAAAATTACTGTTTTTTGGGGCATTTGTGATTGTCACCAGCAAGGACGACGAGCTTCATGCTCTTTTCACCGTAGGCGATGAGCTTGCCACATGCAATACAGGTGATTCTAAAATCAGCAAATCGTTCCTGGATACAAGGCATCACCTCTGATGTTTCTGGTTCCGATCGAGTGTGTTGCTTTCTTTTGGAGCTGGTCCTTGAACACTGGGGGAGGTGACTGGCCAGTTCCCTGATCTCTGCACGAGAATAGTTAGCAGGATGCTTCCGGGTCATATGCCGAATCATGGTATTATTACCAAATGAATATTTTTGATCTGGATTGCCCCTTGAGAGTTCTGCACCACAGATTCGACATGTTTCCTTGGCCGCATTAACTTTTTTCTTGCCCTCTGGAAGTGAAAAAAACTCCCATAAAATGTGTTCTTTTGGCTTGTGTGGGGTATTTTGTTCAGGCAGCCATCTGCTCCCCTCCTCCTCTACCTCTTCCTCCTCCTCCTCTTCTTCACCACCAATGTATTGTTGTGGTGGTCCTATAGGTGGTTGTGGTGGTGGTGGTGGTGCAGATGCTCCAGCTGTTGCTGCTACAGTAGCCATTTCAAAGTACAAAAGAATTGTCTCTGTAGATGAAACAGGTCTTCCTCAGTCAAAGGACAAAGTCAGAGTAAGGAAGAAAGGTGGTTTTTTTTATCATTTAGAAAAAAAAACGGTGCTGAACCAATCAGAAGTGTTATTTTCAGGTCACAAGACCAAGGCTTTACTCATTTGGAAACCAAAACTGTTCTGCACCAATAGAAAGTGTTATTTTCAGGTCACAAGACCCAGGCTGGTCACAAGACCCAGGCATTACTAATTTAGAAACCAAAACTGTTCTGCACCAATAGAAAGTGTTATTTTCAAGTCACATGACCCGACGCGCTTGCGCTACGCGCCCCGGGGCGCGCCCGTTGTCGCGCTCCAGGGCGCGCCCGCGGGTGCGTAGCGTAAGCGCATCAGGACGTTTCGCGATCGTATGCGATCGCGTGCTTTCGGTTGCGATTACGCTGGGCGTCATATGACGCATCACGCGTGTACGCGATACATCACAATGTTGTTTTCGTTTGCGGCAATAGCGCTAATGGGACGCTCCCCGGTCCGCGCCCCGGGGCGCGCCGTAATATTGCGCTTACCCGTGCGTTCACCGGTACGCGCCCCGGGAGCGCCCCCGGGTTAAAAATAAAAAAAATAATAATAATAATTTTTACATACTTATACAATATAAAATTCGTTTTAAAATTTTTCACTTTCTATACCTATCAATCAATCAATCAATCATTTGTATAGCACGCTACTCACCCGGAAGGGTCTCAAGGCGCTTGGGGAGGGGTTCGCTACTGCTCGAACAGCCAGGTCTTGAGTTGTTTCCTGAAGGCGAGATGGTCCTGTGTCAGCCGGAGGTGGATGGGGAGGGAGTTCCATGTCTTGGCTGCCAGGTGGGAGAAGGATCTTCCTCCGGTGGTGGCTCTTCGGATGTGTGGTATGGCGGCGAGGGCGAGGCTTGTAGAACGTAGCTGGCGGGTGGGCGTGTAGACGGTCAGGCGGTCGGTGAGGTACTTGGGGCCCAGGTCGTGGAGAGACTTGTGTGCGTGGGTCAGGAGCCTGAACGTGATACTTTTGCTGACGGGGAGCCAGTGCAGGTCCCTCAGGTGGCCGGAGATGTGGCTGCGTCGGGGGATGTCCAGGATGAGTCGGGCGGAGGCGTTCTGTATGCGCTGGAGTCTTTTCTGTAGTTTGGCTATGGTTCCTGCGTAGAGGGTGTTCCCGTAGTCCTGGTTTCGGTCGGGATCCACCGGAAGATCTTACGGAGCATATGCAGGGTGTTGATTTGCTATTAAAAAACCATTGAAATTCACTGAAAAAACCATAGGTTTCACACCAGTTATAGTTAGGAATTAGCATTTAAAAAACCTATTAAATTCACTGAAAAAAACATAGGTTTTACACCAGTTATAGTTAGCTGGAAATTTTACTCGCATAAAACCATTGAAATTCCCACGTTATAGTTAGTTGGACTCACTATAACTTGCGCGTGCAATGCACTGCTGATGACGTCACATATTACATCACTCATGACATGGTCAGTGACATAACTCATGACATCACTGATGACACCATCCAGTGAATGTGTGTCTTTCTGAAAAATAAATATTAGTGAGTAATTTTTAAATATTTAAACATATGTATAAATGTTTCACTTTGTGTATAAGTGGCTGCATGGGTTGGTGAGTAGCTACATGTGTAGGTATATGGGTTATTAGATGTTTTTTTTTAATATCAATATGAGTGTCTATATGTTTGGTGGGGGTGTTATTTAGCACATAGATGCATGAATGACTGACTCTCTGTTTGTATGTGTTTTGAATACAGCATATGTGCAGGACTGTATGGGTGGATGAGTGTGTATATGTGTATATATATATACATATACAACTATTTGTGTGGACGTATATATACCATGTATACATGGGCTGCACACATACACATATAGCTGTACATATGTAGATATGTACATATGTATACATTCTGAAACAGATATTCACACACATAACTCTATACATTTACAATGTTAAAGTTAGTTGACTTTAATCTTTAAAAAATAACTTAGATGCTACTTACAATGTAATGCCTCCAAATTTACCTCCTGTTAATCCTAATGACCCTTGATGTAGAGCCTTTAAATTAACTACGTAGTAAGATAAACAAGGGAACCCCAATCCTTGAACCTAGGGTGATATAATGTATTAGGAACCACTGATTGCTAAGCAGCCAATGTGGTCCAAAGTAGACGCAAAAATTGCTTTAGAAATTGATCAAAATGCCTCAATTAAAGTGGAAAAAAGAAAAAAGCTAGGATGCGAGGGGAAAGAATATGGGAGCAAATTGAGGGTTGGAATAATAGAACTAGGTAATTACGATAAGATATCAACAAAAGCTATACTTCTACTTATTCTTTGGTGCAGCTAGCATGTTATCTTCATTTTTTTTTCAAAAAGATTACAGTATACGTATTCATAATAAGAGTTGTTACATGTTGATATATATACAACTTTTGCTTACAAATATGAATATGAATATCTTTTCTTTTTTTTGTACAATCTCTAGTTTGTGTTGCTAAATAAAAAAATATAAAAAAAAAAAAATATATAAGAAATTGATCAAAATGCCTCAATTAAAGTGGACATATATGGAAATTAACTCCTAATTAGCAACTTATAAAAAAATGCAAGGAGTTCCTTGTTGTAGGGAGTCGACGGCGTTTCGATCTCAATGACTTGAGATCATCTTCAGGACAGAGTGTATGTGAGCAAGAAGAATCTGTAAAAAAACATTACGGTATGTTAAGTTATGGTCCCTGGGTTCATGTTCTATTATAGTACATTATTTTAATTAAGTGATGTGCTCCCAGTGAAAAAATTCTGCACAATGTGGCTAGACAATATACTGGTAAGTGACATTCAAAGTCTGAATCAGGCAGAAATTAATTAATATGGAAATTGTTTTAGACAAGGGAAAGCTTTTGCCAAGAATAGCATAGTAGTAGAAACAACGTAATACAAATGCGTGCAAGAAGCAAAATGTAGTAGAAAAGATCAGGATGATTCAAGTGGAAGCACACATTAATAGTACCAAGCGACTTACTGGGACAACTGGTCGAAGCCGATATTACGGAAAATGAATTCATTCATGTTGGACGTAGTGAGTAGTGTCTGGCGGTATATAGGATAATTAGCCGATGTCAGGTGGAAGCCTTGGTGGGTGTCTAAAATAGGGCACAGCATTGGCCCAGGTAACTGCAAAATAAAAATCACTAATGGGAGCTTAGGGACGGAACGAATAAATAGTGCAAACAGAGGGTAATGATAAGCAAAGTTACATGATAATTAAACCGAGAAGGGTGGTCTAATTAGGTGCTTAATCGCTGCTGCAGATAAACCTGCAAGGGAGAACTCTCAAGTCGACTCCATTCAGTACTGTACCCATTTCTGAAAAGTACAGAGTAATAATTAAGGCAAAAGTGAGGCAGGCATCCTGAAAAAGATGGCGCGGGGGGCACAGATCCTGAGAGTGGCCACCCTTACTTGAGGCAAGACCGCATGAGTCGGTCTGCGCTGACTGGACGGGTCTCTGTCTTAGATTCCTGGCGCTCTGTAGAATCAGGGCGTTAACAGCATGCCAGGTGCTTGTTAAATGAGCTGCCGGTGAGCGTGCGTGGCATGCAGCAGCTCGATTGGGTCGAGGGGAGTCAGTTAACCCTGTGTGCTCATGGAAAAGTATGCAGTGTTGAAATGCTGTTGAGCCTAGTTAAACAGGTCGAGGGTGTAGCAGAGAACCCTATGTGTACCTAACAGGGCTGTTGTAAGTCAATGCCTCATCGTTAGAGAATTAAGTAAGGCAATCGCCACAAGCAGAATGGTAGCTAGAATTGTGGTGAAATTAGGTAATGCATCGTTAAGGCAAAGCAGCATTTGACTGAAGCGTGATAGATATGGGACATATGGGTGAAGATCTTTATAGAGGAATTAAGAATTAAGGCAGAGAGACAAATTTAAGCACAAGTAACATAATAAAAAATAATATTAACTAATAAAAAGATATAATAATATTGGCTCCAGAGAGAGCACGGTTATTAAATAAGGTTCAGTGGAGCATTCATGGTTGAATTTTATACAAGACAAAGTATACAGCATATCTCACGTTTGTGGTGAATAAACAGTGCTTAAATATTAGCGTGCCATTCATCCATTGAGTTTAGTCCATACTCAATAGTACGACAGTTAAAGATCCATTTGCACTCCAATCTGTTCAGAGTCTGCTGTTGACTTTCACCTCTGCAGTTAGTGCGTAAGCCGTCAATAACTTGCCATGAGAAATCAAGTTCAGAATGTCCTTTTTCAAGAACACGTTCCACAAGTGGGGCTGTGGTGATGCTGCAACAAATCCTGCTCCTGTGTTGTGCTATCCTGGAGTTTATCCTCTGGGTTGTCTGTTCTATATACAGTAGTTTGCATGGACGTTGAATGCGGTACATCATATTTTGAGAATTACATTTGGAAAATAATTTTAGTGTGTGTTTTACATCTCCATATTCAAACAATTTGGTATTCTCTGTGGAGTCACATGCCAAGCAATTATTACATTTGTAGTGACCCTGTAGTGATGGCAGACTAAGGTAAGATTGAAGAGAATTGTCCCTACGTGTGGGTTTTTGAGCCCTAACTAAATTGTCTTTGATATTATGGCCTCTTTTGAAGGAAAAAAGGAAGGGCCCCTGTTGACAAATCAAATGGTGCAAGAACTGACCGATGTTTTTTAATCATTTTGGTCAGCTTATTGCTCATGGGGCAGTATGTGGTGACACATGTGACTTCAGGAGTAGGTGCTTTCTGTTCAGGTTACAGCAGTTTTTCACAGTGAGAGTACCATGCTCATTTCACAGAGTGTTTGACTAAATGTCTGGGATAGTCTCTGTGCGCTTTTTACAAAGGGTTTCAGCTTCTCTGAAGAAATCCTCTTTAAATTTACAATCCTGCGGAATCTGAAGAATTGTCTGTATGGTAGTCGGTCTCTGAATGCTCTGGGGTGTGAACTATTGTACTGGAGCAGTGTATTACGCTCAGTTGATTTTCTGAACAATGTGGTGTAGAGTTCTCCATCCATCCAAACTTTTAACAGTCACATCTAAGTAGTCAATTTGTGTGTTGTTGTGACTATATGTAAATATAAGGTCAGTCTGACTGTTGTTAAGCCAAGCACAAAAGTCAATGTAATTCTGTACCATCCCCTAGCCAGACCATGAACACCTCATCTATGTAGCTTTGCCATACCCAGGATTTTGGTAAGTATGGATTGAGTATATTGAGAATGATTGAGGTCTCTATATTGTCAACGAAAAGAATCGTAAAGTTTGGGGCAAAAACTGCCCCCATGGATGTGCCTTTGCACTGTCAGTAATATTTATCTTAGAAAAGAAAGTAGTTTCTTGTCAGGGCTATTTCGAGAAGTGAGATTATGAAGTCAGTGGGGACTTGGTGTGGAGCAGGGCGTTGGTTCAGGTGATTCCTTATGACATCAATACCCTTGTCCTGGGGAATATTGGTGTAAAGTGATTCAATGTCTAGGGTGACAAGTAGTTCATTTTGAGAGTCAAAGGTTTCTGATTCAATAAGGTTTCATAAAATGAGTTGTGTCCTTCCTCGGTGAGGCGCTAACAGCTGAGTCATTGAGCACTCTGCTCTGTTTTATTCTGCACCTACTTTTCAGTCCTGACGGCTGATTTTACAAATACTTGTATTTTGCTTTTAATACTGTCTGTGAGTCTAGCACTTTTTAGTGATTACTACTTGAATGTGTTTACTTTCACTCACCTACATTACGCTGCCAAAACGCTGGTCAATAGCCCCGTTCCACCACGGCTGGTGCTGCTTGAGTGGAGGGCTTAGGGACCAATAGCTGGGCTACTTCGGGCTCCCCCTGGTGACGCACGTCCGGGGGCGGGCTACAGGCGGGCCTTCCCTGGGATATCCTTTCTTAAGGGAATGGCGGCACCGTCGCGCAGCGGACGCGCTTCCTCGGTGAGGCGCTAACAGCTGAGTCATTGAGCGCTCTGCTCTGTTTTATTCTGCACCTACTTTTCAGTCCTGACGGCTGATTTTACAAATACTTGTATTTTGCTTTTAATACTGTCTGTGAGTCTAGCACTTTTTAGTGATTACTACTTGAATGTGTTTACTTTCACTCACCTGCATTACGCTGCCAAAACGCTGGTCAATAGCCCCGTTCCACCACGGCTGGTGCCGCTTGAGTGGAGGGCTTAGGGACCAATAGCTGGGCTACTTCGGGCTCCCCCTGGTGACGCACGTCCGGGGGCGGACTACAGGCGGGCCTTCCCTGGGATATCCTTTCTTAAGGGAATTGTGGAAAAGTAAATTTTGCCATGTTCTGTGTCCCTACGTGTTCCCCATCTTATGTTATGTGTGCATGATTAATATGCATATGTATTCCCCATGTTTGATTAAAGACGCAATTACAGTTGTGTCCATTTCTAGTATGCCAGTTTCCAGTTCTCGTGAATACTACGAATATTAGGCCTATGTAAAGTTACGTTGCCACGTTTCTCAGTGTGCACGTTATTTCATTGTAAAGTCCCCGTTTTCTAGGCCTCAAATGGGCCCGGACACCAGATTCAGCTCCTGTCTCCTGAACCCTCGCTGAGGAGCGATACAGCCCCCACCTGTATCCTCGACCCTTCACTTACTTCCTGCCTCGCAGTGCCCGGCTCGGCCTGGCTCTGCCTCTGAGTCTGCCAAGAGTATGTTATGATTCTAGTTATCAGTCCAGCCCTCCTTCTCTGCATTCCTAAGCTACTGAATCGCATCAATAGTTTCCGTCATTGTCTAGCCTTTACGTCTCCATGTGAGAGAAATACTGCATTTAATGGTCATTTAATATTCTTCATCACGCACTACATGTAGAATAATGCATGCTCCAGTCTTAGAGTCTGTTAGCCTCTCCCCTCCTGACTCTTAGTTTATATCAACATGTCCTCTAAACATTAGATACTAGATAGGGTTTAGGTACATGTCGCCCTGACTCTCCAGACTTCAGTCTCTGCTCCTAGCACAGAGTTCATAGCCCCCAGTTTCTCCTAGTAACATGTCATTGTCAGTTTGCACGCACCATTAGGTTAGAGGTCCCGGCTCCTTAGGTAGCCCCCTCCATGTTTCCGCCCCATTTATGACATATTCTGTTACGTTTACATCACATGTCTATGTACACGCCTCTTGTTACACCCACTTTCACTCTTATCTTTCGCGACTGCTATTGACCACACCCACTGCTCCGCCTATTGTATTCGCTGTAATGCAACTGTTTTAGTATATATGCTTGTGTACTGTTATTAAAGTTAGCGCGCTCATCCCATATCCAGCCCCGGCAGCTGCCGGGCCCTGTCATCCTATTCCTGTGCAGGTTGTCCTGTTCCTGTCCTTTATGCTGTATTAAACCTGCAAACTCCTACTACCTCGAATCTTGACTCTTATTT
This sequence comes from Lissotriton helveticus, assembly GCF_964261635.1. NCBI lineage: Eukaryota > Metazoa > Chordata > Amphibia > Caudata > Salamandridae > Lissotriton > Lissotriton helveticus. The sequence goes on from NC_136061.1 coordinate 2,026,459,982, forward strand.
ATTGAGCTATCTGTTATTGCTATGTCCAGTAAAACCTAGATCCGGTATTATTTATTTATATACCACATAATGGCGCCCGAATAGGGACTTGCCCTTTCCCCACGCGCCGGCGAAGCCACGCCGGCCCCCTGACCCTCTGCAGCCGTGACGGAACTCTTCTGCGCACCGGCAGATATTTCTGCTTCAAGTATCCCTCAGGCCCACGGAGGAGACGGAGGTGGCGGTCCAGCATCCAGACGAGGCGGTGGAGGAACGCGGCGAGTCCCGACCAGAGCCCAAGCCGAGAGTCCAAGGTCCGAGGTATCCGGAGGCCCACCCGTAACAGAAGTCCGAAGTTCGTCCGTCCGGCGTCGAAGCAGTCCAGTCCAGTCCGAGGCCTTCCGTTCTTGCTGCCCGGTGAGTACCATTGCTGGGGTAGTATCTAGACAGGGTCAATCTAAATTGACTCTGGTCCGTGGGTTGGTGGTACACAGACCCAAAACGAAGTGTCCACTTTGGTGGATGCGGGTCCTAACGTGTCTCTTTATGAGACCGGTGAGTTTCGTACTGTTTTAGCAGTACATCTAGTTTCTGTTCTAGTCAGTTCTGTTTCTCGAGAAAATTCATGTATTTTGTTTCCAGTATTCCAGGTAGTATTCTGTTCGAACTGTTATTTTAAATGTTCTTCATGTATTTTAATGTCGTGGTATGAATGTGGAGTAATTATCGTGTTCATTGTGTATTGTAATTGCGTATTGTGTCTAGGTTACAGTTCAGTCATGCCCTTATTTTCTAAACTACGTCAGTTAAAAACCAGAAAAGGTCTGCTAGAAGCAGCAGTTCCTGTCCCGCCTAGGGACAGTCCAGGTCATTTTATGTATCAAAAGCATGGCATAAGTGCCATATTATATCTAGATTTATGGGTAGAGTATACCAAACAGTTAGAGGAAAAGTATAGATGGCCTGTATCAGGCACATGGGATGCCGAGTGCATCATGCGAGTAGAAGAAGCATTATGGAAAAAGAAAGCCAGACAGTCACAGAAAGATGCCATCGAGTTATGGCGCAAAGAATCTCATAAGAGAACCGAAAAAGAAATCAGAAAGTCAGAATTAAGTAGAGAATCTTTAGAACGAGCCCAAGAAAGGGAATTAATCGAGATAGGTGAACGAGTCAAAACCGAACAGTCAGACAGACAGAGGCATGCCCTTATTAAGGGTATGTATCCTCTTCTTGCCGAGGGCTTGCCAAAAGCGACCCCGGAGGCATCCAGTAATATTCCGCCACCATTAGTTCCGACTAAGCTACGTCACAAACCGACCGCAGCTGATATTTTCATCTCGTCCTATTTGGACGACACAGTCCCGGAATATGCAAATCCTGTTCCGCCAGTCCCTGTAAATCAGGCAATTCCTGCTCCCCCAGACACCGGGGCACCCTTTGCAGTACCCGCTACGGTACCCCCGGTCCAGCCTACATTACAATTTCCCACCGCACCGGTACGACGAGTATCAGTCGACGATTCCAGTTTAGGGGCCGCAGGAGGAGGTCCTCCTGGTACCCCGCCACCACACCAACGTAGAACGTTGGCCGAGTTACATGAATGTGCGTTACAACGTACGCCCAAATTTAAGTCCGTTGCAGATATCCGACGAGCTCTTACTGAATGCCGCTATGATCCGGTTGCAGGTGATGATAGTACAGTAATATATTCCATCCGTGAAAGACGGGTGACCGGGTATTTAGACACCCTACCAGATATGAAAGGAGATCTAGACAGAATATATCGTTTCATCCGTACAGGGGATGATCCAGAAAGTATTGGCGAAGCCATGTCTCAAAGGAAAGCTGAGATCCAGCTCATGATATTAAAGTTTCTGATTAATTGTCTAATAAGAGAACAAGACTACCCGACTAAAGATCCGGCCGAAATGAGAATCCTGACAAGGTGGAGTGATAATATAGCCGAGGGTAAGCACAAGACTATCAGTAGTATAGAGAGTATGTACAAGAAAATCCGTAAAGAAATAATAAAGTTACACGAACAACGTAAAGCAGCACAAGTAAGCGAGAAAGAAAATGACTCTACCGAAGAGGTAGACGACGAGAATCCCACTAGAATAGCGTATGTAGGAAAATCTAGATTTCCAGATCGCCATTTATGCCTAGAACACAAGACAGTTTTTCATCATCCAGCACCAGAACAAGGTTCTCTAGAACAAGTATTTCAAGCTACCGATCACATTTTGAAGTCACGAATCGGTTACAGTGAGTTAAGTACTATGCATGAACAAGAACTAGTCCGATCAGCAGTCCGATGGACTACTGATTCTACCACTTTTCCAGACGAAATAGTGGCACAAATGTTTCTAAAACTGCCCCCAGCCGAGCAACGACTGGTGGGTATGTATATGATCCAGCACCTCATTACTCTGTATGAGGGTCAACATTCTGATCCAGGTCCGTTACACGATGTCCTGAACGAGTTACTCCAGTGTAGATGGAAAGGTCTAGGTACCGATTTAATTAGTGTTATTCTAGAACAACGTCACAAATATAGTACGTTTTTGAACCCGCATTTTGTTCATGTCTCACCTCCAGAAAGTAAACCGTTTTACATAGATAGACAGAACCCGCTACGAGAAGTACACCCAGTTAAGACAACAGATGGTGAAATGCAACGAGTGTTTGTTTACACCCCGATTACAAAGATGGAACTCTTAGAGATGAAGAAATTAATTCCCTGTCATGACAAAGATCCAGCAGGGTTCCACCGAGAATTAAAAGACATGCTCCGTATGGGAGAATACACGTATCCAGATATAATTAAAATGTTAAAAGTCCTGTTGCCCGCAGGGGTATACGAGAAACTCAAGGAAAAAGATTGGGAGGTGGGAGAGAAAAAGATCGATTGGGCAGTTCTAGAAGCTGAAGATAAGATACGAGTACCAGGTACCGGTCTTGGAGATAAATGTAAAGAATTACCAGAACTGTTAATACAAGTTTTGCCCAGATTATTAACCACTAAAAAGGAAGACTGGGATGCAATCTCAGCCTGTAAACAGAAACAAGACGAAGACACTAGTGATTTTTATTCTAGATTTGAAAAGTGTTTTATTATAAACAGTGGATTGAAAACGAGTAGCGAGTCATACCCTCATCTTTTTGTTACTAAATTAGTCGAGAATTCAAGTCCCCAAGTAAAGAATCGAGTTTTGAAAGTCGAAAGTACCTGGCAAGCTAATACTCCGTCCCAGATGTTACAGATGCTCCAGTACCACCAGAATAGAATCAGAGAAGAGCAAGATCATGAAAGAAAACGTATGAAAGACACGAAAATGAAAGTACTAGTTGCACAATCTGTTCCTCAAGACAGTCAGAAGAGGGGTCCGAATCAAGCAAGTTATCCTGCAGTTCCCGTTAAAGGGACATGCAATTATTGTAAACAGCCAGGTCATTATATAAACGAGTGTGCAGTTCTGAAACACAATATAGCTACTGGTAAGACTAAAGAAAGACCACGTCCGCCTAGACAAGAACAAGTTTCACAGACTTCTCAGCCACAGAATGCACAACAGACAGTTCCAGCACCGCAGCCTATCGCTGCAACACAGCATGTTACACAGCAGATGTACCAGTATGCACAGTCCGAGTATCCAGAGTATCAGCCATATTCATGAAACAGCCTAGAGAGGTAGGTAGGCTTGCCTCTCATCGAGATACCTGTAGATCAAGAAGGTCCCTATGTTCATAGTCAAGTACTAGGGAAAGACAGAAAGTTTCTGATTGATACAGGGGCAAGTAGGACGACCATCAGTCACGCCGAAGTTCCAGGGGCTCCGCTCTCAGGCTCTAGAAATGTTTCCCTTGAATTTTCAGGAAAGCCTATTGTAAACGAGATATCAAAGCCAGTTACTCTAGAAGTAGGTCCATTGTCCCGCACTACTGATCTATTACTTACGAAGTCATGTCCAGAAAATCTGTTAGGTATTAAAACACTGAAAGAATTAGGTGCAGTTATTTGCTGTTCCCCCGAGGGAATACGACTGTTTCTACGTGACTTCAAGGGTCACTATGTGTTACGAGATTTTGATCCGAGATTGTCTAATGTCCCGCAGCATCTATGGGCGCAAGGTCCAACTGATGTTGGTTATATGCAAATCATACCCCATCGTGTGACTCTCAAACCAGGTGTAGTCCTGCCACGAATCCGACAGTACAGACTGCCACCTGAGGCTGTAGCAGCCTTATCCAAAATTATTGACGAGCTCATCGCTCAAGGAGTAGTTGTAGAAACTGACTCCAATGTATGTAATTCTCCGATCATTCCAGTCATGAAACGTACTGATCCAAATGCACCCCCAGTATATCGATTAGTGATTGACCTTCGAGAACTTAATAAATGTATTATTCCCCAGTACCCAGTTGTCCCAGATATCTCTTCCCTATTGACAGCCATTGATTCCGAAGCCTCATTTTTTACAGTCATAGACCTCAAGAACGCGTTTTTCAGTGTCCCCATTCATCCAGACAGCCAGTTTCTTTTCGGATTTTGTTTAAATGGAAGGAGCTATATGTTCACACGAGCTCCTCAAGGTTTCACAGAAAGCCCTAGTATTTACAGTCAAGCACTTAAGAGACAACTAGACAACATTCACATGCCAACTGACACTGCCCTGCTCCAGTATGTCGATGATCTGCTAATCACAGCCCGTTCTGAACGTGCTTTCGAGCGAGCATCCCTTACAGTCTTGTATTTCCTTGCCGAGATGGGGCACAAGGTGACCCCTTCGAAGCTTCAATTCTGTGTACAGCAAGTGATCTACTTAGGCCACTTGCTGTCCAAGTGGGGTAGGCAGTTGACACCAGACCGTATCCAGTTAATAGCGAGTCTTCCACAGCCCAAGACACAGAAGGAGGTACGTGCTTTTATCGGCCTTACTTCTTACTGCAGACAATGGATTCCTCAGTATGCATTCCTAGCCAAGCCACTTATACAGTTAACAACACAGGAGGCAGCCGTATCGACTGTCCTCCTTTGGACATCTGAACATACACTTAGTTTCAATGAATTAAAGAAAGCTCTATGCCAAGCTCCAGTTCTAGCTACACCGAACTACAGTAAGCCTTTTACACTTTTCGTCACTGAACGTGAAGGTACAGCATTATCTGTTCTCACACAAGATCAAGCAGGACAATACAAGCCCTGTGCTTATTTTTCGAGCACACTAGATCCTGTAGCCCAGGCTCTGCCTGCGTGCCTCAAGTCAGTTGCAGCCACAGCACTAGCTATCAGACAAAGTGATTCCATAGTATTAGGACATTCCTTGACAGTACAAGTTCCACACTCTGTGGAAGTTCTTTTAAACCGAACACAGACTCAGCACTTGACAATTGCACGTTTAACAGGTTATGAATTGACACTGTTCCAGCCACACATAGAAATCAGACGCTGCAACGTTCTAAATCCTGCTACACTGTTACCATCAGTTAATTCAAATCCTGCCACACACGACTGTGTGGAAGTAGTTAACATTATGACTAAGCCAAGACAAGATCTGACAGATATTCCATTACCAGATCCCGACCTGACACTTTATGTGGATGGTTCATGTATGAGAACGAGTACAGGAGAACTAGTAGCCGCGTATGCAGTGACTACTGACACTGAAGTTATAGAAACACACCGCATTGACACCCTGTCTGCTCAAGCAGCAGAGCTAGTTGCTCTGACTCAAGCCTGCATACACGCTAAGAACCTGAAAGTTAATGTTTACACAGATTCACGTTACGCATTTGGAGTCGTACACGACTTTGGAGTGCTCTGGCAGGAGAGAGGTTTCATGACTTCTCATGGAACCAAGATTCAGCATGGTCTCCTTATTCAGGCTCTGTTAGATGCCATACACTTACCGACATCTATTGCTATCATGAAGTGCAAAGCACATACGAAAGTTACTGACATTATTTCCCAAGGTAATGATCTAGCAGATCGCACAGCCAAGCTTACAGCACGGACTCCAGACATTTCAGTTAACCCGACACAGACACATACTCCAGATCAGACTACCTGTATGACAGTTAAGGACCCCACTCAAGATGTCATAGATATTCAGTTACATGCTACTCCCGATGAAATCAAGAAATGGTCCGAACAAGGAGGGGTCCAGACAGATCAGGGATGGGTAACGAAGGGTAGAGCCACATGGTTTCTCCCCGACTCTATGGTTCAAGTCATTATCAATACCGCACATAGTCCAGCACATTTAGGAGAAAAAGCTATGTTAGACAGTATCCAGAACATTTGGTTCAACAAGCATTTACGGGCTGCAGCCAAACAGAAAGTCCGTACCTGTATGATATGTTGTCAGTTTAATCCAGGTAAAAGTGTCCCGGTGGAACAAGGTGGATTCCAGCCCCCTGACCACCCTTTTGAAGTCCTCCAGATGGATTATATTCAGATGGAGCGATGTCGAGGTTTCAAGTATGTCCTTGTAGTTGTATGCGCTTTGTCCAGGTGGACAGAAGCATATCCAGTCCCAGATTACACAGCCGCGACCACTGCCAAGCAGTTGGTTCGTGAATTCTTCCCCCGTTATGGACTCCCTAGAGTCGTATATTCTGATAACGGCCAGCCATTCTCATCCGAGCTTATGAAACACATTTCCCTGTTGTTAGGGTACCAGTGGAAGTTCCATTGTGTACGCCATCCTGAAGCAGCTGGTCTAGTAGAGAGACATAATCAGACCCTGAAAATTCGAATTGCAAAAGTATGTAAAGAGAAAGGTGTGGACTGGCTAGTAGCTCTGCAAGTTGCTCTGTTTTATATGCGCATGGTCGCACATTCCAGATCAGGTCTGTCCCCGTATGAGGTCGTATTCGGCCGCCCCCCTAACATGTGGGGTACACCTAGACCTCGAAGTATTACCGATGTTTCAAGTAATATGCTGACAGATTACCTAGCTTCCTTGATGTCTGCCCTCAACTCTTGTCGTTCACAGGTTGCCGCCGCATTTCCAGACAATACCGAGGTGGCACCGCATGACATCGTTCCCGGATGCATGGTTCTTGTCCGGAATTTTGATCGTTCAAGTCCGCTGGAGCCTCGCTGGAAGGAACCCCGACAGGTCCTCCTGGCCACCCGTACTGCCGTCAAGCTGGAAGGCAGGAAGGGCTGGGTCCACCTGTCACATGTGAAAAGATTTTTTGGACTAAAGCCTGTTTCAAAGAACATTTCCGAGGATCTTAAAGACTGCCAAAGTACTATTCTTAAGGACTGTCCCGCAAAAGACAATGATACTGAACCCTCCCTGTTAGAGAAAACTCCGCAACAGGAGTATAAGCTCAAATTAAGGTCTAGTAAAATAAGTCAGCCAGTTTGATTGTCTAAGTCCTCCCCTAGGTGAAACGGTTAGACCGGTTTCTGACATGTATATAATAGACCCCCATAGTGAGAGAGTTAGTCAAAACTCAATCCGATGTATCGTTTTTCTAAGTTTCATATTGTTTTTCAGCCTTATGATTACCTGCACATGTTATGCATTTTATTTGTATTTTCCAGTTTCTCATGTAAATAAGTCTGCTAATGCTACAGTAGAGCACACGTTTAGTGATCTGCCTCCTCATGAACTCTCATATCGTCTCGCTATGCGAAATAATTCTTTTATCCGCATGTTACATTATTCACACCAGACCAGCAATGCCACTAATTGTTGGGTGTGTGGTCGACTCCCCCCTTTCCAGACACCGAAGGGAGTTCTGCCACTCTTTCCTTATCCATTTTCACATAATGGTTCATGTGGAGCATGGTCCACGTTAACGTCATCCTCAACAGACATGTCTTTTCTTAACAGTACATGTTTCCCAGGCAAGCAAGGTCTTCCCCACAGAACAGGGTTAGATCTAGAAAATGAAGTTTATAATTTGGGTAATTATTCTTCGAATTTTATGGTCCTGAATGTTCAGTCTGATTCTACTCCAGACTTACCTGCTATATCAGTATTACCAGTTAAAGGCGAATTATGTGTCCGAAATAATGGTTCCGTACATGTAGGCCATAGTGATTGTACTACTATTGTCAAGTATAGTGACAGTAGGAAATCTATTTTCAAAGCTTCACGTCATTCTTATTTTGTTTGTGGTCAGACCGCATATGTTCGTTTGCCCCTCGATTGGGAGGGAACCTGTTACATTGCCTTCCTACTGCCACCAGTTTTTCTAGCCCCACCTGACTACCATAGGAATTCCCACCTAGTACATACTAGACACAAGAGAAATCTCCCGATTGTCGATTATACTGAAACTGCTCTAGAACAATACATAGATATCAATAAAGGTGTCTTCCCCTACTTAGGTACTGTTGTAAATAGTAAACTGATACGTAGATTAACCAGAACACTTGAAGCAGTAGTGACTGAGACTACTTCTGCTCTAGGTAACTTAACCGAAGAGCAATCCTTTATGAGAATTGTCGTGCTCCAGAATCGTCTCGTCCTTGACGTCATACTGGCCGATAGGGGCGGGGCATGTAGAGTCATCGGATCTAGTTGCTGCATTTTCATTCCTAATAACGCGCCGTCTGTTTATTCAGCCATAACCAGACTCCATAAAATTGCCCATATGTTACACCAAGATCCAGGCACCTGGACATGGTCCGGTTGGTTCTGGAATATAATTTCCGCCTGGGGATGGAAAGTATTGTCATTTCTGGGTATTGCAGTAGCGATCATATTCAGTTGCTGCCTCTGTATACAATGTGGCCCTGCGATTTGTGGCATTTGTGCTACCTCTTGTATTCCTAGTCCTAAGTCCCGTTCTAAATCCAGTTCCAAGAAAATTCGAGACGAGCAAATGATACTGTATGAAATGATAGATGGTATCATGAATATTGATGTTTCCTGATGGAAACGTAGTGACAAGGAGGGAATGTGGAAAAGTAAATTTTGCCATGTTCTGTGTCCCTACGTGTTCCCCATCTTATGTTATGTGTGCATGATTAATATGCATATGTATTCCCCATGTTTGATTAAAGACACAATTACAGTTGTGTCCATCTCTAGTATGCCAGTTTCCAGTTCTCGTGAATACTACGAATATTAGGCCTATGTAAAGTTACGTTGCCACGTTTCTCAGTGTGCACGTTATTTCATTGTAAAGTCCCCGTTTTCTAGGCCTCAAATGGGCCCGGACACCAGATTCAGCTCCTGTCTCCTGAACCCTCGCTGAGGAGCGATACAGCCCCCACCTGTATCCTCGACCCTTCACTTACTTCCTGCCTCGCAGTGCCCGGCTCGGCCTGGCTCTGCCTCTGAGTCTGCCAAGAGTATGTTATGATTCTTGTTATCAGTCCAGCCCTCCTTCTCTGCATTCCTAAGCTACTGAATCGCATCAATAGTTTCCGTCATTGTCTAGCCTTTACGTCTCCATGTGAGAGAAATACTGCATTTAATGGTCATTTAATATTCTTCATCACGCACTACATGTAGAATAATGCATGCTCCAGTCTTAGAGTCTGTTAGCCTCTCCCCTCCTGACTCTTAGTTTATATCAACATGTCCTCTAAACATTAGATACTAGATAGGGTTTAGGTACATGTCGCCCTGACTCTCCAGACTTCAGTCTCTGCTCCTAGCACAGAGTTCATAGCCCCCAGTTTCTCCTAGTAACATGTCATTGTCAGTTTGCACGCACCATTAGGTTAGAGGTCCCGGCTCCTTAGGTAGCCCCCTCCATGTTTCCGCCCCATTTATGACATATTCTGTTACGTTTACATCACATGTCTATGTACACGCCTCTTGTTACACCCACTTTCACTCTTATCTTTCGCGACTGCTATTGACCACACCCACTGCTCCGCCTATTGTATTCGCTGTAATGCAACTGTTTTAGTATATATGCTTGTGTACTGTTATTAAAGTTAGCGCGCTCATCCCATATCCAGCCCCGGCAGCTGCCGGGCCCTGTCATCCTATTCCTGTGCAGGTTGTCCTGTTCCTGTCCTTTATGCTGTATTAAACCTGCAAACTCCTACTACCTCGAATCTTGACTCTTATTTATTGAGCTATCTGTTATTGCTATGTCCAGTAAAACCTAGATCCGGTATTATTTATTTATATACCACAGAATGGCGGCACCGTCGCGCAGCGGACGCGCTTCCTCGGTGAGGCGCTAGCAGCTGAGTCATTGAGCGCTCTGCTCTGTTTTATTCTGCACCTACTTTTCAGTCCTGACGGCTGATTTTACAAATACTTGTATTTTGCTTTTAATACTGTCTGTGAGTCTAGCACTGTTTAGTGATTACTACTTGAATGTGTTTACTTTCACTCACCTGCATTACGCTGCCAAAACGCTGGTCAATAGCCCCGTTCCACCACGGCTGGTGCTGCTTGAGTGGAGGGCTTAGGGACCAATAGCTGGGCTACTTCGGGCTCCCCCTGGTGACGCATGTCCGGGGGCGGGCTACAGGCGGGCCTTCCCTGGGATATCCTTTCTTAAGGGAATGGCGGCACCGTCGCGCAGCGGACGCGCTTCCTCGGTGAGGCGCTAACAGCTGAGTCATTGAGCGCTCTGCTCTGTTTTATTCTGCACCTACTTTTCAGTCCTGACGGCTGATTTTATAAATACTTGTATTTTGCTTTTAATACTGTCTGTGAGTCTAGCACTGTTTAGTGATTACTACTTGAATGTGTTTACTTTCACTCACCTGCATTACGCTGCCAAAACGCTGGTCAATAGCCCCGTTCCACCACGGCTGGTGCCGCTTGAGTGGAGGGCTTAGGGACCAATAGCTGGGCTACTTCGGGCTCCCCCTGGTGACGCACGTCCGGGGGCGGGCTACAGTCGGGCCTTCCCTGGGATATCCTTTCTTAAGGGAATGGCGGCACCGTCGCGCAGCGGACGCGCGCAGCGGACGCGCCACGGGCGCACTGAAGGCTCGCCAAAGACGAGCCCGTCTGCGCCCGTCCGCGCCAGTTCGGGCACAGGGGCCAGGACCCCTGGTTCTGCCATGGTCTACTCTAGACAGTCTCTGCTATGTTGTAATTCACCTGCCCACGCTTTGCCAGATAGGGTAATATTGAAACTTGCTCGGGAAGGACTCCTGAGACCCAATGTTAGTCCCAAGTTTGCAACTGGTCTACCCTTATTGGACACTCCGCCAAAACAGGCTAGCAGGCAGGGGTGTAAGTTCTCTCTACTTAACACTCGCTCCCTGCAGAAGCACTGCCTCGAAGTCTTCTCCCTTTTACAGGAGGACACTGTTGATATCCTATATTACTGAATCCTGGCTGAATGATTTTTCCACCCCAGACTTAGTGGCAGCCCTCCCCCCGAATTTTTCCGCCATTTATGCCAATCGGCCTGACAATGTTATGGGGGGTGGTGTTGCATTCCTCTTTAACGACACCTTAAAGACAGAAACAATATACTCTGAGTGCATTGAAGGTGTAGATGTCCTGGCTGTGAAATTCTGCTCCCCTATGGACTGTGTGACCTTCCTGTTAGTCTACCGCCCTCCTAGCACAACTGTTAAGTTCATGGAACCATTCTTGAAGATGGTCCAGGACCTCCGCACTCGCTACGAGGGGTTGGTGGTATTAGGGGACTTCAATTTCCACTGGGAAATTACCCCGAATAATAGTCAGGCAAACCAACTGGATGAAGTCCTTACACAACTGGGACTCGCACAGGTAGTTGAGGAACCAACCCACCTGAAGGGCCACACGTTGGACCTGATCTGGTCCTCCCGTCCTCTCCTAGCTCCCCCGGTGATCTCCCCCTGTCCTTGGTCCGATCATTTCCTGATTGAAGGTCATTTCCCTCTCCTGCTAGGACAGCAAGATGTTAAATCACAGTGGAAATTTCTCCGTAGCTGGAAGCAGGTTAAAGCTGATGATTTAATAACCGCCCTATTATATACCACACATCCCATGTCATTGAGTGACGATGTGAACATTGAAATCACCTCCCTGCAAGAGTCACTTAAAGAAGCCATTGAGGTTGTTGCCCCTGTCCACAAAATCAGAATGAGAGACAAGGGTAAAGCCGCAGGATGGTTTAATAAAGATCTCAGGGATCTAAAGAAAGTTTTACGTCAGCGTGAAAGAGCTTGGCGGAAGTCCCGTGCGCCCATGGAACATGAGGCTTATACATTACAGCTCGCACTTTATAAAAGAGCTATCCGCTTGAGGAAGGCTGAGTTCTATGAAACAGCCATACAAACGGCAGCTAATCCCCAGAAGGAAGTCTTTAGAGTCCTGAAAGACTTACGTACCATCATAGAGCCAAAACCTTCTTTCGACTCCAAAGACTGTCAGGACTTTCAAGACTTCTTCATGACTAAAATCAAGAACTTGGTCACAGAAATCAACCAGATTCCTATCCTCCCGTGCTCCATTGAACCTCTTCCACCCCCACCCCCGTTCAGACTCACCTCGCAAAAGCTATCATCTCTACCAGCCCTAACTAAGGAGTGTTTAGCGACTATACTGAACCGGGTGAAATCGGGCTCGCCAGCTGACCCTTGTCCACCTCAGATTTTCAAGCTGGGCTGGCCTGGTTTGGAGGACAATGTCCTGACGCTGCTAAATCACTCCATAGACAAGGGACTGGTGCCCTCTAACTTTAAAGAGGCAAGAGTGGTTCCGTTACTTAAGAAACCTGGTGCGGACCCAAAAAACCTAAAGAACTTTAGACCAATTTCCCAGCTTCCCTTTCTCGCAATAATCTTGGAGCAGCATGTCCTATACTCTCTCACCCACTTCTTGGAAAGCAACCACCTCCTCGAGCCCAACCAGGCGGGTTTCAGAGCTCATCACAGCACGGAATTGGTAATGCTATCCGTGCTGGACGACCTGAGACTCAAGGCTGATAATAAAAGACCTTGTGCCCTGATCCTCTTGGACTTATCCGCGGCATTTGATACCGTTAATCACTGCCAGCTTCTATCACGGATAAAGGACTTGGGGATCCAGGGTACAGCCCTGGCCTGGTTGACATCCTTCCTTGAAGATAGGGCTCAACGAGTGCAGCTTGCCGACCTTGTGTCCAAGTCATCAAAATTGACCTGTGGCGTGCCCCAAGGTTCGGCTCTATCACCACTACTCTTCAATATATACCTGCAGCCACTGATTGCGTCACTAAATAGGATGGACTGCAGAGTCTACAATTATGCAGACGATACACAGATTCTGATTCAGATTGACGACACTGCTCAGGCCCATTTGAGAATGCAGAACATACTCAAATTTACAATCAGCTGGATGTCGAATAACTCCCTAAAAATAAATCCAGACAAAACTGAAGTCTTGGCAATCACTACAGCTGCCAACCCTTGGTGTGACCAGTTTTGGCCGACTGACCTAGGGCCACTTCCAGCACCAGCACCAGCAGTTAAAAGTCTTGGCATCAAAATTGATGCCCGACTATCTATGACCCAGCAGGTGTCATCTGTGGTGGGCATTTGTGTAAGTCTGATTCGCCAGCTGCGGAAACTCTCCTCATTTCTATCTTTCTCCACAATGAGGTTGGCAGTATCCGCCTTAATTCTAGCACGCCTGGATTATGGTAACTCCCTTTACTATGGCCTCCCAAACAACCTTCTGGCCCGACTACAGGTCGTAATGAACGATGCGGCCAGGCTTATCTTTAAGAAACCTAGGCATACTCGTGCTACGCCCCTACTCCGCAGCTTACACTGGCTGCCCATTGCCCAAAGAACCAAATTCAAAAGTCTCTGCATCGCACACAAAGCTATCTACGGCTCAGCCCCTAAGTACATCAAAGACCGGCTCTCTAGGTACCTACCTACTAGGTCCCTCCGGTCGGCTGAGGCATGTAACTTACTCTGCCCTCGGTACAACCTTACATCCAAGGGCGGCAGAGCCTTTTCTAGCACCGTCCCTCTGGCATGGAACCATCTTCCTGCGGAACTTAGGAAGGAAACAAACTTATTGCTGTTCAGGAAAAAGCTGAAGACGGTGCTTTTTGAGGAGGCGTGGGGACCTCTGTGATCTAGCTTTTGTACTTACCGATGTTGTGTATCCGCTGACAGCGCTTAGATACCCCTGGGTGATATAGCGCTATATAAGCTTATAACATAACATAACATAACATATGTGGTGGTGCATTGGGCCAAGTCACAGTGAATTTTGTTTTCCTAGAAATAGGGATAGGTTCTCTCTTTGTTGTAATTTTTTAAGTCTTTTGACACTTTTGTCAATTTTTTGTGATGCTCAAAGCTTTGAAAAGCAAGTATTGTGTGTTCTAGTTTCTATAGGACTGCTATAGCACCTGCTAGGCTGTCTAATTCTAGAATTGCCTTTTCTAGCTCAAGTATCTCCTCTAGTTCTTTTTTGCTGTGTTCCAATGCATTGGCAATCCTAATCACCATCCAATGGTGGGAGCACGTGGTACCAATTTGTGCAAACCCATTCTTAAATTTTTATCTTGGAGAAATATTGCTGGTATGTTAGGAACCTAAAAGCCTACTGGGATGATAGCTGCTTCCAGATATTCAGTTAGCATACGTGCATGCAGTGCCACACGTATATGTTTCTTCTTTAGCATCTCTAAGGCCGTTAATTCGGCCTTAGAGTCGGGGTCGGGGTCAGTGCTGTATCTGTAAGAGTGCAGTGACTCAGTTACAGTTGGGGTTCTTTGGGCGGGGGAGCGATGTCCTCTCCGTGTCTGCAGAGATTGCAGTCCCAATTTGCCCCACTTTATTTGCCTGTGAAATATTTTCCCTTATATGTTGTTTTGTCTTCTCTTGAATGTGGTACAGGACTGTGCCAGAAATGATCTAATTAACTGTTCTAAAAAATTTTTCAAATAAATACCCTGTCCGGCTGGACAGAGGACAAATATAGTTTACTACTATGGCCTATATTTTATTTTTAAACTTGATTCTGATAAGCTAAGGACCTTTGTCTTTCAAAACATAAACTACCCACGGTCCTCAGCCAACTGGTTGGGTCCCCTTGTTAAAATAATTTAATTTTTCGGTGGCCACATCTGTGGGGGTAGTGGTAGTAGAAACTGGAGTATTAAACAAGGAGGGACTGCTGAGTATTCTAGCAATATACTCCTCAGTATAGGTAGGAATAACAGGTGTAGACATTATCTGTATAAGTAGCCAGGATGGGATTGAGGTACTGCTTATGTTTAATGTGCCTAATGTAGAAAATATACATGGAATATTTGTAATAAGAAATAAATACAACCACTTATAAGTGGTAACCCTTGCAGTGTAGCCACTGCGCTTACACGTAGTAAGATAACAAGGGAACCCCAATCCTTGAACCTGGGGTGATATAATGTTTTGGGAAACACTGGTTACTAAGCGGGCAATGTGGTCCAAAGTAGATGCGAAAATTGCACTAGAAATAGATCAAGATGCCTCACTTAAAGTGGACATATATGGTAATTAATGACAAAGGAAGCAGCAAGGAAGTATGCTACCAGGGACAGACTCAAATTAAGTAACACATGGTATTTATTTTCAACAATATGCAAAAATAGTTCAGGTGCTCACAGAAAAGAGACAACAAGCGTGATGTGGTGACTGAGGGTGACTTTAAAATATATTCATCGCATTGGCAACATAAGGTGGAAACTCCAAATTGACACAATATAAAAAATGCAAGGAGTTCCTTGTTGTAGGGGGTCGATGGCGTTTCGATCTCAATGACTTGAGGTCATCTTCAGGACAGAGCGTATATGAGCAAGAAGAATCTATAAAAAACATTACAGTCCGTTAAGTTACGATCCCTGGGTTCATGTTCTATTATAGTACAATATTTTAATTAAGTGATGTTGTACTCCCAGTGAAAAAGTTCTGCACAAAAATGTTTTTTACCTATGTGTTTTGGTTTGGAGTGGAGGGGATGTATGAGGTGAGGAGTGGAATTATTTGGGTTTGTATTGGAATTGTTAGTTGTGAATGTGTGTGGGGTGCAATTGTGTGGAGTGGAGTGTATTTGTGTAGTGGAATTATGTGACATGATGAATAGATAGGGGTGAGGGCCATACAGAATAGATAGGAAGATATACAGGGATTGATAGAATTAGCTTTAAGTGGAAATCCTTGTGTTTCATTATCTTATATACATTGGATATGAAAGAAATCACGTTGATTACAGCAAGAAAAGCTAGTAAAGTCTATGTGAGATCTATTGACATTGTTGGAGTGTAGTGGTGCGGCATGGACTAGAGTGGAGAAGTGTGGCTCAATGGTTAGAGCAATGAATGTAGGTGGAAAGTGCACTCAATTAGCAAAAAAGCACAACCAGCGTCTTCAGAGGAAAGTGTGATTTCTGATCGTGAAACATACCTCTAGACCACCGGCAAGTCATGTGTTGAGTGATAAAAACATCGGTAAAGACAGAGAAGTGACGGCTTCCGGATCAGCATCAAGCAATTCTTTTTTAGAAAAGGGAGTGGAGCAAAGTCGACCACCAGATCCGATTACTTCCAAACAGACAGAAAAAAGACAAGAAGAGGAAAAGGAAAAGGAAAAAGAGAAAATCAAAAAAGATCTGAGGAGTCAATCGAAAGTCTCGTAATTAATACCTCATAAACACAACTAACGAGATTCGAAGAAAACGTACTCAATAAAGGGACTTCATTTGTGAGTACATGCCATACTTCAGAACTTGAAACAGAAGTGGCTTTTTTCAAATTTATGAGAATCCTCCGTTCAAGAGGGTTTGGTATTTTTCAGAAGATATATCGATGATATCTTTTTGATTTGGAAGAAATCAGAGACTTCACTATTAAGGAATATACAGACCCTGAACTTGGTTGACCCTCAAATTCAATTTACATGTAACATTGACAAACATGCAATACCTTTTCTTGATGTACTGATTGAACTAAAAGGAGGAAGAATTAGTACCCGGGTATTCAAGAAATCAACTGACAAAAATAATGCCCTGTTATACAAAAGTTTTCATCCTGCGAGTCTCATTCGAAATCTACCTGTGTCTCAGTTTTTGAGAATTAGACGAATTTCCTCTGAAATGTCAGCATGTCACGAAACACTGGAGGAACAAAAATCGAGGTATATCCAAAGAGGTTACCCTCAAGCATTGCTTGAAAAACAACTGAATAAAGTGAGTACAATGACAAGAGTTCAAATGTTAGAGAAAAAGCCCCAAAAAACTAGTAAAAGATTGGTCTTTGTATCTAAATTTTCAGCAGCGTCAAGGGACATCAAACGGATTATCTTAAAAAGATGGGACTTACTAGAGTCAGAAAGTGACTTTGGAGTCCTATTTAAAGAGAAACCACTGTTTGCCTATACTTGGGCACAGAATTTGAAGGAACTGTTAACTAAGAGAACACGATTACCCCAAAATGAAAATGAGGATATTCCTAAGGGCACAACTAAATGTTGGAATTGCATAAATTGCAATAATGTGATTACAGGAAATACACTTTCACATCCCAGAACTGGAGCAAGTATACAATTACGACATAGCACAAACTGCAATTCAGAGTACGTAGTGTACATGATCAAATGTCCCTGTGGACTTTTATATGTTGGAAAGACCGAGAGAAAGATGAAAATTAGATTATCTGAGCATAAAAGCAGAATTCGAAATAAAAACACTACTTCACCTCTAGCAATGCATTGGACAGATCAGCGTCATACAATAGCGCAACTGAAATTCCAGATTATTGAACAGGTTCCACGGAGACCAGGAATGGACAACTCGAAAATCCTCCTCCAGAGGGAAGTCTTTTGGATAAAGAAATTACAAACTTTGATGCCCTACGGGCTTAATGACAAATTGGAGATAGCTTGTTTCTTGTGATGAGTTCATGTAAAAACATATCAAGCCTGAGTTTCATGTATGACCGATCACACGCATAATACACATGCACTCAATAAAACTAATTCGACACAATCACACATATTGTACATGGTCAAATCACAAAGCTCTTCAAAGTAATGGGAATGTTTGCAGATTTATGTATATAGGTTGATTTCATGTATTGTATTACAATGTCATACGCACATATATTTGTTATTAGTGATCCACTGTAGATATGGCCTCGAGAGATTCAACAATGAAAGCCTAATGAATATGTTCATAATATCCTGTGCAGTCACATATATCAGGGTGTATGGTTTTAATTGTTGTAGAAATTGCAATGGATACGTATTGAATAGATCGTACAAATACGCAAAGTGAAAATTCTATCTCACGAAATGTGATTCTGCATTCAGATAATCGGGATTCAAATAGGTGATATTATTCAGAAGTACTGGCTCGAGTTTTTCTTAGCATGATGTGAATGTTCGTCTCGCTTGCGGTATTGCCCGTAATTTTGTAGTCTTATTTCTATATCGATGAACTTTAGACAGACTGGGTTTGAAAAAGAGGTAGGACTACGATTAGGAGACTCGTCCTTTCTACGAGCGGGTGTACATGGTCTAAGTTGGCGTTTCTTCGGTGAGCAAGCGTTTCTTGAATATAGTTTTAGAATCACGACTTTCTAGTAAATATAGAGAGGCAACAATTGTTGTATCATTATGTTTTGCAGCTAGGCGAATTCCGGTTTTGACCAGTCTTCGTGTAAGTCGGCTTCGATCAAAAAAGTGCAAGTGAGACTGTTGAACAAGCATCTATTGTACGATATGTTCCCTGAAGAGATTGTTGTAGATTTTTCCTTATACATTTTTATTAATTTTCAGGTTTTCTGCATTTTCATGTCCTCGATTCAGACTAGGTAAGCTTTTAGAGTCAGAGTGTAAAGACTCTGATATGTGTTTTTGCATTTAGCTTACGTGCAATTTAAGTGAGTTGACTCGTGATTTTGTTCACACAGTTTTTATCTTTGGAAACATGGAAATGTTGACAGACGCGCATAAGATTTGATACAGAGGTGAGGCATATGTAAAGTGGATGTTAGTGTTGTGACATTGAGTTTCCCATCGTTTACAAGGAGAGTACGATATTCTTGTGTTCGGTTAGTAAAGAGTGTCAATAAAGAATCAGGCCATAGGGCAAACATATTGTCTACATTCAGTCGCTTTTGGGTGAGAAAACTCACAAGGTACTATGCTGGTGATTAACCAGTTTTTTGAGTTCACGAAATTGATTATCATTGTCCTAATGTTTCAGTGTATTCGAGTAAGATGACCCAGCATCGTTTACATTTTTTCCTTTTTCTTTTCTTTTGGCAGAAACCCCTGACGAAGGGACACAAAAGTCCCAAAATGCATTGGGTGTTATAAGATTCTCATGTATTGAACGGTTTATTTGAATGTATATGTATTGTCAGTCGAAATATCCTATGCAGTATCAGTCAAAGGTCAAAGATTGATGTACAAATTTGTTCTACTGTATGAATTACCAAATAACATGAATTAAAATGTTTATGATGATATTTGTATTTAATTCAGTTGTTGCATGTTGGAGTCCTAGCAGCCACGGAGGGCCTAGGCGACTCACATTTTCAATGGTTAGAGCGGCAGACCCTGATGCAGAGGTCTGGCCCGGGACCAGGGTTCAATTCCCGCCTCGGCGGGTCTTGGGTTCAATTTCCTCAGACCTGATAATTCTTGCCTCAGTGCCTATTCTAATCATAGGTCCCACTCTGCAACTCTGGGAAATAGGTTGCTTAATCTCCACAACGGCCCCAGCAGTGCTGGGATGCCTGGCTTCACCTTAAGGGTGCCCAGGACTGGGAATTTCACAGGGAAAAGCCAGAAAGGGTTCCACAGCGGTATGCGTACAGCGCCAAGACACCTCAGGGTATAAGTGCGCTATACAAGTACGACTTCATTTCATTCATTTCATGGAGCGGTATTGTGTGAGATTTGTGCTGTGGAGTGGCGTTGCATTGTGTGGCATGGAGTGGTATTGAGTGGGTTGCACAGATATATGTAGATGTTGCTATTATTCGTGAGGATAAAAAAAAGGTGTTTGAACCCCAGTTGCTGAAAATAGGCTGTTTTTTTTGGGCAGCATTATCTAGTGCCTGAAAAACACATTTTTTGTTTTCTTTATTTACTGTTTCTTACATAGCGCCACACAGCTCTGAAAGGAATCAGTTGGCTTTCCTTATTGATTACATAGTAAACATTAAAAGGGACAATGCACATTTACTGTAACCATACATTGTAAATTTTTAATTAGGACTGAGAGAGATGGGATCTGCAAGAGAAGCATTAAGGGAATGAGATCATGGAGGGGGGACTACACGTGGGTGAGAGTGCAGTATGCAGGAAAGCAAGACCACGGAAGCACAAAAGCAGTATGAAGGAGAGGGTGTACAGGTGCAAGGTGGGGTGAGGGTATCACAGAAGCTGTAAAGATCACCAGACTAAAGGTGCAAAACACACATGCACTCTCCAAAAGTCCTCAATTTACAATTGTGTTTTGAAAAATTCAAGCTATTGTTTAAAAGATGTACATATAACATTACATTCTGTGGGCAATCACAAACTGCTAACTGGAAAGTGAGTTCATGTACTTAATGAATTCCACCCTAAGTGTGTTTATTTACCAACATGCCTGTGAGCTCGCGTCAGTGCTGCTGAACCTCAGGCACCCCAACCACTTGGCCAAACTTCCATCTTCGGAGCCTTTTGGTAGCACAGCAAGAGGGTTGTTAAATGTGCATATTTATGCAAGGGGGGAAATAGCAATCTCGGATGTGGCAAATCACACATCAATAAGTGCTTAAAACGACACTTTGTGACGTAGGAAATAAAACACGTTGTACATGTTCATTGCTTCCTTCATATCAGGCAGCAGGAGTATAAAATGCACGTTGTGCATAGATCCCAGGCTCGCCTAGGTACACCTAAGGTGCAGTAATTTTATAAGAGTGACTGGCAGTTTGCGTCAGCCCTCCGTCAGGAGAGTCACAAGAGGTCTCTATAACACGGAAACTCATCTTGAAACAAAGATATGCTGCTTGATAAAACATGGACTTATAGACGAATTTTCACAAAGTGCAATCACAGCCCGAAATGGAATTGTGACTGAGTAGCACCAAGAAGGCATCTCTAAAGAAATGCAGATGGCTCCACTGTCAATCTGTGGCTAGACTGTAGGCAGAAGGAGTGCAGTATGTCAGATAAACACACAGCAGTTGATTTCACACTATATGCATATGAGGCATGGAACTCAAAATATAACGATCAATAAATGCTGAGAGAGGGCCCTCTATGGGCTGTGCAGCGTGGTAGGGTGGGGACTCGAGTCAATCGAAGAGGGTGGTGTGAAATGGTGACAATGCTACAGCATAAATGGTAAGGTTAGGAAAGTATGCGCGAGTAAACAAAGGAAGTATTCGCGCAAACCGGGCTCAGCATTATGGCCGATGATCGGATTAGTGCTAATCCTAGCAGCGGGCAAGGCAGGGACACCGGTCTCTGCCGCCAGCTCTTCAGCCTTATTACGAGGTGAGGGCATTGTAAACCAGCAGTACAACCCTCCCTCTCTGTCTACCTATGTTGTGAGGCAGGTACAGGCTATAGTCAGTTGACTGATTGGAAGGGAGGAGGAGGAGAGCAGAGAGAGTGGGATGGAGGAGCAGGGGAAAAAACACAAGAGTGAAAGTAAACAAAGGATGGCACACGTGTAATGGGTGCAGCGCTGATAAAGTATGTTCGCAATAGCCACACCGTGCAGAGCAAATGAAAGGTGCAGCTGCCATGCTTAAGGATAAAGCGGGGCGTGCCACAGGAGGTGGTGGTGGGGGAAGAGCACCACAGGGGGAGATAAAGTAGCAAGAGCAGGGGCACCGAAGTCACGAGCTAGTCTTGTAGTCTGGTGAAGGGCAGCAGAAGCAAAAGAGTTCTGCCAAACAACAGATAAGCCCTTAAAGCGTAAGGAAACTATTTGGCCGGTGCTCCTCAGCCTTCAATGGAACTGACGTATCTACTGCGGGAACCAGTTAGGAGCCAGGAAGAAGAACAACAGAGGAAGTAACCAATGGCAAGCAGCAGGAGGGCTTACACTCTGTGTATTGATTACAGCAGGCCTTCCAAACAGCGCATGCGGGCTGCCTAGGCTTGACCTAAAAAGTAGCTCCTAAAAAAGGAGCAGTGGATGGACCAAGGAACTTGGTCCATGCTCTTGGCGAGGGCTAAACACAAGAGTAAATTATAAAGTTGGGGTAGTTCCTCATATCCCAGGTGGTCACCAAAGGTTGAACCAGGTGGCTGCTGCTACTGTCGCAGGAAGACACAAGCGTAGGCATGATGCATGCATGCCATGAACAAATGGGGAAATGAAATGAAATGAAATGAAAAAGAAATTTATAAAGCGCTCTGTGGCCAAGCGGCTTCCTGGCGCTGAGGAACACATCGAAATCTGCCTAACTGGTGCGAGAGAGATTAGCCCGGGAAAGCCTGAAGAAAGAAAAAAGTTTTGAGGGCTTTCCGAAAATGAGAAAAAATAGGAATGGAGCGGATAGAGAGGGGAAGAGAGTTCCAAATTTGTGGAGCACGCACAGAGAAGCGGGTGCCCCCTGTGCGGGACTTACGGAAGCGGGGAACGTGAAGAAGAGAGAGGGAAGAAGATCGGAGGGAGCGGGGAGGGGCGTGGGAGGAGATCAGAGAATTGATGAAGAGAGGAGCGGACCGGGCCTGCGCCCGAAAGGCCAGGCAGGCAAGTTTGAACTGGGACCTGAACTGAATGGGGAGCCAGTGAAGGGTTTTTAGGGCGGGAGTGATGTGAGAGAACTTGGGTAAACGAAGGACAAGACGGGCCGCCTGGTTCTGGATGGCCTGGAGACGACGGGTCTCGTAGGCAGGAATGCCTACATACAGGCCATTACCATAATCCAGGCGGGATGTGATAAGGGCAGTGATGATAACTTTAAGGGCATCAACAGAAAAAAACCGGGAGATCTTACGGATGAGGCGGAGGGAAAGAAAACAAGAGGATACTACAGAACTAATGTGCGCATGCATCGAGAGGTCATTGCTGACCTTGATGCCCAGAGTCCGGACAGAGGGAACCGGGGAAGGTGGAGGACCAAAGGAAAGGGGCCAGTGGGCCGAGGACCAGGGGTTAGAGGGGCCACCAGTGAGGACAAGCTCTGTCTTGTCAGGGTTGAGCTTCAAATGATTGAAGCTCATCCACTGAGAAATAAAGACAAGAGTTGACCTGAGCTTGGGAAGAGAGTGAGTGGGAGAGGATAGATCAAAGACGAGCTGGAGGTCATCAGCGTAATTATACACTGAGACCCCCAGCTCAAGAAGAGAGGAAATGAGGGGGCGGATATAGAGGTTGAAGAGGAGGGGGGAAAGAGAGGAACCTTGGGGTACCCCACACGTGACCGGGAGGGGAGGGGCCGAGAAAGAGGAGAGATGGACTGCCTGCGAGCGTCCCTGCAGAAAGGACGCGATCCAGGAAAGGGCAACGCCCTGAATGCCCGCTGCGCTGACACGGTCAAGAAGAATAGTATGATCAACCGTGTCAAACGCAGCGGACAGATCCTAAAGGACTAAGGCCTGAGGAAGGTTACCATCGGCCTTGCCCTTCAGTTCGTCAAGGACCGCAAGGACCACGCCCTCAGTGGAGTGGCCCGGTCGAAAGCCGGCCTGGTGGGAGGCCAAGATGTTATTCCCCTCGATGTAGGAAGAGAGACAAGATGTTACATGGCTCTCGAGAATCTTCCCTAGATAGGGGAGGAGGGAGATCGGCCTAAAGTTCGATGGAAGGGAGGGATCCAGGCCAGCTTTCTTCAGGATGGGAAGCACGATGGCAGACTTGAAAAAAGAGGGGACAGAACCCAGAGCCAGACAGGAGTTGAGGAAGGTTAGGGGGGGGGTGGGACAACTAGTGAATAAGGTTCTGAGGATGCGAGCAGGTGCGCAATCCACCGGAGAGCCGGACTTGACCTTAGCAAGGAGGTCAAGAAAAAGCTCAGGTGAGATGGGTGTGAAGTGATCAAAAACGGGGGAAGAAAGGGGGGGATGGTCCGGTATATCAGGGGGAGAAACAATCGGGATGTTGGCCTTAATGGTGGTTATTTTATTGATGAAATAGGTGTTCAAGGAGTGACAGAGGGATTGCGAAGGAGCAGGGGAAAGACCAGCACGGTCAGAAGTGGCCAGGCTACGGACCAGAGAAAAGATCTCACGAGTTTTGTTAGCCGAAAGGGCAACGCGGTCCGAGAAGTATTTGGATTTGGCTGTTAAAATAGCGGATTTGTAAATATTGAGGAGAGCCCTATATTTCAGGCGGAGAGTGGGGCAATAAGTACGGCGCCAACGACGTTCCGACCGTCTGAGCTCAAGCTTCAGAGATCTGAGGTCATCGGAAAACCACCTGTGGGCGTCGTGAGGACGGGCCGATCGAATCTTTTTAAGAGGGGCGGCCAGATCGCAAGCCGCGGAAAGCCAAGTGTGGATGGCATCCGCCTGATTCTCCACAGAGAGGTCAGTCAGAGCGGGGGCAGATAGAGAGAGAGAGGAGGAAAGATCATTGAGATCAACCTTATTCCAGCACCGAGCCCAGATGTTCTTGGGCAAAGTAGATTTCTCGGGCTGACCTAAGGGGATTGAAAAAGAGATCAAAAAATGATCAGACCACCCACAAGGGGAGATAGAAGACACCAGGGGATTGCAACGGAGAGACCAGATCTGGTCAAGAGTATGACCATGGATGTGGGTAGGGGTCAGGACGTGGGATGAAAAGTTGAGACAGCAGAGAGTAGCAGAAAAGTCTTTCGAAAGGGGGTCCTCCTGCGGGTCGCCCGGCCAGAAATTAAAATCCCCCAGCAGAATTAGCGACGAATTGTCTACAGCCAGGGTGGCCAGGAGATCCTGCAAAGAGGACACAAAAGAGGACATGTACTGAGGGGGACGGTACAGAAGAATCACCGTGAGAGGGACCGGGAGGTTGAGAGAGCGGGCCACCAGAAAATCTACATTGGCAATGCCAGGATGCGAAAGAAGCTGGAATTGCAGGGATCGACGGACTATCATCGCCACGCCGCCCCCAGGTCTTCCATCTGGGCGGTCGGCACGGAGGGCATAGTGAGTTGCAGGGAGAATGGCAAGAATATCAGGAAGTGAATGAGAGGAAAACCAAGTCTCAGTGAGGAAGAGAAAATCCGGGGGGTCCGTGTCCAGTAAATTGAAGAGAGCAGTTTGATTTTTTACGGCGGAGCGTGTGTTCAGGAGAATAGCAGAGGCATTAAGGGAGACAGGGGAAACACAAGGAGGGGGAGAAAGAGAGGAGATCGGAGAAGACAAAGGAGGCAAGGCGACACCGGGGAGGGGGGGGGAGTAGATGCCATACGAGGATAAGTGAAGAGCTATAGATGGGGAAAGAGGGATTGAGGCAGAGAAAGATGAAAGTTGGGCCGAAGAATACGCCAGACGAGGAGCAGAGTCTGTGGCCCCTGGTCCCGGTCGAGAAAGGATATAAGACCGAGGCTGGAGCAAGCAAACGGTAAGCGTATTAAATGTGACATATGTCTTAGACAAATGAAAAAAACGACAATTGATGGACAGAATGCAGAAGAATGTCATACATTCACTCCCGTACAGAGATCTGGGCCTAAATCCATTGTTATTTTGCTCACCATGTCATTCCAGTTTGTGGTGTGGTGAGCAAAAGAATGATGGATTTACCCCAGATACTTGTGACTCATGGTGAATGTTTGCATTGTCCTGCATTCCGTCCAGCAGTGGTTTCTTTGGCATATGTCGCCCTAATTGGGAAGGGTATTCCCAGACTTGGGTCCAGTGCTCACCACATCACTGGATTCAAGCTAGCCTGGCTGATGAAGGGTGATGCCCTAAAACCGGTCCTAAGATGTTTGTTTCTGGTCCAGGGAGGACATGGCTTGGCAGTTCGGGCTGGACTGTTCCCACAAAGAATAGGGTCAAGACTGATTTGCATATGGTTGGGTCCAAACTAGAGTGGTGTGGTGAGCAAAAGCATGATGGATTTAACCCAGATCCTAGTGACTGGGGGTGAATGTTTGCATTGTCCAGCAGACCGTCCATCAATTGTTTCTTTTGCATATATCTTAGACACAGCGCATGGGCAGTCTATACGAAACCTAAAAACAAAAGGCAACTGCCATTTATCCCTGGCTATTAGTGGTCTGTTGGAAGGATATGACCACCCCACTGTCTGCTCTGGAAAGGTAATGAGGAGGACATAGCAAAGAATTAAGAGTGTAATGTTTTGTAAGCTTGGTGACAGACTAACATATTGAGACTAAATCAATATTCAGTTGGTTAATATGCTAACAGAGGAATGTCTCTTCTCATTCTCCATGACATGCTGAAGCTGATGCCATCCGCACATCTTTCCATTGTAGCTGTAGTATCATAGGCCAGGGTCAGGATACTCATACAAACACTTCTACTGATACTGAAAAGAGTATACCTTTTTCTTCAAATAATGTGATAAAACTTTTGATTAATTTGTTACTAAAATCGGATAGTCTTGTCTGAAAGAAAGTACTCTTCACTAATATGCAAGTGACACAGAAGAACTACTCCTTCATCCTCAATCCATCAGCCAATAATGTGCCACAACCTAATATAAATGCATTTAGGGTCTCCTTTAAGGATTTTGGTGTAGGGCAGTGCAGTGCATTGAGGCACTTTCCTGCGCTCCCCTATGCCAAAGTGAAAAGGCAGGAATACACTCTGTAGTATACAATATGGTGCATTCCTGCCTTTTCTCCCTGCCCTGGCGCAAATTTGGCAGACTAGCGCCTATGTAGGCACCCTTACAACATGGCACTTCCCCAGGTTTATGAGACTTTGTAAATCTGAGGCTGCGTGGCCTTACTCATAATTTATAAAGGTGTTTCCATAGTCCAGTCTGGTTGTTATGAGTGCATGGGTGACTGTCTTTCTGGATTTGGGGGGATCCATTTGAAGGTTTTGTGAAGGATGTGGAGGGTGTTGAAGCAGGTGGAGGTGATGGTGTTGATCTGCCGGGTCATGGTGAGAGGAGTCGAGTATGATGCCGAAATTTTGGGCATTGTCCATGGGAGTAGGGGGATGCCGAGGGTGGTGGGCTACAAGGTGATGTCCCATGCTGAGGGGGTGGGTCCGAGGATGAGGACTTCTATCTTCTCCGAGTTGAGCTTTAGGCAGCTGCTGCTCATCCATGATGCGATGTCTTTCATTCCTTCCTGGAAGTTGAGTCTGGTGGTGTGGGGGTCCTTTGTGAGGGAGAGGATGAGCTGGGTGTTGTCGACGTAGGATGCTATGCTGAATCGATGGCGGCGAGGGTGGCCATGTAGATGTTGACGACCGTGGGGCTGAGTGATGAACCTTGGCGTACTCCGCAGTTGTTCTCTGTAGGTTTGCAGAGGAAGGGCGGGAGTGCGATTCTTTGGGTTCTGCCAATGAGAAAGGATCGGAGCCAGCCGAGGGCCGTTTCCTGTATGCCAGCGTCGTGGAGTCTGGTGGTGAGAGTGCGGTGGGAGATGGTGTTGAAGGATGCAGAGAGATCTAGTAGGATGAGTGTCGTGGTGTGGCCTTGTTCGAGCAGAGTGCGGATGTCATCTGTGGTGGTGAGGAGGGCGGTCTAGGTGCTGTGGTTGCTGCAGAACCTGTATTAGGAAGGGTCAAGGATGGAGTTCTCTTTGATGAAGTTTGTTATCTGGACATTGATGATCTTCTTAGTGACTTTGGCCGGGGAGGGAAGGAGAGAGATGGGTCGAAAGTTTTTGAGGTCTGTCTGGTCTGCGGAGTGTTTCTTGAGGAGGGGCTTGACTTTTGCGCATTTCCAGTCGTCGGGGAATGTGCCGGATTCAAAGGTGGCGTTGAGGGTGCATCATAGCTCGGGTGCTATGGCGGCGGCGGCTCTGTGGAAGATGTGCAGCGGGCAGGGGTCCTTGGGGGCTCCTGAGTGGATGGTTTTCATGGTCGTGGCGGTGTCTTCGTTGGTGAACGGAGTCCAGGCAGAGATGGTAGGCTGGCTTTCGTTGCTGGAGGGAGGAGTGGTTTCTGTGTCTGGTGTTTTAGTTAATTGAAGTTGTTGTAGAGGGACTTGATTTTCAGATGGAAGTAGGATCCGAGTTTGTAGCAGAGATCCAGGGAGGGTGTGATGTTGGTGGCTTCGATGGGGGTTTGGTGAATTCCTGAATGATGCTGAAGAGTTTCTTTGAGTTGCTGGATTCAGTGAGGATTTTGTTCTGGATGAAGGTCCCTTTGATGGATCTGATGAGTTGGTGGTATTCAGTTGTAGTGTTATTTAAGGTGGTCCAATCTTCTGCAGTTTTGCTGATCTCCATAGCTTCTCGAGATGTCTGCAGGTGCGTCTGGATGCTTAGAGGTCGGTGGTGAACCAGGTGGCCATCATGGGGCACTGTCTGTTAGGCTTGAGGAGGGGCCGAGCTTGTCAATGCAGTTGGGGATCCATTTGTATAGTTCTTTAGCTGCAGAGTTGTCATCGGTTGAGGGTAGAGTTGAGGTGCTCCTCAGTGACTTTTATCTAGTTTCTTCAGGGGGCATGATGTACGTTTGTGAGCGGTGCCTTTGTTGAAAGACAAGTGTATGCAGTGGTGATCTGTTCAGAGGGGTTGTGTGATGTGGCTGAAGTGGATGTTCTAACCACCTACCAAGATGGCAGGTGCTTAGAACATTGAGGGTGTGTCCTGCCTTGGGGGTGGGGGTGGTGACGAGCTGTTTCAATCTGATGTTGGCAAGGTTGTCCAGGAGGGTAGAGGAGTTGGGTCGCTGAGATTGTCGAGGTAGAAGTTTTGGTCACCGAGCAGCATGTAGTACATGGAGGCAAAGGCGTGGGGTGCGAGAAGGTTGGTGATGGTTGTATTGAATGTGGTTCGAGGTACGGGAGGGCTGTAGGCAAGGATGCCACATAGGGTCGTTCTGGGGCTGGTCTGTATCTGGAAGTGGAGTTGTTCCATGGGGGACAAGGCGTCATTCGTGCTGGAGGTGGTGAGTCGGCAGGAGTTCTTGTGTGCAATGGCGAGTCCTCCTCCTGGGTAGTTAGGGTAGTCCTTCCTCTGGATCTTGTATCCGCCTGGGATGGCTGTAGTGATGTTGGAGGAGGTGTTGGTCTCGGTTTCTGTAAGGAAGGAGAAGTCTGGCGAGAGGGTGACGAGGACGTCCCAGATCTCTAAGACGTGTCTGTGCAGGGAGAGCACGTTGTGTGCCGTGGGGGTGTGGAGGGTGGTGACGGTTTGGCAGCAGTGGCGGCAGGAGAACTGGCCATGGGTGGTGCTCAGTGTGGACAGCTGGCAGTCATAGTGGTGATTGGTCGTAAAACCAGGGTCCCGGGCGCTGGTCGAGGTCGGGTCGTGGACGGGAGCAGACGGGCTTGCCTTAGGCACAGCACCGGCCGCCATTCAATAGGGGAAGGAGGAGGGCAGTGCAGCTGGGAGTCGGAGCAGGAGAACAGGCGGGGGAGGGGCTGCAGCAGCGAGAAACGGGTGGGAACAGAAATTAAGGCAAAAATACGATACATGAACGAAAAAGGAACACAGAATTAAGACAAAATACAATATGAGAAAATAACAGGGGCACAGAATTTAAGATAACTACAATACCAGAGGGGAACAGGGACAGCAGTCTCGAAACACTACCTGTCTCAGAGGTAGAACGGGCACCAGCGAAGGAGGCTCAGTCAGCGGTGCAGCACAGACAGAGAGCTGGGTACCTGACCAGGAGTTCAGAGGTCCTGCTCAGGCGTCCGTGCAGCAGCCGCCATTAAATAGAGGAAGAGGAAGGGAAGTGCAGCTGGGAGGCGGGAAGCGGGAGTTTGGAGCGGGGGAACCAGTGGGGGAGGGGCAGCAGGGGCAACAGCGACAAAAACCGGGCAAGAACAGAAATGAAGGCTAAAATACAATAGGAAAACGCAAAAGGAACATAGAATTAAGGCCAAATACAGTATGAGAAAATAACAGGGGCACAGAATTTAAGACAAAATACAATATGAGAAAATAACAGGTGCACAGAATTTAAGACAACCACGATACCAGAAGGAAACAGGGAACAGCGACAGCAGCCTCAAACCACTACATATCTCAGAGGTGGAAGGGGCACCAGCGGCATGGGCTCAGTCTGCGGAGCTGCACGGGCTGAGGGCTGGGTCCCTGAGCAGGAGGTCAGAGGACCTGCTCAGGTGCCTGCGCAGCGGCCACCATTAAAT
This sequence comes from Lissotriton helveticus, assembly GCF_964261635.1. NCBI lineage: Eukaryota > Metazoa > Chordata > Amphibia > Caudata > Salamandridae > Lissotriton > Lissotriton helveticus. The sequence goes on from NC_136061.1 coordinate 2,026,490,077, forward strand.
AGGTGAAGGGGGAGGGAAATGCAGCTGGGAGGCAGGAGTGGGAGAACCGGCGGGAGAAGGGGCAGTGGGGGCAGCAGCAGCAAAAAACGGGCGGGAACAGAAATGAACCCCTTGAACGCTCATGACGAGCTCAGCTCATCATGAGCCACGGTGCTCGTGCACTCATGATGAGCTGAGCTCGTCATGACCATTGGAACGCATGCACGCTGGGCTAATTCGCCTGCTGTGCGAACATTCTACACCAACAGATGGGGTCATGACGAGCTGAGCTCGTCATGAGCACACGACCACCGTGGCTCATGATGAGCTGAGCTCCTCATGAGCACCTGGGCGCTGTGTGCCCCCTCGCCCCAGCACAGCGGGGGAATGAGCCCTGCATGCACAGGGTTAAGGACAACATACGATACGAGAACGAAAAAGGAACACAGAGTTGAGGCAAAATACAGTAGGAGAAAATAACGGGCACAGAATTTAAGACAAAAAACAATATGAGAAAATAACAGGAGCACAGAATTTAAGACAACTGCGTTACCAGAAGGAAACAGGGAACAGGGACAGCAGTCTTGAACCACTACCTGTCTCAGAGGTGGAAGTGTCTCAGTCAGAGCAGCTGCATGGGCGGAGAGCTGGGTCCCTGACCAGGAGGGCAGAGGTCCTTCCTCAAGATACTGTGTTATAAATACATCGCACATATTGTGCATACCTCACTATGATACAGTCTTGGCACTTTTCCTGAACTTTTTTCAACCTCAAGAACAGAGGGTAGAAAACCTGAGTCTTTACATTTTCCTAACCAACTTAAAATGACATTGCATATATACTGCTGTGCAGCTGTACTCCAACCACCAATGAACGAAACCAGCAATGAATGAATGCAGAAATCTATATCAATTTAGGCCTCCACTCGAAAAATTGGATGGGGGATAATTCAAGATACTTGGGCAATTGTGACTATTCCTAAATAAAATGCATTGATACATGACTTTAAACTAATAAATATCATATATGTTGATGCACGGAGCATAACATGCTATTTATTACCATTGTTCATCGTTGGGAGAGACTATGACTCATGAGAACAAAAAACAAAACCTGGATACAAGTGATGAAAATTGTGTGGTAAGGTTAAATCACATCGAAGAGGTCTTGTTACCGCTAGGATACTTGTTTTCAAGCATTGAGTAATAGTAATATGCAATATGCGATACAGTAAACAATTGTTCTAGTGGGAGGTTCGCTCTACTGTGGTAATAAACTCCCCTAACAGATACGTGCTAGTACAGCTATCATGTTATTGTGCCACAGTAATTTTAAATGCTATATCATAAAACCGGATTGCACCCTAATGCATTATATTAACATCTAAAAGAGAAGACTATAAAACGTAACTTAAACAATAATCGATGTGGTGCTGGGTGCAGATGGAGAAATACAGAACGCATTATAAAAACGCCGTATTGCACATCCACACCAAAAATTGAGTTGAGTCCTTCCACACACGGTACTGTATTGGGGTCTCCGCAGGAGATACTCGTAAACCTGCCGTCTAAGTCCACGGTCCGCGCTTCCACTTACACACATCACCACTCGTTAAGCACACCCACTATCTTACTGGGGCTTTACTCTTTGAGACTGCGGGAAAGACTCTCCAGAGCACCTTTAACGTGGACTTGGCTCCGTCCAGTGTCCCCTTGTGACCTCTGCGCAGTTTCTAGGCCGCTCTCTTGGCTTGACATTCCAATGAGGGCTTCCGGCCAGGATGTGCCAGCCGGAGCTGCGTGCTCGGTTCACTGCGCCCTGATAATTATGACGACAACCAGATCTCCTTTATTCTTCCAACTCCCCTTTATAATACACACATTCAAAACGCACAAGCTGGAAATGTTCTATTTTCATTTTGCATTTTTTTTCACAATGTCGTAATACATTAGATTACAATAGCACTCTCTACCAGGAACACGTAAAACTCAAAGGGGCATATTATCAAGTACGGCGTTAAAATTATCGCCACTTTAGCGGCAGAAAACTGCCGTTAAAGCGGGGATAATGGGCTTGCTAATATGTCGTAGAGAATTCCCATAGAAGCCCATGTTCACACCAGAACATAGGCTTCTATGGGAATTCCCAAGGGCATATTATCAAGCCCATTCTCTCCGCTTTAGCAGCAGTTTTCTGTCGCTAAAGCGGCGATAATTTTAACGCTGTTTCTTGATAATATGCCCCAAATTCACTTGGGAATTTTAATTTTTGCTGCCAATTTTACACAATGCCAGTATCCTTCTGATTGCTTTAGCACTTTTTTTCAGTAGCTCTAGTGTTAGATTACTTTGAGTTCATTTATTTATTTATTTATTTTCAACATTTATACAGCGCACTGTTACCCGGAGGTGTCCTGGCGCTAAATGAAAACTCCATAAGTGTTCGGGCCGATGAGATTACTGTGTAAACAGCCACGTCTTAATACCTCTCCTGAAGGCCATAAGATCTGTAGTGTTCCTCAAGACAAGAGGCAGGGCATTCCAAGCCTTAGCTGCCCCCAGCACAAAGCCCTTACCACCCCACCGAGCTTTCTTTATGCAAGGGATAGTAACCAACCGCAGCCTTTCTGATCTTAATTGTCTAGGGGGGTTGTACCATTGAAAATACTCTTTCAGGCAGGCAGGCCCAAAACCTTGAATGGCCTTAAAAACCAAACACAAGGCCTTAAAGGAGATCCGCATGCGCACTGGCAACCAGTGCAATTTTGTAAGTTCGGGCGAGATAGACGCAAACTTTGGAATGCCTGTCAGAAGTCTGGGTGCTGCATTTTGCAACACCTCCATTTTATTGAGAGGACCCTGTTGGGCATTCAACAACAGGCTGTTGCAATAATCTAACCGGGACAAAACCAGGGCAGTAATAACTGTTTTTTTTGCTGCTTTCGGGGAGGAAAGGGAGTATTTTCCGAATCATTTTAAGCAGGAAATTTAGTGAAGATGCCAAGGCATTGACCTGGGGCCTAAAGGTAAGTTGATCATCTATTAGGACCCCCAGGTTCTTCACCTTGGCCACAGGAAGAGGGGGGACACCCATCTCTTCTGGCCACCATCGAGGACTTCAGAAATCATAATTTGAGCCAAACACCATGACTTCTGTTTTTGCTATATTCAGTTTCAGGCAGTTTTCAGCCATCCACCTACCCACAGCCAGCATACATTCCTGAAATTGTAAGGCTACTCCATCTTCCCTCCCTGGTAGCACCGATACCACAATTTGTGTATCATCTGCATAGGAGGTTAGATTGAAGCCAAATGACCTGATGATCGGGGCCAGTGAGGTAACATATATATTGAACAGAGTGTAGCTTAGGGAGGAGCCCTGTGGAACACCACAGGGTAATACGAAAGATTTTGATACGTACTCACCCATTGCCACACACTGTTCTCTGTTGGTTAAGAAAGCGTTCAAGATGTCCCAAGCTTTTCCTTGCACCCCACATTCCTTCAACCGGTCCATCAGAATCCCATGATGCACCATATCGAAGACCGCGGATGGGTCCAAAAGGACCAAAGCCGCTCTTCCCCCTAGGTCAAGTACTCCTCTATTCTCCTCAGTTGATTTAATTAGGGTGGTCTCAGTACTGTGACCCGCTCTGAACCCGTGTTGGGAGGGGTCTAGAGCGTGAGTAGTCCCTAAAAACGCACTGAGTTGTAAGTTCATCATTTTTTCAATTAGTTTGGCTGGGAGTGGGAGCCTTGAGATGGGGCGATAATTGTTGGGGTCCATTATGTCCAAATTTGCCTTTTCAGCAACGGAAGGACCGACGCACGTTTCCAACATTTAGGAAATTGCCCAGTCACAAACATATTATTAAAAATAATTGTTAGTGCTGCGGCAATAGGTACAGAAGCCATCTTGGCTACCGTTGCCGGACATGGGTCATGGGGGGACCCAGATTTCAACCCTAGCAGCAGTTTTTTAGTCTCTTCCATACTCACGGGTATAAACTGCTCTAGCCTGGGTCCACCTCGATCTCCCACTTCTGCCTTCTGTCTATGGGCCAGTGGGTTACTCTTATCTGTGCCTAGAAAGGCTTTAAAATAGTTTTTACTTTGATCATGAAAAATTTGGCCAGGGCCTCACACAACTCTTGACGTGGTTGCGGACCTGCCACTTTGGGGGATGCAAGACTAGAAAGTCTTCTGAACAATTCTCTTGAAGAATTGCTGGCCCGGTTAATACGGCTAGTAAAATACTCTTGTTTCGTCTGAACAATCAGTTTCTTATATTCAAGGAGGCTGCGTTTTAGGTTCCTCTTATCAGTTTCCTTATAACCCTTACGCCATTCCCGCTCCAGCACTTTACATCCTATTTTCACCATTCTAAGGTCCTCGGTGAACCAAGGGGCCGAGGGGACTGCTCTATGCATGCGACCTCTTTTTGATGGCACTAAAATATCACACGCTTGCTCCACCCAGCTCGTATATGCCAGAGCAGCTTCCTCCACCTCTACTGGAAACTCCTCTTTAGAAGCCAATAGGAGCTCCTCCAACTCTGCCCCAACCAGCTTATTCCAGGCTCTACTGGTCTTTTCTTCTTTGGGGCCAAGCTCTAAATTAGGGTGCTTCTTAACTGTTATGTCAAACCTCACAGTAGCATGGTCAGACCATGCAACTGGCCATACCCCAACGAACACCATTGATGGATGGTTAGAAAATATACCATCCAACATATGGCCCGCGCTATGGGTGGGTCCCACCACTAATTGTTTACGGTCAGCTCCTTCCATCAAATCTAATAACGCCGTAGTCTCAGGGTCCCTAGCATCCTCCAAATAAAAATTAAAATCCCCTAACATGGTGAAGGCCTCCTCACACAGGCCTACTTCTAATATACTCCCCACCGAGGTGAGAAAAGCATTTTTTGCCCCTGGAGGTCTATACAATAGCGTTCCTTTAAAAAAGTGCAGGATAAAAAGAGTAAAGTTAAAAGCACAAGCCTCTATCAAAATGGGCTGGAAGATGGCCTTAATGGCACTATGGTATATAACCGGTAGGCCACCTCCTCTTTTTCCTTTCCTATCCTGCCTATAGCAGAGATTTCCTGGGGGAGTGGCCTTGACTACATCAGGTCCTGATGCCGCGTCCATCCATGTTTCCGTAATGAATGCTATTTGTATGTTTTTTTCTATCAGCAGCTCAGCACATTCCATGCTGTGTTTCACCAGAGACCTAGCGTTTATAGATAGACATTTAAAAATGTGCTCATCCTCCCTTTTTACCTTCACTTTCCCATTCCCCCTTTCCTGAATAGAAGTCATTAAAAATTTGGGTATAACTCTGTTGCAGACCGAGCATGCCTTGGCGCTGATAACTGGCTCGCTGTCCAAATCGAAACGGACACAGTCTATCTCCCCGCCTGCATCCCTAAGCCCCAGCAAAGATTTCACATCATACCTAAGCATGGGACCCTTATCTGCCGTAAGACATCCAGGGGTCCTGGCGCTGAGCGTGGAGCGAGCGCGGATGGGCGCAGGCGGGCTCGCCTTTGTATTGCCTTCGGCGCGCCGGCGGCGTGCCCGCTACACGCGTCCACTGTGCGTCCACGCCAGCCTGGTTTTTGTAATGCCCTGAATGCGGGAGTCTAGAGCGCTGACCTTAGTCAGTCTTAAGATGGCGGACCTCCGATGGACAGTAAGTAACTATCCCCGGCACCTGTTTTCCCTCGAAACTGGCCCTCAAAATAATTAAACACAGCAACTGGCTAAACGAATCAAAATATGCAGTTTAATGATTTGATTTGATTTGATTTGTCAATTTATAAAGCGCACGAATGCCCGAAGGCGTCTTGGCGCTATGACAGACCCTGGACTCGTTTAAAATTCGAGTTCGTAAATGTGCAAAAAATCGGCAATATTTCTAAAATTTATACATCACACAGAGCCTGTTACCAACATCTCCCGACTCAAGCCTCATGACACTAAGGCCCTGATTACAACTTACATGGAATTCCGAGATTCCCATTAGAAGGAACTACCATTACTAGCCAGTAACTCTGCATGGAATCCCACCTAGTTCGAGTTAAACCCACTTGGAATAGTGAGTAACTGTGCAAACACAGAATTAGTGTGCAGAGTTCTGCCTGGCATAAATTATTCTAAGGGAGCGAATGCATTAATTTACAAGCGCTCTGAACAGGTGGTAAATGGGAGCAGTGGCTTCTTTGCAAAGTTGAGATGGATTGTGGAGCGAGGGGTTGGATGGTAGAGGCGGTGATGAGGCATTTGGCAGCTTTTGCATCCAAAAGTTAGGGGAATATTACCAAGAAACAGCGTTAACATTATCGCCGCTTTAGCGGCATAAATCTACTGCTAAAGCGGCGATAATGGGCTTGATAATACGCCGTCGAGAATTCCCATAGAAGCCCATGTTCTCACCAGAACATTGGCTTCTATGGGAAATATGCCCCCTTGTCATTTTACCAGCCAGAATTTCCAGCAGATAAAATTGGGGGCAGGAATACCGGGTCATTTGTGATCACGTGGCGCACTATCCTGTCTGGGGATGCCACTCCACCTGGCCAGTAGTCAGTCTGGTGTATGTACAGAAACCCGAGAGAAGCTTATTTAGCCTTAAAAACTCTGGCATAGATGGAAGGCCTACCTTAGCGATTGTCATACAAACGTAGTTGGAGCGAGGCACCATCAGAATGTATCGGTGTTCATGTAAAGGCCCACTGTTTTATGCAAAAGCAAGACACCAGAAGAAATTCAATACTGATGGCTGCAATAATTCCACAATGGCTGTGAGTTGCTTCAATAGTGACAATATTTAACGCAACATTTTCTCAAAATAAAGAAAACGGCAGCGTTTAATAACAATCTTCCTTTACTTTCTATATCTGCAGGTTTATTAGATATGTGAATTTTTAACATGAAATAACACAACCAACACACTAAAAACTGTATTTGAATATTTTTTTAGAAAGTAATAAGGTGTAAGAAAATATTTTTCATAAATAACGAGAAAATAACACATTAATTGTGGACAAGATACTGAGTGATTAAAAATTCGAAATTCCTTCATGATACCCACTAGCTGGTTTTGTAGTTTTGATATGAAGTTGCATTTTAAATTACAATTGTCTTACTTTTATGGATCTGTCTTTTATCCTTGTATTCTGACGGTAAAATAGCTCAATGGAGTATTGTATTCACTGCAAAGACTTAAGTGAAGAACTTCAAGCTTACAGGCTTGCATTTATTTCTATTGACCTCTCAGGCTCCCACACTGCTTAATTTGAGCCGTGGTTTCTTGTGCCCTGCACCAGCACTGGCACTTAGTTGTCAACACTGGACCTTAATCACATCTGCTTGTGTAATTTAGAGATGAGTAGAAAAACAGTCGTGTATTAACTCAATATACATTGAAAGCAACTAATACCGGCCGCCTAAGCCATTCTTATAGCTCTGGGGGCCTCGAACAGTCTGTATTGTCTGACTTGTAGCAGTTTGATGGTTGGTAGCTGTGTAGGTGCTGTCATTGGTAGCTCTGGCAGTGGCAATGGTGGTCCAAGATGCGGTGGCCTTGATAAGAGCTCTGATACATTTTATTTTTCACAAATTAAGCACTCCAATGGTCCTTAAAAGAATTTCGTAATAATAACTAGTTTTCAAGCTCTAAATGCAACTCAGCTTGTTGTGTGCCCTGTATAAAGTGTCAACAGTGCACACAATGCAAAGCCATGGTGTGAATCTTTTTTGGCCTTGCCTTAGTTCTACAAAGGGCGTTGCCCAATACCCAAAAAAGCTTTGCCTGAATACCCGTAGCTTCCGTGGTGTAAGCAGGGGATTGAGGTCAGTGCTTTATCAAAAGGAGTTGCATTGATTTGACGGGAAGTCCAGGGAAGCTCTGCAGGTGTGAGGATTCAAAGAGGGTAAATGCTCATGCCAAAGCACATTTTGAGTCGCAATGTGCACCAGTAACACATCCAGTACTTAATTTAATCCGGTGGCTGCAGGTGACGACCACTGGCACTAATATTTTGGCCCGCCACTTACCTTTTTTCATCAGACATTGACTAAGAGCAAGAGAGTGTTACACAAACACAGGGGAAAAAATAGGAAGAGAGAAAAGGCCAGAGCACAAGTTGGGGGCGGGGGGGGGGGGGTACCTGCAGGTACATAGTACAGACCCACTTGTCTCTCCTACCAAGAACTTGGGCCCCACAGAAATATGCTGAACTTGTTCTGGTGTCATTGTCAGACACCAGGACACGTTCAGTAGAGTCTGTAGGTTGTCTGCTTTCTATTCCCAACAGCAACGTGAATGCAGTGAGGGAGCTTTTTTTCACCTCCAGTTGGGCCAAGTTAAGGGGCCTCTTTTTGTTTGAATACCCTGACTGGAGGCGGCCTGGAACCTCACACTTAAATGTAAATGCCACAGAGGGGAAACAATGGCACACAGCTTATCATCTCTTCACAGGTACTTAAGAGAGGCATGCTTTTGACTTTGTTCAGTATTTACACAAATAGCAATTTCAAAAGCTCTACTTTATTTCTGTTATAGCGCTACGCAACCCAATGCAGGGGTCAGAGCTCTTTACGTAACATAACATTATACATTGACAAGAAATCATGTACATGTGTAAATCAAAGTACAAGATGAGTTGCATGGGTCCCGGGTTAAAAGGTGCAGGAGTCACATGTCCTTGTGTTATAATACAAGAATTACAATTTAAGAACTGCAGATAACAAAAGGATCTCTGTGTTAAAAACAGTAGCCCACTTTTCTATCTACATTAAATAAAAATCTGTCATCTGCATGTCACGTGATGTGCTTTGCAGGAGACACATTAACCCACTCTGTTTCAAATCTGGAAGTTCACAAAACACAGATCTCCCCAGCAAATATGTTAACCTACAGATTTATCTCACCATTATTACTATTCTCTGAGATTTACTGGACACCTTTCCAGCAGATGCCTTCGCCCATAAAATATTAAAAAATGCAGACTTGCAACCAAATAAGCAGAATAGATCTACTGCCATGCTTCTCCTTGCTGCCAATTTAGTTGTGACAGGGTTTAAAAAAACATATATATATATATTTGTTGAGGCCCAGATTTTGCGTTGGAATTGCACAGCTTTTTTGGCACAACCCTGATGCCAAAGCTCATTTGTTAAATCTCATAATGTGCTTTAATGTGACCCTGGGTGTAGTTTGCGTAGTAGTGCTATGCCTAGCTATGCGAAGTACACTTCGCACTATGCACGCTACGCGTAGCTACGCGAACAGCGTAGTGTGGTAGGAAAAATGCTGTTCGCACTGATTGCACAGTGCCGGATGCTTGTCCTCACTGTGCAATCATTGCAAAGGGCATCTTGCACAGTGCAAGCGGTCGTTTTCTGCCGCTCAAGTAGATTTGTACTCAAGCGGCAGCTTCCTCAACAGAGACTTGTAGTTTCTCATTGCGAGCGGTCACGAGCATACGCGACCACTCGCAATGAGAAACCTGACCTCCCTTCGTTGAGAATCTTGAGGGGAGGTTTATTTCCACACTCGCGATCGGCAACTTGATGTTGTTAATCGCGAACGAGGAAAAAGTCTTGCTGGGATGTTGATTTTGCTCGCTCGTGGTCGCCAACTTGACGTTGAGGACCGTGAGCAAGCAAAAAATGGCCAATACCTGTTTTTGCACTGTGCTACATGCAATTCGCGTAGTGCATAGTAGCGCAAACTACGCACGCTCCGCAAGAGTAGCATTGTCCTACGCACAGGGTTACTTTAATGTACTAGTGATATACCTGCTAAACATGTATGAGATCTTAATATCTGATGTCACTTCTTGTGATGTCACATCCAGTGAGGGTTACTTCCTGTAATGTCACATGCAATGTCACACATCGTGACATTATGCACTGTGATGGCAGGCGTCATGATACTGCATAACCTGGTTATTCTCCCCACTTCTTTTTTTAGGACTGGTGACCTGGAAAAAAACATCAGAAAGGGAGAAGGAATGCACCTGCAGAAGAGAGATAAAAGGGTAGAGAGTGTCTGGTGGTGTTTTAAAGGGAAATTAAATGAAGTTGTAGCTGCGCATTTGGTTCGCTGACATTTGACAGGACTGGCCACAGGCTTCTGAGCAGAGCTTTGTTCACAGGCAATCATTCTTTTACAAATTAAGCACTGCACACATCTCTCTCAGGTCGCCAAAGTAATGCTCTAATACCACTGTAAATAATGAAGGTTATCACAGCAAGGGACCATTGTTAACCAAGCACATAAAACTGTGGTACTGCACAGCGGCAGGGGAGTTGTATGCTGGGACTCTTCAATCAGGAGTAATACCACAACTCTCTATTGTGGTAATGAGGGCTTTAGTAGTGCAGTACAGAAGAACCACGCATGAAAATAGACCGATGGGTTGTGTGCTATGTTGAATTCCGCCCATGGTTGCATAGTGAAACAATCGTTTGACTGATGTGCCTGTCCATATGGGCTTATTTTTTCCCTTCTCACAGTTACAGTGTCAGATAAAGAGTACAGCAGGTTACTATCTGATTTTTAATCAGTACTCCTGTGCGCATTTTAGACTTACTAATGGTGAAAGGAGACATCAATTGCATCAAAGGCAATATTGTCAGAGCGCACCTCCATTTCGCTTCTGAGCTGAGAGACAGTCAGACTGGTATCTTTGCCCAATCTTAGGCATTTCAACCCCGTGGATAAATTATTCTAGACAACATTTTCTTCTCTTCCCATAATACGCATCAATTTCGAACAGCGCCGCCATTTTGTGAACATGGCAGTGTTTCTTGAAGGATTCCTTTCCTTGCCGCGATGAATTCGGTGAGAGGCAGCCAATTTATCCCACAATGTGCATAATTTGCAGGAAGGTTAAGCTAGGCTCGGAAATATGTCAAACTACATATTTCAGCACACATTAAAATGTTGAAGAACTGAAATCTCTCGCGTGGAAACGTCCCTGCTGTGCTATATTTGTTTTTTCTGATGAGATGGTATGACAGCATTCCGCAAATCTATTGGCTGAGAAAAGAACTTTGAAAGATTGTACATCCTTTACCAGGTCAACTTTGTTCCGTTCCCTGACAACAAACATGGATTCCTGCAAAAAGTGCATTCTAAAAAGCCACCGGCAGTATTTTATTTCACAGAATTTCATTGTGAAATAAAGAACACACATATAAACAAGTCATGGCAAAGCCAACAGGTCTGGCCTTGGCTCCCTGTTTGGTATGGTTTACATGATACTTTGTTCGGTACAGAACTTTAAATGTGAGGTATTACAATTTGCTATGTTAAAGTATGATATATACGTCATACACGGGCTTCCCTTACTCCCAAGGGAACATTGGTATACAAAACATTAAAAACACAACGGTTCTCATTGGCATCAAAATTAATTAAAACAAATATCAATTTGGTCAGCCACAAACAATGACTGCAAACAATTAAAGTTATTTACAAAAACTGAAATGCAACATCACTCCAAATTACAAATGTCATTACATGTTGTGCAATATACATAGAGAAAATCATTAGACAAGTGCATGTGTCCCAAGTGAAGACGGACCACTCAAAAGCAACAGCCAAAAAAGTGCTTAGGTATGATAAGCTTTTACCTGTTACTGAGTTAGGCTTATAATGTTTGTGTGTATATTGTCGACGTTTCAACCCTGTATTGGATGTAGGTGATAGCAACCTTACTGTGCGGCCATGTCTACAGCTATAAAAAATAAAACACCATATGAAAAACCCCATGTATGACACCCAGTTTATGAATTCAAATAAGGTACGGTTGCAAGGTGGAAGTTATGTGATATGGCTGGTGCGCCTTATCATGTAATACTAACACAATACACAAGAGTAGACCTCGGATTCACTCTTAGCATCCTTAGTCCTGGTAGTGTGTCAGAGAGCATACTCAGAGAAACCTGTTAAGCAATTGACAGTACCAGCATTGAAAATAAGTAGTAAACATGCACTGAAAGAAAACTGGACACCAAATTTATAAAAATAGAGTGTATTTTTATATAAATATAGTCACCAAAACAAACTTTGTATCATACATTCAGCCAGTGTTGTGGATTTTTAAAGCGTTTAAAAATTAATGCAATAAAACTATCAAAACTGGTCCCATTGAAGTCAATGGGGAAAAAACACAGGTGAAACTCGATCACTTGCAGGGTGAGGTCAATCAAAACTTCTTGTGGATAAAGTCAAGCAGGTCCCTAGATCAAGTTCTCATGGCCATTACTTTGTTACCTTGCCCAGGGAGTCTGGATGCTGATGTGATTTCGCTGTCCTTGGTACTGAACGGGATCTGCAGGAGCTGTCACACTTGCAGCACTTGACAAAACCACACTTGGAGATGAAGTTACACTCTACCCTCAGACAGAGAGGAGGTCCTAAGCCCTGGATTCGATAGCAGGATTTCTTCTACCTTGCTCAGCAACTCCAGGTGCAGAGGTAGCTGACAGCTGTCAATCTCCGGAGCAGATTGTGCCAAAGATGCTTTACCACACACTCAACGACACAACCTTCCGAATATAGGGTCACAGCAGTAGGGTAATTGCCGGCGTTGATCAAATGTCACTGTGAGTTGCTCTCAGGCTGGGGAAGTCACTTCAGGAGTTAGTTACTGAGCTGAGGACCAACAAGCTTTGACTACGGCAAAAGTAATCCACGGGTACTTCAGTGGCTAGAAGGTGACCGGAGTGGAGTAACGGCTTGAAACTTGGTGAAAGCTTAGCTACCACTCCATGCTTGTAGGCCATCATTTCTCTTTGGGCTCACTCCTGACCGGCCCAGTGGGTTGCAATTCTAGTCAGACTAACATAGATTTTTCTGCAGCTTGCATGGGATTGGACCCACCAGTCCAGGGGAGTCTGCTTCGGTTTCTGGCATGCACTGGAGTACCTTTTGCTGGGAGCAATGAGCATTTTCCATGGACACATGTCGAACACACTGTTCCAATGTATGCTCTCCTAAGGGCACTTAAGTGTCCTATCTTCGCACCACAACAGAGTCCAAAGTCCTGTTGTCCGTGACAGCATCTTCTTTGTGCCTCTACTCAGATTCAAAGACAGAACTCAGATTTTGGTGTCAGAGGAACCCCGTAAACCCTAGTTTAGGGATGCTCAGGATGTGAGGGACAGTGGCCAATGGGCTACTGGTCCCTGTGGGAAACACACCACTGTAGTGACAACATCCTGTTGGTTTACCTCACTGTGCTATCCAGAATACTTTATTTCAGGGTCGTCCAAAATGACAGATCCCTTCCTTGGCTTTACATACCTCCTAGCCCACTCTAAAGGTGTAGCTAGACGTTTGGAGGTGTACGCCTCCTGCATACTTAATTATCCTGCCTTCCTGCAAGCAGATCTGCTTCAGGGATGGAAGAGCTTTGTCCTCGAGTGGGGGGCAGGTATATTTTCACATCAAGGGCAGCGACGCCTTTAAAGCTCACCACTTTGATTGCTGTCACACTAGCCATCATTATTATGGATTACCGTAGTAGGCAAGGGTTTGTGTGTTGGTGACAGGCTTGAACAGACAACGGGGCCTAAAGATTTGCAAGATAATCCACATTAGGCACTCTTAAGGGGGGATTTCATAGGGTTTTGATAAGTGACATTTTCTAAATATTTGTACTTTTTTCCAGTATACCTAACATTTGCCTTGCGGGAAACTTTATGGTCTGTGCAGTAGGCCTGAGTTGTTTACCATGACACACAAAAGTTGTAGGCCACAGGCCTGATCGGTTTATTTGGAAACAATATTTCAAATATAATAGGTCTGATCTGTTTATTATGAAACTATGACAAAAGCAGTGGGCCTGATTTATTTATAATGAAACACATATAATAAAGACAATAGCTTTTTAAGGATGGATTGTTATTGCACTGTGTTAAAGCCGAAAGACTTGTATTTTGTTATGTGGAATCTCGCAGATTACCTTTGACGGCAGGACTTTGGTGTTGATTACTCCCTTTGAAAAACTGTAGGGCTAGAAGATTTCCAGGTAACTACCATACAATGATATTGGCTTTAATGTATCATTGTTTTACAAATTCGTAGATTGCCAACATACTGGTTGTAAATGCAGCAGTCATGCTGGAATTTATATACATTACACTGTGTACAATACCACTGGCCTCCTAGATATATGTTTAATTTCATTTTTAGGTCAAGTATTCGAGACCTCTTGTATATACTTTATTATATACTTATATATATATATATATATATATATCAACATCAAAGTTGCCTGATGTAGAAAAGGCCCAACACTCGGTCAATATCTGCCACAAATCTTTAATGCAGGAAGTGATGCGATAGAACAGCAAAGTCCAACACAATTAATCTGCCCTCTGCCCGACGCGTTTCGTGATCTTCCTCACTTCATCTGGGGCTTCTGGCTGGATGCTGGTAACAGCGGCAATTAGCACGGCACTGCCTTTGTATAACAGTTCCCGCCCACATGGGCGTGGCCACCGCTGTGGCTTATGGTAGTTGAAGTGCCGTTGTTCTCTCAAGTGAGTTGCCGCTCTGTCCAGTCCTTCATACACACACATTAAAACCAAGTGGGTTGCGGTACTGAGCTGAAATTAGCGCACCACTTGCTTTCTCCTCCATTAAATGGCACCAAATGCCCCGAGCGGTTGCGCCGCTTGACGCCACCACAGGGCTGCCGGAAAGACAGCCGGGCGCTTCTCCGCGGCTCAGGCAGGCCGCTCAAGTATCAACATCAAAGTTGCCTGATGTAGAAAAGGCCCAACACTCGGTCAATATCTGCCACAAATCTTTAATGCAGGAAGTGATGCGATAGAACAGCAAAGTCCAACACAATTAATCTGCCCTCTGCCCGACGCGTTTCGTGATCTTCCTCACTTCATCTGGGGCTTCTGGCTGGATGCTGGTAACAGCGGCAATTAGCACGGCACTGCCTTTGTATAACAGTTCCCGCCCACATGGGCGTGGCCACCGCTGTGGCTTATGGTAGTTGAAGTGCCGTTGTTCTCTCAAGTGAGTTGCCGCTCTGTCCAGTCCTTCATACACACACATTAAAACCAAGTGGGTTGCGGTACTGAGCTGAAATTAGCGCACCACTTGCTTTCTCCTCCATTAAATGGCACCAAATGCCCCGAGCGGTTGCGCCGCTTGACGCCACCACAGGGCTGCCGGAAAGACAGCCGGGCGCTTCTCCGCGGCTCAGGCAGGCCGCTCAGTGCTAATTGCCGCTGTTACCAGCATCCAGCCAGAAGCCCCAGATGAAGTGAGGAAGATCACGAAACGCGTCGGGCAGAGGGCAGATTAATTGTGTTGGACTTTGCTGTTCTATCGCATCACTTCCTGCATTAAAGATTTGTGGCAGATATTGACCGAGTGTTGGGCCTTTTCTACATCAGGCAACTTTGATGTTGATACTTGAGCGGCCTGCCTGAGCCGCGGAGAAGCGCCCGGCTGTCTTTCCGGCAGCCCTGTGGTGGCGTCAAGCGGCGCAACCGCTCGGGGCATTTGGTGCCATTTAATGGAGGAGAAAGCAAGTGGTGCGCTAATTTCAGCTCAGTACCGCAACCCACTTGGTTTTAATGTGTGTGTATGAAGGACTGGACAGAGCGGCAACTCACTTGAGAGAACAACGGCACTTCAACTACCATAAGCCACAGCGGTGGCCACGCCCATGTGGGCGGGAACTGTTATACAAAGGCAGTGCCGTGCTAATTGCCGCTGTTACCAGCATCCAGCCAGAAGCCCCAGATGAAGTGAGGAAGATCACGAAACGCGTCGGGCAGAGGGCAGATTAATTGTGTTGGACTTTGCTGTTCTATCGCATCACTTCCTGCATTAAAGATTTGTGGCAGATATTGACCGAGTGTTGGGCCTTTTCTACATCAGGCAACTTTGATGTTGATATATATATATATATATATATATATATATATATATATATATATATATATATATATATATATATATATATATATATATATATATATATATATATATATATATATATATATATATATATATATATATATATATATATATATATCCATACCACTGCTTCTCTCCACTGAAAACAAGCAGGACACAGCTCCGGATACCAACGGGATTTATTGAGCACAGCACAA
Source organism: Lissotriton helveticus (assembly GCF_964261635.1). Lineage (NCBI taxonomy): Eukaryota > Metazoa > Chordata > Amphibia > Caudata > Salamandridae > Lissotriton > Lissotriton helveticus. The sequence continues at coordinate 2,026,506,218 of NC_136061.1, forward strand.
ACCAGTCCTCGCAGTTCGTGAAACGCTTTGTGGCAACAGGGGATTTGTTGAGCACAGCACAAACCAGTCCTCGCAGTCCGTGAAACGCTTTGTGGCAGTTTCTAGCTGATTTCGGCCATCATCAGTGCCGGTCTCACAGGCTGGTGGTCACATCCCTGGACTCAGAGACCCCTCCCTTAAGGCAGTCTCCCGGCTCCTCCTCCTTGCGCCGGTATGGTTGTGGATCAGGGCAAAGTGCATGCTGGGTGCTGTGGTCCAACTGGGTCCAGCATACAGTGAAGCAGACCCAAAACACCAAGTGATGCCCCAAGTTCAGGGCGCTGGGCACAGCACTCGCAGACAATGTCCTGATAGAATCGTCTTATATGTGGGCTTACAGCCCGTCTATTGCTTTCATTCGTCTGTTTCAGTGTCCTTTAAAAATACTAGCTTGCTAGTGGTCAATCCTTCGTCTTGTCTCTCCTTATTTTTTTTCATTTCCTCCCACAGCAGCAGCACTGCTGTATAGTGTTGGGCCTGTCAGCCTTAGGGTGGTCTTCCCCTAACTTTTGCCCTTTTGCCTCCCATTTTTACCTTACCTTTTGTTGGACTTAGGACTCTGGGCGCCTCACCACTGCTAAACAGTGCTGAGGTGCAGGTGTGTCGCAGGGTTTCCGTTCTCCCACAGAACTGTGCATAGAGATTTGGAACCTCGGTGAATTAGGGTGACCCAAAGCTCACCTCAGTGCCCAAAACCCCTTACCAGGCTAGCTACAGTGTCTCATTGGTCATAACAAACTCCCAATGTTTAGACAAACCAGTACATGAACTTACAATACCTCAGGTCACGTGGAACACATGAGCACTCTTTCGTTATACAATCATTTCAAACCAGAACGTGGAGTAAATGAGGACACGTGCACATTTGAAATATTTATTTACTAATGCCGTTTTCTCAAACGCAGTATCTTAGATAATTATCAGAAGCAAAGTTATCAGCATAGTTACTAGTCCATAGAAAGCAAAAGGTGACAGCATGCGAACATGCTGTAATGAATAAGTGTTAACCATACCTAATTCTCACCCTCCCTAACTAGCATATTATATTCATATCTAAGAAGGTCTCTTTGGGTTTTAGCAGGGCGGGCCCATACCTCAAGATCCTAGTATGAAGAGATCACATCTGCTTCCACCAGCTCTCTCTGCATGCGAACCGCATCAAGTGTGTATGTGTGCTCTAAGCAAAGCAATATAAAACCCGCCTAAAGCCTAAATTTGGCAGAAGCTGTACTTATGTTATGTCTATGAAGGTGCCGAGATCAGACCTCATAACAATTCTGTATCGTGTTATCCTTGAAGCTTCAGCACTCTCTGTACAGACATAGTTTATTAAGCAAAGCTGGTATCAGAGCAATAACATATTATTCTCATGTAAATCATAACGGACTTCTAGGTTGAAAGCTAAATCAACAATTACGTGTCGTGTGCAGAAGCAGCAAAAGGAAAAATGGCGTTTAAACATTTAATAAGCCTATGCTAACTTAACACATTATAAAAATAAACAGTAGCTATATGACACCCCCCCATGATCCAAGCACGGACAAGATAAGATAAGATAAGATAAGGGCATCTTCATTAAAGCAGAGTTCAAGAAAGAAGAGCAATGTTATAAATTTAATAATTGATGGAAAAAAATTCCATGAACCAATTCAAAAATAAAAATGTCAATACTGTGTTCATCAGCACACAAGTCAATAGGTCTGGGAGGTGAAAAAATGCAAGGAAAAAGGTGTCATGATCAGAAACCAAGAAAGTTTTTTAAGGCAAGACCGAATATGCAAAATATGCAGCAACAGCCTCCAACATGAAATCACCGTCTTCATCCGAAAACAGTTCAGCCATCCAATTCAAAAGTGGGAAAGAACATGCGTGCTCTTCTAGTACCGGAGCCTCTATCACCATCAGAGGACAACTCGGTGGGTTTTCAAGAAAGCTCTGTGCCAAGAAATCTTGCGCTGCTGCGAGTATGTTTCAAGGACCCATTAGTCCATGCATCAATGCCAAGGCCATAATCCTATCGCCAGAACAAATCAACTCGTGAGCCACGACGGGACACATCAGCTGATTAAAATCGACGTCAGGGGAAACCGTCTTGCAGAGACACAAATCAATGGCCCAGTCAAAATCACAGCTCAGGCAATGAAATACAGGCTGGATACAGGTGAAATAGGAAAATCGAAACGATAATCCAAACGTCGTGCTTAAAGTCGCAAGCGGCAGTGTGCCATAATATTCAAGCATCCTGTTGCGAAACAGTGCCAGGAGGGGCTGCGCGGCTTCTTGCACAGAAAGGGCATCCGTATTTAATGAAACAAAAAATTACCAGAACGCCTGCCGCTAGGGCCAGTAAAACCGGGAATCCACCGAACAGACTTGAAAAAATGAAATGAAAGAAAGCAGGAATGACTCCAAATATTTTCTCAAATGAAGTCACAAGACCACTGCTAACTATTTTAAAAAAGTGCGCCAGCCCCGTCGTCGAGGACGCGTTAAAGATTGAATGAACCAGTTCACTGAAATGCAACGGTAAATCAGTATTTAAAAGGGTCTGAACCTCTGTACGGGTGTTAGCTATGTGAAGCACGAAAGTTTCTCGAGCCAAACTCAAGGCCACTTCTTTTTGGGACAATAGAGCTCTTATTCTGCTCATGCCATTGAACTCCGCTTTCAAGGTTGGGATGCGCGGCCAGATGGAAACATCCCCGTTCCCATGCGTGGGTGGGTACAGCACATTTTTTCAGCAAACTACACGTTCAGTTACTTTTACCACATAAGCAACACCTTTAATTAACCCGCAACAATCTTCATTATTTAAAAGCAAATAACTTCCGTTCTCCAGCAAGGTAAAAGTCGGGATGATTGCTGGAACTGGAGACCCTTTTAAAACACAGGCTAAGTTTGGCCGATCGTGGTTACAAGAACCGTGCAATTGTATGTGCCTACACATTAATGAGTGATCTGGTGTTTCAGTACTCTCCTCCCCATTCAGATAAACCTCCTGTTCGTCTTTCAAACATCTATAAGTAAAAGGAAGGGACCAGACTTCATGGAGAAACGCACTACCTAATGGTTCATATCGACCTATAGCAACATATCGCATACAATTCATACATTTATACAAAGCAAAAGGTAATGTTATCAAACCGTGGATAAGCCACGTTGCAGCGGTGGCCTCTGCCACAGAAAAAGGCAAGGACTCTAATCTCTCAATATGTAACATTGAAAAGGATGCATCTCGCATGGAAAGCAAGCGCTGCTTGTCAGTTAAATTAAAGGGGGCAAAGAGAGAGGAGACATTCATGTAGGTCCATGGCACCTTGCCAGACTTAAGCGTTTGTAGGGTCCACGCAAATTGCATAATAGAACGCAATTGATTCTGACCATGGTACAATACAGACACTTCATCCTGCACAATATCCACCACAGAAGACACAATATTATCCAACGTGTAAATGCGGGAAGAAAGCATGTTAATACTATTATCAACTACAGCAAGCACTTTTTCCAGATTGGCTTGATCTATAGCTCTAAGGCGTGTCACCGCCTCAATCTGTGATGTCTTCGAGATTTCATTGTAAATAGCATATATCTACCTTTTTGATCTACCACTAGCCGGGCCTTTTATGAAATCATTTAAATCAACATCATCATTCAGCTTCGCAAGATGTAATTTAACTGCAGACAATTTAGAATGTTTCAGCCAATTTTGACATAATTTGACCACTGAGTAAGTTGTGACCGAATGTTCAGTTTCAAAACGTGGATCAGGTTTGACCTGTGTAAAGCCATCAGACAAACCCAGAAAACGGTGCTGGCATGAATCAGCACTTCTGTGCCACATTAGCCAACCTTTTAGATCCATACTGGATATGTTAAAGGATGAATTCAGCAATAGGGTCTGTAAGTCCCTAATCGAAAACTGAGTATAATTACTCCAGCCAGAATATTCTTCTAACTCAGGGATGGTTGGAGTATTCAATTTTTTAGAAGTAGCCAATCCAAAGCATGTTGTCTGTGAAATAGAGGAATTCAAAAACAACATTTGATTCGGGATGAGACAAGCACGGTGCAAAGCCTCAGTGCCTTGTACCTGCCAGCTTCTAGAACCCCAAACAGATTTTAGGTCAATAGTTTCCTTCCATAATTCATAGCCGCCAACAGCCAGCTGATCAAGAAAGGACTTCGAGTACAATAATTTTGTATCTGTAAGTCTAACCTTGGACATAGGCTTCTGTGTCATTTTGAAACAAAAGGACTCGGGATTAGACTGATTGAAGTCAGTAAAATAAGTGTACTTTTTCAAAAAAGTACTTGAACTGCCTCGTTTAGGAGCGGGGCAATGCTCCCATTGCGTATAATTTACAGTATTCCTTCTGGAAGTCGTTTTATGTAAGAAGTGATTGCCAACATGTTGAAAGCAGAACAAATCACCATAATTAGCAGATTCTAAGTACAAATCTTCAGCATCAAAGGCAGCATAGTATTTCAAATCAGAAAACAAAGACTCTACGGCCTGAACATCCCAATCATCAGGACGTATGTTTTGTTTCACTACATCCCCCATGTTAACTCTAAGCACATTAGGGACATTAACAACCTCAGTAGGGCCATGAATTTGAAATCTAACGGCATCCCACACTATCCCATCAAGGACAGGCCAAGCAGTGATGTTAACAAATGTCAAGTCTCTTTTCAGTCTGTGTGCAGAATGTGATGAGGAAAGGGGGGCCAAAGTTCCATTGAGATGTCGAATGCATGTTCTTTCCTCGACATAGTGTACATTTACAATCCGGAAAAAATAAAACACAAACCCAATTGACATAAAAAGGTAAATAGAAAAAAGCACCAGCCAAATATATGTCCAAGGGGGTATCAAAAAATGTTTTTTAAATAAACTGGCATAAACTGCAAACCGTGAGGGTCTCTTGGAGGCATTGGAAACAGTGTCAAATGAAAATCTGGATTCTGTGGCCAAACGTGCTTGCAGGTCAGGTATGGATAAGTCAGTGGGGTAAGTGTAGTCTATATCATCATGGTCAGTACCAGGCAAAGTACTTAATAAAGGACTGGAAATTGCAGGCAATTCGATGGCCACTTCAGTTTCAGGATTAGAAGCAGGGGCCAAAACTGAATTTCTCACAATGGAAGGACAGGAGACTGCCGGTGTCATACTAAGAAGAATCGGCCACTCTGTGTAGCTTGACATTGTCAATGGAGATAAACCTGTTTTCCTTACGACCAGGAAGCGGCGGTAAAATGACTGTTCTTGTGCCCTTTACTCCAACGACGGGAACCGGAGCTCGATAGGAAGGACCAAATTCTTTCTTGTTATCGTTTTCTCTCGAACCAGTTCTCCAACTTGGGGTAGCCAGCCGACTACCGGGATCTGCAACGCAACATCCGATGTGGAGGGCAAATGTTCCTTCGCAAGACTGTCTCTGGTCTTTTGTAGATCCTGTAAAACAGTGCAATGTTCATCTACGTCAAAGGTTGTGGCGCAAGCCATGCAGTCTAGACCGTTAAGGTCAGGGACGTACATCTTGATGCCAAAGAGCATTTCGTATGGGGTCCGCCCACCCAGAGACCTTCTAGGGAGATTATTAAGAGCACGCTGCACGCCATTGAAGTGGGCCAGCCAGTTTCTGCCAGTGCCTATAACTCGAGCTGTCAAAGATTCCTTTAAGTCACGGTTCATTCGCTCCACTACACTATTACCCTCAGGTCTGTAGGGAGACGAAAACTTGACTTGGACCCCCATCAAAGTCATGGCATCCTTATACGCCTTAGAGGCGAAAGCCGGACCCTGATCCGAATGGAAAGTACCACAGGCAAAAACCCCTACAAAGACACGCAAATCTCTAATGACAGTCCGTGAATCAGCGCTGCGATGGGGCCAAACCCACACAAAGCGTGTGCACGAATCAACTGCTACCAAGATGTACTTATACGCAGCATCAGAGGAAAAAGGACCGCAGTGATCTAAATAAACACAACCTAGTGGTTTATTAGATATGTACAACTGTGTCTGTGGCGGACGCGCAGCAGTCGAAGGTTTAATCTGCTGGCAAATGTCACATTGAAGGACATAATCTCGCGTCTGTTTGTACAGTCCCCGCCACCAGAAACGTTGTTGTAATTGAGCTACAGTGGCCGAGACGCCCGCATGCGCAGACGCCACACCTTCATGCGCCGCTGTAATCAAGCTAGCCCTGCGATCCGAGTTGGGAATCAAACGTTCTCCAACTTCAGGAATTTTCACAAAAGGAACCTTTTCGGGACTTAAGTGGTATTGGTACTTCGAAGGGAACCCCGTAGGATGTTTACCTCCCTTCTCAGTGTCTGCAACTGCCGCCAAGATGTCATCATCAATCTTACTTTTGGACCGTGTAACTGCTGCAACTAAATATGTAGACACCGCTGATTTCGCTGCTTCATCAGCAAGCGAATAACCGACAGCGTGGACTCCCACACGCTCATGGCCGGAGTATGAATCACAAAAACGAGTGGCAACGCAGCCTTAAGCTCAGCCACTCGAACCCAGATCATCTTGTGTTTTATTGTGCTACCCTTGGAATCACGAAAATCATTCTGAATCCAAAAGAACAAGTTTTCATTGTAAGACTGGACACAGTAATAAGAATCACTCACAATAAGAGTTGTCACTCTAGGATCTGCGTACTCCAACGCTAGTAAAAGAGCACGAAGCTCTGCCAATTGTGCGGTGCAGTCCCCTAGAGTCTGCGTGTGCACGACTCTGGACTTGAACTCATCATTCACCATGGCACCCACCACAATGGCGCATGCGGAAACGTAGGCGTGTTTAGAGCCATGCGCAACCTGCGCTGAACCATCAGTGTAAATGATGCAATGGAAGTCCTCCAAAGGTCGCATAGCCAGAGGAGCAGGATGAACAAATTCATACTGCAAGTACTCTTGCGACCGTAATGAGGCGTCAAAAATAAACGTGACATCCGTGGACATCAAGGAAGCAGCCCATTGAATCCACCGAGGGTGCAAAGCTTTAGAATTCGGTACACTGGCTTTCGTAACTGCCTCCAAATGAGGACAGGGTGTAACAACCAACATGCGTTTTCCCTGTGACTGCGCACGTTCCTTAAGAATCGCCATCTGCACTGCCAATAAAACTTTCTCGACAGTGGAAAACCGCATTTCAGCCAAAGTGTACAAGTGTGACTTGTAAGCAATAGGTACTGTGTCACCTTCATTAAAAGTGAGGTACGTGAAACCCACTGTTCCAGGAATAATTCTTATCACCAGGTTGGTGAGGTTATCACGAGTCAGTAAGAATTTACAAGCGAGCAGATCAGCCTGCAAGGATTGCAAAACGGCTCAGTGCTCAGGCAGCCAGCAAGATTTGGAAAATGTTGGTTGTATCAAAGCATACAAAGGCTTGATACGCTGGGCATATTCCGGAATGTATGTCCTCCCGAAATTTAAAAAGCCCAGTAAAGACTGTAATTTTTTCAGTGTTGTAGGAGCGCGCAACTGTGCGCATTTCTCCAAGAAGTGAGGAGCCAAACCTCTACCTTCATTGTTGAGCTCATAGCCCAGGAACAACACTGTGTACTCAGCAATGTGCGATTTTGCAAAGTTAAATTTGTAACCCATGTCTGCAAAGGTACAAATTATCGAATTCACGCGACACAGATGCTCCCAAATTTCGTCGTCTGTGAGATATATGTCATCCACATACGAGCAAGCATCTGGGTCGATCCTCTCCAAAAGAGAGATCATGCGGGCGGTAAAAATACCAGGACTATTCTTATAGCCCTTTGGGAGACGCCGGAATTGTTTTTGGACCCCAGCGCATGTAAAACTGGTCCATTGGGAGCTAAAGCTATCCATTCTGTGGGCATAAAAACCGTTGGAAATGTCAAGCGTCGTTTTAAAACGCTTACGCACTAGACTATCCACTAGGGCAGAGCCGTGAGTATTCTGTACTGCACAGTTACGGCAATGCGAGTTCAAATGCCGGTAATCCAATACCAAACGATATGATCCGTCAGGCTTGGTCACAGTAAAAAGAGGGTTATTCATCGGTGACACACATGTTTCAATAACTCCCTGATATTCCAATTGTTCAAGGATTGCCGCGACGGAAGCCTTGGCTTCACGTCGAATGGGATATTGTGGCTGAGGCTGCGGCTGAGACCGCAATGGAATCTCGTTGGATGGGGACAATTTATCCCAACCACATTGGTTGCGGTACAGAGCCGGCGCTAGAGCCCTAGCCCACTCTTCTGCAAAATGCTGCGCATGCTCTTTCGAGACAGTGTTCGCGAAACTTGGGAGGATTACCTCCTCCCCTCGCGGCGCCGCGAGCACAAAAGGTGGGGGCCAGTCAGCCTCCGAAAGCAAAATGTCATAAGTAGATGAAAGATTTTCCCAAAATACCCCTCTGATGGTACGTTGTATGTCACCTTCTATTAACAGGACAATTTCATAAAGTCTATCTGGGGGAGCAAGTCTTGTATCGGCTGTTTCTATCACAACGTAAACATCAGTCGCTGTCACCCTCAGTAGTGGACGCAGGGCCTCTCTCACAATGGTAATCTCCGCCACGCTGTCCAGCAAGGTCAGAGCCCACGTCAGATTCCGAAGCCGCGTTCTCACTATCTGTGGCATATCGATGCGCTGTTAAAGCTGCGACTTTCTTTTTGGCAAACTGCGGTCTCTTCGGCGTTGAGCCGTCCTGCTGACCCGTGCCGTCTGTCTTGCGGGGCTGGTCACGTCCTTGCTGACCACCCCGTCCCCTTCCGCCTCCTCCACCACCCGTCTTCGGAGCCGATGAGTCCTGAAAGGAACGAGGAGAGTGTTGATTAGAAACCTGAAATCGATCAGGTGATTTAATCGTCGCGCGATCGCGCAAGTCATAAACTCGTTCAGTCGGCTCAGGCACCTGAGCCGCAGGAAAAGATTCTTGAGTCTGCTGTTTCTGTTTCCCCTGATTCTGTTTCTTAGGCCAATTTTGTTTTTTGGACTTGGGCTGGACATCTGCCTGAGCAGACTGCCCCTGCGGTTATTTTTTCTCTTTGTCAGAAAAATACTTTAGACCCTTACTTGTGCGAACCACTGTTTTATAAGCAGCCACTACAATCTTCGCTAACTGGCGGGGTTTTTCGGCATCGGGAATAGCTGCCAACGCATTAAACACCTGAAAGTTCACAGCGTGCACCTTGACATTAGCAAGTACGAGATCGCCAACTATTTCAAAGGAGCCACACAGGCGCATACCCAATTCAACCGCTGCTTCCGGTCTATGATCGTCCTGAACACGTTTAATGATCGTAGGCAGTACAGCCATAGACGGGGTGCCGAAACACCTCGCATAAACAGCCGCAAAAGTTCTCCCGCAGCTCTCACAGTCAACGAGTTCGGGAGCTAAATCTTTAGGTAAACTAATCGTCAAGATTCTATGTTTTTCACCAGGAGTCGTGTTAGGAAACACTGCCTCCAGTTGGTCAAATTTCTCGGCAAGCCAAAAAGGAAAGTCATCCTTATCTTCCGGACGCTTACCAAACACTGCATTGACCATAACCGGATTGAGCTTCAATCCGCTATGTTCCGCTGGAAGAGCCGGACCCCCCGGGGGTCCACCCGGGAGATGACGACCTATGTATTGCACTAATGCACGAATCACTGCAATGGAGACTACATGTAGCCTACGTACCTCCACTAGGGTACAATTGCCGTGTTGAGGATGAGGGGTAAATCCAGCCAAAACAGGCCAATTTGCGCCTGGAATGGACAAAGGACCTAACCTCGGAACGGTCAACGAATGGGGTAGGGCGCCACCAAACCAAACGCGATGCTGCCAATGATCTATAGGTACTTCCAGTGCCCTGTACGGAGTATATTCATTCGGCACAGGTGAGGGAGTGTAAGTGTGGAACACACCAGAGTTTGCGTCCACAGCCGGAAACGTCACCCACGAATAAAAGAGTTCGTAAGGGTAAGCTGCATCCGCACTCACCACTAAAACCACAGCCAAGCCTTCTAATGGGACTTGGTAATTCTGCATATGATTGCGCACCGCAATGCAACTATGCTGCGGAATGTCCACAGGCTGGGCCATGACTGCACAGGAAGTTAGAAAAACAAAGGAAACTTTGTAGCACAACTGGGTAGTAATTCAAAGAAACCGTTTTAGAAAGTTTCAAGCTTGAAAAGACCTATTTCAAAAATAGGTAGGTTTTTCTGACACCACCGTTTTCCGGAAACGATAGTGAAGGGGTTAAGGTTTGAATGATATATTACTTGAGTGTCATGATATAAGACCACCCACGGTTGGGCGCCATGTCGCAGGGTTTCTGTTCTCCCACAGAACTGTGCATAGAGATTTGGAACCTCGGTGAATTAGGGTGACCCAAAACTCACCTCAGTACCCAAAACCCCTTACCAGGCTAGCTACATTGTCTCATTGGTCATAACAAACTCCCAATGTTTAGACAAACCAGAACATGAACTTACAATACCTCAGGTCATGTGGAACACATGAGCACTCTTTCGTTATACAATCATTTCAAACCAGAACGTGGAGTAAATGAGGACACGTGCACATTTGAAATATTTATTTACTAATGCCGTTTTCTCAAACGCAGTATCTTAGATAATACAAGGAAACATATTATCAGAAGCAAAGTTATCAGCATAGTTACTAGCCAATAGAAAGCAAAAGGTGACAGCATGCTAACATGCTGTAATGAATAAGCGTTAACCACACCTAATTCTCACCCTCCCTAACTAGCATATTATATTTATATCTAAGAAGGTCTCTTTGGGTTTTAGCAGGGAGGGCCCATACCTCAAGATCCTAGTATGAAGAGATCACATCTGCTTCCACCAGCTCTCTCTGCATGCGAACCGCATCAAGTGTGTATGTGTGCTCTAAGCAAAGCAATATAAAACCCGCCTAAAGCCTAAATTTGGCAGAAGCTGTACTTAAGTTATGTCTATGAAGGTGCGGAGATCAGACCACCTAACAATTCTGTATCGTGTTATCCTTGAAGCTTCAGCACTCTCTGTACAGACATAGTTTATTAAGCAAAGCTGGTATCAGAGCAATAACATATTATTCTCATGTAAATCATAACGGACTTCTAGGTTGAAAGCTAAATCGACAATTAAGTGTCGTGTGCAGAAGCAGCAAAAGGAAAAATGGTGTTTAAACATTTAATAAGCCTATGCTAACTTAACACATTATAAAAATAAACAGTAGCTATATGACAGGTGCTCTCCCCTAAAACCTTGCGAGGCTGGCATATCTGCCACAAGCCACTGCTACCGCAGTAAGGGGGTCATTATGATGGTGGATTTTCCGCATACTCCGGGCCGGCGGAAGCCACCGCCGGCCCGGAGTATGCGGGAAATCCGCCGAGGAGGCCTGAAAGACCCACCGCCAAATCAGGATGGTTGGTGGGTCTCACAATGTGTCCGCCGCTTTTCCGCCGCGGTCGGAAGGCGACCACGGAAGAAAAGCACTAACATGGCTGGCGGTGTCTACCAGACACCGCCAGCCATATTATGTAGGGAAAGTAATGCTTTTCCACAGCGGCTTTTCCGCCGTGGAAAAGCATACGGACAATCACTTTGGGGGCCCGCAAGGGTGAAGGTTGCGTGGGGGGTGCACATGGGGGTACCTATGGTACCCCCTGCCTTTGCGTGCACGAAGCGGCAGGCACCGCGCGGTGCCTGCCGCTTTGTGCATGCAAATGCACAGCTTTCGTTTTTTACATTGCGGCGGGTGCTGCTTCAAGCAGCACCCGCCGCAATGTAAAACATACAGGATGTGACCGCCAGGGTGGCGGTCACATCCTAATTGTCATGGAGGGACCGCCGCTGCCCATGCGGACGGTCCCTCCTACTCAGGGGTGGCGGACGGACGCAAGTCCGTCCGCCATCCTAATCGGCCCCTAAGGCTTAATCCTCCATAGGCTAGCATTGGGAACCTCCCCTTATGGAATAACTTCTGACAGGGACCTAATAAGTCTATCATGTTTGGTCTTGTTGGACTCGGGGCGGGGAACCCTTTCCAATGATATATAGGGTTTGGGCACTACTACGCTAGGGATCCCACTTTTTTTAAATAGGACCTTTTCCTGCCTACACTTAGATTAGGCTCTGCAGACTCCCCCCTCCCCTCTGCATAGTGATAGCCTGCCTGGGTGGGTAGGTGGGAGTGGTGATTCACACCTTCTTCCCTGGGATGGGCTGTGATGGGCTGTCCACTGTAGCCTTAACGGCCTGTCTCTTGTCACTGTGACAGCTAGGTCACGGAAGGCAGGGAACATACCAGAACTCCCTGGACTCTTCCAGAAGCCCCTGCCCCCAGACCATTCCAGAGACTTCCACCACTTTCTAGCCCCTGGACTGTAGAATATATAAGGGAGGGACCTGGCCTCACATTCTTGTTACACCCTGGACTAAGAAAAAATTCTGCTGTAGTACAGACTGCTGCGCTGGGAGGATTGCCACTCTGCTGGAGCTGACTGTTCCTAGGAACTGCTGCCCTGTGGTGCTTGAGCTGCCCTACTGCCTGCTGATCAAGCCCTGCCAAGAGGAGACAGGAAATAACATCCCAGGAGTGTCTCCACAACATCCAGAAGGACTCCCTCTGCGCTTCTGAACAACCTCTGCACCCTGCAGCACTGGGTGTGGGAGACCACTTCTTACACCCTTAAATCATTGCAGCTGTTGGAAGACACTAACTGTGTTGCATAGCGCTGTGGGGGACTTGAAGTGCTATGCCCCTGTGATTATCATTGCCGCCTGGGGCTCTTGAGGAACTACAGAAGCGCTGTGTGCCCGTCATCTGCACGTTGTTGGAAGCAGCGCTGTTTATGCCAACTCACCGCCGCAGGCCTAAACTGAGGGAACTCTTTGAAGCTGCTCCTCAAATCATCCCCCCCGGAGCCCTGTGCGCGGGTGCATCACCGATGGGACCGCCGCTGCTCTGTGACCTTATTGCGCTGGGAGGGCTTCATTTGTACTGAGTAGCGCTGTGGCCAAGAGCACTGTGTGGCCCTGACCCGTGTACCGTCGAAGGAGGCTCTGTCTAGGTACATACTCCGCCGCTGACCTGGATTGCGCGGATATTTAAATTTGCCTCCTGTAATCACCGCCGTGGCCCGGGAGCTTCGGGAGCCCTGGACGTGTCATCCCAAGCAGCAGGAGACGTCGCGCTGGGATTGGTGTGACGTCAGCCCCAGGCCGCGCTGGGATTGGTTGCCGGAGTCCTGTACCGTTATCGGTCTGCCGCTCTCTCATTGGACTAGCTTTGAGGACTTCCCCAGCTTTGACCGGGCCAGGAAGTTACACCGAAGGCTGGAGAGTGCCCCAGAGGAAAGGGGAGCTCCCCCGATGGTGTCCGGCTCACCCACCAAACCGCAGGTAATGGACAGCGTGTAGCATTAAGCTGCTGGGTGGAGAAGGTTGGCGGGAGTGAGTGGTAGGCGGCGGGGACGGGCATCCTGTTAACGAGTGCCAGTGACTGCCCAAAAGTGTATTGCGGGGCTGCTGGAGACTGTTGGGAGGGCGGCATTTGTTTTTAACGCGGCCCGGCCGGGGGACCCTGTACTACTTTGCCACGAGCCTGCCGAGGATCACGGCCACGCCTGCTAAACCCTCCGTGCCCCACATTCCTGCATTTTGTTGTCATCATGGCTGGGAAGACGGCGTTAGGGGGACCGCGGGACCCTGTAATCCCAAAAACTGCACCACGCATTGGTCCAGAGTGACAGGTGCCCATACCCCCAAACAACTTCCAACCAAAAGGGAAAAGTGCATAGTCTACGGACCTTGAGGGACATTTACCACCTCATATTTGTGGCCAACTCCTTAGAGACTTTACTTGTGGGAAACGTCCTACTGTGCAGGGAATGTGCTGACTATTCTTGAACATGGCACAATTTCTAGAGGAGGATAAATGTACCTTCTTGATGTGAAACTGGATTTATCTGATTGCTGATTTTTGCCTGGACATTGGATTTACCTGCTTTTGGTTCCCGCACAATTTTTAGATAAAGATAATCTTATTTTTTATATAAAACTGGTGTGGTGTTCCTTTTGTGGGTATTTTTACTGTGTTACTGTTGTTGTGTGTTGCACAAATACTTTACACATTGCCTCTGAAGTTACGCCTTTGCTGCTCTGCGCTAAGCTACCAGGTCGGACTAGCGTGCATACCCCTGCCAACAAGAGACCCCAGTTCTAACATATAGTAACACTCATTTGGAGGACTATTTTATTACTTTCTTTCCTGCCCTCCTGTCCCTCACCCCTCCTGCCACTCCCCTACCTCCTCCCATGTACTACATGCCTGCCTCCAACTACCCCTCCTTGCTGTGTGTTTAGACCATAAAATTATTATTGATTTTGCCGTTCTCCTCATCTCCTTGCAGTTCCTCATCTTTTCACCCGAATTTAGAGACATGTAGTTCTTTTTGTCTTTGAAATGCTCCAAACGCACTAAAATCACAAGCTGCAGGCACTACATGTCCAATCATGCCAAGCGCTTTCTCACCGCTTATTGTCACCACCACGGCAGGGGCCGGGCATCGGTGTCTTGTTCTTTCTATGCCTCCAGCTCCTGTTACTCTCCCAATGTGGTGGGTCCGTGCAAAGCAACCCCTTCACAGAGCTGCAGCTGCCAATTAACAACAGAGAAATAAATCTTCTTCACCTCCAAGATCACAGCATTTCACAGCCTGCTCGGCATTTTCAGTTCATTGGAATAAAACTTTTGGCTAATAGGAAGAACCAGGTCTAGAAAAGGTCATTTATTTGTTTGTCTATTTATTTACATATTTATGTATAGTTTATGTAGTTTTATATAGTTTTATATAGTACGTGTTCTGACGCCGTGTCTGACAGGACCGTAGTAAGTAAGAAAAAAATACTTTATTTTAATCTGTTAAAATCATAAAAAGAGTGGAACATACCACCATCATGAAAACGACATAATTCAGATACAGAATAAAAATTGCATTAAAACTTTTTTTAGTTGTCGTAACACTCGTGGTATGCTAACAAAGAACAGCGGATTATTATAACAGCAATGTAAACATATCTATGCTTTCTGTTATAATTAAAGTGCTAATGTCAATAACAAATGGGGAGGGAGCAAAGTATGAAACTGCTTTGCATAGTTTTCTGTCCAGTTTCTTAAGTCACTTTTATTTCCTGTCCCGAACATTTACTGGTATGATCGTATTTTTGCTTAGGGCTTGTCAAAAATATGAGCTTTGAAGGAAAGGGAGTACAGAAGAAGGTCTGAAAAAGACTTAGGTTGGCAACTTTATACCCTTCATAATTCTTATTTTGGTGTTTCATTCTTTCCAAGGCTTTGTGCTGTTTCTTTCTTTTCTAGTTCTTGTGCTACTAGTGACATGAATTTGATGGTGTTGCAAGACAGTTGAACTAAAGAACCGCTGAGGCATTTTATGACGGCCGCTCTGCAAGTCCTGATTTGAATTTCTCTTAGGATTGGCCTTAAAAGTGACATCCTTTTTAGGTGTCGCCTGTAAATGTACAGGAATTTATATAGCGCAAATCACCAAGCAGTTTCTAAGCGCTTGCTTAGGGAACCCATCCTGGTATTCCCCTGTGAGATAACCCCAGCAGGGTATCCGCAAGGTGAAAACCAGGCATCCCGCCGCGAGGGGCCGTTGTGGAGATTAAGCAAGCTATTGCCCAGAGTCGCAGAGTGTGAACCCGTGAATCGAGTAGGCACCGGAGCGAGAATTGTCAAGTCCATGGACATTTTAGGACTCAAGACCCCGCCGAGCCGGGAATTGAACCCTGGTCCCGGGTTGACCTCTGTTTCCAGGTCTGCCTCCTCTAACCAGTGAGCCACACTTCTCCACCTGAGCCAGCGCATACGAATAGTGAGGCATTCTGTTTTGTGGCACATCCGGTGATCGCGCGCTCATCGCCTCGTACATAAAGTGATGCGTGTCTCACAATGGGACGCCCACGCATTCATACTTAGCCGAGGCACGCAGCCATCACCGCTGCCAGGGCAGGCGCAATGCGCTCTGATCCGCTACTAATGAGGATAAACTCAGATATCATGTCTCTTTATTAATGCACATATGAACAGAACGCATCATTTAACCTACGTAAATGGTTAAGCACAGGGATCCGAGTCTTTGGCAGGAACCTGCCCGCCACTGCGGGGGAGTTTCTAACACTGCTAACAATTTATATTTAGAATGCGTGGTACTCTTCCCGCAAACACATTTAAGCTGCTCTGATACAAACCCCTTCATAAAGCACCACTGCTCATTTCTTGATTATTTTACTTTGTTCTGTCTGTTTTGCGTGAATTGGGAAACATTGTAATTATCAAGTTTTATTGGGCACAGCTTCCTACGTCGAGATCCTCTTAGGAGCGAAACACACAAACTCTGGCTGTAGGGGCCCTATACCGCCATGCGGGTGCCTCCAAAGTCCGGGGCGGCGACTTCCGCCACCCCTTTATCAAGGGAGTGAGAGGAGAGGGAGTGACAAACCCCAGTGGCGCCCATCAAGAAAGTCTGCCGCTGAGGTAGACTCAGTGGTTGTCTGTATTTTCCGGTGCCAGTGAATATTTCTGTGCCCTAAGGACAGTACCAAAGATTTATGGGATGTTGCTTGAGATTTTGAGAAACACAGGCTCTTCTGCCCACCAACTTGACAGACTCCTCCTTCTCAACAGTCAAACTTTGAAGTATCGCTTTGCACAATACTTTGCCCATGTGTAGGCAGGTCACATAGACAGAGATACTTTGCACCAGGGCACAAGTTCTAAAACAAGCATTTGCAATGCAATAGGTCTCACATTTGCGAGAGTTTAAGCTATTGGCATTGTAAATGACAATGCCTTTTATTCATGTTTTAAAAACCAACACATAAATAAAAGGCATTGCAATTTACAATGCCAATAGCTCAAACTCTCACATCTGCGAGACCTATTGCATTGCAAATGCTTGTCTTGCTTGATTTTCTATTCTTTCAAGGGCTACTTGCGTGAACCTATCTCATGCTTTTAGTATGGACAATTCCCAGGAGTTCTTTTCAAACTTGAGAGATGTACTTTACATTGCCTCTTCTAACGCTGAGTTTCTATTGGATGAATCATATAGCTTTTTCCCCAGTCCTTGAAAGGTTTTCAGAAAAATCTTATTGTAGCAAATCAGTTTTTAATTTCCTCTGAGATACCTCTCAGTACATTTTCTATTCCTTCTTTCCATGATCCTCTGTTTTGCTGAGAGTTTACTAGTGCTGGGCTCCAGCTGAGCCCTTTCACCCCAACCCTGCCCCTGAGTTTATAGACCGATCGGTACTCTGGGGTAGTTCTTAGAAATTTACAATATTTTAGATGAGATAGTATAAAAGTATCATGGGTAGGATAAAAAGGACAGATAGAATAGAAATGCAGGTAAATTAGATTGGGGAAAAATCAAGGTGACAAGATAGTAGGGAAAGTAAATCTTTACAACAATAAACCAGAGCAGGTATACTAATAATATGCACACTTACTGTTAAATTCAGAACGCCAAATTACAAACTTCCGTCTCCAAATGAAGACAAGAGAAAAAAATTGAAATGCATGCCAATGAATGACTCACAACTATTAACAAACATTGGCATAGGCAATAGGTCTTGCCTTTGGGACCTTATATGTGTTTAGTTATTCAGCACAATATCCTTGGTGCAACAACATCAAGTGTTGCATGGCAAAACATTTATAAGGTCCCAAAGGCGAGACCTATTGGCTCTGCCAATACTTGTTATATAATGCCAGACAGATGCATAATAAATGTGATAGTGACTCTGCTCCGTTACCACAGAGGCGGCAGTCCAGGGATGGGCAGGTCTGTAGCCATTTTGGAGTGAGATCTTTATTTGAAAAGGAGTTCAGTCTCAGTAAGGTCAATTTCCGCTTGTAATGATCTCTGAATAAATCTTGCGGATAGGGTTGTGGTTTCATATGCTTATAGGTTGGCATCACAGACCATGCATGACTTTTACCGGCAAATATGGTTTTATCGCATTAAAACGATATTTTTTTAATTGATTTGTTTGCGTTTTTTTTTAAACGGGGTATGACATGGGTGTTTGCCAGACATCCTCCAGATTTAACGTTAGAAGCGCTTGTTTTAAAATTTGGAATATCGAATTTTTGTTCCTTGATTGTATTTTAACCTCCTCCCAGCAGTGGTGGGCAAGCG
Organism: Lissotriton helveticus; assembly: GCF_964261635.1. Classification (NCBI taxonomy): domain Eukaryota; kingdom Metazoa; phylum Chordata; class Amphibia; order Caudata; family Salamandridae; genus Lissotriton; species Lissotriton helveticus. The sequence continues at coordinate 2,026,524,490 of NC_136061.1, forward strand.
TGTTGTCTTCCGCAGCCCTCATTCGCCAGTAATATTTGGCCAGGACTCCTTACCTAGCCTGCGTCTGGTTCGTTAGTCCATATTCCAGAAGTATCTGCGCCTGAGAGATGTGTCGTGGGATTAGAAACAGTTTTTTAAACAGTCAGGACTAGGCTAAATTTATCATTTGAGAGTACTTGGTATTCAGCATTTCTGAGCCATATGTTATTGCTGGCAAAAAATTTGCAGCCACTACCTTTAGGAGATGGTTTGTTGAGCTGCCACTTAGGCTTTTCTGTAAACTTTTGAAGGCAAATGATAATTGTTTGATATTTGTGTGGGTATGTTCTCTGTGTTGTTTGAAACTTAAGTGGTGATCTAAAAGAACCCCCAGATATTTATATATTTCCACCTGCAATAAGATACTTGAGTTTATCGTCCAGATAAATTTGGGGCATTTTTTATGAGTGCTGGAAAAACATAAAATGTTAGATTTTTTTTAGGTTGATTATCAGTTGTTCTTTTGAAATGTATGTTGCTAGTTGAGAGATCAGGCGCTGTAGACCAAGTGGCGTTTGAGATAGTAAGACGATATCATCCGCATACTGCAGACTTGCTATTTTTGTCTTTCCCGATTTGGGTTCATCTCAATGAATGAGACTAAGATTGTTTTATAAATCAGCCGTGTAGAGGTTGAATAGGCACGGCAACAGAACGAATCCTTGCTTTAACCTGTTTTTTGTTGGAAATTTCTTGGTTAAACTCCCGCCATCCCCTTTTCTTATCTGAACCCAAGTTTGTGAATATAGGTTTATGATTGCTTCTAGGAAATTATGGGGGATTCCTCAAGCTTTCATTTTGACCCATAGCTTGGCTATTGGCACTTTATCAAAGGCTGCTTTAAGATTAACAAAACATGTGTAGAGGATGTTTGAATTGGTGATCGCTTTCTTTGCTAAGAGGGTGAATGCTGAAATATTTGTTAAAGTCCCCATGCCGGCCCTGAACCCAGTCTGTGTTTTCAAGATTAGAACCTTGCTGCTCACCCATGTCTCCAAGTCTGCCAGTAGATTTGTTGCGTAAATATTAGCCTCTACATCGATAAGGGCTATCAGTCTGTAATTGCTGGGGTCTGAGCATGTCCCTGACTTATAAATGGGTTGAAAGATGCTGCCAGTCATAGAATCAGGAATATTTCCAGTCTCTAAACTACTGGAGAACAGGGGGGTTAAATAGCGTGACCAAAACTCGCAGTTGTACCTGACATTCCGTAGACCGCTGGGGCCAGGTGCCCCATCCAATCTCATATGATTTATTGTATGCAGGATCTGCTTTTGTGTTACCTGTAAAAGTTGTACTCTTTGCGCATGTCTGATAAAGATACTACTGTCTTTCTGTACTTCTATAATTTCTTTATGGAGTTTGACATTGGATGAAGTCTTTAAGTTGGTGACGGATGCGTCCGCCAAAGTCCATTTTTCTATACTCTGACTCCCAGCCTCTGATATGTTCTTCAGACTGGGGCACGTTTTAGTCTTGTTTGTATTGTGACCAGTGCTGACTATTGTCTATACAGTTCTGAAATTGTATGTGTCATCGATATGAGTGCTCCAAGATTCTTCTGTTATGTCAGAGGTGAATTGGCGATGTTTGCCATTTAGAAGGAAGTTGATTTTTGTCCAAAACTGTTTTGAGTTTTTCTGCTTACTTGCGTGGAGCAAGTTGATCTCACAATTTTCCATGTATGTTCGTTTGGCCATCTTTATTTCATGTTTTAGTTCCCTTTTTGTCTTTTTTATAATTATGAGAGTCTGTTGCGAATGTTGGGGACCATTAGTTTGAATTAACTTTAGTTGTTTGTTCAGTCGCGCTTTTATTGCCCGTATTTTTGGCGTGTACCATGGATGTATGACATGACAACCCTGGCTTTTACCCCGCGCTGCCATTAGACACTGCTTTTACAACGCAAGTCGTTACAATGACTTGCGCTGTAGGCAATGGATAGTGGAATAGTAGGGAAGGTGTTGGAATAGAACATTTAACTATTCCTTTTCCAACAGCGTCCTCCAGCGCAAGTCGTTGTAATGACTTGTGTTGTAAAAGCAGCGTCGTAATGGCAGCGTGGAGTAAAGCCCGCGTTGTCATGGCTGCTTACAGTGTACCATGGCCCTCCTCCGGTTCTGGGAGTTTTATGATCTCTGTGGGTAGGTTTCTAATTTTTTATTGTTATTGTCTGCGAAGGACTCCCAGACCCCCGTCATATATCGCCAGCGTGGTCTGCGCCTGTAGATGTTAACAATGACCGGCATGTCTCCATTATTTTGTCAATGTTCTTTTCATCCCAGATTAACCGTTTTAGGTTGTAGAGTTGTGTCATTAATGTAAGAGGATTTGCCTGCTCTGACCCAATTGGAATGATGGTTAATGTGAAAGTTTGAGGGTAATGATCGTTTTCGACTCAATCCTGAATTTGAAAATCTGTTATGTGTGGAAATAGATCAGTCGGCTAAAGTAAAATTTATTGTTGATCCTGTTTTAGATATGACCCTTGTGAATGCTGCTGTACTATTCAAGGGGCCTCTACCATTTAACGTGTGTAGGAAAAGGTCATCAAATTTCTCTAAACATTTCTTACTCATAAGGTCTTGTCTGCTTCGCTTACCCTGTCTTGGCTGTATGAAACTCGGTGGGTTGCGCTCATGGCCTTGGATTAAGTTCATGTTAAAATCACCAGTTAATATTATGTTGGCACTTGGGTAGATGCTTTTCAGCGTATTAATTGCCACTATTAATTGCTTGATTTTTTGGGTCTTCTACTTTCCTACTGGATGAATATAGAGATTCAATATTAGTAGGTCCATTGAAGGTGAAAGATCTACTTTGGTACATTGCATCCATGAGGCGTTGAGGTCGATGATTATGTCTCGCCATGAGAGGTCCGTAGCTATATAAGTTGACAAGACCCCTGTGGCCCTTCCATACTGTGCCTCCTTTTTTGCTGGAATAATATTTTCTTTCTTTCTTGAAAAAGGAGAATGTCATGGAGTAGGATACATTCCACAAAATCTTCTTCTTCTAACTATGCACTTCTGCCAATAACATTCCAGGAGCAAATCCTAATGCCCCTTGATTTCCTAAGTGATTGGTTTGAACTGGTTCATACTTGTCCCCGCTGCTTAGGTCCTGATGTTTTTTTGGGGAAGTTCCTCGAGATCCGCTACTTCTCTTTGTGCAATTGTAATTGTTATTTGTCTAATTGGATGACCCTCTTCTTCCTTGTTGCAGGTATGATCTGGGCATTTAGTGCCTTTTAAAAGGCTCTGTTTCTGTACCGCGGGGGCTCAACCTTTTTTAGTTCTATGCCCTAATTTGAGAATTTTTCCCTGTGCTGCAAGATCAAATCTGTGATGCTATAGTAGGTACATGTTAAGATTGTAGAGTCTGGATAGGTTAGGGGAGGGTTTGGTTTAAACTCTATACTTTCCAAGTCACTAGATTTTATATGACTCATAGATGGTAATTCTTCTAGTAATTTTAGTACTGATCCCCTATTCAAGATGTCATGTGGTCCCCTTGAACTATATTGCAGGATGAGCTCTACTTTATTGCTTGTGGTTAGGCGTAGTAAGTCTCTGTGATGATTTTTTTGCCACATTGCTTGATTTGACAGTTGCAGCCCTTATTCGGTCTTGATCTGGGGGGGCAGGAGTTTGTTGGTAGTGGGAGCAATAGCATGCGGTGCCCCTAGGGAACAAGGATGAAGCAGCCTTGATTCCAGCCGTCGACTCCTCCTGTTTCCCCCCTCCTTTGCCCTGGCTGCTCTCAACTATATCCACTTGTCTACTAATTGCTGTCTCTTCTGTGTTGGCGGCTCCACCCGTTGATATTGGAGGATTTTCCTGAGAACCCAGGCTGGGTGGTTTGACATTTCCTTTCCCTGCCTGAAGATAGAATATAATGTAAATTTTCATTGATAGTTGGTTATTGCCGATGCGTTGAATTGTGCTTACTGTAGTTTTATCCTCCTTTGAAGTGGAGTTGTAGTGAATCTTTGTCCCTGTCATGGACCTAATGTTACTTTCAGAGTTTTCTCTCTCAGGTGTACCCTTGTCTTTTGTCTCGGGCTTAATTTCTTGATGGGATAAATCAATCGACCCTCCATTTTTTGTTTTACTCTTTCTCGCTTTTCACAAACGTTTTCTTTCCCTCTTTGTGAGGGGAATTGATGCAATGGATTGTTTGGGGATAACTTTTTCAGACGGGATGGATTGTTTAGGGCTTGTTGTTTACATGCATTTCTAATGCCTGATCAAAAGATGCCGCCTCTTGTACTCCAGGGTGCGCTTGTTTTGTCGGGTCTTCTAGCCTCCTTAAGTCGGTTATAGAGGGGGCACTTAAGGGCATTGTGGTTAGTGGTCCCTCTTCTGCGCTCAGGACTCCGTCAGTACCATTCCCCTGCTGACCATGTTGTTCGCCTGATGCTGCTTAAGGGTTTTGTTGGACTCTTTAGGGGATTGTTTAACGGCCGTTAGTATATGCGACATCAAGATGGGTACTGTTGCCAATTTGTCAATTATCAGGGGGCAGTGGCACGTATGGTAAGTATTTTCATTTTTATTTATTTTATTTATTTAATGCGATTTTATATAGCGCAAACCTTACCGGAAGGTGTCAGAGCGCTTTACATAAGAATCATTTGCATAACATAAGGACTAAGGATTACATGCATTACATAAAAGATAACCATAGAAAGAATTGCAAATGTACAAGTTGTAAAGTCACACAAGGAAGAGATACAAATGGATATACTCTAAGAGTCACATAGGAATGGTAGAGAGTACAAAGGTCTACTGCATATACTAGTGATTAGAGTTAGCTCTATATACATAGGGAAGGGATACGAATGGATATACTCTAAGAGACACATAGGAATGGTAGAGAGTACAAAAGTCCACTGCATATACTAGTGATTAGAGTTATCTCTATATACATAGGGAAGGGATACGAATGGATATACTCTAAGAGTCACATGGGAATGGTAGAGAGTGCAAAGGTCTACTGCATATACTAGTGATTAGAGTTATCTCTATATACATAGGGAAGGGATACGAATGGATATACTCTAAGAGTCACATAGGAATGGTAGAGAGTACAAAGGTCTACTGCATATACTAGTGATTAGAGTTGTCTCTATATACAGAAAAGCAGAGTTCCATTAAGTGGGGTCGGAGGGGGATGCAGTCACAGCACCATGGGAGGGTGAGAGGGATACACTGGTATGGAGAAAAGGCAAATCAGAAAAGGGAAGAAACATTTGAGGATCGTCAAGGGGGAAACAAGGGAAAAAGGTTAAAGGACGAGGGTATGGACAAGATGGCGGGTCAGGGTCCAGAGAAAAGCGGCCGAGAGCAGCAGCAAAATGGTGGCCAGGACAAAAGAAAAAGTAAAGAAGTCAGGAGAGTCCGTGGCATAGTTTCTTTCATTTGAGTGTGGCTGCAGGGCTGCTGCCAGCATCTGGTATCTTCACGGCCTTGCTGCTTTGTTTTGCGGAGGGGTGTGTGTGTCCCGAGGGCCACTCCGCACGGGCCCTCTCTACTGGCCCAGAATTGCCGGGGCTGCTGCAGACGTGGGGCGGCCGGGGAGCGCAGCCAGGGTTCACCTTTCTCGGCGGGGGCTGCATGGTGACCTTTTCGGAATAGTCGTCACTCTCTCCTCAACTGCTCAATATTGCCTCCATACTGAGCTCGGTAGGAGCCGTCACCTCTGCACCCGTCTCTGATGTGCTCACTCTCCACGAGCGCATCCGTAGGGCGGGGCGCAGCCTCTCCTGCAGCTGGCTGTTCACGGTGCTCTGTCTCCGAAGCGCTTGCCATGCGGGGTCGCAGTCCAGCATGCATCAGCTCCTGCTCTACCCCTCCGGTGTGATTGCTGGGGGGGTCTCTGGGATTATTTCAGGGCTTGCGATTGGCAAAGAAAGGGGGGGACACCCACCGCTTTGATATGTCTCGGCTATCCTCCGAGCTGTGTTACTCGACCCTGGGCGCTGCCATCTTGGCTCGCCTTGCGGCTGCGATCGGCTCCCCGAACTTTGCCCTATACCTGTCTTGTTGTACCTTCTTAATTTTTGAGTTCAGGTCATGCAGGTTTGCTTCTATCCCTTGCACATGGATAGCTAAGAGATTTAACAGTTCTACTTGAATATCAAGCTTGTCTGCATGATGTGTCATTGCTTTCCCTATTATATCCATTGTATTTAATAGTTGGGGCCTTGCGGAAACCGTGGGCTGGTTCATTGGTGCTTCCTGGAATGTTTGACTTTCCGGTTGTTGATTTCTTTGTGGGTTTTTGGGTGGCATAGCCGCTGCCTTTAAGATACTTGACTCAATGGTATCTTGGGGCTGGCGCCTGCTTTGTTTGATATGTTCTGTTTCTTTTGGATCTCTTGAGAGGAGGGTTGTGGGAGTTAATGAGCCAGATGGCAAGAGAAAGTTGTTGTATTTTTCCGCCCGACCCTCTTGTTCTAATGGATGCTGTTCTATTATTAGCGAAGGAAAATGGACCATTGCAAACAGGCCTGAGGCTTGAGCCTGTTGATCTTGATCTTGATTAAAATTGTCATTGTTCAAAGAGCCGCCTTCAGATCCTGAGTCTGTGTTTGCGTTTTGGGGTGATTGCGAATAAAGTTGTTGTTTAAGGAGGGAGTCCCAGCTTATGTCAGGCTCCCTATGGACTAGAGCGAGTGCTGGTTGGTGGGATGGACTTGTTGAGCTTGAGGAAATGATAGTTGCAAAGGAGGATCTGACGCTTTGAATGGTAATGGGCTGATTTGGGCTTCTAGTCCGGATAGACCGATATCAACGCTCCCTGATCTTGCCAAATTTCCAATGTCATAATTGTTGATCTTGCTGCTGCACTCTCTGTCTTTACTTGTTATTTTTTGTCTGGTGTTGCTGGGAGTGCTTTCATTGGGATCCTCAATGTTATCTCTTTCTGTGCATTTCATGTGGTCCTTAAAACTTCCTGCAGAGACTTCCTTTTCACTGCCCGCTCGGCATTTTCAGTTCATTGGAATAAAACGTTTGGCTAATAGGAATAACCAGGTCTATAAAATGTCATTTATTTGTTTGTCTATTTATTTACCTATTTATGTATAGTTTTATATAGTACGTGTTCTGACGCAGTAGCTAACAGAACCGTAGTTGCATCCACATGGAATTTAGCACTGTAGGCGCAACATGCCAGTTCCCAAATCTACTCTTCCTGTTCTAAGATTTCCCAACTGTCCTAACACCAGTAGGTATGTGCCACTCCATATTGTTAAACTATCTACATAATAGCAGCAATATCACACATACATCTGGAACACCTCTTTACTAACCGAAGGTTTACATTGTGGACTGCGGTAGATGTACCTTGGGTCCAATTCATTTTTTTTAAAATATCTGTATTGGTTTTCACATAAAATATATGAGAAATTATCAAACCATTGCAACGAAATGTGCGTAATACAGGATGCATACGTCGACACAAAAACCATGTAGGTGCTATTCAAGTAGTTAAATTGGATTCATTTTATTCCTGCAGAATCTGGCAGCACATAGTGCACACACAATCATTGTGAAATCTAGTGGTTTTCAATGAATTTCTAACAGTGTAAGTAGGCTACAATGCCCCAAATATTTCTAGCATCTCAGCAATGTGCCCTGTACTAGACTATATTATTGCTCTCAACTGCTCTTGCCACCAAGGCACACCATGCACTAACATCACACAGCAAGCCCCTCCAGGGCTAAATGACCTGTAATCACCTGGAAAGGAGCTTCTTATTCTACCTAACAGATGCATAAGCAACTGGTAAATGTCCTCCAGCAGACCACCGACTTCAAAATCGCAGTCACAGCTCACTGAACAACACTACCAGCCGAATTTCGTTGAGTACACTGCATCCCAAAATGCGATGCAGTGCACGCAACGAAATTCGTTGTATTTATTTAAATGTTTACTTACCTGTAAAACTCCGTAATCCATACATTACTACCCCCCTCCCTGCCCTCCCCTTCCCCACGTCACCGCCCGGCATTTACTCCCACTGCCAGCCGTGGCTGAACACTACCCATCACCACACAGAGCAGCACATAGTACAGAGAACATTTTGTCACAATGTGACTTAGACCATTGCCTCTCATCGGATGCCTGGAATTGCGTGCTGTATCACCCACAGATATCCTAGGATGCGATGAGGCAAGGCAATACTAATGGCTGACAATGTACTACAAAAACCAGCAGCATAGCAAGTGTCTACTTGCCCTTCCCAACCCCTCTGTTACCGAGGGCTGACTTGTAGATGTTATCGGGTGCCACTTGTGCCAGGGTGCTTTCCTGAGGTGGCTTAAGTTGTTACCATGCTATTAGATTAGTTCAACTGAGTTAAATGGAAAAGTCCTCCAGAAAACTGACAGGCCTAAACTCAGGCGGATGGTTGGACTCCAAAGGTAACTCTTTCCTCCTGCAGAGAAAGACCATGTCTATGGCAGCTGTATGTTAAGTCCGTGATATGTGTCTTATAATAAATTGTGCCTTAAAAAGTCTTAAAAATCTGCCAGATGTAGATAGGAACGTCCGACTTAGTAAAGGGTGAGCTAAGGCCCTTTGTGACTTTAAAAAGCTATACACTTTTTTTAGGTGGGGGAGCTCAAGGTTGTGTCCTCTGACTGCTGACTCTCCCTGTTCAACTTTTACATGGACCCTGTGGACGAAGTGGCCATACATCAATAAGGAGATGCCACTGTGGTGCAACCTAAACAGGTCTAATCTATCTGGCTTGACAACATTGGAACCCTATCTGAAAACAGAATTGAATGAGCTCCTCTTCATTCAAACTAAATCACAACAGGCCAGAAAGTCTCCTTCTGCACTCCAAATATTTGCCTCCAGTCGTCCAAACTGGTTTGACACCATTTTCCCAGTGGGCATCTTCCCACTCAAATAATATTAATAATTCCTATTTGTAAATTGTGAACATATCACCCCTAAGGGTTTGAAGGTGCTGGGAGCCGTCGGGGTGAATAAGTGAGCTATTGCCCAGAGTCACATGGTGCTAAGCTGAGCTGCCCCCTGCGATAGAACTGTGTCAGCCACTCTGGCTGCTCCACCACACCCCTCCCTCAAATTGCATAAGGATAATCTCTAGGATTCTACATTAACATAATACTGCATCTCAAGTCCTACCATGCCACTTCATTCCAACTTCACCTTTCAAAAAATCTAAAAACATGAGTCGCAGCACCCGGTATCCGATCAGGCTTCAAGCTCAGGTATTGTCCCATGCAGTAAGGAAATCAATAATTGAGTTAGTTATTGCTTACTTATGGTTAAATTAGAACACAATATCTTCTGAACAATATGAAGGCGATCCACCTAAATTGTCCCTGGAACCTGAAGAATAAACTCTACTTTAGTGAAGGTTCTCTTAGCACCAGAAGCAAATTACTACTCCAACGTTAACCTGGAATTAAGCCTTCTTCTGACTATGATTAAGCCTTCTACTTGAAAATTCTACAATTAGCAGACACCTAACATAAGGCCTCCTCTAAAGATCTAAAGTCTTACATTTGATCAGGTGTCCATTTTAAGGTTTAATCAGAGATAGCCTGAGAAAATCCTGGTTGGAATAGCCAACATGTCACTCTTCCACCTCGAATGGACTACTTGCTTTGGTTGCGCATTTATAGTTAAATCACTTCGCATTAACTTCATCCTGAACGACTTCCCCTGCCTCCCTGTTGAAGCCAGAATCACCTTCAGTGTTTTTGGCATAACAGTTTAAGGCTATCCAACTAAGTCTACCCTCCTACCTGGTGGATACTCATAACATCGCAAAAGGTTCACGAGTCACTAGAATTAAATCACATCTGTAACTAAAACCCTGAAATAAACCTGCTAGAAGAGCTACAATAAGCGTGCAACATTATAGCAATTCCCGTTGGCCCGTCCATCCTCCATTCATCTCAGAAATGAATTCACAGGTTTCGTTCTCTGCAAGTGCATCTATGTCTTGTATATCCCTGCCTAATGCCACTAAGCTGTTTGTTATTGTTTCTAATGTTATCTGCGCCTGTGTGACTGTGTCCATGATAGAGGGTTGCTTTCTCTGCCGGATATCCAGCCATGATTCAACTGTTCCCACATGGTCCCATTCCATGGATTTGGTTCCTAGGCTGGCTTCTACCTCTGTCCATGGTACACAAACACCATTGCTAAACATATATTACACCACATGGTATACAAGTCATCATTGCCCACACTTGCCCCCACTGATTATGTTACTACTTGCTAATTTTGACGGGCTGTGATTGCATGGGGGCCTGCTCAATGCATTTGATCTACCATCCCCAGAATCCAGTACCTCTTGGATAGTACTAGTCGTACTTGGATAGTAAGAGACGGCAGTGGATGGCAAAACATTTCCCAGAATTAGACCATGATATTGCTACTCTTGTTTTGGAAAGGGTGTAGTGGGCAACTGGTGGTTTTATGAGCGACCGGTAAAGGTGTATAGGTCAACAGGAAGTGTGATCTGTTTGAAGAGTCCGGATAGCCTGTATTTAGGACTCAGCTAGGCAGAGGTAGCGCTATCTCTTCCAGCCATGGTGTATTGAGAATATGGGCTTTAAAGTTTAATCTCCGCCTAGCACTTCTGGTTGGTTGTTTGGGCTGCCTTTTGGAAATGCCTTTAATGTGGTTGGTCAATAGTGTCCATCTGTCCCGCCTTTGGGCGCTTGGTTCCCTCCAACAGGGACATCACCGATTTTTTTCTGTTGGTTGGCCATCTCTGGCCGTCTGTTCCCTCCTCGCTTGCAGACGCACCCACTCCTTCGCATTATTGCTGCTCTCCTTCCTGGTCTACGCAGTACAACTTTTTTGTCTTATTATTTACTTTTGTGGCAATGGCGGCACAACGCACTTTACATTTCAACATCTAAAGATAAAGCTCGGCATGCCACCATTGTGCCAAAAATCAATAAATAAAAAAATAGAGGCAGGCGGACCCCACATTTCTTTTTCATTTATTTACTTTTATAGCAATGGTGGCACGCTGCACTTTACATTTAAATATATTAAGGTAAAGCCTCAAATTCTACAATTGTACATAAATAGAAAAGGAACATGGTTGCCACACTACTTTTTTTCTATTTATTGACATGCCACCATTGGTACAAAAGTCAATAAATAAAATAACAAAGGCAAGCGGATGCCACATTTTCTTTCCATTTGAAAATCCAATAGCTCTAAATTTAGCTAATGCGAGGCCTATTGCATTGCAAATGCTTGTTTGTTATTGTAGGCACTTGCAAGCCATATGTAGGCAACAGAAGATTTTCTTCGTTGTACTTTCTTCTTTTAATTTATCCAGCATGCATTGTTGAGTTTGTACGTGTGTGTTTAGTTGTGATTGTGCTTAGTAGATGAATCCAAGAATGAGTGAGTCAGTTGATGTATAGAAGCAGGGAGTGATCAACACTTGTGGAAGAATAAAAGCAGACACAGTGCTGCTTTATTAAGTCTAATGAAAAAGCGACATTACTCTTCTTTAGGAGACAACGCTATACCTCTCTGTTAAATGCAAACTACCAAGACTGCAAAATATTGCTATTGACCAAATAACTTACACTCGTTATATCTGCAGGCACTGTAAAAATCTCAGAGGAGTCCAATAAAAGTAACACGATTATGCCTATATGGAGGTGCTTGACCAGAACATAAGGAGCAGAATCACAACATGCATGAGGAGGGACAGGCAAAACAAACACAAGTGTAGAGCGCACTGTAGTTGGGCAACACTGAATGGTTATCTCAGTCTCTGCAGACCAAGCGGCGTTTGAGATAGTAAGACGATATCATCCGCATACTGCAGACTTGCTATTTTTGTCTTTCCCGATTTGGGTTCATCTCAATGAATGAGACTAAGATTGTTTTATAAATCAGCCGTGTAGAGGTTGAATAGGCACGGCAACAGAACGAATCCTTGCTTTAACCTGTTTTTTGTTGGAAATTTCTTGGTTAAACTCCCGCCATCCCCTTTTCTTATCTGAACCCAAGTTTGTGAATATAGGTTTATGATTGCTTCTAGGAAATTATGGGGGATTCCTCAAGCTTTCATTTTGACCCATAGCTTGGCTATTGGCACTTTATCAAAGGCTGCTTTAAGATTAACAAAACATGTGTAGAGGATGTTTGAATTGGTGATGCTTTCTTTGCTAAGAGGGTGAATGCTGAAATATTTGTTAAAGTCCCCATGCCGGCCCTGAACCCAGTCTGTGTTTTCAAGATTAGAACCTTGCTGCTCACCCATGTCTCCAAGTCTGCCAGTAGATTTGTTGCGTAAATATTAGCCTCTACATCGATAAGGGCTATCAGTCTGTAATTGCTGGGGTCTGAGCATGTCCCTGACTTATAAATGGGTTGAAAGATGCTGCCAGTCATAGAATCAGGAATATTTCCAGTCTCTAAACTACTGGAGAACAGGGGGGTTAAATAGCGTGACCAAAACTCGCAGTTGTACCTGACATTCCGTAGACCGCTGGGGCCAGGTGCCCCATCCAATCTCATATGATTTATTGTATGCAGGATCTGCTTTTGTGTTACCTGTAAAAGTTGTACTCTTTGCGCATGTCTGATAAAGATACTACTGTCTTTCTGTACTTCTATAATTTCTTTATGGAGTTTGACATTGGATGAAGTCTTTAAGTTGGTGACGGATGCGTCCGCCAAAGTCCATTTTTCTATACTCTGACTCCCAGCCTCTGATATGTTCTTCAGACTGGGGCACGTTTTAGTCTTGTTTGTATTGTGACCAGTGCTGACTATTGTCTATACAGTTCTGAAATTGTATGTGTCATCGATATGAGTGCTCCAAGATTCTTCTGTTATGTCAGAGGTGAATTGGCGATGTTTGCCATTTAGAAGGAAGTTGATTTTTGTCCAAAACTGTTTTGAGTTTTTCTGCTTACTTGCGTGGAGCAAGTTGATCTCACAATTTTCCATGTATGTTCGTTTGGCCATCTTTATTTCATGTTTTAGTTCCCTTTTTGTCTTTTTTATAATTATGAGAGTCTGTTGCGAATGTTGGGGACCATTAGTTTGAATTAACTTTAGTTGTTTGTTCAGTCGCGCTTTTATTGCCCGTATTTTTGGCGTGTACCATGGATGTATGACATGACAACCCTGGCTTTTACCCCGCGCTGCCATTAGACACTGCTTTTACAACGCAAGTCGTTACAATGACTTGCGCTGTAGGCAATGGATAGTGGAATAGTAGGGAAGGTGTTGGAATAGAACATTTAACTATTCCTTTTCCAACAGCGTCCTCCAGCGCAAGTCGTTGTAATGACTTGTGTTGTAAAAGCAGCGTCGTAATGGCAGCGTGGAGTAAAGCCCGCGTTGTCATGGCTGCTTACAGTGTACCATGGCCCTCCTCCGGTTCTGGGAGTTTTATGATCTCTGTGGGTAGGTTTCTAATTTTTTATTGTTATTGTCTGCGAAGGACTCCCAGACCCCCGTCATATATCGCCAGCGTGGTCTGCGCCTGTAGATGTTAACAATGACCGGCATGTCTCCATTATTTTGTCAATGTTCTTTTCATCCCAGATTAACCGTTTTAGGTTGTAGAGTTGTGTCATTAATGTAAGAGGATTTGCCTGCTCTGACCCAATTGGAATGATGGTTAATGTGAAAGTTTGAGGGTAATGATCGTTTTCGACTCAATCCTGAATTTGAAAATCTGTTATGTGTGGAAATAGATCAGTCGGCTAAAGTAAAATTTATTGTTGATCCTGTTTTAGATATGACCCTTGTGAATGCTGCTGTACTATTCAAGGGGCCTCTACCATTTAACGTGTGTAGGAAAAGGTCATCAAATTTCTCTAAACATTTCTTACTCATAAGGTCTTGTCTGCTTCGCTTACCCTGTCTTGGCTGTATGAAACTCGGTGGGTTGCGCTCATGGCCTTGGATTAAGTTCATGTTAAAATCACCAGTTAATATTATGTTGGCACTTGGGTAGATGCTTTTCAGCGTATTAATTGCCACTATTAATTGCTTGATTTTTTGGGTCTTCTACTTTCCTACTGGATGAATATAGAGATTCAATATTAGTAGGTCCATTGAAGGTGAAAGATCTACTTTGGTACATTGCATCCATGAGGCGTTGAGGTCGATGATTATGTCTCGCCATGAGAGGTCCGTAGCTATATAAGTTGACAAGACCCCTGTGGCCCTTCCATACTGTGCCTCCTTTTTTGCTGGAATAATATTTTCTTTCTTTCTTGAAAAAGGAGAATGTCATGGAGTAGGATACATTCCACAAAATCTTCTTCTTCTAACTATGCACTTCTGCCAATAACATTCCAGGAGCAAATCCTAATGCCCCTTGATTTCCTAAGTGATTGGTTTGAACTGGTTCATACTTGTCCCCGCTGCTTAGGTCCTGATGTTTTTTTGGGGAAGTTCCTCGAGATCCGCTACTTCTCTTTGTGCAATTGTAATTGTTATTTGTCTAATTGGATGACCCTCTTCTTCCTTGTTGCAGGTATGATCTGGGCATTTAGTGCCTTTTAAAAGGCTCTGTTTCTGTACCGCGGGGGCTCAACCTTTTTTAGTTCTATGCCCTAATTTGAGAATTTTTCCCTGTGCTGCAAGATCAAATCTGTGATGCTATAGTAGGTACATGTTAAGATTGTAGAGTCTGGATAGGTTAGGGGAGGGTTTGGTTTAAACTCTATACTTTCCAAGTCACTAGATTTTATATGACTCATAGATGGTAATTCTTCTAGTAATTTTAGTACTGATCCCCTATTCAAGATGTCATGTGGTCCCCTTGAACTATATTGCAGGATGAGCTCTACTTTATTGCTTGTGGTTAGGCGTAGTAAGTCTCTGTGATGATTTTTTTGCCACATTGCTTGATTTGACAGTTGCAGCCCTTATTCGGTCTTGATCTGGGGGGGCAGGAGTTTGTTGGTAGTGGGAGCAATAGCATGCGGTGCCCCTAGGGAACAAGGATGAAGCAGCCTTGATTCCAGCCGTCGACTCCTCCTGTTTCCCCCCTCCTTTGCCCTGGCTGCTCTCAACTATATCCACTTGTCTACTAATTGCTGTCTCTTCTGTGTTGGCGGCTCCACCCGTTGATATTGGAGGATTTTCCTGAGAACCCAGGCTGGGTGGTTTGACATTTCCTTTCCCTGCCTGAAGATAGAATATAATGTAAATTTTCATTGATAGTTGGTTATTGCCGATGCGTTGAATTGTGCTTACTGTAGTTTTATCCTCCTTTGAAGTGGAGTTGTAGTGAATCTTTGTCCCTGTCATGGACCTAATGTTACTTTCAGAGTTTTCTCTCTCAGGTGTACCCTTGTCTTTTGTCTCGGGCTTAATTTCTTGATGGGATAAATCAATCGACCCTCCATTTTTTGTTTTACTCTTTCTCGCTTTTCACAAACGTTTTCTTTCCCTCTTTGTGAGGGGAATTGATGCAATGGATTGTTTGGGGATAACTTTTTCAGACGGGATGGATTGTTTAGGGCTTGTTGTTTACATGCATTTCTAATGCCTGATCAAAAGATGCCGCCTCTTGTACTCCAGGGTGCGCTTGTTTTGTCGGGTCTTCTAGCCTCCTTAAGTCGGTTATAGAGGGGGCACTTAAGGGCATTGTGGTTAGTGGTCCCTCTTCTGCGCTCAGGACTCCGTCAGTACCATTCCCCTGCTGACCATGTTGTTCGCCTGATGCTGCTTAAGGGTTTTGTTGGACTCTTTAGGGGATTGTTTAACGGCCGTTAGTATATGCGACATCAAGATGGGTACTGTTGCCAATTTGTCAATTATCAGGGGGCAGTGGCACGTATGGTAAGTATTTTCATTTTTATTTATTTTATTTATTTAATGCGATTTTATATAGCGCAAACCTTACCGGAAGGTGTCAGAGCGCTTTACATAAGAATCATTTGCATAACATAAGGACTAAGGATTACATGCATTACATAAAAGATAACCATAGAAAGAATTGCAAATGTACAAGTTGTAAAGTCACACAAGGAAGAGATACAAATGGATATACTCTAAGAGTCACATAGGAATGGTAGAGAGTACAAAGGTCTACTGCATATACTAGTGATTAGAGTTAGCTCTATATACATAGGGAAGGGATACGAATGGATATACTCTAAGAGACACATAGGAATGGTAGAGAGTACAAAAGTCCACTGCATATACTAGTGATTAGAGTTATCTCTATATACATAGGGAAGGGATACGAATGGATATACTCTAAGAGTCACATGGGAATGGTAGAGAGTGCAAAGGTCTACTGCATATACTAGTGATTAGAGTTATCTCTATATACATAGGGAAGGGATACGAATGGATATACTCTAAGAGTCACATAGGAATGGTAGAGAGTACAAAGGTCTACTGCATATACTAGTGATTAGAGTTGTCTCTATATACAGAAAAGCAGAGTTCCATTAAGTGGGGTCGGAGGGGGATGCAGTCACAGCACCATGGGAGGGTGAGAGGGATACACTGGTATGGAGAAAAGGCAAATCAGAAAAGGGAAGAAACATTTGAGGATCGTCAAGGGGGAAACAAGGGAAAAAGGTTAAAGGACGAGGGTATGGACAAGATGGCGGGTCAGGGTCCAGAGAAAAGCGGCCGAGAGCAGCAGCAAAATGGTGGCCAGGACAAAAGAAAAAGTAAAGAAGTCAGGAGAGTCCGTGGCATAGTTTCTTTCATTTGAGTGTGGCTGCAGGGCTGCTGCCAGCATCTGGTATCTTCACGGCCTTGCTGCTTTGTTTTGCGGAGGGGTGTGTGTGTCCCGAGGGCCACTCCGCACGGGCCCTCTCTACTGGCCCAGAATTGCCGGGGCTGCTGCAGACGTGGGGCGGCCGGGGAGCGCAGCCAGGGTTCACCTTTCTCGGCGGGGGCTGCATGGTGACCTTTTCGGAATAGTCGTCACTCTCTCCTCAACTGCTCAATATTGCCTCCATACTGAGCTCGGTAGGAGCCGTCACCTCTGCACCCGTCTCTGATGTGCTCACTCTCCACGAGCGCATCCGTAGGGCGGGGCGCAGCCTCTCCTGCAGCTGGCTGTTCACGGTGCTCTGTCTCCGAAGCGCTTGCCATGCGGGGTCGCAGTCCAGCATGCATCAGCTCCTGCTCTACCCCTCCGGTGTGATTGCTGGGGGGGTCTCTGGGATTATTTCAGGGCTTGCGATTGGCAAAGAAAGGGGGGGACACCCACCGCTTTGATATGTCTCGGCTATCCTCCGAGCTGTGTTACTCGACCCTGGGCGCTGCCATCTTGGCTCGCCTTGCGGCTGCGATCGGCTCCCCGAACTTTGCCCTATACCTGTCTTGTTGTACCTTCTTAATTTTTGAGTTCAGGTCATGCAGGTTTGCTTCTATCCCTTGCACATGGATAGCTAAGAGATTTAACAGTTCTACTTGAATATCAAGCTTGTCTGCATGATGTGTCATTGCTTTCCCTATTATATCCATTGTATTTAATAGTTGGGGCCTTGCGGAAACCGTGGGCTGGTTCATTGGTGCTTCCTGGAATGTTTGACTTTCCGGTTGTTGATTTCTTTGTGGGTTTTTGGGTGGCATAGCCGCTGCCTTTAAGATACTTGACTCAATGGTATCTTGGGGCTGGCGCCTGCTTTGTTTGATATGTTCTGTTTCTTTTGGATCTCTTGAGAGGAGGGTTGTGGGAGTTAATGAGCCAGATGGCAAGAGAAAGTTGTTGTATTTTTCCGCCCGACCCTCTTGTTCTAATGGATGCTGTTCTATTATTAGCGAAGGAAAATGGACCATTGCAAACAGGCCTGAGGCTTGAGCCTGTTGATCTTGATCTTGATTAAAATTGTCATTGTTCAAAGAGCCGCCTTCAGATCCTGAGTCTGTGTTTGCGTTTTGGGGTGATTGCGAATAAAGTTGTTGTTTAAGGAGGGAGTCCCAGCTTATGTCAGGCTCCCTATGGACTAGAGCGAGTGCTGGTTGGTGGGATGGACTTGTTGAGCTTGAGGAAATGATAGTTGCAAAGGAGGATCTGACGCTTTGAATGGTAATGGGCTGATTTGGGCTTCTAGTCCGGATAGACCGATATCAACGCTCCCTGATCTTGCCAAATTTCCAATGTCATAATTGTTGATCTTGCTGCTGCACTCTCTGTCTTTACTTGTTATTTTTTGTCTGGTGTTGCTGGGAGTGCTTTCATTGGGATCCTCAATGTTATCTCTTTCTGTGCATTTCATGTGGTCCTTAAAACTTCCTGCAGAGACTTCCTTTTCACTGCCCGCTCGGCATTTTCAGTTCATTGGAATAAAACGTTTGGCTAATAGGAATAACCAGGTCTATAAAATGTCATTTATTTGTTTGTCTATTTATTTACCTATTTATGTATAGTTTTATATAGTACGTGTTCTGACGCAGTAGCTAACAGAACCGTAGTTGCATCCACATGGAATTTAGCACTGTAGGCGCAACATGCCAGTTCCCAAATCTACTCTTCCTGTTCTAAGATTTCCCAACTGTCCTAACACCAGTAGGTATGTGCCACTCCATATTGTTAAACTATCTACATAATAGCAGCAATATCACACATACATCTGGAACACCTCTTTACTAACCGAAGGTTTACATTGTGGACTGCGGTAGATGTACCTTGGGTCCAATTCATTTTTTTTAAAATATCTGTATTGGTTTTCACATAAAATATATGAGAAATTATCAAACCATTGCAACGAAATGTGCGTAATACAGGATGCATACGTCGACACAAAAACCATGTAGGTGCTATTCAAGTAGTTAAATTGGATTCATTTTATTCCTGCAGAATCTGGCAGCACATAGTGCACACACAATCATTGTGAAATCTAGTGGTTTTCAATGAATTTCTAACAGTGTAAGTAGGCTACAATGCCCCAAATATTTCTAGCATCTCAGCAATGTGCCCTGTACTAGACTATATTATTGCTCTCAACTGCTCTTGCCACCAAGGCACACCATGCACTAACATCACACAGCAAGCCCCTCCAGGGCTAAATGACCTGTAATCACCTGGAAAGGAGCTTCTTATTCTACCTAACAGATGCATAAGCAACTGGTAAATGTCCTCCAGCAGACCACCGACTTCAAAATCGCAGTCACAGCTCACTGAACAACACTACCAGCCGAATTTCGTTGAGTACACTGCATCCCAAAATGCGATGCAGTGCACGCAACGAAATTCGTTGTATTTATTTAAATGTTTACTTACCTGTAAAACTCCGTAATCCATACATTACTACCCCCCTCCCTGCCCTCCCCTTCCCCACGTCACCGCCCGGCATTTACTCCCACTGCCAGCCGTGGCTGAACACTACCCATCACCACACAGAGCAGCACATAGTACAGAGAACATTTTGTCACAATGTGACTTAGACCATTGCCTCTCATCGGATGCCTGGAATTGCGTGCTGTATCACCCACAGATATCCTAGGATGCGATGAGGCAAGGCAATACTAATGGCTGACAATGTACTACAAAAACCAGCAGCATAGCAAGTGTCTACTTGCCCTTCCCAACCCCTCTGTTACCGAGGGCTGACTTGTAGATGTTATCGGGTGCCACTTGTGCCAGGGTGCTTTCCTGAGGTGGCTTAAGTTGTTACCATGCTATTAGATTAGTTCAACTGAGTTAAATGGAAAAGTCCTCCAGAAAACTGACAGGCCTAAACTCAGGCGGATGGTTGGACTCCAAAGGTAACTCTTTCCTCCTGCAGAGAAAGACCATGTCTATGGCAGCTGTATGTTAAGTCCGTGATATGTGTCTTATAATAAATTGTGCCTTAAAAAGTCTTAAAAATCTGCCAGATGTAGATAGGAACGTCCGACTTAGTAAAGGGTGAGCTAAGGCCCTTTGTGACTTTAAAAAGCTATACACTTTTTTTAGGTGGGGGAGCTCAAGGTTGTGTCCTCTGACTGCTGACTCTCCCTGTTCAACTTTTACATGGACCCTGTGGACGAAGTGGCCATACATCAATAAGGAGATGCCACTGTGGTGCAACCTAAACAGGTCTAATCTATCTGGCTTGACAACATTGGAACCCTATCTGAAAACAGAATTGAATGAGCTCCTCTTCATTCAAACTAAATCACAACAGGCCAGAAAGTCTCCTTCTGCACTCCAAATATTTGCCTCCAGTCGTCCAAACTGGTTTGACACCATTTTCCCAGTGGGCATCTTCCCACTCAAATAATATTAATAATTCCTATTTGTAAATTGTGAACATATCACCCCTAAGGGTTTGAAGGTGCTGGGAGCCGTCGGGGTGAATAAGTGAGCTATTGCCCAGAGTCACATGGTGCTAAGCTGAGCTGCCCCCTGCGATAGAACTGTGTCAGCCACTCTGGCTGCTCCACCACACCCCTCCCTCAAATTGCATAAGGATAATCTCTAGGATTCTACATTAACATAATACTGCATCTCAAGTCCTACCATGCCACTTCATTCCAACTTCACCTTTCAAAAAATCTAAAAACATGAGTCGCAGCACCCGGTATCCGATCAGGCTTCAAGCTCAGGTATTGTCCCATGCAGTAAGGAAATCAATAATTGAGTTAGTTATTGCTTACTTATGGTTAAATTAGAACACAATATCTTCTGAACAATATGAAGGCGATCCACCTAAATTGTCCCTGGAACCTGAAGAATAAACTCTACTTTAGTGAAGGTTCTCTTAGCACCAGAAGCAAATTACTACTCCAACGTTAACCTGGAATTAAGCCTTCTTCTGACTATGATTAAGCCTTCTACTTGAAAATTCTACAATTAGCAGACACCTAACATAAGGCCTCCTCTAAAGATCTAAAGTCTTACATTTGATCAGGTGTCCATTTTAAGGTTTAATCAGAGATAGCCTGAGAAAATCCTGGTTGGAATAGCCAACATGTCACTCTTCCACCTCGAATGGACTACTTGCTTTGGTTGCGCATTTATAGTTAAATCACTTCGCATTAACTTCATCCTGAACGACTTCCCCTGCCTCCCTGTTGAAGCCAGAATCACCTTCAGTGTTTTTGGCATAACAGTTTAAGGCTATCCAACTAAGTCTACCCTCCTACCTGGTGGATACTCATAACATCGCAAAAGGTTCACGAGTCACTAGAATTAAATCACATCTGTAACTAAAACCCTGAAATAAACCTGCTAGAAGAGCTACAATAAGCGTGCAACATTATAGCAATTCCCGTTGGCCCGTCCATCCTCCATTCATCTCAGAAATGAATTCACAGGTTTCGTTCTCTGCAAGTGCATCTATGTCTTGTATATCCCTGCCTAATGCCACTAAGCTGTTTGTTATTGTTTCTAATGTTATCTGCGCCTGTGTGACTGTGTCCATGATAGAGGGTTGCTTTCTCTGCCGGATATCCAGCCATGATTCAACTGTTCCCACATGGTCCCATTCCATGGATTTGGTTCCTAGGCTGGCTTCTACCTCTGTCCATGGTACACAAACACCATTGCTAAACATATATTACACCACATGGTATACAAGTCATCATTGCCCACACTTGCCCCCACTGATTATGTTACTACTTGCTAATTTTGACGGGCTGTGATTGCATGGGGGCCTGCTCAATGCATTTGATCTACCATCCCCAGAATCCAGTACCTCTTGGATAGTACTAGTCGTACTTGGATAGTAAGAGACGGCAGTGGATGGCAAAACATTTCCCAGAATTAGACCATGATATTGCTACTCTTGTTTTGGAAAGGGTGTAGTGGGCAACTGGTGGTTTTATGAGCGACCGGTAAAGGTGTATAGGTCAACAGGAAGTGTGATCTGTTTGAAGAGTCCGGATAGCCTGTATTTAGGACTCAGCTAGGCAGAGGTAGCGCTATCTCTTCCAGCCATGGTGTATTGAGAATATGGGCTTTAAAGTTTAATCTCCGCCTAGCACTTCTGGTTGGTTGTTTGGGCTGCCTTTTGGAAATGCCTTTAATGTGGTTGGTCAATAGTGTCCATCTGTCCCGCCTTTGGGCGCTTGGTTCCCTCCAACAGGGACATCACCGATTTTTTTCTGTTGGTTGGCCATCTCTGGCCGTCTGTTCCCTCCTCGCTTGCAGACGCACCCACTCCTTCGCATTATTGCTGCTCTCCTTCCTGGTCTACGCAGTACAACTTTTTTGTCTTATTATTTACTTTTGTGGCAATGGCGGCACAACGCACTTTACATTTCAACATCTAAAGATAAAGCTCGGCATGCCACCATTGTGCCAAAAATCAATAAATAAAAAAATAGAGGCAGGCGGACCCCACATTTCTTTTTCATTTATTTACTTTTATAGCAATGGTGGCACGCTGCACTTTACATTTAAATATATTAAGGTAAAGCCTCAAATGCTACAATTGTACATAAATAGAAAAGGAACATGGTTGCCACACTACTTTTTTTCTATTTATTGACATGCCACCATTGGTACAAAAGTCAATAAATAAAATAACAAAGGCAAGCGGATGCCACATTTTCTTTCCATTTGAAAATCCAATAGCTCTAAATTTAGCTAATGCGAGGCCTATTGCATTGCAAATGCTTGTTTGTTATTGTAGGCACTTGCAAGCCATATGTAGGCAACAGAAGATTTTCTTCGTTGTACTTTCTTCTTTTAATTTATCCAGCATGCATTGTTGAGTTTGTACGTGTGTGTTTAGTTGTGATTGTGCTTAGTAGATGAATCCAAGAATGAGTGAGTCAGTTGATGTATAGAAGCAGGGAGTGATCAACACTTGTGGAAGAATAAAAGCAGACACAGTGCTGCTTTATTAAGTCTAATGAAAAAGCGACATTACTCTTCTTTAGGAGACAACGCTATACCTCTCTGTTAAATGCAAACTACCAAGACTGCAAAATATTGCTATTGACCAAATAACTTACACTCGTTATATCTGCAGGCACTGTAAAAATCTCAGAGGAGTCCAATAAAAGTAACACGATTATGCCTATATGGAGGTGCTTGACCAGAACATAAGGAGCAGAATCACAACATGCATGAGGAGGGACAGGCAAAACAAACACAAGTGTAGAGCGCACTGTAGTTGGGCAACACTGAATGGTTATCTCAGTCTCTGCAGCAGGCAAGATTGCATTAATGCTTTAAAAGCAACACACCTCGAAAGCTCTCAAGAAAACACTGCTGTTCTGCGATAACGAAAGTGAACGAAGTGAAAGGAGAGTCTGTAACAAATCAATACGTTATCCTATTAAAATAAAATCATGTTACAAAAGTGCACTCAAAATAAGAAGTACTGCTTCGCGTGTTTTTTGTTTTGCTAAGAAAGTAAATATTATCTCAGCACTTGATTTTTCTGTAAGGTGTGAAAATGACCGTCATACTCGGCAAGAAAGAAAAGCAGTCTATGGTGGGAGGGGCAGAGTACATCTGAGAGCAACATCAGGATAGTTATGCGTCCAAAGCACAGGCAACGAGAAACAGAGAATACTGTCGTGATGAACCAGTGAAGCAATGCAAAGTAAAAGACACGTATTTTGAAGCGCGTGCACACATGTGAATGGGAGAAATGCAGTGAGTCACAGAGGAATGGAGCCAATGATAACAGAGCCCAGGCTGATTCATTACCGACCAGATCTTGTGACACAAAAAAGGCGATCTCGCAAAAATACAGGAAGAAATACAATTTTACATCAACGAAGTGGCAAAGAGTAACAGCCCTCATAAACATAGAAAAGCAGAAGCAGATAAGCAAATAAAGAAAATGTAGTCCTGTTAATAAAAGTGCTTACTTTTAACAGCTCCTTCCAAGTCCTGCTTTGGAACACCTAAAAAATTGCTTCTCACTGTTTCCAGTTGAACCTTAAAACCGGATCATGAGCCAAAGCTGCCAAAACATCGGCACTGTCCCGGCACATCCGCGACGTCTGGTCACCCTATCATTGCCCCATGCTACATGCTGTCCTGTGGGAAATGCAAGCTTTGAATGAAACTCCAATAGACCAATAGCTAATGAAAGATGATTAGAAGCCCTAGTATGTATGAATATGTGGGGAATACAAGAGGCTGGCACAACAGCTAAAACTATCCATAGGCCAGACCTAAAAAGCAACACATTGGGACTTGAAAAGAATTAGCTTACAAGCATTCTATTGTCAAATAATTACAAAAGGCACTTATGTGACATTTACGGATTGACAATAACTTTGCTGATCTTTGTACCTTATAACTCAAAGGCTCTAATACAGAGAACAAGTGCATGTATGGATAGCATTAGTGCAGGTTTGTCGAAAAAGGCAGCTCCAGCAGAGA
The DNA here is from genome assembly GCF_964261635.1 of Lissotriton helveticus. NCBI lineage: Eukaryota > Metazoa > Chordata > Amphibia > Caudata > Salamandridae > Lissotriton > Lissotriton helveticus. Next base: position 2,026,548,827 of record NC_136061.1, read on the forward strand.
TGCAGCAACAGGAAAGACAGAGTGCGCTCCAATGAAACGAAAACAAGTACAGTATAGGCAGCAGCAATACATGTTCCTGTCACGTACACTGAACGCTCAAAATGCCACTTGCATCAGTACAAGCATTCTTTACGAGGGACAGTTACAGCGAAGACAGCAGCAGTTCAAGCTACTCTTATGCTTTCCCGTGTTGCATGACCTCAAAGCAGGGGCATAGCTTCGGGGAGTGGGGAGGGTGTTTAGGGTGTGACAGACCCCAAATAAATGCATTCTTGGCTTGGAAGTCGGGCCTGTGGGCAGTGAGCTCAGTCTGCTATGTCAGTGTGGGTTTTTCTCGTTGGCCTGATTTCACTTAGTGCTTTTAACATGTTAATTTTTTGGATTAGGAACCTCAATATATAAAATAGCCGGTTTAGCAGAAACGTAGCAAATCTGCACCCATAAAGTACTCAACGAATGGATGCAAATTTACTACTTTTTAGAATTCACAAACACTGGCAGTAGTAGGTTTGAAAAGCTGCACGAGTCTCAGGTTTCCACCTTTACAACTGGTGAGCAAATGATTAAATGGTGATGGTAGGACTGCTTGCAAATATTCTAACCACTGTTAATCCAATAAGATAGCATTCAAACCATAATTTTCTTTCCAATATACCACACGGGACAGAGGGCCTTTTGGGGTTTGGCAGATGAAGTAAAAGGTAGACAGGGTTGCAACGGACTTTACATTCACAACTGTAAAGGATGGACGGTATATTGAATGAAAGTAAGTGAAATTGAATTAATGTTCACAGCTACAGGGGGAGCACTGTGCATAGGACCGCAAACTGGAACTTGTGCTATCCCATTGCCATAGTTTCATGGCAACAGGACACCACACACCTTCCTCCCTTAATGCGTTCACAAACAAGTCGTCTTGCTGAAACTAACCAGAACATTAAAGGATTGAAAGGGGAACCAGGCACATAGGTACAATAATGGATACACAGGAAAAGGGAAGGGAGAATAAGAGACAATAATAATGAATGCATTGCAATAAAATCTTCAAGTTTCGCAGGCAAGATTACCACTCTTACTGTCTTGGTAGTCCTGCTATTACTTACAACAAAATGTGCACCCACCTCAGCGGAATCCCCTCAAGAAGTAGGTTCTCAGAACTGTTTGGCCACCACACAGCAGGAGAAGAAGGAGTAGAAGAAGAAGAAGAAGCTGTAAGGGAATCATCTGGGGACGACTCGTCCCATTATCTAACAGCTAGGGTCTGGAAGAACCACCTCTATTATTTCTCCATAACAATATACTATTACATTTGGAAAGTTTGCTAAGATGCCAAATCTTTCCATCGCTCAAACTAGTAGAGCACTTAAACATCACCACAACTTTATAGCGTGGGGAAAAATGGCTGTCACCCTTACGTACCTTACAACACAGCTTCACACACACCCAATCCCCCTTTTTCAGGACACATTCTTTGTCTTTGTTCATCTCATTATGGTAAGTCTTATACTTGAGCGCTTACCAAATTCCTCCTAACTGTCACAGGTGACCATTTGGTCTGGTATTTTTCGGACATCCAAACAACATATTCCTTGGTGTAAGGTTCTCGCTCCCTCTAATTTTGAAGGGACTATCGTGATCAGTGGGGTAATTCTATACGCTCAAACCATTTCATCCAATTCAACTTCCCAATTCTTTCCCGCACTAATGGCATTCTGGACACTCCCCATTTTGACCCTGTAGAAACGTTCAATGGCCCGTTGCAAGCTGGATGGTAAACAGGAGTTTTCCATTCCTTATCTCCATTCCTAGACAAAAAAATCGCAAAACATTTTAGTTGTAAATTGTGGTCCGTTGTCACTCAAGAGAGATTTTGGAATGCCCCCTCTTAGGAAAACCCTCTCAAAAAATTTCACCACGCTCATGGAATCCACTACTTCCAACACTTCTAGTTCAGGCCATTTCGAGAATAAGTCAAACAGCACCACAACACTTTTTGCCACCCCTTCTTTATCCAAAATAGGACCCAAAACATAGGCAACTCAACTTCTCCCAAAGGTGGTCTAAGTATTTTCCAAGACTTGTCAGCAGATGTACATTGTTGGACTTGGCCCTTTTTGCAGGGTCATCTCTGAACTTTTTGACTTCCTCCTAGTCTTTTTTTAGGTCTCGCCTCCTATGCAGTGCACATGCGCTGCATAGTAGAGAGACCTGTAGCCATCGCCACAGCTTTGGGGCCAAAAATGGGCACGCGTTGCATTGCTTGCAATTCATCGCGTGCACATCTTGGCGATTTCCTTTCGGGAGCGTGCAGCACCATATGGTCGCACCCTCCCGCAAGGGAATCGCACAGGCTCCCTCCCCCTGCTGCCAGCAGGATTCAAGTGAATGACAGACCGGTATTGCTTTGACAGTACACCAGCAATATGGCCGCCAGAAAATGGGATAACGATTATGTTCCTCTTCGATGTCGGCAGTGTCCTTAGTTTCCCTTCCGCAGGACGTCATAGTCCGTCGCCGAGTTTGAGAGCGGAGCTTGGAGCTCTCCATCCTTGTGTGCACCCACCCAGTTGAGGCGAGAGCTGAGACTGATTGCCTGGTGAGTGAATCCACTGCTTCCTGTTCACGGGTTGTAGGTAGCAGGCACTCTGCTGGCTGCCCCCTTCTCCGTTCTGTGTTGGAGCTGCCCCTTTCTAGCATGTTGCTTTACATTTATTTTACAGCAGGGGTCACGGGTTGTAGGTAGCAGGCACTCTGCTGGCTGCCCCCTGCTCCGTTCTGTGTCAGAGCTGCCTCTTTCCAGCGTGTTGCTTAACATTTATTTTACAGCAGGGGACATGAGGTAGAACCTCGGACTCGCTGCATTCACGGGCTCCGGTGTTTTAAATCCTGCGCCTGGAGTTCATAGAGGGACCCTGCTTTGCCCCTATATCCTGGCCCCTCAGGCGTTCTCTCGGTTTCTTCGGCCCATCCCGGACTGCAACCCGAGTCTCCCCCTTCTACCTATAATACAGCCTGCTCTTTGTTTTTGTCTCTCCCTCCCCTTCTGCTGCCGGGCAATTCCGAGACTGTTATCTACTCACTCTCAGCATGCTGACTGTCTCACCTGCCTGCACCCCCCTCCGCTCCCCTGCAGCAGCGCTCACTTACTCCTTCCCTACTCACAGCCCTCCACCGGAAGACTTTTTACTCTCATAGTAAGGAGGCTTCGCTTTTACACACACAGCGCACCGAAGTTCGCTTCCCTCTGCCCCGTACTGCTTCTCCTTCACTTTCTGCCCTCCCCTCCCATCCCATCCCGCCGTTGTACCCGCTTCCAAAAACCCTCCTCTAAGGCAGGTCTGCAAGGGCACTTCACGAGCCTGCAAGGTTATTACACGTCGTGGCTGGATAGGCTTTGGTGTTGGTAGGGGGGCAGAAGGGGCTCGGAGGGGGGGAGGGGTTATTAGATACCCACTGCCATACCCACCACAGACCTGTACACACCACAACATTCCTGGAGCAGACGGGCCTCGCACACATCCCTCAGTCAGGCTAGAAATGTCGTTTTACCCATGATATAGACAAATGGCAGTGAGTGTGTTTACGCGCCTGTGTCTGTGTGTCACTTGGTCATGGTGCGGATGTCTGTGTGCCCTTGTGCACATCTTTATCCATGTGTCATTGTGTGTATGTCTCTTTACCCGTCTATCGTTGTGTGATGTATGCCCATCCATATGTTTCTGTGTCCTTGTGTGCATCTTTGTGTGAGTGTGTGTTTGTATTTGTGTGTGTGTGTATGTCTGTCTGTTTGTCTGTATCTATGTGTCTTCCATGGTTTTGATTTGACTAAATTGGTCTGGGAGCTTTACTGAGCTGTTTACGGGTGTACATGTTGTGCTGGTTTTGTGAGCCTTAACACACATTCTTTGAAGTTGTCTTCCCTCTACATCCTATGCCATTAAGGGGTGGTAGACGGGTCTCAGTGAGGCAATCTTTGCCTTTTAGGAGCTAGCTGTGCACGGCGGTGGAAGGATTTACCTTACTGGACTCCTAGCTTCCTACAGTGCGCATCTCTGAGTACCCACATGCCTTATGTGTATGTGTGTGTGTCTGCCTCTCATTGTATGTCTGTGTGCCTTTCTCTGTGTGTGTCCCTCTATAAGTGTGTCAGCCTTCGTTGTGTCTGCCTGTGTGTCCATCTCTATGTGTGTCTCAATCAGTGTCCAATGCAAAAACAACAATAGAAGGACAGAATGCTGAACAATGTGATGCATTCACCCCCAATCACAAGGATCTGGGCCTAAATCCATTGTTTTTTTTGCTCACCATGCCATTCCAGTTTACACCCAGCTATATGCAAATCAGTCTTGATTGTGTCTGTCTATGTGCCATCCGTGTGCATCTCTATCAGTGTATCCGCTTTCATTGTGTCTGCCTGTGTGTCTTTGTGTGTGTCGGCATGTGTGTTTCTCTCCATCAGTGTTTCTGCCTTCATTGTGTTTGCCTGTGTCCCAAAAGTGAGACCTATTGGCTATGCCAATGCTTGTTCTGACATGTTGTTGGTGGTTTTAGGACTCTGGGCACTTTAGCACTGCTGTCTAGTGTAAAGTGCATGTGCTCTCTCTGGTAAACATGGTAAAATTGCTCTACACCTGTTTGGTGTATTTAATTTACCTGTCAGTCCCTTGTAAAGTGGTATCTCAGAAACCCAGGGCCAGTAAATTAAATGCTGCTGGTGGGCTTGCAGTGCTGCTTGCGCTACCCACCAAAGTAGCCTTTCAAACCTGTCCCAGGCCTCTGCCATTGCAGGGCCTGTATGCGCAGTTTACTGCTGCTGTGACGTGGCACCTTAAGCGTGTGCCACGTTTGTGATCCCCTCTTTACTGTCTGCATGTCAGTCACCCTTAAGGTAGGCCCTAACTAGCCCTATGGGCAGGGTGCATTGTAGGTAAAATGTACAACATGTACCTTAAGTGTGGGACATGTCCTGGTAGTGACAAACAGCTGTTTTGGTTTCTCACTGCTGTGAGGCTGACCTCTCATAGGAATGCACTGGGGATTCACTGAAAAGTGTTTTGGTGGTAATTCCTGATATGAGGGAAGCCACGTGGTCAAGTGTGTTATGTTTGGAATAGTGATAATAAATGCTACGTAATGGTGTGCACAGATTTATGATCACTATTTTAGAAATGCCACTTTTAGAAGTTGGCATTGCTGTGTGCTATGTGTCTTTGCTTGCCTGATGTGTATTGCATGTCTGGCTCTGGAGAGACAGGGGCTGGTGAGGTGTGTGGCTCCAGAGGGGCACGGTGAGTCAGCACTAGGCTGAATAGGCAGTTCTACATTTAGAGTAGTGGGAGGAGTAGCCCCTGACCCTGAATGGGTCTGTGCCTGCCTGGTTCAATGCTGGCTCCACCCCCCTGTAGGGTGTCTGAGGACAGAGCCCAACCTGACAAAGGAAGGTGTGAGCACTGTAAATTAAATTCTCCAAAATGCCCAGATCCTGTTGAGTCTGGATCCCCAAGCCCTGTGCCATGGCAGAACAAAAACCAACCTGGTATAAATATTGGGGCTGTGACCCCTTGTAAAGTGTGCTGAGTTCAACCTGTTTGGGGCCTGGAAGGACTGCTGGGCAAGGAGGAACCGCATTGGGACCCTGCTGCTGCTTCCTGAGGGTCAATCCAACCTCTCTTCACTGGACACCTCCTACATCGTGGGAAAACCACAACCTTATTTTGAGCAACCCTTGACAGTCCTGGCCCGGACAATATTTACTTATATGAGACTTCTCGAATTGACCATTGAGGACTTTAATCCATCCTGAGCCTGGCAGGACAATTCAGTCGCCTGTCGACTCTGCAGTTACCATCGTGAATCCTGGCTTCATTTGCTGTGCTGCTGCCCATAGTTAGCTAGCGAGTGGCACCTTCTGGTGCTCCCTATTTGTAGGTCTCATGGCCTTGGATGATGCAGAGAAGTTTCAGACCTGTGCTTCTCCGCTAATACAGCTAAAACTGTTGCACGGCTAGGGAAATGTATAGACTCAATCCGGGCCGGAAGGATACAGAAAATTGAGATACAAAAAGTAACCAGCAGGCCATCAAGCAAGAGAGACCATGACAAAACTCTTCTCTAAGTTTCACACACCTGCTCTTTATTACCAGTTTGGACAGCAGTTTTTTAATGTTTTAAATCCCTTCTAGTCTTAGCAATTTGAGTGAGATTTTAATTATTTATTTTCCTTCTTATAGCATATTGAAATGATAGTATATTGTAAAGATTTTAAGCAATTGTACAATAAAGCTCAATGCAGACTATTAAAGCCTAGATACATCTACATCTTAGAAGGCACATAGACTTCTAGACACTTCTGCTTCCTGAGGGTCCCTACATGCTGGCCTGCCTGTGCCCAGTTCTGCCCCCCTAGATTTGGCCTTGGCACCTCGTGAGTGCTACATCTTGGTGACTTGAGCCCCAGAGGGAGGCCCACACCGGCCTGGGGTGTGAGGAGTGGGGTGAGTCGGGAGGCCCTGCAACACTGTGCTGCAAAGTGTCCCAATGGAATCCCTGCATGGGGATTCCCTCTTGCTGCCTGGGAGTAAAGCAGGAGCCTACGTACATTTCTGTACCTCGGAGTCCCAGCGGGAGCCCACCCCAATTTACTGTGTCTAGTGCAGAAAGGAGGAAGGAGCTGTTTCTGAGTGGTGCCCCCTTCCCTAATCCCCCACGAAGTGCCTCCGTAGCCATTAGCTTTGCCCGGCAACTGAAGGAAGGCGACCCATAAGCCAGGTGAAGGCCTCCTGACTGTGGGCGGGCCGAGCTGGAAGTAGCGCGGCCGGAGCGGCGTGCCTGATTCAAGGCGGGGCTCCCTTATTGGTGAGGAGAGCTCACGTGCAGCCTGGCCCAAGTTGGAGCCTCACAGGCTCACAGAAGAGGGAACGGAGCCTCGCGGGCACCCTGCTGAAGCCCTGCATGCAGCCTGGCCCAAGTTGGAGCCTCGCATGCTCACAGAAGAGGGACCGGAGCCTCACTGGCTCCCTGCTGAAGTCCTGCGCGTAACAGAAAAGGGACCGGGAGAAGTGAGAAGAGGCCCCGTGAGTGGGGACCTGCTGGGCACAGTCGGTGCCTGAATCCTGCCCAGAACAGCCCCGCTGAGTGAAGGGGGCTCTCAAGGCACTGTGGGTGCCAGTGCTGCTTTCAACAGCTGCACCGCAAGAGCACAGGCTGCTGTAATGACAGGGGCATGTCATTAGTTGAAGAAGAGGAAAGAGTGAGATGCACCCATGCCCCCCAGTGCATCACTCACAAGGCCTATGCTGCAGAGGCAGCTAGAGGAGCATTAGAGGCGCCTATGACCATCGGGTCCCACAGCTGCACCGCCTGATTGTGTGCAGCTGCAACATTGGGGGCATGGTTTGGGTCTCTAGAGATGCTGGCCTGTAAGCCTTGCACCCTGCTACAGTGGCAGCTTAGCACCCTGACTTTGGTGGACATAGGGCATAACGGGGAAGTCCTAGATGGGCCCCCGAGGAAATGCCAGTGGCCTGTGAAGAACCTGTGAGGCCCTAATGTGATACATAATGTGTTCATGCCTAATGTGATGCATAATGTGTGTATGCCTAATGTGATAATGCTGAGTACAATATATTACCAGTACGTACTGGTTGTTTTATATTTACCACTTGTACTTTCTAATGGCTCGGACAGTGGCCCGATTGGTCCTATCCTATATATAACCCCTGTAAATTACTACTTAGTGCCAGTTGGCACAGTGTATATTGTGTGATCAGGATCTAATGTGTTTATGATAATATGAAAGCTATTTTTATTTAACGTTGTGTGGAATCTCCTTTGTGGTGTGCCTATTGTGTCGCTGCTATGTGTGTGTTGTGTAAACACTTTACACATTGCCTCTGGATAAGCCTGACTGCTCGTGCCAAGCTACCAAGAGGGTGAGCAGGGGTTATCTTTAGCGTGTAACTCCCTTGCCCTGACTAGAGTGGTGGTTTCTGCCTGGCTTAGGCACAAGTCCTAGCCAACCAGAAATCCCATTTCTAACATACATTGAACGTAATTCGTCACAAACCTTTCCATTTCCGCATCAACTCCAGACCGCCAATAGCCTGACTTAACCCTTTGCTATGATTTAACAATGCCTAAATGTCCCTCATGAGTTAACTCCAAGATTTTCATGTGAATCCTGTTTCCTCTTATGATAACACTGGAGTCGAACACAGATTATTCCTCACTCAGCTCCCAGAAACTCTTAACCTCTTCATGACATTATACTTGTTTGACCAACCATCCCAAAATATATTCCTTGACTTTTTCCAAACATTCATCGTCGGCATACGTACATTGCCATTCCGTCAGCACAATTGCTTGCTTGACAGAATCTGATTCAACACGTACCACACTGTAGTCACCCACTCCTCCTCATTCACAATATCACCTTCCTGAATAAAAATGGGTTACCTGCTCAAATAATCCGCATTCATGTTCTTCCAGCCTGGTAGATAAACAACCTCATAAGCATAATCTAACAAATTCAGTGACATTCTCGCAATGCGCCGCTTGCTCTTCCCGCACCCTCCGTTGTCAAGACCTTCACTAACGGCTTGTGATCCGTACGTATTGTGAAGTTGATCCCCCATAAATACTGTCTAAATCTTTTAGTTGCCACACAAATGCTAACATTTCTATCTCGATCACTGACTATTTAGATTCAGGCCCAGTGAGAGATCTTGAAGCAAATAATATGGTACTGTCACTCCCATCATACGACACCTGGGACAACACAGCTTCCAACCCCTTGCCGCTTGCATCCGTGGTTAGAAATGTGTGGTACTTGACATCAAAACCTTGCAAATATCCTTTTTAATAACCAGGAATTCATTCTGCAAGTCTTCATTCCAAACAAACTCCTGATGCACCTTCAATAGCTGTCTGATACCAAACGTCTTTTCTGCAAAATCTTTAACACATTTTTAATAGAATTCTGCCAATCCAAGAAAAGCTTGTACCTCATATTTCGTAGTGGGAGCTGGAGCTTTTTCAATTGCCAAAACAGGAGGTGCATCAACCTTTGAAATACTGCTGCAGCAGATGCAAGTCCTAAAGGCATGCAAATAAATCTGAAATACCCCATCAGTGATACAAAAGCAGCTACATTTTTACTCTATGGGTGCAATTCTTTTTGGTGGTATGCCGAAGATAAATCTATGATTGAAAGCCATTTAATACCCTTAGTGAGCTCAGCAGTTCATTTATCTTGGACAAGGGAAACTTGTCCACTACTGTCCACTTGTTGAGATCCCTCAAGTCAATTTAAAGTCTGATTTTCCCATTCCCTTTCCGGGCCACGGCCAAGGGAACCAACCATTCTGAGCTCTCCACCGGTTCTATAAAAACCTTACATAACAACCTTTCCAGTTCTTCTGCGACTTCTTGCCAAACACTAAAAGCTATGTTCTGTGCCTACTGACAAACAGGTTCCTCTCCCTTTTTGAGCACGATGCAATGTACAAAGTCCTTAAGTTTGCCTACTGCCCCAGAGAATACTCCAGGATAAGTGCCTCTCGATTCTTCTACAATATTTAATGCGAGTACATCCAACTAAAGGACTTGGTCAACCCCATTGGGATTGAGAACAATCTCAAGAGCTTTCTCGTCTACTCAACCCAGGACCAAAGGTTCCACTTCTGCAACGTACAATTTGCTAATGGTACACCTGCCTTTGAATTCAAAGTTAAGCTCTCTATAACCCAACATTGGTTTCTTTTGTCCAGTAAAAATAACTGGATGTGTGTCTGACTCAGTTCAACAACCACCCAAGGTTGGTGTGAATTTCGTTTGTCATACATTTGATTTATGATGGTATATGGCAAACCTGAAACAGCCACAATGGCTATCTCGATAACCCAATCAACATTTCACACATAGGTTTAAATTAGGAGCAACCTTTCAAATGAAGAACTGGAGCATCAATGCACAATTAAGTTCCAGATTCAAGATTATCCTCATCAGATTGTTCGGAATCTGATGTGTCTGCAATTAACTTCACTGCACAACATTTTTAAATTTTCCTTCTACATACCTTGGCGAAGAGCCTATCCACACCACAATAAAGGTACTTCACTTGTAAAGCAAGATGCTCCTAGCTACCACCCCTGTAACAGCACCAATTTTTCCCCCTGGAAAATTCCTTTGATTTCCTTTTAGTTGCCTCCGCCTCTTTGCTGTAGCCTTATTGGTGACTTTACAAACTGCCCCACTGCTGCTGTTGCTCAAATCCGAACTTTCCCAACAACCCTGAAAATGAGCAGGAACAAAAGACAATGCTATCAGAATACCAATTTTGGATTGCTCTATTACATGAAATGTCGTGCTTACGGTATTGTTAAACCTGGCATCATTTGCGTGAGTCTTCCTTCCATTTTTGACGGATTGCCTCCTCTGTTTTGATATGTTTTTTGCTGGTTATATGCTTTGGGCACTGTGCCACTGTGCCACTGCTATTCAGTGCCACAGTGCAAGTGCTCCCTATGTTATTGATGTATTGATTAGTGATTCCATGATTGGGTTATTTGATTTAATTGTCAGACCCTAGTACAGTGCACCATGTGTGCCGAGGGCTTGTAAATCAAATGTTGCTGGTGGGCTTGCAGCACTGGTTGCGCCACCCACAGAAGCTGCTTGTAAAGTGTGTCTCAGGCCTGCCATTGCAAGGCCTGTGTGCAGTCTAGTACTGCCATGTCAACTTGGCAAGTGCACCCACTTGCCAGTCCCTAAACCTTCCCTTTGCTTCATATTAGACACTCCTATGGTAGTCCCAAGGGGAGGGTACATTGTAAGTGTAAGGTAGGACATGCTCTGATGTGTGTAGCACGTCCTAATAGTGAACTACAGCCATTTTCGTTTTTCACTATTGCAAGGCTACCTGTTCTCCATAGGCTAGAATGGGCAGTTAGATTATTACATGCTTATCATCCTAACTGACTCAGGGGACATGATAGAAATTCGAATTTAGTATGCCTGCACTCAGAATAATAAAATACATATTTTAGTAAAGTTGGTTTTAATATTCTGTGTTTGAAAATACCACTTTTAGAAAGTAGGTATTTTCTTGCCTAACTGTCCAGGCCTGCCTCTACTAGGTTGTGTATTCCTTGTCTGGGTTTGTGAGTGACAGGGCTGGGGGATTCCAGGAGACTGGCTGGGACAGCCCAGTGGTGACTAGAGAGATCTGCATCTAGGTGGGAGGGAGGAGTTTCACCTGGGACCTAAATAGAGCTGGGCCTTCCCTCTACAATGCTGGCTCCACCTCATGTGGGGCGACTGATGTCTACACCCTGCAGATTGAAAGGAAGGAGAGAGTCATGTAAACAAAGTGCTCAGGAACTGGTTTGGACTAGGCAGAGGCATCTCTGCCTTCAGAGAACAAAAGATTTTGGGGTATAACTATTGGGACCCTGATCCCAAGAGATTAGATCACTTCTGGAACAAGAAACCTTTTGCCAAGGAGAAGAGCCAAGGAAGCTGCAGGAGTCTGACTGCCCCTCTGCCAGTGTGCTGTTTGCTGGGTTGGCCTGCAGTGGTTGCTTCATTGCCAAGGAAAGGAGAAGGAACTTTTTAGGACTTTCATAATCTACAGAATATTCTGCAAGGGCTTGAACTGCGCTTGCCTTCTGCTGAAGTCTCAGGGACAAAAGACTTCATCTCCAGCTCCCCTCTGAACTTCCTTGCTGGGAATTCTCACCTCCAGACATTTGCGTGTGGCTGGGAGCTGGAAGCATGATGCATTGAGAGGAAGCGTGTCGCCGTCGCAGCTGAAATCGTCGCATCGCTGGAGAAGCGAACCTTCGCCGCATCTCCCTGGAAACGTGTGTTCATCGAAGCTGCCTGCTGTCGCATCACCGGAAAAGTGTGACGCCATCGAGAGAGTTGCCATAGCTTCACCGGAGAAGCGTGTCGCAGGGCCTGTCGCAGCTCCAAAGTTTAGAGTCATCGCAAGGCTGCCAGGGCGCCTACGCATCATCATAGCAGCGTCATTGCATCGTCGCATCAAGGGCGCCATCTTCTCGCATCGCAACCGGATCATCGCATCGCATCAAGGCGCCATCTTGTGCACCGCAACGGACCCGCAGGCCAAGAATCTGCGCATCACCTCCGCACCTGTAAGGATCACAACGCATCCCCGACTCTGCGCAAGTATTGAGGCACGACGCATCATTTCCCCCGGATCATGGAACTGACGCATCTCCCCTTTTGCGAGCCTTTTGTTTACTTTGCGTTACTCATCCAGGTACTTTGTTGAGAACTTTGTTGCATTTATCATCAACTTGAACTAAGTAACTTTTATCATCTTTAAAGCAATCTTAAGTGCACTATAGTGGATTTTTGTCGTTTGTGGTCTTGTGTTAAGTCTATATAAAGAATACTTATTTTTATAAAACCGGTGTTGTGTCCATCACAAATGCTTAACACACTGCCTCTGAGATAAGCCTATCTGCTCGTGCCAAGCTACCAAGGGTGTGAGCAGGGGTTATAAAGGTGTGTAATCCCTTTATCCTGACTTAGAAGTAAGGGTCCCTATTTGGACAAAGGTGAATACCATTGCCAAATAGAGACCCCAGATCTAAGAGGTTTGATATTCATAATGGCTATAAGGTGTGCAGATCACCATGATGTTCAATTTGGCACGCTTGTAAAATAACTAAAGGGTTCAAATATGTGCTTTGTGCAAGTGTGTGTCACTAAGTAATGATGCCTGGAGAATATATCTGGTAATTCGCTAAGTCTGCAAACAGGTGTGCGCATCACCGAAAGCCAATAGGTTGTTTAAAGGAGATGCACAGCACGCCGGCTACAACCTACAGTAACCAAGAAGAAGCGCCTTCTGGTGTAGGCTGCACAATGGCAGCAGCTTGTGCCTTGGCGTCAACAATGTAGGAAATCACATGAGGCGTATGCTGTGACATCACAGCACAACGCCAGCAAGCGCTGCTTGGTAACCTGGGTAGCGCGGCAAGGAACTGTTGGGCAAATTCCTTTAAATCTAGGGTGTCGGGCAATGAACAGGCTCCATCAGGGCTCAACGCTGTGCTCTCCCTGCCTGACACACCTTAGCAGAACCTCGTAGGAGCCGGAACTTCAGCACAGGAACACAGGTATGAAAAGGAGTCCCGAGAAGATAGCTCTGCTGCAGGCTCATCTGGATCATCACCAAAATGTAAAGGATGGACGGTACATCGAATGAAGGTAAGTGAAATTTTATTAATGTTCACAGCTACATGGAGAGCATAGGAACAAGTCCTATGCAGAGGACCGCAAACCCCAACTGCCCGACTCTCGCATTCCATGGAACTGTGGCTGTGTGCTACCCCATTGCCATAGTTCCATGGCAACAGGACACCACACAAACTTTACTTCAACTGCCAAATTTAGAGATGTCTGCCAGCCCATGGACATCTGAATATATTGGCAGGAACTGCTGTCATGGCAGTTCCTGTCAATGTAGGAACAGTTTGACAGACCACTATGCCAAACACAACAGCTGGGAACCAGATCTTTCCAGTCTTTTTATTTTTCAAAATCAAAACTACCAAAGCAGTAGATTATTTTTGTAAAATAAAATATCCAGTGACCCCTCTAATTGGGAGTTTTCTCCCATGGTGTGAGAATCATTTTGTTTTCTGTTAGACCATCAGATGATGTTTAACACGGTGCACAGACAAAATATCGACTCCAAAATATCGTTTGGACAGAATATCGAGTTTTAAATATCGTTTGGAGAAAATATCGACAGGACAGAATATCGACAGCCAAAATATCGTTTTTAAGGTAAGTAAAGTAATATCGACTGTAAATAATATAGAAAGTAAAAAATATCGTTTTTTATATAATATGTAATTATTTATAGTGTTTTTATGTTATAATATGTGTGAAAAGTGTCATTTTATGTTATAATTATTCTTAATTAATGATTTTTTTTTAATTATTGTGTAATTTTATTCTGTAGCGGGTTGTGGGTTTATAGGGGAACAGGGTGGGAAGTAATTTAATTATAATTAATTAAATATGTAAATTTATTAATTGGTAGTAATAATTAATTAATTGGTAATTAAATAATATATGTTAATTATTTAAAATGTAATTGGTAATTAATTTAATTTAATTTATTAATTGCTAATTATGTAAATTAAAATAATGTATTTCCTGTAGCGGGTTGTGGGTTTATAGGGGAATAGGGTGGGAAGTAATTTAATTATTATTTATTAAATATGTAAATGTATTAATTGGTAGTAATATTTAATTAATTGGTAATTAAATAATATTTGTTAATTAATTAAAATGTAATTGGTATTTAATTTAATTTAATTGATTAATTGCTAATTATGTTAAATTAAAGGGGTATTTTTAGAGTTCAGGGTCAGTTTTTAGTTTTTGGGTAAAGGGGTATTTTTAGGGTTCAGGGTCAGTTTTTAGTTTTTGGGTAAAGGGGTATTTTTAGGGTTCAGGGTCAGTTTTCAGTTTTTGGGTAAAGGGGTATTTTTAGGGTTCAGGGTCAGTTTTTAGTTTTTGTGTAAAGGGGTATTTTTAGGGTTCAGGTTCAGTTTTTAGCTTTTGGGTAAAGGGGTATTTTTAGGGTTCAGGGTCAGTTTTTAGTTTTTGGGTAAAGGGGTATTTTTAGGGTTCAGGGTCAGTTTTTAGTTTTTGGGTAAAGGGGTATTTTTAGGGTTCAGGGTCAGTTTTGGGTTTTTGGGTAAAGGGGTATTTTTAGGGTTCAGGGTCAGTTTTTAGTTTTTGGGTAAAGGGGTATTTTTAGGGTTCAGGGTCAGTTTTTAGTTTTTGGGTAAAGGGGTATTTTTAGGGTTCAGGGTCAGTTTTGGGTTTTTGGGTAAAGGGTTTTTTTAGGGTTCAGGGTCAGTTTTGGGGTACAGGGGTACAGGGGTACAGTGTAAAAATAAAGTAAAATTAAATTTACATTAATTTAATTTAATGAAATGAAATTAAATTAAATTATATTAAAATAATTTTAAATAATTTAAATTAAAAAAATTATTATATACTTACCAATACTTACGTTGTAATGGTAGTGCGTTGTAAAAGTTGCGTTGTAACGTCATATATCCACTGTTGCACTCTTTGCAGTGGGAATAGTAATTTTTACTCTTTTGTATTTGTACGTTAATAATATTGGCTATTATTTAATTAAATTTTGTTACTATATATATATATGTTTTAAGAAATATGATTAAAAAAATATAATTTTTTTACTTTCATTAATTATTTAATTATTAAAAGTTATTTTAAGTATTGTTAATTATATTTCAGTAATTAATTTTTTATATTAATGTAATTAAACATTGTTTTTATTAAAGTCGATATTTTTTACAACTATATTTTTGTTAACGATATTTTGTACTCGATATTTTTGTACTTACCTGTTTGTACATACAAACTCGATATTTTGGTTGTAGATATTTTTTCCTCGATATTTTGGGTAGTCGATATTTTGGTAGTCGATATTATTTCAGTGATCCGTTTAACACTAATGGAGTAAATGTTATATTGTCGGTGTAAAACCTGTAGTTCCCCCACTCAAAATAAGATGGGCAAACCTTGAAAAAAACAAAATACTATAATGTTACTCCATCTATATTAACGCCATAGGACACATATAGTAAACAAAAGGCAATTTTTCTCTTCCATCACTAATAGCATTGTCATTGGGGCAGTAGTGGTGTGGGCATTAATGTTTCTAAATCCATGATTTGTCACATAACAATTGCCATTCAGCAATTATATAATTTAATATGCTTAACTGAAATCCATTGTAAAGATCCCATTATAAAGATATACAATGAATTGTTAAAAGTCTTTCTGAAATATATACTGGACTCTCTGAGCCAAGCAACAGTATGGCCCCTCATCTGCCTCTCCCATAAAACCCTGAAGGTCGGCACTGCTTGTTTTGACCCTGAAGGAAACATCAACTAGCAAAATGAAAAATAAAAGCATTTTGAAACATTCTGTAGAACGATTCATTTTGTATTGTATATAGCATGGTAGGCAAGAAATGTGTTTGGCCAGTTCCTAGCACCAACACGGATCCCTCACCCACAGTGAAACTGCCCCAACCTGGCACAGATAAATGGTTCTCTGTAAGGATTACCTACTGATATCTAAAGTGGATTGACATTAAAAGAACATCGTATTATTGGAACCTAACCATGAATGAATACAATGGCACACTTAGGGGCCGATTGCCGTGTCGGTCAGAAAGCCTCCGACTGACAATTGTATTGCCCTAAACCGTTTCAGAACCTATGTTTCCAACCAAATCGGAGAAGTTTCCGACCGACTACAAAGCAGGGAAACTGTTCGGGATGTACGACTCTGTTCCGGTCGGCACTCCGAGTCCTCGAGTCGTTCGGAGTCGAATTGTACAGCTCTATGGACACCGTTTCCGACCGACCAATTACGATGTAAGATTCTGACAGCCTTTCTGAATCAGTCTGTCCGACACAAAAAGACTGTCGGAGACTGACTTTGGGGGCCCATAGCAGGCCCCCTTCACATGGAGGCCCCCAGTTGGGGCCCTTAGGGATACCCGTGGGACCCCTCTTTACAACAATGCACAGTGTGACAGGCATCAAGGGGTGCCTGCAACAGGGTGCAAGGCTTTCACAATCACCCCTTTTTTGAATGGGAATCTGTGTTGTCAGTCGGAACACAGGCTCCCACTGAAGTCAACGTGTGTCCTGACCGAAGGATGTTTGGAAACATCGCAATCAATCGGTCAGATTCCCCAAAACCGTGTCGGTCGGAAATGATTCCGAGACCGAGTTGGTTGGAAGAGTTTCCGACCTACATCGTAATCGCCCCCTTAGTATGCATTGTAATTTCAAAGATAATATATTAAAGTTTTCATTAACTAATCAGGGCAAATGAGGATAAATGAAAACAAGAAAAAACCTTTGCACATTTATTTTTCAAAATTTGAAAAATATCTTTGTGTCTTCATTTTGTTGCCCAGTCATTGATTAGAGGTCTTATGAGGGTGTTGTAACTCGATTTTAGTGTCCCAAATACACCAATGGCAATTCCAATATTCCAAAAGAGTTTGTAAAACAAGAACTTAACAGTTGCATTACAGTACAAAATATCCTTTCAGTGAATCTTGGTGCTTGCTGTATTTTTAGGAATAGGAATTCTTCTTGTTAGGATGTTGATGTGTTTCGGCACATTCAAATCCGTCCTCCTAAGGACAAAACACAGAGATGCGGCAACAAACAGACATAAAAATACATATATATAAGTATAAGTATCTTGTAACGGATCTTATTTCAAACCACAATAATCTTATCACCTGGATCCATATTGAATGCACATATACACACATAAATTCTGTCAAGTACCACAGGGGAAACTGCTATGGATTAGACTTCCAAACTTATTGAACCAATCTCACACCATGTGGGAATACGCATTCATATTTGAAGTGTCACCAGAAATAGATAACTGACGCAAATAATCAATCACCCATATCAAAACAGAACATTGGTATAAAAAGTATCCAGACATTGAGCTAATCTCACATTTTTTTCTTGTTTTTTTGTTTATTGAGGTTTTTCAAAAAAAATTCATACATCTCGACACTTTCGCTATGCATATTTTTACATTTTGTATTAAGGTGTGGATCAGTCGCAGGCTAACACATATTTGTTATCGCCAACATTCATCCATGATAATCGCCCGACAGTAGGGAGTGTCGTTTGGAAAGTGGGCCCACCCGCTATTATGTGCCATTGACAATTGCATTATTGATTTCGGGTGTGTTTGCTAACAATGGACCTGTGCAAACCCACTGCTTTTGTGTGCCAGCTCTCAATGCGTAATGTGTCCGTTCTTGACTGAGTGCGTTCCCAACAAACTAACATTAGAACCATTCCTGCTGATGCAGAACTTCAAACCTGTAACTATTGGGGTGAACTATGGGTGGGGGTGATAGAGTCACCAGATTTCGGTTTGGATTGGTCAACGGTGTGGGTGGTGGTATTGTCTCCTTAAAGTGTAATTTTACGATGACATATGTACCTCCATGCAGGGGGGGTCGGAGTGTAAAACAGTTATTATTGGGTATTTTTACATCGACTGGGGGACTTGCAGGCGTGACTCCAATGTTGGTGGAAACCTAAGTGCACTGCTCCGACCTCGGAGTGTCTGCGTTGGATTCCGTAGGGGGTGTGGGACGGGTCTGGGGTTGGGAGTTTGCTGGTGTTTCCTCAAGGGTTGTTTTGTGGGTAAAGGTGTGCAGTAGTTGTGCCCACTAAGGAGAGATGGGATGTTTGCAGGTACCTTTTACTTCCTCGTCCCGCAACACCTCCTCCTCCGCCTTCCTCCATTTTTTCAAGGCTCCTATCCAGGCTGCTATCGGGGGGGGGGGGCAGTCGGGGCCCGCCAGTACATAGCTATTCCCCTTTTCGCTGAGAGGATGGCGAGGGACATAAAGCGACACTTCACTTTTTGAGTCTTCCGTCTATTGAATATCCCAAGGGCGCACGCCTCCCAGGGGGAAATGGTTGCGATGTTGGTCTTTGCCCTAAGCGTCTGGTGGACTCGGTCCCAATACTCTTAAAGGTTAGGGCAATCCCAGACATGCGCTTAAAGTTCTCCTCAGGCACTAGACAGCCGGGGCAGGCAAAATTGGTGTCAGGGTAGAAACTATGGAGCCGGTGGGGTGTGAGGTTTGCTCTGTGAAGGATGTTGAACTGTATGTTTCGAAAATGTGCATTCCTGGAGAACTTTTTAGGATATTCCAGGGCCACATCCCATTCTCTGTCATTAAACGCTCTCCCTATTTCCGTTTACCACTTCTGACATAACAGCTGCAGTGAGGGGAGAATTAGCTACTGTATAGCTTTATAGAGCTACATAACTAGGTGGCGCCCTATCCCCATGTCCAAAATAGTGTGTATCACTGGGTGTGTCGGAGGCTCCCCTGCTGTCGGGTCCCAATATCGACTTGTTAAGAATTGTCCTGGCGGGACACCGTATTGTTCGGTCATCTGGGCGTACGTTTTAATTTAGCCGCCCTCATATAGGAATTCCATTTCCGTGACAGCCAGGTCAGTCCAGACTTGAAGAGTGCCGGGGGAGTAGTATGTATCTTCCCTGGGGAATCCTACCAGAGGGAGCAAGGGTGAGTATCAGGGCCTTTCCTTTGACATGCGGTGGATACGCAACATACAGGTGCAGGCTATGGACATCTGTAAGGGTCGTGTACGCACGGGTTTGGTGCCCGGTAGTATCCTCCTGTGGATAACAGGCAATGGCGTGCAGCCCTCCGCGGTGAAGGTTTCCCCGTGTGACGCTCTGCCGTCCAGTACGACAGCCATTGCAGCTGGGCTGTGAGGAAGTATGCCTCAAAGGAAGGCGCTCCCAACCCTCCACCCGTCGTGGAAATATGTAGTGTAGATAGCGCTACCCTGTGACGACCCCCTCCCCAGATCAGCTCGGTAAGTAGAGAGTCCAGCTCCTTAAAGAATGGCCGCGGTGGTATAGCTGGGAGGTTGGCTAAGTGATATAGCATTCGTGGGACCATGATCATCTTGGCAAGCGCCACTCACGCTATGGGGGCCAGGGGTAGCGTTTTCCAGAACCCCACAGGTGAACAGAGCCCTGCCAATGCCCTGTGGTGATTCCCTTCGTACAGGTCCTTAGGAGAGTGGTATAATCTCACTCCCAGATATTTGGGCGCCTCGGCATTCCATGCAAATGTTTGTGTTCCTACCTGTATTTCGAACGGGGCTATGTGAGAGCTTAGCGGATAAATAGTGGACTTTCCCCTGTTACCTCCGAGACTTGAAGCCTCAGTGAAGTCTTGCAGTGCCTGCCATATGGGTGTCAGATCTTGAGTAGCGTCGCGGACACATATTAAAAGGTCGTCAGCATAGAGGGATACACAGTGTGTCATGCCCGCCAACGGGATACCCCATTTCTCACCCTCCTGTCGCAGACGTAATTTCAGGGGTTCATCGCCAGGGCGAACAGGAGAGTGGACAGGGGGCATCCCTGCCTCGTTCCCCTTTCTATAGCAAACGCTGAGGAGATATACTTGCCTATCCTAACTCTTGAGGTGAGACTGGTATAAAGGAGTTTTGTGTATGCCACTAAAGTGGGTCCTGTGTTTATCCTGCCGAGGACCTCAAATAAATAGAGCCATAGTAGCATGTCAAAGGCCTTTTCAAGGACTAGTATGAGACACGCTGCCTTAGGGAATTGCGTGCTTGTCCCATCCTGTACATGGAATAGCATACGTAAGTTTTGCGAGGTAGTGCGCCTTGGGATAAATCCGCATTGGTCTGGGTGAATTAATGGTGTAAAAATTTGGGTATATCGTTCCACTAAGAGTTTCCCCAGTATCTAACAATCCGTATTGAGGACAGTTATTGGTCTGTAGGAAGAGGGTAGGGTTGGATCTCTATGCGGTTTGGGGAGTGTGACTATGACCGATTCCCTGAGGGAGCCTGGAAGCTCCCCTCTGTCAAGTGCGTCATTATACACTACTGCCATGCATGGGGTCAGTTGAGAGGATCAAGTGCTGTAGTATTCTACTGGGAAGCCATCCATTCTTGGAGCCTTATTCCACGCTGGGGCTCTAATCACTTGGGAGTCATCCGCAGGCTTGATCCCCACCTCTAACAGTTTTTTATCCACTGGTGGGACTCGGGGAGGGGTAATGGGTCTAAGAAGTTGGCGCTCACGTTGTGATCGTCTCGCACTGGGGCCCTGTAAATGCCAGAGTAATAGTCATGAAAGACAGCAGAATATCTAGTTGTAAATGCCGAAGAGCTCCAGAGTTATCTACTATTTCTGTGATTGGCTTGACCTCCATATCTTGCTTGGCTAGCCAGGTTAGGAGCGCTCCTCCCTGTTTCCCTCCCGGTGGACCTTAGCTGCATACATTCGAAAATTGTATTTACGGAGATCTTTAAGCGTCTCCACATGAAGCGTTTTCGCGCTTCCATTTGCTTCGGAGTGGCCTCATCCTTGTCCGCACGTTTCGAGAGATTCGCCAGGGTTTGTTCTGGTTTTTGTAATGATTCCGCTAATGTTCTGCGTACCCCTACTATTGACCAGAGTGCAGGATGCACAAGTGAAACTATTTGCCACACACCAATTGTACTAGAACAGCCACTAACTTCTACCCCCCAGGCCCTGCAATTCCACGGGCAGCTAAAGTCTTGATCGTAGTTCGTCAACCAGCAGCTAAATGGAAAAGAAAGACACAGCATGAAATCCCCGTTGACTTAAGATACCCAGATGTTCTTAATTTGCTGGGGGTGGGGGGTGGGGCGAAAATGGAATTAACTTTATGGGCAAACAAATATGGGCACCATTTTGGGATAAACTAACATCTGTCATTAGTAGCTTATTAAGCCCCCTCGCTCTCTCACTCTCTCTATATCCCCCTCTCTCTCTCTCTCTCTAAAGGAGAGAGTCAAATAAAGAGAGATTGCAAGCAAGAGTAAAGGAGTGAGAAAGTACAAGAGAAGTATTGTGACACCACTGTATACTCAATGATCCAAACATTAATTGTTGCATTACCAGTGAATACATATAACAATACAAGTAACCATAACAACCTTAAGCTTCTTTCATTTTAATGATTGTTTATGTGCAGGAATGGGCACCTTCCTGCAAAATAACAATCAATAGCATTTTGCTCTTTCCATGTGTGCTGCACAATGCAGCACACATGGAAACAGCATAAACAAGGAGAAATTAAACATTTCTCCTCATTTTGCCAGGGTAAGACCATGTTTTCCCTGGTCTTAATTTTGGTGCTGCCACCTATTTACGTTGCCCTAGTGAATATGGCACAGCAACAAAATCAATGGGTGTTCTAGTGGAAGCCCACCGCAACACACATTGCCCTCCACTTTCATGCTAAGTATAGCGTGAAAGGGTGCCTTATTTACAAGGCAGCATTAAGCCATGTTAAGTGGTTTAACGCTGTCTTGTAAATAAGGCGAAGACCCTATCGCCACCACAACATCCAAAACAGTGAAGCTTTGATGGCCATAGGGGCTCGTAAATATGCCCCTTAAGGGCATATTTATGAGTTTTGTGGCATTGGGCAATGATGCAAAACACCTTGCAGCACTGCCCTGAGTCATAGGAAAAGGGCAGGAGTATACTGTACTTATACAATAAACGCATTCCTGTCTTTTTCCCTTGCGCTGGTGGCATTTTGACAGTTCAGTGCCAATGCTGGTACCCTTGCACCATGGTCCATGGGTGCCTGTGCTGTAGTCATGTTTAGTTTTTGTGCAGAAAGGCGAACCTTCTGGCACAAAAACAATCCTGAGAGGCATTTTTCTCTTTCTATGTGTGCTGCAGAGTGAAGCACACAGAAAAAGAGAAAAAAACAAGGAGTAATGCATATATTTCTCCTCGTTATGCCTTTTCTGGTCAGTTGCATCTTTTTGGTGCTTTCCCAGGTCTTGTAAATCTATACAGGCTTAAAAAATCATGGAAGATGCATGGGAACACCCATGCAACACCCATGGAATGCCTACCCAGGGCAGAGTAATGCAATGCAGTGATTTGCGCTGTGTAGAGTTTCTCCATATTTTTGGAGCCACTCAAAGCCATGCGTGACTACAAAAATATGACTGAAAGTTTGCCTCAATCTTGCACCTCTTGATCGCTCTTGTGTCATGCAAGAGTGATCCAAACCGGATTATAAATATGGCCCTTGTTGTACTGTTTTACAGAAAATAAACAAACTAGTTAGCATGAGTTACTAACATTGGTCAAGTGGTTATTTGTAGTGAGTGAAGTCATAGCATGCAACAGAAAAACTGAAGGTATTCCTCTTCCATGAAGGACACTGAAAAGGCCCGGCTGCCTATTTGCCTATAAAAAATAATTCCTCCTAAGTTTGTAGCCACACAATTATTTTCACCTCCTGAAAGGAATACTTTATAGAATTAGTGCCATGTACAAGTCTTGATTCTGAGAGCTGTCGAAAGAATTCTACATTAGAAGAGGCCCTTGAGACAACCAGTCACCAGAAAAAGAGAATCTGTCAATTAAATCCTTCTAATTAACTATAACACAAAGGTCTACGGTCCTGTTTCCCTTTGTCACTGTCAACTTTTAGGCAGTCACTGACAAGAGATTATTATTTTTCGTTATGTTTCACTGCCCACACATTTTACATAATTTTACCCTGTTCTTTTCCCCTCATTTTCTCTTTCATCCTTTTGTTCATCTCGTTATAACGATGACACCAGGGTGTGGAAAGGTTACCAGGGAAAATGCCATTAGAATGCTAAGGAACTCCAAAGTCCAAGATGTTTATCACACTTTCAAGTGCTACATTTTCGAACAGAAACGAAAAACCAGTAACTAAAACATTAGGCAATGTTAATATGTTAGCAGAATAAATTGGTATATTGTAATTGTGAGAAATGTGGTTGTGTGTTGAAGGTGGGTGGACTCTATTCAAATAACAGCCCCAATTCCCATAATGGTGAATCACAAATTTCACCAAATTAGTCTGTGCTTAAGCCTTTAGTAGCTTGCCACAAAGCAGTCACGCTTAATTTAGAGGCAATGTGTAAATTATTTATGCAACACACCAACAGTAATAAAGTGAAAACATAACACAAGAAGAATCCCACACCCATTTAGAATAAATTAGTATATTTTAATAAATTATCTGACATCAAAATTACAGAAATATCAATCAAAAGAACCAGAGTTATGTTTTTGTAAAGTTTTTTGTAAAATCTAGCGTTTGAAAGATCAAAGCGCCAACATCGGGCTTCTAGTCGCACAAGACCAGGTTAAATTCCAACCGCGAAAGAGCGCATGTTGGATACAAGAAGTGATTGGGCCCGTCAGTTCTTTCCTTCAACTTGGAATACATTTTGAAAAAAACATTCTGAGAAGGTAAATTTCATCGGACAAGAATTACCATGGTCTGGATTTTGGCTATCTGGGTACCTTTAACACAACAAGGGTCAAGGACTGGTTGAGTGGTTGCACCATTTGGGCATTCAGGATGGTGGGAGACTTTTCTGTCTCTGAAGCTCTGAACAGGAGGCCAACAAACTAGCCCCTGGAGTAATGTTGGTAGTCCTTGGTTCAGGTGATGAAATAGGGCTTAAGCAGCAGGGCAGACCACTGAGCATTTAGCAAAGCAGTCCTTTCGCTGAGAGTCCTGTCACAGGTCCAGAACAGTGAGCCTGAAGGTTCTATTTTCATACCTGGTGCTTCCTTTGAAGTAAGAGACGTTTGTAGAAGTTTCTATTTTAAGTGCTTATTTTTTTCTGACTCCCCTGCTCTGACTCTAAGCTGTCCACAGGGACAATGAAGGGGTAACAAGTCATTTGCATGAAAGCAGAACACAGCCTATTCAGTTGCAAGTAGGACTGTGACCAACTCCGCACCCATCATTCTAGTTGATGGCCCCTTCAGGCACACCTGATCCCTCTATTGTGTGACTGTCTGGGACAAATAATCAAAGTCCAAATGCCAACTACACTCAGCCATGTGACCTAGGAAGGACAGGCTGCAGGCACCAAATAGCAGCAGCAGGAAAATGTTAACTTTTTATAAATGGTGTTTTCAAAATTTCAATTTTAAATCTGACCTTACCATTAAAGAGGATTTTTTATTACAGTTTCATAGATACCAAACATGAAATGCTTGACACCAAACATGAATCTTACCTGTTCCCAATCAAACGTTAGCACTTATTAAATTTAATAAGGCATGCTTATGTTATCTTATGAGACAGGTAGGGCTAAAGACCTCAACGCCCTCAAAAGATATGTTATAAAACATCTGTTGTCTTTTCCCAAGGAGCACAAGATCCTACACCTCTGTCTTTTGGGTTTCAGAGAGTTACACGGCATTAAGACTGGCCTCTTCGCTGTGACCGATAACATCAGGCTCTCTTTGAATGTAGGAATGTGAGTCCAGTTAGTGTTTCTAGATCTATCAGCAGCCTTCGACACGGTCTCCCAATCCATTTTAATTTACAGGCTACATGAAGTAGGTCTGTATGGCAGAGAACTACATTGGCTCAGGGACTTTCTTGACAATCACATACAACATGTCTGTCTTGGACCTTATAGGTCAAGACTGATGGAATCAAACAAGGGCGTTCCCCAGAGATCATGCTTAAGTCTAAATCTGTTTAACATCTATGTAGCATCTGCAGCCCAAATTGTGAAAGCCTGCGAGGTGGAGTTCTAGTCGTATTCAGATGACACTCAACCTCTCATCTCTTTTGGCCCTGTTGCAAACAAAGTAAAGGACAAATTCTCGGGTGGTATGAGGGAAATTGCTTTATGTATGAATAAGAACTGTCTCCAACCCGACAGAGAGAAGACGGAGATCATAGTATTTGGCAAAGCCAACAAGTTGGTTGACAGACTGATGGCCAGAGAAACTTGGTCCTTCCTCTGCAAGTAAGCAGATGGTGAAAAATTTTGGAATGAAAAAGATCAGTCACTCTCCGTGAAAGATCCAGTCAACGCCACATGTTGCATCTATTTGCCGCAATGAGACTTCTGAGAAAACTTTACCTTAGCTTCCGGATGCCTCTAGAAAAATCCTTGTTCAAGCTCTCATAACCCGTTGCCTGGACTATGGGAACGCTTTACTGGCAGTAGTAAACGACTCCCTGTTAACTAAGTTGCAAATAGTGCAGAATACAGCTGCATGGCTGATTTGCAATCTCCCTGCCAGCCTCGGTCCATGCAGGTAACAACAATGGGGTGGTGGGGCTGGGTAGGGGGGATGTCGAGGGACGATGCAGAGGGAAAATTAAATAGATTATTAATTTTCCCTCTCTATCGTCCCTCGAAATCCCCTCTTACCCGGCCCCACCGCCCCACCGCAGTAACATGCATGGACCGCGGCTGCTTCCTGCATTCTCCTCCTATACCCCTAGACTAAGGAAACTACACTGGCTACCCACGAGAAAGATAGTTGTCTTTAAACTCTGCTGTCTGACACATGAAGCTCTTCATGAGGCCTGTCCAGCCTATCTGTCGTCATGCCTTGACTAGTATCTGCCATCTCGGCGACTAAGATCCTCTAATCCAGCGTTTCTGTTGATCCTGCGATCTGCGCTTTGAGATTCATGGGTGCTAAATGGCACCATATCACTGGAATAAACTTCTGCTTCATCTTCATACCTGCTCAGATTTCACAAACTTTAGGAAGATGCTAAAAACCTGATTGTTTTAGATTGTGCTCTCCTTGTCATGACTAGTACAGCACTGAGATACTCCACATTTAATTTACAGGCCCTGGATATATGGAATATGATACTACAAGGGACGTATGAATACATTTAAAATGCCAATCAGATATTAGCCAATTTGACCATATTTAGGGGAGTGAGCACAAGCACTGTAGCATTGCTTATCACAGGTAAAGTGCTTACAGTCCTAATGCCAACAAAAATTAATTTCAGCAAAGGTGGAGGAAAAACGGCAAAATGTTTTGGGGAAGACCATACTAATGCTGTCAGGTCTAACAGTCAACTACAGAAAAAAAACACATGTAACTGGAAAAACTCAAAGTTTATAATGGCTAGACATAAACTTTTCACAGCAGAGAAGTCAATTATCAGTAGGTTATACAAAATGGACGATTCATCGTGTCAGACTGCACTCAGCAAGCATAATTTCCAGAATATGGCTTAATTCATTTTTTGGCAGATGATCCATCCCTCGCCGGGACAATGGAGTAAGTAACTGCAATACCCTGATGGAATTGTCGCATGCCAAATTTTGAAATGCCTGCTAGCCCAACAGACATTTCAATTGTCAACAGTAACTTTTGTCAAGGCGGTTTCTGCCAATGCATTGTAAATTTGACTGATGACTCTGTCAAACGTGATTGAGCATTATGGTGAAGTTTATTTATTTTATTAATTTATTTTAGAGGTTTTATATAGCGCTGGCTGGACCCAGAGGTATCAGAGCGCTTTACATGATAGAGCTAGTTACGGTAAGAGACAAATTACAGCATAAAAGAATAACAAAAACATCAGAGCACTTTACAAGACTGAGATACATATGTTAAAACAAAATTACAACATTTACAACATCATTATAGGATAAACAGTAGGTAAAACAGAGAATAACAAAGGGCTTTAGGTTATACATATCATGTAAACAGATACTCGGAGAAGAGTTGAAATACCTATAAGATATGGAAGAGTGAGTTTAAGGCACAGGTAGAGACCCCCAATATTTATTGAGGAGGTTAATTTTGAGATATTTTTTAAAGCTAGTGTAGGAAGGGTTGCATCGTAGGTCTTTGGGGAGGGCATTCCAGATGTAGGGGGCATTTTCGGAGAAGGAGCAGGATTGAGTGGATTTCTTTTTTAGCAGGGGTGGAACAAGGAGGAGAGCGTTAGTGCTTCTTAGGGGTTGTGTGCTGCCCGCTATGCAGAGTTTATTGGCAAGGTATGATGGTGCATTTTGATGGAGGACTTTGTGGGTGATGCATGCGTTTTTGTAGGCGGATCTGCCTTCGATGGGGAGCATTTAAGAGTTTTGAGAGCTGGGGAAATGTGTTCGAACCGTTTACAGTCGGTGATGAGCCTGGCTGCAAGGTTGAGTACAGATTTAACTGAGTTAGACAAGGAGAGAGAGCAGTAAAGGGCATTGAGGTCGGAGATCCAAGTTTGAATGGGGAGAGAGTTGTTTTTGGGGGAGAAGAGGATCATTTCAGTTTTTTGGGGGTTAAGTTTGAGATGATTAAGTTGGAACCAGGATTGGATTTTAGTGAGGGTGTTATTAAAGTGTATGATGTCAGCATGGGTTTTGATCTTATAAAGGAGATGGGTGTCATCAACATAAAGATGATAGTTGATACCAGCTTGATTTAGAATGAGAGTGAGGGGTTCCATAAAGAGGTCAAAGAGTGAGGGTGAGAGAATAGATCCCTGGGGGACTCCTAGGTTAACTGGAGTGGGTTTACATAGACAGTCTTGAATTTTAATTTATTGGGTTCGATGTTGAAGATAGGAGACAAACCATTTCTGGGTAGTACCATTGAGGCCGAAGCAATCTTTGAGCACATTAACTATGGCAGAGTGGTTAACAGTGTCAAAAACTGCGGAGAGAACAAGGAGGATAAGAAGACATGTCTCACCATTTTCAAGGGAGTGGTGGATGTCAGCAACAATATTTAGTATGGCAGTTTCAGTGCTGCAGCCCTTTCTGAAGGGGTCCAGATGGTTGAAGTTTTCAATTTGTTTGTCTAATTGGAGCAAGACACATTTTTCTAGGGCTTTAGAAAGAAGGGGAGGTTAGTGATGGGGCAGAGGTTGTTTAAGTCATTAGGATCAGCATTAGAGTTTTCTATAATGGGGGCGATTTGACCAAGTTGGAGGGAGCTAGGGACACTTCCCGTAGCAGGGGAGGTGTTGATAATTGTGGTCCAGGATGGGGCCATGATGTGCTCTAGGTCTTGGACAAGATTAGAAGGGAGGGGGTCTTTGGTATGGGAGGATGGTTTTAGTTTAGTAATAATGCTGTGGAAATACGTGCTCAGTTACAGGGAGGAAATTATGCCAGGAAGCATTGTTTTTTGGTCGTGAATATGGGAGGTTGGGTACAAGAGAGGTAGGGGTGGGAAGGTGTGGGGGGTAGTTCAAGGAGGGAATAGGAGAAAGAATGTGTGATGAGGGGTTAGGGTGAGGTGAGGTAAGGGGTGAGTATGAGGGGGGACCTAGGGGTGTCAGGAGTGTGGAGTGTGAATTAGAGGAGATGTCAGGAGAAAGTAGGGGGTTGGTTGGGATCTGCATTGGGTGGAAGGATTGATCTATTTTGGCAATTTTTTTCTGAGAAGTGGGCAATTTCTTCACATCTAGCGGTTGAGGCCGTCGGGTTAGGCAGAGCTGAGGAGGTTTGGTGTTGGATAATGTTGAACAGTTCTCTAGGTCTGTTTTTGGCCCGATCGAGTTGTGTATGGAAGAAGGATGCCTTTTCGTTAAAAATTTGTTTCTGTATGTAGATCTAACTGATCTGAGGAGTGTCAGGTTAGAGTGGGAGGGATGATGTCTCCAGGTTCTTTCCATTAGTCTTAATAAGCGTCTTTCGTTGTTAAGTTCGAGGTTAAACCAGGATTTGGAAGGGATGTTTCTCAGAGTTTTAAGGTTAGGAGGGGCCAATTGGTCTAGGACATTCGTGATCAGTAAGCTCATTTGCATTTTGTGAGAGAGGAGTGAGGAGCAGTTGAGCTGGTAGTTTGGACTCAAGTTCACCAGGAGGGATAGGTTTTAGATTTCTGGTACATTTCATAGGTTTAAATTATGTCCAGGTGAGGGGAGGTGACTTGATGGAAATGGTGAACAGTATGAGGTGGTATCAGACCAGTCAATGGGGATGATGCTGGTCAGGTAGGCTAAGTCATTGCTGGTAATGATGGCATCCAGGATGGCTCCTTTGCTGTGGATGGGGGACTGACAAAGTTGTTTGAGGTCATTGATCTCAAGAAGGTTGGTGAAGAGGGTGGTAGTGGGATCATTAGTGTCATTCAAGTGGAGTTTGAGGTCTCCTTGGAAGAGATTTTTTGAGTTGGATCATGAGGATTGTGTAATGAAGTCAGAAAGTTCATCAATAGAGGGGTGTGGATCACCAGGAGGGTGGTAGATAGTGTGTAAACGAATAGAGTGGGTGCCTAGCATTTTAAGTTCAGCTTCAAGGTATTCCAAGGTGGAGTGGCCAGAGTTGTTAATAAGGGAGAGCTGTAGTTAATTTTTGAAGATTATGGCCAGTCTACCTCCTATTCTTTCAGGTCTGTCTATTCTGAGGATAGAGTATCCGGGGGGGGGCTGAGTAGATCAAGCATGCTCGTTGAGTGTTCATTGAGCCAAGTTTCCATGAGGAACGCGATGTCAGTGGATTCACTAAGGACTGAAGTTACAACCTTTCTTCATTTTCAAGAAGAAAACCCCAATGCAGAATTTTCTTTTTGAACATGTGAAAAATGATGCCCATATTGCCATGGGAGGTTCCGTCTATGGCGAGGGAGGCATTGAGCACTTTTTAATACCACTTAAAGCCAGGTTTTTCTCCGTGGTGTTGGGTATTGAAGAATGACTTTATGTCTGCCATCTAAATAAGGTGGGAAGCCACATAGCAAAATGTCCGACGACCCTTACTACATTGGGCCATCAGAGATGTTTGTCAGCCTACAGTCAAAGAACATTTATTTTGGATGTGCGCACAATAGTCTTGGTGGGGAGGGAACGATGACGGAGTTCCCTCTCTTCCAGGTTATAAATCTGGCATCCATTGATGATAGGAGGTTATATACAAAAATGAAGTTTTAACCTTGTAATCTGTAGATCACAAGATGTATTGATGAAGGGAGTTGCCATCATTATTTTCAACATAGATATTATAATAGTCACATTCAGAGCAAATCATCATGGGAGGTGTGTGTTTGTCAAGTTGACAACAGGGATTCAAATTTTCTTTATATGGTCACTTTATGGCCCAAAGTTGTCTAACTTTGTTCCATGAATAACTCAAGGACTGTCTCTGCTTACAGGTCAGTTTTTGCTTGAAGCCCTTTTACTTGTATGTAATTTTGGATATAACACACCTGTTGTGCACAATATGCATATGCTGAATGCCAACGGAGTATACCATTTAGAGAGTGTCTGATGTCGTCAGAGACCGCAGCATTTGCAATACTGTATGTACTCATTCAACATAGCAGAATATAGGCAATATTGAAGGATTTACCACTACTTAGTTGGAAAAAGACTCCTACTTCAAGTTGAACATAAGATAGGGTTTGTGGCAGTTTCCAACGAAGAACTGTGGTCACGAACTGAACAATATAGGCAGCCTTCATTTCTATGGACATTTCAGAGGCCCATTTTAGGTACGAGGACTATTTATGTCGTACGCTTATATAAATTTGCACCAGTTGTTGGTTTCAAATGTTACATACTGTGCCTTCCAATGGCTGATCTGATCTTTAGCATTCTCTTCAATGCTCTGTCATATCACTGTAAGACTGATGAGCTCAGTGCCATTGTTTTTCAATGTACTGATTAAGGAAACACTGCACGTTTTCTGGGTGTATCGTCACTGCACCCAAAACCAGCTATTTTGTGTGGCATCTATATTGTTGCATCATCTTTCTAATGATTGTGTAAGATAGTTGCCCCGATCTCACACAATCTTTCGAAAGACCCTAAAGACCTGGTTGTTCCCTGAGAGGCTTGATTGAGTGTGATCTTGTCTGCCTGCATAGTGTTCTGCAGTTAGCGCCTTGATGCCCATGGGCTAAGTTTGCACTTTAGAAGTCATTATTTATTCATTCATTTATTCATTCATTTTGCATGGGGTCCAGTAAAATGAAACAAAGCAAAGCTTCTGAGTAGTGGGTCACTATGTCATATTACCAGCCAGAATCGATGTGCCATAAAACAACTGCACCAACGTTAGAACATTGCTGCCATATTGTTTGCAGTTGTTCCTTCGATAAAGAAGCAATAAGCTTATTCATGAGAGCCCCGCACCACTTTTGTACCACGTAAAGTAGTACATACGTGATTCAGGGCTCTCATAAACATTTATGAAGCCATACAAAGCCACCCTGTGTGGCTTTGTGTTGCCTCATAAATCATTAGTAAGGCGACGCTGCCAAAATCACTGCATCACCTGACTCTGTGCCCGGGAGGGGTTCCATGGGCATTGCAGTGTGTTTCCCACACAACACCCATGGAATTTGATGTTGTCCCAGATTTTCATAAACATGTATATCTGGGTAAGTGCCAAATCCATACGCCTCCAGAGGTGAGGTGTAACGAGGAGAAATAATTTCCTTTTTCCACTTTTTTTTTCTTCCTTACATGTGTTCTGCAGCACACCTAGAAAGAGGAAGTTGGCAAAAAAGGATTGATTTTGTGCAGGAAGGTACAAAAACAATCCTGCCTGCAATAGACCTAACCTGCTGCATAATGCATGGGTGCCTACATTGGCGCTAGGCTGCTAACATGGCACCAGCGCATGCAGAAAGGACTGGAATGCACATATTGCTTAAGTATGGTGCATTCTTCCATTTCACTTTGGCGTAAGGCATTCCAGCACAGTGTCTTGCAGGGCTGCCCTACGCTAAAATGCCATAAATGAGACTCAAAGGCCCCAGATTAATATTGTGAAATGACTTACAGTATACACACGTCAAAGAAAATAGCAGTAAGTTGTTGTGTGCATGTGTTCTACAATACAAAATCAAGGGGAGACAGAATTTTGTCTGGTGAAATTTCGCCTATCCTTAGCCAACATTCAATGTTCACATCCACCACAAACGTTTATTCCTGTCCCAGGATTATTGGGACGAGTGATAAAGATTGTTTAATAATTATAGGTTTCATGAAAGACATCAATTGGGGATGAAATGATCAATTTGCATGTTAAGAATGTGAGCATTTTACCTTTCCAATGTGATTTTGGTGAAACATTTAGGCCAATATGTATAGATCAATCAGTTATTTGGTGTTACTACAAAAGAATCCAAGAACAGTTGTTTAGACCACGGAACCCAACATTTGCTGAGATGAGAGGCACAGTTAAAAGTATTGAGTGTTCTATAAAGTTTTTTAAAACTTTGAATGAGGATAAACAGTTGCTGTTGTATCTATGGAGAGCAATGACAAATGTGAACAATTCAAGGAAAATACAATTTTGAAATCCAAATTTTTGGATAAAAAATGTGTCTAGAAAAAATCACAATACATGTTTTCATTTTTGTCTTACCAATGGCAAAGAGTGTTTTAAGTGCAACAAACACTGGACACTTTACTAATGTATGTTTGATTGGTGGGATCAAAAGGATTAGTATGGTACAGAAAGTGCTGCGAAAAAGGGTGATATGACTTTGGTATTATTAGAAGTAACTACCAAACTATCTCCAGAAAGAAACAAGATTAACTTATTTATTACACTGGGTGGTATTCAAATACTTGAGGATGCTCTTTGGGTTGGCTCAGCCTCTTCTGTTTTCCAAAAACATCCCACATCTTTGTTTGGGGAGAAAGAATATTGACTTTCAAGGATAATATCGTGGTCTTTGGAAAATCTTTGTAGGAGCAAAATCATAGATTTGAAAAGGTGCTGAAGACTTTAAAAGATAGGCTTAAGTAGACAAATGTAGGTATCTCGTGCAAGAGGTAGAACACTTGGGTCATAATATAACGGCTGAGGGAATTGACACTAAAAGATTGTCTGCTGTGTGGCATCAAACAAGTGAAGGCTCATGGTGATAAAGACTAATTACATTAATTTATGGGACTATGCAAATGATTTCCATGTTTCTCAAAGGATTGTTTACAGTTTGCTCTCCCCTTGGAAAGTTGTTAATAATAACAATAGTTGTTGCTGACTGGAAGTTCAGGTACATGCTTTCCTGTCTCTTAAACTTGTCTTTGTGGACACTCTAATTTTAAACATGTTTTTGCAGAATGGTAATAATATTGTTACTCTTGATGCCAATGGGGAAGTTTTATGGTCAGTATTGTCAAAAAGGTTGGGATGTCAAAAGAAATTGCCTTTTCGAGTGGAAACTTAACTAAGGTAAATAAGAGGTATTCCTCTATTGAGTGAGAGGCTCTGGCTTGTGCGATGACTATTGCAAAACTTACTTTTGGGGAACAAGGTTTGAAAAAACAACCAAATGGGGAAAAGGGTGTGAAAAAAACAACCAATCATAAATCATTGTTTTTTCTGTTGAATGACAATGTTGCTGGGAAGACTTCCCTGAGTTTAGTTTGTATTTTAACTAAATTGTGTACAATAACATTTTGAGATTTCTCAGATTCCTGGGTCACCTAATGTAAGAGCTGGTTGTTTATCAAGGTTTCCATGTTTCAATAGTTATGGAGAGCTGCTCTTGGAAGAATGTGCGGTGGCTTCAGTGGAAGACGTTTTGGTCATTTCTGATGACTACGTTAGTAAAAAAAGAATGGTTGAAAGTCAAATATCAGTACAAAGTATTACAGAAGGGTATGAAATTGGTAGGTCGGCCAAAAAAGCATTTTATGATTCTATCGTCACATATTTTGGAGGAAATTATAGATGAATTATCACTGGGAAATGGTATGTTGCAGGAGAATACTATTGTTCCTCAATTGGAGACTAGAAATAAAATTGTGTAATTTGCTCATAGGGACTTCTGGTAGATCTGAATACTAGGAAGGAAGTTGGATTAGAGTATTGGTTGCTTTATATGGCCAACAATGTGACAGAGATGGTAAACAATTGTAAATATTGTCAAATATCTGATAAGTGATAACGACCAGGAAAACAGTTATGGAGCAGCCGGTGTCTCCGAAAGAACCATGGCATAAAGTTGCTATGGATTTCTGGTTTCTTTTGTGTGTGCGGGTGTTGGAAAGTAATTTTTTCATCTGGGTGCAAGCTATACTGCTTTAACTTTTCCTGAACATTGTCATACTGTAAGATATTGGATTATTAGTTGAGGCGGTGCAAACCCCACTCAGTCAACAATAATAAGCCAAGGTGAACCAGAGAAGTCACCAAATCATCCTACACTTAACCCTCTTGTAGGTTGGCAAAAAGCAATCAGGCTTAATTAAGAGGCAATGTGTAAAGTATTTGTTGTATTGTATTGTATTGTAATTGCATTTATATAGGGCTTACTACCCCTGACGAGGTGTCGAAGTGCTTTTTCGGCGGGTAGCACGCTACTCCGGGACCCACAGAGGATTAGTGTTGCATTAGTATAGTGAAACATGCAAGTACATTTTAAGTGATGGATACGTTAGTCAGTTATTTGGATTTGGAGTGATAGCAGAAGGATAGAGTAGGACAAAGGTTTGTATTTATTTATCGCTCGCTTGTTGTCGCATGCTATTCAGGGAGCCTCTAAAGGATTAGTGGTGAATTAATATGGTGAAATATGAGGTAATTTCAGTGGTGGATATTAGTCTGTTTCTTGGAGTGAGAAGGATAGCGGATGGATAAAAGGGGAAGAAAGATTTTCATTCATATAGCACTTGTTACCCCTGATGGGTGTTGAAGTGCTTTTCTGGGGAGTAGCACGGCTCTCCGGAACCCATAAAGGATTAGTGCTGAAAATTAGTATAGTATAAATATGAAGTAATTTGAGTAGTAGATATATTATTCAGTTATTTGGGCAGTACATTAGTATAGTGGAATATGGAATTTGAGAAGTGAACATGTTAGTCTGTTAATTTTTATTGAAAAAGAATAGTGGAGTCTTAACAGTAGGAAGTGGCTTTTGGATGAGTAAAAAGGAGTTTTTGGAGGGAAGGAGTCAGAGGGGAGAGTTTAGAAATGTTTGTTTTAGGGGATCGGTGTAGTAAAAAGAGGTGTCAGATGATGCAAGGAGGGGTAGAGCAGGAGAGAGTCTAGAAAAGGTTATTTTGGCGATCATAGTAGTGGTATAGGGTTGGGATAAATGAGAGAGTGGATGTAGAGGATATATTGATAGATCTATAGGATGAGAGATAGGATAGTGCATAAGAAGGAGTAGTAGAAAGAAGTTTGAGATGAGTAAGAAGATTGGGCTAGAAGATATATTGAGCGAATTATAGGCTGAGAAATAGGCTAGTGCATTGGAAATGTTAACTTAGAAGAAAGTGATAAATATATAGATCCATAAGTACATTGAAAGTATATAGATACATAAAAGAAGTAAGTATATTTAGATGAAACATATTGATAGAGGCATAGGATGAGAAATAGGGTAGTGCATTGGATATGCTTTTTCAGGAGAAAAGTAACAGACACACAGATCCAAGTACATGGAAGGTACATAGATGTACAATGGAAGCATGTAAATGTAGACCAAAAATGATTTTTATTTCTTGATGAATATTATTATTATTATTATTATTTATTTTATTTTTTTCTTCTCCTAACAACATAATTGTTTTACATGTTCTATAAAGTTTTACACAAAGATAGGTACATATCTATAGTGAAAACAAATGCTTATATACAGAGGGATATGCTGTAAATTTCTATTTCCGTATGGTGCTTATGTGGGGAAGAGCCAGATCTTGAGTAGTTTTCTGAAGATACAGGTGGTTGTCGGTGGATCTTATGTTGGGGGGTAAAGAGTTCCATAGTTTGGCTGCTTGAACAGAGAAGGATGTGTCAACCATGGTTTTTTTTCTTGTATGGTGGGATTTTGAGGCGAGATGCTCCTTTAGAGCGTAGGTTCCTTTGTTGAATGTGTTTGGTGATTTTATTCCTGATGAAGAGTCGTCCTATTCCATGTATTGCTTTGTGGGTAATACAAAGCAGCTTTAACGTGGATCTTCTGGCAACCGGTAACCAATGTAGGCTTTCAAGGCAGGGGAGATGTGGTCTCGTGGTTTGATATGCAAGAGTATACTGGCAGGCGAGTTCTGAATCCGTTGTAGTCTTTTCATGGTCGTTAAAGGTGATCCGTGGTAGAGGCTCTTGGTGTAATCGAGTTTGGATAGAACAAGGGAGATGGGAGCTTGGACCTTGTGTGGAAATCCCAAATGAGGGAAAATTTGTTGCAGCATTTTTATAGTAGCAAAGCTTGATCTTGCTAGTTTAATCACTTGGACATTCATCGACAGCTTGGAGTCCATGGTCATTCCGAGGTTTCTTACTTCCTTCGATACTTTAGGCAGTGATCCCAGTTCATCAGGCCATGCGGCAAGCGGGTTGCAATTTTTCTAATCGCCACACGTGAGTATTTCAGTTTTTGAAGCATTCAATTTGAGATGGCTCCAAGTCATCCACTGATCCACGGCTCTAAGACAGCCTAAAATTGGTGATTTTCCAATGTCTTTGGGGCATTCCAGTTGAACGAGTATTTGCGTGTCATCTGCATAGTTGTAGCGCGTGAAGTGAAATTTATTGATAAGTACTGGTAAAGACTTCATGTAGATGTTGAAAAGCATGGGCAAGATGATAGAACCTTGAGGGACCGCATCTTTTGTGAAGTACGGTTTGGACGAGAAAGGTGGGGTGTGGATGATATTAGTTCTGTTTCGAAGGTAGGATACAGTCTAGAGCAGTTCCCTCTATGCCGGCTTCATAAAGTCTTTGTTTCAGAGTGTCATGGTCAACTGTGTCAAAGGCAGTTGAGAGGTCCAAGAGGAGTAGCGCAGCAACCCCGTTGCGGTCAACTGTATTCTTTAGGTCATCCCAGATGGCAAGGAGGGCAGATTCAGTGCCTCTTCCCGGACGGAATCCTGTTTGGAAATCTGAAAGTATGTCATTCTCTTCAATGAATTGTGACATCTGGGCGAACGCTGCTCTTTCTATCAGTTTGCCCAGGAAAGGTCCATTTGTAATGGGTCTGTAGTTGTCGGGGTTCAGTGGGTCCAAGTTTGTTTTCTTCAGTAAAGGGCGTATGTATGACTTTTTGAGTTCTTCTGGAAATATTCCAATAGTTAAGGAATCATTGATGATTCTTCTTACTGGAATGGCAGCAGAGGTTGTTAAAAGAATTGTCTTGAAAGTTTGTGGCGGACAGGGGTCTGAAGGGCTGCCGGTAGACCTGCTTGCTTTGACCAGGTCCATAAATTTATCTTGTGAGATGTGTTGGAAGGAACGGAGAGGCTTGATTAGAGCGTTCTTGGATAGTTGTCATGTTCAAGGGTTAGTGCTGGTGCTTTGTTTCTGTTGTAAGTACGAGTCCAACATGTCTGCTTTGTCTGTGTAATGATTTGCCAGTTTGTCTATGAAATCTTGAGTAACAGGATGAGTTCCTTCTAGGCAATTTGGTTTTCGAAATTCATTGAGTATTTTATAGAATTCTTTATTTGCACATTTAGCATTTTTAATTCTGTCTGAATAGTACCTTTTCTTAGCTTTTTTGATAGCCGACTTATATAATCTGTTAATTTTTTGTAGGTGAAGTTTGTCTTGTTTGGCATTTGTTTTGAGCCAGGTACGTTGCAGCTTTCTAATTTTTTGTTTTATGTCTTTTATTTCTATGTTTCTCCAAGGCGCTTTTTTCCTTTTGTTCTGTTGTGTGGTTTTGGGTGGTATCAGGATGTCAAAAGCTTCCTGTAGCCACTCATATAGATTCTGAACAGAATTGATGGTTTCCAGATTTATACTGGATGTTAGTTGTCATGGAGCACATATATAGTAATGAACTGAAATAGAACACAAGAAAAATTGTAAACCAATCTAGAACAATAGAGTACATTTTAATAAATAAAGTGATACCAATATGACAAAAATCCAATCAGTAGAACCGGAGATATATGCAATTTCTAGATTTTTTGTGAAAATGATACCACAAAGTGCAAAGTGCAACTCTTGTAAATGTAAATGTAAATGTAATTTGCACTTGTATAGCGCCTATTACCCATGGGTCTCTAAGCGCTGTACGAATACCGCTGTGGAACCCTTCCTGGCCTGTTCCTGTGAGGTGTCCACTCCTGGGCACCTCCAAGGTGAAGCCAGGCATCCTAGCGTTGTTAGGGCCGGTGTGGAGATTAAGCAAGCTATTGCCCAGAGTTGCAGAGTGGACCCCATGATTAGAGTAGGCACCGAGGTGAGAATTATCGGGTGCGAGGACATTGAGCCCAAGACCCTGCCGCGACAGGGATTGAACCCTGGTCCCGGGCCAGACCTCTGCCTCAGGGTCTGCCGCTCTAATCGGTGAGACAACTCTTGGTCTCCTGGTTGTGGTAGACCAGGAAAAAAGTCATAGCGTAAGTAGGATACAGAGACTAGGTTATTCCAACTGAAGAGTTACCTTCTAAATCCGGCATGAAGAGTTCTATTAGTGGGGGAGGAGGCAGCAAGGAGCAGGTAAAGTGTCATGGGTGGTCGTTACTGTAGCACAAAGACCAAGCCAGGCATCGCAGGAAATCTTCACTGTATCACAAAGAGTTAGTCATGCACCACAGACAGTTGATGCTGATGCTTTGCTTTGGCTGTCGTTGCTGTAGCTCATGTTGCCACTGCAGCACAGTTATCATTTGCAGACTGTAGCACTGTCTCGCCGGAGCTTCAAGTTGGTGTTTGTCGCGAGCATCAGAGTCTTGGCCTGAATGGGTCTGTTTATAGTCGCGAGGAGCCAAACTTCAAGATTTCCACATTTTCTTTGGGAAAGAGTACACTCTGATGCCAGCCAAGGATCTAGGACCTGGTGAGGTACTCCATCAGGGGTCAGCAAGGCTCTGGCAGACCCAGTTGCAAATCCAAGCAGGTCAAATTGCAACAAGTTAGTTGGCCAGCTGCACAGATTCCTCTGGTGCTTTTTGTGTCCCTATAGCTCCCACAGGAGGTAAGCTAACTGACATTTGGAGTAACACAGTTTAGCCTGGGATAAAGTGAACAGGTTCAGACTTACCTCTCAGACAGCAAGGCATTCCTCAATCAGCAGGGAGTAGCTCTGGCGGATGTATGTCATGACAATGCGGACTTTTCCCCACGCTGCCATTACGACGCATCCATTACAACGCAAGTCGTTACAACGACTTGCGCTGTAGGCGCTGGATTGTGGAATAGTTAAATTTCTATTCCAACTCCAGCCCATGTAACAGGAGGGAAGGTGTTGGAATAGAAAATAAAACTATTCCTTTACCAAGAGCGCCCTCCAGCGCAAATCGTTGTAACGACTTGCGTTGTGATGGCAGCGTTGTAATGGCAGCGCGGGGTAAAGCCTGCGTTGTCATGGCTGTTTACCGCTCTGGCAGCAGGGCAGACCTTCTTTTGTAATGTCCATAAGTCCAAGAGGGTTCTAAAGAGTGACTCGGGACATGCACCGGCATACATCATGGCCGCATAGTAGGAGCCTCCCAAGGAGCTCCCGGTTTGGGGATTACCAATTTGGTATACATATCCCTGTTTAAACCCTCTCACTGGCCCTCCCCTGGACAAAACTGCGTACCGTGGCCGAAACACACCGATGGAGCCGATTTGACTTTCAACTCACCTGCTGGATCTACCTCCGCAGCTGCTCATGTCCGTGCTTGCCCTCTCCAGCTGCCGGAACCAGTTCCGTTGTGGTGGGGCTGATTTTCAACATAGCGAGCCCGTGGCTCTGCTGCTGCTGGCTCTCCTTATCCGGCGCTGCCCGCCTCCAGAGTTTTCGGGACCCCCTGGTGCCTGTGGGTCATCCTCCAGGCAGGAGACTTTTGCAGGGACTCTCCCGCTGCACGAAGGATATGGTGCCTTCCTCCTGTCTGCGGCCAGCGATCTCCGGCAATGGGAGACTGAGGAAAGTTCGCCAGCTGCATCAGGTTAGGAGATCCTTCTCCTCCGCACTGAAGGTCTGTCAGATGCCTTTGAGGGGACTGGGGGTACTAGATCCATATTGCTGTTGACGCCATTTTGCGTGCGACCAACGCTGATGCCCTATGACCTACCTGGAGCCCCGGTGGCCAGGCAGCGGTCTCCGCCCTCACTTTAGGATTCTCCTCCGTGCCGTTTGATTGCTTATGAGGCAGGATGCAGACGCTTTGCTAGGCATCTCAACCCTGGTGCTTGAGCTCAGTATCTCAGTCAGTCACAGCTCTCTCCCTGACTTTAAAATGGTGGCAATATGAGGACATTGTAACCACTATACTTTTATTTTCTATGATGGCACTTCAATGGCATCGTGAATAGTTTTTCTACACTCTTTCTCTATCACGATTTGCAATCCTGGTAAAAATCTCAAGCAATCCTGAGCAAAAGTCTAAAATGGGTACCGGCTGTTTCTAACTCCAAGGTTAGAATCCCTTGTCTGACCCCAAGATGGCTGTCACAGTTTTCCCTACCACCGGACTCCGACCAGGCCTTGAACACATCCCCCATGGGCCTAAATGGCAGCCCCAGCTTCTTCTCTGGTTTGTTTTTACTCCCTCCCCCCACCTCTTTCTTTTACCTCTATCCTCTAGTGGGGACATGCTCTTCCACTATTTGACGCTATTACTGTAGCCCATGTATCTATTCAAAACAGTTTTTCCCGAATGTTGAGACCTGAGCAACATGGCTGATGCCCGGCGGAGTTGCTAGGCAGCTAAGGAGGAGCTAAGGAGGAGATTGGCCCTGGTTTACCCCTCGACCGTCACCAACCCAGCCGGACATTGGACACAGTTCTTCCTCATCTCCCTGCTATGGCTCCTTCCTCCCCTCCTTTCCTACAAATTCTCTCAACCTCATTGTTTGTGTACAGTACCTTACTACGCTATTGTAACTGATGTAACTTGTGACGCAATGCTCCTCTGGTATAGCGCTCTGATACCTCCGGGTCTAGCCAGCGCTGTATAAACCTTTTTAGATGTACCTTGTAATGCAACGATCCTCTGGTTAAGCGCTCTGATACCTCCGGGTCTAGCCAGCGCTATATTAACTTCTCAAATCAAACAAACTCAAAACTGGTTTTCCTGAACGCTGAGACCTGAGCAACATGGCTGATGCCTGGCGGAGCTGCTAGAAAGCTAATGAGGAGATTGGCCCTGGTTTACCCCTTGACCGTCACCTACCCAGCCGGACATTGGGCACAGTTCCTCCTCGTCTCCCCGCTATTACTACTTCCTTCCCTCCCTCCTGCAATCTCTTGCAACATTGTTTATGTGTTCTGTACCTTACTATACTCTTGTAACTGATGTCACTTTTAACGCAACAATCCTAAAGGTAAAGCGCTCTGATACCCTCTTGGGTCACGTTTGTGCTATATAAAACTTTATAAATAAATATCTTGTGCCAGCCTTCATGTGACGGAATTCCCTGGCCGACACCCACATCTGGTTTTGGAAAGTTCTTTCTTTTTCCCTGTCAAGGCTCCAAACTGTCGGGGTGACAAAAGGAATGGCAGGGCTAGTTTAAGATTTTATTGTGTATGCAGGAGGCAAAGCCTTTCAAATGTAAGCAGAGCTGGGTATATCCCCTCCCAGTCATCCTGCCAGGATGCCCCTTCCTACCACCACTAGGTCCTCCTTTGTGTTACTGTCTGAAAGCAACACAAAAGCCCCAACACCTGCACCATTCGTAGTCATGTGACCCAGGGCACTGACAGAAGGCACACATGGTTAGGGCAAAAAAATGCTAACTTTTTCAAAGTGGCATTTTCAGATTTCTAACTTTCAATCCAACTTTATCATTAAAGGGTGTTTATTTGGGTGTTAAAAATATACTCCTATCGGCTTTCACACCAAAGTTATCACTTATTAAATGTAATAGGGTAGCTCAGTGTTAGTTTAAGCGAGAACTAGGTCTTACAACTGTGAAAAATGACTTTAGGACTTATTCACTGTCAAGACATGTAAAACTTAAGTAAACATGTCCTACTTTTTAAATATAATGACATATGAGCTTTTAAGGCCTACATTATGGGTGAATTAGAAGCATTAAAACAGAAGGTTTAATCCCGACAAAAGGTTGATTTTGCCAGGGTGAAATGTCAGTTTACAGTAGCACTACAGGATAAAGTGGCAGGCCAGTAGTTTGTTTTAAAAGACTACTTTAGCGAGAGGCACAATGAGTGCTGCAGGCCCACTTGTTGCATTTAATTTACAGGCACTGGGTACAAGTAGTACAATTTACTCTGGATTATCAAGTATAATAAATGTGTTAATTAGGTATAGTCTGATTTTCCATGTTTGAAAGATAGAGCACAAGTAGTTTAGGACTGGTTAGCAGTGGTAAAGTGCACAGAGTCTTAAAGTCAATAAAAATACATTCGGCAAAACAGGAGGCATGAAGTCAAAATATTTGAGGGACTACCCCCCCAAGGATGTCAGGTCTAACACCTACATAAAATAAATGAAACGACAGTGGACCAAACATTAATCAAATGTACTGCCACAGGTAAACATAACATATCCATTCATCCTTCACTTTTTTACCTGTACAAGGATGATAGCTTAGGTAACCTTTACAGATATTATTGAAGTTAGAACAGTTTAAGCCGCAGGAAGCGGAAGACACTTTTTGAAGTTTACCTGTCTAGTAACAGTCATTCTGATTTGATTTATTTGCATTTTAGATTTTGAGTATGTTGAGAATCAAACAATGGTTGCAATATTAAAAATTGCATTTAATTTTTCATCTGTTAGACCTGTCAACCTAAGAGCTTCCACAAAACCTTTTGCCTTCACCCTGCATATTTTGCTGATCTTGTTTTTTCTGGCATTAGGGCTCTATGCACTTTACCAATGCTAACCAATGCTAAAGTGCTTGTGCTCTCTCCCTAAAACATTGTGGAATTGGCCTATACCCAACTGGCATATTTAATTTACTTGTAAGTCCCTACTAAACTGGCGATACATGTGCTCAGGGCCTGTAAATTAAATGGTACGAGTGAGCCTGCAGCAATGATCGTGCCACCCACTTAAGTAGCCCTATAACCATGTCTCGGGTCTGCCATTGCAGACTGCATGTGGAGTTGTAAACTGCTATTTCGACCTAGCCAAACAAACCGTTTGCCAGGCCCAAACCCTTTTTTTAATTCATGTGAGTCACCCCTAGGTTAGGCCCTGGACAACCCAGAGGGCAGTGTGCAGTGCATTTAAAAAGTTGGACACGTGCTTTTAAGTTTTATGTGTTGTGATAGTGAAAAACTCTTTTCACTACAGCCAAGCATTCCTCTCCCATAGGATAACATTGGAGTTGCCTTAATACATGTATTAAGCTGTAACTTCTAAAGAGAAACAGGTGGTACCCAATTCATGATTGGTGTTTTTGAAATTGTAAATTTCAATTTTGAAAATGCCACTTTTAGAAAGTTGGCATTTTCCTGCCCTAGCCATTTAGTATCTGCAACCTGTCTTTGGGTCACATGACTGTGTGTAGCTGACAGTTGGGATTTGTGTATTCCTCCTAGACAGCCACACACAATAGAGAAATGAGGTGTGCCTGGATGGGTCATCACTGACATGGTGGGATGGTGGAGCTGGGCACTGTCCTACGTGCACTTGGATAGGCTGTGCCCTGCCTCTACATAAAGGGATGCATACCTCCTGTAGTTAGTCTGTATCCAGATCAGGGGAGCGAGGAGACATGCACTTCAAAGGGAAAACTCTAGAAGCTTCTCTCACTTCAAAGAAGGTACCTGGAATAAATATTGGACTTCAGGCACCAAATTGTCAGTAACTTTTGAACCTGTGGAGACTCTGCCAGGAAGAGGGACTGCTTTGCAGCTGAAAGGACTGCCATTCTTTGGCGCTGCTGCTCTGCTGAACTACTGGCTTGCTGGACTGCTGCCTTACTGGGCAGCTGTCTGAGTCAGAAATATTAGATCACACCTGAACCCAGGGCTTCCAGAGTGACTCAAAGAGCTGGTTTGCTCGCCTCCTGTTCCAAAGGAACATAACAGGCTCTAACCGCCTA
This sequence comes from Lissotriton helveticus, assembly GCF_964261635.1. Lineage (NCBI taxonomy): Eukaryota > Metazoa > Chordata > Amphibia > Caudata > Salamandridae > Lissotriton > Lissotriton helveticus. The sequence continues at coordinate 2,026,593,178 of NC_136061.1, forward strand.
AATCAGCACCCATATCCAGCTGGACTAAGCCCCTGACCCCCAAGTAATGCCCCTCTATGGACCCTTTGTGTGGCCTTAGTGGAGCTGAATAGAACATTTTGGGCTCTCCATGACCAGGAATGGGCTAATTGATGCTAAAATATTGTTGCTCACACTTCCCACCAACCCAAAGTTCTGTCATCCTAACCCTTAATGCTACAGCATCAACTGATTGCACGGAGGGTCTACCACAAAGCTCTGGCCTGACTGTTCGCAACAACAAGATCTTCATGCCACAGCAATGAGCATTCACACTTCCAGGCCTGCTCTTTGCGCTTCAGCGACAACTTTCCATGACACTTCCCTGCTCTTCGCGGCCCCATCCACTGCAACTGAGGTGTGGCGCAGTAGCCAGCGCTGGAAAATAGGGGCATACGGTTCAATCCCTGGCACTGGTGGCAGGTCAGCCTAGCACCATGTGACTCTGGGGAAAAGCTCCCTTAATCTTCCTGATGGCCCCCAGAGCCTTGACGCCTTTGGGTAATTGCTTGCTCTTTACAAATACTAGATTAATGGGACTTTATGCTCTGTTAGGACTTAACATTTCAGTGGGACTAGAATGGTCCCTCTATCCAACCAGTGCCTGAACTCGTGACTTTCTCCCGGTCTTGCACGACAAGAAAGCCGCAAGTGGCACTTTGGGGTTTTTGTCACTATTTTTACTTATATCTTCAAAATTGAAGATACTGGTCCTACAGATTGAATTTTTTTTGTGTTCGTCTTGATTTACTTATTGGATTTTTCCATATTGTCTAAATTGGTGTGGGATCTATCTTGTGTTTTGTTTTCACTTTATTACTATTTAACATTCTACATAAATACTTTACAAATTGCCTCTAAGTTAAGTCTTACTGCTCTGTGCCAAGCCAAGAGGGATGAGCACATGTTAATTGGGGGTAAGGGTAATGGAAGTATGGGTGATGTAGTATTGGTTGTGGTGATAGTTGTACTGGTTTCAATGCTATTATTGGTATTAGAGATTAATTGTTTGGTCTTAGTCTGGTACTTGTGATGGCATAGGTGGTGGTTTTGCAATCTCGGTGGTATTTGTCATAGTGGTAATAGTGGGTATATTGACTGTGGAATTACTGACGGTGGTGGTGATATTAGTTGTATTTGTGATTTTATTGTTGGTGCTATTTGTGTAGTGGTGTGATACTGTTGGTGGACTGTGTATGGAAGTGGATAATCTGAGTCACTACAAGGAATAAGACAACAACTGTGTCAGGGTAAAACTGTTTCAGCAAATTAAACATGGGCTTATACTCCTGCTAACTTTGGCCCAGAGCAGACTTGCTAAACCTAGGAAACTATGTAAAGGACTAAGCATTAAAAAAGTCGAAACACAAGACAAGAATATCCGACAACCAATTTACAAAAAAAGATAAAAATATAATGGGTAAAACTATCCCACAGTGCACTATGCAGAGTAAAATCGAAGACAGCAGAGTCTATCTGTCCTTGGAGTTAGCTCGTGTGGCAGCCAGGGGAGTATTTATGAGCCATCCCTTCCGCCTCAGCTACATAAAACTAGTTCTTGGACCAGCTTCTCCTCTTACTGGGCTTGTGACAAACTGTCCACAGAGAGTCTAGTTGACAAAGGTCTTCTCTTCCCTATGTCTCTCTTTTCACTTATCTATGAAAGGGCAGCCCTCAACCTTGTACCTTTAAAGTTTACTTAGGGGATCATTAGGATGGCGGACGAACTTCCGAACATATATGCATAATATTATTACCGATCACCGTATGATCGTTTCAATAACAGTCTCAACTAACATATACAATGTGATCAATTGTTAAACAAATGAAAATAAGTACATGAAAAAACATAGTTAGGATCGTGCTACTGTGTGCAACAATCTAATGCAAATATGGCGTAAATAACCAGCCCAGCCCAATGCATTTCGGGATCTGTTTCATCCCTTCTTCAGGGGCCACTGTAAAAATAATAAACAGGTACTCATGTTACAATGCTGTTGTTGCATAGACAAAAATATATATTTACAAGGGGAGAACATGTTCAGGAAAGGTTCAATGAGCCCTGAATAGCCTTTATAAACTAGCACATGGAAAGAAACTAGGATTAAAAACCAAAATTGTGAAGACGCAATCATGCTTCTCGTGAAAAAATCCAAAGAAAAAAAATTTGAGTGCTTGTGTATAAAGGAATGAACGAACAGAATGGTGATAGTGTGCTCAAATGATACCTTAAGCCAACCTCACGTGTAAAAGTCAGATGTGACAAAATGCCGCACAACCTGAGAAAGCCATAAAAAAAAAAACATGATGGTGCACATGCCCCATGTCCATAAACAACACTCACTGGTTACTGAAAGCCGATAACCAAACTGTACAGCTGTGTGACTGCTGCTCAAGCTCAAGATCTGGTAGAAAATTGGCATGTTCAGTACCCTATCTATATACAATCAATATAGACTCTGCACTCTGTAATAGACAAATGAACAAATCATCATTACCTCACAACTGAAGTAAATTCAGCCCAATGGTAAAGAATGTCACAGGAAACACCAGAGTGTCTACCTACAACAAATGATGCTGATGTTACAAGACAATATCCACTATTGTGACCAACATCCCTTCAACCCTGCACTTCTTCTTTTCGTTAAAGTAGAAACTCTTATTTTACCTCGAATTCCTGAGATTGTGGTGAACATGCAGAAACTACTATCCGATATGTGCGAGTACTCTTTTTTCTTCCAGCTTGTAGTTTTTGAAGAATTTAATGAGAGCTCCGTGTTACAAGCAGACCCCCCAGGATATAGCGGCATGGATTAGCAAATTTAGCGGCACAAAAATGGAAATTTTGCAGCATTTTATTTGGCCATTTTTCCTACAACAAAGGGCTCAATAGCGTGGAGAGTGAGTAGCTGTCAAGCAGGGCATAGATCGGAGATTAGCAGAATGCCAAAAGGGTAAATAATGATAAGCCCTTAACAGTACAGTTAACATATCTCTCAATGCGCCTCCTGCAGAAAATTCCAGCCTGTAATTGCTAGCGTCTAGGATGCAATTATATTGGGTCGCATTAAATAAGGAGAATTAAATTCATCCGATTTTGTACAACTGCCGGCTGAACCTCGGGGCTGCAGAGCACGGTATTCTTATTTCATGTGTTACTCTTTTAAGAAAATAAGGCATCTATTTTAATGTTGGAGCCGGGCTCTCTTGTCTTTGTCTCTCTTTCTGTCTCTCTCTTTTTTCTTTGTCTTTCTCTCTCATTCTCTCTCTCGTTCTTTCTCTCTCTGTCTCTCTCTACCTCCCTTTCTTTCTTTTTTTTTTTTTTTATTTACTTGTTAGGCGCTGCTGCCACCCAAAGGGTATCCTGGCGCTGAGACTGCGTCTATCCTACAGGCATACTACCATTACATTTCTCTCTCTCTCTCTCTTTCTCTCTCTCTCTCTCTCTTTCTCTCTGTCTCTCTCTACCTCCCTCTTTCTTTCTCTATTTCTCTTTCTCTCTCTCTCTCTCGCTCTCTTTCTCTCTCTCTCTCTCTCTCTCTCTTGCCTGCGGAGGTAAATCCATGGAGCTGGAGACAGAGGCTGCAGCCCTGGACCAGTGACCCATCCATCACCCGCCCTTCCTTACACTCTTTCTGCCTCCCAATTCTCCCTCTCTTAGTTGTGTTTTGCCGCTTTTAGCTCCTCTATCTTCCTTCCTGTTTCACTCTTTCCACTGTCCCATTCAGCTTTCTGTTTCTCATGCCCCCCCTTTCTGTGCCTCATTCACTCATCCTCTCTCTCTCTCTCACAGACACACACACACATCTTTCTCTCCTTATCGATATCTCTCTCATCAGCCCAGTCTCTTCTCCCCTGTCCCTCTCTCTTTTCATCTTCGGATCTCTCTAGCACCCTGCCTCTCTAGTTCTCTCTTGTCGCCCTCTCTCCCTTCCTCGCCCTCTCTTCTATCTCTAGCTCTCATACTTTCGTTCTTCCAGACACTGTCTTTCTTCCCCTTCCTCTCTCGCCCTCTTTCTCGTGCATTCATCCTCCCTCTTTCTCTCCTGCTAACTCCTCTCTACTTTTCTCCACCTTTCACTTTCATTCGCCCAGTTTCTCTCACCCCCTACTACCCTTTCCTTCTTTCCCACCTCTATGACTTATTTGCTCACTCCCCCTCTCTTTCACCCCTTCTTTCTCGTCTCACCTGCCCCATACCCTCAGTTTTAATTCTTGCTCCCCCTCTTTACCTTTGCGCTCCACCTTTTACCTTTACTCTCCCATTTTCTTTCACTCCTACCCTTTCCTTCTAAACCCACCACTCTCCCTTGGTTTCACCCCTTTCCTCTACTCACACATGTGCCCCCAGCCACTCTCCCTTGCTTTCACCCCTTTCCTCTACTCACACATGTGCCCCCAGCCACTCTCCCTTGCTTTCACCCCTTTCCTCTCCTCACACTTGTGCCCCCGTCACTCCCCCTTGCTTTCATCCCTTTCCTCTCCTCACACATGTACCCCCAGCCACTCTCCCTTTCTTTCACCCCTTTCTTCTCCTCACACGTGCCTCCACCCCCTCTTTCCCTCTCCCTCCGGTCTGTGGTCCTCCGTGCAGGCAGCCGATGGTAACTGCCGCTCGCATCCTCCGGAGAGAAACCCCGGGATCTCGCAGAACGACAAAGATCTGACACTAGAGCACGAAAAAAGAAAAGCCCGAAATCAACCAGCTCTAAAAATGAACCGGAGGAGGAGAGGGGGCGCTTCTCCCCAAATGAAGGGCAGAAACTATCAGCACGCGAGGGGGCCTGGCTGCCCCCCGCCTCCGTGCCCTGTTTGTATGTCTGAGGTATGTTTGTGCCGAGGCTCACACAGTGTGAAACTGGATGAGCTGCGATGTGATAGCCAGGAGGATGAACATTCAAGCTGCAGCACAGAGAAGGAGGTGACAAGAACGGATATTCAGAGCGCGCATCACTCTGTTCCAGCAGAGAGATGAAGAGATCTGTGAGCAGTATAGGCTGGACTCTGCCACCATTATGGTCTTGATTGCTGAGCTGAAACCCATGCTTTCAACACCCAACATGCAGGACCCAAACCATCCAACCACATGTGCAGGTCCTGTGTTCACTGTACTTACTGGCATATGGGAGTTTCCAGGGGGTGATAGCAGCAGCAGGAGGGGTCTCCCAGAGTTGCCAATCGTGCTCCGTCCATGCATTCTTGGAGGCAATGGTACAGAGGCTACATCATCACAACCAATTTGCCAACACACAACAGGCATTACAGCAAACATAACAGGACTTATATCAGATTGCCCAATTTCACCATGTCATTGGCTGCATATATGGGACCCATGTAGCCCTCTCACCCCCTCAAACAATGAGTATGTATTCTAGAACCACAAATCATATTCTATCAATATACAGGTCATCTGCAATGCTAAACATATCATAACAGATATAGTTGTAAAACACCCTGCCAGTACACATGACTCCTTTATATTCAGACAGAGTTGGATATACACTCGTCTCACTGGTGGTGAATTTGGAGAGGGCTACCTGCTAGGTAAATGCATGTCTAGCACTCTAACATACAGCTAAGGTCAGAAGTGAGAGGCCAGTGATTAACTGAATATCTTTCATCCTGTAGGTGACAGTGCATGTGCTGTAAGAGATTTCATACTCACACCATACCTCAATCCAGCAAATTAAAGGGAGCGAAGATACAATCGCACATACAAATCAACGTGCTGTGTAATTGAGTAGACATTTGGGATACTGAGGAGCAGGTTCCCCTGCCTCCATAAAAGCAGAGGAGCACTACAATACAGCCCAGAGACCTGCTGCAAGATTGCGGCTACTTGATCCATGCTCCACAACATTGCAACTAGAAAAGGCATAGCAGTTGAACTCACCGATACAGATTCAGATTCGGATGAGGGCCCAGGTCCACGTTGCAGACCAGCAGGTGGTGTAGGGTTAGCTGTGGCCCAACAGAGATGTGATGAGATTACGCAAAACTATTTCTAGGTGGGTAATGATGACACAATGCAAATGTTGATTTGTGTGTGACTGTGTTTTATTTTTCCTTTAGCTGCAGGATAAAAATTAGTCACACAGCCCAAAAACACATGGTGGCACAGTGTCTTGTACATGTCATGTCCACAGTGCATGGATGAAGGCTAAACAAAAGACCACATGCCATGGATTAATTCACCCATTGGCACTTGCTGTGGTAACAGTTTTTTTTTTGCGTGCACGTCCTGCTGTTGCACACTCAGAGTGCTGACTGCTCAACTCTTGAGGCATTCGATGGTGTTCCCTTCCTCACACTGCATCGTCTATGTTTGAGAATTGGTGGAGGGATGCTGCTTCTGCTTGACATCTCCTCACGATCCCATCCATGGTAGCTGTCTGCAGCTGGTCTACTGCATCTGTCACCTGCACCAACCCTTTGGCCACATCCTGGCTGCAGTCTTTCGTTTCAACCTGTATGCTAACTGACTGGCGTGACAGCACGGACGTGGCATTAGACAGGCAGTTGACTGCTTTGCTATAAGTGTCCAGACGGGTGTAGAGACATTTTTTACCCCTGCGTCTGGATGCCTGGTCTCTTTTCATGGTGGTGACAGAGCTCGGGTTCACCTGCTCAGGATTTTACCATACTCACCTGGGCCCATACACACTTACACACTTTGAACAGGTAAACCTATGCTTTAAACCAGTAGCATTTACTTTTAGCACCTATACCTTTGGCTTACCAATCCTTGTCACTGGTACCTAGAGTCCTAAGGGATCAAGGGAGTTAGCAAGAAAATAGGTAGTCAATAACATTTGCATTCATAAATAACCACAGACTCGGAAAAGATTTAAACGCTTTATCTAAATATTTTTTTAACAATCTGAGTCCATACTAAATTAGTCAGAGTTTGTTCAATTAAGAAGAGTATAATCAAAGCAATATGATGCGGAAATATCATGAAACTTTCTTTAAGCATTGAAACATTGGAAGAGTAAGAAAAGGGAATCGGCACAATGACATACCCTTACAACTTTTCTAATTACCTAGAATGGTGTGAAGACCAACCCTGGCCACAGGCTGGGGTAAAGGACAGGACCCCCGATAGTGCAGGTGCCAACAGGATAGAACAGGTGCAGACCGGAAATCGGGATAGGTACGGACCAAATTGGATCAGGACAGGACAACCGCAGGTCAGGACGGGCACCCACAGCTAAAGTGCAACGTCAGCGTCACACCCCTCTCTGCAGCTAACGGTCGGACCCCAATTGGGCTTTCGAACTCCTCTCCCACAGAACCCCAATTGGGTTATCAAACTCCTTCCCAGAACCCCGATTGGGTTATCGAATCTTCTGACAGAGTGCTCCGCCAGCACCTCTGCTCCTGAATCTTCTGACAGAGTGCTCCGCCAGCAGCTCTGCTCTCGATCACTTATTGAGTGCATTGGGTCAGTGACAGGTCAGCTATTCGGACAAGTCGGACAATCTAACTAGCTAAGCCTACCTTAGGTACACCATTTTCCAGGGCAGTGTACCACCCCCCAATGTTGCAAATGTGTGAATTCCCCCAATTTGATTGGTCAAAAGACGAGGAGAGGTCATCACACCATTCCAGTTATGAGGCCATGCTCTTCAATATTTAGATCAATGTTCCCGCCCAATATTTTATTTTCCCATGCATTTTTATTCCACCCGACAATGGATATTTCAATAGCAATACAATGTATAAGTTAACATCCTCTTGAAAGTTCAGGAGGTCGAGTTCTCTTAAACATCTTCTAGAAAGTCAGGAGTTGGCAGGAACTCAATGCCATGGCTTGCACACTAGGGTGAATTCTGCGCACGCCCAGTTTCAGGACCCAAGATGGAGCAACATTGTTCTCGATTGGTCAGAACAAGAGCTAATAGCAAAGTCAAAGAAAATAGTTTTAGAACAAAGAATAAATGAATGCACTGTATACCACTTATCTCTTCTCTATTCCCATTACTATATTTTAACTACAGCATTAGGGATTATGCAGAACAAACAACTTAGTAAAAGCTGCAATGCAAGCGTTAGTGTATGAGAACCTAGAACAGCCATTTTTAGTTTTGACAATCCCTCGGTGGGGAGCTGCACGTGCCGCTGAGAGGAGAGTGGAGCGTGACTCGTGGGAGCAGCACACGCCGGGGAGCAGAGGCTGCTAACAGTGGGAGGAGGCAGCCGCGGAAAGCCGTCCCTTCTCCGCGCATGTGAATGTGAATGTTTTTAACAAGGCCTGTAAATCAGGTCTGCCCAGTTCGTGGTCAGTAATAGTGCCCATCTTTAAAAAGGGCAATAGAGGGGACTCTAGTTGTTATTCCGCCGTAAAGGTGCTCGGTAGGGTGGTACTCAGTAAACTCATGGGTTGGCTATCCGAAACCAAAACCCTATCAAAACTGCAACATGGATTCAGGAAAGACAGGGGCACAATTGATCAATGCCTCAATTTAAATCTTTTAATCGGGAAGTATATAGTCCCCAAGAAGGGTACATTTTATCTGGCATTTATGGACCTTTCCTCGGCCTTTGACCGAGTGAATAGGTCCAAACTTTGGGTTATGCCCCTGAAATTAGGTGTTGACAGAAATATTGTGCACTTCCTAGCCGATAATCATAGGGATTTTCCTGCCACTGTGAGATATGATAATAGGGGTAATAGCACCGGGGGAATACGTATTGTAAATGGTGTTAGGCAGGGGTACATCTTGGCCCCATTACTCTTCACCCTTTATATTAACAACCTGGACCAAGTCCTAGATGAAGCTTGTAAAGACATCCCACGTGTAGGAGGGCGCCTGATTCCGGCACTCCTCTATGTGGATGATGCCGCCCTCCTAGCACGAACGGCGGTAGGACTACAACTTCTTTTTAATTCCTTTGCCGTTTTTATGAAATCCTTAGACCTTAGCGTCAATTTTACTAAATCCAATGTCATAACTGGTCACAAACCGAAAAGGGTTCAAATTTTCCATTGTGAGGGCAATGTGCTTACCAGGGTCCCTACCTTTCCCTATCTGGTTATCATTTTTGACGATCAAGGTACATGGACCACGCAAATACACGCCAACAGAAACATTCTGGCCAGATCTACATCAGATGTTTTGGGCTTTGTGTGTAGACTAGGGGCCAGACCAATGCAAGCCCTTCTAAAAATATATGGTGCAAAATGTATTTCCCTCGCAATGAATGGTGCAGACATTTGGGGTATTAGAAATACAAAGGAAATTCAATTTGTTGAGAACAAGTTTTTTAAAAACCTTCTATCTGTGCCGCAATCCACGTCTGGCTATATTGTCCATCAGGAGTTTGAAGCTGGCTTTTTGGAGGATTTAATTGCTATTGCACCTCTCCTGAAGTGGATTTGTACATGGTTAAACCCCGAATTAGATTTGAATCGTGAAGTATTAAGAGACTGTTTGGCTCTTGATAAAGCGAACCGTATCCCCTGGCTGAGTTATGTCCCGGGTTGGAAAAAGGTGGAGCACCTAGGGGCATGTTCCTGTGATGATTTTTCTACCCGGAATACTATGCACTTTATTTTTTTTTGTGAGACATTTTTATACTTACGGAAGCGTTTTATTCTCCCTATTTTAAAAGATCAAGGCTTTTTGCAAGTTAAGCCAGCTTTTCTCTATTCACAGCTGCTATCTATTGTGTGGGAGACCTTTAGTATAGCCAGCTTTCTGACTTCAACAGTTAGATTGAGGAAGAATATTAAGAAAAAGGCAACTTATTTTCTTGATTTAGTTTGCATTACCTAAATTTAATTATGGTTTTAAATGGATTTGCGGTCTTAAAGAAAGTATCCAAATGAATTATGTACCAGTTTTGATACTCACTCCAGGTCAAAAAAATCTTTTTATTGTGACTCATGGTTTTATTATCAATTTTTTATGTATTGTATAGTATGCTTTTATGGTTTTAAACTAACCGAATAAAGTACTTTTGACTGACTGACTAGTTCTAGTGCGCAGAAGCAAAGTTTTCCCACCAAGCAGTAAGTACGTCATCTCACGTGAGTGTGACAGACCCATGCGCAGAAAGGTTGGTACTCAGTAAACTCATGGGTTGGCTATCCGAAACCAAAACCCTATCAAAACTGCAACATGGATTCAGGAAAGACAGGGGCACAATTGATCAATGCCTCAATTTAAATCTTTTGATCGGGAAGTATATAGTCCCCAAGAAGGGTACATTTTATCTGGCATTTATGGACCTTTCCTCGGCCTTTGACCGAGTGAATAGGTCCAAACTTTGGGTTATGCCCCTGAAATTAGGTGTTGACAGAAATATTGTGCACTTCCTAGCCGATAATCATAGGGATTTAACTGCCACTGTGAGATATGATAATAGGGGTAATAGCACCGGGGGAATACGTATTGTAAATGGTGTTAGGCAGGGGTACATCTTGGCCCCTTTACTCTTCACCCTTTATATTAACAACCTGGACCAAGTCCTAGATGAAGCTTGTAAAGACATCCCACGTGTAGGAGGGCGCCTGATTCCGGCACTCCTCTATGCGGATGATGCCGCCCTCCTAGCACGAACGGCGGTAGGACTACAACTTCTTTTGAATTCCTTTGCCGTTTTTATGAAATCCTTAGACCTTAGCGTAAATTTTACTAAATCCAATGTCATGATAACTGGTCACAAACCGAAAAGGGTTAAAACTTTCCATTGTGAGGGCAATGTGCTTACCAGGGTCCGTACCTTTCCCTATCTGGTTATCATTTTTGACGATCAAGGTACATGGACCACGCAAATACAAGCCAAAAGAAACATTCTGGCCAGATCTACATCAGCTGTTTTGGGCTTTGTGTGTAGACTAGGGGCCAAACCAATGCAAGCCGTTCTAAAAATATATGGTGCGGAATGTATTTCCCTCGCAATGTATGGTGCAGACATTTGGGGTATTAGAAATACTAAGGAAATTCAATTTGTTGAGAACAAGTTTTTTAAAAACCTTCTATCTGTGCCGCAATCCACGTCTGGCTATATTGTCCATCAGGAGTTTGAAGCTGGCTTTTTGGAGGATTTTAATTGCTATTGCACCTCTCCTGAAGTGGATTTGTACATGGTTAAACCCCGAATTAGATTTGAATCGTGAAGTATTAAGAGACTGTTTGGCTCTTGATAAAGCGAACCGTATCCCCTGGCTGAGTTATGTCCCGGGTTGGAAAAAGGTGGAGCACCGCATGTTCCTGTGATGATTTTTCTCCCCAGGATACTATGCACTTTATTTTTTTTTGTGAGCCATTTTTATACTTACGGAAGCGTTTTATTCTCCCTATTTTAAAAGATCAAGGCTTTTTGCAAGTTAAGCCAGCTTTTCTCTATTTACAGCTGCTATCTAATGTGTGGGAGACCTTTAGTATAGCCAGCTTTCTTACTGCAACAGTTAGATTGAGGAAGAATATTAAGAAAAAGGCAACTTATTTTCGTGATTTAGTTTGCATTACCTAAATTTAATTATGGTTTTAAATGGATTTGCGGTCTTAAAGAAAGTATCCAAATGAATTATGTACCAGTTTTGATACTCACTCCAGGTCAAAAAAATCTTTTTATTGTGACTCATGGTTTTATTATCAATTTTTTATGTATTGTATAGTATGCTTTTATGGTTTTAAACTAACCGAATAAAGTACTTTTGACTGACTGACTAGTTCTAGTGCGCAGAAGCAAAGTTTTCCCACCAAGCAGTAAGTACGTCATCTCACGTGAGTGTGACAGACCCATGCGCAGAAAGGTTGGTACTCAGTAAACTCATGGGTTGGCTATCCGAAACCAAAACCCTATCAAAACTGCAACATGGATTCAGGAAAGACAGGGGCACAATTGATCAATGCCTCAATTTAAATCTTTTGATCGGGAAGTATATAGTCCCCAAGAAGGGTACATTTTATCTGGCATTTATGGACCTTTCCTTGGCCTTTGACAGAGTGAATAGGTCCAAACTTTGGGTTATGCCCCTGAAATTAGGTGTTGACAGAAATATTGTGCACTTCCTAGCCGATAATCATAGGGATTTAACTGCCACTGTGAGAATGATAATAGGGGTAATAGCACCGGGGGAATACGTATTGTAAATGGTGTTAGGCAGGGGTACATCTTGGCCCCTTTACTCTTCACCCTTTATATTAACAACCTGGACCAAGTCCTAGATGAAGCTTGTAAAGACATCCCACGTGTAGGAGGGCGCCTGATTCCGGCACTCCTCTATGCGGATGATGCCGCCCTCCTAGCACGAACGGCGGTAGGACTACAACTTCTTTTTAATTCCTTTGCCGTTTTTATGAAATCCTTAGACCTTAGTGTCAATTTTACTAAATCCAATGTCATAACTGGTCACAAACCGAAAAGGGTTCAAATTTTCCATTGTGAGGGCAATGTGCTTACCAGGGTCCCTACCTTTCCCTATCTGGTTATCATTTTTGACGATCAAGGTACATGGACCACGCAAATACACGCCAACAGAAACATTCTGGCCAGATCTACATCAGATGTTTTGGGCTTTGTGTGTAGACTAGGGGCCAGACCAATGCAAGCCCTTCTAAAAATATATGGTGCAAAATGTATTTCCCTCGCAATGAATGGTGCAGACATTTGGGGTATTAGAAATACAAAGGAAATTCAATTTGTTGAGAACAAGTTTTTTAAAAACCTTCTATCTGTGCCGCAATCCACGTCTGGCTATATTGTCCATCAGGAGTTTGAAGCTGGCTTTTTGGAGGATTTAATTGCTATTGCACCTCTCCTGAAGTGGATTTGTACATGGTTAAACCCCGAATTAGATTTGAATCGTGAAGTATTAAGAGACTGTTTGGCTCTTGATAAAGCGAACCGTATCCCCTGGCTGAGTTATGTCCCGGGTTGGAAAAAGGTGGAGCACCTAGGGGCATGTTCCTGTGATGATTTTTCTACCCGGAATACTATGCACTTTATTTTTTTTTGTGAGACATTTTTATACTTACGGAAGCGTTTTATTCTCCCTATTTTAAAAGATCAAGGCTTTTTGCAAGTTAAGCCAGCTTTTCTCTATTCACAGCTGCTATCTATTGTGTGGGAGACCTTTAGTATAGCCAGCTTTCTGACTTCAACAGTTAGATTGAGGAAGAATATTAAGAAAAAGGCAACTTATTTTCTTGATTTAGTTTGCATTACCTAAATTTAATTATGGTTTTAAATGGATTTGCGGTCTTAAAGAAAGTATCCAAATGAATTATGTACCAGTTTTGATACTCATTCCAGGTCAAAAAAATCTTTTTATTGTGACTCATGGTTTTATTATCAATTTTTTATGTATTGTATAGTATGCTTTTATGGTTTTAAACTAACCGAATAAAGTACTTTTGACTGACTGACTAGTTCTAGTGCGCAGAAGCAAAGTTTTCCCACCAAGCAGTAAGTACGTCATCTCACGTGAGTGTGACAGACCCATGCGCAGAAAGGTTGGTACTCAGTAAACTCATGGGTTGGCTATCCGAAACCAAAACCCTATCAAAACTGCAACATGGATTCAGGAAAGACAGGGGCACAATTGATCAATGCCTCAATTTAAATCTTTTGATCGGGAAGTATATAGTCCCCAAGAAGGGTACATTTTATCTGGCATTTATGGACCTTTCCTCGGCCTTTGACCGAGTGAATAGGTCCAAACTTTGGGTTATGCCCCTGAAATTAGGTGTTGACAGAAATATTGTGCACTTCCTAGCCGATAATCATAGGGATTTAACTGCCACTGTGAGATATGATAATAGGGGTAATAGCACCGGGGGAATACGTATTGTAAATGGTGTTAGGCAGGGGTACATCTTGGCCCCTTTACTCTTCACCCTTTATATTAACAACCTGGACCAAGTCCTAGATGAAGCTTGTAAAGACATCCCACGTGTAGGAGGGCGCCTGATTCCGGCACTCCTCTATGCGGATGATGCCGCCCTCCTAGCACGAACGGCGGTAGGACTACAACTTCTTTTGAATTCCTTTGCCGTTTTTATGAAATCCTTAGACCTTAGCGTAAATTTTACTAAATCCAATGTCATGATAACTGGTCACAAACCGAAAAGGGTTAAAACTTTCCATTGTGAGGGCAATGTGCTTACCAGGGTCCGTACCTTTCCCTATCTGGTTATCATTTTTGACGATCAAGGTACATGGACCACGCAAATACAAGCCAAAAGAAACATTCTGGCCAGATCTACATCAGCTGTTTTGGGCTTTGTGTGTAGACTAGGGGCCAAACCAATGCAAGCCGTTCTAAAATATATGGTGCGGAATGTATTTCCCTCGCAATGTATGGTGCAGACATTTGGGGTATTAGAAATACTAAGGAAATTCAATTTGTTGAGAACAAGTTTTTTAAAAACCTTCTATCTGTGCCGCAATCCACGTCTGGCTATATTGTCCATCAGGAGTTTGAAGCTGGCTTTTTGGAGGATTTTAATTGCTATTGCACCTCTCCTGAAGTGGATTTGTACATGGTTAAACCCCGAATTAGATTTGAATCGTGAAGTATTAAGAGACTGTTTGGCTCTTGATAAAGCGAACCGTATCCCCTGGCTGAGTTATGTCCCGGGTTGGAAAAAGGTGGAGCACCGCATGTTCCTGTGATGATTTTTCTCCCCAGGATACTATGCACTTTATTTTTTTTTGTGAGCCATTTTTATACTTACGGAAGCGTTTTATTCTCCCTATTTTAAAAGATCAAGGCTTTTTGCAAGTTAGGCCAGCTTTTCTCTATTTACAGCTGCTATCTAATGTGTGGGAGACCTTTAGTATAGCCAGCTTTCTTACTGCAACAGTTAGATTGAGGAAGAATATTAAGAAAAAGGCAACTTATTTTCGTGATTTAGTTTGCATTACCTAAATTTAATTATGGTTTTAAATGGATTTGCGGTCTTAAAGAAAGTATCCAAATGAATTATGTACCAGTTTTGATACTCACTCCAGGTCAAAAAAATCTTTTTATTGTGACTCATGGTTTTATTATCAATTTTTTATGTATTGTATAGTATGCTTTTATGGTTTTAAACTAACCGAATAAAGTACTTTTGACTGACTGACTAGTTCTAGTGCGCAGAAGCAAAGTTTTCCCACCAAGCAGTAAGTACGTCATCTCACGTGAGTGTGACAGACCCATGCGCAGAAAGGTTGGTACTCAGTAAACTCATGGGTTGGCTATCCGAAACCAAAACCCTATCAAAACTGCAACATGGATTCAGGAAAGACAGGGGCACAATTGATCAATGCCTCAATTTAAATCTTTTGATCGGGAAGTATATAGTCCCCAAGAAGGGTACATTTTATCTGGCATTTATGGACCTTTCCTCGGCCTTTGACAGAGTGAATAGGTCCAAACTTTGGGTTATGCCCCTGAAATTAGGTGTTGACAGAAATATTGTGCACTTCCTAGCCGATAATCATAGGGATTTAACTGCCACTGTGAGATATGATAATAGGGGTAATAGCACCGGGGGAATACGTATTGTAAATGGTGTTAGGCAGGGGTACATCTTGGCCCCTTTACTCTTCACCCTTTATATTAACAACCTGGACCAAGTCCTAGATGAAGCTTGTAAAGACATCCCACGTGTAGGAGGGCGCCTGATTCCGGCACTCCTCTATGCGGATGATGCCGCCCTCCTAGCACGAACGGCGGTAGGACTACAACTTCTTTTGAATTCCTTTGCCGTTTTTATGAAATCCTTAGACCTTAGCATCAATTTTACTAAATCCAATGTCATGATAACTGGTCACAAACCGAAAAGGGTTAAAACTTTCCATTGTGAGGGCAATGTGCTTACCAGGGTCCCTACCTTTCCCTATCTGGTTATCATTTTTGACGATCAAGGTACATGGACCACGCAAATACACGCCAAAAGAAACATTCTGGCCAGATCTACATCAGCTGTTTTGGGCTTTGTGTGTAGACTAGGGGCCAAACCAATGCAATCCCTTGTAAAAATATATGGTGCGGAATGTATTTCCCTCGCAATGTATGGTGCAGACATTTGGGGTATTAGAAATACAAAGGAAATTCAATTTGTTGAGAACAAGTTTTTTAAAAACCTTCTATCTGTGCCGCAATCCACGTCTGACTATATTGTCCATCAGGAGTTTGGAGCTGGCTTTTTGGAAGGATTTAATTGCTATTGCACCTCTCCTGAAGTGGATTTGTACATGGTTAAACCCCGAATTAGATTTTAATCGTGAAGTATTAAGAGACTGTTTGGCTCTTGAAAAAGCGAACTGTATCCCCTGGCTGAGTTATGTCCCATGTTGGAAAAAGGTGGAGCACCTAGGGGCATGTTCCTGTGATGATTTTTCTACCCGGGATACTATGCACTTTATTTTTTTTTGTGAGCCATTTTTATACTTACGGCAGCGTTTTATTCTCCCTATTTTAAAAGATCAAGGCTTTTTGCAAGTTAAGCCAGCTTTTCTCTATTTACAGCTGCTATCTAATGTGTGGGAGACCTTTAGTATAGCCAGCTTTCTTACTGCAACAGTTAGATTGAGGAAGAATATTAAGAAAAAGGCAACTTATTTTCGTGATTTAGTTTGCATTACCTAAATTTAATTATGGTTTTAAATGGATTTGCGGTCTTAAAGAAAGTATCCAAATGAATTATGTACCAGTTTTGATACTCACTCCAGGTCAAAAAAATCTTTTTATTGTGACTCATGGTTTTATTATCAATTTTTTATGTATTGTATAGTATGCTTTTATGGTTTTAAACTAACCGAATAAAGTACTTTTGACTGACTGACTAGTTCTAGTGCGCAGAAGCAAAGTTTTCCCACCAAGCAGTAAGTACGTCATCTCACGTGAGTGTGACAGACCCATGCGCAGAAAGGTTGGTACTCAGTAAACTCATGGGTTGGCTATCCGAAACCAAAACCCTATCAAAACTGCAACATGGATTCAGGAAAGACAGGGGCACAATTGATCAATGCCTCAATTTAAATCTTTTGATCGGGAAGTATATAGTCCCCAAGAAGGGTACATTTTATCTGGCATTTATGGACCTTTCCTCTGCCTTTGACAGAGTGAATAGGTCCAAACTTTGGGTTATGCCCCTGAAATTAGGTGTTGACAGAAATATTGTGCACTTCCTAGCCGATAATCATAGGGATTTAACTGCCACTGTGAGATATGATAATAGGGGTAATAGCACCGGGGGAATACGTATTGTAAATGGTGTTAGGCAGGGGTACATCTTGGCCCCTTTACTCTTCACCCTTTATATTAACAACCTGGACCAAGTCCTAGATGAAGCTTGTAAAGACATCCCACGTGTAGGAGGGCGCCTGATTCCGGCACTCCTCTATGCGGATGATGCCGCCCTCCTAGCACGAACGGCAGTAGGACTACAACTTCTTTTTAATTCCTTTGCCGTTTTTATGAAATCCTTAGACCTTAGCGTCAATTTTACTAAATCCAATGTCATAACTGGTCACAAACCGAAAAGGGTTCAAATTTTCCATTGTGAGGGCAATGTGCTTACCAGGGTCCCTACCTTTCCCTATCTGGTTATCATTTTTGACGATCAAGGTACATGGACCACGCAAATACACGCCAACAGAAACATTCTGGCCAGATCTACATCAGATGTTTTGGGCTTTGTGTGTAGACTAGGGGCCAGACCAATGCAAGCCCTTCTAAAAATATATGGTGCAAAATGTATTTCCCTCGCAATGAATGGTGCAGACATTTGGGGTATTAGAAATACAAAGGAAATTCAATTTGTTGAGAACAAGTTTTTAAAAACCTTCTATCTGTGCCGCAATCCACGTCTGGCTATATTGTCCATCAGGAGTTTGAAGCTGGCTTTTTGGAGGATTTAATTGCTATTGCACCTCTCCTGAAGTGGATTTGTACATGGTTAAACCCCGAATTAGATTTGAATCGTGAAGTATTAAGAGACTGTTTGGCTCTTGATAAAGCGAACCGTATCCCCTGGCTGAGTTATGTCCCGGGTTGGAAAAAGGTGGAGCACCTAGGGGCATGTTCCTGTGATGATTTTTCTACCCGGAATACTATGCACTTTATTTTTTTTTGTGAGACATTTTTATACTTACGGAAGCGTTTTATTCTCCCTATTTTAAAAGATCAAGGCTTTTTGCAAGTTAAGCCAGCTTTTCTCTATTCACAGCTGCTATCTATTGTGTGGGAGACCTTTAGTATAGCCAGCTTTCTGACTTCAACAGTTAGATTGAGGAAGAATATTAAGAAAAAGGCAACTTATTTTCTTGATTTAGTTTGCATTACCTAAATTTAATTATGGTTTTAAATGGATTTGCGGTCTTAAAGAAAGTATCCAAATGAATTATGTACCAGTTTTGATACTCACTCCAGGTCAAAAAAATCTTTTTATTGTGACTCATGGTTTTATTATCAATTTTTTATGTATTGTATAGTATGCTTTTATGGTTTTAAACTAACCGAATAAAGTACTTTTGACTGACTGACTAGTTCTAGTGCGCAGAAGCAAAGTTTTCCCACCAAGCAGTAAGTACGTCATCTCACGTGAGTGTGACAGACCCATGCGCAGAAAGGTTGGTACTCAGTAAACTCATGGGTTGGCTATCCGAAACCAAAACCCTATCAAAACTGCAACATGGATTCAGGAAAGACAGGGGCACAATTGATCAATGCCTCAATTTAAATCTTTTGATCGGGAAGTATATAGTCCCCAAGAAGGGTACATTTTATCTGGCATTTATGGACCTTTCCTCGGCCTTTGACCGAGTGAATAGGTCCAAACTTTGGGTTATGCCCCTGAAATTAGGTGTTGACAGAAATATTGTGCACTTCCTAGCCGATAATCATAGGGATTTAACTGCCACTGTGAGATATGATAATAGGGGTAATAGCACCGGGGGAATACGTATTGTAAATGGTGTTAGGCAGGGGTACATCTTGGCCCCTTTACTCTTCACCCTTTATATTAACAACCTGGACCAAGTCCTAGATGAAGCTTGTAAAGACATCCCACGTGTAGGAGGGCGCCTGATTCCGGCACTCCTCTATGCGGATGATGCCGCCCTCCTAGCACGAACGGCGGTAGGACTACAACTTCTTTTGAATTCCTTTGCCGTTTTTATGAAATCCTTAGACCTTAGCGTAAATTTTACTAAATCCAATGTCATGATAACTGGTCACAAACCGAAAAGGGTTAAAACTTTCCATTGTGAGGGCAATGTGCTTACCAGGGTCCGTACCTTTCCCTATCTGGTTATCATTTTTGACGATCAAGGTACATGGACCACGCAAATACAAGCCAAAAGAAACATTCTGGCCAGATCTACATCAGCTGTTTTGGGCTTTGTGTGTAGACTAGGGGCCAAACCAATGCAAGCCGTTCTAAAAATATATGGTGCGGAATGTATTTCCCTCGCAATGTATGGTGCAGACATTTGGGGTATTAGAAATACTAAGGAAATTCAATTTGTTGAGAACAAGTTTTTTAAAAACCTTCTATCTGTGCCGCAATCCACGTCTGGCTATATTGTCCATCAGGAGTTTGAAGCTGGCTTTTTGGAGGATTTTAATTGCTATTGCACCTCTCCTGAAGTGGATTTGTACATAGTTAAACCCCGAATTAGATTTGAATCGTGAAGTATTAAGAGACTGTTTGGCTCTTGATAAAGCGAACCGTATCCCCTGGCTGAGTTATGTCCCGGGTTGGAAAAAGGTGGAGCACCGCATGTTCCTGTGATGATTTTTCTCCCCAGGATACTATGCACTTTATTTTTTTTTATGAGCCATTTTTATACTTACGGAAGCGTTTTATTCTCCCTATTTTAAAAGATCAAGGCTTTTTGCAAGTTAAGCCAGCTTTTCTCTATTTACAGCTGCTATCTAATGTGTGGGAGACCTTTAGTATAGCCAGCTTTCTTACTGCAACAGTTAGATTGAGGAAGAATATTAAGAAAAAGGCAACTTATTTTCGTGATTTAGTTTGCATTACCTAAATTTAATTATGGTTTTAAATGGATTTGCGGTCTTAAAGAAAGTATCCAAATGAATTATGTACCAGTTTTGATACTCACTCCAGGTCAAAAAAATCTTTTTATTGTGACTCATGGTTTTATTATCAATTTTTTATGTATTGTATAGTATGCTTTTATGGTTTTAAACTAACCGAATAAAGTACTTTTGACTGACTGACTAGTTCTAGTGCGCAGAAGCAAAGTTTTCCCACCAAGCAGTAAGTACGTCATCTCACGTGAGTGTGACAGATGCATGCGCAGAAAGGTTCCCGCGTTGCTGCGGCCATTTTGAGTTAATCGAGTTACAGTTAGTAAAAAGCACATTGAAAAGCTTCCCCTAGATACTAGAAATGTCGTGTGGTGCATTATTAGTAAGACAAAACATGTTTACTAGTGTATTACAGTTTATTTCGAGAGGGCTGAGTCCAAGCAAATCACTTTATGTGCAATCCTTGCTCCATCAGCGGCACATAGTTCTTTTATTGCACCCATCATTTCTCTGATACTGTCCGCACAGGCCTTATGTCCCTCATCCATTTTGTTGTTCATCTCTCTGATCCCCTCCTTCATATCAGTCAGGTTGTGGTTCACATACACCAGCTGTCTGTGTATTAACCTCATTGATTTTGATTGCAGGTGATGTACCTTGACCATGGTGTCCTCCAGGCAGGAAAACACTGTGGGATCCTCTGAAGCATCTGCACTGGTGGTTGCCCTTGGCCTGCGTCTCCTGCATGTTACTTCCCTAAGGTACTCAGGGGGCTGATAGTGGTCCTGTTGTATGTGCTGTTCCTGGTCTGGCTGCCCTTCATTCCCTATGAACTCTGGTTCACCCTCGAATAGTGGAAGTGGAGGCACAATCTGGCGGTGTCTCTGTGGGTCAGGTGGTGGAAGTGTCGACTGCTCTTGCCCTGCCTGGTCCTCCGTGCGTGCTGCCTCCTTAGCTCCTGAATTGTCATTCTGTGTTTCAGGTTGAACTGTAAATGAGAAAGCACATTTAAATTGTGTGTTCTGCTTCACATTCTTCACTACATAAATATTTCTGAATTTAGCTTAGCTAAGTACTGTCTATCGTTTTTTTTCCCTTTACTAATTCACTTCTACTGATTCTACTTTGCTGTGTATCATTGCTCCACTGTATTATGTGTTTGACTACATCTCCCATGATGCATTGCAGGTTGTGCTGTAAGAAGTGGAATGGAGTTGCATTGTTGCTTTGTAGTTGGTGCATTCCTGAGTGTGCGAGTGAGTTAGTAATGTGTCAGGGCATGATTTGGAATGCATCTTGCCTTGTCTGGTGTTTGGAGTGTTGGAGCTGTCGATGTCAGCTTCACCACTGATACTCTCAGGCAGTAGGGTGGACTCCACCAACTCCTCCAGGGGCGTGGATTCACTCTCAGAGGATGCTCCCCCACCAGTCTTCTTTGCCTCTGAAAGCCTGGTTGCCACCTGGTCCTTCGAACTGGAGTGCATATTGTACCAGCGCTTGCGTAGGTCAGCAACGGTGTGCTGGGTAACACTGATGCATTGACCTTTGCCTGGATGTTCAGCCATATTTTTCTTTTTTGAGATTCTGGCTCATGAATGGATTTTTTACCGAAAAGTAACTCATGGCTATGTACCATTTTTTCTATTAGGACCCCTTTCACTGAATGTATGCTTCCTTTTCCTCCCAGCCTCCTCCTTATCCTTCTCCTTCTCCTTCTCCTGGGGATCCATTTGGTTTGGGTGGTGTTGCAGTCCAAATTGGTGTGCTTCTCCTCCCAACCTCTCACACAGCCTCAGGCAATCAGAAACAGCATGGGCAGACACACTTCCTGGGTGTGATGTCATCAAGCTGCACCTAAATTGCCGATTCACTAAATTTGCAATTCCTTATTTGCGAATTCGCAAATAAGGAATCGCTATTAAGGAGTTCGCAAATGTATTCTGCGAATTTTAGGGAATTGCTAACTTTTCGCGATTTTTTTTACATCTCATGTTGCTATTCTCAACATGCGATTCGCATTTAGAGAATCGCATATTTCTTTTTTGATACATGTGCTTCTAAGTGCGGTTTCCAGGGGAACCCCTTAAATAAGCCAAACATTCTGTGTTCCAAATGGTTATGCAATAATGGTCTGTAAAATGTTCTTAGAAAAAGAGAAAAACACACCATGTACATATAAGACGTCTGGGCAACGCCTCGTAGTTCCTCCGGGGGAGAGGGGAACTTGTAGTCACACTCTGCAGAGAAAAATTATAATCAGAAAGACTAGGAAATTATTGCTAAGTTTGCCAAAGGATCCGGCAATAAATTTGGGCCATGCTTACCACTCAAACGTTCTACGTCTGCATACCAACCACATTAGTTGCACCCCAGTAAACTGCATCTTACTAGAGTGGTGGACACTGCCTGGTTAAATCCGGAGCTGGGCGTCCGAACGCTGCATCCTCGTGTTGTCAAAGCAGCTGGACCGCACGTTGGAAAGCAAAATGGCGGTCTCAAATGGAAGCTCACGTACAGTCCCATTAGCCTGTAGGTGGAAAGACAAGTTTGTGTTACATGAAGGGATCGCAGATGTGCCAAGGAATATCCTTGACTGGCAAGGTTGAAAAAATTATAAAAAGGGATTATGAAAAGAAAAAAAGAAGGGTCGCACACAGTACAGTATCTCTATTGATGTGTATATGGTGTCTACCACACCAGTCTCTCCAAACCCAATTTATAACGTACATGATTATAGGGGACCCTGAGGATACCCTAATAGTGAGGTTAAGAGGTGATTATACTGTCAATGTACCAGTTTGTATACCAGGTCCATTTACAGTGGCTCTATGACGTATGAGAAAAAGACCCTTGGTTATATTTCCTGATGTTTTAGTGTTCACCTGCTGAACTGCCCCCACAGAATATTATCGTTCAAGCCATCTGTATGCTTTTTTGAGTCTAAAAATCCATGGTTGTTGTCCTTCAAACAGTCTTGAGTCAGAATCCATTACTTCATGTATCTGTTCCAGGATGTCCCACTGGTAATCCTGTGTTGTATGTTTTTCTCTATGTAGTGGGTTGACATCTTAGTTGTCACATAGCCACACCATAAACCGCTGCGATGTTTGCATATTCTTGTTTATCTTTCTGGTTGTCATACCCACATAGTGTAGGTTACATGGGTAAGTTATCAAGTATACTACCCTTTTTCAGTTGCCAAGTAATTTGTTTATTGAAAAATATTGTTTTTGTCAAATTTGTCAAGTTGCAGGTGCTACAGCTGCCTCATGGGTAATACCCCATGAAAGGTGTTATAGTACTCTATATAGTTGTACTACTTCCCAGTCTGGTCCTCTGGCATGTATGTACCCGCAGGTCTTTGAGGCCTTTTTCTTGTTTGTGGGAGAACATTGGTTGTGGTATTTCCATGGACCCTCTATTCATGATATGCCAACGTTTATCGATGATTTTCTTCACCATGTTGGATGCTATGTTAAAGGTGGTGATGCATATTGGTCGTTCCTCCCTTCTCTTCTGTGGTCAGTTTCTAGGAGGGCATTCCTATTGCTGTTTTGAGCTCATTTTTTTCCCAGGATATCAGTTTTTGTGGGTATTTCCTGGCATGATTTTTGTAGTCTCTTAACATGGAACAGTTTCTCCTTAGACTCAAGAATTGCCCGAAAGGAAGGCTCTCCCTCAGATGTCTGGGATGAAAACAGACATATAACATAAGGCAATTTTTTAAAGTGGGTTTTTCATGGGTAGTTATTTTGAGAGACCCTTGTTCCACTGTTATATTCTAGTCAAGAAACACCAATTCTTGTATGCTCATGGTGTGAATGAATTTAAGAAATTAATTCTCTGTATTCAGCCATTCCAGGAAGCTATTTGCTGTCACTTCATTCCACTCTCAGATGACTAATACATCATCGATTTATCTTTTTCACAGTTTTATAAGTGGCAAGAAAAAATTCTGGGGTTTAAGGATTTTGTGTGTTTCCAAATTATGTACATAGAGGCCAGCTGCACTTGGTTTGAAAGGGCTTCCCATGCTAGTCCTGTGTTGTTGTAAGTAGAGTGTATCCTTGTACTTGAAGAAGTTATGGGTGAGAACACACTTACAAAAATTCATCACCACATTTTATGGGGTCTGAAAATCCCAATGTTGTTCAAAGAGGATTTCTTCAATTATGTTTAACGTTTCTAAATGTGGGAGTATTGTGTACAAGCTCTCAATATCCAGACCCATGAGCAAGTGAATGTCAGGGTTCTATTGTTTTGCCTTCATTACTCAGAGTAATGCTTTTGTATCCTTTATTTATGTGTTGGTCTTCTGGAGTATAGGTCTCAAAAAAGTATCCCTAAATATGGACAGAGGTTCTAGGATAGATCCTTTCCCTGATTCTATACGTCTCCCAGGTAGGTTATCCAAATCCTTCTGGCTATTAGGAATTGTTTTATTACCATGTCACTGTCATTAGCCAATTGATGAACTGCTACCTTCTCTTCTTTTGTGGTGCTGTGAAACACCTGCATGCCTCTTGGGTCTGGATTGCTAATTTCCTTTAGGGCTGCCTTCTCAAAAGTGAAGATTTCTACTGGGATATTGGAGGCAGGTGGGATAAAAGAGGATTTCACTTGTTCCTCATTTTGTGGGGGCTTACCTGAGAAAAAATCCTTCAGTCTGATCTTTCTGATGAATTTGTTCACCTCTCGGCTTAACGTCAATTCATCCAGATTGGCTATGGGGACAAAACCTAGACCTTTCTCCAGTATTCTCATTTGTGAAGTTGAGAGGGCTTTGTCAAGGCAATTCACCACTAGGATAGTCTGTGGCTGGCGAGTGCCTGAATGCTCGTGTCTGTGTACTTGGTCATACTTCTGGTAGTCACCCTGGCTTGTTCTTGTGTGGAGCCCACTGGACCTGATTCCCCCTCTTCATCCTGCCTCATGGGCATCCCTAACCTTGACCTAAAAAAGGTCTCTGTTGATTGTGACGGTAGTTTGGGTATGGACCATTTGGTGGGCTCGGGTACTATAATGGTTATCAGTGTATCTGAGGGGGTGGGTGGCCATAAAAGTATGGTGTAGGGAAAACCAGGGGACCATTTTACGGGCCCTATCCCCTTCCTTGTCCGTATCCCTGTACAGATGTCATTCTGTAGTTTCTCCTCCCTCTACGGGTAGCATTTCTACCTGTAATGGAGTAGGAGGTATTGGATCCCATATCGGAGCCATTAGTGTCGCTGTTGTAACCAGGGTTCTGTCCTGATGTAGTGTAGTCAACCCTGGCATAAGGGTAAACTCGTTTGTGTGTGAAATTGTTCAAATCTTTCTTAAATTTCTGGTATTTAGTCTATTTTATTGTTGCCTCAAAATTGTTAATGGTTTGGATAAGTTCACCCAGCCCTATCTTTAGGCTGGATACAGCTTGTTTTACCAGTCTATAATTTCGTGAATGACCAAATGAAAGGAGAACCACACCAGGTATATATATAATATATGTATTTATTCTAAACACATCCCTCTAGTCTCATAATGAGGCTAGAGGCAAAAGTACATAAGGAAATCTTAATATCACACAGTAAATTAGTACAATATAAGTTGAGCCCTAGGGGCGTACCAAACCATATATTAAGAAAGTGGTATAAGAACCATGACTTGCATAGACACAAGGCCTGAAGCCTGTAGAACTGCTGGGGCCACCAGGAACCACCCAAGGTAGTGACACAGGGGACCCACGGGGGACGCGTGCAGTGTATGAACACAGCCACGAATCACCATTAACTTCTATGGGGAAAGTCGGGGTTAGAATTTTAGAGTTAAACGGCACTTAGAAGAGGACTTGGAGCAAACCCCTGTAGAACTAGAGGGTTCTAGAGCCAACACCCATGGGAGCACCGGAGTACTCGAGTTACCTCACCCAGGGAAGCCGGGTGCATAGGTGTCTTTTGGTGTCGGGGTTCATCGTCGTTTTCAATGGCGATCTGCTGCAAAGCTGCTGGCGTCCAAGTGGAAAGTGTCAGGTGTGATCCAAGATTGGATCGAAGATGAGAAGAACCTGAAAGCAGAGGGCACAGAGTCCAGTCACTTGCCAGTGACCAGGGGCACGATAGTCGAATGCCCACCGATGTTGGGTGATTTCAGGTGAAGAAGGTGAAGTTTGACTCTTCAGCTACGAGGACCAGGAGGCATCGACGATGACCAGAATCTGGATTTGAGCTGCCCCATAAAGGATGTTGAGTGCTGCAGTGTCGGTTTCCGGATTGGCCCCAACAAACCTTGGCAACTGCAACTTACGCAGAAAGCAGAGAGAGGCTTTGGTGCAGACCAACAAGGTCTGAGGGACTCACCTCACAGTGGAGAGTCAGGGCACATCTGGAGCTACCAGGGAAGCCCAAGGAAAAGTACAGTTACCTTCGAGGGGACCCACCAGTCGATGGACCAGGGCTTGCAAAGGAGCCTTGAGCAGAAATGCCAGAAGTGGGCTCACGGAACACTCGTGGGGTGTAGGCCTACAATCTTCAGTGTAGGTGGTGCTCGAGGTCTGGGATACAAGTAACCCACAGCACAACTTCAAGAAAGCTTGGTAAGTTAATGCACAAGTAAATGTACACTTTGTCCAGGGGTTTCCGGTTCCACGTCACTCGTGAGGGTTGCGAGTCTCACCTTTGCTGGGGACTCGGGTCGGCCTTCGAGAAGTCTGGAAATCTTCTTCCTGGGCTGCAAATACTTCAGAGTCTGGCGGGAGCTTCAGAGATGCAGACTGGCAAATGCTTTGTTGGTGCCTGCTTGAGCAGAGAAATCACTCCTGGACCCCAAGAGAGATTCTTCTGTCCTCTAGTTTTTAGTAGAGCATCGAAGTTCGAGGATTCAGTTTCAGAGTTTCGTCCAGGTGTAATCTAAAGTCCTGTTGCCAGGGGTCCCTTACTTATACTAAGAAAAGGGTTTGGAGGTACTCTGGGGACCCACCTATGGGAGGGTTTGGAAAGAGGTGTGGCTACACCCATTTCCTTTGTCCAGTTTCATGCCAGAGCAGGGGCTGGCAGCCCCTGCTACCGGTTTGAACTGGGCTATGCACAGGGACACCAAATGTGCCCCCAGTGCAGACTTTCTGGCACTCTCTGAGTGCACCCACCCAGCCCCAATACACTAAAGCCTGTCTGGGAGGTGGTTACATCTCTCTGTGACAGGAAACCTATTGTCCAGGCTTCCCCTGCCGGAGTTTGGTCCAGCAGCAGGAGGTCAGACGCGTTTCTGTGGCTGCAGAATCCATTTTGTGGTGCTGGGGCTTGTTTAAACTATTACCCGACAGACCAGTGTGTATATGTCTCTCCTTCTAGAAGGGTGGAATTCTGCCCTCTCTGCCAGGACTGGCAGGGAGGTAGGATTCCAAAGTGTTTGACTCCAAACACAACATGTTTCCATGCAGCCATTCCAAAGTTAGCATTTACAGCGATGTTATAATGCACTTAAGAGTTTATGGTCTGGCTGCATCCCAGAACAGCCTCAGAGAATAGACTCTGAACTCTGCAGAGGGGTCCTTCTCATGCATGGGCACCCTCTCACACAACACCAAGCACTCTGCCTTCAGGACTGATAAGGCCTGCCATAGGAGTGACTGATAGGTTTATATGTGTCATTGATTAAAGGTAGATATAGGCAACCTCTATCTTAGTAAGGAGTGCATGCACCACCTTACCCAGGCTGCAGTAGCAGTCCTGTGGTGTCATTTTGGAAGGCTTCCCAGGGGTGGCATAATACATGCTGCATCCCCTGGTAGGCTTCTGGGATACCTATGCTCTTAGCACCTAGTGTACCATATACTAGGGACTCACAGGGTACCCTAGTAACCAAACTGGAGTGTACCTAAAGTACATGAAATCATTTTAGAGAGGAAGCAGCTAGGCTGGGGTCCTGGATAGCAGGGCCCCGGCCAGACTAAAATCGAATAACAGTGAAACACCAGCAAAAAAGTGGGGGTAACTATAGTAAGCAGTTCCTACTCTCCTACACACAGGTCCTTTCTTCCTGCCCTGTCTCCAGACTCAAAAGAAGGTGCTATGCAGCTCTTTGTGTGTGGACAGGACCCAGCCTATTCAGGTGTAAGTGTGAGGCTATGCCCAACTCCTCACTCTCAGACTCCCAGGAAGACGCATGAAGTCACACTCACCCTTCCTTTGTGTGTGGCTGTTTAGAGGAAATACACAAAGTGAATTGTCACCCATCCCAGCCAGTTATCAGAGAATGACAGCAGACACCAAATGCCTAAGTGCCAGAAAATGCCTAAAATTCAAAAATTCACATTTTCAGGATAGTAATGACAAGTTTTAATGTTATTATGGAAATAGATTTGTTCATTGATAACAATGAGATCACATCTTTGTTAATAGAATCACACATTCTGAACTCCACATCAACCTCAACTCACAAATATGTAGTCAGCAGGCCCTGAGACCTAGGCCCAGGATTACTGATTAATAGTCCACAGGTGGGAGAGTGCATAGCTTGCAGGGAAACACCAGGGCAGGAAGCTCTTTATCCATTCTAACAGTACAAAAGGGGGTGGTGATGGACGGAGCATCTGAATCAATCAAAGACTCACACCCAGTCAAAAGATCTGGGTTTAATCCATCACCGTTCTTTAGCCCACTCTGCCACCCCAGTTCAGACATGGCTATATGCAAATCAGTCTGACCCTGTGCCTTATGGGAACAGTCCAGCCCGAACTGCCAAGCCATGTCTTCCCTGGACCGGAAACAAGCTTCCGAGGACCGGTTTCTGGCATTCCAGCCGTCTTCAGCCCGGCTTGCTTGAATCCAGTGGCAAAGTGAGCAAGGGACTCACGTCTGAGCATACCCTGCCACACTTATGGCGGCCAAAAGCAGTACGAAAGGGGGTGGTGATGGACGGAACATCTGAATCAATCAAACACTCACACCCAGTCAAAAGATCTGGGTTGAATCCATCACCGTTCTTTAGCCCACTCTGCCACCCCAGTTCAGACATGGCTATATGCAAATCAGTCTGACCCTGTGCCTCATGGGAACAGTCCAGCCCGAACTGCCAAGCCATGTCTTCCCTGGACCGGAAACAAGCTTCCGAGGACCGGTTTCTGGCATTCCAGCCGTCTTCAGCCCGGCTTGCTTGAATCCAGTGGCAAAGTGAGCAAGGGACTCACGTCTGAGCATACCCTGCCACACTCATGGCGGCCAAAAGCAGTACGAAAGGGGGTGGTGATGGACGGAGCATCTGAATCAATCAAACACTCACACCGAGTCAAGATCTGGGTTTAATCCATCACCGTTCTTTAGCCCACTCTGCCACCCCAGTTCAGACATGGCTATATGCAAATCAGTCTGACCCTGTGCCTCATGGGAACAGTCCAGCCCGAACTGCCAAGCCATGTCTTCCCTGGACCGGAAACAAGCTTCCGAGGACCGGTTTCTGGCATTCCAGCCGTCTTCAGCCCGGCTTGCTTGAATCCAGTGGCAAAGTGAGCAAGGGACTCACGTCTGAGCATACCCTGCCACAATTATGGCGGCCAAAAGCAGTACAAAAGGGGGTGGTGATGGACGGAGCATCTGAATCAATCAAACACTCACACCCAGTCAAAAGATCTGGGTTTAATCCATCACCGTTCTTTAGCCCACTCTGCCACCCCAATTCAGACATGGCTATATGCAAATCAGTCTGACCCTGTGCCTTATGGGAACAGTCCAGCCCGAACTGCCAAGCCATGTCTTCCCTGGACCGGAAACAAGCTTCCGAGGACCGGTTTCTGGCATTCCAGCCGTCTTCAGCCCGGCTTGCTTGAATCCAGTGGCAAAGTGAGCAAGGGACTCACGTCTGAGCATACCCTGCCACACTCATGGCGGCCAAAAGCAGTACGAAAGGGGGTGGTGATGGACGGAGCATCTGAATCAATCAAACACTCACACCGAGTCAAGATCTGGGTTTAATCCATCACCGTTCTTTAGCCCACTCTGCCACCCCAGTTCAGACATGGCTATATGCAAATCAGTCTGACCCTGTGCCTCATGGGAACAGTCCAGCCCGAACTGCCAAGCCATGTCTTCCCTGGACCGGAAACAAGCTTCCGAGGACCGGTTTCTGGCATTCCAGCCGTCTTCAGCCCGGCTTGCTTGAATCCAGTGGCAAAGTGAGCAAGGGACTCACGTCTGAGCATACCCTGCCACACTTATGGCGGCCAAAAGCAGTACAAAAGGGGGTGGTGATGGACGGAGCATCTGAATCAATCAAACACTCACACCCAGTCAAAAGATCTGGGTTTAATCCATCACCGTTCTTTAGCCCACTCTGCCACCCCAATTCAGACATGGCTATATGCAAATCAGTCTGACCCTGTGCCTTATGGGAACAGTCCAGCCCGAACTGCCAAGCCATGTCTTCCCTGGACCGGAAACAAGCTTCCGAGGACCGGTTTCTGGCATTCCAGCCGTCTTCAGCCCGGCTTGCTTGAATCAGTGGCAAAGTGAGCAAGGGACTCACGTCTGAGCATACCCTGCCACACTTATGGCGGCCAAAAGCAGTACAAAAGGGGGTGGTGATGGACGGAGCATCTGAATCAATTAAACACTCACACCCAGTCAAAAGATCTGGGTTTAATCCATCACCGTTCTTTAGCCCACTCTGCCACCCCAGTTCAGACATGGCTATATGCAAATCAGTCTGACCCTGTGCCTTATGGGAACAGTCCAGCCCGAACTGCCAAGCCATGTCTTCCCTGGACCGGAAACAAGCTTCCGAGGACCGGTTTCTGGCAATCCAGCCTTCTTCAGCTCGGCTTGCTTGAATCCAGTGGCAAAGTGAGCAAGGGACTCACGTCTGAGCATACCCTGCCACACTTATGGCGGCCAAAAGCAGTACAAAAGGGGGTGGTGATGGATGGAGCATCTGAATCAATCAAACACTCACACCCAGTCAAAAGATCTGGGTTTAATCCATCACCGTTCTTTAGCCCACTCTGCCACCCCAGTTCAGACATGGCTATATGCAAATCAGTCTGACCCTGTGCCTTATGGGAACAGTCCAGCCCAAACTGCCAAGCCATGTCTTCCCTGGACCGGAAACAAGCTTCCGAGGACCGGTTTCTGGCATTCCAGCCGTCTTCAGCCCGGCTTGCTTGAATCCAGTGGCAAAGTGAGCAAGGGACTCACGTCTGAGCATACCCTGCCACACTTATGGCGGCCAAAAGCAGTACAAAAGGGGGTGGTGATGGACGGAGCATCTGAATCAATCAAACACTCACACCCAATCAAAAGATCTGGGTTTAATCCATCACTGTTCTTTAGCCCACTCTGCCACCCCAGTTCAGACATGGCTATATGCAAATCAGTCTGACCCTGTGCCTTATGGGAACAGTCCAGCCCGAACTGCCAAGCCATGTCTTCCCTGGACCGGAAACAAGCTTCCAAGGACCGGTTTCTGCCATTCCAGCCGTCTTCAGCCCGACTTGCTTGAATCAAGTGGCAAAGTGAGCAAGGGACTCACGTCTGAGCATACCCTGTCACACTTATGGCGGTCAAAAGCAGTCCAAAAGGGGGTGGTGATGAACGGAGCATCTGAATCAATCAAACACTCACACCAGTCAAAAGATCTGGGTTTAATCCATCACCGTTCTTTAGCCCACTCTGCCACCCCAGTTCAGACATGGCTATATGCAAATCAGTCTGACCCTGTGCCTTATGGGAACAGTCCAGCCCGAACTGCCAAGCCATGTCTTCCCCTTTTGTACCGCTTTTGGCCGCCATAAGTGTGGCAGGGTATGCTCAGACGTGAGTCCCTTGCTCACTTTGCCACTGGATTCAAGCAAGCCGGGCTGAAGACGGCTGGATTGCCAGAAACCGGTCCTCGGAAGCTTGTTTCCGGTCCAGGGAAGACATGGCTTGGCAGTTCGGGCTGGACTGTTCCCATGAGGCACAGGGTCAGACTGATTTGCATATAGCCATGTCTGAACTGGGGTGGCAGAGTGGGCTAAAGAACGGTGATGGATTAAACCCAGATCTTTTGACTGGGTGTGAGTGTTTGATTGATTCAGATGCTCCGTCCATCACCACCCCCTTTGTACCGCTTTTGGCCGCCATAAGTGTGGCAGGGTATGCTCAGACGTGAGTCCCTTGCTCACTTTGCCACTGGATTCAAGCAAGCCGGGCTGAAGATGGCTGGAATGCCAGAAACCGGTCCTCGGAAGCTTGTTTCCGGTCCAGGGAAGACATGGCTTGGCAGTTCGGGCTGGACTGTTCCCATGAGGCACAGGGTCAGACTGATTTGCATATAGCCATGTCTGAACTGGGGTGGCAGAGTGGGCTAAAGAACGGTGATGGATTAAACCCAGATCTTTTGACTTGGTGTGAGTGTTTGATTGATTCAGATGCTCCGTCCATCACCACCCCCTTTTGTACTGCTTTTGGCCGCCATAAGTGTGGCAGGGTATGCTCAGACGTGAGTCCCTTGCTCACTTTGCCACTGGATTCAAGCAAGCCGGGCTGAAGACGGCTGGAATGCCAGAAACCGGTCCTCGGAAGCTTGTTTCCGGTCCAGGGAAGACATGGCTTGGCAGTTCGGGCTGGACTGTTCCCATGAGGCACAGGGTCAGACTGATTTGCATATAGCCATGTCTGAACTGGGGTGGCAGAGTGGGCTAAAGAACGGTGATAGATTAAACCCAGATCTTTTGACTGGGTGTGAGTGTTTGATTGATTCAGATGCTCCGTCCATCACCACCCCCTTTTGTACCGCTTTTGGCCGCCATAAGTGTGGCAGGGTATGCTCAGACGTGAGTCCCTTGTTCACTTTGCCACTGGATTCAAGCAAGCCGGGCTGAAGACGGCTGGAATGCCAGAAACCGGTCCTCGGAAGCTTGTTTCCGGTCCAGGGAAGACATGGCTTGGCAGTTCGGGCTTGACTGTTCCCATGAGGCACAGGGTCAGACTGATTTGAATATAGCCATGTCTGAACTGGGGTGGCAGAGTGGGCTAAAGAACGGTGATGGATTAAACCCAGATCTTTTGACTGGGTGTGAGTGTTTGATTGATTCAGATGCTCCGTCCATCACCACCCCCTTTTGTACTGCTTTTGGCCGCCATAAGTGTGGCAGGGTATGCTCAGACGTGAGTCCCTTGCTCACTTTGCCACTGGATTCAAGCAAGCCGGGCTGAAGACGGCTGGAATGCCAGAAACCGGTCCTCGGAAGCTTGTTTCCGGTCCAGGGAAGACATGGCTTGGCAGTTCGGGCTGGACTGTTCCCATGAGGCACAGGGTCAGACTGATTTGCATATAGCCATGTCTGAACTGGGGTGGCAGAGTGGGCTAAAGAACGGTGATAGATTAAACCCAGATCTTTTGACTGGGTGTGAGTGTTTGATTGATTCAGATGCTCCGTCCATCACCACCCCCTTTTGTACCGCTTTTGGCCGCCATAAGTGTGGCAGGGTATGCTCAGACGTGAGTCCCTTGTTCACTTTGCCACTGGATTCAAGCAAGCCGGGCTGAAGACGGCTGGAATGCCAGAAACCGGTCCTCGGAAGCTTGTTTCCGGTCCAGGGAAGACATGGCTTGGCAGTTCGGGCTTGACTGTTCCCATGAGGCACAGGGTCAGACTGATTTGAATATAGCCATGTCTGAACTGGGGTGGCAGAGTGGGCTAAAGAACGGTGATGGATTAAACCCAGATCTTTTGACTGGGTGTGAGTGTTTGATTGATTCAGATGCTCCGTCCATCACCACTCCCTTTTGTACCGCTTTATCCATTCTAAAGCATTGCAATGATCAGGGGAGATTGCCCCAATAAAGAACACATGGTCGGAGCGGGTACTCGTGCTCCTTAAAACACCACAAAGTCAGATGCCACATGAGTTAGGAATACATAGCCAATCAGGACCTAGCACATTTAGGGGTCGATTGCGATTCGGGAAAAAAAACGTCCATACGATTTGTATCCGGAGCCCTCTCCGTATGAATCGTACCCGTCCATCCGAGTCGCGTAGTACGATCCGTATTCTGTGAATCCGTCCGAATCGTCGCGATCCGTATGTATTGCAAGGCTGAAACCATGAACCGTACGACTCGTACACATGCCGTACGACTCATACACATGCCGTACGACCCGACGAGTATGATCCGGACCGGGGTATGAGGATGGGATTCGTACGGTCCATGTCAGGTAAGGGCGAGTCGTACAGAAAAGCACACAAACACATACACACCATACGGTCCGTACCCCCCATGATCGCAGGGGTACGCACCTTACCCCTGCGCTCATGTAATGTACGAACTTTACCCCATGTATGATGGGTGTACGAGCCGTACCCCATGTACGATGGGTGTACGAGCCGTACCCCTTGTACGATGGGTGTACGAGCCGTACCCCATGTACGATGGGTATACGAGCCGTACCCCATGTACGATGGGTGTACGAGTCGTACACCTTGTACGATGGGTGTACAAGCTCGTACACCCATCGTACATGGGGTACAGCTTGTACACCCATCGTACATGGGGTACGGCTTGATCCTGGGTGTTACATGGCGGAATTCAGGAATCATTGACAGAATATCGACTCACAGAATATCGACCTACAGAAACATCGACGCTGGAATTTCAAAGGCAAGTATATTGACATCCTGTCTACAACAAGGTAAGTACAAAAATATCGAAACCAAAATATCGATGTTAAAAATATCGTAATTAAAAATATCATTTTTTTTCTGTTAAAAATAAATGTGTAAAATAAAGTAAATAATTCTAATAAATAAAATAAACAGTTAAAAATATTTATTAATGTTTCAAATTAATAAATAATACATATATAGTAATAAAACATTAATTAAACATATACATACAATATATAATAGATACTTACCTAATAATACATTTGAATAATTATTTTAATTACTATAAATCACAAATACATCTACACACATAAAATAATAACATAAATTTAAAGTAAATAATTATTTTAATAAATTGGAAAAAAATAAATATACTTTCAACATATTTAAAATTAATTAAATACTACATTATCTAAAATAATACAAAAAATAATAGATAAATAACTAAAACTACTATTTAACGTGCAAAAAAAACTACAGTAATGAAAACATTGGATAGCGAAGAACATAAAATTACTATTACCACTCCAGAACAGTAGGGAAAGCGTTGAATAGCATAGGGGTAAAAATTATTATTCCAACTCCACAGAGTGAAACAATAGGGAAAGCGTTGGATAGCGTAGTGGTAAAAATTACTATTCCCACTCCAGAGAGTGCAACAGTAGGGAAAATGTTGGATAGCGGGTGGGTAAAAATTACTATTCCCACTCCAGTGAGTGCAACAGTAGGGAAAGCGTTGGATAGCGTAGGGGTACAAATTACTATTCCCACTCCAAAGAGTACAACAGTAGGGAAAGCATTGGATAGCGGGAAGGTAAAAATTACTATTCCCACTCCAGTGCGTGCAACAGTAGGGAAAGCGTTGGATAGTGTACGGGTAAAAATTACTATTCCAACTCCAGAGACTGAAACAGTAGGGAAAGCGTTGGATAGCGTAGGGGTAAAAATGAATATTCCCACTCCAGAGAGAGCAACAGAAGGGAAAGCATTTGATAGCGTGGGGGTAAAACTGACTATTCCCGCTCCAGAGAGTGCAACAGTAGGGAAAGCTTTGGATAGCGTAGGGGTAAAAATTACTATTCCCACTCCAGAGAGTGCAACAGTAGGGAAAGCGTTTGATAACGTAGGGGTAAAAATTACTATTCCCGCCCCAGAGAGTGCAACAGTAGAGAAAGCGTTGGATAAGGGGGTGGGTAAAAATTACTATTCCAACTCCAGTGAGTGCAACAATAGGGAAAGCGTAGGGGTAAAAATTACTATTCCCACTCCAGTGAGTGCAACAGTAGGGAAAGCGTTGGATAGCGGGTGGGTAAAAATTACTATTCCCACTCCAGAGAGTGCAACAGTAGGGAAAGCGTTGGATAGCGTAGGGGTAAAAATGACTATTCCCACTCCAGTGAGTGCAACAGTAGGGAAAGCATTGAATAGCGGGTGGGTAAAAATTACTATTCCCACTCCAGAGAGCGCATCAGTAGGGAAAGCGTTGGATAGCGGGTGGGTAACAATTACTATTCCCACTCCAGTGAGTGCAACAGTAGGGAAAGCATTGGATAGCGTAGGGGTAAAAATTACTATTCCCACTCCAGTGAGTGCAGCAGCAGGGAACGCGTTGGGTAGCGGGTGGGTAAAAATTACTATTCCAACTCCAGAGAGTGAAATAGTAGGGAAAACGTTGGCTAGCGTAGGAGTAAAAATTACTATTCCCACTCCAGAGAGTGCAAGAGTAGGGAAAGCATTTGATAGTATAGAAATTAAATATAACATACTAATAAATAATGTTTGTATTTAAAATAATTAATAATTTAAATTTTAAATAACTACATAATTTATAAATACCCATTAATAATTATTAAAAACATAATTACAATTGAATAATTAATTAACAATAAATTAACAATAAATACCCATAAATATTAATTGATTAATATTAGTTACCAAATAATAAATATTGAACAATAAAATATTTTTCAAAACAAAAAAGATATTTATTATTAAAAATGTATTAGCAATTAAAAAACCTTAAACAATAAAATTATTTTTTATACCCAAAATACTTTTTATAAAACATTAATTACCAATTATTAAAAAATTATTTCCACTTAAAAAAATGACTTACCAATTAAAAAAATAAATTACCAACTACAAACATTAATTACCAATTAAAAAAATGAATTACCAATTAAAAAGATGAATTACCAATTACACACATTATTTACCAATTACAAACATTATTTACCAATTAAAAAAGTGAATTACCAAATACAAACATTAATTACCAATTTAAAAAATAAATTAACAATTATAAGAAGTAATTGGCAATTAATAATTAATTAAAAATGAATTAATTATCAATACCAATAAATTAAAATAAACCATTACTTAATTACAATTAAAATACTTCCCACCCAATTCCCCTATAAACCCACTACCCGCTACAAAACCTAAATGCAAAAATTAATTGAAATTAATTTGTAATTACTAAAAAATAATAATTAACTTAATATATTTAAATTACTTCCCACCCTATTCCCCTATAAACTCACAACCCGCTCCAGTACTAAAACATAAAATTGACTTAAAAATAACATTATTTATATTTAAAAATAGTACACATATAATTTAAAAAAAGTAAAATACTTAACAAAAAACATATAACACATACATATTAAATACCTTATAAAATACATAACAATAATACAAATATCGATATTAGTAACATCGAAATTAATAACATTGATATATTTGGTATCGATATTACTGACTTCGATATTACTTACATCGATATAAATAAATTCGATATTACTTACCATAGGGTCAATATTCTGTCCAACGATATTCTTGACCTCAATATTCTTTACCTTCGATATTTCAGACTCGATATTTCTGTAGGTTGATATTACAAGCTCGATATTTAGACTGTGTACCGTAATTCAGATAGGGAAAAATTAGACACGGGAAACTGGGTGTGACCAGGAGGGGCAGATGATTCCAGAGTTACTACTAAATGTTTTATAAGTATGGGCAAAATTAGCCAATTTGCGGTACGCGAATTCGCGCGAAAGCGAATTCGCGTTCCGCGAAATCCGCAAATTTGTGAATTTTTTTGCGTGTTTGCGGGGCTTTTTGCGTGTTCGCGGGGCTTTTTGCGTGTTCGCGGGATTTTTTCAGCGCGGCTACCGCAAGGTTACCCATGCCGTCGTACATGGGCTAGTTGCATGCTTGCGTTGTGCAATTGCGTGTTCGTTTCTGCATGCTCGCGGACAAAAAGTCTCGCGACCATGCAAAAAAATCCGCAAGCTTGCAAATTGCGAATTTTTTGACAAATTAGCGCGATTCGCGGAACGTGAATTTGTCAAAAATTCGCAAATTCCGCGAGCGGAACGGATTTTATGCCCATGCTTAATGGTTTCTATGATTACCAACTTTGTCTAGGAGCAGATAGTGGCACACTATTCAGATAATTTGGGAATGTATTCCATGCTAGCTTTCTCTTGAGAGAGGATAATATGTGATGACAACATATTAATTTTTTTTACAAAGTAATTTTTTCTGTCAATCATTGAACTGTACTATTGTATGTGATGGTGTTGCATTGATTTTTTACTGAAAACTGTGCTGTGTAAAAAATTGAGATTGTGCATATGCTATTCTAACATATTGTATATTTCTCCTATGTTGAAGTACTACATATGTATTCTATCCTGCTTTTATTGAAATGTTCATTCGAACTGTTTGATGTAAAAATTGTAAGCACCGAGCTGCTAGTACAAGTTTTGTAAGGGCACACAACGTACGATTGCCCCTATTGTTAGACAAACAACAATAGAAAAATGCCATTTGAGTTGTAATAATCCAAATTAACTAAAATTGCCAAGAATTCCCATCAAAACATATGGAAACTAGGTTTCCCAAACAGTTAAAGAGAATTATTATGTTTTGCC
Source organism: Lissotriton helveticus (assembly GCF_964261635.1). Taxonomy (NCBI): domain Eukaryota; kingdom Metazoa; phylum Chordata; class Amphibia; order Caudata; family Salamandridae; genus Lissotriton; species Lissotriton helveticus. Next base: position 2,026,631,754 of record NC_136061.1, read on the forward strand.
AAGCTTGGCATTTAAACACCAAGGCACACACATTTCCCTGGCGGAAGGAGGGAACATTTGCCACAAATAAAATTGAATGCACTAAAATGCATATGAAGGCTAAATATGTGGGACAGAAGAGAGACAAAAGAGAATCAGTGTTAGAATTATGGGCCATCTTTGAAGAGGTTCAAACCGATAAGCCCACAATGCCTATAGTGAACAAGGCACCTCCTCAACCATATGCAGGGGTGAATGCACTCACGCCAGCTACCTCTGTATTGGGATATTCAAATCCAATAATAGTAGAAGCCAATTAGCCCCCCACTGAACGAAAGTCAGTTAGGTCTAAGCCTGAGAAATCCAAATCCAAACATTTTTGTGTTTGGAAATGGACTACAAGACGGGGGAGGTTGAGACTCCAAACTTTGTCATCTGCCAAGTAGCTGGATGGGCTGTGTGAGAAGGGGAAGCTTTGAAAGGACCAGGACTGGATGCCAAGACCTGCTGGTCCCTCTGCTAGGTGAGGGGACATCACCCGAGGAAACCAAGACAACCTATCCTGATGCCTGGAGCACCAGGACCTGTCTTCTTGCCACACCAGTGTGCTTGGGGAGGAAGAGGAGAGTGTTGGAGGGAGTGAGGTCCTGTGGGGAGCCCTACCATGAGGACTCGCTGTGTGAGGTGTGAGGATTAGGCTGCAAATTGATCGCATTGTAACCTGTACTCAGGATTATTTTGGTGACCCCCGTATACCGGGAGAGGGCTGCCCTAGACTGAGCCGTGCATCGCGATCTGCATGCAGAGTGCCAAGCCCACACTGCCTCATTGCCATGATCCCATATGCCAGAGAGGACAAACATTGAGGTTATTTTGTGAGCAGGGAGCCAGGACTTATGAATGCCTTAGCAGTGTGGCAGCAGAAGCCTCCATGGTGTGGGAAATTGCACTGGAGGAGTCTACAATGTGACTGGAGGAGCAGGTTGAGCCACCCCACAGAATCTGCCCTGACTGACCTGCAAGGACCAGGGGTTTGCTGAGGAGTATGTTGCACCTCACTGGGCTCCAGTCAGGAGCTGAAGTATTGAATTCTGCCTCACTGGGGAGAAAGTGACGTACCATATCTTTGCAAGCTGGAAGCTGCTCCAGTTGTTCGGGAGAGCTGGATGTGCCATTCAGGAGAGTAAACCTGTACCTACTGGGTGCTGCTGTGTATTCCAAGAGCAGCCCAAACTCTCCAAGCAGGATCAGAACTCAGGAGTGCCTGCGCTCCTGGCACCTACTACAATGCTGAATGTTTCTGTGCTGCAGGAATGGTAAGAATTGAACCGGGCCTGTGGGGCGCAGGGGGATTCGCTGCTGAAGGTGCTTTGGCATTATAGAGTCTTTTGGCTGATTCCTAAAATTCAAAAGGGACTCTTGAGTACGGCCTAGTAGAAAGCATTTCCTGGATATGGCAAACCGAGAATGAAGAATAACCCTGACCATGATATAGGGAAGAGGGTGTGACAGGGATTTGCCTGACACCTACTAGAGCCCTGCCCTCAAGGGGATTGTGTTATTGGTCATGGATGTCATTATTCCTTTGAATGTGTAGAGTCAAAAATAAAATACATCTTTTTCTTATAAAAGTAAGTAAAGGACTGGACATTGATTTATTATTCGTACTGTACATACTTTGAGTTATGAGTCATGTTCACTGACCTATTGCTACACTTTCCCCCACAGGGAGCCTTTGATTAATCGTCCACAGCCACCAGTGAAAATTCAGTGCAGACGTGGTCCTTGGTCCAGTTGCTCAAGATCCATAGCAGGTAGGGCCGCAAGGAAATCAGGAGTAAAAGACCTCAACCACCATGGTTGGAGCTACTAGCCCCTATGTGCCCCAAGGACCTTTGAAAGGGGTTCTGACATACTAGATGCAATATTTTTGCTTGTCAATATTCCCTACATCAATATCATACAATTATTGGTGGAGGTGGTATTCCATGTATGAGATAAATATTGTTAAGTGATAAAAAAGGGTTGAGTTTACCTTTGAGATGTAAGATAGTCCTGCATGCATTTCAATTCACACAGTCTTGAGGAGGCAGAGTTGTAAGAAATTGGCTTATGGGGAAAGTAATTATTCCATACACAAACAGCAATGTATTGAAAACACAACACAACACAAAAAAAAGTCAAAACAATTTCCTAAAATAGAGTACTGTTTAATACATAAATTGATACCAGAACAATAAAAATCAAATCAGCAGAGCGGGAGATATACAGTTTTAAAGTTTTAAGTGGAAATAGCACCTCAAAACATAAAGCGCCTCTCACAGTCTTCTAGTCACACTTGCCCAAGAGAAAGTCACAAGTTCAGGCAGACAACAATGTAGCATAGATCAGCTACTGGGACAAGGTTGGTCCTGCTGAAAAGTTACCTTCAAAGCCCTGCGTGAAGAGTTCTATTTGTGGTGGGGGAAGACATGAGGAGGAGGCTGAGCGTTGCCGATGCTCGTCACTATAGCACAAAGAGCAGGCTGGGCATTGCTGATGGTCATTGCTGTAGTGCAAAGAGATGGTGCTGAATCGCGGAAGGTTGGCGCTGTAGCTTTGTGTTGGCGGTCTTCATGGGCTAGCATTGCTGTAGTGCGAAGTGCAGGTCTTATGTTGCCTGTCTTCTTTGACGGTTGCTGTTGACGTGAAGAGCAGGTCTCTCCAGAACTACGCGTTAGTGGTCATCGCTAATGCAAACGTTTTTCATAAACAAGTCTGTTCGCCGTCACAAGGAGCCCAAACTACAGGATGACAAGAACGGCAACAGAGGCAACCCACAGGCCTGAACCAGGGGCAGTAGTTTAATATTCCGAACAACAGTTCAGGCAAACCACAAATTACGATTTAAGCAAAATCAATTTAGACATCAAAGAAGAGATTTTTTAGAAAGAAAAGGGAAGAAAAGAAGGAGAAGGGACAAAAGACCAAAAAGGGAGAGAGAGGCCAGGAGTCAAGAAAAGGTATAAATCAAAAAATGTCAACAAACTAGATTAGAAAATTATTACAAATTTATCATAAATATTGCGCTCAACAAGTAATTGCTGGTTTTTAAATAAAAAACATGTACCAAAAAAACCAAACAAGTGGCAAACAGTAATTGTGTTGTATAAGAAGGAATGCAACATATACAGAAATTATGTGCCCTCTACAGTTCATATGCCACATATTCGTCGACGGCGTTTCGACCGTAGTCAGACATTGCGGTCATCCTCAGGACAAAACAATTGGAAGAGCGGCCAAGATCTGGAAACATAAATACAATAGCATTTATTTGAACTCCCTTGGAAGAAAGAAAAAGAAGACAAGAAAGGGGGGGGAAGGGGGGGGAAGGGGGGAAGGAAACCGTGATAGCTCGGCTTCAATCGTGGGATTTCCATAGAGGTAAGGATTACTCATAGAGGATAGTACAGCCATATCCCTCTTAGTGCAAATAGCTACCACCACCAGTAAGTGAAAAAATTATTATTTCAAAAGCGTTCACCTGTATTTAAAACCAGAACAGAGCGAGCACGGTAAATCTTTGCGTGCTCACGATAGTTTTCAATATTGAGTAACTGTGAAGAGAAGAAACTCAATCAGATTGTCTGCCCTACTCGCAAGCATAGTCTATACTATAATGTTAGAGGGATAAATAATTGAGAGAAGAAGCATAGTGTCCGTTGCTTGGACAGGCTGTTTTAATTAGGGCTACCAGGCTCGATGGATGTCTGTTAATGTTTGCGGTAGCTGCATACTAACCAACATAATTGAAATTCACTCTCTATGTTTTCTCGCAGGCTACTGCCAGATGCCATATATTTTTATGCATCTAGGACTGAGGACTATGCTTCTTCTCTCAATTATTTATTGCTGGATGTAGAATCGATTTATGCATCCTAGACGGAGCTTCCAATTTTAATTCCACGAGTAAATTTAATTCTTTTGCATAAGTGCACAGAAAATACTAAACTCTATGCGAATTGGATACACTTTTTTTAGTAAGTATCCCTCTAACATTATAGTATAGACTATGCTTGCGAGTAGGGCAGACAATCTGATTGAGTTTCTTCTCTTCACAGTTACTCAATATTGAAAACTATCGTGAGCACGCAAAGATTTACCGTGCTCGCTCTGTTCTGGTTTTAAATACAGGTGAACGCTTTTGAAATAATAATTTTTTCACTTACTGGTGGTGGTAGCTATTTGCACTAAGAGGGATATGGCTGTACTATCCTCTATGAGTAATCCTTACCTCTATGGAAATCCCACGATTGAAGCCAAGCTATCACGGTTTCCTTCCCCCCCTTCCCCCCCCCCCCCCTTTTCATGTCTTCTTTTTCTTTCTTCCAAGGGAGTTCAAATAAATGCTATTGTATTTATGTTTCCAGATCTTGGCCGCTCTTCCAATTGTTTTGTCCAGAGGATGACCGCAATGTCTGACTACGGTCGAAACGCCGTCGACGAATATGTGGCATATGAACTGTAGAGGGCACATAATTTCTGTATATGTTGCATTCCTTCTTATACAACACAATTACTGTTTGCCACTTGTTTGGTTTTTTTGGTACATGTTTTTTATTTAAAAACCAGCAATTACTTGTTGAGCGCAATATTTATAATAAATTTGTAATAATTTTCTAATCTAGTTTGTTGACATTTTTTGATTTATACCTTTTCTTGACTCCTGGTCTCTCTCTCCCTTTTTGGTCTTTTGTCCCTTCTCCTTCTTTTCTTCCCTTTTCTTTCTAAAAAATCTCTTCAGTGATGTCTAAATTGATTTTGCTTAAATCGTAATTTGTGGTTCAAACTACAGGATGTTCACCTTTTCTTCACGAGGAGTACACTCTGATGGCAGACAAGGGTCCAGTTTATGGAAGGGATCCTTTTGGAGATCTGGGACTCCCTCCAGCAGAAGCCAGCAGGGCTCAGGCAGGTCCAGTTGCAGCAGGTCAGCTGAGCAGCTGCAGGGAGGCATCTGAGGCTTACTTTTCCCTGTAGCTGCGCCAATAGGAGGGCAGCTAACTGGCTCTTAGAGTCAGTCTGTTTACCCTGGGAAGAAGGCAAGAAGGTCCAATGTTCCTTCTAAGACAGTAAGGCAGTCCTTCAAGAAGCAGGGCAGTCCTTCTTTTGTGATTTCCACAGACCCAGGAATGATTTAGTGAGTGGCTCAGGAGGTACAATATGTTTATCTAGCCTTTGTGTGGCTCGACTCACTGTCCCACCCCCACATCCAGTTCTGGAAATTTCTTCCCAATCCCCTGTCAAGGCTCCAAACTATGTAGGGGGATTAAAAGCAGGATGGGCCTGGTCTGAGGTCCCTTTGTGTGTGCAAGAAGCAAAGAGTGAGTGGGGCTTGGTATAGCTCCTCCCAGTCAACCTGCCAGGATGGCCAATTTTGTCCACACCTAATCCCCTTTTGTGTTACAGTCTAGAAGCAATACAACCTCCCTAACAGCTGGGACATTCATTGTATTGTGGCCCAGGACAATGCCAGAAAGCACAAATGGTTGGAATGAGAAAATGCTAACCTTCTAAAAGTTCATAAGTAGACTGTGCACTTCTAACTTTTGAGAAAATGTACTCTGTTTTCAACCTAAGATTTTGATCTGTGGACTACACCTTTACTTGCATTTACCATACACAGCGCTACTTGTATATGGGCCTTAAGCCAACTAACTTCTTAGACAAAGATGTACACAACTTATACTTGATATACAAACATCTCAAATCATATCAACAATGATTCTTCTTAATTCTCTATAATTTAATGCATACTTTAAAAGTCACATATGAAAATTCTTCTCAATGATTGTCAAATCATACACTTGTTCAATGCATAATCAGAACAACAAAATTATTGACACAACTCAATTATTTGTAAGTAAGTAAATATTATTTGCACAATTAATTAAAATCGTTGCACGATACACAGTAGGAAAATAACTTTTGAGGATTAAAAGTTTAAAAGGGAGCAATCTAATTAATTTAAAACAGAAATTGCAAATTAAGTAAAAAAGACGCAAGAAAGTCACAGGGGGAGGGGAGCTCAAGCTTTAACAGTGGGAAAATTCGGGGAGTTGATTTCTGTGATAAACTTAACAAAGCGAGCTGCCAACTGCGGTGAGTCTCCCCTCATGCATGCGTCTAGTGCTTCCTGACAAGTCCTGATGTTTAGTAAAAGCCAAATTGGGCGCAGCCAGAAGTTTCTTTGGGCTCGGAGTTTTCGGCAAATGCACAGGATATGAATGAGATTTTCCTCGTCCTGTTTGCAGAAGCGGCATTGTGTAAGGGCTTCTTTCCTGTAACCATGGCCAAACTTGTATGCCATCAGCGGGATTAATCCGAAGCGTAGTCTCATTAATTGGAGTTTTATAAGAACTTTCACTGATGAAGCAAGGTACGATGGAAGGGTTTTCGAGGTGTATAGTTTGGCGGCCCAGGAGCAATGGAAGAGCTGGTTGACCCGTTGCTCATCAAGATCATTTGAAAGAATTTTTGCTTGCTTTGTTAAAAGTTTAGTTTTCTCCTCGATGGGCAGCCAGGATAGCCATATGTCTTTTGCTTTAAGGGATTCGAGGCATGACATTAAGTATTTATTCCAGGATGTTTTTTGGATTACTGAAGACCAACCATAGGGAGCTCTTTAGGGTATGAAGGCTGGCATGTTTAGTTTTTTGACAATACCTAATGAAGCGTGCACTCATAATCCATTGCTGGGAGGATAGCAAGAATTCTTTTTTAATTTGGGCATGAGCAGTTGAATTAGGCAGTCGGAAAACCCTGCGATAGCAAGACGATTGCGCTCTTTCCAGCCAGATATTCATTTTATCCTTGAAGATTATTGCATCAAAGGAGATTGTGGGGAGTAGTTTTGCAGTAATCAGTTTTATTAATGGTACTGAGTCCTGGGAGTGCAAAGTGCTTTTCGTTCTTATGAAGGCCCCTTCTAGGCTTCGAGCAACAGCTTGCATTTCAGTTATGTGAACAGAGGATCTCCCTTTATGATCGATCCACACGCCTAAGTACTTATAAGCGGTGACAGTTTCCAGTCTCTTTCCTTCAATAAACCACGCGTTCTTTTTGGTTTTTCCCTTAGATATTATCATTGCTTTAGTTTTGCTGACATTTATTTCAAGTGTATTCATATTGCAATACTGGGAGAGGGAATTAAACAGTCTTTGGAGGCCCACCTGAGTTTGATCTAGCAGAAAGGTGTCGTCCGCGTATTGTAGAGTTTGAATCTTCCTTGATTCTATTCCCGGAGGGAAAGCACGGGTACGTGACAAGCATTCGGGGAGGTCTGCGAGGTACAAGTTGAAAAGCATTGGAGCAAGTGTGCACCCTTGTTTTAAACCTCTGGTGGTATAGATTTTGTTAGAGGTGGACCATCTTGATGTAACCCTCACTTTGACCCAGGTGACAGTGTGTAAAGCAATTAATGCTATCAGTAGTGACTGCGGAATGCCCCATCTTGCAAGTTTCTCCCAAAGATTTGGCCGGCTTACGCTGTCAAATGCTTTACGAAAGTCAATGAATCCAAGATGTAGCGATTTCCCTTTTGCAGCTAGGGTGGTTTCCATCAGGTGAGCAATACCGATCAAATTGTCTTCGATGTGGCACCCTTTTTGAAAGCCGGTTTGGGTGAAGGGGACTAGATGGCTGGTTTCCACCTAGTAAGCGCATTTAGGAGAATGCTGGCGTATGCCTTCCCGTCCACATCTAGAAGGGCTATCATCCGATAGTTGTCGGGATTGGTGCGCGAGCCTTTCTTATGGAATTGAACAAGAAGTGAGCCTTGCCAAGACGCCGGTATGGGGCCGCCAAATATTGCAGTTTTAAAAAGAGGTGTCAGTATCTGAGCGCATTTTCCAGCAGAGGCTTTAAATACTTGGGTCGGAATACCGTTAGGGCCAGGGGCGCCGCCCGAGCGCATGTTCTTTATTATCCTTGTTATATCGTCTGTTAATATATTGGCGGTGGGGAAAGTTCCGTCCTGACTGACTAGATGATCAAGGGGGGCCGTACTATTGATGATCTGGTCATGCGGCACTGTGTAGAGCCTTTTGACATAGATCTCCCAGTCCTTGGGGCTAATATTTGTTACGGTAGGGGGTTTAGTAGCTTTACTAGCCTTCTTGAACCAGTTCCAAAATTTCCTTTGGTCTTTAGATTTTATAATCTCAAAAGCTGTTACCCAATGCCGTTCTTCTTCCAGTTTATTTAAGGAAAATCAAGCCTTCCTATAGGTTTTTCGCGCGGCCATAATGGCCTCCTTCAAAGATTTATATTCACTTTCATTATTAGCGTTTGTTCGTTGTAACTTATTTAATTTACTCTTTGCAGTGATTGTGTTCTGTTTTTGCACTGACAAAATTGTCATAATTGAAGTATCCTTTGAAGGATTATTTATGGGTTTTGAAGTAAAATGTTCTCTAAAGTTGGTCAGTATGATTTCCCAACTGGGAACTGTCGCGTGGCTGGTACCAGCCGGGGACCATCCGGTCATAAGCTTGTCTACCTCCTTTTCAATTGCATCCTGGTTACTTTCTGACCATCGGAGTTTCCTTACATTCTGCAGACTTGATGCTGACCCTATTGGATTTGTGTTTGGACGGTGTAGTGTGCGAAGCGCAATACTACATGTTAAAATAGCATGGTCGCTATCAGGAGACGGTGTTACCGCGAAATGGCATACCAGATGGAAAGCCATAAGCGATACCCATATGTAGTCTAGGGTGGCCATTCGAGAAGAGGATACATGAGAATATGCGGCCGGTTGATCTGTTACGATCCTTCCGTTAAGGATGCGCAAGCCAAGATGATTCAACTTTGTTGCTAGTTTTATTCCGTTGACGTCCTTTCGGTGGTACTGGGATTTTATCTCCAGGATTGCCCACATTACGTTAAGTAATTTTTTTTAGAGGATTGGGTGATATCGGTTTCCATCAAATTTGCATTGAAGTCGCCCATTATCAGCCACAGATCATTTGGGCATAGGGCTTCAAGATTATTCATTAGTGGTAATATGTTACTCAAAGTAGACTCTCATCTCTTTTTTGTTGGGTGTAGATAGATACATCCAAGGATCAATTTTTGCATTGAGTTCCCATTTACTTGGCTCTCGATCTCAGTTCTGATGAAAATATAATCACCAGCTCTGCTGTGGAGAGTTTCTATCTTCACAGTCAATGAGTTATTTACGGCGATCAGCACTCCCCCAGATGCATGACCGCCTACTTTAGATGGAGTAGCGGTAGATTCTATTACGGTGAAATCCTCCCAGATGGTATTTTCCAAGGCCCAAGTTTCTTGGATAGCGAAGATGTCATGGGTCTTTTGCAAGCCTAAGGTTAGGCGTTCTATTTGCTCCTCTGTGAGACCCCGGATGTTCCAGCAGCATATGTTTATATGTTGCACCTTCTCATCGTGAGTCTTCTGGAGGCCCGAAGTTGAGCGTTCTATTTTCTCCTTAGTTGGGCCCCGGGAGTTCCCGGGGCGTATGTTTAAGTGATGAACTTTCTCGTGAGAGAGGTTGTCATCAGGGGTAGGAGGCGGCACACTACCCTAATGCCTGGGAAAGCCAAGACCAATCTTGAGATTGTTGCGGTTTTAATATGCATTTGCGTGAACCTCCTGATGTAGAGGCAGTTACTTGAAGTGGATTCCCAATCCATAAAGCTTTTTTTGGCTCCTTTCGTAGGCCCCGCAACATCGGGATGGCTGTGTTAAGTGCTTTTCTTGTTTTAAATTTTGTCTGATTTTAGTGTTCATTGTAGTGTCAAGTGAGATTTTTAGAAAAGACGGGTAATTGGTAACAATATAGGGGCTAGCTTGGATGCCCCATTCGTTCAGTTGTTTTGTGATCTTCATCAGTGTTTCCCCCATTCTGGATTGAAGAAGGTTACCAATGTAGACTCGTTTCTTTGTCCCAGAGCGGGGTCTATAAAGGCCACTGTCTCAATGTCCATTGAGTTCACACTTTCTAAGGCTGGCAGGTTCGAGCATAACTTTAGGATATTACCCCTATTTAAAATGTCCCATTTTCCCTGGGATTCATACTCCGGATATAGCAGTGTTTTTCTGTGCTGTTGTTGTCCGGGACAGGGGACTTGTTGTGATGGAGCCTGATTAATACTGGGTACCACGGGGTCGTTGCCCGGGAGCTCCAGGTTGTTTTGTGTGCTTGATTTTGTAATTCGCAGGCAGACCCCTCTTAGTGAGTCTCTTCCCTTTAGAGGTTCTTGGGGGGAGAACGTCTTATTGCCAACACTAACCGCGCCCATACTTGCTGTATGGCAATTCTCTTCCTCTTCTGATCGTGGCAATGAGATTTCCTCAATGGTTATTCTTGCTTTTAGATTTGACTCGTGGGGAGCAAGACTGTGTGTTTCAGTAACTGTGGGAAGATAACTTTTATCAAAAGGTTTAATGGAATTTTCGGAATTTTCAGTTTGCTTCAGACGATAGCCGGGAGACTTGCAGTCTACTATTTGCTGCATATAAGTTGATGGGGTTTCCTGGTTTTCAGTTTTGTCTTTTTGGGGTGCAGCTGGTTTTTCGGCCTGATTAGTCAGGTCAGTGGGTGATCCGCCCGTGTTTGTTCCGAGCAATTGTGTTAGCACATTACCCTTTTTCTTTGCTTTTTTTAGTTTCTTCTTGTTCTTTCTGGATAGGAAGATTCCTGCCTGTGGATCTTGATTGATCTTGCTTATAAAAATGTGATGACTTGGTGAAGTAGAAGGGCATGCTTCAATATTGGGTTGCGTAGTTGCTTTTGCAACGTACAATGTTTGTGGAGGAGGATTGGCAACAGAATCCGTAGGTACTTGGGAGGGCTGTTCAAGATGATTATTGAATACGGCTTTAAGCTGAAGCTGTTCCAATTTTGAACCGGTGCTATTGTTATTGAGACAGTTTTGGTCATTGGAGATAGGTTCTGGTAGTCTGAGGGTATCCGGACAACGGAATTGAATGGAGGGAGTACTAAGACTCTGTGATCTGGGTTGGCTCTTTAGCCTCAGGTCTTCTATTAGTGTGGACATAATTTCGGGTAATGTTTCAAGTTTTTTTAATAGAGGCTCGCATATGCAGCTACTTTGAACATGATTTAAGTGAGCAGTTGCATTTGCAGTTGGTTCCATGCTCGGATTAGAGTCAAGGGCATGATTGTGGGCCACGTTTTTTTTGCGCTCTTCGTATTAGCGAGTTTAGTTGATCTAATTTTGAATCTATTCCCATTATAGAGTCGGCGACTAATTGTAAAATGGATATCTGGGTATCGAATTTATCGGCGTGCATGTGATCAACACTGTTCATTACGCTCAGGGCTCTATTGGTAGCTGCCAGAAGTCCTTCAATTTTGAGTATTCCTGGGTTGGGTTGGGAGACCTCGTACTCAGGATCTGTTGCATGTAGATTTTTTCCAATGGGATAATTATGATCCAGGGGAGGGTTGATGGATGTGTTAGTTTGTTCCTTTGAATTGTTTTTGTTCGGACTTAAGGGGAAACTACAGTCTTTGGTGGCAGCATTGCGGCCGCTGCTAGTTACTGTTGACACTTTTAGTGAGCTTGTTGTGTGGACCCCTTTGGGCAAAACATTGTTTCTTAGAATGGCAAAGTCTGGTACCCCACTAAGAAATGGAGTAGATGTTTGTGACGGGAGATTGAAACTACGTGTTTGTGGAGAGGCGTTCAAAAGGCCCTTCAATGGGCTTGTTGCGTCTTCACGCTCTAGTCCGAGTTTCAATGGTGAAATTCTTAAGGCCCTGGTTATAGGGTTAGTTGATGAGACCCAGATTATAGAGTCATCATTACCACATGCCACGCTTTCGTCATTATGTTTACAGTTTCCATTTTCTAATTCTGGAGTTGGACGTTCTTTCTCAGGCTCTGGGACGCTGGCTCGGCTATGAGTGGGCCGCGGAGCAAAAAGAGCTGGCGCTGCCAATGGGCGAAGTTTTTCGGGTGATTTGGTGGTGTTTAGCTGGGGGGGGTTAGAACCCTGAGGGGAGCAGAGATAATGTCAGATCAGGGTCAGAGCGTCTTAATGTTGATTTTTCCAGCTCAGAAGTAGTAGGAATGATTGGGTTCTTGCATTGAATAATTATTTCGGGATAGAGCGAGATCAGGTAAGGGGTGGCTGACGAGATTGTTGGTTGTTGGGGGGATGCTGCATTCATGTCAAGTAGAAATTAAGGAACAGATGGATTTAGTTTGCTAATCCGAAAAAAGTGCTCTCTAATATCGACAGAGCTATTATTTTTTTTTTTTTTGGGGAGATTTTGAGAGCAAGCAGGTTGCGCATGAGTAATTGACATTTTATCATCCATCAGAGGCCCCAGTGGGGGCTTTGAGGGACTCTCACCCACCTCTTCTGTTCGCTCAAGATGCAATTGGCGGAAAGGAGATTGAAGGCCCGTCCTGCCTCTTGTGGATATAGCAGCTTAGACTTCTGGCGATTGGCAGACTTATGGGGACGGTGAGTATTTTGTAGTTGAAGGCTGCTCCTAGTGCGCATCGTTACTGAGAAAAGAGGGAGCGGAAGTGGGTGCCGCTTCTAGTTGTTGAGGATGTGAAAGAGGTTATTAATTAGTTTAAAATCTTGTTACTCCCTTTAGTTTTAGAAATTTCCGATGATTTTTGATGGTTGCTAATGATTTTCTGTGGTTTTCTGTTACTCTGGTGCTCGGAGGCTTTAAAAGAAGCTTGATGAGTGCTAGTGATTTTCTGTGGTTTTCTGTTACTCTGGTGCTCGGAGGCTTTAAAAGAAGCTTTTGCAAGGAAACTTTCAAGAGAGACCAAGCCCTTCCAGCCCTTCTAGCAGAGGTAGCGCTGACAAACCGCAGAGGCGAAAAGAAATGCGGGCTAGCGGAGCGCACAAGGGCGGGTATCGGGCAGAGTCTGACCTAGTCAGCCCTGTCTGACTCACCGCCCTCCGGCTCTTACTTGGCAGCCGCCTCTAATGGCTGCCGCACTCGATTACGATTACGAACTTGGAACCCACTTGATGTCGAGGGGAGTACTCTCCCAGATATAATGATTATATTATTCCGTCTGAACAACTCTGATTTGTGAAAACTGATAGAGTTTATTTTATCATATGAGGAATAGTTGACCTTTGGAATTGGCTGTCGTGCCTTTGAAAAGAAAAATACCTTTACGCCCTGAAGAAGTCATTGGGTGATTGTTTCCCGTGACGAAACACCTGTTGGCATTTGTTCCTGTGTTGTTGGCTACATTTTGTATGAAATCAATGGATTATGAAGACTAAGAATATGATGAAGATCATTTGATGTTTGAAGAGAAAAGAAAACAAAAAGAAAATAAAATGAACTGATTTGATGAACTTTGCAAAAGAAAGAATTTGATTTGGTTCTTCTTTTCTCTTGGAGACTTTTTAGAAACTGTTTACTTGTGCTCGGGGACAACTTATCCTTTTCTTATATTCTCTGTGTTTCACAGAGGAGTTTTCTGGGGACGCTAGTGGTCGTTTTTCCCATGTTCCCTTGAGCCACTCACTTGGAGAATACTAAATGAGTTGGCGTTGCGCAAGATTTACCCAGTCACTACTTTATACTTTTTTTGCCAATTATTTGTGCCTTTCAATTTGATCAACATAGGCCCAATGCATTTCAGGACCCGCGTCCCTTCGTCAGAGGCACATCTGCAAAGAATACAAAAACCATGGGGCATATTATCCAGACAGGCGATAAAATTATCGCCGTTTTAGCGGCAGAAAACTGCCGCTAAAATGACAATAATGGGCTTGATAATATGCTCCATGGAATTCCAATTGAAGCCCGTGTTAGATGTCCTTTACATTTAACATGGGCTTCAATTGGAATTCCATAGAGCATATTATCAAGCCCATTATCGCCGTTTTAGTGGCAGTTTTCTGCCGCTAAAATGGTGATCATTTTTAACGCCCTGCTTGATAATATGCCCCCATGTTTCATGTACAGTCGTGGATCGACATTGATAATGTTACATGATTTGTCATCAACACAAGCTATATGTCAATATAGTGAAGTTATCTGGTAATCTTCCCTGTGGTGTTAATTATCTGTTTCAACCTCCTCTTCCCCTCCTGTGGCATTCAAGTTGGAAAGCCGTCCAAACGTCCCGTTCGCATTAAACATCCCAATAGTGGCAATATCATACTAAAAAAACCTCGTCCTGACTACTGACTCTTGGCAAAGCAATCACAAAATATTGAATTCTCTTATACCATGACGGTCACTTATGTAACTATTAAATAGAAACCTCTAAATAGACTTCACCATCAACGCGTGTCTAAACAGATATGCAAAGGTGTTGGTCACGTACCTGTAGATGGCTTTAGAATAGTATACCTTCCCTATAAAAACAGTCAGAACCAAAGAAAGCACATTACCATGATTCCAAGGAACTAAATCTGTTTATCACATGAAATGTGATGATAGTTAGTTAAAAGACCGTGAGTGCTTACTAGAACGAACCGCCTGATGTCAATAAGCCTTTCCTAAAAAACAACGAATACCAAGAACAAGTTATTGCCACGATATTAAAGCAAGCTTATGTTTTTATGCAGAGTAATGGTTGCCGACCAGTAAAACTAATCATTCTTACCAGTTCGTTCAAAGCGGAGTTCCCCAGGTAAAGACTCTCCCAGTAAACGCCCGGAGTGGCCATGTTTTGAACCTCATCCACCATGTTAAGTGATCTATTACGTGGTCATGGTAGGTAGATCTCTCAATAGTAGATATACGGTTGCAATCTTGTAGCGATTCCTGAAAACGATTGGCTAAATCCCCAATGTTGAGCGCCGATCTCAGAATTCTGGATGAACTGCACTCCAAAATATCAAACCATCAAAGATATCAGCAAACAAATGTGCAAAAATGTGAATACACTCGCCCTTGATTGCGGCAGTAAACAACTCCCAAACACGTATTCCCATTGCAACCTAATCCTCTCAGCATCATCTTGGACTATCTCCAATATACCATTGCTGCTGAATGTAAACCTGTAAATAGACAGTGAACACATATGCTCCCCAATGCGACGATGGATTCAGTGATTAAATTATTTCACCATACAACGTGACTGGTCATTCAACTCTACATCATCGATCATCCAATGTTACAACATGCCTAGATGGATCTATCATATAGTGGCCCAAATCATCAGTCGTGTATGGTGAAAAAATAGTGATTTTGATAGAACTCATGCCATTACATTTTTTAGATGACACATAGCCTACCCGGCAAGTGAATACAGATTCTTACAGATTAATGAAAATTCATCTGATCATCATCAAGATATATCTATATCTGTTTGTGTGTTACTAACCATTGGTAGGATGTGTGTGCTCTATTAAACACAAGTGGAAGGTAATGCTAAACAGTCCCTATTCTGTAGTGTATCATAAAAAGCAGCTCATTTCCACTCTGTCGTTAAGTCCTTTTGGCTTCAGCATGTCAAGTCTTTTGATATAGAATGTTTCCCATTGAAGCCGTCATTTGCAATTGTCAATCCCTGGGCTGTTTTGCACTAATTCAATAATTAGAAATGTGATTTGTGCAGTTCAATGTCTCATTTGTCCTAATGTGTCGCCAAACTTGAGGTAGTGATCTTATTACGAATTCTGCTCTTGTGGTCCGTGATTCTTACTTTGACTCTCCTCTCTGTTTTTCCAATGTAGTGCCTACCGCAAGGGCATTTGATAGCGTAAATGATGTTACTAGAATTGCAATCTGCATTATAGAACAATTTTATTTTTTCCCCAGAACAGGGATGAGTTACTGTGTTTCCTGTAATTATGTGGTTGCAATGGATGCAATTCTGACATTTTTTCATCCCTGAACATTTTTTATTCTTGGCGTCAATCTTTTTTGATAATAATTTTTTGATGTTGTTTGATCTTGCATATGCAATGAGAGGGATAACCAGGGTGTGTAAAACTGGGATTCACACTCAGTTGTTATAGAGCCCCTAATATGTTGACGGTATGCGTCTCACAAATGGCTACACCCAAGTTCCATTGGAAGGTTCGTACTGGACCGAGACCAGACCGCAGAGTCCTTATAGACCGCAGAGACCACACTTTTGGATTATCATGTTAAATTTGCAGAGAGGTTTTTGGAAGATTTTTGCCTTAAAAAAAGCCCTGGGAGAAACACGTGTCGGTTGTTGTTGTTCTTTGAAGCATTACCATGTTTAACTAACGCATTAAAGAAGTAACAACTATTGTCTAACGCAACACATCTCTTAGATATTATTTCCAATACATCATTTCATAATTAATTGGTACGAACCTCCACCAACTATTTGAAATATGCAAACAGAGGTTTGTGGAGAAACAGATTGTTAAAATCCGTCACTTGTTGAAGGAGTTCCCATCGTTTCATTAATATATTTTCTAATTTCTTTAGATTATGTGGAGAATTTGGATAAAATACCATCCTATTTGGCAGTTCTTTGGATGAGAGTGAGTAGTCATGACGACATTTTTGTTAGTATGATATTGCCACTATTGGGATGTTTAATGGGAACTGGACGTTTGGACTGCTTCACAACTTACATGCCACAGGAGTGGAAGAGGAGGTTGAAACAGATAATTGACACCACAGGGGAGATTACCAGATAACTTCACTCTATTGACAAACAGCTTGGGTTGATGACGAATCATATAATAGTATGAATGTAGATCCACGAATGTACATGAAACATGGTTTTTGTATTCTTTGAAAATGTGCCCCTGACGAAGGGAAGCGGGTCCTGACATGCATTGGGCCTACGTTGATTACATTGAACAGCACGGATAATTGAGTTCAATAATTTTATTGTTCTAATTATGTATGGAACAAGTGTATAATTTGACAACCATTGGGAATAATTGTCATTTATGATTTTGAAAGTATGTATTAAAATACCAAACAGCCAAAGCGCTCAATTGGCTACACTTCGAAGCAAGAATTCATTTAAAAATTGCCCGCATTACGCATAAAGCCATCCATAACAACACACCCAGTTATCTGGCCTGGAAACTGGAGCCCTCATGTGGAAACAGATCATCAAGGAGTGCCAGCAACCTTCTTCTAAATCCTCAAAGATTTGCCAAGAAGAAAACATATAACTGCACCTTCCCTGGTATGGCTCCAAGGATTTGGAATGCACTACCCCCAGAAACCAGACTTAACTCCTCAACTGCCTACTTCAAAAAAGAAGTCAAATCTCTTCTCATGTCGAAATTTACTTAAATATTGATGATGACTCTTAGAACAACCAGCTGGAACATAAGACTATTTCTAAATTACTATGTTTCGTTATACATTGTCTCCTTTGTTTTTCTACCTCTCTTGTAAAGCGCTCCGATACCCTTTTGCATTCTCACTGGCTCCGCTGGCACCTCTTGAGCACCTCTTTGACGCGGCCGGCCCGGATGGGTTGTAGGCGGCTTGCTGTGTTAATTAAGACTATCTGGTATCACCAGGTGGGGCGTAAACCGTGCCACCGGTCTAGACTGCCTCCCCTCGGGGTCGGTACTGACGCTTTCTGTGAGGTGCAGTGTGATTATTTTCTGCCCAATAAAAAGATTTAATACTAAAGCGCTCCGATACCCGCAAGGGTCATGTTCGCGCTATATAAAACCTTCAAAATAAATAAATAAATAAAAATAATGAGAATCAAGAAGAATCTTGTTTGATATGATGTGAAACGCTTGTATATCAAGTATAAGTTGTGCACATCTTTTTCTAAGAAGCCAGTTGGCTTCTGGACCCACATACAAGTAACCTTCTAAAAGTGGCATTTTTAGAATTCTTACTTAAAATCCAAATTTGCCATTAATGTGGATTTTAAATTACAATTCCTTTGAGTGTAAGCAATAGCTCTTCATCTGCTCCCAATCTAAAGTTAGCATTGATTAAATTTAATAAGATAAAATGGTGTTAATGAATGGGGGAGATAGGCCATACAAGATTGAAAAATGTCTTCAAGAATTTTTCACTTTCAGGAAATGAAAAATGTAAGTACGTAGGTCCTGCTTACTAAATACATGGCACCCTGCCCTGTGAGCTGTTAGGAGTGACTCATAAGTATTAAAAAGGAAGGTTTGGGCCTGGCAACTAGTAGCGGTTAATGTACGGGCCCTGAGTACACGTACTTCCATTTACTAGGTACTTATGGCTAAATTAAAGGTAAAAATATATATATTACAATTGGACCATGTTTTAGGGAGAGAGCACTCGCACTTTAGCACTGGTTGGACGGAAGAAGTGCACAGAGTCCTAATGCCAATAAAAAGGGGTTCACTGCAAAAGAATAGGAGGTGACACTGCAAAAAGGCCCAGATCCAACAGAAATAGTATACCAAATAGTCAAGAGCATGAACTATAATAGTATAGCCAGCGCCAAAGTTCATTGTATTTATATTTTAAAGAATTTATAGCAAAAGGTATGCCACATAATTAAAGTTGTATGTTTCAAGAGCTAAAAATAGCCAGCTTGCCTTCTGCTTAATGTTAGGTAAATGTTTAATGTATCAAACGTAGAAATTGTGAACTGTTGTCTGTGAAATTAAAAATGCTAACTACTCTGTAACATTTCCTTCTAGACAAAGTGCCAGTCGTTGCTGTGGAAGACCAATACTAAGCAACCTCATAAGGCTCCATCGGATGGGGGTGTTCAATTGTCATTATCAATATCAAATATGGGCTAATTGGTCGGGAAGATAATGTGAAAAATACATTGCACCTGGGGTAAAAGAAATCCTTACAGCTGCACTTAATTGATGTATGCATATTTAAGGTGTGTAGTTCTGCACACAAGTATTTATTTTCAAAAATACATTATGTTTTGTTTCAAGTGAAGCCTTCACTATGATTAAAACATGATGCAACACAAACCGCAGTTCATCTATGGTCTGTTTACTTGCTCTGTTTAAGAGAGAAAAAGATAAAGAGTTTTAACTTGTAGCAGAGCTGCGTGAATTGATGGATACAGGATGTGAGGATGGAAACCCTGTGTCTTGTTTGGTAATACATCAACAAACACATTCACAGATAGACCTAATAAGCTCGCACATACAAATAAAAACCACCAGCAGCAACACAAATAGCTTCAAAAGGCCAGCCAAAATCAGCGCACAATAGAAATTGCTTGCATCCTCTGTGGACACTAATCTGAGACCAATATATCACTACTACTATTATTTTATACACATAGGTAGTGCGCAGTCAGAATTCTAAGGACTGCCATATTTGAAAACTTCATCTAAGAATCGTGGGTAAATACGGTAGTCTGAAATGGCCTGAGCACGAGTTGGGTTGTTCCAAATCATAGTGTGCTTCTGGCAAAGCAGAAATGAAAATGAGCTAGTATTTGGAAGCAACATTCAAAGATCTAGCGTATGCTACAAATAATTACAATAAACATTGTTTCTGGAACTGCCTATTTAAAAGTGACTGTATGTATTCTAGTGCATTCAAACAGTGTCAAAAGACACATGGGTAGAAGTACCAAAAGGTGGGTGAACAGGAGGCGTTTTCATAACTTTGGGGCAGATGTACTAAGCATTTTAAAGGTACCAAATGCTCAGATTTGGCACTTGCAATCGTTAAAATGTTTTTCTATGTATTAATCCAATTTTAAGAGTCACATTTGTTTACTGATTTCAAATGTACATCTGAGGAACCATCTTCTTTGACGGTTGCTGTTGACTTGAAGAGCAGGTCTCTCCAGAACTACGCGTTAGTGGTCATCGCTAATGCAAAAGTTTTTCATAAACAAGTCTGTTCGCCGTCACAAGGAGCCCAAACTACAGGATGTTCACCTTTTCTTCACGAGGAGTACACTCTGATGGCAGACAAGGGTCCAGTTTATGGAAGGGATCCTTTTGGAGATCTGGGACTCCCTCCAGCATAAGCCAGCAGGGCTCAGGCAGGTCCAGTTGCAGCAGGTCAGCTGAGCAGCTGCAGGGAGGCATCTGAGGCTTACTTTTCCCTGTAGCTGCGCCAATAGGAGGGCAGCTAACTGGCTCTTAGAGTCAGTCTGTTTACTCTGGGAAGAAGGCAAGAAGGTCCAATGTTCCTTCTAAGACAGTAAGGCAGTCCTTCAAGAAGCAGGGCAGTCCTTCTTTTGTGATTTCCACAGACCCAGGAATGATTTAGTGAGTGGCTCAGGAGGTACAATATGTTTATCTAGCCTTTGTGTGGCTCGACTCACTGTCCCACCCCCACATCCAGTTCTGGAAATTTCTTCCCAATCCCCTGTCAAGGCTCCAAACTATGTAGGGTGATTAAAAGCAGGATGGGCCTGGTCTGAGGTCCCTTTGTGTGTGCAAGAAGCAAAGAGTGAGTGGGGCTTGGTATAGCTCCTCCCAGTCAACCTGCCAGGATGGCCAATTCTGTCCACACCTAATCCCCTTTTGTGTTACTGTCTAGAAACAATACAACCTCCCTCACAGCTGGGACATTCATTGTATTGTGGCCCAGGACAATGCCAGAAAGCACAAATGGTTGGAATGAGAAAATGCTAACCTTCTAAAAGTTCATAAGTAGACTGTGCACTTCTAACTTTTGAGAAAATGTACTCTGTTTTCAACCTAAGATTTTGATCTGTGGACTACACCTTTACTTGCATTTACCATACACAGCGCTACTTGTATATGGGCCAGAAGCCAACTAACTTCTTAGACAAAGATGTACACAACTTATACTTGATAAACAAACATCTCAAATCATATCAACAATGATTCTTCTTGATTCTCTATAATTTAATGCATACTTTAAAAGTCACATATGAAAATTCTTCTCAATGATTGTCAAATTATACACTTGTTCAATGCATAATCAGAACAACAAAATTATTGACACAACTCAATTATTTGTAAGTAAGTAAATATTATTTGCACAATTAATTAAAATCGTTGCACGATACACAGTAGGAAAATAACTTTTGAGGATTAAAAGTTTAAAAGGGAGCAATATAAAATTCATTTAAAACAGAGAAATTGCAAATTAAGTAAAAAAGCCGCAAGAAAGTCACAGGGGGAGGGGAGCTCAAGCTTTAACAGTGGGAAAATTCGGGGAGTTGATCTCTGTGATAAACTTAACAAAGCGAGCTGCCAACTGCGGTGAGTCTCCCCTCATGCATGCGTCTAGTGCTTCCTGACAAGTCCTGATGTTTAGTAAAAGCCAAATTGGGCGCAGCCAGAAGTTTCTTTGGGCTCGGAGTTTTCGGCAAATTCACAGGATATGAATGAGATTTTCCTCGTCCTGTCTGCAGAAGCGGCATTGTGTAAGGGCTTCTTTCCTGTAACCATGGCCAAACTTGTATGCCATCAGCGGGATTAATCTGAAGCGTAGTCTCATTAATTGGAGTTTTATAAGAACTTTCACTGATGAAGCAAGGTACGATGGAAGGGTTTTCGAGGTGTATAGTTTGGCGGCCCAGGAGCAATGGAAGAGCTGGTTGACCCGTTGCTCATCAAGATCATTTGAAAGAATTTTTGCTTGCTTTGTTAAAAGTTTAGTTTTCTCCTCGATGGGCAGCCAGGAGAGCCATATGTCTTTTGCTTTAACCACTTGGATGCTAAGGTGTTTTATGGCTTCCCATGTAATTTCCATTGAAGTCAATGGAAACTCCATGACGAGCTGGGCTCGTCATGAGCGTCGAAGGGGTTAAGGGATTCGAGGCATGACATTAAGTATTTATTCCAGGATGTTTTTTGGATTACTGAAGACCAACCATAGGGAGCTCTTTAGGGTATGAAGGCTGGCATGTTTAGTTTTTTGACAATAACTAATGAAGCGTGCACTCATAATCCATTGCTGGGAGGATAGCAAGAATTCTTTTCTAATTTGGGCATGAGCAGTTGAATTAGGCAGTCGGAAAACCCTGCGATAGCAAGACGATTGCGCTCTTTCCAGCCAGATATTCATTTTATCCTTGAAGATTATTGCACCAAAGGAGATTGTGGGGAGTAGTTTTGCAGTAATCAGTTTTATTAATGGTACTAAGTCCTGGGAGTGCAAAGTGCTTTTCGTTCTTATGAAGGCCCCTTCTAGGCTTCGAGCAACAGCTTGCATTTCAGTTATGTGAACAGAGGATCTCCCTTTATGATCGATCCACACGCCTAAGTACTTATAAGCGGTGACAGTTTCCAGTCTCTTTCCTTCAATAAACCACGCGTTCTTTTTGGTTTTTCCCTTAGATATTATCATTGCTTTAGTTTTGCTGACATTTATTTCAAGTGTATTCATATTGCAATACTGGGAGAGGGAATTAAACAGTCTTTGGAGGCCCACCTGAGTTTGATCTAGCAGAATGGTGTCGTCCGCGTATTGTAGAGTTTGAATCTTCCTTGATTCTATTCCCGGAGGGAAAGCACGGGTACGTGACAAGCATTCGGGGAGGTCTGCGAGGTACAAGTTGAAAAGCATTGGAGCAAGTGTGCACCCTTGTTTTAAACCTCTGGTGGTATAGATTTTGTTAGAGGTGGACCATCTTGATGTAACCCTCACTTTGACCCAGGTGTCAGTGTGTAAAGCAATTAATGCTATCAGTAGTGACTGCGGAATGCCCCATCTTGCGAGTTTCTCCCAAAGATTTGGCCGGCTTACGCTGTCAAATGCTTTACGAAAGTCAATGAATCCAAGATGTAGCAATTTCCCTTTTGCAGCTACGGTGGTTTCCATCAGGTGAGCAATACCGATCAAATTGTCTTTGATGTGGCACCCTTTTTGAAAGCCGGTTTGGGTGAAGGGGACTAGATTGCTGGTTTCCACCTAGTAAGCGCATTTAGGAGAATGCTGGCGTATGCCTTCCCGTCCACATCTAGAAGGGCTATCATCCGATAGTTGTCGGGATTGGTGCGCGAGCCTTTCTTATGGAATTGAACAAGAAGTGAGCCTTGCCAAGACGCCGGTATGGGGCCGCCCAAAATTGCGGTTTCAAAAAGAGGTGTCAGTATCTGAGCCCATTTTCCAGCAGAGGCTTTAAATACTTGGGTCGGAATACCGTTAGGGCCAGGGGCGCCGCCCGAGTGCATGTTCTTTATTATTCTTGTTATATCGTCTGTTAATATATTGGCAGTGGGGAAAGTTCCGTCCTGACTGACTAGATGATCAAGGGGGGCCGTACTATTGATGATCTGGTCATGCGGCGCTCTGTAGAGCCTTTTGACATAGGTCTCCCAGTCCTTGGGGCTAATATTTGTTACGGTAGGGGGTTTAGTAGCTTTACTAGCCTTCTTGAACCAGTTCCAAAATTTCCTTTGGTCTTTAGATTTTATAATCTCAAAAGCTGTTACCCAATGCCGTTCTTCTTCCAGTTTATCTAAGGAAAATCAAGCCTTCCTATAGGTTTTTCGCGCGGCCATAATGACCTCCATCAAAGATTTATATTCACTTTCATTATTAGCGTTTGTTCGTTGTAACTTATTTAATTTACTCTTTGCAGTGATTGTGTTCTGTTTTTGCACTGACAAAATTGTCATAATTGAAGTATCCATTGAAGGATTATTTATGGGTTTTGAAGTAAAATGTTCTCTAAAGTTGGTCAGTATGATTTCCCAACTGGGAACTGTCGCGTGGCTGGTACCAGCCGGGGGCCATCCGGTCATAAGCTTGTCTACCTCCTTTTCAATTGCATCCTGGTTACTTTCTGACCATCGGAGTTTCCTTACATTCTGCAGACTTGATGCTGACCCTATTGGATTTGTGTTTGGACGGTGTAGTGTGCGAAGCGCAATACTACATGTTAAAATAGCATGGTCGCTATCAGGAGACGGTGTTACCGCGAAATGGCATACCAGATGGAAAGCCATAAGCGATATCCATATGTAATCTAGGGTGGCCATTCGAGAAGAGGATACATGAGAATATGCGGCCGGTTGATCTGTTACGATCCTTCCGTTAAGGATGCGCAAGCCAAGATGATTCAACTTTGTTGCTAGTTTTATTCCGTTGACGTCCTTTCTGTGGTACTGGGATTTTATCTCCGGGATTGCCCACATTACGTTAAGTAATGTTTTTTTAGAGGATTGGGTGATATCGGTTTCCATCAAATTTGCATTGAAGTCGCCCATTATCAGCCACAGATCATTTGGGCATAGGGCTTCAAGATTATTCATTAGTGGTAATATGTTACTCAAAGTAGACTCTCATCTCTTTTTTGCTGGGTGTAGATAGATACATCCAAGGATCAATTTTTGCGTTGAGTTCCCATTTACTTGGCTCTCGATCTCAGTTCTGATGAAAATATAATCACCAGCTCTGCTGTGGAGAGTTTCTGTCTTCGCAGTCAATGAGTTATTTACGGCGATCAGCACTCCCCCAGATGCATGACCGCCTACTTTAGATGGAGTAGCGGTAGATTCTATTACGGTGAAATCCTCCCAGATGGTATTTTCCAAGGCCCAAGTTTCTTGGATAGCGAAGATGTCATGGGTCTTTTGCAAGCCTAAGGTTAGGCGTTCTATTTTCTCCTCTGTTAGACCCCGGATGTTCCAGCAGCATATGTTTAAATGTTGCACCTTCTCATCGTGAGTCTTCTGGAGGCCCGAAGTTGAGCGTTCTATTTTCTCCTTAGTTGGGCCCCGGGAGTTCCCGGGGCGTATGTTTAAGTGATGAACTTTCTCGTGAGAGAGGTTGTCATCAGGGGTAGGAGGCGGCACACTACCCTAATGCCTGGGAAAGCCAAGACCAATCTTGAGATTGTTGCGGTTTTAATATGCATTTGCGTGAACCTCCTGATGTAGAGGCAGTTACTTGAAGTGGATTCTCAATCCATAAAGCTGTTTTTCGCTCCTGTCGTAGGCCCCGCAACATCGGGGATGGCTGTGTTAAGTGCTTTTCTTGTTTTAAATCTTGTCTGATTTTAGTGTTCATTGTAGTGTCAAGTGAGATTTTTAGAAAAGACGGGTAATTGGTAACAATATAGGGGCTAGCTTGGATGCCCCATTTGTTCAGTTGTTTTGTGTTCTTCATCAGTGTTTCCCCCCATTCTGGATTGAAGAAGGTTACCAATGTAGACTCGTTTCTTTGTCCCAGAGCGGGGTCTATAAAGGTCACTGTCTCAATGTCCGTAGAGTTCACACTTTCTAAGGCTGGCCGGTTCGAGCATAACTTTAGGATATTACCCCTATTTAAAATGTCCCATTTTCCCTGGGATTCATACTCCGGATGTAGCAGTATTTTTCTGTGCTGTTGTTGTCCGGGACCGGGGACTTGTTGCGATGGAGCCTGATTAATACTGGGTACCACGGGGTCGTTGCCTGGGAGCTCCAGGTTGTTTTGTGTGCTTGATTTTGTAATTCGCGGGCAGACCCCTCTTAGTGAGTCTCTTCCCTTTAGAGGTTCTTGGGGGGAGAACGTCTTATTGCCAACACTAACCGCGCCCATACTTGCTGTATGGCAATTCTCTTCCTCTTCTGATCGTGGCAATGAGATTTCCTCAATGGTTATTCTTGCTTTTAGATTTGACTCGTGGTGAGCAAGATTGTGTGTTTCAGTAACTGTGGGAAGAGAACTTTTATCAAAAGGTTTAATGGAATTTTCGGAATTTTCAGTTTGCTTCAGACGATAGCCGGGAGACTTGCAGTCTACTATTTGCTGCACATAAGTTGATGGGGTTTCCTGGTTTTCAGTTTTGTCTTTTTGGGGTGCAGCTGGTTTTTCGGCCTGATTAGTCAGGTCAGTGGGTGATCCGCCCATGTTTGTTCCGAGCCATTGTGTTAGTGCATTACCCTTTTTCTTTGCTTTGTTTAGTTTCTTCTCGTTCTTTCTGGATAGGAAGATTCCTGCCTGTGGATCTTGATTGATCTTGCTTATAAAAATTTGATGACTTGGTGAAGTAGAAGGGCATGCTTCAATATTGGGTTGCGTAGTTGCTTTTGCAACGTACAATGTTTGTGGAGGAGGATTGGCAACAGAATCCGTAGGTACTTGGGAGGGCTGTTCAAGATGATTATTGAATACGGCTTTAAGCTGAAGCTGTTCCAATTTTGGTCATTGGAGATAGGTTCTGGTAGTCTGAGGGTATCCGGACAACGGAATTGAATGGAGGGAGTACTAAGACTCTGTGATCTGGGTTGGCTCTTTAGCCTCAGGTCTTCTATTAGTGTGGACATAATTTCGGGTAATGTTTCAAGTTTTTTTAATAGAGGCTCGCATATGCAGCTACTTTGAACATAATTTAAGTGAGCAGTTGCATTTGCAGTTGGTTCCATGCTCGGATTAGAGTCAAGGGCATGATTGTGGGCCACGTTTTTTTTTAGCTCTTCGTATTAGCGAGTTTAGTTGATCTAATTTTGAATCTATTCCCATTATAGAGTCGGCGACTAATTGTAAAATGGATATCTGGGTATCGAGTTTATCGGCGTGCATGTGAGCAACACTGTTCATTACGCTCAGGGCTCTATTGGTAGCTGCCTTCAATTTTGAGTATTCCTGGGTTGGGTTGGGAGACCTCGTACCCAGGATCTGTTGCATGTAGATTTTTTCCAATGGGATAATTATGATCCAGGGGAGGGTTGATGGATGTGTTAGTTTGTTCCTTTGAATTGTTTTTGTTCGGACTTAAGGGGAAACTACAGTCTTTGGTGGCGGCATTGCGGCCGCTGCTAGTTACTGTTGACACTTTTAGTGAGCTCGTTGTGTGGACCCCCTTGGGCAGAACATTGTTTCTTAGAATGGCAAAGTCTGGTACCCCACTAAGAAATGGAGTAGATGTTTGTGACGGGAGATTGAAACTACGTGTTTCTGGAGAGGCGTTCAAAAGGCCCTTCAATGGGCTTGTTGCGTCTTCACGCTCTAGTCCGAGTTTCAATGGTGAAATTCTTAAGGCCCTGGTTATAGGGTTAGTTGATGAGACCCAGATTATAGAGTCATCATTTCCACGTGCCACGCTTTCGTCATTATGTTTACAGTTTCCATTTTCTAATTCTGGAGTTGGACGTTCTTTCTCAGGCTCTGGGACGCTGGCTCGGCTCTGAGTGGGCCGCGGAGCAAAAAGAGCTGAAGCTGCCAAGGGGCAAAGTTTTTCGGGTGATTTGGTGGTGTTTAGCTGGGGGGGTTAGAACTCTGAGGGGAGCAGAGATAATGTCATATCAGGGTCAGAGCGTCTTAATGTTGATTTTTCCAGCTCAGAAGCAGTAGGAATGATTGGGGTCTTGCATTGAATAATTATTTCGGGATAGAGCGAGATCAGGTTAGGGGTGGCTGACGAGATTGTTGGTTGTTGGGGGGATGCTGCATTCATGTCAAGTAGAAAGTAAGGAACAGATTGATTTAGTTTGCTAATCCGAAAATTTTTGGGAGATTTTGAGAGCAAGCAGGTTGCGCATGAGTAATTGACATTTTATCATCCATCAGAGGCCCCAGTGGGGGCTTTGAGGGGCTCTCACCCACCTCTTCTGTTCGCTCAAGATGCAATTGGCGGAAAGGAGATTGAAGGCCCGTCCTGCCTCTTGTGGATATAGCAGCTTAGACTTCTGGCGATTGGCAGACTTATGGGGACGGTGAGTATTTTGTAGTTGAAGGCTGCTCCTAGTGCGCATCGTTACTGAGAAAAGAGGGAGCGGAAGTGGGTGCCGCTTCTAGTTGTTGAGGATGTGAAAGAGGTGATTAATGAGTTTAAAATCTTGTTAGAAATTTCCGATGATTTTTGATGGTTGCTAATGATTTTCTGTGGTTTTCTGTTACTTTGGTGCTCGGAGGCTTTAAAAGAAGCTTGATGAATGCTAGTGATTTTCTGTGGTTTTCTGTTACTCTGGTGCTCGGAGGCTTTAAAAGAAGCTTTTGCAAGGAAACTTTTGAGAGAGACCAAGCCCTTCCAGCCCTTCTAGCAGAGGTAGCGCTGACAAACCGCAGAGGCGAAAAGAAATGCGGGCTAGCGGAGCGCACAAGGGCGGGTATCGGGCAGAGTCTGACCTAGTCAGCCCTGTCTGACTCACCGCCCTCCGGCTCTTACTTGGCAGCCGCCTCTAACGGCTGCCGCACTCGATTACGATTACAAACTTGGAACCCACTTGATGTCGAGGGGAGTACTCTCCCAGATACAATGATTATATTATTCCGTCTGAACAACTCTGATTTGTGAAAACTGATAGAGTTTATTTTATCATATGAGGAATAGTTGACCTTTGGAATTGGCTGTCGTGCCTTTGAAAAGAAAAATACCTTTACGCCCTGAAGAAGTCATTGGGTGATTGTTTCCCGTGATGAAACACGTGTTGGCATTTGTTCCTGTGTTGTTGGCTACATTTTGTATGAAATCAATGGATTATGAAGACTAAGAATATGATGAAGATCATTTGATGTGTGAAGAGAAAAGAAAACAAAAAGAAAATAAAAAGAACTGATTTGATGAACTTTGCAAAAGAAAGAATTTAATTTGGTTCTTCTTTTCTCTTAGAGACTTTTTAGAAACTGTTTACTTGTGCTCGGGGACAACTTATCCTTTTCTTATATTCTCTGTGTTTCACAGAGGAGTTTTCTGGGGACGCTAGTGGTCGTTTTTCCCATGTTCCCTTGAGCCACTTACTTGGAGAATACTAAATGAGTTGGCGTTGCGCAAGATTTACCCAGTCACTACTTTATGCTTTTGTTGCCAATTATTTGTGCCTTTCAATTTGATCAACATAGGCCCAATACATTTCAGGACCCGCGTCCCTTCGTCAGAGGCACATCTGCAAAGAATACAAAAACCATGGGGCATATTATCCAGACAGGCGATAAAATTATCGCCGTTTTAGCGGCAGAAAACTGCCCCTAAAATGACGATAATGGGCTTGATAATATGCTCTATGGAATTCCAATTGAAGCCCATGTTAGATGTCCTTTACATTTAACATGGGCTTCAATTGGAATTCCATAGAGCATATTATCCAACCCATTATCGCCGTTTTAGCAGCAGTTTTCTGCCGCTAAAATGGTGATCATTTTTAACGCCCTGCTTGATAATATGCCCCCATGTTTCATGTACAGTCGTGGATCGACATTGATAATGTTACATGATTTGTCATCAACACAAGCTATATGTCAATATAGTGAAGTTATCTGGTAATCTTCCCTGTGGTGTTAATTATCTGTTTCAACCTCCTCTTCCCCTCCTGTGGCATTCAAGTTGGAAAGCCGTCCAAACGTCCCGTTCGCATTAAACATCCCAATAGTGGCAATATCATAATAAAAAAACCTCGTCCTGACTACTGACTCTTGGCAAAGCAATCACAAAATATTGAATTCTCTTATACCATGACGGTCACTTATGTAACTATTAAATTGAAACCTCTAAATAGACTTCACCATCAACGCGTGTCTAAACAGATATGCAAAGGTGTTGGTCACGTACCTGTAGATGGCTTTAGAATAGTATACCTTCCCTATAAAAACAGTCAGAACCAAAGAAAGCACATTACCATGATTCCAAGGAACTAAATCTGTTTATCACATGAAATGTGATGATAGTTAGTTAAAAG
The DNA here is from genome assembly GCF_964261635.1 of Lissotriton helveticus. Lineage (NCBI taxonomy): Eukaryota > Metazoa > Chordata > Amphibia > Caudata > Salamandridae > Lissotriton > Lissotriton helveticus. The sequence goes on from NC_136061.1 coordinate 2,026,661,217, forward strand.
ACCGTGAGTGCTTACTAGAACGAACCGCCTGATGTCAATAAGCCTTCCCTAAAAAACAACGAATACCAAGAACAAGTTATTGCCACGATATTAAAGCAAGCTTATGTTTTTACGCAGAGTAATGGTTGCCGACCAGTAAAACTAATCATTCTTACCAGTTCGTTCAAAGCGGAGTTCCCCCGGTAAAGACTCTCCCAGTAAACGCCCGGAGTGGCCATGTTTTGAACCTCATCCACCATGTTAAGTGATCTATTACGTGGTCAAGGTAGGTAGATCTCTCAATAGTAGATATACGGTTGCAATCTTGTAGCGATTCCTAAAAACGATTGGCTAAATCCCCAATGTTGAGCGCCGATCTCAGAATTCTGGATGAACTGCACTCCAAAATATCAAACCATCAAAGATATCAGCAAACAAATGTGCAAAAAAGTGAATACACTCGCCCTTGATTGCGGCAGTAAACAACTCCCAAACACGTATTCCCATTGCAACCTAATCCTCTCAGCATCATCTTGGACTATCTCCAATATACCATTGCTGCTGAATGTAAACCTGTAAATAGACAGTGAACACATATGCTCCCCAATGCGACGATGGATTCAGTGATTAAATTATTTCACCATACAACGTGACTGGTCATTCAACTCTACATCATCGATCATCCAATGTTGCAACATGCCTAGTTGGATCTATCATATAGTGGCCCAAATCATCAGTCGCGTATGGTGAAAAAATTGTGATTTTGATAGAACTCATGCCATTAAATTTTTTAGATGACACATAGCCTACCCGGCAAGTGAATACAGATTCTTACAGATTAATGAAAATTCATCTGATCATCATCAAGATACATCTATATCTGTTTGTGTGTTACTAACCATTGGTAGGATGTGTGTGCTCTATTAAACGCAAGTGGAAGGTAATGCTAAACAGTCCCTATTCTGTAGTATATCATAAAAAACAGCTCATTTCCACTCTGTCGTTAAGTCCTTTTGGCTTCAGCATGTCAAGTCTTTTGATATAGAATGTTTCCCATTGAAGCCGTCATTTGCAATTGTCAATCCCTGGGCTGTTTTGCACTAATTCAATAATTAGAAATGTGATTTGTGCAGTTCAATGTCTCATTTGTCCTAATATGTTGCCAAACTTGAGGTAGTGATCTTATTACGAATTCTGCTCTTGTGGTCCGTGATTCTTACTTTGACTCTCCTCTCTGTTTTTCCAATGTAGTGCCTACCGCAAGGACATTTGATAGCGTAAATGATGTTACTAGAATTGCAATCTGCATTATAGAACAATTTTATTTTTTCCCCAGAACAGGGATGAGTTACTGTGTTTCCTGTAATTATGTGGTTGCAATGGATGCAATTCTGACATTTTTTCATCCCTGAACATTTTTTATTCTTGGAGTCAATCTTTTTTGATAATAATTTTTTGATGTTGTTTGATCTTGCATATGCAATGAGAGGGATAACCAGGGTGTGTAAAACTGGGATTCACACTCAGTTGTTTTAGAGCCCCCAATATGTTAAAGGTATGCGCCTCACAAATGGCTACACCCAAGTTCCATTGGAAGGTTCATACTGGACCGGGACCAGACCGCAGAGTCCTTATAGACCGCAGAGACCACACTTTTGGATTATCATGTTAAATTTGCAGAGAGGTTTTTGGAAGATTTTTGCCTTAAAAAAAGCCCTGGGAGAAACGCGTGTCGGTTGTTGTTGTTCTTTGAAGCATTACCTTGTTTAACTAACGGATTAAAGAAGTAACAACTATTGTCTAACGCAACACATCTCTTAGATATTATTTCCAATACATCATTTCATAATTAATTGGTACAAACCTCCACCAACTATTTGAAATATGCAAACAGAGGTTTGTGGAGAAACAGATTGTTAAAATCCGTCACTTGTTGAAGGAGTTCCCATCGTTTCATTAATATATTTTCTAATTTCTTTAGATAATGTGGAGAATTTGGATAAAATACCATCCTATTTGGCAGTTCTTTGGATGAGAGTGAGTAGTCATGACGACATTTTAGTTAGTATGATATTGCCACTATTGGGATGTTTAATGGGAACTGGGCGTTTGGACTGCTTCACAACTTACATGCCACAGGAGTGGAAGAGGAGGTTGAAACAGATAATTGACACCACAGGGGAGATTACCAGATAACTTCACTCTATTGACAAACAGCTTGGGTTGATGACGATTCATATAATAGTATGCATGTAGATCCACGAATGTACATGAAACATGGTTTTTGTATTCTTTGAAGATGTGCCCCTGATGAAGGGAAGCGGGTCCTGACATGCATTGGGCCTACGTTGATCACATTGAACAGCATGGATAATTGAGTTCAATAATTTTATTGTTCTAATTATGTATGGAACAAGTGTATAATTTGACAACCATTGGGAATAATTGTCATTTATGATTTTGAAAGTATGTATTAAAATACCAAACAGCCAAAGCGCTCAATTGGCTACACTTTGAAGCAAGAATTCATTTAAAAATTGCCCGCATTACGCATAAAGCCATCCATAACAACACACCCAGTTATCTGGCCTGGAAACTGGAGCCCTCATGTGGAAACAGATCATCAAGGAGTGCCAGCAACCTTCTTCTAAATCCTCAAAGATTTGCCAAGAAGAAAACATATAACTGCACCTTCCCTGGTATGGCTCCAAGGATTTGGAATGCACTACCCCCAGAAACCAGACTTAACTCCTCAACTGCCTACTTCAAAAAAGAAGTCAAATCTCTTTTCATGTCGAAATGTACTTAAATATTGATGATGACTCTTAGAACAACCAGCTGGAACATAAGACTATTTCTAAATTACTATGTTTCGTTATACATTGTCTCCTTTGTTTTTCTACCTCTCTTGTAAAGCGCTCCGATACCCGCAAGGGTCATGTTCGCGCTATATAAAACCTTCAAAATAAATAAATAAAAATAATGAGAATCAAGAAGAATCTTGTTTGATATGATGTGAAACGCTTGTATATCAAGTATAAGTTGTGCACATCTTTTTCTAAGAAGCCAGTTGGCTTATGGACCCACATACAAGTAACCTTCTAAAAGTGGCATTTTTAGAATTCTTACTTAAAATCCAAATTTGCCATTAATGTGGATTTTAAATTACAATTCCTTTGAGTGTAAGCAATAGCTCTTCATCTGCTCCCAATCTAAAGTTAGCATAGATTAAATCTAATAAGATAACATGGTGTTAATGAATGGGCGAGATAGGCCATACAAGATTGAAAAATGTCTTCAAGAATTTTTCACTTTCAGGAAATGAAAAATGTAAGTACGTAGGTCCTGCTTACTAAATACATGGCACCCTGCCCTGTGAGCTGTTAGGAGTGACTCATAAGTATTAAAAAGGAAGGTTTGGGCCTGGCAACTAGTAGCGGTTAATGTACGGGCCCTGAGTACATGTACTTCCATTTACTAGGTACTTATGGCTAAATTAAAGGTAAAAATATATATATTACAATTGGACCACGTTTTAGGGAGAGAGCACACGCACTTTAGCACTGGTTGGACGGAAGAAGTGCACAGAGTCCTAATGCCAATAAAAAGGGGTTCACTGCAAAAGAATAGGAGGTGACACTGCAAAAAGGCCCAGATCCAACAGAAATAGTATACCAAATAGTCAAGAGCATGAACTATAATAGTATAGCCAGCGCCAAAGTTCATTATATTTATATTTTAAAGAATTTATAGCAAAAGGTATGCCACATAATTAAAGTTGTATGTTTCAAGAGCTAAAAATAGCCAGCTTGCCTTCTGCTTAATGTTAGGTAAATGTTTAATGTATCAAACGTAGAAATTGTGAACTGTTGTCTGTGAAATTAAAAATGCTAACTACTCTGTAACATTTCCTTCTAGACAAAGTGCCAGTCGTTGCTGTGGAAGACCAATACTAAGCAACCTCATAAGGCTCCATCGGATGGGGGTGTTCAATTGTCATTATCAATATCAAATATGGGCTAATTGGTCGAGAAGATAATGTGAAAAATACATTGCACCTGGGGTAAAAGAAATCATTACAGCTGCACTTAATTGATTTATGCATATTTAAGGTGTGTAGTTCTGCACACAAGTATTTATTTTCAAAAATACATTATGTTTTGTTTCAAGTGAAGCCTTCACTATGATTAAAACATGATGCAACACAAACCGCAGTTCATCTATGGTCTGTTTACTTGCTCTGTTTAAGAGAGAAAAAGATAAAGAGTTTTAACTTGTAGCAGAGCTGCGTGAATTGATGGATACAGGATGTGAGGATGGAAACCCTGTGTCTTGTTTGGTAATACATCAACAAACACATTCACAGATAGACCTAATAAGCTCGCACATACAAATAAAAACCACCAGCAGCAACACAAATAGCTTCAAAAGGCCAGCCAAAATCAGCGCACAATAGAAATTGCTTGCATCCTCTGTGGACACTAATCTGAGACCAATATATCACTACTACTATTATTTTATACACATAGGTAGTGCGCAGTCAGAATTCTAAGGACTGCCATATTTGAAAACTTCATCTAAGAATCGTGGATAAATACGGTAGTCTGAAATGGCCTGAGCACGAGTTGGGTTGTTCCAAATCATAGTGTGCTTCTGGCAAAGCAGAAATTAAAATGAGCTAGTATTTGGAAGCAACATTGAAAGATCTAGCGTATGCTACAAATAATTACAATAAACATTGTTTCTGGAACTGCCTATTTAAAAGTGACTGTATGTATTCTAGTGCATTCAAACAGTGTCAAAAGACACATGGGTAGAAGTACCAAAAGGTGGGTGAACAGGAGGCGTTTTCATAACTTTGGGGCAGATGTACTAAGCATTTTAAAGGTACCAAATGCTCAGATTTGGCACTTGCAATCGTTAAAATGTTTTTCTATGTATTAATCCAATTTTAAGAGTCACATTTGTTTACTTATTTCAAATGTACATCTGAGGAACCACTGCCAAATCTTAAACCTTCAAAAAATAGAAAACTTTTTTTAAACATTGTCATGCTTCCTTTAAGGAAAAGAAAGAGCAAGAAAATGATTTTAAGGAAATCACAGACTTGGTGGTCTGCGGGCCCCAGCAGGCCAACATACCTGCGATGGCCTCCAATCGTAGTGAGTTGAAATTTGTCACTTACCTCATTAATGCTCATGAAGTAGACCAGTTAGCGACCCACTACAATTCAGAACTTTAAGACCCAACCTATTGGTTCATAGGTCGGTTCTTAAAATTCTTTACTGGTCGCTTCAATATTGATTGCAAAATGCAACCAGTTCTGCAGAACGAGTAAATAATATATCTGGCACCAACAGCCTTAGACCATGAAACCTTAGCCTGCTGTGGATGTTAATGTCCGCGGACCTTGTTGTTAGACACTGTTAGCAGAGGAGCATAATATGTTAACAATAGCTTGTGGTTTACTGCTCCTAAAACCACTCATTTGCCAGTTTCAAGTGCTGTAATTAAAAGGAGTTACTGATAGAGCGCGCGAGGCCACCCGACCAATAGTTTTCGCCGTTTCCGGCTTCAGGGCCCATATACTTTTCAAATCACCATATACATCGATCGGGTGACTTCACGAGCTCTACCAAGTTGATGTGTGTGTGTTCCCTGCTACCAATTTTCGGTGCACCCGACTTACCATCCACCGATGCGGGTACCTAATGACCACAATGAATCAGGGAGCTAGCTGTAAAAGAAAGGCAACAAAATACAAACCCAACCAATAACATTCAAAATACTGTTTTAAATGACCACGGACAACTGGAAGTTTTAAAATATTTATCTAAAGTTCATTATTTTCTTGCATGAGGTACAATAAAACAAGGCAATCAATAACCAAGATAACGTAAATTATATAGGCATAAAGAAATAATGACAGAGTATTCATCAAAGTACTAATAAAATGTAACGAGAAAAGATACTATGCAATTCAGTATTATCTAAACAGGGATAGCCTAAGTGTGGGTGACTATAGGAGAGCTTATAATGAATAACACGCTTCACTTAAGGTGAATGGGCCTTTGAACAATCTAGGCAATGAAGTTCTAGACCATATCAGGAAATGACACACTGCTATGCAAAATATAATTTCTAACAAATGAGAAGACATAGGAATAAACTTATGGAAAAATATAAATGACCTTCAATAGTTGCGGAAAGGCATGGAAAATATCACATATGCAATGTTGAACTTTATTAAAGCAAAAGTTAGAAATTCAGAAGGTGCAAGAATTTCAAGAGGTTCAGAGCAATATTTACCTAGAAAGGTGTGGAAACCAAACCCTGGCCACGGGTCAGTTAAGGACAGGAAACCCTCAAGGAAGGATACCCCTCAAAGGACAGCAGATGCAGAATGGACACCCAGGACAGAACAGGATACCCTCGGAATAGGAATCAGGATAGGACCCTCAGGACAGGACAGCAAACCCTCAGGACAGGACCTCTTCAGGACAGGACCGGAACCCACAGTTCGGAAGCAACGCCTGCGCTTCACCCGTTCTGCAGCTATCGATCAAGACCCCGATTGGGTCAGCAAACTCCCAGCTAAGTGCTTCGCCAGCACTTTAAGGTTCAGTAGAACCTCAGTCTATGGTCAAATTCGGACAGAGTGCTTCGCAGCGCTCTGTATCTTCAGTCACCTATTGAGTGCGTTGGGTCAGTGACAGGTCAGCTAAACCAGACAAGTCGGACGGGTCCCCAGGGGAACCCACAGTAGATATACAGTTTTGGGACAGTGTACCACCCCCCCAATGTTGCAAAGTGTCAGAATCTCTCAATTTGGATTGGTCCTAAGGTAGGATTTGGGTAACACACCAATCAGAACAGTCTAATTTAAGCCTACATTAGCATAATAGGGTACCGCCTAACTAGATTGGGGTTCCCATGAGAAGCTGTGCAGCAATACAATGAAACTTTTACATTGTTGCACTGTGAGGACATATGATTGGTTCAGCCGAGTTTTTGGGCCGTTCTCAGGAGCATCTTGCTCATCACTGCCAACTGGCTAAGTTCCATCATTCAAGGTCTGCTCCGGCTTGGTAGGTTGCGCAGGCGCAGAAGGACCTCCAAAATGGTTCTCGGCACAGACATACCCCATTCCCCGCGGTACATAAAAAGTAAGCGAAAAACAAATTAATACATAATAATGTCATTATGAAAACACACCACAGGGTTTGTACTTTTAACTCATCATCAAGAAATAAACTTATTGCAATTAAATGTTAGCTATATTGACACGGTCACAAGAGCAGTGGCACGAGCAGTACCACATGATAAGCACAGCTATGAATTACGCATGCGCATAATTTTCCCTCCACTTCTGCAGACGCGTCAGGACACGTGAGTGTGGCTGACGCATGCGCAGCAACTAAATACAAGCGGCGGCCATTTTAGATGACTCGAGTAATTATTTTAGTAAAACACATGTGCAAGCTTCACGGTCTTTCTCCAAACTAAACATAAATGTTAGTAAAACATACACGGGTTACCTTGTTACACACAAATGAGGTTCATGATTTCGGCAAGCCGCAAAATATGCGAAGCTTTGCTTCATCAATCCCCTCTTTGATGATATTTACTATCATCACAAAATAAAATGGAACCAGATGCCAACTTTCTTTCATACTTTATAGAGTTCTATCTCTTCCAGCAGACGTTCTAACTTTTCTCTTTCAGTTCTAGTAGGGTGAGAAGTCTTCACCTTTTTGTATATCTGATCATTCACTTCTTCTAATTCAATCTCATCCACACTTCGTTTCACTCCTCTTGCATTTACCTCGTGCTTCTTGGTGCGCTTGCGGTATTTACAGCACAGAAAAATGAAAAGTACAATAAGACCTATAATACCAATTGGCATCAGTATTTTGAACAGTAAGCTTTTACCTACGCTAGCAAGCCAATGACCTACATTTGAGAGACCATCTACCAGTCTCTTCCAGGCACTATCAACCTCGAGTGGTTTGAGTTCCTTTGCCAAATTAGTAATGTTTTTCACATATCTTTTGATCTGTACACTTTTATCCGGAATATAAGTGCAACAATGTTGCGCCTTCAACATCCGGCAGACTCCGCCCTCTTTCGCTAATAAGGTGTCAAGAGCAAGTCGATTTTGTAAAACCATTGATCTGATCGCAACCATTTCGGTATTGACCAGCAGAAATCCATGAGCTGTTTCAGTAGACAGCACATCCACTATAGTAGACAATTTGCAAATTCTGTGAGTGTTCAGAACCACTCCCACTCCAGGTATCAGTGCACTAAAAATACTACCCATAATTTCACCTATACTTTCTCTTTTACTACGCACTAAGCCATTAGTATCTTCATTGCTTCCAGTTTTCCCATTCACATGGTATATTTTCGGGAAGACAATGCCAAAATAGCAGCTTCCATACCAGTGATCCGGCAATTTGAAATAAGCCTTGTCCCCACAAATATAATAAATTCCAGGAAACACAGGCTCTGACCCATTTTTGAAACCCCAACCTCCAATTACCTTGTAATTATGTTCGCATTCACTGGAACCAATGAAAACATTATTATAATAGCTAGTCTTCTCGCGGTGAAGACATAGCTTGCCTTTCTTTTCAAAATCCAGCAACAGAGCAGGACCCGCTCCACCAGATGAGGTGCCTTCCATGTTTTCTGCCCACTTTGGCTTTTTCTGACTTTCGTCATTAGCCTTCTTTTGAATTTTAATCCTTCTTTTCTCTGCCATGTTCAGGAACACCTTTTCCTGCTCACGCAAAGAACAAGTCAAGTTATCTCTGTGTGCGTCTGCTATGTCAATGTTACCTATAGTCAGAAAGTAGTCTCCCATATATCTTATGGTGTCACTTCTAGTATGTACAGGATTCAAATTCCCACGTATAGGAAGTTCAGAAAAGATCACGTCATTGTTAGAGTAATAGTACTGTAACGGTCCTCTTTTATAGAATAAACTAGCTAAAATGCTACAGGAGATTCCATATGTCAATGGCAGATGATGGTATGTCACGCCCTCAGCCACCGAAGTAGGTAGCTTCATGCAGACATAGCAATCTTCAATTTCCATAGTCTCTACATAGTGTATTAACAAGTTTGCGAAAACATTTAAGTGTGTCCTGTTCTTCATTCCATGATAATGTAGTCCTCCCTCATCTGATGCTTCTAAGTCTCGTTTCGTTTGTCTCAATGCTCTCTCATGTCTTTCTACACTCTGTGTTGTCAACTCCTCACTGTCAGTATTTACAGTTTCAGTAGGGACAATGTTAGTATCTTTACTTACAGCAAAGGGAATGAAAATTGTTAGTCCTATCCAGATGACTATCAATACTACTACACTACATATACACACCTTGCAACACGTCTTAAAACGGCTGCAACTAGGTCTACCATTCACTGTTGAATCAGACATTTTGACATAGAAGGAGTGTTCTCACCCCTCTTTTTGGCTTTTTACACAACTAGCTTACTTTGTGCAAATTCACGGTGGTTCGTCTTCCTCTTCAGCAGAGTACTCAGGGACGGGCTCTCCGTCGCTCACGTCAGTTATATCAAGATCTTCAAGCTCCTCCAAAACCAGTGTCCATTCAGGAGACTTGTACTTTTTGTTTTGTCTTTTTATTCGTTCACTCCTTCTATTGGAAGAGTTTTCTTCTTGATCTGCTATCCGTGCACTTCTCCTCGCTTCTGCACGTTTCTCTTCAACTGTCTTTATCCTCAGCCTCAATCTTTTTACAAACCTAGGCTCAAGATTGTTTCTTTTCTTTAGTCTCTTAGTCGGTACTTGGACTTCACTTTCTTCTCTTATTCTTTTATTCTCTTTCGCTTGTGGCAATTCTTCTTCACTTTCTTCTTCTTCTTCCCTTACCTGGCTAGTTCCAGGGCTAGCATCAAGTTCTTCTGCCTGGTTACTAATCTGGCCTTGTTCAGGAATATTTTGTTTTTGGCTTTCGATTGTCTTTGTTTCTGTTTCTGTTTCCTGAACTCGTTCTTCTAACCCTATCTGTTCCTGTTCAAGCACTTCGATCTCTTGATTTTCTTCTGCTCGAACTATCACTCTATTTCTAGTCTCTCCCTTATCTGCATCAGGTGTTAGCGGTGGTGTATCGAACACCTGTTCTGTCCCTGTCTGACCTTCTCCTTCCTCAGTTTTGATGTGAATCTCAAGGGGCTGAGGTTCTTCGCCTGTGCCTTGCTTTTCCTGACTAGTCCACTCTCTACCTTCAGTAAGTCGTTCTCTTGTTCGGATGGGATCTTCGGTCAGATCAATCATCGGTATCCATTCTTCTGGCCATATGCTTGGCAGCTCGTCTTCAGCTACTTCTGGCTCAGTTTCCTGGACCTCTTCAGCAGGCTGGATTCTTGGCAGTTCGTAGTCAACTACTCCTGGGCCAACGTCTGCTGTACCTGCAACCTGACTGGAGCTGGGCTGCTCGTTGTCAGTTGCTTCTGGTCTGGCTCCTTCAGGGTCCTCTGCTGGTTGCCCTTCTTCTTCAAATCCTCTGTCTGGCAATACCTTCTGGGTGTGTCCAGCGTGGATCCACTGTGGAACACCTGCGACCTTCACTGCAGTGGTTGTCACCAGGATTACCTGGCGTTTCTTTCCCCACCTTGGTGCCAGACAGCTTGATCGAGTGTGCTTCTTTATTTTGACCCAATCTCCTGGAACCAAGCTGTGGAGAGGAGTCGTTGGATTGAGGATGCCGTCGTCTCCAATCTGGCGAGAGATAGAACGCACTTGGTCACCCAATCTTCTGCAGTATTCAAGCACCAAATCATCAGTAATACTCAACAGTTTGCTTCCTGGCACCCATGCTTGCCTCATCACTCTTCCCATAATGATTTCATGGGGACTTAGGCCTGTCTTGCGGTCAGGAACACTTCTCAGTCCCATCAGGACCAGGGGCAGGGCCTTCACCCAGGTCATGCCAGTAGCATTTGTCAGCTTTGCTAATCTGTTTTTGATAGTTCCATTTACTTGTTCCACTATTCCAGAAGCCTCTGGGTGGTATGCACAGTGCAGTTTCTGCCTTATTCCAAAGGCCTTACAGAGTTCAGCCAGTATGTCATTCTGGAAATGTCCACCCTTATCTGATTCAATAATGTATGGTATGCCGAATCTAGGTATCAGTTCTTTTAGTAAACACTTCGCTACTGTCAGTGCGTCACTTTTGGGAGTAGGGTAAGCTTCTACCCATTTTGAAAATACACAAACAATGACAAGGACATATCGCTTTCCTTCACAACGGGGCATGGTGATGAAGTCAATCTGTATTTTTATAAAGGGACCCCCTGATCTCCCAATCTTGCTCAGTTCAACCATTGTCCTCTTACCTGGGTTCATCTGTTGACATGACAGGCACCTCTGGCAGAGGGACTCTGCTACCTTCCTGAACTTTTTACTGTACCAAGTCTGTTGAAATACCAGAATCATGGCATCCCTACCAATGTGTGATCCTTCGTGTATTAATCTTGCCATTGTGCCAAGCAAGTGTCGGGGTAACACAGGCATACCAGTTGGGCCCAGAATCACACCATCCACACGCCTCGGTCTACACCCATCCTCCTTCCATTTCTCTCTTTCTTGCCAAGGAGCCGATTCCTGCCACTCTCTCACTTCATCCCACGTAGGCACTTCTTCAAACACCTGAAGCTGGCAGCTGGTTCCTGGCCCCCCTCGTTTTGGATTTACAATATACCGATCTTTGGCACACCATTGGGCCACTCGATCAGCATAATCATTTCCCAGTGATACTTTGTCCATGCTCCTTTTATGAGCAGCACATTTTACCACTGCCAGTTCCTTGGGTAACTGGATGGCCTCCAAAAGGTCATGAACAACTTTTGCATTTCGAATGGGAGTACCTGAGGAAGTCATGAATTCCCTCTGCAGCCACAATTGGCCAAAGTCATGCACAACTCCATAACAGTACTGACTGTCAGTATACACTGTTATGCGTAAGCCCTTCCCAATTTTGCAAGCCTTTATCATGGCTATCAATTCGGCTACTTGTGCAGACTTGATGTTATATAGGTAACCTGCTTCTTCAATTTTTGTGAAAGACACTACTGCATAAGCAGCACTCAGGCCTCCTAGTTCATGTCTTAGACAGGAACCATCCACAAATAGTTCTTTATCATGTTCAGGCAATGGCGTTTCTTTTATGTCTGGGCGTGGTTTAGTACTGAACTCTGTCAGGTCAATACAATCATGTTCATCATCATCCCCACCTTCTATTTCCAAGGGGTCGGGGAGTAAGGTGGCAGGGTTCAGAATACCGCACCTAACAATGCTTACATTTGCTGCACCCACAAGAATCCTCTCGTATTTAGTCAGCCGACTAGGGGTGAGATACTGTGTTTTAGTTCTGGTCAATAGAATTACCACTCCATGTGAAACATACACGGTCACAGGATGTCCCATGACAATGGACTCACTCTGTTCCAAACTTGCACAGGTAGCAGCTACTGCTTTCAGACAGCCTGGTAACCCAGCAGCTACTGGGTCCAAAGTGGCAGAGAAATAGGCCACAGGCCTTCTGGTCGTGCCATGTTCTTGAGTCAGGACTGACAATGCGCAATTATCGCGAGTGTCACAGAATAGGGCAAACTCTTTGGAATAATCTGGCATTCCCAACGCAGGGGCCGTACACAGACAGTTTTTCAGTCTTGTGAAAGCCATTAGACTTTCATCGTCCCACTCTACAACATCTGGCATTCCTCTCGTGGTCATTTTTATCAAGGGCCTGGCTAAGGCTGCAAATCCCAGAATCCACTGCCTGCAGTACCCTAATACACCCAGGAACATTCTGACATCTTTTTGAGTACGGGGCAACTGCATCTTTTGAATTATTCTCACTCTTTCTGATGTGACTTTTCTGACACCCTTTTCTATCTGGTGTCCTAGATATTTCACTGATTTCGCACAGAACTGTAGTTTGTCAGGGGCCACTTTATGCCCTTTCTCACACAGATGATTTAGGAGGGCAATGGTGTCAACTACACAGTCCCTATGACTTTTAGACGCCAGTAGAAGGTCGTCTATGTACTGCACTAACACAGAGTTCCCAGGTAAGATCAAAGTCTCTAGACATTTTTTCAAGATCTGATTAAAGATAGAGGGACTCTCTGTATACCCTTGAGGGACCCTGTTCCAACAATACACGTGACCCTCGAAGGCAAATGAGAAAAGAAATTTGCTGTCGGGGTGCAGGGGTATCGAAAAGAATGCATGACATAAATCAATCACAGTGAACCACTCAGCATCCCAAGGAATCTGGTACAATATCACTGCAGGGTTCGGGACAATAGGGCAGCAAGGAACTACAATTTTGTTAACCTTTCTCAGGTCCTGCACTACCCTGTACTTGCCACTAGGCTTTTTGATGCCCATAATCGGTGAGTTGCATGGGCTGCTCATTACCTCCTGTATGATGTCTCCTTCTAATAATTTTTGAATTTCCAGAGTGACACCTGCTTTCACTTCAGCATTCATTCGGTAAGGCCTAGTGTTAGGATATACTGCGTTGTCCTTGATGGCTATTTGTATGGGGTCCACATCTTTCATCAACCCCACATCTTTTCCAGTAAAATCCCACACCTCCGGTTTTACTGCTTCCTGGAGTTCTTGGGGCAAATCCTGCAGGGTCAATCTTTTAATTTCTGAGTCAGATCTAAGTAACAATAGTTTATAAATGCCATCTTCATCTGGGGTCTGTATTTCAACACCTTTTGGTGTGCAAAAAATGGTACAGTTCATTTTGCACAGCAAATCACGACCCAGTAGATTCACTGGACTGGTGTCACAGACGACAAATCTATGCATCTGTTTAAAGTTTCCAATTGAAATCTCCATTGGTTCGGTAACAGGAGTACTAATCAATTGATTAGATACACCCACTACTTGGATATTTTCTCCCGAGAGGGGTAGGTTTGGAACGTCCACTGTTCTCACAGTAGAACGGGTAGCGCCAGTGTCCAACAGAAAGGTGACATCATTTCCGTCAACCCTTCCTTCAATATATGGTCCAGACTGGTCTACCGGCAAGGAAGCGCCAAGTACGCACTCCTCGTCCTCCCCTCTCAGGCCCCGTCAGTCCTGATCATTACAAAGGAAGGTATCATTTAGCAGATACTGCGAAGTTGCTGTATTTCTGTTTTCCCCGCTTTCCCAAACCTCTATCTCTTCATTTTCTGCCTGTCTTCCCCTGTATACCTGCTTGGGTGCTCGAGGCACCTGAACTGTTTTTACCTGGGGTTGAGTCTTTCTTGGTCTTTCTTTCTGCGTCTGTGGAGTTAAATCAGGAGTTTTTTCATTAACATCGACTAATTGGGGACACTCGTTTCGCCAGTGTCCAATTTCGCCGCACTGATGGCAGGGAAATTTCTTCATAGCCTCTTCCCTGCTAAATTTGGGCCGGGGCTTTCCTCCACCCCCTCCCCCAGGACCTTTGTTCTCAGCATTTTTAACCATGTTACTCAATTGTTTTTCCTGCTGTTCTGCGAGCTTCACCTGAGCCCACATCACCTTTTCCTTAAGGGCCTTTTTCTTTTCTGCCATCTCGTCCTCGCAGTACTTAGCGTACCGCAGGACCTCATCCATTTTCTTAGTATGCCAACAGATTTTATTATCTTTTATCCACTGACAAATTTCAGGTCTTAAACCATTTACAAACCTGTAAATAAAGTGCGTCATATCCTTCAGGTCGATGTTATCAATACCACTGTATGTTTTAAATACCTGCAATAACCTCTCATAGAAGGAGTGCACTGTCTCGTCCCTTTCCTGTGTTGTTCTATCTATTTTTGTCCAATCAGTTTCCTTTGCGGGCACCTTTTCTTTCAAGTGCTGAATTACCTGCTCATATTTTCGCATGACATCCTTTGATGGCTCCCCTGTTTCTTTATTTCTTGGGTACTCCTCACTCGGCCAGTCTATGTTTATTTTACACTGGGTCCATAAATCTACTGGAACCACAATGTCGAAAAACCCATCCAGGTCTTTCCACAGACATTTCTGTACCTTCACGAACCTTTCCACCTGCCTGTACCAGTCAACTGGTTTCTCTCGTAATTTTGGAAAATCGTTCGTGAAGGACACAATATCCTGCCTAGACCAGGGGACATGCACATATTTCCCTCCTGGAACTTCGCGCATGGGGCATAACTGCTCAGGTTTTTCTACCTCCCTTAAAGCAAACTCAGGAGTCACTTGTCGGGAGCGAACCTCTTCTCTCTTTTTCGCCCACCTGCTTCTCCATCTTTCCACATCTCCCCATTTCTGCAGTACCCCCATTAATTCTTTAATCTGCAATTTCTTCCCTGCCACATTCAGGTGTTCTATATCCTTGTCTGAGAAGTCTGCTCTGTACGGTTTCTGTAAGGGCTTGGATTTTGAGATATCTACCCCCATACTAACTGCCGTTTCGGTCAGTTTTTCGTGGAGCACTCTGGTGTTCCTTGTAAAACTTTTACATATGAACGACAATTCTTCTTCAGAGTAGGTATTCAATCGATCCAGCCCCACATTTCCTGCCATTAATTCTTCTATTTCAACCCTCAGCTTGTAGAGGTCCAAAGGTTTTGTTTGCGGAGTCTGTTTCTCTAATTCACGACTCCAACTCTCAATTTCATCCGGAGTTACCAGAGAGACATTCCTAGTACCTGCTGCTGTCTCTAATTTAATTTCTTTTGTATTAAAAGGGTTATGCCTCTGCTGCATTCCCTTTCCGGTTGGTTTATTGGGCAAGTCCAAAAACGCAACTTCAGACTCGCACTCACTGGACTGATCATCTATGATTATCGGTTCCTGTCTCGGGGGTGCCATGACTGGGGTCATAACTGGAGTAATCGGATTTCCCTGACCATTTCCGTATAACGGGACCACCGGTCCGATAGTTACTGGAATAGTCAATGCCTCAGGACTGGAATTTAACTGGGAGATTTTCTGAATTATCTCTGTCCTTTGTCTAGCTAGAGCCTCTTGCTCCTTTTCCACTAGTACCCTTCTTAAAGTTGTGTCATGTAATATCTGTGGGGTCAATGGAGGAGTAAAACTCGGGGCAGTAGGATGCGTTTCACTTGGTCCTCCCCCATAATTTGGTTTCGGGAATAAAGTTCCAGTATTAAAGGACCTGCGCTCTTCCCCATATGGAGGTTGAACAAAAGGCAGTCCTGAATTCGATGGTTTCTCTTCGCTTTCATACAAGGGTCTGGGAAAAAAAACTTTCGTACGGGAATATTTTTCTTCCTGGCTTGCGGGCACCTTGGGATATATATCCCTTGTTTCCATTTGTTCGGGTTTTTCATGATAGGGCAATACTTGACCACCCCCTCCCAGTCCCGGGGACCTGTCTTCTTCCTTTAGGAAGTGGCGTCGAGGAACATCTCCTACACTGGAAGGTCGGGTTCCCTCATTATAAGGTGGCGGACTCCTGGTACAGATGTCATCTAACAATTCATCATCTGATTCCCCCGGCCCCCCCCAATGTTTACATTTTTCGGTGCTTTTCTCACTTGCTCCCACGTTATGACATGCCGGCATCATGGGAAACAGACCCTCAACAATCATGCTCTGCCTCCACTGTTTCATCCTTTTATCCCTGGATTCCTGTTTCTGCCTGGGGTACCACTTGGTCAAACCCTTGTCCATTCGGGGTCTTTCTCTTTCAAAAGCCTCAATCTCCCATTCCTCTAATGCCTCATACTGCGTTAGTCTCGGTCTGGGATGCAGTTCATTCATTCGGGTTCTTAAATTAAATAAGATCCTACCATTGAAAGTACCATCTAACGGAAAAGCCAATACTCCGTCATCTTTTGTGTACTTCACCCAATTCTCCAACCACACACAGGTATTGTACCCTCGGTCAAACATCATGAATGAGGCGGGAGTATTGGGTGCTGGGACAAGAACACCTTCTCTAGATTTTATCGGTTTGTCCGTTTTGAAATAATTTTTCACCTTACTTACAAGGGACATTTTTCTCTTGGTTCCGTACATAATATCGTATCTATTAGTCTTCCACTGATCCCTTTCAAACCCTAGGTGCCTTGGATCAGGTCGAGTTCCTGTAGTCTGCGAGTGCCACATACGACTTCTACACTAAACTTTGTTTACAAACTACCTCCAATCGGAACGAGCTTCTGAAATCCGTGCAACCAATGGGTGCGCGATATTAAATAAGCTCCGCCAATGGGTGCGCGGCCCCTTCGTGAGACAGTTCCCACGCTCCGGCGCTCACCCCTCCTTTACAATTCCAGCTCCACTACCCGCCCGCTGCTTCAACCAATCCCAGCGCGGCACAAAGTGACGTCAGAGGCACTTCGCGACTGACTCCCTCCCTTCACAAGGTAACGGAAACTTTCTTTCTTTTAAAGTGCTCAGTGCTTGGTTATTTTACAACAAATACACATTCGCCACAGTGTTCAAGTGTCTAGACAGAGAAAGAATCGTTTTACTGCAAGTAAACTACTTCCATTTACTTTTCACTTGCTACGGGCAGATCTCTTCCGCCTACCCTTCACTCTAGCATCGGTGAACCTGTTATTCCCCTAAACTCATCCACTTCTTTCCGGGATATATTCCGAGTTTTAAGGTTTCTCAGCGGACCCCTCTGCTTTCACACTAGCTCCGAGGAACCTGCTACTCTTCCGATGTGACCCTTACTAGGTTACGCCACTATGGGAATTTTGCCAATGAACCCCGTTACTGTCATTTATTCACACATGTATTCAGAAAACCCTAGTTAGTGCTTCCCGGTTATCCTAACCTGCACCTAACTTTCCTCGAACCTGTGACCTCAGGACAATGGATTCTATTCACCACTTGCCCTTTCAATTCCCCGGGGAGTTCGGACAACATGAAACGATTCGGTTTACAAATGCATGGATTAGTACATATAACAATATAAGAACAAGAATGATAACAATACAGCAATTCATGAATTTTTTTTCAGCAGCGTATTCACAAGAGAGTGATCAATTCCCTGGAATGGCCGCTCTTATAGCAGCATCAATGTATTAGCAGCTACCGACTCAACTAGTCCAACTAATCCCTGCCTTACTGTCAACTAGTCCCTAACCATCCTCTAGCTACCAGAAAACTGATAGAGCGCGCGAGGCCACCCGACCAATAGTTTTCGCCGTTTCCGGCTTCAGGGCCCATATACTTTTCAAATCACCATATACATCGATCGGGTGACTTCACGAGCTCTACCAAGTTGATGTGTGTGTGTTCCCTGCTACCAATTTTCGGTGCACCCGACTTACCATCCACCGATGCGGGTACCTAATGACCACAATGAATCAGGGAGCTAGCTGTAAAAGAAAGGCAACAAAATACAAACCCAACCAATAACATTCAAAATACTGTTTTAAATGACCACGGACAACTGGAAGTTTTAAAATATTTATCTAAAGTTCATTATTTTCTTGCATGAGGTACAATAAAACAAGGCAATCAATAACCAAGATAACGTAAATTATATAGGCATAAAGAAATAATGACAGAGTATTCATCAAAGTACTAATAAAATGTAACGAGAAAAGATACTATGCAATTCAGTATTATCTAAACAGGGATAGCCTAAGTGTGGGTGACTATAGGAGAGCTTATAATGAATAACACGCTTCACTTAAGGTGAATGGGCCTTTGAACAATCTAGGCAATGAAGTTCTAGACCATATCAGCAAATGACACACTGCTATGCAAAATATAATTTCTAACAAATGAGAAGACATAGGAATAAACTTATGGAAAAATATAAATGACCTTCAATAGTTGCGGAAAGGCATGGAAAATATCACATATGCAATGTTGAACTTTATTAAAGCAAAAGTTAGAAATTCAGAAGGTGCAAGAATTTCAAGAGGTTCAGAGCAATATTTACCTAGAAAGGTGTGGAAACCAAACCCTGGCCACGGGTCAGTTAAGGACAGGAAACCCTCAAGGAAGGATACCCCTCAAAGGACAGCAGATGCAGAATGGACACCCAGGACAGAACAGGATACCCTCGGAATAGGAATCAGGATAGGACCCTCAGGACAGGACAGCAAACCCTCAGGACAGGACCTCTTCAGGACAGGACCGGAACCCACAGTTCGGAAGCAACGCCTGCGCTTCACCCGTTCTGCAGCTATCGATCAAGACCCCGATTGGGTCAGCAAACTCCCAGCTAAGTGCTTCGCCAGCACTTTAAGGTTCAGTAGAACCTCAGTCTATGGTCAAATTCGGACAGAGTGCTTCGCAGCGCTCTGTATCTTCAGTCACCTATTGAGTGCGTTGGGTCAGTGACAGGTCAGCTAAACCAGACAAGTCGGACGGTTCCCCAGGGGAACCCACAGTAGATATACAGTTTTGGGACAGTGTACCACCCCCCCAATGTTGCAAAGTGTCAGAATCTCTCAATTTGGATTGGTCCTAAGGTAGGATTTGGGTAACACACCAATCAGAACAGTCTAATTTAAGCCTACATTAGCATAATAGGGTACCGCCTAACTAGATTGGGGTTCCCATGAGAAGCTGTGCAGCAATACAATGAAACTTTTACATTGTTGCACTGTGAGGACATATGATTGGTTCAGCCGAGTTTTTGGGCCGTTCTCAGGAGCATCTTGCTCATCACTGCCAACTGGCTAAGTTCCATCATTCAAGGTCTGCTCCGGCTTGGTAGGTTGCGCAGGCGCAGAAGGACCTCCAAAATGGTTCTCGGCACAGACATACCCCATTCCCCGCGGTACATAAAAAGTAAGCGAAAAACAAATTAATACATAATAATGTCATTATGAAAACACACCACAGGGTTTGTACTTTTAACTCATCATCAAGAAATAAACTTATTGCAATTAAATGTTAGCTATATTGACACGGTCACAAGAGCAGTGGCACGAGCAGTACCACATGATAAGCACAGCTATGAATTACGCATGCGCATAATTTTCCCTCCACTTCTGCAGACGCGTCAGGACACGTGAGTGTGGCTGACGCATGCGCAGCAACTAAATACAAGCGGCGGCCATTTTAGATGACTCGAGTAATTATTTTAGTAAAACACATGTGCAAGCTTCACGGTCTTTCTCCAAACTAAACATAAATGTTAGTAAAACATACATGGGTTACCTTGTTACACACAAATGAGGTTCATGATTTCGGCAAGCCGCAAAATATGCGAAGCTTTGCTTCATCATTACTATCCACCAAATTAATGTTTCTCAATTTATTGACCTTGGAAGGATTGAAGGTTGAGACTTCCTTATTGGTATTCAGTGTAATGGTATGCAATGCTGTACAGGGTGGGAGGCACCCTGGTCCTGTGTGGAAGTTGTGTGGGGTTTGGTGGTAGAAGGCAATTGTGTGCCTGGTTCTGCCTTGTGATTGTGTGTGATGTAGAGGTGATTTGGGTTCCCTAGGGTAGGGTGCTGTAGACAGGAGCTAGGTGTTTGAATCTTTTATGCATGTGTAGTGAGATTTTGTGATTTACTATTCTGTTTATTTCCTTGTATTTTATTTTTGTATTGTTTTTGTGGGGGGAAGATGTGTTGTGGGCTTGCATGCTTCCCATTGTTAACTGCTGCTCAGCCAGTATGTAAGGTCATTAGAATGTTTAGTGTTTAGAGTTCAAGGAGAGTCAGTTGAAGGAATGGGTTGAGCAGCAAGGATGATGCTTCTGGTAGGGCCTACCTGTAACACGAACTAAACCTAATAAATATACTTCTTGTATAACTTGCAAGTATCCATTACTTGATTATAAGACGAACACAGCAGCATTAGCTATGAGCATTTATCTGAGCCATGTTGTCCACTTGAATACATGAGCATAATGTTTTTCTGATGTTACAATTCAGTGCAGTGAATAGAATGCGGGCCAGGGGGAATACTATAAGCTTGATTTCACGAATAGAATAAAATGGGGACCCAAGGTCTCTGGCCATCAATCTAATCTCTACTAGTAAACACAGTATTGTCCTCCTGAGAAGATGGTTTAACTTCTGCCTAACTCACAGACAGGAATCCCACTGGCAATGGGTCTGCATTAGTGACATAATTTGGAGTGGTGCCTTTAAAGGAAAGAGCATAGATGTGTATGACAGGAAAATATGTCTGATTTATAACACTGCTCTTCATCACAGAAGTACGTGAAATATTCACTCACAAAATCCACTGTAGCAAAGCCATTTGGACTAGCTTGATTAGAAAGAAATTGACTGGAGCTGTCTTTGTACAAACGCCAGGCTGTAATGCTGTGAGCTTGATGGAAGTGGAGCTCAGAAGAGCACAGTGGGAACTGTAAAAATATATAAGATGAAATCTTCATCAAGCCCAGCTCCATAATTGCACCTGTTGTTTGCATGGGAGCCTCAAGAGACCAGGTGTGGGTCCAAGTACTGTACAGGTAAAGTAAAGTACAGGCGAAGTACCGTTTGTAATCTAGATACGTAATCATTGTCAGATTAATAGTGCAGTCATGTGGTGAATGATTCAGAAACATATGAAAGCCGGAGATGCAGGTGCAGCTTAAAATACACGTTCATGCTGCAGGCTCAAAATGCAGGTTAAAGATGCACCTATTTTAGGCCATATTATCTTTAACAGGCTTAAATGCAGGTGAAAAATGATGATTCAAAATATGTCCATGCTTTTTATAGTGGTGAACATTGTAGAATGGAAATACAAGCTCAAAATGTCTATGCAGATAAAAATTGCAATCTGACCAGATAAGTACAGTCTGACCCCACTTAGTATACTACAGAACATTTGAACCTGTGGGAAGTTCTCAAACCCTGAACTTTCAAAACTGACTACATTCCATGTCCAGATGATTCATGTTTTCCTTTTACATCAGGGTGACATTATTGTTTTCCACTCTTTACAGACTGACCATTATCTCAGCGGGTAACCGGGCAGAGATTCCCTTGACATTGAATCAGCGGTTATCCTCAGCTTGCTTGTTTGTCCCACTGAAGGCGATTTAACTGTCAGAAAAGTTTCTAAGTCTGAATGTAGAGCATTTCATCAGGACCAATGCCAAGCAGCATCTGGTCATTGTCAAGGCCTTCCTGGGCACAGACTTAAGCCTTCACCCATTATAAGTTTTTCTGTCTTCAGTGACAACTGCACCGGCATCCTGCTCTTCAGAAATCCACCGTCATTGAGCAACTTGCAGTTTGTCCTGCCATTGATGACCACTTTTCCTCCAAAACTTTTTTTAAGTCAGAAGGAACATTTTCTGACTGGACTGAAATGTATATTCGAGTTGCTTCTCAACCTTCTCAAGTAATAACCCAGTAGGAAACAGTTTTGATAGTAATGTACTCAAGAAAACTACCAAACTGATCGAGTATAAACATATTTGCACCACTGCAGTGGGTGTGGTGAAGAAATGCCTAATATTATTGTAAAATCTGCACAGTAAGATTGGGTATGTCTTCACTTTGCCAGTAACAACGCCTTGCTAGCTTATCTAGCCACCATGTCATTGTTATTGGTAAGGTTTTTGGTCAATGTTCAGAGTGTATGATCCCACCATGGACTGAGGTAAACTATACCTCCGGGAACGTAAAGCCATCCAAAAAGCCAAGTACACAGCAGAGTGGAAGGCTCCTGTGAAGCCCGCCCATGAAAGGGTTCTGCTGTCTCCATTAGATTTGGTACACAAAAAGAAGTAGGATATTTTTTTGGATGATCACCAGCACTATCCCCAGGGGAAAATCAATAAATTTTATGGGAAGGGAGAAATGCTCATTGCCCTACGCTTCATTTGCAAGTATATAGAAAAGGGTTATCGAGAGAGGTGTTGGGTTTTGCATTCATCAAGTCAGCATTCAGACTCTTGCTGGTGCACTAATGTGATTAGTAGCTGATAGGTTTTTTTATTCATGGGAAGGAAAAATATTTAATGACCAGTATATGCTCATCAGGTGTGAGTGAAGTGTTGAAAGTGCAGTTTCTTTGTCATTACTCTCTACAGAATGGTGATCTCATAGTATTTGGGAGTTTTAATGAGAGGATGAGGATATTGTAGGGTTCATTGAATTGTGATGACATTCAAATCTCACCTTCCCTACTGGGCACTGAGGTAGACACATGCAGCCAGGAAACAGACTTTCACATGACAAAGTTCAAACTTTCAATTTGGCACTTGAGTTCCATTTGGTGGCCAAGAAATTGATGCATTTGCAGTTGAAATCTTTGCTTGCTTCAATTAATTTTGCAACCACAGTGATCCTACTAGGAAGACTGTTTCCAGGAGGATAGTCAGGAAGTCAGGGGGGTTTAGGAACTTAGACACAAATACCATTTTACTGCTCCATTCAAGGGTATGAAAGAGGATTTGAGGATCTCATATGAGTCTCGATCAATGCTCAACAGCCTGCCTTTTTGGGGAAGATATGAGAGGGCTAGGCAAACATTAAAACTTTCATTGATGCAGCAGGCATTGTTGGGTTTGGGACAAGTTGTGATGCATGAAGGTTTGATCTAGTCAGTTCCACAGTCAATACTACAGTTTCTGAATTGCTTCAAATCCTGGTATCAGTGATGATTTAGAAAGGCCAACTGGCCAAGAAAAAAGTGTGTTCCTGCCAGATAACCGGTCAATGATGCAAGTGCTGAATATGCATACAGCACAATGGCCCGATATTAAGATGCTGCTACGAAGACTGTCACTGAAGTACTTGAAGTTAAAATTAACATTCACAACAAAATTTGTTAAAGGTTTAAAAGATGTAACTGCAGATGCTCTGGCCAGGATCCCAAAGGCCTCACCAAAGTAATTCCATTCCTTCAATGCCACTACCTATGAAGATATGTCTACTCTCATTTATCATCAAAACCCTTTTTGTAGCTCTCTCTTCCACCCTCAAGTATCTTCCCCAAAGCTCTCAAATCAGTCCAGGTTCTCCCACTCTCAGGAAACCGCATACGGCACAGGTGACTTCTTCAACTACAGGCCCAGCACTCCTCTAATCATCAATAGCAAAATCATTAAAAGCACTCTATGCACAACTGCAAGATCACATTTCTTACAACCACCTCCTGCAAGACTATCAGTCTGGATTTAGATCAGTCTGGAGGTTAACAACAGCTACCTTACAAATCACAGATGATACCCTCTTGAGTACAGTTAAAGAGGAACCATGTCTCCAAGACTAGATCTCACAGCTGACTTTGACAGTGTTGATCACCCCATCCTCATCCACACCCTGAAGTCTGTTATGGTATTCACAGGAAACGTCCTTCAATGGTTCTCCTCCTGCCTATCCAACTGACACTAGTTCAATCTTATGAACACCTCCTGGTGCCTGAAGATCCTAATCACCAGGGGAGTTCCCTAGGATGCCAGTGTGCCCCAAATCATATTCAATCTCTACATGGAGGCCCTCGGGAATCTTCTCATGGTTCGCATTAAAATTTACCACTAGACGAAATTACCCAACAATATTTGGGAGTCTCCTCTGCTCCAGACATCCAAATGTCTCAAACACTGTCTGCTCCTCATCCATACCTGAAAGGCCAGAAAAGTCCTAAAGCTAAACCTCCACAAAACAGAACATCTGCTATTTGCCAAGAATGACAAGCACCAATTAGTCCAAGCCTGGCTCATCAGAAAAACCTGCATGGATTTGAACCCAAACTTTCACTCAGTGCTAAGACACTTGGATTTACTTTGGATGCCCATTTAAATCTCAATGAAAGCATTGCCCACAAAATCAAGATAGCCTGGTCCCAACTGTCTATGCTTAGGAGAGTGAAACCATTCCTTCCAGAAAGGTACCTCAGAACTCCTGTTCAAGTGCTTGTATATGGATGGTGGCAATGCCCTTCTACACCAGCTCTCAGACTCCACGCTATACCCCATTAAGTGCATCCTTGTGCTACAGGCACATGTCATTAAGAGCCTGAAGAAATATGACCACATCACACCCACCCTTAATGAGATCCACTGACTTCCTTTACAGTCCCACCCCAACTTCAAAACCAGCTGCATCATCTACAAAATAATTATGACCTGCGCCTCAACCAATCTAATTAACTAATTCACAGTCTCTGATGGCTCTCTGCACACCTGCAGATGGGACACCATCAGACTGAAAGGAATTGGAAAAAAAATCCACAGGACTTCTCCATCTATGCACCTTAGGATCTGGAGCAATATCCCATGGTGCCCAGATTGAAAGACTTAGCTGTGAGTTCTCTTGCAACACAGTTGGACATTTTGAATGCCCATCATGGTGACTTTCATAAAAAACTTCAGCAAGATTATGCCTTTGTCACATGCAAAAGGCATGAACAGATCTTGTCAACCGTTTATTTGTCAGCCCTCTGATTTGTAACATAAGCAAGGCAGAAAGGAGAGAAGCCCATGTAGTACGACTGTTAAGCCTGTTTACTAACAAAAATCATTTACCTTGTGATAGAAAGCTGAAAGTTAGTACAGACCTTCTTTGCAATAGTAATCTTATAAGAGCAAGACCCCAGAGGGAGCTTACAGATGAGGTCATATAGTCTAATTAAAATCCAAGATAGCCAACAAATATCAAAAACTCCCCTCAGTGTATGCCATGTGTAAAATCTAGACTGTGGCGTCACAAGTATAAAATCACATTTGCCGCCAAAATCATGTAGAAAACTTACGTGTTCTATATTAATATGTACCTTTCTCTTTTTTCAGCTTCAATCTGTTTCTGTAATGCCTGAAAATGAGTAGCATGTCAAAACAATCCCTTATTGCAACACCTACAATCAGTGGTCAAGCTTTCTAGCATGATGATGTTGTTGGAGCAAATTGGTCCATCTGTGTTCTTTGTCAAGAAAGCACTTCAGGAAGACTTATTAGTACATCAAATGCTACATGCAAACATTATGGGCCTGGATATAATATTTTAGGCATAACTTAAAATAAATTTAAAGAATGCAATGCATACCTATGAATATTGAACTAGAATACCTTAATGCTGTTTCTGGTATTGAGCAGATATTAAGGACTAACAATCCAGTGTAGCACAAATCGTGTTTTAAAAAGTGCGACAATCTAAAGCTGCTATGGGCTCAGAAAAGAAAACATAGTGATGGTAGTCATAGTTTAGCCCAGTTAAAACACGTGCGGCAAATAACATACCTGAAACAAAATCATGTTTCTTTTGCAGCAATCAGATACATCTGTTATGGATAAAGCAAAAACAGATGACGCGGATGCTTATGTTCATCAGTGTGCCAAGTTAATTTCAGATTGAGCTCTTATTGCAAAATTGCCTGTGGATGATATACACGCACTGGATGCTCATTACCATCATAAAAGTTTAGTTAGACTCTATAACAGAGCATGTAGTGTATGAAAGAATTAAAACAAGTCAACTAGTGAGACCTTAATAAAAGGAATAGGTCTAGGCAAGCTCGTATCTTATCTAAAAGATTCGCAAGTGGAAAATGTTAAAATCATTTTCAGATTTTATGACTTAGTGAACCTTCTAAAAAAACTGTTCGATTCCACTGTAGGAAAGTTTAACTTGAAAAGACCAAAAGGGAATTCTCAGAAGTACAAGAGGTATGAAGGCATACAATGAAGGAGAAGATGATGTAGGATTCACATTAGTAGTTATCTGTGACAAGTTAGATTCTGATACGGTAAATTTTGCTCATGCAGCAAACATTATTAGAAGGGACATGATGAAGAAATCTGAAAACTTCAATGGAAGGTTTGAGGATGATTGTAGAAATCAATCAGTTCCGGAATTGCTTGTTGCCCTTGTTAAAATTATACTTGATGAATCCAACATAAAAGATCAGTATTCATGCGAAACAGCCACTACAACTAGAGAGTAGTCTATTTCCAAATCTCTGATGTTTAACAATGTAAAGAATTCAGAAACAGACTATTCTTCAGTTCCTATTCATAACCGCAACAAAGAAACTCCTCTCTACATATGCATTGCTCTAATTTCTCATAGTCAAACGAGAAATCAAGAACTTATAGCTAAGTTCTATAAACTGATTATTTGTATTTCATATTATAGAGTTTGGAAATATCTGCTGACTAAGGAAATAGCATTTGTGCACTGTATGAGAATGAACAAGTTGTTTATCCACCAAAACTGAAGTTGCAAATGCTCACCAGTGGTAATAAGATCGATCCCATCCCAAGTTCCATGACATCTAAAGACTCCTTCCATGGAACAGCAATAACTCTGACACAACACCCAGATCGAGTACTAGAAGTATAGATCATTGTATTGTGGTGATTGATCCTAATATGGCAAAGTCAAAACAGATGTTGGATCTTCCAGTACTGTGTAAAAATCTTCAATCAGCTTCAATAAACAATTCAGACTATCACATTTCATTAATATCTGTATTAGTTATTGATAAACTGATTTAATTAATGCTGCTAACACCCATGAATATAAATGGCTTAAAAAGGTGATGTGCAATGTTGAGAGTGGAAATATTTCTTCTGATGAAAGCATATCTTTGGGCAACATATTATGCATAATTTCTACCACCTATAAATAAACCTCTGTCAACTACTGCATTGTTGCTGCTGTACACAGAAAGTGCTTGTTCTTAATCCATGGTCTTGCATTACATGAAAGTTATTAAACAGTCTGTTCATTATCTCAATCCAGGATAAACACACATTGATTCAATGGACCAACTTATCTTCACCCTAGCAAAACAAATTCATTGGGATGTACTACATCCATATGGTGAAGATAAATATGTAGTGATGATGGGGGAACTTTATATTAAAATCACTTTCTTTAAAGTACTTTGAGATCTGGCTTCTGCACACTGGATTTACCAGTATGTTAATGCGAGCTGACATCACTGACATAGGAAAAGCCAATGCTATATTGCAGGTTTCCCATTTAACCTGTACACATGTCATGCTCATCAAATTACTTTTACAGTGCTGTAAATCATATAGAGGAAGGCTTATCATAGCTATCTTGAATCTAGACAGCCCCATGAAGAAAGAAAGGAGTTTTCGTGTTTTTTGTGCTGTAGGTCTGACAGAAACTCCAGGAGCTCTCAGAAGATGGATGATATCTGGGTCAGAGATTTCCAGAGCTGCAACTGAATTTGAACAAACATTCATGATTGCTAACAAGGCAATCTTTGTTACCATGAACAAGTACCTAGTGTACAAAATTATTTCACAAAGATGCCAGATCTCTACTGTACAAAAACTCAGACTAGGACAGAAGTCACAGCTAATGGGACTGCATCGACAGAAGTACCACCATACACCACACTTCTCAAGAAGTGGATGTAAATATATCAGATGGTGCAGCTATAGTAAATATGCTACCTCCCAAGTCTTGTAAAACATTTGATTATGCTTTGACAGTTTTTATAGCATACATAAAAACGCATGCAAGGAATGTGAAACAATTAGGTTTTGTGGGGGATGCATATTACTGGAAACAACAAGCAAAGTGTTAGAGAAAAAGAGGTGACAAACTGTGCAAGCATGTTGAATCTAACACTCCTGTATCCAAAGATTGGCATAGATTCCTAGACAACACAAAAACAAGACACAGTTGATCGGTTAACTGAGTAGACATGTGCAAATTATTAACATCGAAGGGAAGCAAATAACTGTCACCTCTCAGGATCAAGTTGCTAGTTCCACACCAGTTATACATTCTTTATTTTTTTTGCAGAGTTTTATATAGCGCTAGCTAGACCCAAACCAAATCAGGTATCAGAGCGCTTTACATAGCACCAGTTACGGGGCAG
Source organism: Lissotriton helveticus (assembly GCF_964261635.1). Classification (NCBI taxonomy): domain Eukaryota; kingdom Metazoa; phylum Chordata; class Amphibia; order Caudata; family Salamandridae; genus Lissotriton; species Lissotriton helveticus. Next base: position 2,026,689,964 of record NC_136061.1, read on the forward strand.
ACACACATTCATTTTAGGCACGGGGAGATTAAGTGATTTGCCCAGAATCACAGGAAGTTTTGGCGTCGTTACCGAGACTCGAACCCAGATCCCCAGGTCCGAGGTCGAGCACCTTAGCCGTTAGGCCAACTCCTCTCCCTCTAAGAGGGAAATGATATGGCCTTCCAATCATGAGGAAGCGGACACCCAAGCTATGCTTCATTCTTCCCAAGCAGCAACTTAAGCTCATTCCCCAAAAATTATTTGTACAGTATATACTGATGCAGTCGTTCTTGCGATTGCTAATTTAAAAAACATTCAATGCCAAGTATTGTGGTTAGCATTTGATCTTGTAAACAAGTTCTGCTACATACCAGCTCACATTATTGCAGCAAGCTTATGCATTGATATATACAAATTTCTTCCCCTTTTGCATGCTGTTACTGGTTGCAACACCATGTTGGCTTTTCATGGGACGGGGAAAAAAGCAGCTTATGGCACCTGGATGGCACTATCTTCTACTACTCCTATATTTAAATTTCGGTCAGGCTGACCAAGTTCTGTTGATCCTGTTCGGAAATGTTGAGAGATTCATTGTACTAATGTATAGCCGCACTGGTCCATTTCATGTAAATAAATGGTGCTCACCAATTCATCTTTGCAAGTGGCAAATCAATTATTGAAAATATCCCACCTACATAAGACACTCTTCTTCAATATGTTAAACAATCAGTGTAACAAGGGGGTCATGTTTGGAGTCAGACTTTATTGTCCATGCAAGAATTGCCAAATGTTCATGATTGGGGCTGGAAGCAGATTGGTGGAGTAATGGTACCACACTGGACAAACATTCCTAAGGCATCTAAGACATGCAAATAAGTATTTGCTTTGGGTGTAAAATGTTGTACCATAATCAATGCAATTGCTCAAAGGCAAGCATCCAGTGCAACGACCTTTCCTTTTGCAGTGGCAACTTTTATCAAGATTAAAACAGTATATAAACTCTAATCATCATTGTTTCATATTAAAGATGTGTTATCAGGGCTTAAAATAGCTTGTATTGTTGAATTACAATGGAAACATTATCCACATGTTCATAGTTTGTGTTGTAAGGCTACAAATAATGCAAATGATAAATGTACTTTCGCTTTAGTGTCTGTTACTTGTTCCTGACATCCTTATTGATGGCTATTTTGGTTTAATATTCATGTCATCACAGTCTAGAACCAACATGGGCATGCACATTTCATGTACTGATGTGTACACATGAACGTTTGTGCACAATTTGACACACATAGGAAGATTTAAAATTAGATTTTGAAATTTGTAGGCAATCTTTGATTTTGATTAGATTTTATGACATCATAGGCAAGACCCGCTTTGGGTCGTGCTCTTACATGATTGCTATTACAAAGACGAATGTCTGCACCAACTTTCAGCTTTCTACCACAAAGTGTTGTGGGGCTGAGCCTTGCATTTACACTGCGTTAAGTTGACACGAGCTTATTAGAAGTTTCAACGCCATTTTTAGCAGAGTGTTTTGCTTCACATGAGAATATTATGTTTTTCTATATTAGCAGCCTTGCTTGGTAAGCTTTGTCTGAACAGTGAGTGCCGAGGCCTTCAAGGTTATTTCAACACAGTGGTTGTTGTTCGGACTGATCAGCGCACGTTCTAGACATAACATATATGCAGATGTGGCCACCTCTGATTTTTGGCACGTTTAATAATGCACTGCGTAGGCATGATCACACATTTGGAGAACATTCGCATGATAAGAGCTGGTGCAGAATCTGAAGTGATCCATTTCTGCTAAGTACCAGAGGTATGGGGCCGCCCTTGTAATCCCAAGAGACCTTCTGTAGATATTAAATAACCTACTATCAAGGGAGGGTGAAATATAGGTATATTTTAAACCTGTTTCCATTTAGCATTATAACATGCTTTCTCCCTTTGTATTTTATGGAATAGTAACTATGCTGATAATCTTGTTGCTTATAATATGTCTGCTTGTATTAGCTAAGATACTGCGCATGAGAACACGGCATTAGAAATAAACATTTCAAACTTGCACGTGTCTTCTTTTACTCCCTGTTTTGGACTGCCTGATGTAATCTAAGTTCTATGTTTTGGGTTGTCTAATCATTGGTGTTATGGAAGAGCCAACGAGATACTGATGCTAGCCTGGTAGGGGATATTGGGTGCTAAGGTGAGTTTTGGCACACCCTAATTCACTGAGGTTCCGAGTCTCTATGCAAAGTTCTGTGCAGGAGCAGAATCCGTGCTACAAAAGTGAATAATTTTTGATAATTTTTAATTTGTTCCTAATTATTTAATTGATAAATATGTACATTTTTAAATGTTAACATATTTGTTAAGTTATATTTTGGGTGTGTGTTGCTTAGTTTATAGAGATATAGGGTGGAAAGTTATTTAAGTAATAATACATTTGAAATTATTTATTCATTTATTAAAAATGGTGTTATTTATTTTGTGATATATTAATTGTGTCATGCTTTTTGACTTCAGTTACATTTTAATTCTTGGCTGTTGTGGTTGTTAGAATAAAGGGCCCGATGTAGGTAGAACTTATTTACCGATTCTTAATTACCGAATTTTACCGATTCGGTAATTAAGAATCGGTAAATATGAAGGGGGGTATGTAGGAACATCCAGATGTTCCATTTACCAAATCGGTAAATATCTGTATTTACCGATTCGGTAAATACCGACCGGTAATGCTCCATTCATTCCTATGGGCTTTAAAGCCCATAGGAATGAATGGGGCATTACCGGTCGGTATTTACCGAATCGGTAAATACCGATTTTGACAAGGGTGCAGGGGGTGTCACTTTGACACCCTCTAGCACCCCCAAAAAAGGTTCGGGGGCCATGTGGCAGGCATACCTGCCCTAAGGGCAGGTCTGCCTGTCATATGGCACAGGTGTGCATGCACACATGTGCATGCACACCGGAATCGGTATTTTACCATCAAATAGAATTGATGGTAAAATACCGATTCTGTAAGGCTTGTGGGACTCTGAAGAGTCCCACCTACATCTCATAATTACCGAATCGGTAAATATACCGATTCTGTATTTTACAGATTCTGTAAATTTACCGATCTGTAAATTTACCGAATCTGTAAAATATGTGGCCCTACATACCAATTCTGATTTACCGGTCGGTAACGGCCGAAAATACCGATTTTCGGCCGTTACCGACCGACCTACATCGGGCCCATAGTGTGGTATTTTAATGGAATTAATAGTATTTGCTTTAATTGATACTAATTATTTTTTTTAAGTATTTAATTAATTTGTTTACTTGTTAAAATATAAACATATAATTTTTCAATTTAAATATTTATATTTTGTGTTATTTAATAGAGTTGTTGAAATATGTTATTTGATTGAAGTGAACTACTCTTGCTATACTGTTGCACAGTAAGGAGTGGGAATAATACATTTTACCCCTCCTGAGTTCAATGCTTACCCTATTGTTGCACAGACTGGAGTGGCAATAGGTAATGTTACCCCTTCTGAGTCCAGTGCTTTCCCTACTGTTGCACAACTGAGGCAAACTCCAACCGCTTCTGCTGTATTCAAACCGAAGCTCCTACATCAGAGAATTCCATATTACATGTTACTATTCCATGTGACATGAACAATAGCTATTAGACATCAATGACTAAATTGTATAATGAAAATAAAGGTAGGATACGATTACCACACTCTGGCAACCAGTTCCTAAACAATGCAGTGTTTTTTTTATCTTGATCACCAGCTTGTGAGCACAGGTTGAGGAAGAGTACATTTGTGTAAAAGGGCTTTGTGAATAACAGGCAGGCAGAGAGACGGGTGCACAAATAATAGACATGGTTTTAAAATGGATGTAGGGTTTAGGCTAATTCAGCAAAGTAAATAGCGTATTTGCATACGTCATACATCACCGATCCCTGGTTAGAGTGGAGTCTTAAGGGGCAATAATGAAAATAGAGTTGAAAACTGTGAGCATACTTAGAAAGTTATTATCTGAAAGTAGTATAATTTAAGTTTATTAAAAATACTTGCCCGAACAATCAAGTTCATGATTTTCAAGATACTGCATTACTTGCTGGATATCGGGAGCGATTGATGGGATGTTGGCAAGGCATAGATCCATTTGCCAGTCGAATGGGCAAGTTTTGCAATAAAAAGATGGTTGCACGCAGATTGCATATGTGTAAATGAATGTCATGTTGTGGCTGGCTCCGATAATAGATAGAGGCAGGCAACCGAAAAGTAGTTCAATGTTTTCACGGTATTGATGTAGCTTTGCGTAGAGGCGTATTCTGTTGGACATGGTTGTTACCACAGGGAGGGCAGCCATTTTTTACAAGGAAAAATAGCAGTAAGATGGCCGCAAATAGAGCAAGAATTATGGACACTGTTCCTGATATTCCAGAGATGATCGAATGAATGAAGTCTGGTATTATACCAAAAACAGTTTGAACAGCTGTGAGAAGGCCGGAGGAGACCATGTTAAAAAAGTGTGCCAGACCTTGAGTGTGAGATGTGTTTAAAATTGTGTAACAATTCACAAAGTGTAATGGGAGGTTCATATTTAAAAGGGACTGTATTTTACTTCATGCTATCTGCAGTCAATACATTTCTTTTGCAGAAGTGAGGGATACTTCTGTTCTGAACAAAAGCACTTTAGCTTGGTTAGTTTAATGAAATCTGTTTTCAAAGTAGGGATTGAAGGCCAAGTTGAAGTTTGGGAGTTACTTTGTGTGGATGGGAATAGACATTGCCAAAGGAAGTTACTCAGTTTGAAACAGTAAGGACATATGGTATGCCAGCTCACATTCCGTAGGAGTGAATGTTTTGGAGAAGCAGATAACTGCCATTAGAAAGCTGTCTGAATGTTGGTCTGATTGTGGGAGTTGACGTGCTTTTAAGAAAGCACGCAAGATTGGGGGCTGTAAGCTTAGAAGTGTCGTACAGTTGGACATTCTTGGATAGTAAGGACTGCCATTGTGCATGCAGTTTTTACCTGTGAGAAAAAACTTTAGTATGCTCTTTAAGACAGCGATATGTAAATGGAAGGAGAAACCACTGCTCTTGTATAAATGTGCGACCTTGAATAATTACATACAACATGACAAACAAAATGTACACCTAGCAGACGCAACAACTCTGTGGGAACTGTGGCTACCCATATATACAAACCAAACATGGCATGGCACCTCTGTCACACAATTCAGAATGCGTGGAGAGATGAGAGCAAAGTATGTGCGAAGGTGGCAAGTGATTCTCTATTATAAAAGCATACAATGCAAAGTGTTGAGGGTATGTGGCGGACAGACTTGATTATGCAGAGCACAGACATGTACATGTCAACATACACTGATGGTGTATTGAATGATGTGGATAGTGGATGATACTATGATAGTACAGTCAGTAGGGAAGATTATGAAAACATAGCGCGTACGTGCCCCCTCCCCTCTCAAATCTTTAGCGTAGTGGGCTGGCTCAGCGAATGCAAGGCTAGCCTAGGGGTATGAATAAAAGGCATGTTTCTCTGGGTGTGGTTCTCTTACGGAATGCTCAACGTGTCTGCCAGGTGTGCGCAGCTTACACCACCATGAGGTTGCCCACGGGAGCGAAAGTGGCTCCATGAATGATGCTGTCAGCATGCTGGTACTCGGAAACCATCATGGACGCTGCGACGCATATATGCCGCACAGTTCACCTTTCAATACCGCCGTACATGAAAGAGGGCCTGCCACGAGCTTGGAAGGCTCCTGAGATCAGCTATGGCTACGCGACACAGGGAGACACAGTGCCCAGCCTGAGGCCCAGCACCGTGGAGTGCTCTGCATACTACTAACACAGTAGTTGAACAGGTACCAACAGTGGAACAGTGTCTTGATCCCACAATGGACAATGTCCGATATTACCTGCTGCTTGCTTTTCACAGAACTCCCTCTGTTGAGGTGCATCACACTCTGTGCTTCCGTAGTTACCCGTTGCAAATGATTATTGGGCTTGGTTGACTGTAGTCACTGGACTACACCGTGGTACAGCAGGTCTGAACAGTGAAATAGAGTCTTGATTCTATGATTGAGAATGTCAGAAGTTAAAGTCTGTGATTATTTCTGTGTACCACCTCCGACCAGGTGCAACCAATTCTAGGTCCCAACAGTGGAACGGTGTCTTGATCCCACAATGGACGATGTCCGATATTACCTGCTGCTTGCTTTTCACAGAACTCCCTCTGTTGAGGTGCATCACACTCTGTGCTTCCGTAGTTACCCGTTGCAAATGATTATTGGGCTTGGTTGACTGTAGTCACTGGACTACACCGTGGTACAGCAGGTCTGAACAGTGAAATAGAGTCTTGATTCTATGATTGAGAATGTCAGAAGTTAAAGTCTGTGATTATTTCTGTGTACCACCTCCGACCAGGTGCAACCAATTCTAGGTCCCAACAGTGGAACGGTGTCTTGATCCCACAATGAACCATGTTCGATATTACCTGCTGCTTGGTTTTCATAGAACTCCCTTCGTTGAGGTGCATCAGATTCTGTGCTTGCGTAGCACATGACTATTGGGCTTGGTTGACACCAGTCGGTGGAGTACACCGTGGTACAGCAGGTCCAAACAGTGAAACGGGGTCTTGATTCTATGATTGAGGATATCAGAAGTTAAAGTCTGTGATTATTTCTGTGTACCACCTCCGATCTGGTGCAACCAACTCTAGGTCCCAACAGTGGAACGGTGTCTTGATCCCACAATGGACGATGTTCGATGTTACCTGCTGCTTGCTTTTCACAGAACTCACTCCGTTGAGGTGCATCACACTCTGTGCTTCCGTAGTTAACCGTTGCAAATGATTATTGGGCTTGGTTGACTGTAGTCACTGGACTACACCATGGTACAGCAGATCTGAACAGTGAAACAGGGTCTTGATTCTATGATTGAGGATGTCAGAAGTTAAAGTCTGTTATTATTTCTGTGTACCACCTCCAACCAGGTGCAACCAACTCTAGGTCCCAACAGTGGAACGGTGTCTTGATCCCACAATGGACAATGTCCGATAATATTGTATTGTAGTTCCTATATCCCTAATTGGCTCTGCGCATTGGAATAATATACACTATAGTTTTGACATAGGACTGAGGTCAGCATGTCTCTAGCGAGTACATTAAACTCAATTGTGTGTGCCAGCTAACTCAGAGGTCATTAGAAACCTTCTTGAATGAACAAGAAGGAATTAGTCTCTGACAACCACATAAACATGACAAATTTGTTTCCCTTAGAGTCGGAACAATATCTTCAGTCGTGGAAACAATAGATAACTATTTCACTCAGTCAATCGTTCATGCTTCATTTCTACAGAGTTGCATAGAAATAGAGAGATGGACGTTTCAATAAAAAGGGTTTATTGAACAGTCTAATTTCTCATGCAAGAGATATGACCTGCTACAATCGTTAGACAGAATGCGAAGTATAATGCGTACAGCGTAAAAAGTAATAAAATAATACTGTAATAGCATTGTCTGTTGCTATGACCTATATAAAAATACATATTTATTTATAGTCAGATTTGTAATGCGCATGGCAGCCCCAGCGACGGGGCGTCCCAGCACCACCAAAGACATTGAGAGTGAGGGTGGAGGGAAGAGGTTAAGCCGGGAAGAGGCAGGTCTTTATGGCTTTACGAAATGCAAAATGATTCTGGATCCCTCTGATAGAGACTGGGAGCGAATCCCATACTTTTGCCGCAAGACTACGAAAAGAGTGACCTCCCGTTCTATCTCTTAAGACTATAGGAATACAGACCAAGCCTTGATCGGCCGACCTTAAAGTGCGCCGCCGCGCCTAGAAAGCTAGCAAATTAGCCAGCCCCAAAGGTTCTTGTTGAGTCAGAATCCTGTGAGACACGCACAGTTTTTTAAACTGGATTGGTTTTTCAACTGGCAGCCAATGTAATTTAGGTAGAACATGAGATACAGAACAGAATTTCGGGAGTGCAACGAGAATGCGTGCAGCTGCATTCTGTATTCTCTACAGGCACCTAATACTGGACTTATTGGCAGCAAGATAGAGAGAATTACCTTAGTCCAGTCTGGATAAAATTGTCGCCTGGACAATGGTTTGACGCACTTTAGGAGGGAAGAAACCCAGGAGAGGTTTTAAACCTCGCAGGAGCCCGAAGCAGATCCCTGCCACAGCTTTCGATTGAGTGTCAAAGGTGAGACCACTGTCAATCCACACACCAAGGTTCTTTACTGCCTCTTTAGGTGAAGGAGCTGGTTTGGGATGATCTGGCCTGCACTTCTCGGACCACATATCCCGGACCTTCCCAAACAGTAAAACCTATAACTTACTGGCATTCAATTGCAAGCAGTTTAAAGCCATCTAATCCGCAACCTCTAGCAAGTCCTCCTTAAACTTTTCAAGGTTATGACTACATTTCTTGGAGAAGGCAATCACCAATTGGGTGTCGTCGGCATACGACACCAATGACAGCCCTCTTCTTTTAACCACCGACGCAAGGGGTTGAATATAAATGTTAAAAAGTAGGGGGCTGGGGGGCGCTAGAGGGCGCGCTTGCGGAATGGCTGCTTAGACGTGCAGCTCCCGCTCCTTGGTCAGGCATCCTTCCTAGATCCTATGCCACGGGGTGCTGTAACACCCTAAAAAGACTGGATCCTGCATCCTGGTATTGAACCCCACACTCGTTTCAAGTTTGGAGCCGCTGTGGGCTCTGGGGCCGGAGTTACAAGCTGCTGGACTCTGCCCGACTTGGGCTCCGGAGCTGCGGAGAGCGGGCGCTGTGCCACCGCGATCACGCGACCTCGGGGACTGCCACGAGGACCCAAGGCCGCGCCAGGACTCTCTCTTCGCGATCCTTCCGGGGCGGTGTGCGGAGGCTGCCGAGCAGGTAGGCGATCGCCGTTGCCTCCCCCCCCCCTCCCCAAGCGCTCGCGGACTCACCTTGTTGGCGCTGAGGGGGGGACGCTCCCCGCACGGCGGGTGGAGCTGCGGCCCCCTGGGTCTGTCATCCCTGTCGTCTGCATTGCCGCGGACCCCGGCCTGTGCGGCGCGGACCTTCGGATCTGCCCTCTGGGGGTCTGAGACCGGCCCCCCCTGCGAGAGGTGCCCCCTGCCACATCCCGCCTCACTCGCCGGCACCCTACTGAGACGTGTGGGGTGCCGTCCTGCAAGATACGTCACGCGGCTGCTGATAGCCGCTTTCTGTCCGTCTGGCCTGGCCCCTGCTGTCTGCTGCTACCTGCGGAGTCCTGGCCCTTTCCCCACCTGGCTGTGTGCTGGGGGCGCCTGTGGCTGCGACTGCGTGCCCCTGGCCGGATCCTCACCCACTGCCTCGAAGGCTGCATAGCGCTTCTCTTTGGAGACGTCCTTCCTGCTGTTTATAGGGACATACCTGAGCCTGTGATCCTCCTGCCTCATGCTGGCCTCATCCTTCCTGCTAGGCCTGCACCTGCGCTGGATTGCACTGTCCGCCCTCATAGTGGCCCATTGCTCGCCTCCGGACACTGTCATGGGGCGGCCTGAGACTCGCCAGCCCAAATTGAGCTTCGACAGCGCGCGCAAAAACGCCACATCATCGCAGATGAACCCGGGGCCCAGCGAGCCATCTCCGCAGCCCTCCTCACCTCCGGCCCCTGCTGTGGACCTTACCAACCTGATGCAGGAGATGCGTCAAGGCTTCGCCACCGTTGTGGAAAAAGTGGACGGAGTCACGGCCCGTTTGGACGCCCTGGTTCACAAAGTTGACCGCCATGAAGAGCGTATTACGACCGCGGAGCAGAGGATCTCTGACAACACTGATGTGGCCACGACACATACGACGCAACTGGCCAGGATGGACAACCTGCTTCGTATCATAGCGGCAAAGAACGAGGATTTAGAGGCACGCAGCCGCCGAAACAACATTCGCATTACAAATGTGCCGGAATCCACGGCCACGGGCAGGATGGAACTGTACGTGGAGAAATTGCTGAGGGGCTCGATCGGAGAGGAGGCCTTCTCGCCTCAGTTCATTGTGGAGAGGGCTCACCGCTCCCTGGCACCCGTGCCACAGCCTGGTTTACCACCGAGGCCTATAATTGCTCGTCTCTTGAATTATCGCGATCGTGATACCGCCCTCAGAGCTGCTCGGACTCAAAGATCGTTGCAGTATGATGGGATCACTTTCTCCATCTACCCCGACTTTACGCCGATGGTTCAGGACGAACGGCGCAAGTTCCTTCCAGTGAAGAAAAAACTGCGGGACGCTCAAATAGACTATGCCCTTTTGTACCCTGCAAAGCTCCGAGTCACCCATCAGGGTAAGCAAAGCTTTTTTACAAACCCGCAAAAAGCTGAGGACTTCCTGAAGAAGATCCGAAGGGCACGCAGGGACGACCAAGAGCCTGCGGACGAAATGGAGAATGCTGACCTACCTCCGGTGCATCACGATGACTAACTATCACTGCACGCTATGAGCTGCGTATGCATTGCACCGACCTGCCTGCTGACAACGTATTGGACTCTAATAACTGGGATGCTGCACGAGTACTGGACCTGTATGAACCTTGCACCCCAGTGGTAACGTACACCAAGGACCACTGTCTCGGCCCTAGTCTCCACCGAGGGCGGTATAGTTCTGGAGCTAAGGATCGGGTAGTGGCAACGCGCGCTCTATGTTGTACCCCTGTCGGGTGTCCCCCATTGCATTGTTGCGTTTTACGCTGTTTGCGCTACTAAAGTTGGGAGAGAGGGGGAGGGGGGAGGGTTACGTGGGTGGGTTCCATGGCTTCCGGCATGATTGGGATGCTGGGGTGGGTGGAGGGGGGTTAGCGTTCTTGAGGCTAATTGTGCTTAAACTGTGTATATATTTGCTTGCCTGGAGTATGACTTGGTGCTGGAGGGGAGGGTGTGGTGTCATAATGCGACCCCCTCGGGCGCTCTTACTTATACTGTTGCTGTGTCCATGGCTGCTTTGACTGCGACGGCGCGTTTGACATGTTTATCATGGAATGTCCGAGGATTGAATGATGCTAAAAAATGCAGAAATGTCATTGCCTACTTGAATAGACATCATGTGCAGATTGCCATGCTGCAGGAGACCCATCTGCCTGCGCGAAGTGCAGTTTCTTTTGCGTCAAAGTGGGCTTGCGCTCGTGCTTTTTCCTCCTACTCGACCTATGCAAGGGGTGTTGTTGTGCTGGTTGCCCGTGGAGTGCCTTTTCATCGCCTTGGGGAGGAGGTGGACAAAGAAGGCCGCTATGCTTTGTTGTGGGGTAGGGTGGGCCACGACATCTATCTGTTTGTGTCAATGTATGCACAGAATGTCGATTCACCTGCCTTTTTTTCCACATTGTGGGGTAGGATTGTGGCTGTTGGGGCAAGACATGTTATTTGGGGTGGTGACTTTAACTTGGCGCTGGCGCCCCCCCTAGACAGAGCGGATGGAGTTAATTCTTACAAGCCCGGGGCCCGAGAAGCACTGACGGGGGTTGTGGAGGAGGGGGGACTTTTGGATGCCTGGCGACACCTGCATCCCCTTGGACGGGAGGGTACACACTTCACATCTCATACTGGGACATGGGCGCGCTTAGATTACTTCCTAGTTAACAGAGACATTGCTATAGAATTATTGGGGGTGGACCATCTGCCTCGTACCTATTCTGACCATAGCCCTGTCAAGTTGCAGTTCCGTACTCCTGGATGGGACAGCACGCGGCCGCAGTGGAGACTGCGTCCTGATATGCTCCTCGATAACCTATTTCGCACTGAGCTGGGCGAGGAAATCGAGGATTTCTTTCCTAGGAATAAGGGTTCGGTGGAGTCAGTCGAACATGTATGGGAGGCTTTCAAGGTCACTATCAGGGGGTTCTGCATCTCAAAGGGTCACGGGGTACTGCGTGCTATCCTACACACCATTACCACACTGGACAGGGACCTGCGAGAACTGGAACTCCGCATGACATCAGACACTGACCCGCAACTACACGCGACTTTCAGAGAAACACTGTCTAAATATGAGGAGGAGGCGGCCAGAGAAGCAAAATATCGGGGCAAACACTGGGTCGCCCGGAAATACTGAGAGGGGGATAGGCCTGGTAAAGTACTAGCTGCGATTACACGTCCAGACCGGGTGCACACCAATATACTAGAGCTTACTGATGAATCCGGCGCCACTATCAGAGAGTCGGATGCGATACTCTCCGCATTCACGACGCATTACTCGTCGCTCTATACGTCCACGGCAGAGATGGACGTGCCATACGCTGAATACCTCAATGCCGTGGCGCTCTGCTGGCTCAGCGATGGCGACAGGGAGTTTCTTGCGGCACCGTTCGAATTGGACGAGGTTCGTGAAGCCATTATGTCCCTCAAAAATGGTAAAGCTCCGGGGCTCGACGGTATACCAGCAGAGTTCTACAAAGCCTACATAGACATCATGGCGCCCGTGCTCCGCGAGGTCTTTACCGAGTCCCTCGCTGATGGGATACTTCCCGGCTCTATGCGAGAAGTGGTCATCACCTCCCTCCTGAAGCCGGATAAAGACCCTACCTCCTGTGACTCTTACCGCCCGCTTTCTCTCCTAAACTGCGACGTTAAAATCCTCGCCAAGATCCTTGCCACGCGGCTTTCGCTGCTCATGACCAGACTTGTTCTGCCCGATCAATCTGGGTTCGTTGCGGGTAGATCCACATCTCATAATCTTTGCACCCTTTTCTCCCTGCTCCGCACGGTACACCCTGACGTCCCAGTGGCGGCTGTGTTCCTAGACGCCACCAAGGCGTTCGACTCTGTCGAGTGGCCCTACCTCTTCTCGGTCCTAGCTAGAATGGGATTCCCTAAAATGTTCTTAGCCTGGGTTCGCCTCTTATACACGGACCCCACGGCGAGGGTGTTAATTAACGGAAGGTTGTCGCAACCCATCACCATCACGAGAGGCACCCGACAGGGTTGCCCGCTCTCTCCTCTGCTATTTGCCCTTGCGGTTGAGCCACTCGCCTGTCGCTTACGTCAACTACACCGAGCGGGAGCGGTACAATGCCTGCAGCGACAAATTGATGTGTCTCTCTATGCGGACGATATCACATTGTACGTCAAATATCCGGACACGCATCTCAATCCCCTGCTTCGGGAGTTCGTCCTCTACGGAGGGATATCAGGTGTACACATCAACTGGGCCAAGTCGCAATTTTTTCCTCTTACAGATGCGGTACACGCCTTCCCTCTTGATTACCCGTTAGCATGGTGCCGCGATGATCTCCGCTACTTGGGAATCCGTATCTCTCGGGATAAGGGCGAGACGATACGTTCCAACTACGGGGTAGCCATGACCAAATTGACTGCTTCCGTCGATAGATGGATCACGCTACCGCTCTCCATGGCTGGGAGAGCATCACTTATCAAAATGGTGATTTTGCCCCGCTTTTTGTACCTTTTTCTTAATATCCCCTATTACCCAGGTGCCTTCTTCTTCAAGACACTCCGTTCGGAGCTGCGCAGACTGTTCTGGGGTGGCAAATCTCCCCGCTTAAAGTGGTCGACACTGACTCTTCCCTATGACAGAGGAGGATTTGATATCCCTGATTTTGAAACATACTATCAGTGCGCGCAGGCACACTTTGCCTACCACTGGATGGCTCCTGCTCCCTTCCTGCCGCATATAGCGGTGGAGGACTGGATTGTACACCCGCTCCCGCTCAACGGCCTGCTACACTGTCCTGAGACATCTATCACGACATCGAATACTTCGGTCTCCTGCACTCTAGATGCATGGCGCCGTATCGCTAGGAGACTGGCATGCCCGCTGCCCTACTCCCCCAAATTACCGCTCACCTACCATCCACAACTTTCTTTGTTATCAGAACTGGGTTTCCGCCGGCTCTGCGACAAATTGCTTGTCGCCTGCTGGGGGGATCTGTTTCATGAACATCGTTTCAAGTCCATTGACCTATTTTTTAAGACTCACAAGCCTACGCCCCTTGAACTCTTCTACTATATTCGGCTACGCGCGGGGATGCGTGATGTCCTTCCCAACTACCCTGATGAGCCTGAGATACTTATTCCGCTGCACTTCCTTTTGGGGTCGCAGGACGGGACCCATCTGGTCTCTGGGCTCTACCGCCAATTCCGCGCTGCTGCCCCAGAGCAGGTCTCCGCTGCCCGGCTACACTGGTCCGCTGAACTTGCTCTCGATCTTTCAGATGACCAGTGGACACACTGCTGCACGCTGACTTCTCGCATCTCTGCCAGCTGCAGACTGAAAATTATTCATTATAAATTCCTTCAGAGGATATACTACACGCCGGTCCGGAAACACAGGTTCGGGTTGGCTGATAATGATCGCTGTGAGCGGTGTTGTTCCGACCATGCTGATTTTCTTCATCTGGCATGGGCCTGCCCCCAGATTGCCAGCTACTGGCGACAGGTAATGGAAGCCCTTGCGGAAATGGTAGGAGAGGAGATACCTGCGGATCCTCTGATAGCCATCCTTGGTTACACGATGCAAATCCCTAGAGATTGCAGAAAATTTGTTGACACTGCTCTGCTCTTGGCCAAGCGGCGTGTGGCATGCCGCTGGAGTAGGGGCAGGGCGCCCAAGTTCAAGGACTGGCTTGCGGATTTGATTTATTGTCAGGATCAGCATGCCACCTTTGCTGAGCTGCTGCCTCTCGCATGTCGGCCTGGGGACATATGGGACCCTCTGGTGCACTACCTGCTCAGGCGCTCAGACGGCGACGCACAGGCGGACGCCCTACCTGCCTCCCCACGACACCCCGAACTCTCTCCCGGACCTTAACCTATAACTTCTAAAATGGCTTTCGGCCCTCCCTCTCTGTGTGTACCCTCCTGCTCCTCGCGATCTTCCGGGTGATGTGAGCTGCCCTGCCTCGATCGACCTGACCCCTCCTCCTCTCTGAGCATGCACACCCTCCCTCGCACTCGCGACACGTACTCACGCCTCTAGCGGGCGATATCCCTAGGCACCCCGAGTTTTTTTTTTTTTTTTTTTCATTCTTTTTTCTGGGGTGGCACTCTACTGGCTTCTACAGCACTGGGACGAAGATTTCTGGACACCATAGCTCCCACACGCCACTACCTGCCCGAGACACCACACTACACCACTATCACTCATCACTACTACACAGCCAAGCACTGCCTCTTAGTTATTACCTGGTTGGGATGTTATGTTTCTTGTTTTACAGAGTTACGAAAACAAAACGACATTAAGAGTGAGACTCTTTCTCTTGCTCAAAGACACTGTTCGACTGCTGTTCATCCTTATATGTCCTACACCACCGGGCGCGACACCAGCGTCCTATGAGTATGTAAAGTGCCGCCGGGCCCCCGGGATGCCGGCTACTGGGCTGTGTACTGTTCATCCTCTTCCGCTGCCGGCCTCCGGGTTGTAGGCGATCCAAGCTGTGCACCATGACATGTTTATTTCAATAAAGCAGATTTGAACACCAAAAAAAAAAAAAAAAAAAAAAAAAAAAAAGTAGGGGGCTCAGTATTGAGCCCTGTGGCACCCCCTGTTGCAGAAAGGTGGCACCAAGACCTGGAAAGATCGCCCCTCCAAGAAGGAACAAAACCAGGCCAAGGCCGGATCCCAGACTCCTACCTCCTGTAAGCACTTTAAAAGTATCTCATGGGAGACAGTGTCGAAAGCGGCACTTAGGTCGAAAAGAACAAAGGTAGCAGAGTCACTGACATCAAGGCTGCCACGGATGTCTTCCGTCACTGCCAAAAGAGCTGATTCTGTACTGTGGCTAGCTCGGAAACCGTTCTGTGAAGGATCCAAGATGGCATTGTGCTCAATGAACTCAGTGAGAATTGTATTCACATGAGATTCGACCAACTTAGCCAAAAAAGGCCGATGGGATATAGGGCGATAGTTGACCGGCTTAGAAGGATCCAGAGATGGTTTCTTTAGAAGAGAAATAACTTTAGCGTGCTTCCATGCCAATGGTACAGACACTGTAGTCAGGGAGAGGTTGACCAGAACCTTGCTCACCGGTGAAATCAAGGCATGAAACTGACGGAAGTGGGCAGGAGTCAAGGGGTCGGCCGGCAAGCCTGATTTAATTTTCAAGCAGAGGGACTCAAAATCAGTGGAGGACAGTAAGGGAAAAGATGACAGTTTGTTGCCCACCACAATGTCAGAGGAGGCTGTGGCCGGAGGGAGGCTTTTATATAAATTCTCCACCTTGTTCAAGAAATAACTGGCCAAGTCATTACACTGACGATTCGATGAAATCGGTGAGTCAACCGTTGAACCCGAGCTCTTCATACCCATGAGCAGGGAGAATATTGTCCTAGAGGGGTTAGTGCCTACCGAACTTTTTTGGGCAATAAACTCCGATTGTGCTCTCCGGATTAATTTATGATAGTGCTTAATAGACGCTCGATATTTGATGTTTGTTCCCAGATCATACGAGCGTCTCCCTGCGCACTCAAGTTGTTTACAGTATTTTTTGGCTTTGGTTAACGAGTCATTGAACCAGGGCTTAGACTGCCCTCGATTATTACCACTCAGTTTCGCCGGAATACAGCTATCCAACCCTAGTGTCAGCCAGTCATGGAAACACATATTTGCAACCTCCATATCCAGTGGCAGCTGAGGTCTATGGCTGAAGATCTGAAAAATGACTAATGTCTAGCTTGTGCCAGGGACGCTTTCAAACTGGAGCGGAACGGTTCAGGACCGGCTTTCACTGCCACCGCAAGGAGAAAGAGACTAAAAGTGATCTGTCCAGACCTGCGGGACAGGTGACAGAACCTTTAAAGAGATTAGATTTGAGAATATAGGATCCAGTAAGTGGCCTGCAACATGAGTACACTCAGGGACACACTGAGCCAGCTGATAAGCCTCTAAACCTGCCAAAAAACTGGTAATCTCCACTTTCCCACTGTTCTCAAGATGAAGATTTAAGTCACCTAGGATAGTAAGGTTTGCTGCTCTACTTGCATATACGTAACTTTGTTCAATAGATCTTACCTAAACACACTAGATGGTCCTGGGGGTCGATAAAAAAGGAGGCCGGTAACGGTGAGGCTATGATTCAGCATGATTTTATAAAGGGCACTTTCACAGTCAGCTATATTCTCCTTAACAAAGCTGCAGGGTATACGTCCTTGATAATTACTGCAGTACCACCCCCTCTATTACCCACTCTGTTAACACTCTTTATCACAAAACCCTGTGGAAGAGCCAGCCAGGACTCCACCACAGAGTCTTGTGTGAGCCATGTCTCCATTAAAAATAGTACATCTGGGGACTCTAATAGGTCATAAACCTCAGCATGATGTTTCACTAACGACCGGCAATTCAGGCTTAGAAACTGAAAATCAGTATGGTCGGGAGGGAGTGAGACAGACTCCTCCAATTGAAGTTGAAAAGAGCAAAGCTTACATTTAGAAGGGCCATCCAGGGGAACCCAGGCTGAGATGGGGCATTTAATATCCAGCGTCTGGAGCTCGGCGCACAAATACCTAAGTTGATCGACCACGAGATGGGCAGGGGTTGTGGCATCTGGCGATGGTCCTGTGTGGACGGGCGTGGACGGGCGCAGACAGGCTGGCCTAAGGCGGCCTTTGGTGCGCCAGCGGCCTCCATTTGTAGTGTCAGGGTGTAACAACTATCCCCCTGACCTAAGCTACCCCCAAGATGGCGGTCTCACTCCTGCAGTCCCGGAGCGTACCGCTGCCTTTGCCCCCCCACCAAGCCACCTCCAGTCAACGCAGTGCCCTTCCCTGCTTTGCGCAGGTAAGCAGCAGGCAAGTGAACGATAAAATGTCTTAACACTGCAAAGTTAAATAAAACAGGCTAAAATAATCAACGGGTGCTTCTAAAATAATCCTACCCCAGTGTACCTAACCTAAGTCCAGTACGAGGGAAGAATAAGGTGCTTTCTTAGCTATAGTTTAGTCTTGCCAAGAACTGCCACAGTTTTTTCTAGGTTCTAATCAGCTCCATACCTTAGAATGAGAGAGGTTGGTATCTCCTTCTCGGGACTCGATTTCCCAACACCCCACAAGGGGAGTCAAAAACACTGGAGCTGGATTCTCGGCAGGAGGATGACGGCGTCTGGTCAGTGTGTCAGCTGGGGAGTTGGCTTCCTTCGGTACTTGCTGTGGCAAGATGTGTTGTGCAAGTAGGTAGTCGAACTGCACCGAACTGCACCGTGCTTTGCCATAGCCAGTGAAGGTATGTTTATACCTTGACGGTACCTCTAGGGAGATGTTCATGCATAATAATGAGTTTCTTGGAGAAATCAATATTCAAGCAAGGGGATGTCCCTACCGGCTTAAGAATCTGATTTTCCAAGAAATCGTTGTGACGTAGATGAATGGATGGAAGTGGCCATGCCTATATTTGGGGAGCACGGGTTATGCCTAAATAAGGACCTGATTTCAATGCCTATATAAGGCAATGTAGATTGTACCTATATAAGGGCATGAATCGGGAAATGCATACATAATCTAAATCGATGCACAATAGCCACTCCACTTTCTTATGTACGATGTTACTAGATACTAAATATGATAACATATCTAAAAATGTATCTACACACGAATTGCTAAAGCATGGTTCAAACACATTGTAAATAATGTATCCAAACTAGTTGTATGGTGCTGTACACATTAAAGCAAGTTTTCATTCATAGCATATAATCAATATTGTGAAATGCAAACATGAATGACTCATAAAAATATACATTTATGAAATGGCTCGTTAATAGAGAAAAAAGAGGGCCGAAACCATTTCATGTCAGATTACATAAAAACTGTTTGTGGACAAGGTCATATGTTGTCTCTGGTAGTATTCAATAAATTCTTGTTCTCTACGAATAGTTCTACTGTAAGCAGATTACTTGTGCCAAAAAATGAAAAATACAAATTTGGAGAAAAAATAATTAATCATAGGGAAAAGTTCCAAAGTTAGTACCTTGTTTTGAAAAATGAAGGTCAAATTCAAAGTCTCTCAAAACACTCTGTGCCAAAATCAAAAGTCAGTGTTAGGGCTAGGAGAAAACATGACATCTTCTATGTCTGTGGACAAAAATGTGTCTACCTTTGTAGGTGAAAGTTGGATTACCTCGTTTAGAAGATCAACTGTACACAGATGTGAAGCATCGCCTTCAGCATTGGTCGCATCAGCAATATTCAAATTGAATGGTACCTGTGCACCTCATGTTTCCTCTCGTACCTCAGCAGTTGCAATTTGCGTCTGTGAGATCTCAATGAATGTCGTCATCAGAATCGGTAGCCGCTGGGGACAACACAAAGCATGGGCCGTTACGGAGTCCAGCAGAGTATCAACATCCATTGGCATGACTGATGGGAGTGTTAAACAGGTTTCTAGCACGCATTCTTCTCCGTATAGCCGGCAGCGTAGAACAGGTAAGATGCAATCTTGCCAGATAGGTCAGAATGACAGAAACCATGTGGTATTTAATTCTCGTAGATGAGGTAACTCCAAAATTTTAACTATGCGCTCATGACACTTCATCGGCAGTAGAACTAGGTGTCGGCTTGCCATCGTAGCAGAAGGAGCAAAAATACTATCCCTGCAACAAGTCCCAAAATGAGGGGCAGTCCGCCAAACACAGAGTGCACGAAGTTTGGAAATATTCCGAGGACTGCTTGAAAAGGTGCTAACTGTCCGGGAAAAATGGTCTTAAATAGAAGTACAATACTGCTCCTATCAAACATGTTTAAGATACGACTTACCATTTCTGAGAAATGTATAGGGCAGTTTGTATTTAAAAGGGCATGTATCTCGGCAGAAGTCCTTGCGACTTGTAGAGCATAGGTTTCTTTGGCCTAGGTCAGTGGCACCGTTTTTTTTGCAAAAGAATTCTGCTTAGAGTATCAATTTTTATAGAAGAGATGTGCAGTGAAGGCCATAGACGCGACTCCCTGACTATCTTGGTTTTTGGGAACAATACTTGCATACAGCAAATGACCCTGGATGACACAGTTACTAGATAAGGTATACCTGGCAACATACCACAGCAGCTGTGATCGTTCAACATGAGGTAACTCCCATTCAAGAGTTGTCCAAAAATTTGATAAATCCCTGCAGCTGGTGAACCTTGCAGGTGACAGGATAAGTTGTTACAGGAACCATCGCAGGCCCCTTGTAAATTAATACCCTGACAAAGGAGAGAATCGCTTAGTGCGTTTTCACAGTTTGTACCGCTAAGAAACACTTCACGTCCCCCACTCCAACATCTGTGTGTGTATGGTAAATCCCAGGATGTCTTGATGTATTTTTTAACAAACATTTCATATGTGCCTGCTGGTATGTGTTTTAGGCAATACTGAAAATGGAAAATTGTAACAGGCAGAGTGATTTTTCGATGTATTATCCATTCAGTAGCTGGTTTTTCCACCACTGTGAATGGTAATCTTTCCAGTTTTTCAATGCTTAGCACTGTATAGTCTGTTCCCCTTTGTGCCAGTTTGATTTGTATATCACTGAGATTGAATTCTGAAAACAGCCTAATAGCATGATAGAACGTAGTTGTGACTGACCATGTTGCAACATGACCAAGTCCTCCCGATCACGAGCTTCATGCTAATTGGCTGTCAACACTCCAAACCAGGAAGTGTTGGCAGCCATCTTGTGCCCCGATAAAACCGAGGCACAAGAAATCAATCAAACAAGTGCGCAAAATGCAAAAAGGGGTAAGGGTAGAAACGCCCTAGTCCCCTAGGCCTGCTTAGAAGGTCCAACAAGGACCCCCAGAGCCCTCCCCCCACATTTTTTTTTCAAAATCGGAAAAATCCGTGGAGGATCCGCGGATCCGGCCGAAATTTTTTTAAAAACGTAGCTCGGGCTCCCGTGCTTCGTTAATTGTTAGAGCAATATTGTTATTGTAATGGGCGGCCCAGAGGCGCCCCCCAGCCTGGGGTCCGCCACCCCCTGGGCTTTTCTAAAATATGTGCAGGGGGCTCACAGCCCCCAAACCCTGTGGACTGCCACCCCCCAGGGCTTCAAAACTACATGGGTGATGGCTCAAAGGCCCCCCCAGCCCCTGGGACCACCACCCCGAGGCTTCAAAAATACATGGGATGGGGTACTTAAAGGGACCCCAAGCCCTGGGGACCGCCACCCCCCTGGGGCTTTCAGAAAATATTTGCCGGGGGATCACGGCCCCCCCACAGCCCGGGGGACCGCCACCCCCCGGGGCTTGTGTTTAAAAAAATAAAATAAATAAATTACCTGTATGCCCCCGGGACTGCCACCTCTCCGGGGCTCTAAACATTATAATTGGGAGGTCCGGGACGGACCCCCAGCCCCGGGGACCACCACCTCCCCGGGGCTTTTATTATGTTGAGAGCGGGGCCGCGCAGCCCCCCTCCTGGAGCCCTGTCATGGCCCTGGGGATCACCACCCCCCAGGGCCAGCTTCAGCAGTATCCCGGGGTGCCCAGTCCCGGAACACTGCCGTTTGCTATGGCAGGGCGGGAGCCTTCCTGGCTCCTGCCCTGCCATAGCAAACTCTGCTTTGGTATTTGGAAGAGAGAGCAAGAAACCTGCTCTCTCTTCCAAATACCAAAGCAGATTGCTTTTCCACATGGGGAGCTGCATCTCAGCAGCTCCCCATGTGGAAAAGCAATCCTGGGTCCTGCAGGACGCGGGGAGCCGGCGGGACCATGGAGGGATGGCGGACACCCCCACGGTCCCCAACAGAGAGGGCCAGCCCCGGGGGAGGGGATCCCTGGGCCATAAGTGGCTGAAGGAGGGGGGCTACGCAGCCCCCCGTCCAAAAATAAATAAAAAAAATTAAATGGCCAGGCCCCGGATGATGGGGTCCCCGGGGTCAATTATGGCCACAGGGCGTGTTTGCAGACATGTTCTCTCAGGCCCCGCCCCCTTCCTTCACCATTGTGCAAACGCAACTCCTAGCGAGTTGTAAGTTGGGAAATTAATTCCCCTTTAATACTGAGGGTCCCTGATAGCAAATTAGCCCACCAGGTACCTCAAGTATGTGCCAGGGAGCTGCGCTGCAGAGAGGTGTTCAGAGGCCACACCCCTTTTTACATCTCTCTGCAACGCAGCTCTGTGGTGCTTACTGGAGGTACGTAGTGGGCTACAGGAGACAAGGGGACTTAAACTTCCAACTTAAAACGACCACAGGGCATGTTTACACATGAAGGGAGGGGATGGGGTCTGAGGTGACATGTGCAAACACGCCCTGTGGTGCATTTTAAGTTGGGGAAATAATTCCCCCCTTAATCCTGAGGGCCCCTGTGGGCTAACTAGCCCACCAGGTGCTTCCAGTAAGCGCCACTGTGCTGCGGTGAAGAGAGGTGGTCCAGGCTGTGCCCCTTTTTACACCTCTCTGCAACGCAGCTCTGTGGAGCTTATTGGAGGTACCTAGTGGGCTAGTTGAAGCCTAAGGACCCTCAGGATTCAAGGGGACTTAATCTCCCAACTTAAAATGGCCACAGGGCTCGTTTACACAGTGGTGAAGGGAGGGGGCGGAGCGTGAGGTGACGTGTGCAAACACACCCTGTGGCACGTTTAAGTTGTGGAAATAATTCCCTTTCAAAGCTGAGGGCCCCTGGGGGCCAACTAGCCCACCAGGTTCTTCCAGTAAGCGCCACTGCGCTACATTGCAGAGAGGTGGTCCAGGACATGCCCCTTTTCACAACTCTCTGCAACGGCGCTTACTGGAGGCACCTAGTGGGCTAGTTTGACCCTAGGGACCCTCAGGATTCAAGAGGACTTAATCTCCCAACTTAAAACAGCCACAGGGCGTGTTTACACAGTTGAGAAGAGAGGAGACGGGGTCTGATGTGACGTGTGCAAACACGCCCTGTGAAACGTTTTAAGTTGGGGAAATAATTCCCCTTCAATCCTGAGGGCCCCTGGGGGCCAACTAGTCCACCAGGTGCTTCCAGTAAGTGCCACTGCGCTGCATTGCAGAGAGGTGGTCGAGGCCGTGCCCATTTTTACACGTCTCTGCAACGCAGTTTTGTGGTGCTAACTGGAGATACCTGGTGGGCTAGTTGTACCCAAGGGACACACAGGATTCAAGGGGACTTTAGGAGGAAACTAAAACGGCCACAGGGAGTGTTTGCGCCTGTCAGCTCAGCCCCCCTCCCTTCACCAGTGTGCAAACGCACCCTGTGGCGCATTTTAAGAGGTCGTTTTAATCCCCCTGCCCTATTATGTACTACGGTCTTACAGAGGAGGCCATGGTAATCACAGGGGTACCCTAACAGATAGTGTTCCCTAGTGTATGTAGGTGTTTTAACAGTATTCTTAGTGTCTTTTAGCATAGCACTGGCTCTAGGACTGTTTAGTCAGAGTCAGTTACCACCAATACTCATCTGAAAAAGTTGAGGGTACAGGACGATTTTGCAACAAGGCATCTTTCTGCTCCTCTGTTTGTTCTTTCTGCACGTATTCCTTCTTCCTGCACTTTTCTTTGTCTTTGAGGACTTCTGTTGCTTCTTTCTGCATTTCTTTTTCTTCTTTCTGTGTGTTTTTCCTTCTTTATTCACATGTCCTACCTCTGTAGGCATAGTTAGAAACTAGCATTCAGAACACCTTAGAAATTACCATAGGTTTAGGGCACATTATAGTTGTTATTGTTGTATGTACTTTTTTAGATACAAAAGATATCATAAAAGCATGTACGTTCTGAGTTATAGTTACAAATTACCTATGGGCAGGCCCGTCCTGTGCCCGTCATTGACAGGAAGAGGCAGGTCAGGGCCACCACCCTTGGCTTCTGGTCCTTGCGCTTCTATTCTAGTTGGAACTGTCTGGGACTTTGAACACTGTTGTACTGTAAACAAAACTGTGAGTTAATAACATAATATAGGATTCGCTGTGCTCTTTCTGTTATTCTGTTTAAGTCTTAGGATTTACCAGTGGGCCACTCCTCCTCGAGCTGTCGACTCAGGGTCTCTTTGATTCTGTTCTCTTTGCTTATTGGTGCAATCGAGGCTATATAGATTATTTGTCTGGGTTTACTAGATTGTTTTCTGATTTGCACATCAAAGCACCGCCACCTATTGATCTACTATTATGGAAAACAGGAAGTCTGTTGATAAAGAGA
Organism: Lissotriton helveticus; assembly: GCF_964261635.1. Classification (NCBI taxonomy): domain Eukaryota; kingdom Metazoa; phylum Chordata; class Amphibia; order Caudata; family Salamandridae; genus Lissotriton; species Lissotriton helveticus. The sequence continues at coordinate 2,026,714,045 of NC_136061.1, forward strand.
GGGGTGGGAAGAGTGAAGGGCCGTGCAGGAAAGTTAGCAAAATCAAGGCGACCCGAAAACTCAGTGCTACCAATTGTGTTCTCAACCATATCGATGATCTTCTGGTAGAAAGCCAGCCATGACGTATTAGACCTGGTTCTAATTCCAGCTTCTCAGACACTCAGCATTCACCTAGCGTATCCAACCCTCCCCCTCTCCACAGCCTTACTTCTAACCCAATTAAAACAATCCCATCTATTTTTTCTAAGCGCACTACGCCTAGCACAACATCTATGGCATCGGTGCTACATAATTGCCCTCATCTTGTTTCAGTAAAAGCCATTAGTGTTAAAGGATTAACTTTTTCACCCGCTGAGGTGACAGATAAAAGCTCAAGTGAAGACCTTATAGATGTAGCAGACATGGCCAATAGGGGTTCAAACAATACCATCTTCAATATTTCTACTACTAATCGATATTCTCTGCTACATGGTTTATCTGAATGCCCAACAAGAGGCCAGGAAAAAGGTAGCATACATTCACCGGTAACCCAAGCTACAGTACAGCAGGTCCTTGTGATAGAGGTCCATGATAAGAGAGGGGGAGGGATTTTTAACTGAGGATCCGTCATTAGGGCTGGAAACACATAGGATAATTTCCGATCTTAGGGATGAAGTTACCCTTCTTAATTCGTTAATTGTAGCACTTACCGAACAAGTTAAGACACTGATAACCAACGAACAACTTAGAGAGGCCACTTACTCTGAACCACGAGCCCTCAACACATACAGGATACTAAGCAACGTACCAGTGTTACACCTAAACCTTCTAATAACTCAGCACCTCTTGTCCCTCTTATGTCCATACAAACGTGGCACTCAAGACAAGTAGAGGCAAACGTTCATAAGCCAGCAGGATCAAATAATACTCAATCAGCTGAGTTAGAGTCTCTCACAGCCCAAGGTATGATCAAGACTGACCTCTCCCTAAAAGTATTTTGTTGATCAATTTACCAAAAGTTCTACCATCCCTAGCTAAATACGAAAACAAAAATTCCTTGGTTAACAAAGCAATTCATTGGATACGGAAAACAAGAGGGTGTAGGTCGGTAATTAGAGAAGACATCGCCTGGGCAAGACAGCTAAACCATAATATCTTGCCGACCGATTCAATTGAACTACACCTGAAAGACAACACCCCGGAACATAATCTTATAGCGTTGGAGGCAAGCTCACCCAATTCCACTAACATACAAATGAAGTATAACCCCCACCATGTTCCAGACTCAAGCATAAAGAAGGCACGGTACCCAGTTGGAGATGGGTTTACCTTTGGCCTTAATTGATTGACAGGTGGAGCAGGTCTTTGAAACCCCACCAACTTTACGCCACTCAACCAAGGTATTGCCATCATCCATTGAGTGCAACCGGACCGGGCCCCACATAGTGTCTTGACACTGAAGTTCAAGCTTACCACCAGGAAGCTGCCAAATTCTATATCAGCTAATATCGGCATTACTACACTCCTAAGTTTAGATCAGAAAGTATGCTCCACTCCACCACAGATGTGCAATACAATGGATTTCCAGGCAACCCGAAACGGCCAAGTAGAATCGACGATCAAACTCTGTAAACTTACATGTAATGTGTCAGGATTAATATCTCAAGTGGAACTACCCCAATGGGTCCAGTACATAGAGCATTTCGATATCTTCATCCTGCAAGAAAAGAGGCCAACTGCACAGATCTTTATCCCCGGTTATGTTACGGTAAGCTGCCCAGCTTTGAAAAGTAGACCGGGCGGCCGCTTGGGGGACTGCTGATCTGGATAAAGATCGAAATGCAATACGCCATCAGGGTGATGAAGACCAACAGCCTAGATATACTTGTGATTATTCTGAGAATCAAGAATGGCAAGGAGCTGGACATTTATAACATCTATGCCTGTGGCGCCAAAGTAGGTTCAAGATCACGAACCATATAAGCCATGGAAGATTGCCTTGAAGAGAGTCCTTATCCCCTTTACTAATAGCAGGAGATTTTAATACAACGTTGGAACCCCTGGGTATAGATAATCCTACAGACACCAACAAGGTAGATGTGATGTGGTATGTTCATCTACTTGATCTCCAACCAATTAAAAAATTGACCCAAACTGCCCTACAGCTTCTACCACTCACTCCTGAGACGGTCTTAGGGCAGCTAATGGCCGCACCTTATCTGATAGGAAGGGGGAAAATACATTCAATATAACGGACAATGTGAGAGGAATTGATTACGTACTACTTGATCTGAGAGTGACTATGGCCTGATGTTTTGGATATGATTGTTGGAGAAACCACAGATAGTGATCACAAACCCCTTGACCTTACAATGACCAGCACTCGGGTGGAGAATTAATGCTCAATTACTGCGAAGCTTGCAACTAAGGAGATATGCTCCACGAACAACAATAGGCATCTTAAGTGGGCACAAGTAGCTATTGATGAATGTAAGCTGGAAGCTATTAATCAAGCACTTCTGAACAGTACCAACATTATTAGTGATCTACTACTGAAACAGGATGAGCTTTCAGCAGTAACGACCAACCACACGTCCTTGTTTTCTGAGCTGGCTTCTCATTTAAATGTTACAATGTCTCGTTGCAAGAAGCCACCAGACAATTATCACTTCTCCTGGTTCACCCCAAAGTGTAAAAAGATGTGGCTTGAGCTGGCAGTCGTGATAAGAGCAAACCAAGTAGAGGCGATACGACTTGTGAGGAAACAATACAAACTAGCGCAAGCCAATGCAAAAAAGGAGTGGACCGAAAAGCGCTGGGTTCAAATTTATGAAGCCTGTCAAAGGAAAGATTCCCAGCTGTTCTGGCTCCTTTTTATGAGGGGTGATGCTGAAAAATCCAAACCTCAGACAAGTAATATCTCGGAATCTGCATGGTACGAACATTTCTCAGCAGTTTATACAGGATCAGAAGTGGTAGATTCGGAAAGTCCCCTCATGGATCAAAGAAGTAACCAACTTAGTCTCAATCTGTTCTCTATAGCGGAGATAACGCAAAGTGTTTGTACTATAATCAAAAACTGAGCGTCTGGCCCTGATGGTATACCTGGAGATATTTTCCTGAGCGACATCCAGTACTGGACTAACTATATTCTGAATTTAGCTAATGGAATTACCGCAGGGACTCCAATACCCCCGTTGTTGGGGGGAGCCAAAGTTATCCCAGTATTTAAGAACGGGGATCATTTGTTTCCCTCCAATTATAGGCCAATCAGCCTTATTGATGCCGCTCAGAAGGTTTCTTCCAGTGCGCTATTAAACAAAATTACAGATTGGATGGAGGGAAACAACATACTATCCCCTTACCAAGCGGGGCTCAGGAAGAAAGTGAGCACCGTTGATCAAGTGTTTCAAGACAGTATTACTAGAACAGGGTCGTCTATATACTGCTTTTATTGATCTAAAGTCAGCTTTAGATCTCATACCCAGGCCTAAACTTAAGGCAGGTTTTATATGACCAGGGTCTCCCGCTTGACATTTTGACTCTTCTTATACGGCTACATGAGGGAAGTTACACAAGGGTGAGGTGGGGAGAAAAAGGGCAGTTGACATATCCAATCAAGGTTGCTAGAGGGGTACGGCAGGGCTGCGTCCTGGCGCCCTCTCTTTTTTCACTGTTCATAAACGGAGTGGTGAAGTACCTAGCTGAGATTCACACGAATGCCCCTAAATTGGGAGGAGTGAAAATTACAACCTTACTGTTCGCGGATGATACCCTCCTGGTCTTAAAAAACCCAGTGGCCTTCAATTGTTACTTGATCTCTTCATGTCCTTCTGTAAATCTAGAGGATTAGAGAGTAACTGCTCAAACACCAAGCCCATGCAGTTAAATCCACATAAATCATTCAAGGGCAAATATTGCTGGATGGGACGCCCCTAGAAAGAGGAAGACACTTTAGATTACTTGGGCGTAACCCTTGAGGAGAAAATGACCTGGGTTACAAGTTATCTTGATACGGTCCCTCCAGCAGAGGAAAACTACAGGGCCATTACTGAAGGAACACAGGGCCTCACAAACTAGGCCGATAGCAGCATTGCTCCAAATTTACAATCAGAAAGTGGTAAGCACTGCTCTTTACGGAGCTGAACTTTGGGGGTTTGATAACCTTGAGGGTCTTCTCTGCACTGAAAATAAATTCCTGAGGTCCCTTTGCTCCCTCCTGCAGAGCACTCCAATGTTCCCTCTAAGACACAATATGGGTAGATCCACATTAGTGGACAAAGCCAGATTACGCCCCATTCTTTTAGAGCTGTGTCTGAAAAAAACTCCTGAGCGTATCCACTATGTGGCTGCCCTTGAAGAAGTCTGTGGCTTCCACCGTTCGAAAAAAATTGGGTGGATTAGTAACATTCAAAAATCACTCACTGCGGTAGGTCTTTGGAACTGTGGGCTGAGTCTGATATTAGTTTGCTACCTAGTAGGGACTGCATCAAAATCTGTTACTGAAATTGGGTAGTGAGTTTACAACGGGGTATACCCTAAGAACTCCCTGACCTGGGTCAGTTAAGATAGGTATGTATGCAATGGTCAGTGTCTATTGATTATAATCAAGAATTCATCATAGAAACCTTTACATAAATGAGTTATTTAGAAATTACTTCTGTGTAGTACAGGAAATTTATTCAAACATTTCAATAGTCAATATGGATGATAATGTTTTCAATGAATACCACAAGTCATACATGATGCAAGATATCAATTTCTTCATTGAGTCAAGCAAAACCTGGCGGACAAAAGTCTCAATAGGGTTGGTGTGGAAAAATCCTTGTGGGTTCAATTCACAAATGATATCAATTCACAAATAATATTACAATATTTCAATGCGCTCAAAGTGACAAGGAAAGGAGACAGTTAGGAGGGATGGGTGTGGTTGGGTAACGGTGAGGACTGGGTAAAGGATGTTGTGACCATACTACAATCACAGTGATAATGCAACCTTTACAGACTAATTTTGTTCATTAGTTCCATATAGCTCTTTAGCATAGGATCTGTACGTATCAATGGGTTGCTTCCTATGTTAAGAGAGTAAGTGCAATCCGGTCTACGTTTCGACCCCTGGATTAAGGGTTGATTGAAGCCTCATGCTGGGGTCTTCTTCAGGACTTGAGAGTCAGCGCGAGTGTATCCAGCAACGCTGCCCAGCCGCGAGTGAACAGCCTGTTCACTCGCGGCTGGGCAGCGTTGCTGGATACACTCGCGCTGATGTAACTTTGATGAAACTATGCATCTGGAGGAGCTTAACAAACAGATACGAAAATACATACTGACAGACTGGAAAGCCCCTGATGCCCCAATTACTTGTTACTTGTTACTACTGAGGAACCGATCAAGGTCCAATCCTAACAGGCCACTGGACGGCCCAACTTTAAGCGCTCCTGCACTCTCAAGTCCTGAAGAAGACCCCAGCATGAGGCTTCAATCAACCCTTAATCCAGGGGTCGAAACGTAGACCGGATTGCACTTACTCTCTTAACATAGGAAGCAACCCATTGATACGTACAGATCCTATGCTAAAGAGCTATATGGAACTAATGAACAAAATTAGTCTGTAAAGGTTGCATTATCACTGTGATTGTATTATGGTCACAACATCCTTTACCCAGTCCTCACCGTTACCCAACCACACCCATCCCTCCTAACTGTCTCCTTTCCTTGTCACTTTGAGCGCATTGAAATATTGTAATATTATTTGTGAATTGATATCATTTGTGAATTGAACCCACAAGGATTTTTCCACACCAACCCTATTGAGACTTTTGTCCGCCAGGTTTTGCTTGACTCAATGAAGAAATTGATATCTTGCATCATGTATGACTTGTGGTATTCATTGAAAACATTATCATCCATATTGACTATTGAAATGTTTGAATAAATTTCCTGTACTACACAGAAGTAATTTCTAAATAACTCATTTATGTAAAGGTTTCTATGATGAATTCTTGATTATAATCAATAGACACTGAGCACTGAAATTGGGTAGACCAAAGAAATATATCACTAACAGGTGGCCGTCTTACAACAGAATTTCTTTGAATTCAAGCAATTTAGTATGTATGAGCTGTATATGGAGGTAATCACCATCCCAAGTGATACAAATCTATACATACAGTTCAGATTTGGTACTCTCCCACTAAATTCACTAACAGCTCACTGGCAGCGGGGATCTGATGACGCATTACGCTGCTGTCCCCACTGCTCAGGGGCTCATGAGATGATTAACCACATTTTCTTTGCATGCTCACTATACAAATCCCAGAGGCTCAAGTGGTTAGCCTCCGTCTGTAGGCTGATGGGTACCCGATGGCATCAAGAGTCTCTACGTATTCTAAAAACAGACTCTAGGCCACTATGAGCTTGTGCAGTGGCCACATTTCTGGGGAAAATGTGGCTTATTAGAAGACTTAGACTGAAGAATGCCTAAACTACCTACTGTAGCTCTCTAACTTTACCCGGCCCTTTTAGTTTACTGACATAGTTAGAGCACGTTACACCACTCGCACTAGTATCTGTAGTTATGTCATCATGACTGTGGTCTCAAAAGTAAAAGTTCACAAATTGCACTACGGGTTTGAAAAGCTATAGAAATGAAGATGATTTTTTTTTATTATGTATATATTCCCTATTTATTTGCGCATTTGTTTCTCTTTTATTAGGGTAAAAACACTGTAAGCTGCATTTGGACTAGCTAAATAACAAGTATGTACAGTGGTATTCATGCATTACAAGCACTAGCACTTTTCTTCTCCATCTTCCACTCTGATGTTTTATTTTTGAGAATACTGTCTGGAGTTCATCTTTGTGCTTAACTTGATCAATACGAAGTTTCCTTTTCTTATGATATTTGTAAGCCTAGTCGACTTACCTAAAGGAGCTACTCAGTTGATCCAAGGACACTGCGCCTATTAGACATTAGTTGCATGTTTTTAATAATTGTTTATTGCTTATGCATTTTTTATCAATACATTTTAAGTTCTCTTTTCTCTTCTTAATTCACAATGTTTTATCCATTTTAACCTTCCTATGAAGATGTATTTATTGTCAGCTAATGTTATATATAGTAACATCAGTAATCGTACGTTTTGGTGAATCTACTATTCTGTACCCATTATAGTTTGATGGTCACATCAACTGAATAACGTTTCTTGACTATATATGTGTATATAGACATGACATTGATATATATGTGTTTGTTTAAATTAGAAAATATTCATATATATTTTAAAATATTATTTAAACATATTAAATAGAAATCATATTAACGTTATATGTCATAATATTTAAGTTGTACTTATTTAAACTGCATAGCAGAAAAATATATTTTTGTACTTAATTTTTGCTATTAGTGTGAAATGTTATTTTTAGGGGATATTTTTGTACTTATCATTAAATGTATAGAAAAACGATATTTCTGTGATCAATGTTTTTGACACAATATTTTGGCATCTTGATATTTATGGTTTCAATATTGTGCCATTGAACCACATTCATGTAGCCTTGAGGGCTCTGCATAGCTAATATTTCAACTATTTGTGACACTGCCTCCTTTACCTGCTGGTGTTAGAAGTCCCCTCTTGTTAAGACATCTGAAGACCACCCATAGCGCCAATGGGTTACAAGCTATTAGGTGCTGGATTTTTAAAATCTGTCTCATGCTTAGTTGTTCCCCGTCTCGTATTGCTTTTTAGTTTGTATTGAGAACTGAGGCGTTTAGGAGGAGCCAAATAACGTAGCAAACGTCGAGTTGGGTGGTAGCGAATCTGTTTGATTAAGGGGTGAGAGCACTTTAGAGATTTCAACTTAGGTGCAAAATAACAGAAAATACAGTTACCATTGCATTACAGATCTAATATAAGGCCACAGTAATGAAACCAACTGTAGTTTTTTTTTCGTTCCTTCTCTGTTATCATCAGAACTAAAATAAATATTGCATTTTAATAAAACACCATTACATATATTATATATTGCTTCCAAAAGCCATATTTTGAAATCTCGTCGTGCTTCAGGGACCCACAAATATACTATTATGTTTACAAAGAACCATGTCTTCTATACAGATCTAACTCTCCTTCCCGGACGTTATTCACCGAGGTCGTGCTTAGCCACTGACACCTGATGTTTTGCCATTCTTCACAAGCTAATGTTTTTAATAACTCAGGCCATTTTAAAAACATCAAGGAAATTACTCACAACAAAGGCATGTCGGCCTGTCATAGCATGCGACGTGTCCTTCAGGTAATTTGGTCATTCTTGAAAGTAATATGGAATGTTGAGAGTGTAGCCACGTTCGCATGAAATTTACATTCACGCTGGTAGAGTATGCACTGAGAGGCTCAAACACCTAAATCTGAATCTCTCTTAGAGAAAGGATTAGTCTGCTGTGATTATTTCTCAGCTGGTTTCTACTCAAGAAATGCTCTTTGTAATAGTCTGAAAAGAAGAATTAGCATTTATATAACATTTCTTACCCAGCACGGACCCCAATGTGCTTTGTTGTAACAAAGAGGCACCTTGGAAAGATGCACATAGCAGTAAATTACATAGAGCTGCTTTCATTGAATCTCAGAAACTAGGAGCTAAAGTCAAAGCGCCCTGGGCAAGGTCACATCATGGCTCATGGCGCTTCCGTGGAAGGCATTATCCAGGCGTCCTTTGAGCCAGATGTTTCATTCTGTCTTGCACTCACTGGAGTGAAATGCTGACTGCTTTCAAACGTATTAGGCGTAAATTGACAGATCCTTTGAACATATGTGACTAAAAGGCTCGTTCACATTACACCAGATGATGGCTGCCTGGTGAAGAGAATACCAATGTGTACATCTTAGAAGGGAGGCCCTGCCTCTGTTCTTGCCACAGCACTTGGCAAACCTGTCTGCCCCTTAGCCTCCTATTGCATCTCCGATCCCATGATGGGCGGTTTTATTTATTGTGTACCTATTCTGGTATACCCGTGAGTTGGATAGTTATTAAGGGGTTTTCTGGATTTGTAGCTGAAAACATGTTTTTTTGAATAACTGATGAACTGCTATGGAAGAGATGCCAGCTGATTCAAGTTTCATCGTGGAACCTAATTACGCCCATTGATTAAATATGGTATTTTAATTTACGAGTGGTATATCCCTTCTATTTTAATTGTGGCCATATAAATAGAATAATGTACAGTGACCATATGCTGCCTGCAACTGGTGCCAGAACAACCGCTAGCAGATTGTTGACTGAAATACCCACCCTAGTTAATTTCGCTTTTCTGTCCGATTCTGCAAAACCTGTTGTGCCAGGTCTGCATATGAACGGCACAACATGCAGGAGGAGCCATAGGCAGAGACGTTTTAAAGCATGTACAACGTGGGATCTGGCCCAGGGTCCCAGCCTTTCATGGGGCCCCCAGATACAGCCAGCTCTGTTCTGCCGAGAGACTGGCCCTGATAACTTTAAATACTTCTTAAACTGATTGTTTTAAATACTGTTTAATTCACTTTTAATGTGGGTGATGTGTGAGAGCCTATCATAGACATTTTGCAGAGAAATGTTGTGTTTATGTTTCATGCAGCATCCATATAAAAGTTTCTTTTAGATCAAAACATGACGTCACGTACGAGAATGGGGAGTGCCACAGAGATTACTTCCAGTAATATTAGCGAGCTGCTGCTGTGTTACAATATTGATAACGCACATAACAATCCCTGAATATTTGATGTTAACACATTTAGAATTTGGAGGAGTGTGCCTGTGCACTTTCAGTGACTTCACAAAAGAGGGCATGAAAGACCTGAAATTCATTCATAAATTCAAAATTGACCTGAACCGGGGCCTCCAAAATCCTTTTGGTCCAGGGCCCCCGAAGTCCTTAAAATGTTCCCGGCCAATGGCGTAGCAAAGAGGAGGAGGGGGTGGCAGCCTCCTCCCCCCTCCCCCATCCGCTCTTACCTGCGGTAGACGGGAGGCAAACGCAGGAAACACCAGCACCTTCCTCTTGCATTTGGCCGCAGCAGGTGGCAAAATCAGAGACCACCACGGGCGGCACAAGGCCTAGCTACGCCACTGTTCCTGGCTGTACGAGGGGCCTCCTACCTGTGTACTTTCTTTAGACATCACTTCTCATCCACAAAACAAGTGGTTAAGCATGGGCGGATTTTGCGAATTGGCAATCCGCGAACTTGCGTATTTACGGATTCGCAATCCGCAAAATCCGCGAACTCTCGCGAATTTGCGGAATTTTTTTTTTTGTGTTCGCAAGGGTTTCTGCCAGTTCGCGAGGGTTGTGTACCAGTTCGCAATTGCGAACTTACTTGTCGGCTCGCAACGGCCGCGACTATGTTGTTTCTACGTCTGGTTCATCATCACAGGTTCACAGCACCCTCTGTTTCACCACTGCCACCCTTTGGTACACCCATGCCACCCTCTGGTACATCACTGCCACCCTCTGGTTGGTTTATCACTGTAGATTATGGGGGTGAAAAAAAGCAAGCACACCTGCCCTGCTTCAACTGACATGAATTAATTTGGGGTTGAATAATGTGTCTCTGAATTTAAACTTCCAGTCTGGCTGGCACCTGCTTCCTTATCTGTAATTTGCTTTCTGTTGCAGTGCAATTTTTTTTTCACAGGACCTTTGTGGCCTACTTGTAGCTATTCTCTGAGCCTGCTGTGAGGGTCAGAGCAGGGTCATAGAATAGTTGCAAGTAGGCAACTGAACTCTGAAGGGGCCCCTCAGGAAGCACTACAGGGAATGGTTACTAATGATAAGATTGAACTTTTGCACCTGCTGAGTGCTTTCAGTTTTGTCTGTAATTGCTTTCTGTTGCAGAGTAATTTTTCTAACAGGACCTTTGTTGTATACTTGTAGCTATTCTCTGAGCCTGCTGTGAGGGTCAGAGCAGGGTCATAGAATAGTTGCAAGTAGGCAAATGAACTCTGAAGGGGCCCCTCAGGAAGCACTACAGGGAATGGTTACTAATGATAAGATTGAACTTTTGCACCTGCTGAGTGCTTTCAGTTTTGCAAAAATCCAAATATCCAGCAGCATCCACAAAAAGTAATCCTTCCAGGTCAAGATCCAAATCAAAGTGACCAGCACATGAAGAAAGCACTGGGAGGAGCCTGCTGGACAGGAACAGGAAGGTGGAGACTGTGGGGCACTTCCTTCCTCCCACCCCCCCCCCAAAATGGACTCCTTGCAAAGAAAAAGTGCAGGCAAATGTCAACCTGAGGAGTTATTCTGATAAAAATCATAATTTTCAAGGTTTATGCTGCCTGCTGGTGGATTTCTTGTGCGAAATTGCAAATTTTGCAATCTCGCAATTGCGAGATTGTCGCTGCCCGCCGCATCTACGTGTTCGCAAGTGTTTACTCCCGCGAAATTGTATAGTATTCTAGTTGGCAAGTGCGATCAAGCAAAAAATCCGCTTCGCACGGATTTTACGAATTTTCGGCAAGTTCGCGAGAGTTCGCGGATTGCGAATTTGCCGAAAATCCGCAAAATCCGCGAGCGGAACGGATTTTACGCTCATGCTTACAAGTGGTACCATTGTACAACTCCTACCCATGTACAAGGAGCTAGCCAAGTATGCCATCCTAGAAGCGTTTCCCTCATTCGCAAAACAACTGGTGGTACAAATGATTCTTCAGTGGGCTTCGCTGGAGCTTTAGAGCACTCCTTATTGCCATCTTGTCGTTTTCAGACACATCTGTGCAGACTGGCCCACCCGAGTTCTTATGATTGCACTACAGGGATTGTGGGAACCAAATGGGGATGAGAGTTTCCACCAACAGGGCAGGCAGGTGTGGTGAAACCACTCCTCAGTCACACATGTCCGTAAGCAAGTGAGTGAAGCGGCTAAGCCAACACTTTGTGGTATGGCCTGGAGGTTAATAGCCTGCAAAAAAATTAAACGTAGGCGGCAAACGGGTACATTTTACAGCACCTTTGATAATTGAAACTCTTTAAAATGCTAGGTGTTTAAATGTTAATTCTAAAGAGGCAACAAAAAAGATTTACATTTTGCACAGTCCCCCACCCACACAAACTGTTATTTGTGTGCAGCAGTGAATAATATCCCAAGTGTATTATATATTCACCAGTTTTCACTGTATCAATCAAAATTAATTTTTAAATGCTGGTCTCAGCAATCATATACATAGGTATTCCCACTAAATGCCACGGTAAATGCCATGTCATCATCCCCTGAAGTCTCCTGTGCTTCTTTAGTAGCTGCACACTTTACATATATATGTGTTCTTTCGAGTCCTAGTCCATTTGTATTTATCGAGAACAGTGCCGAACAAAAATTAGAACTGAGAAGAGACTTTCTTCATTATACTCACAGACCTTACAGGGGTGGGGGCTTCTCCTACACAACAGGTAGACATTGTCCACCCGCTGTGCTAGCGCTCAAAACGTGAATTAAAAACTGCAACTGCCTAATGTTTCTTTTATGCACTGTATGCAATTGTTTTAACTTGAGAAATACTCTGGCACATACTCGCTCGCTGACTACCAGGTCCAACTCAGCTGCTGTGCTGTTTGAGTGGAGGGAGATTGCAGCGCTAGGCACTTCCTGGTTGGGCTATTTCGGGCAGCCAGCTTGGGAGGTTGACGCTCCAGCTCTCCAGGCTTCCTGGACTATTTAAGTCACGTATTCGCGCCGACGCGCAGATAAGAAGGTAGACATTGTCCGCCCGCTGCGCTAGCGCTCAAAAAGTGAATTAAAAACTGCAACTTCCTAATGTTTCTTTTAAGCACTGTATGCAATTGTTTTTAACTTGGGAAATACTCTGGCACATACTCGCTCGCTGACTCCCGGGTCTACCACAGCTGCTGTGCTGTTTGAGTGGAGGGAGATTGCAGCGCTAGGCACTTCCTGGTTGGGCTATTTCGGGTGGCCAGCTTGGGAGGTTGACGCTCCAGCTCTCCAGGCGTCCCAGACTATTTAAGTCACGAATTCGCTCTGACGCGCAGATAAGAAGGTAGACATTGTCCGCCTGCTGCGCTAGCGCTCAAAACGTGAATTAAAAACTGCAACTGCCTAATGTTTCTTTTATGCACTGTATGCAATTGTTTTTAACTTGGGAAATACTCTGGCACATACTCGCTCGCTGCCTCCCCGGTCCACCACAGCTGCTGTGCTGTTTGAGTGGAGGGAGATTGCAGCGCTAGGCACTTCCTGGTTGGGCTATTTCGGGCGGCCAGCTTGGGAGGTTGACGCTCCAGCTCTCCAGGCGTCCTAGCCTACTTCTGGGTAATGACGCTAACGCACAGCGGGCGCGTGCAGCAGGCGCGCCGATGGCGCGCCGAAGGCAAGCCCGTCTGCGCCCATCCGAGCCCAGCTGGGTCCAGGGGCCATAAACCCTGGTCCTTGCTCTGGAACTTTAACAACTTACAGTTCAGTGAGTCTACATGAGCTAAGACCAGATAGTAAAGTGGAATGTCGTCACACTCTAAACCCGCTAAGCTCCCTCCCTATTGTTATCATTGCCACCAGCACTATAAGACATTAGACCATCTAGATCGAGATCATGCGGCCATTATACCTTGAAATATGGCTCTCCTGAACTGCAGGTCATTACCAAAACACTGCACTGAAATAGCATTATTAATTGAAGAATACAAATTGGATGCCCTGTTTTTAACTGAGACATGGTTACAGAGGGGGAATGACCCAGACATTATTCAGGCCCTCCCTCTGGGATATGGAATATGCAGAATTGATCGCGCTTCGGGTAGAGGTGGAGGCCTTGCAATTCTTTATAAGGACATATAGAAGTGCCGATCTTTACCATCTTCGCTCGATGATTGTGAAAGCATGACTTTCTCGATTGAATTCTCTCCCACCAGCACCTTTTCTGGCCTGCTGATTTACCGCCCTCCAGATGCTTTAAAACAATGTATCCCTAAACTTATGTTATGTTATGTTATGTTAAGTGTTTGTTGAGCGCGACAGCTGCCCCAGCGACGGGGCGTCCCGGCGCTAAGAACCATAGCATAACCAACTGAGGAAAAAAAAAAAAAGGGAAGGGGGCTTACAGAGGAGGGAAGAGGTAAGTTTTTATTGCTTTTCGGAACGTAGACAGTTTGTCAAGGCAGCGGATGTGGAGGGGAAGGGAATTCAAAAGCTTCGCTCCCAGCAGCCTGAAGGAGCGTCCTCCGATGCGGCAAAACTTCGTGCGGGGAACCACTACAAGGTGTTGCCCCTTAGAACGAAGGTTGCGTTGGGGGGTGTAGGATGTTATCAGCGCGCGGAGGAGTTCGGGCCCCTCAGTTTTAAGAATTTTAAAGGCAATAGTGAGGGCCTTAAATTGAATGCGGGCTACTACAGGAAGCCAGTGGAGTCTGTGAATGGTAGCTCTTGCGGAGCACCTTCTAGGAAGGCCTACAATTGCCCTAGCCGCAGAGTTCTGTATTCGCTGGAATCTAGAAGTCTCAGCTTTGTTAGCGCCTAGTAGCAGGACACTCGCATAGTCCAACCGGGCAAGGATTGTGGATTGGACGATGAGCTGCCTCGTTTTAGGGTCGAAGAAGCCTAGAATGGGATTCAGGCTTCTAAGCAGACCAATGCAAGTCGCGGCTACTTTTTTGGTGTGGGTCTGGTAGTTAAGAGCGGAGTCCAACCAAACTCCCAGGTTTTTTGCCAGAGATTTGGGGGGGGTAGGGCCTAGCAAGGGGGGCCACCAGAGGTCGCTCCAGCAACTGGGGTTCTTGCCCAGGAGCAGCACCTCGGTTTTCCCTGCATTAAGTTGTAGGCAGTTTGCAGTCATCCAGTTGGCGATGGCGGCCAGTCCATCCCTAAATCTTGTGGCGTCGGGGGAGGGCGCCTCATTGAGGGTGATTACCAACTGTGTGTCGTCGGCGTACGACACCAGTGTGAGGTCCCATTCTTTGGCCACTTCCGCCAGAGGCTGCATGTATAAGTTAAAAAGGGATGGACTGAGGGCAGAGCCCTGCGGGACTCCTTGGCCTATCGCTTGTGATTGGGAGGTAAATGGGGGAGCTGACACCCAGAAGGACCTGCTCGTAAGGAACGATCTGAACCATTCCAGTGCCAGGTTCTGGATCCCAATGCTTTCCAGGCGTCTCAATAGGATATCGTGGGAGACCGTATCAAAGGCTGCGCTGAGATCGAGCAGTATCAGCGCAGCACTCTGACCGGTGTCCATGATCCTCCGGAGGTGTTCAGTGGTGGAAAGGAGTGCGGACTCCGTACTGTGTCCTGGCCTAAACCCATGTTGGGAGGGGTCCAAGATGTTATTTCCTGCCATATGGTCATTAAGTACTGTGTTCGCATGAGCCTCTGCTAGTTTGGACACCCAGGGGAGCAGTGAGACGGGCCTGTAGTTCTCCGGTTTGGTGGGGTCTAGGGTGTTTTTTTTTATGATGGGAGTGACCCAGGCCTGTTTCCAACATATGGGTACTGTGGCCGATGAAAAGGAGAGGCTAAGGAGCGAGGACAGAGAGGGGAGAAAGAAGTCCAAAGCTCCTAGAAAATGAGCTGGTCTCATAGGATCTGAGGGGGCACCGGATTTCACCTTCCTGCAGAATTTAGCTAGATCCTCATGAGAGATAGCTGGCAGACAGGTGAGCCTGGAACCCTTGAAGGGGACATTGGGAGAGCTGGTGCGGTCTGAGGGGTTGTGTGTGAAGGAGTTGTAAATCTTCCTCACCTTTTCTGTAAAGAAAGTGGCGAGGTCTTCACACTGCTGAGTGGAGGAGATATGTGAGGCCGGGTTGCCACTGTTTTGTAGTTTTTGGACTATTTTAAAAATAGTTTTCGTGGGATTGGGGCTGGAATCGATTTCCTTGGCATAGAAGGCTGCGCGGGCAGTGCGTGTCGCTTTGTGATATGCTTTGAGTGCGGCCAAGTATGAGTTTTTGTCCTCGTGGCTTTAGTCTTTCCTCCAGTGCCGTTCTGCTCTCTTGCATTCTTTCCTGAGTACTTTCAAATTCTCGTCATACCACGGGTTTGAGGGGATGTTACGCCCTCTAGTCCACTTGGCCGGTATAATAGAGTCCAGTCCTTTGGTGATCCAGTCTTGAAAAGCAGCATACGACGTGTCGATGTCGTTTGCACAATCGAAGTTGGTTTCCCCTAAGTTGGCAGCTAGGTCCATATTATGGAGCTTATGCCAGGGCCGTTTAAGACTGGGGGCGGGTGCCGCTCTGTTGAATTGGGTAGCGACCGGAATCGTAAATGTGACGAGGGAGTGATCAGTCCAGCCCATGGGCTTAGGAGGATCAGCCCTGGCTTCTGGGATGTTGGTGAAAACCGGGTCAAGTAAGTGACCATCAGAGTGAGTGGCGGATTGTATGAGGGGGGTCAACTGCAGGGCTGTTAGGTCCGCTAGGAGATTACTGATATTAGGATCCGAGATGGCATCTAGGTGGAGGTTAAGGTCCCCTAGGATCGTGAAGTTAGCGGAGCTAGTGATCAGTGCATGGGCTATCTCAAGGAACTCCTCTATGAATTTAGAGGAGGGCCCCGGGGGTCTATAGATAAAAAGGCCAGAAAGGGAAAAATGAGGACTAATGGAGATGTTAAAACGCGCGCATTCGCAGCCCGTGGTATCTTCCTTTAAAAATGAGCAAGTGAAAGAAGTTCTATAGATGGCGGCAATGCCGCCTCCCCTGGAGTCTCTGTTACTATAAGTCATAGAGAACCCATCCGGTAACGTTAGATTAGGGATGCTGGTTATTTCATCCCTCAGCCAGGTTTCACACAGGAACATAATGTCTGGGTTCTCGTCTATCAGAAGCGTTTTTACCTCAGCATGGTGTTTTACCAGGGACCTAACATTGAGCTGGGAGATAGTGAGCGAGGCCTTGTTACTTCTAGTAGCTTTGTGTCGGATTAGACGTGGCTCGGATATAACTAATTTACAGGCCTTACATTGAAGAGCAGTTAGTCCAATGCAGCCCTCTAACTTGTCACAGCGTGGGCCCGGGTTGAGTGCCCAGAGGAGGTCTTTGTCGTAGTAGTATGCCGTCCGTGTTTTTAGAGTAGGGGGACTGGCGAGAGGCGATGACTTTGCGAGGATGGGCGAAGACGGGCTTGCCTTAGGCGCGCCTTTGGCGCGCAAACGGCGCGCCCGCTGCGCCCGCCCGCTGCGCCCGCCCGCTGCGCGTACGGTGGATGCACATAATTTCAAGGGATGGAGGAGGGCGGGGGCGTGGCCTCGGAGTGGGCGTGGCCTCTTGCCTCGCCGGCAATGGCGATCTAGTTTGTTTTAGTGCCTCGGCTCCGCTAACAGCGATGAGATCCGCTGTGCGTAGCGCTCGGGATACAAACAGATAAGTCCTGAGGTGCCAGGAAGCTATTGATTGGTAAAAATCGCAGTTATTCGTGACACAGATAAGTATTTAAAAGAGGATCAAGGTGCTCCCGGCTTCCGCCTCAGGAGATGGCAGGTTCCAATGAATCACTCTCATTCAGTGTTTATATATCGGTGCGGGCGGGGGGCGTGGCCTCGGAGTGGGCGTTGCCTCTTGCCTCGCCGGCAATGGCGATCTAGTTTGTTTTAGTGCCTCGGCTCCGCTAACAGCGATGAGATCCGCTGTGCGTAGCGCTCGGGATACAAACAGATAAGTCCTGAGGTGCCAGGAAGCAAGTGATTGGTAAAAAACACAGTTATTCGTGACACAGATAAATATTTAAAAGAGGATTAAGGTGCTCCCGGCTTCCGCCTCAGGAGATGGCAGGTTCCAATGAATCACTCTCATTCAGTGTTTATATATCGGTGCGGGCGGGGGGCGTGGCCTCTTGCCTCGCCGGCAATGGCGATCTAGTTTGTTTTAGTGCCTCGGCTCCGCTAACAGCGATGAGATCCGCTGTGCGTAGCGCTCGGGATACAAACAGATAAGTCCTGAGTTGCCAGGAAGCAAGTTATTGGTAAAAAACACAGTTATTCGTGACACAGATAAATATTTAAAAGAGGATCAAGGTGCTCCCGGCTTCCGCCTCAGGGGATGGCAGGTTCCAATGAATCACTCTCATTCAGTGTTTATATATCGGTGTGGGCGGGGGGCGTGGCCTCGGAGTGGGCGTGGCCTCTTGCCTCGCCGGCAATGGCGATCTAGTTTGTTTTAGTGCCTCGGCTCCGCTAACAGCGATGAGATCCGCTGTGCGTAGCGCTCGGGATACAAACAGATAAGTCCTGAGGTGCCAGGAAGCAAGTGATTGGTAAAAAACACAGTTATTCGTGACACAGATAAATATTTAAAAGAGGATCAAGGTGCTCCCGGCTTCCGCCTCAGGAGATGGCAGGTTCCAATGAATCACTCTCATTCAGTGTTTATATATCGGTGCGGGCGGGGGGCGTGGCCTCGGAGTGGGCGTGGCCTCTTGCCTCGCCGGCAATGGCGATCTAGTTTGTTTTAGTGCCTCGGCTCCGCTAACAGCGATGAGATCCGCTGTGCGTAGCGCTCGGGATACAAACAGATAAGTCCTGAGGTGCCAGGAAGCAAGTGATTGGTAAAAAACACAGTTATTCGTGACACAGATAAATATTTAAAAGAGGATCAAGGTGCTCCCGGCTTCCGCCTCAGGAGATGGCAGCACATTACTTTTCTCTTTCTTGAGTTTTGCTTTCAATGCACCAATATTTTGTTCCAGTTTTTTGTTTTCTTCACTTAATTTGAGAACACGGTCTGAAACAGACTGCCTTGGGTGCATGGAACTGTCAAACTGATGGAACATATTTCTATTTCTGTTTCTTATTGACCTGGCTGCAGAATCTGCTCTGGACGTGGCGAACTTTACAGTGTTGGGGGACTTTAATATACATTTAGATGATCAATCAAACTCCATAGCCAATGGTCTCCTATCTAGCCTTCAGGCGATTGATCTTAATAAAAAATGCTCCCTCCCAACACATGATAAAGGACATCTTCTGGACCCAGTCTTCCGCAAATTAGACAATCTAAGTTCTGGGACTCCTATCCCACTCCCTTAGTCGGATCACTTCTTAATTCCTCTAGTGTGGGTTACGAAGACTGCCTCATCTGTCCAGACTCCAACTGCCTCTTGGGGTAGGAAATGGTCCAGACTCCCTTTGGCGGAATGGAAGTCGGCCCTTGAGGTCTCAAAACCTTTACAGGGAAATAATGTTGATGAGGCAAATAATAACTTTAATAACTGGATTCAGGACGCTCTTGATGAAATTCTTCCTCAAACTTTTATTCTGACAAAAATTAGGAAAAACACTGCCCCATGGTTTTGCCCTAAATTAAGAGCGTTAAAACAATCTTGCCGGAAACTAGAAAGGGTCTGGAGACAGGGTTCCTCACAACATAGGAAGGACGCCTATAGGAAAGCCATCAGGCTGTATAAAATTGAGATCAAAACTGCACAAGCCCACTTTTATGAGATGAAATCAGCACTGCTACTAATTCTCCTAAAGAGATTTTTCGGATAGCGAAATCACTCATTACCCCGCCGCAAAACCTCTATCGAGGGAAGGGGCTGTGACACGCTGTAACAATCTAGCGGTATTTTTTCAACAAAAGATCCAAGCTATTTATACAGCCTTCCCCCTCAATCCACCTGACCCAGTGGAAATAGAGACAAGTGACCCAGACCCCATGCTGCAACAATTCCATCTCCTAGATACAGTTACACTAGATCTGGTAATTGCCAAGGTGTCCTCGGGATCCCCACTGGACCCGGCTCCACCTCAACATCTCGTGGCGATCCTTGACTCCGTCCATGCAACGATCCTTGAGGTCCTGAACTGCTCAATAACAACTAGAACAGTCCCCTCCCATTGGAAATGTGCGATGGTCAGGGCTCTTCTGAAGAAGCCTAGTCTTGATCAATCACATCTATCCAACTATCACCCAATTTCTCTCCTGCCCTGGCTGAGCAAACTGTTGGAAAAACACATCAATAATATTATGGTCAATTACCTAGAATCCAACAACTTGCCGGATACCTCACAAACAGGCTTCCACCCTCAACATGGGACGGAGACCGCCTTGTTGATGGTAACAGAGGAGGCAAGGAGGCTGGTAGATGAGGGGAGAGTGGCTGCCATTATTCTCTTAGATCTCAGTGCCGCGTTCGACACAGTCAACCATACCATCTTGACCCACCGACTCAAGAGTGTCGGAGTGTCGGGCGCCGCACTGATATGGCTCTCATCCTTCCTCAGTGACCGCCGCTTCCAGGTCTTCGAGGGAGATGTGGTCTCCTCCAGATTACCTCTGGATTGTGGGGTCCTGCAGGGCTCTGCCCTAAGGCTGACGCTCTTTAATATTTATATGAGGCCTTTGGCGGGTATTATCCACCCATTTGGCATTAAGATCGTCAGTTATGCAGATGATACCCAGTTAGTGGTATCGTTATACCACTATAAGGGTTCATCTAGCGTCCTGGCTCCCAGCCTTGAAGCAGTGGCCAGATGAATGGAGCTTTCCTACCTTCGCCTCAACAGGGACAAGACATAGATTATGCTGTTGGGGAATTCCTCACCCACTATCTCTGTCTCCATGTGGCCATCTTGCTTGGGTCCTGCGCCATCCCCGAAGCCACAGATAAAGAGCCTTGGCATTTGGCTTGATAGCTCCCTTAACTTTGTGGATCAGGCCACTGCACTCTCTTCAATCTGTTATGGATTGATGAGAATGCTTCGCAAAGTCATTCCCCTCCTTCCTTTCGAGGCAAGAAGGATAATGGTCCAGGCTCTCATATTGTCCCGCCTGGACTACAGGAATATCCTGTACTTGGGAGCCCCCAGGCCACAATAAATAAATTACAAGTAGTCCAGGACTGTGCTGCACGGATGCTCCTTCAGGTTCCACGTCGGCAATCGGCAAGGCCAGCACTGAGACAGCTACACTGGCTACCAATTTCTGCCAGGATACAATTCAAAGCTATGTGTCTGGCACATAACGCCATATGGAAAACTGGTCCACCCATTCTACACCCACTAATAACATCATACCTTCCGCATAGAACTCTACGCTCTAGTTCTTTACATCTGGCCACCAACAAGAAAACAAGGAAGGGGAGATGGGGCGGATGCTCCTTCTCACTCACCGCTGCTAAATTGTGGAACTCTCTTCCCCCAGTTATGCGGGGGAACGACAATCTGATGACCTTTCGTAAGCTTTTAAAAACACACCTGTTTGGAATGCTTCCTTAGCTCTGCGGATTGTCTCTGCTCTGCCTTTTTTCCTACAAGCGATACGAGGCCTCCGGGTAGTTAGGCGCTATAGAAATACTCTTCTATTCTATTCTATTCCTACACAATAGGTACACGTACCAGGCCAGTAGCAATTCCAGACTCGTTTACGCTCACAGGAGAGGTAGCCTTAAGATACAGAACCTGTACAGCAGAACAAACTTTCCACCCACAGAAAACCTCACGGGACCTGCACGGTATAGGAAGTATGAGTGCTATTTGCACTCATACATGGACCGTGTGCATTTTAGGCAGAAGCAGCACAAGCTTCCTTCATATGCACTAAAATAGGAATGGAGCTGCCTAGCTTTAACGAGAGTTATACGTGCTACAGCACCCCAACCGATCCATGCCAATAAAAGAAAGCACAAATATCCGTCATATTTCAAATGCGGAAAAATGGAGCATATAGTTAGGAGAACCCACATCATGAAACAACTAGCGTGCGTATAAGTGTATACAATCCCCCTAAGATGCGGTAAAGCAAGGGTGCCAAACTCCTTAAAGAAGCATCGATATTGGGCAGTAAAACAAGGCAATGATTGTAACATGCCAGTGTTCCTGTACCACTGTGGTTGGGCCATGGGGCATCAGAAGTAAAAGCTCTCAAATCCCACGGTTAGGCCCAGTATCTCCTGCATGGACCATGGCCCGCTGAAAAGGGTCCTGACAACCCCTATTGGTGCAACTCACTGCAATCTTCCACCTCTCTAATCTTGAAGTTTAAGCCTACTCAAGAAACCCCTCCTTTGATCACATTCTTTGGAGCCTTGTTGTTGATGTCTCCATGAGCTTTCAATTGGTGTAGTAGGGCTTCTAAGGGCTGAACAACTGTAAGCTCTGCACCTGATTTCACCCATGTGCAGTGAGCCTTCGGAACCAAATAAATACATTAACACCACACTGCTGCATCACTTTGACACACAAGAGTTATCTTGAATGGCCAGGTACTTGCCTAAAGTCCCCCAATTCAAGCACCAGTTCGGAAACCCCAGCCGTGTTTTATTACATAAAATAAGCAAACAAAAAACATGCATTATTATTTACATTACGCACACAATACACAGATAGTCCAATAGATTGAAAGGTACCAGCTGTCAATTGAATAACCTTAACACTCTTCTGATACATATCAGTTTGTATCATAAGCTAAACATTAAAGATATTCTCTTTCTGAGTATCCCTGTTAGAGCCTATGGGAAGGTCAATGACTGGTGGCCCGAGGTCAAGATCAAGCTAGGTCCCATCCTCCAACCGGAGTGGCCTTGCGCAGGGGATCCAGCTTACTGAATGGATACCTCCAACGGGCCCCCCCAAAGCCCTTAAAGATTCAACTTCATATATGGGGGCCGCTGCAGTTATGCATCCTTGCGCCCTTAAGCGCATGCGCGTTCAGGGATTGGCCAACCAGCCTACTGGAAGCGTGACCTCCCTATCCCCCGCACCATTCCAGCCTACCGGCTGTATCTGCCCCCTGGAGTTCCATGAGAGAACCTCTGTCTCCCCGTCGGCGTCCGCATTTTTACCATGGTTATGCCCGCTAAGGATCAAAAACTATGCTCATCAATCATGACTTTACCGCCAGAGGCCAGTACAGTGGACTCACTATCTGGCTTCCCCCTTCTGACTTCCAGAAAGGTCATGCCGCGCTCCTTGCCCTATTGAACTGTGCCCATTGTTAGATGAGATCCAGCCACTCACCTGAATTCCAGGAACGTTTGCAGGGGCGATGCCAGATCTCCAGTCTTCTTGGAACAACTCTCAGCCCTACTGAATTATAACAGGAGCTCTGCAGATGTTCCAGGAGGGAAGGGGATTGGGAAGACAAAGAGAGAGAGAGAGAAGAGAAGACACTGCAACCTTCAGCCACCTGGACCAGCCAGGACCCGTGTTCTTAAGTGAAAGAGTTACGCCTAAACTTCTACCTGTAATTAAAGAATGGATTTTAGCAGCGTGGACTTAATAACCTATGTCTTAAGCATGTATCTATTGTTTTTTCAAGATCTAGATTTACCTCAATAGTGATGCTGTTGATGCACAGATGACATACTGGATTTGATTGTCTATTTGTATGTACAACCTATAAAGAAATGACTACCAACGAAAAAGAAAACAGGACACAGATACATTAACCAGATTTGTCTCTTTGCTATATTATGACTAAGTTGCCTAATAAATAAATTAGTACCTTGCTTTCATATTAGTTTGTTCTAAATGAATACTCCATGTCTCAGCTTGATATATGCAACAGACTCTCACAATGTTAACAATCAAATGTCTCGAAGCTGTTTCCACAAATTAAGCCTTTTTACCAATCCAGATCAAATGTATCCTTGAATGGAATTCTTGACTCTATTAAAGCTCCTTAAAACAACAAAATGTGTTCAATGCACACACACAGAGCTTGTTTCTCAAATAGTTCAGCCTCAAATAGCTCAAAACAATGCTCCAAATGAAAGGCTTTCTTTATAAATGTAAGCGCTGCTATCTATAAAACGAAATATCAAAGCACAAATGCAGAGCAGCGCGTGAGTCTCTAAATATTCAAAAGAAATTATGCCCAAGGAAAGTCTTCTTAAAAGCACAAATGGTGATTTCGGTGATTTCCAGCACACGCGCATTTAAAGGAAAAGTTAGAAAGGAAAGTCTTCTTTGAAAGCACACGGAGTACTTCCAACTCTCACAAAGTGAAAGGAAAGCTAATTCAGTACTTAGCTTCGAGTCCTTGATGTGTCTGTTGTGTGCACTCTTCAAGGTGGGCCCAGATGTCTGGACTGGCCTTCTAGGAATCAGGAAAGAAGAACGTCCGTGAGATCTCATGGAGGCCTGTTCTTCTTAGCAGGGAAACGAAAAAGCCAGGCAATCGGGATGCCTTTGGTGCAGGTATTTCTACCTGATATGAGATTGTTGTCTCTTGCATTGTGTACGTGATTGTTCTGGAACCTTTTCCTCGGTATTTGCTAACTGCTATACAAGCAAACCAACAAGTATTGGCAACGCAACAAACAAGCATTGGGAATGCGCAAAAAA
The DNA here is from genome assembly GCF_964261635.1 of Lissotriton helveticus. Taxonomy (NCBI): domain Eukaryota; kingdom Metazoa; phylum Chordata; class Amphibia; order Caudata; family Salamandridae; genus Lissotriton; species Lissotriton helveticus. Next base: position 2,026,738,282 of record NC_136061.1, read on the forward strand.
TAGGAACAGGACTCAGACCTTGGTAAATACATTACACAACATAAAGAGATAAGCCCTATCCATGTCTACAAGGATAGTAAAGGACTGGAACATGAATAATATGCAAACCAAAAGGGTGATGACAAATGAGACATGCATGACGATTGCTAACATTCATCCCCCTCAAAAACCCCAATACTAGACGTGGTTTGGAGGGTTTTTGTTGATGAAATTGTCTCACTTGTTGTGGGGCATGGACGGAGGATATTGGTTCCCATGAGATTTCTTCAGGACCGTAGCCTTTCTATGCCAGAAGATAATGCAGTGTTCCCCGAATCCGAGCGGAATCGAGAACTTTAGCCACCTCAAATTCCCAGAGATCGTGAACCTTCACTGGAGGCGGTGGAGGGGCTACTCGAGTACCATCAGAGAATGGTTTGACCAGGGACACATGAAACACTGGATGAATTTGGAAATCAGCAGGAAGATCTAATTCAATCGTAACTGGGTTGATTAATTTCTTAATCGGGAATGGGCCTAAATGAGGCGTTGGCTCTTGCGTCGTGTACGTGATTGTTCTGGAACATTTTCCTCGGTATTTGCTAAATGCTATGCAAGCAAACCCACAAGCATTGGCAATGCAACAAACACGCATTGCCAATGCAACAAACATGCACTGGCAATGCGCAAAAAATAAGAAAAGGACATAAAGAGATACTCTCTATCCAAGTCTACAGGATTAGTAAAGGACTGGAACATGAGTAACATGCAAAGGGTGATAACAAATGAGATTCCTAACACCCATAGATTTTCTGACATAATTCCTTACTCAGCCTAGAGCGATTTATGAATTTGATCCCACTATTGGCCAAAAAGGCCTTCCTAGGCATCCCCCGCAGCACCTTAAACCTTATCCTCACTTACAATGCCAGGCCCAGTGAGCCTTAAACTATGCACTTACTGTGCCGACCCACTTTATGCGTAAAATAGTCCTCCTCATCACTGGCCGGAGGGCTTGCCAAAATTTACTTGGTATAACCTAACCCAACCGCTGTTCAGGGTGCTGTACCGCATGAGTAACCCAAGACGTTTCTATGGACAGGTCGGCCTGCGCAAGACCACTACACAATAAGGTCCATAAATATTTGGATGTACACTGGCGCTGATGTCGAGGGAGAAAAGAGCCTGATATGTCTGAATTAGCTAAAATTGCTGCCCGGGAAGCCTTGCAGATTACGGCAGAGCCACAGCCCTTAGTTCCCCTACTGGCTGGTACCTCATATTGCCTGGCACATGCCACACCCTTTACGCAGAAATAACATTGTTATACCTGACATGTGCCCCGCCCAAGGCAGCCAATCACCGAAAACATCCCCCAAATGGGGGTGACATCCTCCTGTACCCTTTTCATGGTGGATGATGCTCACAAGTTTGTTCCAGAACCTGCTCAGGGTGCCTGTAACAAATATTAGTGCCAGGCACACTGCTTGTTTCCTGGCAAGGCAAGCTACCTCAATTGACTTCTGTACTAGTTGTACAACTGTCCCCTTAAACTTGGGCTGAACGAAGAGGAGATCATTATACCATCTGGGAGCCAATAAATGGTCTCCATTGATAGAGACACGATGCGCCAGACAGACACGTCGCACCAGATATGAGACACAATGCTAGTGTAACTGCACCCATCTCAACAGGGTTGGTGTCATACCAGAATAGTCGGCTGATACCGGCAACTGAAACAATTGGAATACTGCACAGGGAGAGTCTCACCAGCCCCGAGATCTCCCATAAATGTAGCCAAGGAATTTAAAAGACACGCCTGGTCATTAGGTTCAGGGATAGGCTTCAAATGAACCTCTCCCCCTATGAACTACCTGCTTGCTTCCCGGCCATTCAGCGAGAATAAACCCCATACTAAGGAGCAACCCAACGCCGTGCAGTACCCGCTAAGATGGCACCTGCGTACACACGCGCCGTATAATATTGCCCACTAGCAGAATACTGTTTCAAAAACAGGGGGTGCTGAGGCGTTGCATCTGTCTGTTGCCCCAGAGTTAGGTCAAGCTGGCATATACACTTGTAACGTAGCGGACTGCGAAATACCCCTACTGATGGAACATTCTGGTTGACTACATCTATACCCAACCATGACAGTGTATGAGCCGCAGCATCTAACCCATGCATGCTGGCACCTCTGAGCACTTTTTTTGATCATTCATCACACTTGATGCCTCCGCGTGCCACATCGGTCCCAGATCTTCTGGTCACACTTCTTGTCCACGTCTTGCTGTCATTACGGTGTGGATCGCCTCACCCGTATCTTACCATCGTTGCGGTGTGGATCACCTCCCGGGTATCACAGTTGCGGATCGGCCATACATAAAGGAACACAAAGCACAGGATTAGTGCCCTTAGCTTTTGTATAAGGGATAAAGTTCACATACCATCCCCATTGACTACATGATGAGACTGTACCCCCCTCACACCCCACTGCAACTCAAGCCCTATTTGCACAAAGAAGGCTAATAACAGCGAAAATCAAGCAATACTTATATTCGGTGGTGTAACCCCAAGAGCAAGCTACAGTGTGATAAATCTGTGTACAGTTATACTGAAGGTAACTGGAGAATGGGACGTTACCTTGCAGTTCATGTGCAATGTTGCGTCCTCCATATAGCCGCCCTACTCGTATGCCCAGTTCCCGGTAACTGGCCCTTTCCACCCAACTGCCCACCCCTCCTCCTCCCCCCCCCATCTAAGCAATCGTGAGGCTGGACAGGCCCCGGTATTTTTGTGCCCAACAGTGACCCCAGCAGGCCATCAGGTGATACATAGTCCCTACTCCTGGCGTAGCCTCCAGAGACATTGTGAGCACCTAGCCCGCGCCCCCCATGTTAGGGACAGTCTACGTTTTTGTAAACCCCTCTGCGCAAAGTCTTAGCAAAACGCTAGTGCAACCAAATGGTTATAAGCCGACCCCTATTGAGGCCATGCTGATTCCCGGCGCGCTGCTGTAGTACTGGGTAACCTGGCCATCTAGCTGTAAAGTTTTGCAGATGTGAACTCAATTCATTTAACAGGCAGGCCAGCCGCTAGTTAAGGATAAAAGGGGAGGGACTCATAACACGTGGAACCTTAACACCAGCCCCCCCCCCCCCCCCCCCGAGTTCCCAATGCCTGCATTTACCTGCAAGATTTAGAGGCAAACCGTCAAAAAAGAGTGCCATGAAATGAGCCGTGCTCTGCACTGGGCGCCTCCAACAATGTGCAGTACTGTAAATAGTGCTGCAAAGAAGAAGCTAGACACTATTATCCCTCATTTTTGCTCTGTACTGAGCACCCCCAGCAGCTTGAGGCACTCTAAAACAGTGCTGAAAGAAAGACGCTAGACACTATTATCCATCATTTTCACAGCGGCCAAAAGTAGGTCAATCATATTCCCACCGAGACACATACATAGTTTGTCCGTTCCGGTGGCTTCTGCCACCAGACTGCCAGTGTTTAATTCTAAACAGATTGTCACGCCCCAATATTTGCACTAAAGACCTACGGCTGGGACACTTAACATACCAGCGGTAAAAACCACCAAGGCTACACGACATTGAATACCTCACACTTTGATTCACCAGACACGCTAATCGTAATGCCAAGAGTACTAATACCACAAGATGGAAATCTGAATCTGGGCGAGCTAGACCTGCTGTCCTAAAGTACTGGCGACCTTGTATAACAATTTAGGCTCAGATAAATGGGATGCTATTTCATGGCAACAAGTCTGAATGCGTCCTTAGCAAGGATATGTTCACAGAACAAACAATGACAGTAACAGGTAGCAGACCGAATTGCGTTTCTGCACAGATCATGTGATCCGCCCAAGTTGACATTAAGCATAAATGGACTTCAGCCTGCGATGGCTGGCTGACCCGAAGCTGATGTTTCTAAAATAAACCATAAAATTAGACATTATGTTGAGAGCGCTTTGCATAGCACCAGTCATGAGGACACTTTCATATAGCATAGCACCAGTTGCAATACATGATGACACCCTCATATTCGCTGGGGAGCTTAAGTGTGTTGCCCACCATCCGGTGTATTCAGCGTCATTGCCGAGATGCCCATTTCCCCAGATTCGGGGCCAACCGCCCCTAAACACTAACCCTTGGAGTCCTTTAAATACCGATTCAATAACCTATCACGATTCTCTCGGGCTAGCATTTTTTTTGCAACATAAAACACCAAAATCGCGTATTTCCCGAAAAAACAGTGCAGCGTAGACAACACTGTGATCATGTCTATGACAAAAAGGTGTGCAGACTTTGTCCCTAAAATTGTCACATTTAAATTGCCACACAGCGCATTCAGAGTGCTCTAGGCAACACCGTGAACATGCCTGTGCAAAAGCTCCCAGTTTACGTCGTTTTTACGGAAAATGTTGATGCAACAGCTGATGCCCTTGCTGTCCTGACCTTGAATTGCATTTGAAGCACCATCCAAAATGACCAATCATCCATATATTAAGGTTATGCAATTTACCAGAATCAACAAAGTGTTTTTGAAGGCAGGTGCCGTAACCAATTGGACCTGTCCCACGTTATCAGTATTTAATTTGCACTTAGACATCATAGTATAAACTATAGCAGGGACTATTAAATAGAATTGCGTCCCTCGGGCTATATATATATATATATATATATATATATATATATATATATATATATATATAAATATATATTTGCGCAAACAAAATCCGCTCCTTAACGCTGCCGGCCGGTCGCGAAAGGGAAACAGGATACGGACACCAATATTTTCGTGGAAAATCAGGTCTTGTTTATTCCAGCAGTTATGTCGCGTTTCGGTTACCTCTGTAACCTTGCTCACATGTATATATGCAATATATATTATATTACATACTGGCGGTCGCCAGTAGGTATTAATAGTTAGGACCTAGTTACCATAGGAAAATCGCAACATTCTATTCCCAATAACTTTGGCGCAAACTTTTCAAAAACTCGTGGGGCGCTCTGGTCCGCTCCTATCTTGAAAGGTTCGGGGTGAATCGGCAACCGGGGGCCGAGAAAAAAGGGCAGTCCCAAAACATGTTTTCCCCATGCAATTTTCCATAGGAAACTTTAGACATAGCTACAGCCCGAACTGCTGAACGGAATTACACCAAATTTGGCAAAACGGTAGCTCTTGGTTCAGAAAGAGACCTTTTTGTTAAATGGTGTAAATCTGTTCAGTAATTGCTGAGAAAATTAAAATTAAAAAAATATCGATATCTAGAGGCACGGAGAATCCGCGCACCCTCCCATTCACGAGCTGCATGCTAATTGGCTGTCAACACTTCAAACCAGGAAGTGTTGGCAGCCATCTTGTGCCTCGGTAGAACGGAGGCACAAGAAAGCAGTAAAAGAAACGTGAAAAAAAAGAAAAGGGGGCAGGGTAGAAACAACCTGACCCCCTAGGCCTGTTCAAGGAGTGTCACGAGGACCCCAGGGCCACCATTTTTTTTTTAAATCGGCAAAATCCGCAAAGGATCCGCGGATCTGGACAAAAAAAAAACGCTTCGGTATTAATTAGCCCCCGGGTTGGCCAGGTCCCGGAGGCAATCTTTATATTGTAATGGGGGACACAAAGGGCCCCCCCAGCCCTGGGGACCGCCATCCCGGGGCCAAAATTATTTGCGGGGGGCTCACGGACCCCCCGCAAGGTCCCGGGGAACCCCAGCCCCGGGGCTTGCATAATAAATGGGAGGGTGGGCTCAAGGGCTTCCCCAAGCCCCAGGGACTGTCACCCCCGGAGCTTTTATAAAATATTGTAGGGGACACATTGCCCCCCACAGCCCCAGGGACCGCCACCCCGGGGATGTTTAAAAAAAAAAAAATAACACCCTGTGTGGGGGGGCTCGAACCCCCCACACACACTGGGGAGAACCACCTCCCGGGGCACTAATTATTTAAATTAGGGGGTCCGTGACCACCACCCCCGGGGCTTTGCAATTGTTGGGAGGAGGGCCACACGGCCCCCCTCCTGGAGCCCTGTGATGGCCCTGGGGACTGTCACCCTCCAGGGCCGGTTCCTGCAGTGTCCCGGGGTGCCCACCCCGGGACACTGCTGTTTGCTATGGCAGGGTGGGAGCCTCGTAGCTCCCGCCCTGCTATAGCAAACTACTTTGGTTTTTGGAAGAAAGAGCAGGAAACCTGCTCTCTCTTCCAAAAACCAAAGCAGATTGCTTTTCCACACTGGGAGCTGCATCTTAGCAGCTCCCCATGTGGAAAAGGAATTCCTGCTCCCGCAGGAGGCGCGTAGCTGGCGGGACCGTTGGGGAATTGGGGGCCAGCCTTGGGGGATGGGGTCCCCTGGACTAGAAGTGGCCCGGGAAGGGGGCCACGCGGCCCCCCTCCTCAATAATTAAAAATTAATAAATAAAAAACAAAACAAAGGCCGACCCCGTGGGATGGGGTCTCCGGGGCGATAAAGGTCCTGAGGAGATATATATATATATGTCCCAAGTAGGTGCACCAACCTACCCAACTAATGGTGCGTAGGCAAAATTTCCCAGATGCAATCGTGTGCCGCATTCATTGCCCTGCACTGCGTGCCTCCCAGCCACCACTTACTAGCCAATGCAACCCGATCAGCTGCCGGCCACCGACGCCACAGTACGACTGACCAGCATCGTCCGTGAGGTATCTGGCCAAAGGGACCCGACCGAAATGCTGACACTGCATGCGCCCTCAACATGAACAATGCCCAACTTTCTTCACACATCACAGCCAACATCACTTTCCACATTACATGCCCATGATTCCTTCCCTATGCCCTGCGCAAGGGCACCTACACTAACCCTTAAGAGGCAGAGCAGATCAATCATCCCTGGGCACCCAAAATTCCTCCAATTCGGCTACGGGTGAGCTCTGATGGCAGACATGGTGATCGTAGCACACTCAGGTTCCACATGGTGTGCCTCAGATCTGATGCTCAGATGCGCTGTTCTTGCCGCCCGCAATGCGGCTCCACCCAAGCCCGTCCACCGAAGTCTGCTCACCGCAGCTGCAGCCGGAATTCCTCACATGACTCCTTTGCCGCTGTTGGACCTGGCATCTTTGGCATGGTTTCCCCCTATCTTTTTGCCTCTACCTCCTGTATTTTTGATGCTGTGCTGGATTTCGTTTTCGCTGGTTTAGATGCTTTGGACACTCTGCCACTGCTGATCAGTGCCAGAGTGTAAGTGCTCCCTAGGTAAATTGATATTGTGATTGGATATACCTGATTGGCATATTTGTATCACCCTGAAGTCCCTAGTAAAGTGCACTGGGTGTGCCAGGGCTGGTGATGACAAATGCTACTAGTGGGCCTGCAGCACTGATTGTGCCACCCACAGGAGTAGCTCTAAAATAGTGTCTAAGGCCTGCCACTGCAGTGCCTGTGTGCAGTTTAGAAACTGCCATGTCCTCCTGGTCAGTGTCCTCACTGACCAGGCCTAACCCTTCCCTTTGTGTGCACATCGGTCACCCCTATGGAAGGCCCAAGGTACCCTCCTGGGCAGGGTGTAGTGTATGTAAAAGGTAGAGCATGTACTAGTGCAGGTGACCTGCTCTGATAGTGAATGGCAGCCATTTTCGTTTTTCACTATTGTAAGGCTATCTTGCTCCATAGATTAACATGGGGGATGCTGGCTACAGTGGCTTCCAGCATTTCTTCCCATAGGAACAAGATAGGACATAAGTATCTAGTATCCCGGAACTCAGAATTTAATAACACATCTTTTAGGAAAGGTTGTTTTTAAATCCTGTGTTTGAAAACAGCTCTTTTAGAAAGTTGATGTTCTCTTGTCTGACCTTTCTGTGTGCCTTGGCCTGTTTGTGGATTGACTGTCTGGTTTGAGAGTGACAGGGGCCTGGGATGCCCCAGGAGGCTGGCTGTGTCAGCCCTAGGCTGAATGACTGCATTTGCAACTGGAGTGGTGGGAGGAGTTAGCACCTGGGCCTGAATAGGGCTGTGCCTGCCTTCCACAATGCTGGCTCCACCTCCTGCTGGGCGGCTGACGACCCTGCCCCTCACTCTTAAAGGAAAGGAGAAGCCAGGAAAACAAAGTACTCAGGAGACAGCCAGAACTGGTTCAGACCGGGCTCAGGGCCCACTTGCACAAAGAGAACAAAGACTTTTAGGGGTATAAGTACAGGACCCCTGACAACAGAAAATTAGATAATCCTGCAATCAAGAAGGAACCTCTGCCAAGGAGAAAGCTGAAGCTGAAGAAGGAAGAATGTCCTGCTGTTGCTCTGCTGTACTGACCTGCTGTTGCTTTGCTGCCAAGGAGAGGGGAAGGACTTTGCTAGTGTGCTGTGTCCCCTGTCTTGAAGTAATCTCCAAGGGCCTGAGGAGAGCTTGCTCCTGTTCTGAAGTCCCAGGAACAAAAGGACTTCACCCCCAGCTTCCCTGAACTCTGCTGAGAGAGTTCTGTCCTTCCTAGAGTGCTTGATCCAGTTGTGGGGCCTCTGGAAGTTTTACCTGTGCTGGGAAGCTCGAAACTAAGCTTGAGAGACTTTTGCATTTGAAAAGTGTCGCATCGCTCGCTTGCAGAGCGCATCCCCGACAGTGCGGGAAGATTCCCGCCGCTACGAAGGTCGAGATTGTCGCAGTGTCTGTTGCCGCTGCCAGTGCTGTCGCATCCTTCGTTTGCGGGACGCACCAGACTGGTGCGGGAAAGTCGAACATCGCTGCGAGTGTCATCGCAGAGCCGGTCGTCGCTGGGTGAGATCGGCGCACCGCTTGCTTGTGGACCGCATCACGTCGCTGCGAGCATCGTCGCAGAGCCATCGCATCGAGGTGCTGCGAGAGAGAGGATCACCGCTGGATCGCACATCGTCGCCCAGGAGATCGTCGCAGCCCCTACGAGATCGTTGCATCGTGCCTTTGCGAGAACAAACTTCCTACGGAACCTGCGCACCGGAATCCATACAAGTGGCCTTCCTCCCCATACAGACCGGATTCGTCGCAACACGCCCGCTGCTGCAGCGGGGCTGTTGCAAACGCCTCCCCAGGGTCTCAGGAGCAACGCATCGCTTGTTTTCAACCGCACCAGCTTCTGCTTTTGGAACTTTGTTGCAACTAAAAGGTACTGTGAGTAAACGTGACGCAACTGTGAACTTTTCACGCATCTGTGGATTATTCTATCGCAACCTAAAGAATTTTAACGCAACCTTAAGAACTCTTTTGAAACCATATTCTTGAACTGTGTATGTTGGATTTTTGTCGTTTTGATCTTGTGTAGTTTAGATTAAATGACTTTATTTTTCTGAAATGTTGTGGAGTCAATTTGTGGTGTTTCTACTGTGTTACTGTGAGTGTTGGTACAGATACTTTACACATTGCCTTTGGTTAGCCTAGACTGCTCCTGCCAAGCTACCTAGAGGGTGAGCAGGGGTTATCTCAGAGGGTTTCCTCCTTACCCTGACTAGAAGCAAGGGTCCCTATTTGGACAGTGGTACCTACCCCTGCCAACTAGAGACCCCCAGTTCTAACAGCCGACATGCGACTCCATCGCCTCTTCAGGCCAGGGGCTCCGTCGGACTCTGCAGGAAAAGGAAACAGAAAAGAAATAGTTAGGGCCTCTGCTGGAGGCCCGGACCCATTGTGCGAGGCACACAGGCTGGGGAGCGGTGAAAAAGAGAGTCCATCCTCTCCGCTTCCCAGCCTCTTATACCACCCTTAAAGGAGGGCAAACCGGTCCCGACTGGCTTGCTCGAATGCTGTCCGAGCATGCGAACTGGAAGCACTAATAAGTGCTTCTGGTGCATGCGGGGCACCCGCCAATCACCAGAGAATGAATTAATGAAAATATTTGTAAAGCGCACTGCTGCCGAGGCGTCCTGGCGCTAGGGAAAACTGAACAGAACACAATGCAATGACAAAGTATTGTTGAGCAAAAAGCCAGCTACCTGGCTTCAGTTCCTTTCTCAGAAAAGCAAGAGTTGAATTCCATAATTTAGAGGCAAGAAAGGAAAAACATTTTCCTCCCCATCTTACTTTCTTTATCTTGGAAAGTTTGACCTACCCAAGCGTGGCTGATCTTAACTCACGTGCAGGTGTATACCGGGGAAACAGGGACTGCACATCCTCTGCCACACCACCAAATAGAGATTTGTGAACCAGACATAGTGATTTAAACTCGATGCGCCTTCGTACCGGGAGCCAGTGAAGTTGTTTCAAGGCAGATGAAGTGGTATGGTATTTCGGTAAGTTAAGTAAGACTCTGGCCGCCGCATTTTGGATTGATTGCAGTTTGGTCAGCTGTCTTACCCCGGCTCCCAGGGACAGAGCATTGCCATAGTCAATTCTCGACAGAATTGTGGCAATTATCACAGTTTTCCTCAAAATAGGAGGAATAAAAGGAAGGATCTTTTTCAGCTGTTTAAGCATAAAAAAACAAGCTGATGGCAGCTGATTGTTCTATGCATCCCAGTTCAGCTCGTTATCAAACATAAAGCCAATATTTCTGACTTTGGTTACTGGCACTGGACAGGCCCCTGCTGAGGATGGCCACCAATGCTGACCCCCAGGTAGAAGACTTTTGTCCGAACTCTACAACTTCCGTTTTTTCTGTATTTGATTTTAAAAAGTTTTCACTCATCCAATTCATCAAGGTCGAAATACAGTTGGAAAATTTGACTGTCATTACATCCTCTGCCTGGGTTACTGATACTATCAGTTGAGTGTCATCAGCATATGACACCAGAGAGAACCCCAAACTCTTTATTAGTTTTGCCAATGGGGCAACATAAAAATTAAAAAGAGTGGGGGATAGTACCGATTCCTGAGGAACACCTCCCGGTAATACGAGTTCCTCTGACTGAAGTCCATCCCAGTCGATGATTTGTTTTCGGGAACCCAGAAATGAGGACAATAAGGCTAGAACTGAATCCGAAACACCAATGTCCTGAAGCCTTTGAATTAACACCAGATGGTTCACAGTATCAAAGGCTGCTGTTAAATCTAGCAAAACCAGAATAGCCCTACCCCGAGTCCATGACCTTACGCATATCCTCAGCTGCCATATGCAAGGCGGTTTCTGTGGAGTGGTTCGAACGGAAACCATGCTGGCTATTATCCAGAATCTTATGAGATTTTAGGAAGGATGTTATCTCCGTATTCATGGCCTTTTGTAATACTTTGGCAGGAAATGGCAAAAGGGAAATGGGACAATTGTTTTTTTCGTCCAATGGGTCAAGCTTGGGCTTCTTTAAGAGGGGACGGATACAGGCTTTTTTCCACTGTGAAGGATATACTCCAGAGGAAAGAATGGTATTTAACACAGGGGTCAGAACAAAGCTAATTTCCTCTGGGGCCAGATGTATTATAGACGATGGACAGGGGTCCATAGGGGAGCCAGATTTAATTTGGGATAAAATACAAGCTACATTTTCTTCTGTCAGAACAGAGAAATTAGATAGACCATGTCCTCCCAGGGAAGGCCGGGGGCACCGCATCACTACTGTGAGCAGCACGCCCCGCCTCTTGATGCGGGGGACCGGTGCGACTGCCATAATGGCGGCGTGCCCGAGTCCAAGCCCTGCCTCTCAAAATGATTCTCTGTGTGCAGGCACTGCAGAATTTAAGTCTTTGTGGCAGCCGGTAGACAGATATAAATGTGCTTCTGGAAATGAGACAGCTCCCAGAGATTCATACTGATGTATTTACTCTTCGCAGGAAAAAAAATGCTTGGCTCTCAGTTAGAGGAGATGCTAAAAAGAACAGCAAATTACAGATAATTAATGAATTCTGTTTGTTCCTTTGGCCGGAGTTGTGATGCAGGCTACAATAGAGCCTTTATTCCAGTGACTACATCCAGAGCTCAGGTACACACCTGTTGGGGAAAGTGTTGAGGATGGATGCCCTTCGAACCAAGATAAACCGAACTTTAGTACAACGCCAACCCCTTGTCAAGCTGATCTTGTGGCAGGTTGCCTGCAAAGATTCTCCACTTTCCTAAATCAATCAGTTTTTGAGAAATGGGTTATCACTAAGGTTACAAGTTTGTTTGTTGATCAACCTCCCATTTTTTCCTGCAAAGTCTTGTTGCACTAGCCAAGTTGGGTGATAGGTGCAATATTGTAACTCATACAAGATCAACTTTAAAATATATCAATCTCTCTAATACCAAAAGCAGAACAAAGCCAAAGTTGGCAGTTTTCGGGTTCCCTCGGTGTTTCCCACTTCCAGTGGTCCAATTCAAACTGTAATTCGTATATAGACCCTCTCGGGCTTTGCTTGCAGAAACCAGCATTAAGCTCCACCAGTACACCGGTGTCACACAACTTTATATCAAACTCTACAATTAATGATTTACATCTCGTGCAATGAGGTCTGAGGAAAAAACTGGATTGGATTAATTCAAACTGTTGGAACTGTACCCCCCAAAAAATACTTTTTATTCATCTCTTTTGCAGATCCAAATTGTAGTGATTAACTCCAGGCAGGTTGTACTATTTCAGGACAGATGTTCAGTCTAGGCCTAGCCCCACCAGGAGCATCCAGTATGCTGCTCAGCCATTCTCCAACTGTCATCTCTGGCCCCCAACATTCCACATTACATCATTCTAGGAGGAACTCACAGGCAGTGCATGAACGCATTGAAAACCAGGATAAAACACAAATATAAAATAGACTTGCCACTGATTCCAGAGTTAACAGAGTTAAAGTGCATTGCCAGGCCTAATTCAAACGTTAAGTCTCTAGTATTCAAGATTGATTCTTCGCTGTCTATCCTCTCTCATGATAACTAATTAGAGCATTCTGCCGGGGGCACTCGAGAGCCTGACAGCAAAAAGGCTACCACCATGTTAGGCACTGGAGACCAAAGAACCCTCTTCAGCATTTATCCTTTTAAACCAGGAGCTTCAGAGCTCACCTGTGGGGGTATGAGTCCCTTTTTTGGAGCGCTACCTTGTGAGGATTTTATTTTTTAAACTGAGTCGCGACAATGTCACATACATGGCCCGAGAGGAGCTGACGGTGCGGTGCAGTGCGGCCTGCCTCATGGGAGTGGCCTATTTACAGCGTAGTGGAGCTGCAGAATGTTTGCCTCACTGGGGTGATCCTGATGTGGGTAGTAGCACTGACTGACCATCCATCATAGGGGATCGCTTGCGCTGACCTGACCTGAACAGCGGTGGGACCTGATTTGAGTCTGCTGGCCCATACTGTTTGGTGTCGCTGCCTTGGGACTTAGGGGCATTGACGTCTGAGCAGCCTGGGCCTCAACAGGCTCCTGTGCTGGGGTCGGACGTGCCTCTATCTGCCTGGGAGTTGGAGAGGTGTATGGCTTTGGCTGCTGACACTGGCTGAGAGGCAGAGTAACCACCCCGAGTGCTGAGTGGCCGGCCCTCGTGAGTGTGCTGGGCCATCGGGTGGTGGTACGGGTGCTCACAGAGACCTCACCTTGCGGTGGGTGCCTTTGGGTGATTCCTATTAGTTCGAGATTGGGAAGGGGGTGCTCTGTGCTCCTGGGCCCTCAGATGGCGCACATATGAAGATGTATGCTTGCCTGTGAGTAGGGGCTTGACAGCAGATTTGCCCACCGGACTAGATTAGCTGATATAGCTGGGCCTTTAGAGTTGCACTGCATGATCCCCGTCTGGTGCTGAGGCCTGTTACTCTGCCTTGGACTCTGATCTGGGCTACAGTAGATAACTGACTGTCTTTACTGGCACTTACCCCAGCCCTTTGGAACCTCATTAACACTCTCTCACTTTTGGGCTGCAGACTTATTATCACACAGATGGCTCTGGGGCCTGTTCCTAGAGAAGATCTCAACTTTGGTGGATCCACCATCTTCATTGGTAAGGGATGGCTGGGAGAGACTGTGCTGCATTGTGGTGTGGCTAAATTGGAGGTGAGGCAGGACTTGAGTTTCATTGCTCTCAACCCCTATCTCCCTTCTCCGAGGAGCATTGAAACCGTCCTGGCCATCACAGTTCACAGCAGCTGTATAGTGGGAACAGTGGCTACCCGACAGTCCAAAATCTCGTGTGACCACTGCAAACAGTCCAAAATGGCAGATCTGGTGACTGAGGGCCCAAAACCCGATCCTTTCAGATGAGGATTCCTCATCCCAAGCACAAACTATTTGCTTCATGTTCCTGAATTTAAAACATAGCCTCACGGCTATTGATGCAAAAATAGACCTGCCCACAGATCGAATAAACCGTCTTAAAGAGAAGGTAGATGGACATGAAGGTTGGATTGATCACTTAGAGCGCCGTACTTTGGACTTTGATGACAGCCACAACTCAGCTAGCTGGAAGCTATTACAGATGGGGCAGGTGCTGGAAGTTATTCAGAATACAAATTAAGACCTGGGAGCGAGATCCACGAGAAACAACTTGCGTATTCTCACCGGAGTCCACCTCAATAGGCCGAATATGTGAGAAACATGCTCTACTTTGTATTTGACAACTCCATTCCGGCTTTACTGATTGTTGAAAGGGCCCGTAGGTCACTGGTGCAGCGCTCGTTGCCGGGTGCACCTGCCCTCCCAATTGTCACCAGGTTGTAAATTATAGAGACTGAGACACAGTGCTAAGACTGGCGCACAATAAAAAAACCTCCATTATCATGGGAATTAAATGACCATTTTCAGGACTGTTCAGTCAGCAAGGTGCGATTTCCCACCAGTTAAGAGTTATTTGCGGCAAATTGACGCTGCCTACTCCCTGATATACCCAGCTAAGCTGCAAATTCGGCATCAGGGTAAAACCCACTATTTCACTGATCCTAAACTGGCCACAAAATTTGTCAAGATTATTCCACTTTCTGCTGAGACAGGATCAGCTGAGGCCCTTTGTGCTGCTGGTGGTCAGCTTAGTGACAGTCAACAATTAAGGCCTTCACAATTATCTGCCCTGTTGTTGGTTCTCTTTGACAAGTTCTGTTTGTTGGTTTGCTGTGGCCCTGCTCTGAATTGATATACTATCTCTGACCAACTGCTGATTGCCCGCTGGTGTGGCCCTGAGCTCTTGTAAGATGCTTTCTGCGGCCACCCGGCTACCTTTTTGGTCGAGAGAAGTTGGGACTTTGGTTCACCCCCTAAGGATGATTCCTGCAATAATCTTGCCTTTTGATTGGTTTGGTCTCTTTAAAGGTGGTATAATACTGTCTGGCCCAATTGTGGGGCCGACATGTGTGGTGGGAGGTTTGCCAGGATGTTGTTGATGTTCAACTTTGTGCTGTGTGCTGTTGCTTTCTTCCTTACCTTCATTACTTGCTCTCAGCCACTCTCTGCGCACACAGTTTATGAGCTCCATCTGCTATCCTTACATTGCCCACACGGTGCTGTTGCGCCCATCCATGCAGTTGATTAGGTGTCTGGCATTGAATGTAAGGGGACTAAATGATGCACGTGAGGCGAGACATGTCTTTGCTTAACTGCAAAGCCATAAAGTTGACATATAAATGCTCGAGGAGCTTCATCTTACTGATGCGCCGGGTGGATGGGAGAGCTCCATGCTGCATACCATCAAATGATGCCAATGGAGTAGCTAATATGATATGGAAAGGGGTACCCTGGCACACTCGCAGTGCCATTTTGTATTACTTGCAGGCACATTATGTGTCATCCCCTCCGCCTAGTATCAGTGTATGGTCCAAACACGGACAGCTCTGTCTTCTTTTCTAACATCTGGCTGGTACAATTGGACAAGGCAGAATCCTATTGGGTGGGGACTTCAGCGTAATTTTAGACTCTAGATTGGATCGCCGTGGTGATACTAGGGGTGTAATCCAGAGGCGGTTGTGCTGCTGTGTCCTATCATGACAGATAACTGCTTAACTGACTTGTGGCATGCCTGACATGGGACTGATACTACTAAGGGCACCTGTTTAACCCCAAAGCACAATATTTGCTCTCACATAGATTATTGATTGGCCGCACGATACGTTGAATCATGGACCCTCAGTGTAGACCACCTGCCACTAACACTTTCAAATCATGGCCTGGTCATTTTGAATCTGCATCCTCCGGAGGCTGTTCCACGTGCATTCACGTTGCACCTTACTTCTGGAGCACTAAGAGATTAGGTATTCCGTGATGAGGTCTGGTCTGCCACAGTCATAGACTTTGAGCACAATGAGGCATCTATCCAGTTCCCCTCCAACCACTGGGAAGCATTTAAGGTGGTTATTAGAGGGGTATGTATAGGGTCTTGTGAGCGCTGCGCAAGGACCTGACAGATCTTGAATCCGAGATCCTAGTGTTGGAAAGAACGCAGTACTTTGTAAATGGGTACCGCCCTAAATCTGTGCAAATCAGAACTAAGCTATGTGCTTACACTGAGGTGGTACAAAGGGAAAAACGTTTTTTGGGAAGAGAGGTCCATGCTAGGAGATATGAGGAGAGATACAAAGCTGGAAAAACCCTTGCAAACCTTCTGCGCAAACTATGGCCAGGGTTCAATTGTGGAATTAGGGGGTGATGTGGCACAGTTGCATGTTGGGAGAGCGACAGCGCAGAGTGTAATGATGAGTCGTTTTCCTCTCTCTATACCGCTGCACAATCTAGGTTCCCTGAGGTTTTTACAGCCTACTTTGATTCGACCCACAAACTGTGGTCAAAAGATAGGCATAGGAGATTTTTAGATGAGCCCTTCACTGTAGAGGAAATTGTACAAGTGATTCGAGAACTCCCTTGAGATAAGGCCCCTGGATTAGAGGGCTTTACAACTCCCTTTTAATAGGAGTATCCGTTGCTGTAAGCCCCTCCCTTCCATCTGCTTGAGATGTTTGTAGAATCCCTGGAGCTGGGAATTGATTGAAATCATCCAGAAACCAGGCAATGTGAATCATAATGCCCCTATCTAAGATTAGCACTGCTTATAAAATATTAGCTACCTAATTGCTTCCCTCTTGCTGCTACTTCTGCCGGTGATTGCACATCCTGATCAGTCAGGGTTTGTCACCAGCAGGTCTACGGAGCATAGTTTGAGCACTTTCTTTGCCGTCGAATAGACAATAGATCCGACACTGACTGCAGCAGTCTTTTTGGACATCACCAAGGCTTGTATGTCCTTATCTCTTTGCACTGCTGACATGCCTTGGTTTGAGTCCTGGGTTTGTCCGCCTCATTGGCCTATTGTTCACACAACCAGTTGCCAGTCTGGACTTGAATGGTACTATCTCTGCTCAGTTCCAGATGACGAAGGACACTCAACAAGGGGGCACCCTCTATACTATTGCGATGAAACCTCTTACTGCGAGGTTATGACAACATCACTCTCACAGGGGGCTAGCTTTAATGCTGCGGACGTTATTGGTCTCTTTGTATGCAGACAATGTAACGCCATATGTGAAATACCCACATGAAATTTAATCAATCTGATAAGGAAATTTATTAGATTTGGGGGCATGTCTTGTTTTAATATCTATTGGCCCAATACTATTTTATTCCCACTAACTGCTGCTACAAGGGAATTTACCTCTGAGCTTTGGCGAGAGAGCCATTAAGGTGCCTAGGAATTTGACTATGTAGAGACCTAGTAGAATTATAGACGGGTAATTATGGGTGAGCTGTGGAATGGCTGAAGGATCAGGTGGAGTACAGGAGGAATCTTCCATTGTCTCTTACAGGTCACGTAGCGATTTCAAAAATGGTAGTTCTCTTGAAATTCCTTTATTTGTTTTTAAATTTGCCATTGCCCCTGCTGCTCTGTTTCCAGAAATGACTTTGATCTTTCCTGGTGACTCTGGCATGGGCCGGTAAACAACCACCCATTGTGTGGTAAATCCTCACACTTCCGTTTGTAAAAGGGGGACAAGGAGCATCAGACATGGACCTGCCCTATAACTGTGTGCAGGTGTACTTTGCCCATCATTGGATATATCCCATGCAATTCCAACAAAATACTGCTCCAGAATATGATCATGTTGCTCTGTGTACCCTTCACATGGCGCTGAACCTTCATCCTGGAAGATTGAAGGGCCTAAAATCAGCTTCAATATCAGTCACAGCCAGCATGACTCACGGGTGGGGGGGGGGAAGTGGTCGCGCGGGAAGGGGGTCGCACGAGGGTGTAGGATTATTTAACAAAAAAATTGTTTAACTCATCTTCACTGGCCCCCTCCGGTCCTGCGTCACGTCTTCTTCTCTCTCTGCTCCTCAGAGGAAGCAGGCAGCCTCCCTCCCCTGCCCCAAGCCAATCACAACGCTGCAATGGCATTGTTGTGATTGGCTGGGACGCCGACCACACAGGCGTCTATGTGCATGCAGCCTACATGGAGAAAAGGGAGAGTGCAACGGGAGAGTACAGCCCGGAGTCCGACCAAACAGTCAGCACCCTCAGAGTGTTCAAGCCACTCCTTCCCTGCCCTAGAGTAGGACCACCCACCCGCCCGCCCTCAACCAAACACTTCTGCTTTCTCGCACATTATACCATTTTATGTGTCTGCTTCTCGCACTGTGAGAAAGCAGTAGGGCAATGCTCCTCCACCTACATGGAGGAGCCGCACCTGTTCAACATAGGGCCTGACTCAGTTGCATTTTTGCCCCATCGATGTCCATGCTGGATAACCCCTCTCGACCTATTACTACTGAGTCAGGCACACAAATGCGATTGT
Organism: Lissotriton helveticus; assembly: GCF_964261635.1. NCBI lineage: Eukaryota > Metazoa > Chordata > Amphibia > Caudata > Salamandridae > Lissotriton > Lissotriton helveticus. Next base: position 2,026,756,873 of record NC_136061.1, read on the forward strand.
GTGCTCTGAAGCTGAAGACTATAGGTGCGATATACCCAGATGGCATCATCACAGAACCGGAACAGGCACTGCAAGGTCCAGATGTTATTCTGTCACTTACTAAAATTACGAGCCGCTGTCAGCTCGCAGCATGGCTCTTTACCAAAAGCCCCTGAAACTCTCCTTGGATATCATGCTCACATCTCCCTCACTGTGCCACTTAATCACTAAACCATATACTGAGATTAAGAAGAACACGCTGATGCGTATACCTAGGGCAATGCGAGAATGATCTTATCCAGCCTCTCACAGATGCTCAACGCACAATCTAGGGCTATTTCCCCTAATTATAGATTACGCCTGATGCATTTTAAGTTTGTGCATAGACTTTGCCACTCACCTGCTAACCTGCACAGACTGGGTCTGGTCAACGTTGCTCATTGCTCTCCATTTACCAAGGAGCTGCTCTGAGGTCCAGAGCTTTTGGCAAGAGGTGTTAGAGACTATAGATGCATCACTGGTCACACAATAGAGCGCTCGCCTCTTCTTGCCTTCCGAAGGTATGTGAAGGGTAGCCCTGATGATGGTCGCAGACTGCCAGTGATGCTTCTTCTCTTAGCAAAACGGCAAGTGGCAGTGTGCTGGGGATGATGTCGACCCCTATGCAACGCAGACTGGCTAAAAGACGCAGCTCACTGCCAAGAGCAATTACAGGCACACAGGGAGCTGATGCTGATGTCCCCACAACATATGGACTCCTTTGGCACTCTACTTAGGTGCAAGAGATGCAGATACACCAAAAATTCCTACTGATTCAGGTGATGCCTAGAGAAATCTAGTCCCCATCAATAGTAGCTCATCTTCCCACGTAGTTTGCTTGAATTGCAGGGTACACCTCTTACCTGTCTTAATATCTTTGGAGTTTCTTGGCTGAGTGCTTACCCTCTTTGCCTCTCTTCCTCTTCCCGTTCCAACCCTCTCCTCCAGCCCCTGTCCCTTTTTTCTTGCTTGCTTGGCTGTCTTCTACTGGCAGAGTATTGTGCACTATGTTTATCAAATGTTTGCTTTGTTCTATTACATTGAATACAGTACTCACCAGGTCTTGACAGAAATGTTCTGTTGTGTGGTACTTTTTTGCAAATTTCAATAATTTTTTATTGCGCATTCCACAAACTAAATAAAATACAATACATCCTTTCTGACACCCAATGAGTTGATTTTATCCAGAATTAGCTCAGACAATGCATTCATACCCCGTGTAAGTTTTTCCACACTCTCCCTACTAAAAGCTGTCCTCCACACCACTGCATGTCTCATTACAAAGAGTTACTCTGGTTTGCCACAAAATATCTCTATCATATGTGGAGTCCGCCAAGCTTCCATACTGTCTCCTACCTTCGTCAGCCACTTGGTGATATACTCACAGATAACATCAGGATTCACCACTTTTTTTTAAATTTAATTTTAAATGCTTTATTACATTTTCAACAATATACATAAATAACCAAAAATGAAAAGTTTGGAATGATATACATGCTGGACATTTGTACTAAAATTACAAACTAGCATCACATAAAATGTTGCATTCTTCTAGAAACAAAATTCCAAACTGAATAAACCAAAATAATAAAAATAAAAGAATGGAAAAAAGGAAGAACCAAGAGAAAGGATAGAAGAAAGAAGAAGAAAGTGGAAAGACATAAGGGAAACGGAAGAAGAAAAAACAGCTATACAAAAGAACAGTAAGAGACACCTATATTGAGTGACTGATAATATTAATATACAATGTTGAAAAGCTCGCTGTAAATTAAAAAAATACCAATAAACATAGCATCAAATATCATAACTGTGATATTACAGAGAATACAACCAAAGTATACACGTTCACGGAGGTTTGTGTGTATTGAAATAAATGTCCAGCGAGGAGCCGCGCCAGCGACCAAGATGGCCGCTTGAGCATCGGCTCCGCCGGCCGCCACATCCTGACTTGCCAGCTGGCACATTATCCTGAACCCCATCCCTAAAATCGGTTGGGGGACTAGTACCTGAGCCACCAGGTGAAATTTTGAGCGATTTGGGCGCTCCGATGACCTAATAATTTTGGGGCCTTCTGGAAACGACACCAGGACCCCGCGTGCGGCACTGCCCGCTCTGGAGTTCAACAACAACGGCGAGTGGGCCCGGAAGTGTCCCCCTCTCAGACTTGTTTACACTGTGTTCCCATGCCGGGACGGAGCACTCCGCGATCGACAGGCTTTGACTGACTTGGCGACACATTGGCTCACCTTGTTCGATCGGCGGAGGTGGTGTCCGGATAGGGGCTGATAATGACGGGGAGAGGGGACCCCGAAAAGGCGCCACTGAAAACATTGAGGGCTACCAGACTGGTTCAGTCAAATAGACTGGAAAAGTACAGTTTTTCCAAGGGTTCCCCGGTGGACGAGAAGGGCGCTCAAGCGGGTGGCCTGGGGGGTGACCCCTCCGGATAGGACCCGACGATGAAGGATCTGATGGCAGCGATCAACGGGTTCCAGTCTTCCCTCGGCAGGATGGACTCCAAATTGGACACAGTGTCTATCGAAGTGGGCCTCATCCGTGCGGACCTAACCAAAACCACGGAGAAGGTCAAGTCGCTTGAGATTAAAACCTCGAGCCTTATAGACGATGTGTCGGAACTTCAGCGGGAAGTGAGAAGCCTGAAGGCGTCTCGGACTCAATGTGACCGAAAGCTGGATGAATATGAGGGATGGGCGAGGCGCAATAACGTTCGTATTCTAGGCATACCGGAGAGGTCGGAGGGACAGGCCCCGGATCTCTTTGTGGAGGATCTTATCCTGAACCACCTGAAACCCAATGGCCTTAGTAACTTTTTCACGGTGGAAAGAGCCCACAGAGTTCCTGGCGAACGCCCGAAGACAGGGGCGCTCCCTCGTCCCATGATCGCACGCATACTGAACTTTCGGGATCGGGACGCCATCCTACAGACGGCAAGATCCTCCGGACCCCTGGCATTTGAGAACGTTTCCTTGCTCTTTTTCCCTGACTTCACCCAGACAGTCCAGAAACAACGGCAGGGTTTTATGGCAATTAAAAGGCGTTTGCGGGCCTTGGCATTCAAGTACTCCATGCTGTTCCCGGCCCGCCTCCGGATCGAGCACAACGGAAAAACTTGTTTTTTTGACACTCCTGAGGCTGCTGTGGACTGGCTGGACTGTATTCAGGTGCCGGATACGGAGGGAGACACCCGGGCGGAAAACGAGGAACAGTGACTTTCCCTCTTTTCGTGTTGAATTGACTACGGTGGTGGGGGTGCTGGTTTGACTGGGGCGATTTCTTTCCCCCGTCGATATCTTTAACATTTTTGTGTTTTTATTGAACATTCTTGATGGGGTATGATCGCGGGTTGGGATTGTGGAGGTTGGTGGCCTGTTGTAAGGTCCTCCTCCGTTTTCTACGTTTAGATTCTGTAGTTAGTTTTGGGGAGACAGGCACACTGCTAGTTGGGGATGTGCATATGTTGCATGCAGGGGTGCAGGGAGGGGGGTTGGAGCGTTGGGTTTAGGGGTTTTTTGATTGTTGGTTTGTGTTTTGTTTTGTTTATGACCATTGTCTGCTATGGGTGTCACGGAATGCATCAGAAATCTCAGGGGATGAGTATGGCTTCCGTTAGGTTGGGCTTGGGTATATCCGTCCTCAGTTGGAATGTGAATGGCCTGGGAGATAAGATCAAGCGTGCCATGGTGGGGCAGCTAATCAGACGATGATCGCCAGATGTGGTTTTGTTACAGGAGACCCATCTTATGGGTAAGCGATGTATGGCTCTGCACCGGGGAGGGTATAGATTGATGGCTCATGCAGGTTTTACCTCAGGTTCTAGAGGGGTAGGGATTTTAGTGAAGAACTCCTTTCCGTTCACTATACAAGCGACTTGGTCTGATAACTGAGGCCGCTATGTCGGCATCTCGGGGCTTTGGGAGGGTAGGCCTGTCACGTTCCTTTCAATATACGTTCCCCCTGCGCTGCAGACTGACACCTTTCGCGACCTGAGCAGGGTGTTTTTGTCATTGCCCAACGGTGTCATGGTCTTAGGGGGAGACTTCAATGCTGTGATGGATGGTGAGTTGGACAGGTACCCCTCCCGTGTGCTATTGCCCTCTCGTAGATGGTTGGCGAATTTTGTTTCTGCAACTGGCTTGGTTGATGGGTGGAGACTCCGGCACCCTGGTGGCTCGGAGTACACACATGTGTCTACGGCACATCATTCTTTCTCCAGGATTGATCATGTGTTGGTGCCTGCGTCACAGGCGATGTTTGTTCAGGAAGTGAGTCATCTGGCTAGGGGACTGTCTGATCTTTCGCCGATTTGGCTTCAACTGAAAATTGAACATAGTAATGTGGCTAGGATTGCCCCAATTAGCGCTTGGCGGTTGAGGGACCCTACTATCAAAAAAGAGATAGTACGTGTTATGGATAGCTACTTCTGAGAGAACGTGGGGACAGCCGACTCTGGCTGCTCCCTCTGGGAGGTCTACAAAACTGTAGTCAGGGGAGGCGCTCTCCCTAGTCTCTGGGCAGAAAAATAGGAGTAGGGCGGAAATTGACAGGATTGAGGCGGAGCTGTCGGCCTTGGAAAGGGAGGTCTCCACGGATGGGGGTCCGGGGGCGGTACACCGCCTCGCTCTCCTCAGAGATGAATACAAACACCTGGCGCGTGATAGGGCGAGGTAGCAACATGCCAACACACAAAGTAGAATTTATGAACATGGTGATAAGGCTGGGAAATTGATTGCGTGGTTGGAGAAGGGTGACTGGGGGTCGCATCTGGTGCCTGAGCTGCAGCTTGCGGGCTTGGGTGGCACGACAGATCCTCAGATTATAGTGGATGAGTTTGCCCGATACTATGAGGAGGTCTATACTTCGATGGGACAGTACACAGTGAAAGAGAATGCGGAGGTCATTTGAGATATTCCAATGACCGTCCTGTCAGTTGAGCATAGGGAGTTTCTGGATTCCGCCATCACAAATGACGAGGTCACGATGGCTATCCGGGGGGTTCACTTCGGAAAAGCCTCAGGCCCGAATGGTATCCCTGTAGAACTGTACAAACTACATGCAGACCGACTGGCCCCGTTTTTAAAAGACATGTATCTTGAGAGTAGGGAGATTGGTGTGCTACCTTATGACCAACGCATCGCCAATATTATTGTAATGTATAAGGAGGGCAAGCCTCGGTTGGAGTGCTCCTCCTATCGACCGATTTCCCTCCTGAATGCGGAGCCTAAAGTCCTGGCCAAGTTGCTTGCCAACCGGTAGGTAAAGGTGGTTGCTGCACTGGTGCATCCGGACCAGTCCGGCTTCATGCCGCACCGTAATACTGCCCTTAATCTCCGTAGACTCCATGGAATGGTGGCGGGTGCTTCCCGCATTCACGAGCCGGCGGTGCTTCTGTCGCTAGATGCTACTATGGCGTTCGACAGGGTAGAATGGTTTTCCCTGTTTGCGGTGTTGGAGAAGCTAGGGTTCAGACCAGAATTTATACGTTTGATCCGTCTTCTGTACTCGGCTCCGTTGGCCCGAGTGGTGGTGAATAACCATAAGTCCCGCGATTTCCAGCTGGGGAGGGGCACCCGTCAGGGATGTCCCCTCTCACCACTCTTATTTGCCCTAGCCCTGGAGCCGCTTACGGCTTGGGTACAATGGGAAAGATCAATCAAAGGGCTGCCATGGACCCCGGAGTGGGAGGATAAAATTTCGCTTTATGCCGATGATATTCTCATATACCTGACCTCCCCCCGGCAGTCCCTGATTATTTTTCTGGACATCTTAGCTATTTATGGGAGATACTCGGGCTTCGCCATCAATTGGGCGAAGTCGGTTCTTTTCGTGTTGAGTGGCGACCCCCCTAGAGTGCCAACGAATTGTCCGGTAAAAGTCGAATTGGTAAGTTTTCGCTACCTTGGAATCCACGTTTCAAAAGATCCTAAGGTGCGCTTCAATGCTAATTTGAGTCCCCCCCTTGCCAGACTTCGTAGTGATATTTCAAAATGGAGGGAGTTGCCATTTTCCCTGTTGGGTCGGGCGGTTTTGTTCAAAATGATGGCGCTACCCCGGTTTTTATATGCTTTGCAGATCTCCTTCGATCCCATACCCTCTTCATATTTCAATGAGATAGAAGCGCTGCAGCGTCAACTTCTCTGGGGCGGAAAACCGCGGATTGCACTATCCAAATTGATGTTGCCCTGGTATGATGGTGGGATTGGTTTGCCCAATATCAGGAAATATTACTGTGCCTCCCAATTAGCTCCTATTAATCATGCAATCTATGGCTCTCCGGCTGACCCTGAGTTTGCCATGGATCGTGGCCAGTTGCCGGGGGGTGAGTACACTAGGGTCCTGTATGCTAGACGTGGCAGGTTTTCTCTGCTGGGTCCGACGTCAGTCTCGACGCGGGTGTGGTATGAGGCTAACCGAGCTCTCAAATGGGAGGGTAAGATAACAATGGCTACGCCACTGTGGAACTCGGAAGTTTTGGGTGGTCTGTGGAAATCGAAAGGTTTCGATCGCTGGGACCTGATTGGTATGTCGCAGGTCCGAGATTTGTGGGGTAGGAAGGGGATTTTGACTTTTGAGGAATTGCAAGTCAAACACCAACTGAATGAGAGTGAGAGGTTTCGTTACTTACAAATCAAGCATGCACTGGCGGTGGCTATCCCACGCGATGTGAAGCCGCCAGTGGCTTCTCCGCTGGAGGATCGAATTTTGGATGGGTACCTTCCTGGCAAGGCGATTTCTCTGATTTACAAGAAATTGGTCAAACATACTGAGGACCCCCTGGTGAGGGTCCGGGAACAATGGGTTGCAGATGGCTTGGTTTTGGATGACGAAGACTGGGGGGAGGCTGTGTCTTCCCCTCGGGAAGTGGCAATCTCTATGAGACTCCGTAGGGTGCAGCTTAGGATTCTACACCGGTCCTACATCACAGGTCCAGGGTTGTGTCGGATGGGGCTTGCTTCTAATGCAGATTGCCGTAGGGGATGTGGTATGATCGGAACGTTTTTGCATATTTCGTGGGAGTGCCCGGAGATCCATGACTATTGGGCTAAGATTCATGAGAAAATGAGTGAGGTGTGGGGTGTACAGATCGCCCTTGAGGCACGCCATTGCCTTCTCAATGTATGGGAGCCTTCCGACCTCTCGAGTCATGGTAAACTTTGGGTCACTCTGGCATGCATGGTTGCCAAGCGAAACATTGCACAATTATGGGGTGCTGGTCGAGCTCCTCAGCTTGGGAAATGGATAGAGGACCTTGATTGGTGTATGTTTCGTGAGAGGTCCGTGTATGTAGCCAGAGGAAGACCCCGCAAATGGGGGAAGATATGGGAGGTTTGGAATGAATACCGTGGGGATATCTGTACGCCGCCAGAAATAGATCCAGTTCGAGAGGACATGGATGAATCCTGAGCCCGCTCTTTTTACTCCTTAATAATTCTGTAATGTTGGAATCTATATTCTCCGATTATGATTTACTGATACCTATGGCATGATGGTCAATTTTTGTTTGATTTATTGTTCTTTATGTTTAATTCCCGCTTGCCAAAAAACATCTGGGCACGCAATTGGAGTCGTGTTGATCTCCCGTCACTATCATCCTCCCTCCTGAATTCCTCGCCCAACCTGGCTGGCTTGTCTTCATCATCTCAAGCCGCCTCCATTAACATCTGGCTCGCCGGAGGTTGCGATTCGGTTGCTCCCCTATGGCGGATATCGGTCAGACGTCCCAATGAGGCCAACCGGTGGTTCAGTGAGGATTTAAAGGAGAAAAAGATGACCCTTCGGAGGTCTGAGAGGAAGTGGAGAAGGGACTACTGTCCCATACTGAAAATCCAATATACCACCCTTTTGGGAGAGTACAAGAGAGCTATACTTGGGTGCAAAAACAGCTTATTTCTCCGCAAAAATTTTGGCTGCGGAGAATAAACCCAGGGAGATTTTTGCCACTGTCCACGACCTGGCTTTCTCGGACAGGGCTACCCTTAAACCCCCTCCCACCCAGTTTTTATGTGACTCCCTGAATTCTTATTTTTTTAATAAAATTAGTAATATTAAATCTAATATCCCCCCTCCCTCCCCTTTCTTTGTTGATCCCCTTCCCCCGACTGCCCAGTCTTTTCTCACCTCGATTCCTCCTCTTACTGAAGATGCGTTCCTGGCTATACTCCCCAAAGTCAAGTCAGGATCCCCGGCTGACATCTGCCCGGCTCGCATTCTCAGACAGATTTACTCTGTTTGCACCCAGCCCCCTCTTACACTTTTGAACAGTTCCCTTGCCCAGGGGGTCGTGATTCCAGCTCTCAAATCCGCCACCATAGTGCCTATCCTTAAGAAGCCCGGGGCTGATCCTTCTGCCCCTGCCAATTACCGCCCCATCTCACTGTTGCCCTATTTGGGTAAGGTGCTAGAGCGCCACGTAACCGTGGTACTCAGCTCCTTTGTTGAGGAGAATGGGGGCCTAGCATCCCGTCAGGCAGGCTTCCGGCCTAGACACTCTACCGAGTCTGTAGTGGTGTCGGTCCTGGATAACCTCAGGGAGGGCATGGACCAAAACCAACATCAGGCCTTGGTGCTCCTCGATCTCTCCGCCGCTTTCGACACGGTGGACCATTCCATCTTGTTGTCACGTGTCGGAGCGGCGGGAGTCGGGGGCTCGGCCCTGGTCTGGCTTTCCTCCTTCCTGAGGGACCGCACCCAGGCGGTTCGGTTGGGGGACTTCTCGGCCGCCCCATTGAGGGTCACGTGTGGTGTTCCCCAGGGTTCTTCTCTTTCCCCTCTTCTGTTTAACCTCTATATCTATCTTTGATTTTTGCTCTCCAGCAGCTGGAGGTCACCATTTATAACTATGCGGATGACCTCCAGCTCATCTTTAATCTATCTTCTTCTCCTAATTCTATTTCCAATTTCCAGTCTGTTATGATTTTTATCAGGGACTGGATGAACTTCAACCACCTGAAGCTGAACCCTGACAAAACCGAGCTGGTTCTCACGGGTGGTTGTTCCAGTCCCTGGAACTCTTTGTTTTGGCCTTTTTCTTTTGGTCCCCCGCCCCCACTCCTTCTTCCTCAGTAAAGACTTTAGGTGTCAAACTTAATAATCATCTCACCCTTCACTCACAGAATAGTTCTGTTGTTTCTTCCTGCTTCCTCACCCTTCGTACTATCCGCACTGTCTCCCGCTTTTTTTCTCCCCTGGCACTTAAGCTGATCATGTCCGCCTTGGTGATACACCGGCTGGACTACGCGAATGCCCTCTACAACGGCATTCCGGCGTACAGTCTGCGGAAACTCCAGCTGGTCCAAAACCAGGCGGCTCGATTAGTTTATGGCCTATCACGTTCCCACCACTCAACCCCTTTATTGAAGGTGCTTCACTGGCTGCCTGTCAGGGAGCGAGCCCTATTTAAAATAGGTTGTATGGTCTTCCAGGCACGACGGGGCTCGGCTCCCGCCTTCATCTCCTCCTTGATCAGGGAGTATACCCCCACCAGAGAGCTGCGCTCGTCGTCACAGTCACTCCTGCTGGTCCCTCGCTATAAGCGCAAAAAGTGGGGAGGGGCCAATTTTTTTACCTTGGCACCCACCTTCTGGAACTCTCTCCCCGACCATCTAAGATCGGCCACACATTATCTTCCCTTCCGGAAAGACCTTAAAACTTTTCTTTTTAAACAGGCTTTCTCTCTGTAAAACTGCTTCCACTTTCTTAAGTTTGTGGTTGTCATCTTTTTCCTCTGGTACCCTCCCTTCACAGCGCCAAGAAACCGCCAGGTGAATGTTGCGTTCTATAAATATTTTAAAATCAAAATCAAAATCAATAAAAAAGAATAAATAAAAAAACAAATGTCCTGGGAGTTCCACATTGATCTAAACAAGGGTTTCCATGGAGAGTTCTAATGCTTACGTCTAATTTCTTATCTATACTCCAAAGTGCCAATTTTTTATTTTTAAAGATAGATTTAGAGCTGTTTGGATAAAGCTTTTTAAAGGTAAGTAAGGTCAGAGGATTGAGATTATCAAGAATGGATTTCTCTACATCTAACCAGACTGGGTTATAATGAGCCGGATGCGAAATCCAATAGGATCCCTGCTTTGCAAGAAACGCTGCCAATTTGAAATCTGCTAGGTTTACCCCACCCAAGGATTTGTCAAGTATCAATTTTTTTATGCCGATTCGAGCTTTTTTGCCGCACCACAGAAACTGTGCAAGGAGAATGGTTAATTTATGGTGAAAGTCTTCCGTCAGCAAAAGAGGGAGCATATTTATAAGATAATTACCCAAACATATAATCATCATTGTTATGGTTTCTACCCTTCCCCCTCCATGTTATATATTTCGGTGACCAAGAATCCAAAAGTTTTGTGATTTTTTCCAAAGTTACCTTTTCATTATGATGCAGGGTATCAATAATATTGCAACCAAATTCAATCCCTAAATATTTTATATATCCCGATTGCCAAGCCAAACCCAGAATGACTTAAAACACATTCAGGGGTTTCACTTCTGATTTATCTTTATTAAGTTTGTAGTCTGAAGGTACGGAATATTTTGCAATCGTAGTCATCAAGGCAGCAATTGAAGGGCCCGGATTTTCAGTCATTATTAGGATGTTATCAGCATAAGCGGCTAATTTAACCTGAATGTCTTTAAAGCCTACCCCGTTTATATCGGAATTCAACTTAATGTCCAGAATTAGCGGTTCTAGCGCCAGCAAGAATAAAGATGGAGACAAGGGGCAGCACTGTCTAGTTCCTTGTTGAAGGGTGAAAGAGTCCGAGAGGGATCTATTAATCGCAATACGAACTGATGGTGTTAGGTGCTTATAAAGTAATAGCAATAGCCAGATTTGTTTTAAACTCAGCATTATCCAAAACATGGCACAGCAATCGGGTGGTGTTGTTAGACATACAAATTTTAAAGAAACCTACTTGTGAGTTACTTATTAAATGTGGCAGCACAATGTTAAGTCTTGCAGACAAGATTTTTTAATAGATTTTACAATCAACATTGATGAGAGATATTGGTCAGTAGTTTGTTAGGAACATGGAATCTTTCTCTTCTTTAGGCATGACAACTATATTGGCCACCACCATAGAGTCCGTAGTACGCCCTTCCCTTGCTATATTATTAAAAACTCTCACCATGGTCGGTTGCAGTTGGACTAAAAAGGTTTTGTAGAATGTGGCAATAAAACCATCTGGTCCCGGAGGTTTAATAACTTTCAAGATTTTTATCGAATTCGCAACCTCCTCTGCAATGATTGGTTTCCCTAGCTCTAGTCTGTCATGTTCAGTCATTTGGGGTAGTCTAAGTCTATTCAAGTATTGTGTACAGTTCTCTAAGTTAAGTCCTGGCCCTTTTTATAGAGATCTTGGTAGAATTATTTAACAGTGTTTAAGATATCTTTCTGGTTTGCGCGCACACACTCGTAAATGTCCTTGATAGACAAAATAACATTCTGATTCTGTTTATGCTTATGATATGAGGCGAGTAGTTTACCTGCCTTATTAGCTTCACAAAGATTAAGGGCTTAGAATCTATTTACCCATACTCCAGCTCTCTCAGAATTTTATTGTATTCCTTTTGCGTTAAGGATGTGAGGGTAAAATTATCATTTAATGAACTGGCCTGGGAAGACTCCAGGATTTTAATTTCTAGCTCTAATTTAACTAATTCAGCATTAATGCATTTGTTTATTTTCGCCTTAATTTCAATAACTATTCCCCTAATGGTGGCCTTCAGAGCATCCCATAGGGTGTTGATGTTAGTATCCATAGTGTCATTATGCTTAAGATAATCCATTATAGCCTCTTCAATGTTCTTTTTGTCCTATAGAACATCAATATTGAAGCGCCATCTTTTTGGAGAAGGTTCATTTGGCTGCCCGCCAGTTTAACACTAATGCATGAATGATCGGACACCAACTTAAGGGATATATTTGAGTGTTTAATTAAATGTGTGAATGAACCTAAAATAAGGATGTAATCAATTCTAGTACATGAATTATGTGGAGCAGAGTAAAAAGTATAATCCCTAGGATCAGGGTGTTGAAGGCGCCCCGCATCTTTGAGATTATATTTAGAGAAAATGTGTTAACTATGGCATACGATCTGGTTGGAAGGTATTTGCAATTGGATTGTCTGTCAATTATTGGGTCCAAGGGTATATTAAAATCTTCTTGAGCTATAATTAAATCCTCCTGAGGTAGATCCTCTATAGTTTTAGATACATTCTCCTAAAAATCTGGATCATCAATGTTGGGGCCATATATATTCACCACGTGTATTAGGTCTTCTCCTTTCTGTAAGTGAGTAACTAATAGTCTACCATCACTATCGTGAGTTTGTGATTCTAGTGTAACATTTGTTTTTTTGGCTATTAATGTGAACACCCCCTTCCTCTTGTGATCCACCTCTGAGCAAACAATTTGTGAGATCCAATTATGTTTAATAAAAGTGACATCTTCTTGTGATAATTTTGTTTGCTGCAGTAAGATGATGTCCCCTTTGGTTTTAGCTAAATAATCAAATATTTTTCGACATTTAATTGGGTGGTTAAGCCCTTTAACATTTAAGGAAATTACATTTAGATCTTCTGCAATATTGCGTAACTTAGCTTGTGCTAACATAAATAACATTAAGAACAGGTGGTACTGAACACGTACATTATAAAGTAATTACTGACATCTGCCTTAAGTACTAAGTTACTTCCTAAAACCCAATCCTGACAAAGAAGTGACCTGTCATGGCACTACAAAAACTATGCATATCAACTATAGTTATATATGAAATCTCACATAGGGCTCTTGTCTGACATAACCTGACTAATAATAGAGAAAAGATAGCGAAGAAATGAAAAAGAAGATACAAATGAATGGAAAACAATAGGGGAAAACCAAAAAATACACTGTCCAACTATTAGCATTCGTCACAATCTGGGGTTCTCCCAAACCCAAACACCCCTCACCCTCCTCTATCCCCACCCATCCCTGTAAACCTCAAATGCAGGAGGTGCAACGACAGGAGCATCAAACTGTTGAGCGGATAATAAAAACATCATCATTCTAAGATTTCCCAATATTTGAATATATAAATTAATCAATTTGAGTAAGGCATCAAACATCCTAAAGAACATCCTGACCCATAAGGAAGGTTACTAATTAAGGAGAAAACAGAATGATTCCCCTTTTTGAACTAACTTATGATGCAATAAATGTAGTAACTATAATCAAGCTCCTTGTTTGAAAAAACATATATGAGGAAAGATCGGACAACACAATTCTCAACCTCAGACAAGCTAGGTAACCAAAACAACTGAAGTGCATTTATACAGTACTACAACCACTGACCAAACACGAACAAACATAGCTATTATCCAGTTAATAAAGTATAAGTAAGTATCATGATTTCCTTTTATTAGAGGAAGATTGAGTGGAGTCAATGTGCTGAGGCGGGGATCCCTCTAAGAAGTCAGCAAGTCTTTGGGGGCTGTAAAGGAGTGACAGCAATGGTAGGCTATGATTCTAAATTTACCTTGGCCTACAAAGTCATTAGCTCTGAGCTTGTCTCTCAGAATGAGAAACCCCTTTCTGGTTTCCACAGTAGACTTGGAGAAGTCCTGCATGAAAATTGTTTTATGACCATTCCAAATCAGTTGACGACTTTTACGGGCAAAGCTAAGGATATCTTCAGTATGTTGGAATCTCAGTGGCTTGTAGTTAATAAGAAGGGTTATTTGACGTGAAGAAGAATTAAAGGTAGGCACTCTATGAACACGGTCCAACTCAAAAGGGTTAGAAAATGTTATACCAGTAAACTGAGGCATTCAGTCCTCCAGGAAAGCTAAACAGAAATCCGCTGAATCTTCGGAGCCTTCTGGAACACCTAAAATTCTTATGATACCACTTCTATTTCTATCTTCAAGCTCAGCTGATTGTTTCCTGATATTGGCCGTAATATCACTGATTAGTTTCATCTCTTTGTTAGATTTAATAGAAACAACCTCAACATCACTAATTCTCTGCTCAGCTGCTGCAACTTTGGAGTTAATCGCACTCATGTCTGCTCTAATTGCCGTAAGCTCTAACTGCATAGTGTTGGTATTTTGTTTCGTGGACTTAAAAAGATCATGTAATCTGTGAGCTTTTTAAGAATCATATCCATCATACTACTCATATCAGCTTACGCTTTGATGGGAGAATCAGATGGTGAAGGTTCCCCTTTATTTTTCTTGAACTTCATCCTAGACTCTTTCTCAGCCATTATGCCAAAAGGTAATTGGAAGGAAAAATTCCTCCTCAGTTTAGGTTTTATTCAGACCTAGTGTATTGCATTCACTCCTGAGGCGGAAGCCGGGAGTTAGATCGTTTTCTTTTTTAACTTTATTCTTTGCTCGTTTTTAACCCACATTGTGTTCCTATTCAAAACTGTCAGAAGCTTCATGTTAATTTTAAAGCAGGCATTTAATAGCATTTGTGCCGCTTACTTGGTACCGGACTGCCCCTTGCTCAGCCAATTAGGTTGCTGAGGGGATCTGGGGCTTGGAGGCGGCCGGCAATTAACAGAGGCCATCTTGAGGTGGAGGCAGGTTAGCGCTCTAGGTGTAGGGAAGAAGGTAGGCCCTTGCACTCAAACGCATAAATTGAGCCTCGTAGAAGGCTCGGGTCAGACCTAGTGTATTGCATTCACTCCTGAGGCGGAAGCCGGGAGTTAGATCGTGTTCTTTTTTAACTTTATTCTTTGCTCGTTTTTAACCCACTTTGTGTTCTTATTAAAAACTGTCAGAAGCTTCATGTTAATTTTAAAGCAGGCATTTAATAGCATTCGAGCGGCTTACTTGGTACCAGACTGCCCCTTGCTCAGCCGATTAGGTTGCTGAGGGGATCTGGGGCTCGGAGGCGGCCGGCAATTCACAGCGGCCATATTGGGGTGGAGGCAGGTTAGCGCTCTAGGTGTGGGGAAGAAGGTAGGCCCTTGCGCTCAAATGCATAAATTAAGACGGCCACATCTCCGCGCAGCGGACGCATTCAGCGGGCGCGCCACACCCGCGCCAAAGGAGCGCCTAAGGAAAGCCCGCCTGTGCCCGTCCGTGACAGGACGGGACCAGGGGCTGGAAGGATGGGAGCCAGTGTTGCAGGTAAATCGATCTACAGGGGGGAACTTCTCCGGAGCTTGAGGGATAAGCATGTTGTGTCTTGCCCCCACCTTATATCACCTGGGATGGTAATGACTCCTTGTTCCCACTGTAAACCCCTGCTGGGTCCTCAGGAAATAGGCTCGCTAAGTATTGCTCAATCGGAATCCTACTCCTTATTGCTGCTTAACTGCCGCTCTCTACCGAAAGATGCTTATGAGATTCGCAGGAACGTGACCCTGATGTCCTTTTCCTTACGGAAACTTGGCTGTCAGAGGCCTCAGGCCCTGATATAGTTTGCGCTCGTCCTCCCTGCTATGCGATTAGCAGGCTTGATCGTCAAATGGGCCCCGGAGGAGGGAGTGCAATAATTCATAGGAATTCTTTTAAGTGTCGAACCTCTGACAGCCCGCTTTCTGAATGTGAGAGCCTGGAGTTCGCCATTTCTTTCTCCCATACATGTACCCTTTCTGGGATTTTGTTGTACAGACCCAGGAGCACACAATAGTTTTTGTAGTAATCTCCATGATAAGATCTCCCACATTATAACTAGTACTCCTAATTTTTCCATCTTAGGTGATTTTAACATACATCTTGATGAGCAAGATGCTCTCTCTACGCAAGACCTGCTGGATGGGTTGGGGGTGCTACAACTTAACCAAATTGTACATGGACCCACACACTCAGCGGGTCACTTGATTGACCACCTTTTCACCAATCTTGATGATTTAAGATGGGATGAGACACTTTTTGTCCCATGGTCAGACCATGCGTTGCTCTCATTTACTTGGGATTTGGCCGGCCCCACCCATCTGGTCAAAAATGTCTAAGAAGATTGGTCGGACCTGGTCGAAACTCCCCGTGGAGGACTGGGCAGCTGTTCTGAAGCAAGTCTCCTCCCCCACTTTGTGATGACCCGGTTAAAGCTAATGCGGTTTTTAATAAGTGGCTAGAGGCCTCCTTAGATCTTACCCTCCCTAAAATAGAAATACTTCATCGTGCCGGTCCTAATAAAAGGCCTTGGTACTCCGCTGAACTGAAAGATCTTAAGCGTACCTGTAAGAGGGCTGAAAGGAAATGGAGAAAGAATTTCTCCCCTGAGCACAAAAACGAATATAGATCGGCTCTCAGGATATACAAGAACCAATTAAAAGTTGCACAATCTTCCTACTACCAAGGAAAGATCTCTGAGGCTGCTAATTCCCCTAGAGAAATTTTTAAAATCTTTAAATCCCTGGTCACTCACCCTTGTCCCCCGAATGAAGCTTCTGACCCTCAGAAACGCTGCGAGGAATTGGCCAATTTCTTTGCTTCAAAGATGGGTAATATATACTCAGCTTTCTGCACGTCTGATAATATTGACATCGCCCCGCCTCTTAACGTGCCTTTATCACCCATAAATCTTGATGCTTTTCCCCCGATTGATCTCCCCACGATAGAAAGACTCCTCGGCAATCTTAAATCTGGGTCTCCATTAGATATCGACCCTCCATCTGTACTTAAACAGGTTTCGGCAATCGTCGCTCCTGTCATTAGGGACGTTATTAACTCCTCCCTGGTTGCAGGTGTGGTTCCACCATCATGGAAGCAGGCCAGAGTTAAGGCCCTTTTAAAAAAACCCTGTCTTGACCCAGAAGAATGGTCTAATTATCGTCCTATTTCTCTGTTGCCGGGGCTTACCAAAATTGCTGAGAAGCATGTTAATCTGGCACTATCTTCCGTTATTGAGAACGAGGGAGCCCTCCACCCGACCCAAACGGGGTTTAGAACCAAGCAATGCACAGAGACCGCTTTGGTTACGGTGGTGGAGGAAACAAGAAAAATTGTGGATGCAGGAGGCTGGGCTGCGGTGGTCCTTTAGGACCTCAGCGCAGCCTTCGATACGGTTAATCATACACTTCTGATCCATCGCCTGCGGGAAGCTGGTATCTCAGGGGTGACTTTAAAATGGCTCCAGTCCTTCCTTTCAGAGAGAACCTTTTCAGTCTTTGAAGAGGAATCAGTATCTAAACAACTTCCACTGCATTACGACGTTCCCCAGGGATCCTCACTGTGTCCAACCATGTACAACATCCACATGAGGCCTTTGGCGGATGTGGTCCTTCCCTGGGGAATTAAGTTGGTCACCTACGCCGACGGCACGCAGTTGGTTGTCTCCCTGGCTAGGGCGGATGGTATTGATTCCGGGAGAAATAATCTCTCCCCTTGTCTTACCAGGGTTCTTGAATGGATGGACTCCTCTTTTTTAAAACTTAACGGTTCAAAAAAAGAAATTATGATGTTGGGATACAAAGCCCCTATTAATTTTGATCCCTAGTGGCCAGGCTGTCTGGGTCCCCCCCCCACTCCTAAGAATCAAATCAAGAGTTTGGGGGTTTGGCTCGACTCCACTTTGGGCTTTCAAGTTCAGTCCAGAAAGGTTGCCTCCACTTGCTATTGCCTGCTCAGGCAGCTTAGGAAAGTTCTGACCCTTCTTCCTTTTAGGCCAGAGGCTCCTGGTCCAGTCCCTTATTCTTTCTCGACTGGATTATGCTAATGCGGTCTATCTCGGGGCACCCGTCGGCACTATTAAAATACTTCAGACGGTTTAAAACTGCGCAGCTCGTCTGCTACTCGAGGTACCGAGACACTGCTTGGCGAAAGCTGCTGTGCGCTCTCTTCATTGGCTGCCGGTACAGGAGAGGATACGGTTCAAGGCTATGTGTATAGCTCATAAGTCAACAACTGGCAATGGCCTGGCTATCCTGTACGCCTTGTTTTGCCACCACCAATCGGTCAGAGTCCTAAGATCTAACCATCTCAACCTTCTGACTGTTCCGAGGGTTAAGAGATCACGAATGGGTGGCCGACGGTTTTCTTTCCATGCTGCCAAATGTTGGAACCTTCTTCCCGATAACATTCGGCTTGAATCCAACCATCAAGTCTTCAGGAAACGATTGAAGATTTTCCTGTTCCGCTGAGCTGTGGTGTTCTGCTCTGGTCTTAAAGTGCTGGGATGCCTTCGGGTAGCCATGCGCTATACCAAGTTTGTAATCATTCATTCATTCATTCATTCATTCACAGAAGAGAAACTGTAGATAGCAGGGTGGTATTAATAAAGCCCTGTATAACAGATCATAACCCACTTTACCAGTTTATTGCTAAATCGAAATAAAGCCACTTTAGAGTATGTACCCCCACTGAATTGCTCAATCAGAGAGAAGGGGATGATCTGACGCCATCGGCCTCCTTTATAGGGTAAAAATCATCAAAGGCAATTTTAGCATATGTTCCAGAAGGAAATCAGTATATGACCAAAAGTGAGACACCCTTGCAAATCAGGAGCATGGACTTAGTTTAATATGTATCCTCTCTCTTATCAAACTTGCTGGCCAAGGAAAGGATCAAGCACAAACTAGCTCACCATGTGAGATTGAAGAGAATCAAGCAATTAACCTCTTGTGAATACACCATGACCAGATGAGGCATTGAACCACATTGCAGTAGTGAGTGTTACAAAGCAGCGCCTCTCAGCAGCAGTCTAGAGGTGCGTGAACAGTATTCACCCAAAGTCAGCTCATCATGCCATTTTTTTGCAGCGTATCTGTGCGTTTAATTCAGCAGTTATTACAAGCGATGCTCCCATATACACGCCTCTCTCCTCCTTTTCCCCTCGCCGCCATCGCTCAGCCCCCCTCACTGTGCTTAAGCCAAACACTTGTCTCTCTTCAGTTGTGAGCGATCGCTGATGGAGTGGAAAACTAACGCACCACCATCTCCTCAAGAAGCTCATAAACTGGATCCAACACAGGTAATTCACTAACAGCTAAGACTGGGGCCGGGCCGAATGGGGCTTTGCGGGGGGTGGCCGACCGGAGGGAGGCTCGCCCCCCGGGGAGTTTTGGGGCCCCGGGAGAGGGGAGGGGGGGGTGACAGGCAGGAGACTGGGGGCGAGGCTGTTTTGGGCTGGTTCGGCTGGTTGGGCTGTCGTTTGGCTGCAATTGGGCTGGGATTGGGCTCCTTGGGCTTGTGGGGGTATTTAGCCGGCCATGTCAGGTCACGGCAGCCGGTGGTTAGGCAGGGGCAATTTTGGTAGGGCGTTTGTGTAATGGTAGTGGGTGCTTTGGGTAGGGGCGTAGTCCAGGGTGTTGTGGTTAGGAGGGTGCGAGCGGATTGCGGCGGTCACAACGCTTAACTGGGGGATGATTGGAGCGGCAGCATTGACGGCGAGGCGATGGCGCATCCTCAGGTACGGGGGGCCTTGCGCCTCCTGGTTAAAGCAGGCCGGATGGACCGGGTGCGTGAGGAGTCTGGGTAAGGCCCCCCGCGGCTGGGTGCGCGGTGCTCGCATGCTGCGAGTCTCTGCGGTCACGCCCGATGCGTGAGGCGGGTGCCGGGGTCGGGGCGAGGGGGCGGGTGGTGGTTGGCGGCGAGGGAGAGAGGCGGTGGGGGGTGGGGGGGTCGACATTGGCCAAGAAGCGCAAGGGCACGAATAAGGCGACGCTGGCGTTTGCGGGGGGCAGGGGGCCAGAAGAGTGCGTCAGGTGAGGCTGGGGGTGAGGGGATTGTGGGGGAGCGGGAGGGGGAGTAATTGGGACGCATACTGCAGAGGGGGGGCCGGGGGGGTTGCCAGGGGTATATACTGGGGAGGGGTGTGGGCAAAGGGGGCTGGCTGGTGGGGTGGACAATGCGCTGGGGCTGGGGGAGGGGAGAGACAGGGGGCTCTGGGGGGTCCCAGGGGCTGGATCTGGGAAGGGGGGTGGGGAGCTGGGGTGCGGGAGTGGTTGGGGCGGTGGTTTCGGGGCGGGTGGGGTGCTCAGCAGGGGGTGTGGGGATTGTGGGGGGGGTAGGCGTGGGGGGGGGGGTGGGTGGGGAGGAGTGGGGGGGTCAAAGGGTGGTTGGGGTGGGTGGCCAGCAAGCCAGGGGTGGCATTCCGCGGCGTGGGGAAGGTGCGTGCGGAGGGGGTGGGGAGTAGGGGGTGGCGAGTAATCCCGGCATGCTGGACTTCCCCCCCCCCTTTTTTCTTGGCAGGCACAGTTGGCTGAGTGCTCGGGTGAGCAGCATGCGGCTCCGACTCACCGAGTGGATGGGCCGGCTCAGCCTTGTACGGGCGGTCGCGCTGCAACGTGGGACCCCTCACAAGAGAGTGTTAGACGGCGGGGGATAGGTCCCCGCCAGCCCCACCCCGAAGGATCTCGACGGCCGCCGGGAGATGGGGATAGAGTGTTGATCGACCTTACTCTGAGTGGCTGTTGTGGTATTCCGTGTGCTGAATTTTTCTCTGATGCTAAACGGAGTTTTATTTTTAGGGAGGAGGTGGGGATTAGCGGATGGATACTGTGGAGGGACAGGCGAGGCAGTGGGGGGACAGTTGGGTAAGTAAGAGCTTGGAGTCACAGAGGAGGGGGATATGCGGGAGTGGGTGGGGGTGAGGAGTAATGATGTTGGAAGTGTCTTTCAGGTACGCCCCCGGCGGGCAGCGCCGAGAGTGACACCCCCCCAGCAAAACTGGTTGGGCGGCGGGGTCCCGTGCGGACGTCAGCCTTGACGCCAGGTAAGGATGGTGGTAGATTGGGGAGTGGCTTGGGCACGCCTTATGGAGGTCAGGTGATGGGGGTTTATGGATGCACGGGGGGAGGTCTTGGTGAAGCTGGGGGAGGGCAGGTTGTGACAGATGCCGGGGGGGTACAGTCAAGGCAAAGGGGGGTGGTAGTTACAGCATTGGCGGGCGCCGGGACAGAGGGGGTTGGTGCAGCGGCAGCGGATGCGGCGACGCTTGGGGGTGTTAAGGCGAGCACCGTGGGGACGAAGGCGGTTGCGAGGCACCGGTCCGGAGGCTCCCGTTTATGGGGGCGGCCTATTTTAGTCTGTGTATTAGATGTATTTTATTTATGCCGCTTAGTGCCTCAGTGTTGTTTGCTACGTGGGTGCGCTCTGTTGTTTCAGCTGCCCTACGCACCACTGCAATGTACAAATTGTAGTCCAACATATATTTTATGAAATGTAGACGTTTTTGGTTTTTAAAAATCTGGTCACCCTAGTGTTATGGTACTCAGAGAGTTTGAGTGTTTAGCGCAGCTCCCTAGTGTAGTGGTGCTTGAAGCTGATGGTCATTGGTTCGATCCCATATGTCACTCCTTTAAAGGGCACCGTAGTCTGGGATGTCATGTGATTGAGGTTCAAAGGTGCACCCTGGGCCAAAAGATAGATAGACCGCCTCTGCAGTACATTTTTAGGTCCACATTCACACCTGGTTCCAAGAAGCAGTTTGTTTTAGAATGTTAGTTACTGCGTCACAAAAAATAAAATAAAATAAATAAATAAAAAATGAGCGCTATACCACAACAATGCTGTCCCCCGGGAGAGTGGCTTTACTAGCTGTCTTTCCCGTTTGGCATTTTCCCACCCTGGTCAAGTACTTCACTTAATAGAATACACTTCATTCTATAACTGCTAATTATGCCCTGCGCTGGGAGAAATGTTAGACTTGGGTTCAGGCCCCCAGCGTTTTCTTTTCTGGGCTGCAGCATCTAAATAATTTAAGGCTGACCTGCAGCCCGTGAACGCGCGCAAAGGGATCGTCCGGGAGAAGCTGTTCAAGGTGGTCAGGGAGGGAAGGATGGTGCCCCCTCCCTTTCATGAGCTGCCCCCGCCCGATTTGATCGTTTCCCCGATCAGGGTTGTTCCCTACAAAGGAGCTGGGATGCTTTCGGTTGATTCAGAGCCTGTCGGGCCGGGGGGGGGGATGTCAGTGACTGGATATAGATCGGCGGGCCTAGCGGCGGGTCGTACTCGTCCGCTGACGTGGCACGGAGGTTGGTGATGGCAGCGGGACAGGGTGCCCTTATGGTGACATGCGACATTCGATTCCGCATCTGGGTTGTTCCGGTACATGCGGTGGGTCGCCAGTTGCTGGGGTTCCAGTTCGACAGTTTCATCGTTGTGGTCAACGGTGCTTTCCATGGGGTGCTCGGTTTCCTGTGCATCGTTCGAGTGGTTCAGTTCCGTCTGGCAGTGGGCTTTTTTCATGGCGCACAGGCTCAGAGGGAGTGACGCATTACCTGGTTGATTTCTTCCTGGTGGGTTGGCCCGGTTCGACGGACTGCCAGAGGCAGCTGGAGGGTTTTACGGACCTCATGGGCTACCGGGGGGTCCCCTTGGTGCTGGAGAAGAATCATGGCCCAGCACGGTGTGGTCCTTTCTCGGTATAGAGCTCGACTCAGCAGCCATGGAAGCACGCCTACCGGGCGATGAGTGGACGGTGATGGTGACACTGGTGGGAGACACGCTGGCCAGGCGGACGGTGACGGCGGAGTAGTGCAGAGGCTACCGGGGCCACTTGACTTTTGCATGGTGCGGGCGGAGCGGACGTTCGCCGGCGATTGGGGCTGGCGCAGTCGGGTGTTGACGCTACCCCATCATCAGGTACGCCTGATGGCGGGATCGAATGAACATTGAGCATGTGCTTGGATTTCCTGGGGCACTTCAATGGGGTGCCGACGGCGCCGCCAGTGGTCTGGGAATGGGGATGTTGCGAGGTTCTCATATTCAGCGAGAGTCGGCGGTTTCGGCCTTTACTGGTCAGGGCGATGGTGCGCAGCGCAGTGGCCGGCTCACTGGCAGGCGGGGGGAGGAGTATTGCCTTTCTCGGAGTGTGCCCTTTGATGGTGGCCGTTACGGTATGGGCGAAGGACTTGGCGCACAAGCGGGTTTCTGTTCCAGGTGATCAATGTGGCGGGGGTGCAGGTGGTGCACGGGCAGTCGGCTGGGTTTCCGCAGGTGCAGTTGATGCGTGTTTGCGTTTTGGCGTGCTTGGAACGTGACATTCGGTTTCAGGCCCGGCATGTGCTAGGGGTGGACAATGAGGTTGCGGACGCTGGATAGCGTGCATCGAGGCAGAGGGTCCGTGGGCTAGTCATGGAGGCGGGCGAGGTCGAGAAGCCGGTGCCGGTGGAGCGTTGGTCGGTGGGGGGCCGCGGGTCATGCACTGGGTGAGGGCATCGGGGCGACACCCACATGGGAGGCGTACGAACAGGCTTGGCAGGAAGGTATGCGATCTGAGCGGACGGCACAGGGACAGGCCGGAGGAGTGTCGAGGGGACGATTGAGGCCCAACTGGCGGCGGTGGCATTCGTGGGGACGCTGTGGTGGGGTTAGGCAACTTGGGTGGTGCTGGGGCCGGGGAGGTTGGCGGCGGTGTGCCCAGCAGACTGGGGGAGGTGTCTAGAGGGGGGAGGGCACAGGGGGATGTGGAAGTTCTGGATGGTGGGTGACCGGTGAGAGGACGGCGGCTCAAGGTTGGGGGTCCTGCGGCATGCCCTACGGTGTATGGGTGAGGACCGGTAAGAGTCGGGACGCGCTTATGACAACAGAAATTTTTTGCCCGCTGCTTACATGTGTGTCTTTGCAGGTGCGGTGGCGGGGCCAACTGCGGTGGCGATTTACATGGTGGGCCGTTTCCTTTGTTAAAAGAGCAGAGAGGGCTGACGGGGACAAGCACAGGAATCACAATTTGGAGTTCATCGACCAGTTGTTGCGTTGTCATTGGCGGGGAACGGGGGGTAGGCGCTGGCACGAATTGGTGCCGACATTGTACAATGTGGTGCGGGGTGAGTTTGCCCTGCTGTGCTGGTCATCCTTTGTAAAAGTGCGGAGGGGGCTGAAGGGGACAGGCACAGGAACCTCAATTTGGAGTTAATTGGCCAGTTGTTACGTGTCCTTGGCGGGGAACGGGGGATAGGCGCTGGCACGAGTTAGTGCCGGCATTGAACAATGTGGTGCAGTGGGGAGTTTGCCCTGCTGTGCTGGTCATCTTTTGTTAAAAGAGCTGAGGGAGTTGCAGGAGACAGGCACAAGAACAGCAGTTTGTAGCTATTCGACCAGTTGTGGGTTGTCATTGGGGGAAAACGGGGGGTAGGCGCTGGCACGAGTTAGTTCCGGCATTGAACAATGTTGTGTGGGGGGAGTTTGCTCTGCTGTGCTGGTCATGCAGTTGGGGGGGAGCGGATTTGGTGCAGTGTCAGGGGATAGCTCTGGTGAAGCAGATGGAATGGGACTGACTGGAGATGCGGGAGCAGTGGGCGGGGTGCTATGTCCTTTGGCGGAGTTTGTCCCTAGGCATGTCTGGAGGGGGCAGAGGGGTCGGCGGCCCTTGACAGGACAAGAAGGAAGATTGGCAGGGAGATGGGGGGGTTTGTGAGATGGAGGTTTTGGGTAGGCTGGAGCACCCAGAGCTGGGATAGGGCGCAGTGTCTTTCTTTAAGGAGGACGGTGTCCAGTGGTCCCGGTGTGGGATGGAGTTATATATTGTGCAGCTGATGGGGGCAGCGGACTGGGCTATGGGGTGTGTAGGTATCCGAGGGTGCAGGTGTCCTAAGGGGGGGTCGAAAGCCGTAGTGGGCTTTCGAGTGGCGCTCTTTCCTAGTCTAGGGGGGGAGTGGTCAGGATATGAGGACTGAGGTGTTCCTGGACTGAGGGGGGGGTGTACATATGACAAGTATGTAACAGTTAGCCAGGCATGGTGCAGTTTGCATTTATGTGTATGTTGTTCTTCGGGGGGAACCATTTTAGGGGTGGGGGGTGGGGGTTGTTAGGTAATGCGTATTTAGTTAGGCCTAGTTTTGTACGGCACAGGCCAAGGGTTTTTGGCATTGTTTGGGTGCACCTGCTTCCAATAAAGCGGCCTTTGTCACACTTTAAATTGTGTCTCCGGCTGGTCTGTGCCCCCCCTCCTAATGGGCCCCAATGGGGCTTTGCGGGGGGCGGCCGACCAGAGGGAGGCTCGCCCCCCCGGGGAGTTTTGGGGCCCCGGGAGAGGGGAGGGCGGGTGACAGGCAGGAGACTGGGGGCTAGACTGTTTTGGGCTGGTTGGGCTGGTTGGGCTGGTTGGGCTGTCGTTGGGCTGCAATTGGTCTGGGATTGGGCTCCTTGGGCTTGTGGGGGTATTTAGCCGGCCATGTCAGGTCACTGTCCACCATTTTTGGGACAGTGACACGGCGCCGGTTGTTAGGCAGGGGCGATTTTGCCCTCCCACCCTCCCTATATCGCAGGACCATGGGGGGTGGCCTCGGGTTGATATTGCTCTGGCTTTGTGGCGGGTGATAGTGGGGGCCAGGTACCGGGGGAAAGGTATCTGTTGGGTGTCTTTCTTGGGAGCAGGTGTGTCCAAGAGCAGGTGGTAGGTTTGGGTTTGTGTCGCTGGAACAGGTGCTGGTGTGATGGTTGCTTTAACAGCGCTTTTTCCTAGTCTGGGGGGGAGTGGTCAGGATAGGAGGACTGAGGTCTTCCTGGACTGAGGGGGGAGTGTACATATGACAAGTATGTAACAGTTAGCCAGGCATGGTGCAGTTTGCATTTATGTGTATGTTGTTCTTCGGGGGGAACCATTTTAGGGATGAGGGTGGGGGTTGTTAGGTAATGCGTATTTAGTTAGGCCTAGTTTTGTACGGCACATGCCAAGGGTTTTTGGCATTGTTAGGGTGCACCTGCTTCCAATAAAGCGGCCTTTGTCACACTTTAAATTGTGTCTCCGGCTGGTCTTTACCCCCCCTCTCCTGATGGGCCCCAAAACGTATGCCGTTTGGTAGCAGAAACGTCGTCTTCCCGTTGCTGTTATGCTGTTGTTGTCGCTCTGTTCTAACACTGCGGCTGGGAAATAAAGGGACTTCTCGCTGGGTACATCATGCAGACATTTTAGATTAAGGCTGGAAAGCGATCAGTTCCATAATTAGTCCTTTGGTAAAAAACAATCTGCAAACGTCCCACCTGACCTCACCAAAGGCTGTAAAAGTGCGGAGCCGACCCTTGGTAGGGATCAGATTGTCCTGAGACTTCCATCCGACGAGCCGCTGCGCCTGCCATTTTAGGTCCCCGGACCGGGAAACTAACCACGGTCTGATGTCATGATTCTGCCGATATCAAAGCCATATAGAGGCAGTATTAGGTGCCAGGAGTACTCTGCTCATGATTCCCATTATTGCCAAAACTGGAGAATATCATAGTTATGGGAAATCAGGCACTGAAGCTCCGCACCCGACAGAGCGACGGGATCAGGCAGCCATCTGCTCTGCCGTCCAAGCCACGCCCCCAAGGATTCATCACTTTAAAGGTCTATACCAGGCATTGGCACAATTTGAGATGTTGTGCAAATTCTAATCATTCTTGTGATCCTATAAAGCCCTAGCTTTTTATCAGACTTTTTTGTTAAGTGTTGCTGTTTTCACATTTTGTAGCCAATGGGCAATACTTAGAGCTTTTAGTTGAACCATGTTCAATTCTATGGGTGAATTGGTTTTACATCTTCCTATAAGCATCTTTATAATATAGACCTGCAATTCATTCTGCTGTCCCATCTTGGGGTCTGGTACTGGTTTTGCAATCTGTCCCTTTTTAACCACTACAAACAGTTGATTTGAAACTAATTTCTTCCAAGTTCGTTTTTTGGTAGCAATTTGCTCAGGGTGATTGGTGGGGGAGCTGCAAGTCTTACTGTTTGAAAAACATATATCTGTTTTTTTCTGACAAAGTAGTTTTAAGTTCTCCCCTTGTGCTAATTCTCAAAACCCCATTGGTGTTTCACTGTTCAAATGACTTGATATTGTCAGTATTTTGTCCTTCCCTGGGCACAGGGTTGTGCCATAGTCTATGTAATCAAGAGGTACATTGTGCTCTGTCTATTAATAGGACTGCTATACTCTGTTATACAAATTCTTTGTTTACTACTTTTGTTCTGGCAGGTCAGGGATCGAATACTACTTTTTCTGCCCTTAGTCCCTGAAAACATTTGTAATCTCTTACAATGGAGGATTATTTGACATGTACAGTGCACGGATGTTCATCCAGAGGGATTTCAGCTTCTAGGGCTCTGTTTAAAGGATATCTGTAATGCTGCCACCTATCATCTCCTTGCACTTTTAAGTTGCACTATCGTTTAAAAGAAGGGGGTGATTTTACTTCTCATGTTTTGAGTGCTGGTAACGCACAAATTATTTTCTGATTTACATTAAAATAGTTTTCTGTTTCTGACAAATGTTTGTTATAAGTATTTGTAGGGCTGGTTTGCAAACGGTCACCTTGGGTAATGTAGTATACTTGTAAAGCGCACAGCTGCCCCAGCAACGGGGCGTCCCGGCGCTGTATAACTCTGGGGAACCCGTCCTGGCTTTCCCTGTGGGATGGTCCCTTGCTGGGAGTCCCCAAGGTGGAGCCAGGCATCCCCGGAATTGGTGGGGCCGTTGTGGAGATTAGGCAAGCTAATGCCCAGAGTTGCCGAGTGGAACCCCTGATTATAGTAAGCACCGAAGCGAGAATTATCGAGTCCGCTGACCAAGGTCCACGACCCTGCCGCGTCGGGAATTGAACCCTGGTCCCGGGCTGACTTCTGCTCTCAGGCCTGCCGCCTCTAACCAGTGAGCCACACTACTCCACTAACACATAAACTATGTAGGACTGGTAGGACTGGAACAAGGAAGACAAATGAGTGGTGTTCGTTCTGGGAGTCTTGAGTTGGCAGGGGTAAGTACCTGGGTCCAAATAGGGACTGTTGCTTCTTAGGGTAAGGGGGATACACACTGTTGATAACCCCTGCTCACCCCCTTGGTAGCTTGGCACGAGCAGACAGGCTTATCCCCAAGGCAATGTGTAAAGTATTTGCACTAACACCCACATTAACACAGTAAAACACCACAAATGGACATCACATTGATTATTTATAAAAATAAAGTTATCTTTATATAGATTTAGGCAGATCAGAACGACATAAAAATCACATACACAATAAATGTTTTCTTCAGAATTGTTCTCTTATGAAAAGTGTTCACTTTGGTAGTATTCTCTTTGTAAAACGTACTGGTGATAATAAAAACACATGTGGGCTTAGTGTAGGTGTGAACCCTCTCCTTCTAGAGTGCGGAAATTCATATTACCAAAAGAGCGCGGTATTCAAATCACCACAAGAGCGCTGTAGTCAAATCGGACAAAGAGCGCTGTATTCAAATCACCTCAAGAGTGCTGTAGTCAAATCACCCAAAGAAATCTGTTTTCAAATCACCACAAAAGCGTGGACTTCCCGGCCTCGGGCATAGCTTTTCTCTTTGTTGCAGAGTGGGGGGAAGCCCTCATCACTTGGAGACACCTTGCGCTTCCTTTAGACCCAGCTCGACTCTGTCAGGGTTAGCGTTCTCGTTGCTGGGCAACCCACTATGCAGGGACCAATCCCAGCGTCGCTGGTCCGTGACGTAGGCGTGTGAAGAGGATCAAGGCTATGAGGCTCCCGGGCCGGCTGCAGTGATTTTTCTTTGCTCAGTACTTCTCTCTTGCCTTGAATCAGGCCTGCGGCGGTGATCTTGGCCCCAGGTGACGGACTCGGGTAGTGCACGGGCACGCAATCTCAAGCGCCAGATCAGCTGTTTTATGAAGCATGGCAGACCTCACACAAAGCCCCGCTGTGTGCCGATAGCACACAGAGTCAATCACATACAGGCTGGGTTCACAAGGCCACAGGTAGAGCGCAGCAACATGCACTCAATGCCAACACGATGATTCCTTCTGCAAACTTTTGTGTCCCTGTGTTTGAGAACAGGAGGCCAGCTCTTCCCAGGCCCTTGGAGATAGGTAGTCTTCAGAGGGGGCAAAGCACACAGCACAGCTCCTCTTCAAGTAAGAGGGACACAGAACACAGCAGACAGTCCCTTGGTCCTCTTCCTCTGAAATTACAGCAAATGCAGGTCAGCTCCCAGACACTCAGCAATGGCAGTGCTGTTCCTCAGTCTTCCTGGCTGTTCTTCTTTGGCAGGGATTCCTTCTTGATCACAAAGTTTCCTAATCTAATATTAGAGTGGGCTCAGCTCTATGTTTACACCCCAAATGTCTTTGTTCTTTCTGTGTGAGGGGTCCTGGACCCAGTCCAAACCAGTTCTGGGTGCACTCTGCCAGGGCACATCTTCTTCCTTTGCGAGTGTGGGCCAGGGCCATCAGACCAATCGCAGGAGGTGGAGCCAGCATTGTGGCCAGCAGGCACAGCCCTATTCAGATGCAGACGCTACTCATCACTCTAAATGCAGATGGGTCTATTCAGCCTAGTACTGACTCACCCAGTCTCCTAGAGCCACCCCCAGCCCTGCTATCCACACACCAGACAGTCAATCCACAAACAGGCAGAAGAACACAAAAAGGCTGAACAAGAAAATAGCCACTTTCTAAAAGTGCTATTTTCAAACCTAGAATTTCAAAACCATCTTTACTAAAAGATGTGTTATTAGATTCTGAGTTCAGGGATACCATATTCCATATGTCTATCTTGCCGCTGTGGGAAGATTTGCAGGTAAGTATGATACACAGCATTCCCCATTCTAGCCTATGGGCAAGATAGCCTTTCAATAGTGAAAAACGAAATTGGCAGTATTTCACTATCAGAACATGTTACCCACACTAGTACATGTCCTACCCTTCACATACACTGCACCCTTCCCAGGGGGGTACCTGGGGCCTAACATAGAGGTGTCCAAAGTGTAAGAAAAGGGAAGGATCAGGCCTGGCAAGTGTGTACACTGGCCAGGACATCATGGCAGTCCACAGACTGCACACCATTTTAGGGCTACTCATGTGGGTGGCACA
This sequence comes from Lissotriton helveticus, assembly GCF_964261635.1. NCBI lineage: Eukaryota > Metazoa > Chordata > Amphibia > Caudata > Salamandridae > Lissotriton > Lissotriton helveticus. The sequence goes on from NC_136061.1 coordinate 2,026,786,624, forward strand.
ATCAGTGCTGCAGGCCCACTAGTAGCATTTGAATCACCCGCCCTGGCACACTCAGTGCATTGTACTAGGGACCTATTTGTAAAACAAATATGCCAATCAGGGATAACCAATCACAATAATAATTTTAACCGGGGAGCAGTTGCACTTTGGCACTGATTAGCAGTGGCAAAGTGCCCTCAGACGTGAGTCCCAGGCTCTCCACACCACTGGAGTCAAGCTATCCAGGCTGAATGAAGGCTGATATCCAGAAACCGGTCCTTGGATGCTTGATTCCGGTCTGGGAAAGACATGGCTTGGTAGGTCGGACTGGACTGTTCCGATGAGGCACAGGGTCAGAGCTGATTTGCATATAGCCAGTGTCTAACCCAGTGTGGTGTGGAGTGCAAAAAAATGATGGATTTAGGCCCAGATCCTTGTACTGGGGTGAATGTATGACATTGTTCTACATTCTGTCCATCAACTGTGTTTTTTGCAATTTTCACCCCGAGTGGGCTGGGTATGCACAGACGTGAGTCCCAGGCTCTCCACACCACTGGAGTCAAGCTATCCAGGCTGAATGAAGGCTGATAGCCAGAAACCGGTCCTTGGATGCTTGATTCCGGTCTGGGAAAGACATGGCTTGGTAGTTCGTACTGGACTGTTCCCATGAGGCACAGGGTCAGAGCTGATTTGCATATAGCCAGTGTCTAACCCAGGGTGGTGTGGAGTGCAAAAAAACGATGGATTTAGGCCCAGATCCTTGTACAGGGGTGAATGTATGACATTGTTCTACATTCTGTCCATCAACTGTGTTTTTTGCAATTTTCACCCGGAGTGGGCTGGGTATGCTCAGACGTGAGTCCCAGGCTCTCCACACCACTGGAGTCAAGCTATCCAGGCTGAATGAAGGCTGATAGCCAGAAACCGGTCCTTGGATGCTTGATTCCGGTCTGGGAAAGACATGGCTTGGTAGTTCGGACTGGACTGTTCCGATGAGGCACAGGGTCAGAGCTGATTTGCATATAGCCAGTGTCTAACCCAGGGTGGTGTGGAGTGCAAAAAAACGATGGATTTAGGCCCAGATCCTTGTACTGGGGTGAATGTATGACATTGTTCTACATTCTGTCCATCAACTGTGTTTTTTGCAAAGCATCTAAACCAGCAAAACGAAATCCATCACAGTGTCAAAAAAGTATGAGGTAGAGGCAAAAAAGTCAAGGCAAACCACTCCAAGGATGCTAGGTCTAACACATGGTAATGGCCCAGTAACTTAATGGTAATCTTCTTTGCGTTGAGTCCTGATCTTCTTCGTGACAGTCCTTATACCACCTTCTCCTTGTTTTCAGAGATCCTTATTTTACTTTGGTAAGAACATGAAACATGTAAGCCGCCACCCCTTCTTGAGATGCAGTGTAGGGGTTGAGCAATCTTAAAGTGCCATTTATAATGATCAGTATTTCTGTGATGTCAAAATCTTTTCAACCAATATCAGTTGGATGAAACAGGACTCCACTAGTTAGGACTGTAATGATGAAAAACAGGACTCACATAAATTAAATATTAAGGGCCTGATTTAGATCTCTTTGGATGATTAACTTCATCACAATGGCTCCAGAATCACGACTAGGTGGCTGGTTTCGGAGAATGGATCTCAGAATATTTTAAAATTAACAATGATTCAGCTGAACCATTCTCGGTTTGGGAGGGATTCAAGGCGGCAGCACGAGGCCAGATATTATCTTTCACATCCGCCCAGGTCAAAAAGAGGAGACAAAAGATATCTACGCTCCAAAAGGCTGTAGATAAAGAATATGCTTTACAGCTTCTCCTTTGCCCGAATCACCTGGAGCAAGCAAAGGCAGAATTAAGGGATTTCTTTGTATTGGAAGAAATCAACAGTTCTAGAACCTTCCAACAAAGGATATATGAGGATAGCCAATTGGCAGGAAAGCTTTTGGCGAACTCTGTGAGGAAAAAACAAGAGTCTGCGGCGATAGTTAAAATCAGAAATCCGTTAAATGACCAAGAGATAGTAGACAATAGTTCGATTCAAAGGGCTTTTCTGGAGCATTTTAATGGCATTTACTCTACTGAATATCAAGTAGAAGAGGGTCTGATTCAGGATTATTTTATGAACTTAGATATTCCAAAGATCACGCCCAATCGGGCTTTACAACTAGGGTTAGATATTAATATAGGGGAAATAGTCGATGCTATAAAGGCAACACAAGGGGCGAAAGCCTGTGGGCAAGACGGGTTCCCAATTGAATTCTATAAAATCTTCATAAAAGAACTAGCAACTCCTCTAATGAATCTATTTAATTACATCAAACTAGGAGGAATGGTACCCGCGTCCTTTAAAGAAGCAATAATAATATATTTTGTAAAAAAAGACAAAAGTCCTGAAGATATCAATCCTTATAGGCCAATAAGTCTTTTGAATTCTGACTATAAAATCCTAATGAAAACCTGGGCCCATTATTTTATGTACGCGGCGCAAGAAGTCATACATAACGATCAGTCAGGATTCATAGCAGGCCGTGTTATGGCTTCTAACACTGAATTTTTAATTCAGGCACTAGACTATTTTAATGTTAATTCAGTCCCCGCCTGTATCTTAATGGTCGACGCGGAAAAAGCGTTTAACCTAGTTAACTGGGCAACCCTGTTCCATTCTCTTACCAAATTCGGGTTCCCAGAACAAGTGATCAAGATGCTTCAGAACATCTATCAAGGCGCCTCAGCACAGATTATAATAAATTCAGAAAAAGCTGGCTCAATCCAAGTTAACCGCGGGACCAGGCAGGGCTGTCCTTTGTCTCCTCTCCTTTTTACTTTTTTAATTGAACCCTTGGTTATTAAAATTAGAAACAACCCAGACATTCTCCCTCCTATCTCCGGGATGGCAAAGCTTAAGCTATTCGCGGATGATATTATCCTTTATGCAAAGCCAAACAAGGAGAATATTGAAAGCATATTAAAAGAATTCAAAGCATATGAATAAATAGGAGGTTATAAAAATTAATACAAAAAAACATAGGTCCTCGCCTTAAACACCAGTCTTAGTCATCTTCCATCGGGCTTGCATGTTCAGGCCGTAAGTTGAGACCCTATTAGATATTTAGGCATATATGTGACCTGTGATTACCATCAGCTCTATCTCCTTAATTATGTGAGAATGAAGAATAAAATTAAGAATCTTCTCTCCCAATGGCTTTTAATCCCTCTCTCCTTGATTGGTAGTATATCTCTGATCAAGATGTCGATTCTACCCTTAATTAATATTTTTGTTAAGCAATGTCCCTATTAAATTGAATTCTATTTTTTTCAAAGATATCGAATCTATGATCAGAAGTTTTGTTTAGCGTGGAAAGACCCCTAGGGTAAAACTATCCGTGATTCAACTCACAGTTGACCAGGGGGGACTTGCTCTTCCACACATATCAAATCCTTATAGGCCAATAAGTCTTTTGAATTCTGACTATAAATTCCTAATGAAAACCTGGGCCCATCGTTTTATGTACGCGGCGCAAGAAGTCATACATAACGATCAGTCAGGATTCATAGCAGGCCGTGTTATGGCTTCTAACACTGAATTTTTAATTCAGGCACTAGACTATTTTAATGTTAATTCAGTCCCCGCCTGTATCTTAATGGTCGACGCGGAAAAAGCGTTTAACCTAGTTAACTGGGCAACCCTGTTCCATTCTCTTACCAAATTCGGGTTTCCAGAACAAGTGATCAAGATGCTTCAGAACATCTATCAAGGCGCCTCAGCACAGATTATAATAAATTCAGAAAAAGCTGGCTCAATCCAAGTTAACCGCGGGACCAGGCAGGGCTGTCCTTTGTCTCCTCTCCTTTTTACTTTTTTAATTGAACCCTTGGTTATTAAAATTAGAAACAACCCAGACATTCTCCCTCCTATCTCCGGGATGGCAAAGCTTAAGCTATTCGCGGATGATATTATCCTTTATGCAAAGCCAAACAAGGAGAATATTGAAAGCATATTAAAAGAATTCAAAGCATATGAACAAATAGGAGGTTATAAAAATTAATACAAAAAAACATAGGTCCTCGCCTTAAACACCAGTCTTAGTCATCTTCCATCGTGCTTGCATGTTCAGGCCGTAAGTCGAGACCCTATTAGATATTTAGGCATATATGTGACCTGTGATTACCATCAGCTCTATCTCCTTAATTATGTGAGAATGAAGAATAAAATTAAGAATCTTCTCTCCCAATGGCTTTTAATCCCTCTCTGCTTGATTGGTAGGATATCTCTGATCAAGATGTCGATTCTACAATTAATTAATATTTTTGTTAAGCAATGTCCCTATTAAATTGAATTCTATTTTTTTCAAAGATATCGAATCTATGATCAGAAGTTTTGTTTAGCGTGGAAAGACCCCTAGGGTAAAGCTATCCGTGATTCAACTCACAGTTGACCAGGAGGGACTTGCTCTTCCACACATATCAATCCTTATAGGCCAATAAGTCTTTTGAATTCTGACTATAAATTCCTAATGAAAACCTGGGCCCATCGTTTTATGTACGCGGCGCAAGAAGTCATACATAACGATCAGTCAGGATTCATAGCAGGCCGTGTTATGGCTTCTAACACTGAATTTTTAATTCAGGCACTAGACTATTTTAATGTTAATTCAGTCCCCGTCTGTATCTTAATGGTCGACGCGGAAAAAGCGTTTAACCTAGTTAACTGGGCAACCCTGTTCCATTCTCTTACCAAATTCGGGTTCCCAGAACAAGTGATCAAGATGCTTCAGAACATCTATCAAGGCGCCTCAGCACAGATTATAATAAATTCAGAAAAAGCTGGCTCAATCCAAGTTAACCGCGGGACCAGGCAGGGCTGTCCTTTGTCTCTTCTCCTTTTTACTTTTTTAATTGAACCCTTGGTTATTAAAATTAGAAACAACCCAGACATTCTCCCTCCTATCTCCGGGATGGCAAAGCTTAAGCTATTCGCGGATGATATTATCCTTTATGCAAAGCCAAACAAGGAGAATATTGAAAGCATATTAAAAGAATTCAAAGCATATGAACAAATAGGAGGTTATAAAAATTAATACAAAAAAACATAGGTCCTCGCCTTAAACACCAGTCTTAGTCATCTTCCATCGTGCTTGCATGTTCAGGCCGTAAGTCGAGACCCTATTCGATATTTAGGCATATATGTGACCTGTGATTACCATCAGCTCTATCTCCTTAATTATGTGAGAATGAAGAATAAAATTAAGAATCTTCTCTCCCAATGGCTTATAATCCCTCTCTGCTTGATTGGTAGGATATCTCTGATCAAGATGTCGATTCTACAATTAATTAATATTTTTGTTAAGCAATGTCCCTATTAAATTGAATTCTATTTTTTTCAAAGATATCGAATCTATGATCAGAAGTTTTGTTTAGCGTGGAAAGACCCCTAGGGTAAAGCTATCCGTGATTCAACTCACAGTTGACCAGGGGGGACTTGCTCTTCCACACATAAAAACATATTATGAGGCAGCCTTTTTGGATTTGGTGGCAGGTCTGATAGGTCCAAAAAACAAACGAGATAACTTCTTCTTAGTAAAAATGCTACAAGAGTCCGATTCTCAAACCCAGGTATTCATAAAGACCGCAAAACTTCCTAAAAGGACGAGATATAAGACCATAAAAGAACAACTATCTAGATTACAGGCCTTTTTCAAGAAAAATCTGAGCTCCTCAGCTTCCCAGTTTTTAAGCTTACGAGAGTGTTTCGGTTTGGGCCTCCAAATTAGTAATAGCCGAATACTAAATTGGGAGAATTTGGGATTTCGGGAGTTAAGACATTTCTTTGTCCAGAATAGAATTATCTCATGGCAAGAAGTACTGGCTAGAATAAACACTCCCATGCAACCAACGTTTTTTGAATTTCTAAAAATCGTTCACTTCCTGAGAAAAACTATTGGTGGACATCTCCTCACAATGGGTGAGCCGGTAATACTCCTTTATGAGGCCAATATCACCGGCATAGGAAATTGGTACAAAAGGCTCCATTGTGCCGGTCAATTAGACACGGTGGATACCCATGTTGAGAAAATATTTAGTCAAACCCAATGTAACTTAACACATAAGGAATGGGAAACTATAAGTTTGTTAGGCTATAAATCACTACGTGCCGCTAACTTTAAGAGGATGGCCTTCTTGTCCCATTGGCTAGCGTACTGGACTCCAGAAGCACTCGAGAAAAGGTTCCCAGATGTCGGGAATAAATGTTTTACATGCCAAGCAGCCGGACAGGGGGGTTGGCTCCATACCTTTTTTCCTTGTCCTCAACTGAAATCCTTTTGGGAGGCCATACTCATAGACATTGAGGAGGCTATAGGGAAATCACTAATACCCTCAGCTGAATTGGCCCGCTTTGGTATATCAAAAGATAGAGGTACTCTCAATGATAACGAGGAAATATTTGTGTTTATTTCTTGTACAGTTGCTCGTCCCTTAATACTCCAAAATTGGAAATCCAAGGAACCTCCATCCCATCTAAAATGGTTTAACAAAATGAGGAGGTCCGGGAATTTCGAAAAAGCATATGCCTGTAGAGTGGGAGCAGTCAGAAGTTTTGAAAGAAAATGGAAGTATTTTGAGAATCTGGAGGCAGTAAAAGGGGGGTTAAGTTAAAAATTAGATTGAATACTAAAACTAAATCTATATGATTTTTGAAAGCAGTAACGAAATGTTGCTAGACTTAATTAAACAAGCAAATTTCTTAGCCCAAGCACTTTATTCCAGGTTGGATCGCACTATTTTGCACTTGCACTTTATGTTCAAAGCGTGCGGATGTTGCACATTGCCTGTATTAGGTTAGATTGTAATGTATTGCACTTGCACTTTATGATCAAAGTTTGTGGATGCTGCACATTGCTTATACTTGAAAATTAATTACTATTTTGTGTAATAAGGATTACAATAATGACTGCTTTCGAGTTTTATGTATTTTAAATCTCTCCCGCTTTTTAACTTGTTCTGCAATCATGTTTTTACTCTTGTGTGACCCTATTTGATGAAGAAGCTTTTCTTAACCTTGTTTTCATTTCCATTGCTCTAAATTCTTCATTTTCGAATTGTATTTTTACCTCCTTCTGCTCAATAAAAATTAAAAAAAAAAATGTATAGGGCATCACAATTACCTTTCCTCTTATTTTTGTAAGTCGCTGCATGCTGTTTTCATGCACTCTAGGTGTCTGTCTGAAGTAATACCATATTTAACATTCAATTGGCCATTCTGCGCCGTCTGACTCCTGACTGAAAATTGTAGTCATTGGTGCCCACAGGCTTATTTGGTGCTTTAGAAAACTGCAAATAAAGGAATCAGATGTTGGCACCTGGTTAGGACAATGAGTAAACGCTAGCGTTTACAGCAGCGAAAAGAATGCTTTTTTAGGTTTCAGTAGATCTTGCATTGAAAAAAAAAGAAGACAATATCCCATTTGCCGAAATATAAATCCCACTATATCGAATGGGATTTATATTTTGGCACAAGGGATATCCATCACCATTGTAATGGAGTAACTCATCTCCTGAGATCTAAATCGGGCCTCTTGTGTGGTACATGGGCCTCCTTTTGCTCTTTATTTTATTAAATGTAGATGATCACAAATATTACCTGTAATTGCTTTGTAGAAGTGATTGCGAACATAAGAATGAATTAAGGTCAAAGACTGTAATTTTCTACACAGGCATGGATGCATTGTATCAAACTGCACTCTCTGCCCCTAACCGGAGCCCAGAGTAGGACAGCTCAAGAACCATCCATCTATAAGAGCAGATCAGCCCGGTGGTGACTCTGGCAGCTGTGCACACTCCTTTCCTATGCTGAAGTTTGCTTTATTTTATGTTTTATATTTGTGAGACTCACACACACATTTCCATGACCTGTTACCCACACCCTCATTTTGGCATGATATGCACACTTACCCATCTCAAGTTTAATTGACCTGAGTCGTGGAAGAAGTTTCATTAAGTCATACTTGAAGAGTCTCCCCCCAGCCAGTGGTGCCTAGCATCTATAATATATATAAAAAAAAAAAAACATACCATGCATGAACACGACATCCTCCAGTCCAGGCCTCTTCTTTGCAACTGGAACCGGGAGCAGCAAATCCCTTGGCCAATCCTAGGACTGCTCTCACCAGAATGAGAACAGCACTAGGATTGGTGGGAGTGGCCTCACACTGGCGCACCACAGCACTTTGGACATTTTGACTTGCTCTATTTGGAATGCATGCTCTCATAGCAAAGTATAGGATTGCGACTGAACAGGATTCGCTCGCATCCTAAGCTGGGCTGGAACAGACGACAGGAGCTCGTTCGATTCCATTTCCAGAGCGTTGTCGGATGGATCCGGTCCATATGACATCGCAATTGGGCCCATAGTAGTGAAAATTGATCAAAGAGTTAGAGAAAGAAAAGGAGACGGGACTAGGGAGCTATCCTAAAGTAGTTTTCATTCGTTAGGAAAACATCTGGTCTGAGCTCATGGAGTTTGGAGAGGTGCATGGTCCACTGACTAAGGAAGACTAAGAGGCGTTGAAAGCAGAATGTGTGCCTTAATAAGATACTTCTTTAAGCAAAGCCCAGCAGATCCTAAACCAATCAAGTCAGGGGTAATAACACCAAATATGATGCAGGAGGTTCATTAAAATACTAAGACCAGACATTTGGTGAGATGCCTTTGTTAGGTGTTAATCAAATTCCGGTCTCTCATGTTCCACATGGAACCAAGAACATCGTTATCTGCAACACTGAGGAACCATACAAGTCCTCCTGAACTCAGGAGTGATTGGCAATTTCATAGACATTGCCTATACTAAAGGGCAGATTTATGTTAACTGGCGCATCCCCAGGGATGCGCCAGTTAATGTGCGCCACAGTGCGCCACAGCTCCGCCACCCATGGTGCGCCGCATTTACAATGCGGCGCACCATGGGGCAAAAACGGCACAGATGCGTGACGCATCTGTGCCGTAAAGGCGGCGCATTGCTGGAGTTGCGTCGCAAGCGCGACGCAGCTCCAGCAAGGCTCGGGGGTGCCCTATCTGACCAATGCTGCATCAAGACCTATGCCTGCTTCAAGCAGGCGCAGGCTTTTGACGCAGCATTGGCCTGAAAGTGACTAAGTGAAATCTCATAGATTTCACTCAGCCACTTTTGCGAGGCGCACCTGCCCCGGAACGCCCACCCTGCGCCGGAACGCCCACAAGCGGCGCAGGGCTTTACAACGTGACGCATCTGCCTAGATGCGTCACGTTGTAAATCGTTCGTAGGGATGCGCCACGTTTACGCCGCCTTGCGTGACGCAACAGCGGCGTAAACGTGGCGCAAGGCCTTCATAAATCTGCCCCTAAGTCTTTAGACCAACTTCTGGGGAAAACAAAATCAGAGCTTTTTCAAGCTGTAGATGGCTCTGAGCTATCCCAGTGAAAATAATTTATCAAATGGAACTCGTTACCATTGATTATAATGATAGCATGTTTAAAAACTTATTTTTAATTTCATGGACTCTCTTTTATTTGGAGTCATACTTCATTAATGACAACAAAAAATGTTAATTCCATCCATTTACTTTGCCTCGAGTGCATTAATCCCCACTTTGTGCGAGATCTGGTTTTCTAATTTGCCAGCAGCACAGTCAGCAGGTGTCGCTTCACAGGGTGTGAGCACAGGTGCTCCGGCAGTTCAGTAGCCTTCGTGATTTCTTATATTAGGAGCCTTGCTCTACAGATACTGGGTCACCCTACGGATTCTTCCTAAGGCCTTTCAGTATCCTTCTGTGCTAGGAGTTCTACGGCTGAATGGTCCCAAAGTAATTAATAGTTGCGTGCGTGCATTCCTGTCACCTTAGCAAGCACCAAACTCACTCGCAGGTTCACTTCACTTGTTCTCGTTTGAGGTGCTCCCACAAATCGATGCTTCCAGTAATAAAAAAAACCTGTTTATTCGTGTCAAATGTGTCCGTCGAAATCACTACTGTTATGAGTAGTATGGAGCGGAGCTCACTCAAATATGCAGTTATACAGATACCCTCATGGCTTCCTGACCAGACACAATTTAAAGTTAGGTCTATTTTTTAATTAACTATGTGCAGTTAAGGAAAACTGAGATTTTTCTCAACTTTCTCGTTACTTCGCAGTGTGTAGTTCAAAGTGACCGAGGGTGCTGACATTCCAGCCACCTGCATGTGTTCCTCACATGGAGGAACAGGGAGAGCTCTCCTTCATTTCATTCCATTCATGGGGTTCTACAAAGGGACGCTCCAGTAGGAAATGACACATGGCGCAGGGGAAATCTTATTATTTGCATAATTTCGATCCAGAATGTGATGGCCTCCAACCTGCTTCCAGGCGATGGAAAATGATCGGAATCCGTAAGGCGCCTGGTGATCTATCCAACTACACGAAAAATAATAAGCAAGTGTAACTGACCTATTCAGACTCATCGATTCATTATTACGACTTACCCGTTCCAAGAACTAATAACTATTTCTATTCAGTTTTAGTCTTGAAACATGCTGTGAATTAATTCATAGGTTAGAAAAAGCACAATTGATATTCCATTCCATAATTACCTTCCCTGTGTTTCGAAGCTTGATTTAATGGCCTGCTGATTTCGTTTATTTACTCCCAACTACCAAGTCATTAGCACAAATGAGAGAACAGAAGTGAGGCATTAATTATTAAATGTTAAACTGAAAAACTCCGGTTAGGTGCGTTCACTTCAAAACAGTAATTGGTTTAAATGCTCTTTGTTTCACTCCCTGGAACGGAAGAAATAGAGTTTGGCATGGGCATCGCTTGGTGGGAGGGGTATATTTGGGGTTGCCCGACCCCCCCCCCCCCCATCTCCAAATAAAACGCATTTATGGCTTGAGACTTGCTTCTGGGGCCCTGAGTCAGGTTTTCTATGCCAATGTTGGTATTTCTTTTCGTCCTCGTTTGACTAAAAGGTTTTAACCAGATTTTTTGTTTTAAGGATCTTATACAGAGGCCCACCTAAAGCAAAAAAGTATTGAACCTGTTCCTCATGGGAACAGTGTCTCCCAAACCTAGGTTGTCCCTCTAGTCTTAGTCATACGGTTTTTTAGTCGGGACATTTGCGATTCAACCCCATTCCTCCATGGCTATCACCCCTACCTTCTCCCCAGAATCACACCAAGCTATGCCCCTTGAGTTTGGAGCTAGGAACCTTTCATTCTGTTCTATGCTGCAGGAGAATGGTGTATCCCAGGACTCTCCTTTGCCCCCGGTTTCGATTTCATACCTTTATAACACCTTATGTCACAACCTGTAATTCTACATTATCCTGGTATTCCCTGAATATTTAGGTATAGTTGCATGTCAACAATCTTTGATTTCTACTAGCGTATGGTGGTTTGGTGGCAGAATGGATAAATGTCTGTGGCTTCACAACAAATCGATTTAACAGAACAGGCCCAGGAGAAAAACACTCCCCAAAAAACACAAAATTATCTAATTGCGCTAAATATTATCTAATTGGTATACTTGTTCTTACTAGAGTCCCAGGCAGCTAAAGGAAAACTCGATTTAATACTATTACAGCCACTGCTCAAGGGTGTGGAAGACTAGACCAGACACCCATCCTGGATTTATGAAAAAAGTCAGAAGTATCTCACAGCAGCACAAACAGGAGGGTCATATTTAAACTTTAGACACCGCCGGACTGCTCATCATCAGCATGTTCATTTACAAATACAAGTATCCGTGCCGTCGTCAAAATGGAGGCAAGGAACACTCTTCTATGCTACTCCCTGCCACTTTCCCTGAGCTGTGGATGAGAGGGTAGTGCGCCCCTCCCCATATTTAGAATAAGGAGCAAAGACGGGGGGCGGGGGCTGGGGTGGAGAGGGGGCTGGTATGAGCAAGTTTGCCTGCACTCAAAAGTATCTTTACTGAATGTGTTAACGCGGGATTGTTGGTCTATAGTTATAGATCTAGATCCCAACTCAGGTCGACTGAACCGTTGGTACCTGTCATTGAGTAAAAGGCAATCCACTACTAAGTTAATCAGTTAAAGACTTACTCCACTCTAAAGAACCACTCAAGCTTAAAAGTTTAAAAGTTTATTACAAAGCCAAACTTAACTGGAGATACAAACATCTCAAAATAAGATTCAAAAGATATACGGGTATCAATACAAACATGAATTTTCTAAATGCTCTTAGTCGGCAGAAGAATATCACCAAAACAAATTCTAGAATTATCAAAGTTACGAGGATAAACACAAACTGTAGCTTGTGAGTCATTTACAGAAAGGAACAAAATCAGATTAGACTATCCCTACACTAGACTAAGTGACATCCCTACTTAGCAAGATCTTAACCTAAAAAGGTGTCAGCAGTGGTGACTTCCAAAGAAGAACACACACTTCCCTTAGTCTTTGTTCCAAAAACGATGTCTTGCAGTTCCCTATCTGCCTACCCATCCGCTCTCTTAGGTTCCTCAGATCATCTGCCTTACCTCCACCCAGGGGTGCTGTCCCTAATACAAAATCACATTTACATTAGAAACGCCCCCAAAGACGCCCCTCACGTGGTGTTGGTTCTGGCGGCAACTTCCATGCTGGTACTCCTTCTAGGCCCATCGTTAGCGTTGACCTTGCTTCCCATGCTCCTCTCCGGCAAGACGGAACCCCCAGGAAATTCCTGAAGACTCCTCCAGGCCTGTACCAGGCTCTCTTGAACAAAAGTCTATTCATCACTTTCCTGATTAAACCCCCTCGCACCTGCAAAAGACACTTTCTCTATGGGCCCCAAATTCCGGCCTCCACCATATCTTTAAGTCGTAAACCATATAACAGGCTCTGCGTCCTGTGCCTAACACGACCTTTCTCTAACGAGCACATGCAGATCAAACGAAATTACTTTATCTATTCAGGCCTGTTAGGATTCCATGAAACGGGCCTATGCACTTCTACAAAACATTTAATTTCTTTAGTTTAAACGATATTCTAACTTATTACACACAATGATTATATAAACGTCTATTAAACACATATATATCAGTCCTAGGTTCAGAAATACTTGAATCATAATAACATTAAAATCCAGATTATGTGGAAATACATCAGTTTCTTGTATTCTTTGTGAACTGCCATGTGGCCTACACATTTCCACGTCTAGCAGAATTACATTTCCCTTACAACAGCCACATAACATGAGATTTCAACATCATTCTAACATTTCTGAACACATCTACATTTAGCTTTTCACACTCTATATAAGTATTCTATTCTAATTAAACACTATTATGTACCTTCACTCTATAATTTCGACACTCTTATATACTGTTCACTAAACTAATACAACGTGCTTGTAAATATGGTGCGCTTCTACAGTTTTTCTTAATTTGCGCTCTCTCAATCCCCCCTTTGATGACTTTCAGTAGTCATCACCCTCAAAACACCATCCCTGAGGTATGGACTGAGTCAAACTGAAGTTGTTTCAGTACCCCCTCGTTTCATCGTCTCTAAAGCCTTTAGACTCCTGTACTGATTATCCTGCATCGCAGTCAATCTCCTCTCTTGCCTTCTCATGTTTCTTTGCAACTTGTTTGATGTATACCATTGATACAGCTGCACCAATTCCCACAAAGTGATTATGCAAATCACTATTATGATAATAGGTTTCAGTATGTACCAAATGATATTCTTTCCTAGGTTGGCAAACCAACCTCCAACTTTACCCATTCCTTGACCTACTTTTTCCCACACTGTTACCTTTGTCAAATCCTCTATCTCATGATGTATTTCAGTAATGTTTCGAATGTACTTCTCTAACGGTTTTGAATTGTCTGGAATGTAAGTGCAACATTCCTGGACCTTCAAAGCCTTACAGACTCCTCCCTCTTTGGCTAACAGAACATCTAGAGCAAGTCGGTTCTGAAGAACCATCGCCCTTATCGATTGCATTTCTCCCTCCACCAGCATTAAGGATCTAGCAGTACTGGCGGACAACCTATCTACAACTGTTGCCAATCTTCTGATCTTGATGTCATTCAGTATTACCCCCAGAAGAGGAAATGCAGCTCCAACTATGTCTCCCACTACCTCCTCACTGCTTACATCTCTTTTCCCCCGAGCTTGTTTTCCTCCCTCTATGATTTCTAAATCTTGAGCATGGTATATTTTTGGGAAAACAACTGCCAAATAACATGATCCATACCAATTATCTGGTAGCTTCACGTATGCGTTCCTTCCACAAACAAAATATACATTCGGGATCACCTGCATTTCCTTCAAGAAGTCCTTGGAGTAGTATTCTAATTGGAAAGCATGTTCACAACTTACTTCTCCTACGAACACACTCTCATAATAGGTTTTACCCCTATATATACACAGTTTCCCCTTTTTCTCTCGATCCAAAGCTATTGGACCAGTGCTACCCTTTCTTTGGTGTGACCTTTCTTCCTCGGTCCAATCAGTTTTCCATTGGCCTGAAGCCTTTAAGATCTTCTGTCTCCTGTATCGATCATCCACCTGCCCTATAAACTTCTTCTCAATTTCTGACACTTTACAAGTCAAATTATTTCTTCGGGCATGTGAAGTATCCAACGGTTTCCAAGGAATGAAAAATTTCTTTAATCTGTCTTCACTTTTATAATAATCCCACTTATTTAAATGTTTGTAGTTTGGCACTTCTGGTAACACTGCATCAAAGTTTGAGAAATAGTACTCAAAACTATCACGCTCATAAAATATACTAAGCAACAAACTACATGTGATTCCATAAGTCAATGGAAGGTGATGATATCTAATACCCTCATCTACGGAGGCTGGCAATCGCATACACACATAGCAATTTTTAGCCTCCATGGCATCAATGTATTCATAAAGCAATTTAGCATATGAATTCGATTTAAAGTTCCCCTGTGATTCATCTACATGTAACCTACGAGTCTCAGCTGCTAGTAAAGCTTTGTCTTTCTCTGTATTGTCCCCCTTTTTACTAGCAATAGTATGTTTCTGTGTCGATGTAATCTTTGGTTTTGTTGTTGCTTTCTCTTCGTTTTCATGTCCCACTACATATGATATTGTAACCACTAAATCTATAAGAAAAATCACTACCACTAAAAGAGTGCCTATTATACATTTGGCCCTGCGGTTCGGGTTGCCAGCCTCCATGACCTCAAACAGTGTAGTTCCAGTTTTCTTTCTCAGCACAATGTCTCTAGCCGAATCACACCTGGAAGCTGATAATCTTCTCCGCAAGATCAGTCTTTGTGTTCTATAGCAACAGACAACCCTAGCCCTTCTCCGTCCACTAAATGGAAGTCCCTAGTTTCTTCTTCCACTCGGCGCTAGGTTATCTCTCCATTAATTTATTTACAAAGTCTTTAGCAATCTGGAATTATACGTGTTCCAACGACTCTCATCACACTTTACAATATTTCTAAATGAAGAAGGAGCTCCTCGAGTATTGGACTCCTTGAACAACAAACCGGAAATTCTACTGTGTTTAAGACCAATTCTCTTATTCCACTCAGGAGAGGAGGATAGACAATATTGAGAGTCAGCAATCCTTCGACCTCCACTCCTGGTATCAGCAACTCTATTTCCACTGTTATGATGGGGTCAATTCTGGTCAGGGTCACTTGCCTCACCCTCCCAGTTCTGCGTGCTTCTGACATCTGCAGCGAGGTAGGTCCACTCAGGAGTAGAGTATCTTCTGCAAGGCACTCGCACCCTCCTTGATCTCCTTGGACCTTCCTGTTCCTGCTCTTGCACACCTTCGTCCAGATCCGAGTCTTCGGATATAGGAGCAAGAGTTTCCTCTTGAGCTGGCTTCAAGCTTGGCCTCTTTTTTCTTTCAGGCCAAGTAGCTGCTCCACGCCTTGTTCTCCTATTTCTTGTCCTCTCACTCTGTTCTTGATCACTCTGGACTTGTTCTGTGTCTGAGTTGTTTGCACAGCAGCTTTCTCCTTCTGCGGCAACTTCAGTTTCACTGCCGTTCTGTCCTTCTTCTTCTGGTTCTGTAGCGCTCCCAACTTCTTCAGACACCCCCACAGCTTGACTAATCCCCTCTAGTGGCTCACCGTCCACAACTGAATCTTCATCTGCGAGAGGAGCTGTTTCTTCTAGGGGTGCTGGAACTCTTCGAGTATGGGAAGCATGGATCCAATTCGGCAACCCTCCGCACTTCACAGCGGTATTCATGGTAAGAATGACCTGGTAGGGCCCCTTCCAGCGCACATCTAGGCAGTTCTTCCGGACATGTTTTTTCAGTAAAACCCAATCCCCTGGGCACAGATCATGACACAAGTCTCTGGAAGATGGGACCTCAGCAGCCTGCACCTGGAAGGACACAGAATGAATGGCGTCAGACAGTCCCTTGCAGTAATTCAGGATTAGGTCATCTGTAATGTTCAACAAAGCAGTGGTTGGGACAGTTGGAAGTCTCATTGCCCTCCCCATCAGGATCTCATGCGGAGAGAGACATGTCCTCCTGTCTGGTGTGCTACGCATACTCATGAGCACCAAAGGCAGAGCATCAGGCCAACTTAAGGAAGTCGATGAACATACTTTGGCTATTCGGGACTTCAGCGTGCTGTTAATCTGCTCCACAATACCTGAAGCCTCTGGTCGATAGCTACAGTGCAACTTCTGATCAATGCTCAATGCAGAGCAAAGCATCTTCACAACTTCACTGTTAAAATGAGTTCCTCGATCTGATTCCAGGGAGTTTGGCACCCCGTAGCGCGGGATCAACTCTCTAAGCAACAACTTTGCTACTGTGAGTGTGTCGCACCTGCGTGTAGGGTATGCTTCGACCCATCTGGAAAATATGCATACAACCACCAGAACATACCTGAGGCGGTTGCTTTTTGGCATTTCAATAAAATCTAATTGCATTCTATTGAAAGGCCCCCCAGACCTCCCAATGTGACTCATTGTAACCGGTGTTTCTTTTCCCTACGTTCAGTTGCTGACATGTGACACATCTCCAACACACTGCTTCTGCTGCAATCCTAAACTTAGGGCAATACCAAGTCTGCTTGAATACCCTCAGCATGGCATCTCTTCCTAGGTGTACTGGACCATGTATCTGTCGTGCCATTGGACTTACTAATTCCTCAGGTAACACTGCTCTTCCATCTGCTGAAACCCAAAAATCCATTTCACTTTTCACACAACCTGCTGTTTCCCATGCCTTTTTCTCAGAATCAGGTGCATTTTCTTGCATGTTTTTCAAATCCTCCCAAGTATCTACTGTTTCTAGCATCATGTTTAATTCGGTCCTTTCCTGAACCCCACCTACTTCCACCTCCGTGAAAGAATATCCTTGCTCCGCACAATAGCGGGCAACTTCATCTGCATATCTATTACCTTGTGACACAAAATCGGTATTTTTGGTGTGGGCTACACATTTGACGATTGCGATTTCAGCTGGACCTTGTAATGCTTCTAACAGTAATCGCACAAATTCTCAATTTCGAATAGGCGATCCAGAGGAGGTCATGTAACCTCTCTGAGACCACAACTGCCCGAAATCATGAACTACACCGAAACCATATTGGCTATCCGTATAGATGGTGACTCTAATTTTGTTTCCTGCTATACAGGCACGTGTCAATGCAATGATTTCTGCCACCTGTGCGGAGTGTACTCCTTCCAGGCAAGCGGCTTCCACAACTTCAGTAATGGTGCAAACAGCATAAGCTGCTCTCAACCGACCAGTATCGTCTCTTAAACATGAGCCATCTACAAAGAAAATTTCATCAGGGTCGATCAACGGCTCATCCACGATATCTGGTCTTGGTTTCGTGCATAGTTCAGTCACATCAAGGCAATCGTGATCTTCATATTCTTCGCCTTCTATATCATTAGGTAGTGGCATTAGAGTAGCAGGATTCAAAACAGAGCACCTCTTAAGGGTCACGTTCTCCGCAGCAAGTATAACTTGCTCGTAGCGCGTGAGCCTACTGTTGGTCATGTGCTGTGTCTTGGTCCTGGTCATCAACAATTCTACAGAATGCAGTACATACACCACTAACTGGTGTCCCATTACAATATTTTCACACTGTTCAATGCTGACACCTGTTGCAGCAACGGATTTGAGACTTCCGGGCAATGCTGCGGCTACTGGATCTAAGGTAGCCGAAAAGTATGCAACTGGTCTACGGGCATTTCCATGAATTTGCACTAAAACTGACAAAGCACAGCCTTCTCTCTCACAGCAGAAAAGTGCAAATGGTTTCTCATAATCTGGCATTCCCAAAGCCGGAGCACGGCACAAATCCTCTTTCAGCTGCAGGAACGCCATCAAACAATCATTGTCCCATGGTACCGGATCACTCACCTCCTTGTGCGTCTGTAAGGGTTTTGCTTTCAGTGAAAAGTTAGCTATCCACTGTCGGCAATAACCAACCATTCCTAGGAACATCCTGACTTCTCTCTGTGTCGTAGGCGCATTCATTTTCATTATCGCCTCTATCCTATCTGGTGACACCTTGCGCTTTCCTTTTTCTATCTGGTGTCCCAAGTACTGTACTTCTGTCAGACAGTACTGCAATTTGCTCGGAGATACCTTGTGTCCATTTTCAGCTAAATGGTTCAGCAAGGCAATGGTATCTGTCTTACAAGCCTCTTCTGTTTCTGACGCAACAAGTAGGTCGTCTATGTACTGGACCAGAACCGAGTTCTGGGGCAGCACCAGACTTTCAAGATTCTTCTTCAACAGCTGGTTGAAAATTGATGGGCTATCTGTAAACCCTTGGGGGATTCGACACCATGTTAGAACGCGATTCTCCAGCTTAAAATCGAAGAGATACTGGCTCTCTTCATCTAATGGAATTGAAAAGAAAGCCTGGCAAAGATCTATCACTGTGAACCACTCAGCTTGGAATGGTATCTGAAACAATATCACTGATGGATTCGGTACCACTGGACAACATGAAACAACTATGTTATTAATCTTTCGAAGATCTTGTACTATTCTAAATTTCCCACTAGGTTTCTGCAAACCCATAATCGGGGAGTTGCATGGACTACCCACGATTTCCTTCAGTATTCCCTGTTGAATCATAGAGTCAATTACAGGTTTTATTCCTGCAATCGTCTCCTGGGACAATTTGTATTGAGGCGTTCTTGGATATTCAACATTTGATTTCACCATGATCTTCACTGGTTCTACACCTTTGATCAATCCTATCTCTTCTCCAGTAAAATCCCACACTTCTGAGGACACTGTATCTCGTAAGTCCCAAGGAAGGTCCTCCACAGTCAGGGTAGGATACAATTCTACGCATGTTCTCGAATTAGCAACCTTAAAAGTAGCATCATCGTCTGTAGTCTGTACCTCCACACCCTGAGGTGTGCAGTATATTGTGCAGTTCAGTTTGCACAATAAGTCCCTCCCTAACAAACACACAGGACTAGAATCAAATACCACAAACTGATGTTCATTGGTGTAGTTTCCTATTTTCACTGACACTGGTTCTGTCAGAGGGCTATTCATTCTCCTGTTTGCAACTCCTACCACCTGAATTGTTTCCCCCGACATTGGTAGATCCGGAACCACTGCCGATCTCAAAGTTGATCGAGTAGCTCCGGTATCCACCAGGAATGTTGTAGGACACCCTGCCACTTCAGCCTCAACAAACGGTCCTCTTTGATCCACCTCTAGAACTGCCCCGGGGGTACAGTCCTCCTGCCTGCTTACACGCTGTCCCGTCAATGGATCGACGTAGTAACTCTCTTCTCCGTCTACAAAGAGGGGCATTTGTCTATGGATCTTTCCCCCTGTAGAAATCTTTGGTGGCTGCGGGAACTGAGCTCGTGGAGCCGAAGTCCCCCCTTTGGCCACCTTACCCTTTGTCACTGTCACCCTTTGGACTGGGACTTCCTGAACTTCCTCCTCTAGAACTTCTAGTTCTCCATTTTCAGGGTTATAGGGACACTTGCGTCTCCAATGTTCCACCTGGTGACACTGGTGGCACTTTGTTGTTTTCTTCAATGTAGCAAAGTCTATTCTAGGTCGAGTTTTCCTCGCTGTCCTTATTCTGATTATTAGATTTCCGTCCCATTGTCCCTGTTCCCTGTTGCTGCTGTCCTCCCTTTCCAGCTGACTGCATTTGCACCACCATCAGCTTCTCCTTTAGTTTCTTTGCCTTAGAATCTATCTCATCACTACAATACCTTGCATACCTCAAAATCTCATCCAATGGTTTGTTTTGCCAACAAATTAAATGTTGCTGAATCATCAAGCAAATATCAGGTCTCAACCCCAAAACGAACTTTGATACAAACTGTCCTATATCTTTGGGATCCATTACATCTAGTCCACTATATTGTTTAAACGTTTTCAGCAATCGTTCATAATACTCATGAACTGTCTCATTGGGTTCTTGTCTTGTTCGGTCTATTTTTACCCAATCTATGTCTTGTGGTGGCACCTTATCTTTCAGCCAAGTTATTACCCTTTCATACTTTAACATTACACTTTCTGACGGTCCATTAGTGAGAGCATCCCTTTCTGGTTCTGAAGTTGGCCACTCGACACTAGACTTGCATGCTGTCCACAAATCTCCTTGGACCACAATATCGAATAAGGTGTTCAAATCAATCCACAATACCTTTGAGAGCTTGACAAACCTTTCTACCTGCTTGTACCACTCCACAGCATTATCCCTTAACTTCGGGAATGAGTTTGTAAAGGCAGCCAAATCTCCCCTACTCCAGGGCACATGTACATAATTCCCATTCGATATTTCTCGCAACGGGAATGCCTCCATCTGCATTAGCCTTCCCCCTGGAGACATCACATTCGTGCTTCGCCTAACAGTTCCCTTTTTGGACCACCTCTCTTCCCATTTATCCACATCTCTCCATGCTCTTATTCCTGTGATCAGTTCCCTTATGTGTGTTTTCAATCCAGTTGTCCTCTTCTCGTCTAAATCCTGATCTGAATATTGTAACCTATGGTTACTCTGTAGTGTCTTTGTTCTGGACAAATCTACCATATACTTGTCTGCCAGTTCAGACAGTTTCTCATGAGTTGCTCTTGCCTTTCGAGTAATATCCTTTGCTATAAACAGCAGCTCATCTTGTTCGTATAAGTCAATCCTTTCTAAAGCCAACGTACCATCTATTATCTCATCCAAGTCAGATTTTAAGCTGGTCACATCATGTCTTTTGGCTTTGGTCACAGCCGTCAACATGCCATCTCTAGAGAGTCCATTTACATCTCTCCCATCACAGCTCTGAGTCCTACGCCTAGGCTCAGGTGAGTTATGGGGAGTCCTCCCATGTTCCCATCTCTCCAAGTCCCATGCTGTTCCATCCTCTCTGGGTGAATAGTGAAACACTCCTCTATTTCCCATAGACCCACATTTCCCATCCTGCCGGGTTTCTCTAGGTGCATGGTAAGACATTCCGTTATTCCCCATTTCTTCGCCATTTGCCGGTGGTCTCTGATCACTCGACACCTGGCAAGATCCTTCACTGTTCCCACGACTCCAGTGCTGTACATTATCATTAGGTGCGTGGTGAGTGCACCTAAACCTATCTCTGTATTCTTGTGTCCTTTGGTCTGCCTCACCTTGCATGAGGCGAGACGTCTCTCCACACCCCATACTCCTACCTTCTCGCTCCTGTCCATTCTCACCGTCAATATGACGTATAACTCCTCTATTCTCCTGACTTTTACCATCCCACTCCGGACTGCTTTCGCTAGCCCCACAGTGAGATAATGTTCCATTGCCTCGACTTCCCCATTCTGCTTCTGCTCTTGACCTGTTGCTCTGTGCTTCTGTCGACGCATCCCATTCTCTCAAATCAGCCCTCAGCTCTTTGTAGGATTTCGGCCGTGGTCCCCTCAGGTCCATCGGTCCTCTCTGACCCCCCTGCTCTGTTTTGGGACACACTGCTGAATCTAATGGGGTGCTCCACGTTATCGGTCCTGGCAATTGCCTCCAGGCATTTGTCGTGTTATTCCTCCTTTCCATCTCAACTCTTTCCCTGTCCAGCTGTACCTGGTTTTCCTCCCTCGCTTTCTCTGGGCTATAAATCGACCGTATAGGACCTATGGTAACAGGTACTTGAAGAGCCTCTGGCAATCCATGAGACTCAGCCCTCTCTGTTGCTGGCGTCTTCTGCACCACAAACCTTCCGACTACTCTCTGTACAGGACTATGTTGAAGTGTCCCTTCGTCTTTGGTAGGTACCCAATCCGCTAAAGGGAGTGGCCTATACCCTTCTATGCCAACCCTGTCTTCTTTTGGGAGCCCCGTACCTTCTGTCTCCCTATTGTCCGGAGGTGGTCTATCTATCAACAACCTATTTATGAGGCCATCCTCCGACTCGCTCTCATCATCCTCTTCCATGGGTTTCTTTCCACCTGTAACCTCTCTCATGGGGTACAACTTATCTACCTCAATCACCTGTACCCTCCACTTCTTGGCTTCTTCATCCCATTTAGCATCTTGCACTGCCCTTACTGATCGCCTTACCCTTTCTTGGCGTCTGTTCTGACTCCTGTCGTGCGCCGCCCTAATCCACGCATTAAGGGCCTCAAACTCTGTTGGTCTAGGCAAAGGTCTCAGTGAGGACATGACTGCTTTCAACTGATGCCACACCTCTAGTCTATTTCGGAAAGGTCAATTCCTCATTCCCTTCTGTAATCTTACTCCAAGTCCCAAGCCACAGTATAGTATGCAACCCAACATTCGTTGCCATATAGTGAGCTGGTGTACCCTCTGGCGGTGCCTCTTCTCCACAATAGGATTCTCTTCTCTTTCTCTTAAAAATCCCTCTCAAACATTTAAAACACTTCATGTTCAGAATCTACGAATTTCTATTTTCTCCCCGTTCGTTTACTTCCTGATGACAATCCACCAATCTCAGCGCGGTTCTCGCTAACTGCCCTATCACTGCGCGGCTCTTCGCTGACGTCACACCAACCGTCCTATCACAGCGCGGCTCTAGCCGACGTCACTCGTCCCAGCGCGGCTTCACACTGACCGCCCTATCACAGCGCGGCTCTCGCTGACGTCACTCGTCCCCCTTTGCAGCAGTTCCCCTCCTTTTTCCGCTCGTCTCCCGGTCATGCATGCGTCCCATTCATACTCTGAAAAATGATTACTTCCGACCAAGCGATCACTTTCCTTGACTGTACGTCCACAGTCTAACTGTAATTGTCACCTTAACTGACGAAATGTCTTTCCGTGTACGTCCAGACAATCGCCTTCTCTGATAGGTTACTTGCACACGATAACTTTCGACCTGCGTCCGTTACCCACACACTCACTCTTGCATTCCCCCTATCTCGGTCCTGCGGCGGTCAATGGTACCTCATGACCTCCTTACTCTGGTCGACAACTACTCTGGATGTTCGATACACCCGAACCACTTAAGCTCTACCCCGAACTTAAGATTTTACCAGGTTGCGCGCGCTCACAACCTTCTCACAATCACACTACAGGCATTCAACTCCGCATGACATTACAATACAAATACAACACAAAACACCGCAATCTGACCACGCATGACCCTTGTTATACTCACTCTTGTCCAATTCTGCTGCTTTTCTCTCGCGCCGCCAGCACCTTCTTCGGCATGCCACCTCTCGATCTAGGGACTTTGGGGTAAACTTAACCTAATCTAGATCACCTTCCTCAAGAAGGTAACCATCCTCACTCTGCTACCAACTGTTAACGCGGGATTGTTGGTCTATAGTTATAGATCTAGATCCCAACTCAGGTCGACTGAACCGTTGGTACCTGTCATTGAGTAAAAGGCAATCCACTACTAAGTTAATCAGTTAAAGACTTACTCCACTCTAAAGAACCACTCAAGCTTAAAAGTTTAAAAGTTTATTACAAAGCCAAACTTAACTGGAGATACAAACATCTCAAAATAAGATTCAAAAGATATACGGGTATCGATACAAACATGAATTTTCTAAATGCTCTTAGTCGGCAGAAGAATATCACCAAAACAAATTCTAGAATTATCAAAGTTACGAGGATAAACACAAACTGTAGCTTGTGAGTCATTTACAGAAAGGAACGAAATCAGATTAGACTATCCCTACACTAGACTAAGTGACATCCCTACTTAGCAAGATCTTAACCTAAAAAGGTGTCAGCAGTGGTGACTTCCAAAGAAGAACACACACTTCCCTTAGTCTTTGTTCCAAAAACGATGTCTTGCAGTTCCCTATCTGCCTACCCATCCGCTCTCTTAGGTTCCTCAGATCATCTGCCTTACCTCCACCCAGGGGTGCTGTCCCTAATACAAAATCACATTTACATTAGAAACGCCCCCAAAGACGCCCCTCACGTGGTGTTGGTTCTGGCGGCAACTTCCATGCTGGTACTCCTTCTAGGCCCATCGTTAGCGTTGACCTTGCTTCCCAGGCTCCTCTCGGGCAAGACGGAACCCCCAGGAAATTCCTGAAGACTCCTCCAGGCCTGTACCAGGCTCTCTTGAACAAAAGTCTATTCATCACTTTCCTGATTAAACCCCCTCGCACCTGCAAAAGACACTTTCTCTGTGGGCCCCAAATTCTGGCCTCCACCATATCTTTAAGTCGTAAACCATATAACAGGCTCTGCGTCCTGTGCCTAACACGACCTTTCTCTAACGAGCACATGCAGATCAAACGAAATGACTTTATCTATTCAGGCCTGTTAGGATTCCATGAAACGGGCCTATGCACTTCTACAAAACATTTAATTTCTTTAGTTTAAACGATATTCTAACTTATTACACACAATGATTATAAAAACGTCTATTAAACACATATATATCAGTCCTAGGTTCAGAAATACTTGAATCATAATAACATTAAAATCCAGATTATGTGGAAATACATCAGTTTCTTGTATTCTTTGTGAACTGCCATGTGGCCTACACATTTCCACGTCTAGCAGAATTACATTTCCCTTACAACAGCCACATAACATGAGATTTCAACATCATTCTAACATTTCTGAACACATCTACATTTAGCTTTTCACACTCTATATAAGTATTCTATTCTAATTAAACACTATTATGTACCTTCACTCTATAATTTCGACACTCTTATATACTGTTCACTAAACTAATACAACGTGCTTGTAAATATGGTGCGCTTCTACAGTTTTTCTTAATTTGCGCTCTCTCAAATGTGTGCCAGTGTGGGGGTAAAAAGGCTAAAGTCGCAGGTTGAGACGTATTTCTTGATGTCCACATATTTAACTGCATAGCAAGTTCAGACAGCTTAATCCGGACAGGTCATTCAAAGCAATTTCACAGACATCTATGTACTCACTGTCCCGAAGATAAAGAGGTGTCTAGCCCCTTAAATATGCTTGCCGGGCTGCATAAACATATAAGGATTGAACTGTCCTGTTATCCTTGGCGATCACGTCAAATCCATGCCAGGAAACCCTTCATAATCTTCCATAGCGACCCATTAGTGCCAGCAAGGACAAGTGGGATGCTTCTCAAATTGTGTCACGCTCAAGGGCACTTTATTTTTGTTAGACAATATTTTCGATTTCATGTTCCTACAAAAAGCACTTGTGCATGTTCCTGGGGCGGAAAATGCGATTATTAAGAACTTGCCTTCTATGCAGGTGATGTCTTGTTCATGTTCAGGGAAGAAGAGAACGAGATCAGAGATTTCATAAGGAAGTTTCAGAAATGTTCGAGAGTTTGGGGTGGCTTTGGTGCACAAAGTGCTACCAAAATGTAGTGTTCTGTTGGTACGGCTGAACTAGTGTCCAAGCTAGGTATGGCATTCACTGTGGCTGTAATCTGCTGCATGTTGTGAAGCTGGCACACTTACAGTGTGTGATGATTGTCTACAGGCATGGAATGGTGATAGCATGGGTTACACGTCATGTGTCCCTTTAAAAGCACCAAACACGAACTGTGGGGCTGGGGTACGGTTTTAAGAGCTACTAATGGAATTTCCCCCTGGCACCGTCAGAGAGCTCTATCAGTGATAGGAAGCGTCAAGTGGCTTCAGCCAGCAGTAATGGTTTGGTTTATCACAGGAGCAGACATTCTGCGCCATAAAATGCGTATATTGTGGAAGGATGATGTGTTAGGAGCCAGCATTAATTTCCGTAATTTCGTCCCAATCAGAGCGGTAGTGATGGTGTAGGAGGAACAGAAAATGAATCGGAATATTTTGTATTGGTTAAACATCTGGACCACAGTGTAGGTATTTAACAAGCACGTGGCCAACTTTCCTCACATGCTGAAACTTTAGAACGTGTTTAACCTGAAGGGCCATATTAGCAACAAATAGCGATAACAATAGTGATATTTATCGCTAAATGCTCTTAGCAAATTTTTTTTATCGCCGGATATTATCGCAGAGATAACATGCTATTAGCAACGTTTCTCTCTAATGCGATAAAATATCCGGCGATAGCGGCTCAATGCGTGAATATCGCTGGAAATCCAGCGATATTCAGGCATTAACGCTAATGGGGACTTAACCTGAATATCCACCTCCCATTGGATATACAGGTTAAGTCATGGTCTGAGCAGGCGTTAGGTTCTGGCGATAATCGCACTTATCGTAACTTTTTTAATCGCACAGCCTGCCTTGCTAATAGGTGTAGCTGTGTTAGCGACTGCTTTCAGTCGCTAACAGGTTGGGTACGCCCACTTTGCATGTCATTAGCGATAAATATCGCTGACATGCAAAGTGGGACCCAAACCGGTCGCTATCGCCTAAAAGCGACCGGTTTGGGTCCCACTATTGCTAATAGGGCAATAAAATTATCGGCGCTTTAGCGGGAAAAAGTCCCGCTAAAGTGGAGATAGTGCCCTTAATATGCCCCAAAATTCCCGGTGTCTTATATTTTGATGTGTATTTTTTTCGTTCGCTGGTAACGTTTTTGGTGTGGCAGAGTTACTAAGCTGCTGACTCACAACTTTGTATATTATTAAACCACTCAAGTTTTCCAAATGTGCACACTACAGTGTGAGACTTCGGAGAGCTATAACTCAATCACATCCAGGGAGCAGTTCTTTCATACTGAACACATAAAAAAAATTCAAGGATGACATCAAATCCATCATTAAGCTCACACTACACTTATGGACCATAACAATTAATGTGGAGACGCATACACTACCCATATTAGCGGAAATGTGGAGTTAAGCAAAGCAAGCGGTAACAAGCCTAAGGCCCTCTGAACACAAATACAAAAAAACATTGTTGATTTGTTTCAGCAAAGACTAAACCAGGGCGGCTGCTACTGTGAGGACCAGGGCGATAGTTTCTCTGAAGATCAGAGGGGTGGTAGTATTATTCAGCAGCTGAACGTATTCACTGCCTTGATGACCTAAATATCTGAGGGGCACTAAATGGTTTTCGAGCAAAGATATTCTCCAAAATGTTTCCGTGTCGAAACGCATATACAGCCTCCTCTTGACTCCACAATGACAGATTTCCCCTTGTTTCACATCCCCTGGTTGTGGCATCCAAAACAAAATAACCACCAGATAAGACGAACTATTCAGAACACAGTCATGGGTGGCTGTCAATCATGAACTGTACAATATTAGAACCAGAGATACTGTTCTCCCATCCAAGTACAAAGGAGACATTGGGCAAAGGAGAATTGAATATTGTTAAGGAAATATATATTCTACCAACCAGGTAAGAGGAGCGACCCATAACATGTTATGTGAACATTATACATTAAATACAACCAGCAATATAACATCTGCAATAAAATCCTGCTGGAGGCCATGACATATTGCCAGACACTCTAGCAGGATGCCTAGGAAATGTATAACCCAAACTGATGCTTTCTAACAACAAGGGGATGAAGGCGAGGACAATCCAGAGCTGGATGTGTCATAAATACACCCTCCTAGGAAGCCCAGCAAAAAAGACCCAACAAATCCCAAAGCCAGTACTAAGGGGCATATTTACATGTTCTGGGGCACCTCTGCAAATCAGCAGGGATGCGCCAGAACAGATGCGTCATGCAATTCCCTCCTTCCGCCACCACAGATGCGCCGCATTTACAATGCGGCGCACCATGGTGCAAAGAAGGGAAGATGCGTGACGCATCTTGTGGCGTACGGGCGGCGCATTGCTGGAGTCGCGTGGCAAGCGTGATGCAACTCCGGCAATGCACAGGGGCCACCTATACTCAACGTGGTGCGTCACTCCTTACGCCTGCTTCAAGCAGGCGTAAGGATTTGACGCAGCAGCGTCGTAAAACTGACTCAGTGAAATCATGTAGATTTCACTGCGCCAGTTTTACGGAGCTTTCCAGTGAGGGAACACCCACCCTGCGACAGAACGCCCACATGATGCAGGTTTCATGTGGTGCAGGGCTTTACAACGTGACGCATCTGCCTAGATGCGTCACGTTGTAAATAAGTCGCAACGTGGCGCATTGTTTACGCCACAGCTGCGTCACAAAGGTGACGCAACGGCGGCATAAATGCGTCGCAAGGGGCTTGTAAATCTGCCCCTATAAATCTAACTTTGTATTGTATTGTATGTCAAGAAGCAAACAAGCCAATTATTGAAATTTCAGACAATGGGGCATATTTATGAGTTCTGGCGCATCTCTGCAAATCAGCAGGGATGCGCCAGAACTGATGCGTCACACATTTCCCTCCTTGCGGCACCACAGATGTGCCGCATTTACAAGTGCGACGCAACACCTGCAATGTACAGAGGCCACCCATACATACCGTGGTGCGTCACTCCTTACGCCTGCTTCAAGCAGGCGTAAGGATTTGACACTGCAGCGTCGGAAAACTGATTCAGTGAAATCTTGTAGATTTCACTGCGTCAGTTTTACAGGGCTTTCCTGCGAGGGAACGCCCACCCTGCGACAGAACGCCCACATGAAACCTGACGCAGGTTTCATGTGGCGCAGGGCTTTACAACGTGACGCATCTGCCTAGATGCGTGACGTTGTAAATCGGTTGCAGGGAAGCACCACGTTTCCGCGCCGTTGCGTCACGCAACAGCGGCATAAACGTGGCGCAAGTCCGACATAAATCTGCCCAAGGGTCTTTTTCATCTCTTTGATGAATCTCTGACTTCACCTCACAAAGGAAAACTGCCCCGGCATCTTGCCATTTTTCCTGCCTCAGTTTGCTCATAGCCCCATCACTGTTCCTGTATTACTTGGTAAAATCGTTGTCTTTCTGTGCCTGTTTCATGCCCTTTTGTACTATTTAAATGTTGTTGCCTCTGTTACCTCTGATGGAGGTTTTTGTTCACATATCCTACCTGTGAACTAATATGTCCAAAGGTTGCTTTTGCCTCATTATTACATCTGGCCCCTCTCATGGTCCCTCACAACATTTCATCCCGCCCCAGAGCTAGCCTTCTACTGAAAATGTCACACCCAAAAATATTTTCATTCAATTTGCAAACGTTGCTGACGCTTTAATACACCTTTCCTGGTTTCCTCACCCTCTCGTTATGCGATTTGTAGCTTAATTCAGGCCTTCTTTTGTTTGCTTGTCTTCGGACTGTCTCCAATCATTGTTTCTGCTTGTCGAACTGAACAATGTACCCCTGTACACTACAGAACCAGACAAAAGAAACCTCTAATGAGGCCAAAAGAACTGAACACAGTGCTTCAATGTGCCTTCCAGACCTGGACTCCGTGTTTGAGACTACATCTACAGGTCTGGACACAAATGAGACCGCTAGATCTAGGCACAGTGCCCAAGATGTTATAATCAGAACTGGGCACAGTGATCCATGCGTGATCATAAGAACTGGGCACAATACTCAACATGCCGCTTCCAGGACTATGCATGGCACTCCTGAGGAAACCTCCTGCAAAGTAAGCAATACTTGATTTAAGGGCACCAGATCTGAACATAAAACTGGTAGGGCCTAAATTACAAACTGCATTTTGTCGTACGTAAAGTAGTACTACAGTAGTATTACGTTCTTACTACAAAATACAATTAACAATCCTACGAGTTTCATACTCCTCGTCCACCTCTCCTCTCTGTTCTGTGAGAAGATCCTCACACGTGTAAGTTTACTATAGTTCTCCTTAATTTCTATTCTTCTTAATCTGTTATCTACCTAGTGTCAAGTGCCCCTTGTGCGATAGTTTGCTTTACAATATTTTTTTTCATCATCACTTCGGGCACATAGATAGCGGAGCAAGTGATTATGAGGGTGTGACGTTGAGGGATTTGTGGTCACGTGAGAATGAGTACATAGGCAAAACCTTTTGGGACAACTGGAGATGAGACAAGTCATTTTAGCATGTGGGTAAAAAAAACATTACTGGGAACTTAGTGGTACACCTGAAAAGCAGGAGGGTTGGGACACTGAGAGTGAGCATCTCTTAGGAATGGGGGCATCTCGACCTGAAGGGTGTGATTATTAGTTTAAGCCATCTGGAGCACAAAGGGAGGTAGCATTGTGAGGCACGGCCCAATTTGTGTTTGATGGCATGCAGGACACAGAAAAGACTGCAGCTGGGGCATTGGCATGGGCCTTCTCCGGTAGAGGGAAGGAAGTCTGGGGGCAGTTCAAGAGCACCACTGTGGCATTAGAAAACTTTGCTGTGATAACTGGGATACGGAAGGAGCAGGAGACAGTGTCATTTAGAGAGGACAATTAGGGTGGGCTAGGGTCAATATAGAAGGAACAGGGCGGGAGGGGATAAGTGGTGCCAATTAAAGGATAAAAAGGGGAATAAACCTGTCCTGTCTCGGCCACAAGAAAAGTGTGATCCTGTATCAGTTTTGAAAAGGCATTTGAGAAGTTGACGTGAAGAACTAGCAAGTGAGTCACAGGGTGGATGTCACTTGAGTGATCTTTTTGTGTAAATTTGGGGTGTCAAGTCTTCAGGAAAATATGGTGCAATGGATTCAGAGGTTATTCCAAGAATAACCCTATCGGGACATGTCTAAAGGTAAGTTAGCCCAAGTACCGCAAGGAGGGATTCATGTGTGGGGGAAATGGGCATGGGGGTGAAGGGAAGAAGAACAAAATACGCTTGCCATCTGACACCAAAGGAGGGGTCCCGCAGTACTCTCACAGGCAATGGTGGTGAAAGACAGCATCTGAATCTGGGTGTAGTCCTAAAGTTAAAAATAGCATAGCAATATTAGGGAATGCATAAAGCAGTATTCATGAATTTGGCTACTATGCAAAGTAACCTTTGGATAAATTAGCAATGATGCGCCCTGTAAGCATATTGATACACTCTGGGACACTGAATGCACCGGCAATTAGTACGCCAACAGGCTCTTCGTCATTAGGTTGATGAGCTGTATTAAATTGCTGATGTCAGATGAAAAACAGAAAATAATCAGTTGCCCAAATGATCTTCTTTGTTTGTAGCCCGTTAAGGTGGCCGAGTATGCTTGCTTTGCTGGCCTTTTGCTCTCTGCTAAATGACTTACTCCTGGGGTTCTTGTGTGCGCCAGTCTTCCACAGTATCCAGTCTCCCTTGTTAAAGCAAGAGTGTGTTACTATTTTTTCTTGTTCTAGTGCACCTTGATGAATTCCTTACAATGAGAAGGTAGTGGCACATAGAAAGTGTGGTTGGTGTGTGGTTGGTGTGTAACAGGAGGAAGAGGTGGGCATCTTGTTCACAACAGGAGTGAGAAGCACAGGAGGCATTTACGGGCCATCATTTTGGAATGACCAGCAAAAGGTGACATATGCTCAAAAGATGGAGAGGGTAGAGGCGAATAAATAATGTAGGCATCTGGGGAAAACCTAATGAGGGCAAAGAGAACAACCTACTGGCATCATGTGGTAGTACCAGGGACATTTAGAATGAACCCATGTGGCTGGAAGGTAAATTATACGTCACCGCCAGGACATGGACTGGTAGCCTGGGCAACTAAGGGCTGCTACAAGGAAAGAGGAGTAGAGAGGTGGCATTGGTGGTACAGGGGGCTGTTTGAGACAGGTGAGAATGTACATACAGAGAGTACATTTAGAGTGCACAGAAAGCACCCATGGTGAGGGGCTACACAGAGATGGCCATGGCCTCAGAGAATAGTAGTAACAAGCACTGAAAAAGGATTGCGGATGTCACTCAGACAGGTCAATTTCGGGTAAGACACAGGAGGCACTGACAGAGGTGGACTGCTGGCAGTTGGTAGTGAGGCATTGAGAGCAGGCACCTGTGGACCAGGATGAAGGGGCACATTGGAGCAGCTATGGCAACAGGTAGTAAAGGGCATTGGGATGGTGGCATTTCAGAAACTTAAGCAACTTGGGTGGTGGGGGTGCAGAAGAGGCATTGCGGAACGTAGAGTGGTACACTTACACAGGTGCGGCCAGTGCAGGTAAGAGCGGCAGGGCGGGGGGACTCGACAGCACACTACAAGGGAAGATTAATTATTTATTCAATTTTTTCCTCATCTTCTTCTTTCAAGTTCACCCCCACCCCGGCTCACCGCTCTTACCTGCACGGTCTGCTCCTGCACTTGCAAGTCAATTGGGGGTGGGACATGATGAGCAGGTATGCATGACATAGTGAGGGGATTCTGTAGGCACACCCGGCAGTTAATTGGGCAAGGACTGCAGATCAGCTGCATGTAGGCAGGGGCGTAGCTTCAGGGGGACCCCCCCAAAATTAATGCATTCTTAGCTTGATAGTGGGGTCTGGAGGCCCTAAATCATGTCTGCTATACCTGTGTCATTTTTTCTTGTCTTCCTGATTTCACTGAGAGGTTTTAACTTGCTCATTTTTTGGATCATAACTCAAATAGATTTAGGCCTGAATTTGCTAAGATTTTACACCATAGTTGCATCACTTTTTGATGCAGCCCGGTGCAAAATAGTTTTTGGTATTTACAAAACCACACAAATGTCAATTTTCTTAGCTTTCTAGGGAAAAGCAACATAACGCATTGTATTGCTTTATTGTTACTTTGCATCAGGTTGGCTTTCCATGGGTGGTGCAAGGGCATTCCTGTGCATCCACCAATGGATTTTGACGCTAACCCATATATACGAAAATTTGGAGACATGGGTTTGTGTCAAAATAGTGTGCCTACCTGAGGCTGGCATAACGAGAAGACATATTTGTATTTCTCCACATTATTTCCCTGTTTGCATGTGTCTGCAGCACACGGATAGCTTATGTGAAGGAAGGTATCATTTCTCTACAAAAAATATCCTGACCCTTAAAAGACAACCTTGCATTATGGTGCAGGGGTGCTTTCATTGGCGCTCATTACCCTAAAGGGTTTAAGCACATGGAGAGAACAGAACTGCACAATTTCCTTGAATATATGGCACAGTTCTGCTCTCTTCAGTTGATACAAGGCAGCACAGCAGCATTTTGGAAATATGCCACTTTGTGACCAGTTTGTCAAAAAAGTACACCTTGAATAGATGCAAATTTACTACTTTTTAGAATTTACAAAATATTGGCAGTAGCAGGCTTGGAATGCTATGCCAATCTCTGGTTTCCAGGCATAGTACTGGCAATAAAGCACCCAAAATGTAATAGGACAAATGCTGACAAATAGCCTAACCACTAGCAATTCCTCTAAGTATCATTCCAAACCATTGTTGGTTGCCCACTGTTGTGCCACTCTCTAGAAAGAGGGACTGATTTAGGATTTGTAGATACAGTAAATGCAGAGGACTTTACTGCCATTGCTCTGCCAGCTTATTTTAGAGATATCCGCTGGACGTCTGTGACAGACATCTCTATACATTGGCAGGAATTGCCGTCATGGTGGGTTCCTGTCAGTGTTGGAAAACTTCAGCGTGTAGAACCCTTAAACATGATGGCTAGGCATCAAACCTTTAAAAAGATTTTTTTGTTTTCTATAAGAAAACTCCTCAAGCTGAAAAATAAAACACTAATGACACCCCCACCAATTTTCTCCCATGTTGTGGGGACAGTTTTCTTTTTTTTTTACTGTCCCTCACTGCTAGGCTATACCTGGCTGTGATGGACAGTAAATAAAGAAAAAGCCATATGACCGTCCTCTGTAAATAGGGTGGATGGTCCAATGGCTTACTTCCAATAGTACCTGTTCTGTCATGCCATCTTAGGAAGGTTTATACTGACAGAGTCAATTTGACTCCACCTGAATAAAACTTGTGGCCTGCCAGACTCAACATCGGATGGGCAAACCTTGAGATTGTTGGAGAGGGTACTCCGTCGCCTTTGCAATAGAGTTGTCAAACATTAAATCATCCCCAGAGGACCACCTAATGCAAATCAGTATTGACCCTGCTCCTCATGAGAACAGTCCATCCCAAACCTTGGTCACTCATACATCCACCCTGTGGTCCAATTTATTTAGTTGAGAAATTTGAGATTCCCACCCCCTAAATTTCATTAACTAAGCTATGCCCTGCATGTAGGGCACAGCATGAGGGATTTCATAGGAATAAAGGGTGGCGGGAACACCAGACCTTGGCCAGTTTAGGCTAGGTTTTCTCTTTTTTTTTTTAGGAAACACTGGCCATTGAAGACTAGCAGACATGGGCACTGAGATACAGTGTATGTATTCTTATGTTGTACAAATTTAAATGGAATCATATAAACAAACTTTTTCTATTAGAATAATGTATTTCATAAACTATACATTATTTACATATTCAAAAGTACACTCAAAATATCTTAATTTATTAAAGTAATATACAATGTATTTAATACGCAAAACATGAGTAACAGGATCTATACTTTTATCAAGAAAGAGACAATTTACCCAGGGCAAAGGGAGCATTTAATTTGAATAGAATTTTAAGACTGAACAAACAGAGCACGTCCAGTGTCGGCTCTCATAGGGCGTGCTTTGAGGCGGTGAGGAGGGTCGGGGGAGGGGCAGGATGGGGGAGTAGTAAACTCAGACATACAGCGGAACGGAGGAAAGTAATTATTCATTTCCTCCATTCCGTTGTTTTTCTGAGTTTACTACCCCCACACCCTGCCCCTCACCGCCCCGCAGCACGACCTAGCCGAGCCGCCACTGACCATGTCTCCTATGAACTAGAACACAAGCACCCAAGAGTTGTCTTGATCTTCTTGAACCTTGCCGAGGAGATTACGCTTGAGTCCTACAACACACTGATCCATACTTGGGTAAATAGCCTTCGGCAAATTCAGATAACTTCGTTCTTTTTATGATAGTTCCAAATTTCCTAAATTGCTCGGGCTCTGCGCCATAATTAGAACTCCCCCCACATCCAGAGAACAAACTCAGTGGCATATTTAGGACTTTTATGGCCCAGGGCAGCAAAGCAACTCACTTTGCTGTGCTGCATTGTGTCACAGGGATATGGGAGGTATGCGCCTTATTTATTCAATATGGCACATTCCTTTGCTTCTCATTGTCTGGTGCGGTTTTGGCAGCCTAGCACCAACGCTGTCACCCTTGCACCATGGTGCAAGAGTGCCTGTGCTGTAGACAGTATTGTTTTTGTGCAGGTAGGTGCACTTTTCAGCACAAAAACAATCCAGAGAGGCTTTTTCCTCTTTCTATGTGTGTTGCAGAATGCAGTACACTTCAGAAAGACTCCAGGCTGATCTTCTATTTTAACTTGGAGATGGGGCAGAACCTGATGCCACGGAGTAGTCCTGCTTCCCCTCTTGGCTCTGAACAACAGCTTAGTCATTAAAAAAACAACGAAGATCTGCATTTACAGAAACCTTGATGAGTATTTTTGTAAACATGTTTAAAAATGTCAAGGCTCTAGAATCATAAGAGGCAACAGCTAACTGATGTAGGAGCAATTCGCACAAAACTGAGACATATAAAACAATTTCTGATGTATTTAAATGCCAATAATTGTCGAACTATCTGCCCAAGATAGCACATAAACCTTGATTTGATGTAATTTGTGAAAAATAAGGTGTTTTGTATAGCCAGTACCTAATTTACTGAAACTGAGACTGCAATTCAATATTTGTTTTTACATTATGCTTATTCTGTTGAAAGAATACACCGACAATCACATAAATACATATTTTTCTCTGTATATAGAGGTTAAACAAAGGACACCTGTGGGACTGCCCTATGAGATATATTGGATTCCTTCAGCCAAGACACTAACATGCACTGATACAACTGCAGTTTGGGCAGGAAATCTTCAGTTTCAGTTGGATTTTCTATTATGAAGAACATGAGGTCAAAAAATTCGACATAACATCTGTGGATGGCCACATATCTTCGGGTGGTTGATGTGAATCACCTGAGTCCGAGGAAGTTTCCATAAAGGATTGAAAGAGTAATCTGGGAAAGTAATAATGAAATCCCAGGATGAATAACAATCTATTTATATCTGGGATTTGCTTAGAATGATTGAAAAACGTTGCAATAGTAACTAACTGGAGAAATATGGATTTCGTGCTTATCAATTTTACAGAATAGGGGTAATTGCTGTGCTAATACCTTTTGGTCCCAAGCTCATTTAACAATTACTGTAGACCTCGAGACACATGCCGCTTGCCCCTTAGCATGGTATTATTGAACGCTGCTTCACTAAGAAATAATAGAGTTTCTCATATCTAAAAAAAATCCTTAATAGAACCAGAGAGAATAACACAGCGTGGGATCTTTAATTTAATTAGCGGGATACAAGAAATCAATGAGGAACACATATGGCTTGTGATATAATGAACTGAGTTCATTCTGTGTGGCCAATTTCCTTTTTTACATGTTCAATTAATTATAGCAGGCCAGTCCTTTGCTGATAGTATGGATTCAAGTTACACAAAACCCTATACATTTAAAGTTTTATTTTACGTAACATTTCTACAAATGATTAATATATGAATATCAAACAAGGACATATTGAGTGGTGTAGAGTGGTCTATAGTGGAGTGATGTAGATTGGAGTGGCAAAGAGTGCAGTGAGATAGAGTGGAGTAGTGCAGAGTGGAGTGGAGTAGAATGGAGTGGTGTCGACTGCAGATGGATCAAGCCCTGATCTTTGGACTGGGTAAGAGTGGTCTGCTTAATTCAGGCACTCTGTTCATCACCACCCCCTTTTCTGAATCATTTTGTCCACCATAAGCGTGGAAGGGTATACTCAGATGTGAGTCCCTTGCTCATTGCACCATCAGGATTCAAGCAAGCCGGGCCGATGACGCCTGAAATGGCAGAAACCGGTCCCCGGAAGCTTGTTTCCTTCCCAGTATAAGAATTGGCTTGGTAGTTTGGTTTGCCCTGTTCCCATCATGCACTGGGACAGGAACAGACTAATTTGCATATAGCCAAGTTCTGAGCTGGGATGGTGCAGTGAGCTAAAAAACGGTGATGGATCAAGCCCTGATCTTTGGACTGGGTAAGAGTGGTCTGCTTAATTCAGGCACTCTGTTCATCACCACCCCCTTTTCTGTACAATAGAGTGGAGCAGAGTGAGGTAGAGTGGAGTGGTGCAGAGTAGAGTGGCGTAGAGTGCAATAGCAGAGTGTAGAGAACTTTTACCACGCAGTGCCTTTACGACGCAACTATTACAACACAAGTCATTACAACGCATTGCGCTGGGGGGCGCTCTAGGATAGGGAATAGATTTAATTTACTATCCAACACCTTCCCTACTATCCACGGGGACTGAAGTTGGAATAGTAAATTAAACTATTCACTATCCAGCACCCCAAAGCGCTATGCGTTGTAACAGCATGCGTTGTAAAAACTGCGTTGTAAAGGCATCCGTGGTAAAAGCATGCGTTGTAATGTCATACATCCAGTATAGAGTGTTGCAGAATAGAGTGGCACAGAGTGCAGTGAAGTAGAGTGGTGCAGCATGGAGTAGAATGGCATAGAGTGGAGTGGCATAAATGGAGTGGTATAGAGTGCAGTGATGTAGAGTATACTAGAGTGGCATTGAGGGCAGTGGTATAGAATTGTGGAGAGTAGAGTAAACTGGTGTTGAGTAGAGTGGTGCAGAATAGAGTGGAGTGGTGGAGAGTGCAGTGGCGTATAGTGGAGTGGTGTAGGGTGATTTGGCATACAGTGTATTGGCGTAGAGTGGAGTGGTGCAGAATAGAGTAGCATAGAGTTCATTGGTGTAGAGTATAGTGTGCAGAGAGGAGTAGTGCATAGAAGAGTAGAGTAGTGCATAGAAGAGTAGAGTGCCATAGAGTGCAAAGGCATAGAGTGGTGTTTAATGGCATAGACTGCAATGGTGTAGAATGGAGTGTAGAGTAGAGTAGATTGGCAAAGAGAGCAGTGGCGTAGAGTGTAGTGGTCTACTGGAATGCAGTCAAAGGCCTACCGTAGAGCCTCAAGTCATGCTGTAGAGCTCCTTAGTTGATGTACAAAAGCCACTCTCATGGGTTTGTCAATGTTTCACAGAGGCACTGCACTAGTGAGCACTGTATTCTGGAGAAAGTAGAATGCACAAAAACAATGTTTTACTCAGTAGGGGACAAGAAATATTGTTGCAGTGTTCTTTATTTGGAAAGCATGCAGAATCACGGTCACCTATTCACTGTCATAAGTGAGCAGATTTGCTTACAATGTTGGGCAGGGGAGTGAGAAGGGAAAAGAAGCAGCATTGAAGGGAGTATGGAGGGAATAGAAGCTGCATGCACGGTAATATAGGAGACGGAATGAAAACACAAGCCCTCATATGGAGTGATTAAACCCAAACAAATGTGTGCTCTAAAAAAAAGGAGCAATGGAAGGACATAAGTCCATGCTCCAGGGAAGGGACATGCACTAGAAAAGGACTTGACCCATGCATGCAATGACAAACAACAGCGAAGCAAATGAGAGTCTCGCTAAATCTAACCAATGGTAAGCAGTGGCTGGGCTGTAAGCCCACTGTTTGTAAACAAAATGTCTCAGAGCCAGCGCATGTACTGTGCAGGCAAATCCTATAAATGATAAGCGTTCAACACCAATCTTGAGCCTTTCTCTTTTGAAATTCTAAGACTGATTATTTCTTCTGCTTCAAAACATAGTCCGACTTTCTCCTTTAGCTGCGTGTTCCAATCGCCACATTACTTCATTTCTGAAATGCAAACCAAATAATCAGTTAGGTGGGTTGATCATTTGGATACAAATGAATCTAAACATTACCATAGAATCCTTGCATACTGCCTCACAAGGTATCTTAGGGTTAAAACTGAAATTTCCAAACATGACACAGACATATCTCTTTAACATATATATTTAAGACTGAGGGAGCACTCAAAAGAAGCACCAGGTATCCAGCAGTTTGAGGAAGTCTTCTTAGGAGTGGTTCTTGGGGGGGATGATTTTAATTGTTGCTATGAACCAATGACAGGAATAGATACGATCTTCCAGGAGGAAGACCTGGTCTGGGGGATTCCCCTCCTTGCCACAAATAAAAAGGTGGTGTGTTCCACCTCAACAATGCAAATACTCCACATTATTATAGAAAGAGGCCTAAGGGCATGTAATGGATGATTCCCTTCAGATATTGAATGCTCGAATACCTTTTCCAGAGAAAAGGCTGCATCCCGTATTGATTATGTGATGATAAGCATAGCACATTGGGCTCACATACAGGACTTTAAGGTAGACAAAAGAGGTGAGAGTGATCACTTCCCACTATGCTTAGATTTGTCAGAGAGTGGGATGGGAGGACACTGCTTTAGCCATAGCTAGTATTAAGTCAGCAAAGGTGCCTGGCCCAGATAAGATTCCAGGGGACCTTCTGAAACATGCCCCATATATATGGGTACCATATGTGAATTCTCTGTGTAATGGAGTAGCCAAGGGGGAGCCCATTCCAGAAGTCTGGAAGGGGGCGGAGATAGTCCCTATTTAGAAAAAGGGCAGCAGGTATGATCCCGTAAATTACAGGCCCATAAGCCTGATATACATTCTGCAAAAATTGTTTGCTAAACAAATGTTGGCCAAGCTAAATGATTGGATGAGGGAGAATGATATACTCTCATCTTGCCAGGCTGGTTTTAGATGAAGAATAAGTACAATCTATCAAGTTTTTAGACTCTTAATTCTAGCCTGGAAGTATACAAAGCTAAAACGTGGACATTTATATATTGCTTTCATTGATTTGAAAGCAGCATTTGATTCTATTTCAAGAGATCTTTTATGGAAAACCTTACACCAACAGGAAGTGCCAGAGGAGATTTTAAACCAAATTGTAAGGCTTCATGAGGGTAACTTCGCCAAGGTACGCTGGGGCACATGACAGATGAGATCCCAATCAGGAGGGACGTGTGCCAGGGTTGTGTCCTGGACAACTCTGTAACTGCTATACGTGATGATATAGTCCTGTATATGCAATCATCCTCCCATGATTCACCTAAGCTCGGTGGTACTCATATCTGTACCGTAACATTTGTGGATGACACAATCTTATAGTCCCAAACACCAAGGGGGTTACAAAACTTACTCTATAGCCTTAATATTTATTGTAAACTAAAGGGCCTTGTGATAAACCCTAACAAAACCAAATGCATGGCTATTAGACCCCATTAAAAGCTTCAGAAACAGAATAGCTTTGAATGGGGTGCACTTGGACAATGTTTTCAACTTTGTATATTTAGGCGTTATGCTCGACTCAAAGCTTTCATGGAAGCCACAAATAAATAAATCGAAGACCATTTAAATGTAAAGTTCCATCACCATTGCAAAGAAACAATATTCAATGGTGTCAAAGGCCATTACCCCCAATCTGGAAGTATATAAATCTAGAGCCCAAGCCGCCACCCTCTTTGGATCAGACTTATGGGAGGTGAAAACCTACAGCCTTTAATTGTTGGGGAAAATAAAATCTTGAGAATGTTTACGTCCCTCCCCCAAAATACCCCAATGATCCCGTTAACATACGATATTGGTATAAAAAGGCTGGAACACTTAGCTTTATGGAGGTAATTGTCCTATTGGGTCAGAATCTGACTACTGTGGAATTAGAAACTTACAGGCAGACCTTGAGTGAGCTATCGGAATTGGATGTTCATGTCACTTTTTCTTGGTTGGCCCATATTCAAAATTGGATCCTTGATTTAGGTCTGAGCAGGCATTGGGTATACCTGAGCCTATTGATACCTGAATCAAATACAAAGAGATCAAGCACATTTATTGGAATTTTATCTTGCGCAAAGTCACTTTAAACTGCGAGTCAGGGAGACTTACTACACAATTTTTGCCTTTTAAAACAAACCCTAGCTTTGAGCCATTTTTAGATGAAATTGAACCTCAACTAGCAAAGACACTCTATCTGAAATTTAGATATGAGATCCTTCAGCTAAATGTCTTTACAGCTAAATGGGCGATGTCTCAAATGAAGGCAAGGGAACCTAAGTGTACATTATGTCCATTAGGCGTAAACGAAGGCATCGAAAACGTTTTATTTTTCTGCACAGCATATGTAACTCCTATAAGAAAATGGATTAAGCCGCTATGTAAATGTTTGAACATCAGGAGTTACTTGGAGATGTTGAGAATACTAAAATCAGATGGCTCTCAACCTATTGTATTTGGCGTTAGTAGATTCTTACTGGATGCCAGCTATATAAGGAAAAAGAAAGGGCAAACATTTTAATGTAAATATATTATACTCACCTTGTACTGCTTGTCTATTAATATATACTGTGAATTAATGGTCCAGCTTATGTCCAGATAAAGGAAAAACAGTAAGAACGCGTTTCATTGCTATTTAGTGAAGATTTTAATTATTTTAATTTTAATTAACTTTAGTGTTGGCAGGGGCTAACTGAGTAGGTATTTGCACCTTACACTTATAACATTTTAAGACGAACTCCGCTCCTCAGTACTGTGCCAAAATGGGAATCTTAAATTGTATACATTTTTTGTACCTTATTCCTTAGTGAAAATTGCTCCTACTTGTACCTGATGGCATTTGTATTGCAATGTTTTTTAAAGATTTGTCCAAAATGCTTTAATGATTCTTTGAATCGAATAAAGAGATTTTGAATTGAAATAATCATTTCCTACACCAGAACTCTTTACTTAATCCATTTACTGTAAAGCCGTTCTCAATTTCAATTAAGTTATTTAAATTAGAGAATTTGCTGCATTCTAGATTTAAAATCTTACTTCACTAAAACTCCACCAATGTTCTCTCAAATTAAACTTCATATCTCTTTTTTAGTTAATAAAAACTCCAGTTAGGATTCTGCGTGTTGAATAAAATCAAGCTCCTCCTGTCATAACATTGGAAAATCACCATTATATGTCAAAACCTAAAGCAAATGGCATTATGCATGTTCAAAGCAATTTCAAAACAACCTTTAATACATATTTCACTGGCTTTAAATACAATTTTGTGAAGTTGGTAGCATTTAGCCAGTTGTCAGCTTTCAATTTTTGTCCACCCTTCCTCCTGCCATAGCAAATCTCTGTTACATTGCCATGGAACAAATTAGCTGAAAATGCAAACATGTCTAAACCTGCTTCCTCCTTCATATAGTTTGCCAAAGTTGATGTGAAGGCAGCTGCAAAAAGGACTTCTATTAGAAATCAACAAATGCTCTACCCCAGGCAGATGCACCGTGTGCCTTCTGCTGTCATGCTCCTCCAAAGATATCACCACAAACAACTTCAGAAATCCATCATACAGGGGCAAAGAAACCTGATTAAGCAAAATTGCCAATTTCATACAAAGCTGCTTAGTGTACATAACATTGTAAACTAATAGAGTTCTGCCCACAGCTTTACCCTCCTGCAATTTATGTTTTACCAAAACTTTAGACATACGTTAATTTATAAACCTTTAACTCATATAAAAAAACTACTAGACAAATCTACTGGGGTTGGAATGCAGGAAACAATAACACATGATCGAAATTGCGTGATATCTGGGATCCACAGGGTCTATTACCCTTCAATAAGTTACAGAACCAGTCCAAACACACAGCAAATCAACACATCCAATATATCCAGATCCACCATGAAATTATGGGATACAGAGACCTATTGCACAAAGTTGCTGACAAAATACGGCTGGGGCCCATAATTTATTTTGGAATCCAGGTTACTGCCAGAACGTGTGCATCTTTGAAGACCTTGTCCTGGTACGCTATTAAAATTGATCAACAATGTAGTGTATCTAATATCGGAGGTGGGAGGTATCTCATTTACCATCAATCCCTTAAAATACACAATTTCATTGCACTGCAAACAGTTTGAGGGAACATACACAATAACCATTTGCTTTAGAATCAACTTTGCTGTCTCTATTTCTTTACTGCTCTCTTCATCTCTTCAGACAGGTCTGAGTTTTGAACTCATCAATGTACCTTTGCTTCAGTATGCTAATGAAATCTGGCAGATCAAAACTTTAGATGACCTAAGCTGTTGGTTTATGTTTTATGGATCTTCATTGTAAATGTACCATGGCCTCATCTTTCCATGTTTTGACCCAATTACTTCCTCCATTACTGAGTGGAAGCATGCAAACAAGATTAAATATTCCTGAGTGACTATTTAGGAATTGTCTACCGCCTCACATTTTACCAAATCCCACATTTAAACTGTATAAACTACTAGTAATATTTCCTCAGTGTTCAGAGTGTACTGTTTTATTATGTTTATGTTACTTTCTGGATGGCCTCAGTCAAATACCAGGAATTGTTTTGTTTCTCAATTGAACTGTGCTTGTTGTTTTTCAAAGATAGCAAGTTATCATAATTTGTTTTCTGCTCCTCATAAAAGTAATTGTGATATAAAGGAGTAGATCATGCCAGTTGCATGCTGAGAGCAGAACTCAAATTAGTAACTATCAAAGAAGCCATTTGTTGATCAATAATATTTTATATGTCATTTTGCAATCAGACCTTTTGCATAAAAGACTTCTTATGGGAGGGCTTTTCCTGGCTGTGGGACTCTATCTTGAGATATGGTGTAGTTTGGGCAGTTGTACCTGCATTTTGGGTGGA
Source organism: Lissotriton helveticus (assembly GCF_964261635.1). Classification (NCBI taxonomy): domain Eukaryota; kingdom Metazoa; phylum Chordata; class Amphibia; order Caudata; family Salamandridae; genus Lissotriton; species Lissotriton helveticus. The sequence continues at coordinate 2,026,830,440 of NC_136061.1, forward strand.
GGTGCCAATAAGTAGAAGTAACCAGTGTCTAGGTTATGCTGGTAATCCTGTGAATGGTCAGGTATCCTCAAGACAAGGGCTGCTTCTAAGCCAAGCAGACAAGCAGTTCTATGTATTTATGGTTCGATGTAAAAGCTTAGAGTGAGACTCTGGTGCAGACAATCATGTCATTATTGAAGTACCTCTATTGCATACACCTCACAATGGCTGGTATTAGGGTGGAATCGACTCAGAATCGAGAGCCGGGTGGGCCGCCATCTTGGGGGGGAAGTCGGTCAGCGGACTAGGCTTTCCCTAATTGAGACATAAATTGGCATTCTGGCGTGGGCGCGCAGCAGGAGCGCCTAAGGCAAACCCTTCTGTGTCCGTCCATGCTCGGCCCGTGTTCAGAGCCAGGACCCCTGGTAGTTTTAGATCAGGTAAGGCACATACTTATAGTTATGGCAGACTGACCGTGCTAAAACTGAAGGGAGGAGACAAAATGAGGGAGTGCATCTGCCTGTCGGGAGATGCATTACCGGCATCCCTCCTAGGAGCCTGCCCTAACTGTAAAACCCCTATACCTAAGATTTTAGATTTGCCCATTTGCACAAGTAAAAAGAGGACAGGGCTAGTCGGCAATGAGATGCAGGTATTTAAATGATTATTGATCAATACCGGATCCTTGGTTAAACATAGCCTTGATTGTGCAAGGCTCATTGAGGAGAAGAACATAAAAAAGGCCTTCCTCACGGAGGCTTGGAAAGATGATTCATTGGGTCCGGGTATAGTGAAAGCTACCCCACCAGGGTTCTTATGCAATCCGTGGGAAAGCCTGGGATCTCTTAAGATCTTTTCTGATGGACAGAAGACAAATTGTTGCACTGGGAGACTACCACTCAAACCTTTTGCACTGCCCTGTTGGGTTCCACAGGGGTCTTCTCTCAGTCCAACGCTTTTGAATGTTTATGTTTGCTCACTAGCCCCCATCATTAGTGCATTCGGATTCGGCCTCACCTCCTACGTCGATGACACCCAAATTGTGGTGTTTCTGTCACAAGGGAAGAAGGTGGGAATTGAAGGACGCTTACAGGACTGCATGTTGGCAGTAGGAGGCTGAATGGCGGAGAACTGTCTAAAACGTAACACAGGTAAAACTGAGATAATATTGTTTTGCAATAATTCCAATTTCTGGACACCAAATTGGTGCACGGTTTCGATGGGTACTCTCTCGGTTCTGTCAAAAAAGGTTAAAAACCTGAGCATAATAGTGGACGAAAACCTCAACTTTGGTTTACAAGTAGACTCAGTGACCTCAAAAACAAGGTACGTGATGAGAATGAACGGGAAAATACTGCCATTTTTGCCCTCAGGGAGTTGGCAAACAGTAGTCACGGCTCTTGTAATGCCAAGACTAGACTACTGTAATAGTCTTTATTTAAATGTTCAACAAAGATTTCTAAACACACTGCAAGTGTTGAAGAATGCTGCAGCCAGATTGCTTACGGGTACCTCCAGATTCTCTCCGATTTCTACGGAAATCAAAAAACTGCACTGGCTTCCAGTTAAGAGTCAGGTTCATTTTAAGGCCCTGTGCATGGTTTTTAAAGCACTTCAAGGTATAGGACCAGACTATTTAAAACAGCAGTTCCAGTGGTATATCCCGGAAAGAACCTTGAGGTCAACTGGGGCCAAGCTGGTGCGAGCGCCACGCACACAAAAAGCTCGATGGGGTGGCAGGAACTTTGTCCACGGTGCAGAAAAAGCCTGGAACGAGCTGCTGTTCCATCTAAGAAATGCAACAGATCTTTTGGCCTTTAGGAAGGGCTTAAAAACTTGGTTGTTCTCCAAATAAATGTATTTTTAACAAATACACTTTCTCACCTTCGGCCAGTAGGAGACCTAGATAGCGCCAGGACACCTCCGGGTAATCGACCCGCTTTAAAAATGTCACTAACATAACATAACATAACATGATTGGATGTTTGAAAATCCCCAAATCCCTTCAGTATTCTTCAGATAGAACTACCTTCCATGCGTTCACTCTAAAAAATAAACACAGGAAGTCCAACGCTGTGAAACAATGTATTATTTATGTTTCTTGCATAATTGATATCCAGTTTGCAGTCTGTTTTTTTTCTATTTCAGCTTCAAATGAGCTGCTACAAAGAAAACAAATACACCTACAATGGCTTGTAAGTGGATTGTTACTAAACTATCTGGATCAAACAATTATCTGATTAAAGTTGAAAGATTTAAACATTACTTTTTGGGAATGGGACAATTTAATCTTTTCTATGACATACTCACAAATTTGTTTGCATGGCAGTATTGTTTGTTTACATATATGATCAACAATGTACCAATATTTATATTCATATATGGATGTTGTTTGACAGTGGTTTGGAACATCCTGTTGCTTTGAGTATGCTTTCTAATTTTCATGGTTCACGTTGGCCTGTAAACCATGGTATCAAGGTTGTACGTTTGCAAATTTCCAAGAAGCGCAAACTTGTTTTCAAACCTGGATGTTTGAAGCAGGAATTGTGAAGAATAATGAGCCTCATATTGTGGGATGTCTTGCAATTCCTCCAAGAGAAGCTCCACTCACCTGCTCATTAGATATGTTTTTTGCCAGTATTAAAATCATGTTGTGTGTGGTTATGTTCCCAAACTTAAATTGAGAAAAACACACACACACACACACATATATTTATATATATATTATTATTATTATTTTTTTACAATATCCAAAGGTTAGAGGGACGTTATAGCAATTCAGCAGTTATAGTTACAGTTATAATTACATGAGCTAACTATAACTTACATCCCCACATACACTGCCTATGATCTCACATTTTACATCACTTATGACATCGACAGTGACATCACTGATGACATCACGGATGACATCATCCACAGACCCACTCATACACCAATTCACACACCCACACATCCTCATAAAAAAAACTCAAATATCTACACTACCGCTCAGATACTCATTGACAGACCCACACGACTACTAACACATCCACGCATTCACCCTTACAGAAACTGACACAACCACTCACTGACCCATGTTGCTACTCACTTCAGCCACTCACACACCCATGGAACCACTTATATACCCATTCATATATCCATATAACCACTCACACCCCCTTACAGCCACTCACACACACTCTCTCACCCTTACACCCACTGACACTGACACTCACTCTCCCATACAGCCACTCACACACCCACCCCAACACTCAAACAGCTACTCGCACACCCACTCTCACACCTATGTGTAGGTCTGAGTGTATCTAAGAGTGACTGAATGGGCGTGGTTGTCTAAGTGTCTGTGTGGGTGTGTAAGTAGTTATATGAGTGACTGGGCCAGAACGGAACCTCAACTGCCCCTTTATCCAACAAGACACCATGTCTACCCAACCTGAGTGTGTTGTACTGCTTAATACATTTAAATTTGCCTAATAAGATGAATACCCTATAGAGAAGACAATGAGAGTATAAAGAGGTAAATGTTTATAAAACAAGTGTACTTACTCTTAACTATAAATATTAAGTGCTTCTTTCTTTGTTGAAGATATCCTCATATTGTTTAACATCAATACAACATCATAAAAACTCCTGAAATTGAACTTGGGACACCTCTTTGTAAGTTGTCAGTTATTCTGGCAAAACATGGAAAGACCCATCCACCAATGATTTCAGAGTATTTTTTATTCTGCAATTCCTATAAAAACATACTTTGTTTACATATGTCAAGTCTAGCAAGTTAAGATTATTTCTTAATTACAGGGATATTGTTTGTTGATTGGAAGAGATGTCCCTAGTTGCTTCTTTTTTAGTGTTAGCAACTCCGTCACGAAATGTCCCAATACGTGTATTCTGCTACCATGGTAAGTCGCAAAACCAGCGTGTTTTTGATAGTGTTAGAAAGATATATATATATATATATATATATATATATATATATATATATATATAGAGCATGTAAAAGGATAATTGAAGTAAGTGAACAGCTACACTAAAAAAGAATCTTTTAAAGTATATAGAAAAAAAAATTCTAAAACTTAGTCTTAGCTTTATTTCCGGATTAAGGATGAATTCTCAACGTGATCACGACGGTGTGGCGAGTCCCTTGTGACAAAGAAACAATTGGGTGCCGCGTCGCTGCAGAGGCTATTGACCATTCTTTCCTCTCTGCCTTGAACGCTGGGGGCTGCGAGGTGCTCGCTGTCTGTGGCTGGCATGGAGGGCACTGGCCGCTTGGGAGACAGGCCTGAACATCTGAGGGACTCAAAGTCCCAGGAGTCCGCTGGCTGCCCACACACCTGGTTCCCTTCCTGAGCACTGCCCACCAACTGTTGCCGCCTCTTAACCAATTGCCACACCCGCTGCTCGGGAGCGTCCCGGGAGAAGCCCGGGACAAGGGCGGGACCGTCTGTGGCCGTCCGTGGTCGGCAGCGGCTAGGCCAGGCCACCCCTAAGCCCTAAGTGAGGTGAGTGTATATCTGCACTATGGGGAAACGTACAGTTATCACATCTGCTCAGGTCCCCAAGAGTTGTTCCATCATCTACTCCTCCTTTTAAAGCATGCTTGAAAACGCCTTTAATATGGTTACTTCAGAGATCGAAAATACTGAAAGGAGACTTTCTATGGGCCAATTAGCACCTCATCTAAATATGTCTGATGGCTCAGCGAATGGCGGATCTATAGCACCTTTGCCGTTATCACCGAGCATAATAATTGTCAAACCCATTCATCATGATAAATTACCTGTGGGCTCGGTGACTGATAAAAACGTAACTGCCATTCCTGATTCTCAGCAGGACACTCAAGCTAATATCGGCACCCCCAACCCGGCCTCAAATATAAAGATTGCAGGGGAGAAAAGGAAGAGAGGCTCTTCAAAAATGACTATTAATAAGAGGAACCAACCCCCCGCAATAAAACTCAACCAACTTTGCAGAGTATGTGGTCACGAGAAAAAACTGTAACAAGCGTGGTGTCAGTCAGTACGACTATGCAACCAGATGACAGCACTGTAGACCTAACCTCAACGGGAGCTGGACCTAATTCCATTTGTACACAAACCGAGCCAACATCCGTAAATGGAACACAAGGAAGGCTAAATGGAAATTTAATCGACACCATAGTGGACTCAACTTTTAATCAATTGAAAAGTCTGGTGGATAATCAGTTTAATCTTATTTTTAAACGTTTGGATAGATTGGAAAGCCTGTTAAAGAAAGAAGATGCGAAAAGAAAAGGGGTCACCATTATTGATCAAATTAGGGGTGAACGGCTTTTGAAAGACATGGAGGCTGCTAACAGGGGCATCGTGGGGGAGGCGGTAACCGTATTATATCTGGCACTAACAATGTATGTGAAAAATGTGATGGCAATAAGAATAGCCTGTCTTCTCATTTTACGCCCAGTACTATGGTTGGCACGTCGCCTCTGCCAGCGGTGTCCGAGGTTGATAGGCCCCCATGTCACACTTTATCGCATACAGTAACCCCACCTGCTTTGTCTGTGTAAGCCCCCACAAAATCGGCGCTAGACCCAAACAATAAGCCTATATCTGTTATACGGGCTAAAAAACATGCTGAGGCCGTCCTTCATTTGCCGCCAGAAGCATGCCCTTATGTTATCATTTTAGCTGGAGTACCCCCTTTGAAAGAAGACCAAAGTGAGTCTTGGGACCAACTTAAAAACAAGTGCATTGACTGGTTATCTAGGTACAAGGGGATGGGTATGGAAATTACTAATGAAATCTTGATGGTGCGTCGAGTGGGATGGGTAGGACCTTCAGTTAAGAACATCGTGGGCGACTGTATAGTTGTGAACTTTAGGCATACTTCCCTGGTGAAATATATATTAAAAGGTAATACCCACCACTTTAGCTCCCCAACCGTCATAACCTCATTACCACTAGGTTTCTTTTATAGACCGTCCCAGAGAGTTTACAATCCAGCTACCTTAACATGTTCTGCACACAACCGGTTCGGTGCTCTGTCTGACTTAGAGAGACAGGACTGACTACCGAGAGAACTCTTGAATATTGTAGAATGGCCCCAGGATGTACAAATGGCTAATCAGGCTGTGATCAAACCTAGGTCCACCGGTACCTCTCAAAAAGTTTGCCTGGAAGAATCGTTGCCATCCTGTCCTGTCATTAATGATTTTAGATCTTCAGATCAATATTTAAATATACTTAGCGGGAATATCGCTGGCCTAAAATCAAAAATGAATATGGTGGAGTGGACTAACTTGGTTAGTAATTTTGATATTTTAATGTTTCAAGAAACATGGTGTACTAGTGGCTTGCTTCTTGAGGGATTCTCTTGCTATAAAATTGTATCAGCCCTGAAGTTGGCCGACCTAGCGGGGGTTTATCAACATGGTTAAAGATTACTGCAGGAAGTAATATTAAACCCCTGGAGACAAATGATAGTAACTTCCAGGCAACAATCTATTCTAATGGGATTACGTTATGTTTAATACATTTTTATAATAATGCTTTTACATCACTACCCAATAGGAATTTTATCAACTTATTTGATTTTATTGATAAGATGGTAGACGAACAGAGGTATGGCAAATTGGACGGAATCTGTTTGGGGGCTGATTTTAATGCGCACTTGCACAAAGGAATGGATAACCCTGCCGTTACACCTGTCCAGGTAATTCCGTGCAAAAGAGGGGAAGAACTGCATAATCACCTATCCACTCGGGATTTAACTAACATCATGGACAGAGCCGGTTGCATGTCTGACAAAGGTCCATTGCCTACCTTTAGAGGACGTGGTTGTTCGTCTACCATTGATTATGTTTTTATATCTTCCTCCCTGAGAATTGTTTAGTAAAGGCTGAAGTTTTATGCACTATCTACAGCGACCACAACCCAATCCTGGCAATTATTAAATTTGCTAATAAATTTATAAAACGTAAAGAAGTAGGGGCAAAGAATCTGGTTGCATCGACCGACAAACTTAAAGTGATCTGGAAGGGCATAGATAACAAGGCCCTACTAGCACGTTCTATGAAATCCTATCCCCTACTTGTGGAAACGGGCTTGTCCAGTAGATGCCCAGGCATAGAGATCATTCAGGCCTTTACTGGGTTATGCGCTGGTATTACATAAGAAATTGCCGAACCTGTCAGAAACTCGAATAAAAACCCTGGATGGTTCAATGGCATTTGCTCACGGGCGAACTGAGAACTACGTGAAGCACTAGCTGGGGAACCCAGGGACATGACTCTGGTTAGAGTGCTGAGAGAATGCTATAAAAAAGCAACTAAAATGCGCACAGAGGAGATACTGAAGGAGCGGTGAGATTCTCTGGCATGCGCTGCCGCACTTAAAGATGTAACTGCGTTTTGGGGCGAGGTAAAATCTATGAGGTCCATGGGATCGAACATCACCCTCATAAATTGCAACATAGCTAGTAAGTCCTGGGCGGAGCATTTTTCAAGAATATACACAGCACCAATAATGACTGTTGATAGTTATTGCCCAGTTAACACGGTTGCCATATCTATACCTGAAGTTGAAGATGCCATAAACCAAAGTGCAGGGAATAAAGCGCCATGTCCTGACGGATTATCAATTGATCTCATTAAATCTGAGCCCAATTTCTAGTCCCCCTTATTATGTAATGTTTTTAACAACTTGTCCAACACTACCATCCCAAAAACCTGGTCAACTAGTATCATTGTGCCCATCTTTAAGAAGGGCGATAGACTTAATCCCAGTTGCTATCGCCCTATATCTTTGATAGATAATACTCTGAAGATTTTGGGCAGAGTGGTTTTTAGTAAGATCAGGAACTGGGCGGAGGACAACCAAATTCTAAATTATTGCCAGTTGGGATTTAGGAGTGATGTGGGAACTGTAGAACAGTGTTTGAATCTAAACCTCATACTGGGCAAATATACTATTGCCAAAAAAGTCCCACTATATTTAGGTTTTATGGATTTAAGTTCGGCCTTTGATTTTGTTAATCGCTCACGATTATGGGAGATCCTTTTAAATTATGGGTTGGATGAGGCACTCGTACATTTTTTGGCGCACTTGCACAGAGACCTGAAAGCACGGGTGAGGATAAACAATGAAGGAGAGGTCTCTGGGGTTATTTTAATTGGTAGGGGGGTCAGACAAGGCTGCCCCCTACTTTTTATTTTGTATATAAACAAATTAAACAATTCCCTGTCTAAATCAACATGTGATGTTCCAAAAATTAATGGCAAACTGCTCTCTGTACTCTTATATGCAGACGATGCGGTCCTGATGGGCCGCACACCAAAAGTACTTCGCACTTTAATTACGGGTTTTGTATCTTTCATGGCAGATTTGGATCTGTGTACTAATTTTAAAAAATCATACATAATGTCCTGCGGGCCTAAAAAGCATCGCATTAACCATATAGTGTCAGGAAATGATCTCCTAAAAAGCACTAGCACTTTTCCTTACCTGGGTTTAGTTTTTTCAGACTCAGGATCATGGCAAGCACATGTGGTCCTCGGTAGAAATAAACTCCGTAAGGCAGTTAATTCCATTATCAGCCTTCGACAGCCAAAGCAGGCAGAGGTTGTGATACCGTTACTACAGATTTACAGAGCCCAATGTATACCAACGGCGACTTATGGCGCAGAGGTGTGGGGGTATACAAATTGTAGCGGTATCCAAACCGAAGAAAATAGATTTTGTAGAAAGGTACTAGGGGCCCAAATCTCAGCGCCTACTTTTATATGCCATAAAGAACTAAATCTACATTATGTGGAGGATTTCATTAAATCTCGGCCAGCATTATTCTGGCTAAATATATGGCGAAATCCCGCCGCATTTTTAACACAGGAAATAATCACATATTGCCTTAACTGTGACAGGGCTAGTTGTATACCTTGGCTTGGCGCAATAAAGAAAAGCCTAGCCAGTGTAAAGCTGGAGCATACTTTTTTCTCTCCCATAGTTACAGACGGCATAAATTTAAAAACTGTGAGAGGGGCACTGTATGTCTTATACCGTAAGGAAAGAGGAAATACGGAGCTCCATAAACCGTCAATTATCAGATACATCCCTTTTCTGGTGTCACCAGGCAATAAAAATAATATACCACAAGAATATCTCAGAAAAAACATCGGGAGATGGAATAGGAGTCTGCTTTTTTGTCTAAGGGACGGGAGCTTGGTTTTAATAAAAACTTGGAGAACCTGTCCTGCCCGTGTGGCATCGGCTGTAAACAAACACTGTTACATTTTTAGTTTTACTGCAAATTTTATGTTAGATACACTAAACAGTATTTAATTCCTTATTTTAAGGTACATGCTATTATTGATTACAATTTGGCATTTCATGAAATACTGCAGCTAGGAAGTAATGATATGATTCATAGAGTAAGCTAATTTTTGCAATCTGTGGTACGCTCGCGAGTTTCCATGAATACGCCATAGATTATCAGCCTGATTCATCAAGCTTAATTGCGCTCGCAAAGGGCCAGATTCTGAGAATCTGGCCCTTTGCGAGTGCAATTTTTTAGGTCTCGGCCTATTCCCATTCCGCAGGAATGGAATAGGACGAGTCTATAGCAGTGAAACCAAGACTTAAACTAAGGTCTACCAAAAAGAGGTTTTCCACGAGTGCATGTGCACATGCACGAGCCCGAGCCTTCTGCCTGCCTCCTAGGCAATCTGCTTCTCCGCCCTCCTGGTGTTTCTGGCTTGCTCTTCAAAGGCTCCCCATACCATTTGCTCCTGCCTCCCCGCCCACTGCTTCACACTTCACGGCCGACAGGCCGTGAGCTCGCATTTCTGCCCAGCAGCTTCAAAGGGATCTTCTTTCCCGCCCACTGCTTCACACTTCACGGCCTGGCGGCCGTGACTCGCATTTCTCCTCCCCCCTCCCCACAGCAATGCCAAGAGCTTGTGTTACAGGTTCCTAGAGGCCTTTCAGATTCCCTATCATTCAGCAGCTTGACTTCAAAGGGATTTCATTTCGCGGCCGCGTTTTTTCTGCCCCTGTTAGGCTCGTTTTTTTTGTGCCTTTGCCATCTTCTTTCATCACATATTCACCATCCTGACAAAATGCATCCACAGGCACAGACATTAATGGGTCACCCTCTTTTCGAACCTTTTATCTCCCTCTTAAAACTGTCCATTTGCTTTCAGCTTAAAGGGATCTCTCTCTCTTATACTCATGACTAACTCCCCTCCTCCCCCCCCTCATCGGAAAGTCAACGGATTGTCAACTATGCTGATTGGTGGAGGGAGAGCTCATATTATACTGGCGTGTTTCTATTGCACGCTTTTCACTGTATTTCTTTCAACAAGTGTCCTGCCCATCCGCCCATCCGCAAGCAGCAGACATCCACAAGCGTCAGACATCACCAAGCGTCAGACATCCGCAAGCATCAGACATCCGCAAGCGTCAGACATCCGCAAGCGTCAGACATCCACAAGCGTCAGACATCCACAAGCGTCAGACATCCACAAGCGTCAGACATCCACAAGCGTCAGACATCACCAAGCGTCAGACATCCGCAAGCATCAGACATCCGCAAGCGTCAGACATCTGCAAGCGTCAGACATCCACAAACATCAGGCATCCACAAACATCAGACATCCACAAGCATCAGACATCCACAAGCATCAGACATCCACAAGCATCAGACATCCACAAGCAACAGACATCCACAAGCAACAGACATCCACAAGCGTCAGACATCCACAAGCGTCAGACATCCACAAGCGTTAGGCATGCACAAGCGTCAGGCATGCACAAGCGTCAGGCATGCACAAGCGTCAGGCATCCAAAAGCATCAAGCATCCACAAGCAACAGACATCCAAAAGCATCAGACATCCACAAGCATCAGACATCCACAAGCGTCAGGCATCCAAAAGCATCAAGCATCCACATGCATCAAACATCCACAAGCAACAGACATCCACAAACATCAGGCATCAGACATCCACAAACGTCAGGCATCCACAAGCATCAGACATCCAAAGGCATCAGGCATGCACAAGCGTCAGGCATGCACAAACGTCAGACATCCACAAGCGTCAGACATCCACAAGTGTCACACATCCACAAGTGTCACACATCCACAAGTGTCACACATCCACAAGCAACAGACATCCACAAGCAACAGACATCCACAAGCAACAGACATCCACAAGCGTCCGGCATCCACAAGTGTCCGGCATCCACAAGCGTCCGGCATCCACAAGCATCCGGCATCCACAAGCGTCAGGCATCCACAAGCGTCAGACATCCACAAGCGTCAGACATCCGCAAGCGTCAGACATCCGCAAGCGTCAGACATCACCAAGCGTCAGACATCACCAAGCGTCAGACATCCGCAAGCGTCAGACATCCGCAAGCGTCAGACATCCGCAAGCGTCAGACATCCGCAGGCGTCAGACATCCGCAAGCGTCAGACATCCGCAAGCGCCAGACATCCGCAAGCGTCAGACATCCGCAAGCATCAGGCGTCAGACATCCACAAGCGTCAGGCATCCACAAGTGTCAGACATCCACAAATATCAGGCATCAGACTTTTATTTAAGTATTAATTATTAAAAAAAATTAAAAACCATTGTTATTTGTAATATCAGTCAGTCAATTTCCTTTATTTTCGATAAATTAATATCATATAAAGACGAAAACACAGGCATATGAACATACAAACTATTACATCTAATTTAAGTTAAAAATATACAATCGATTACAATGGGTAAAAATTAGATAAAAAAGTTTTCATAAAAATAGAGCAATGTTTTTCTTAAAATACATTTCATGTCATAAAAAAGGGGAGAGTATACATAAACATAGGGTTTATTTATCACAGATATTCAAGAACGATGGGAATGTGACATTCCTTCTCCTTATTCGATTGGCCGCAATTAAAAAGCTGGCAACATGGAACATTATTTTGGGTGAGCCAAGTTGTTTTAGGTACACTAGTGCCGGTCTGACTTGTACGAATCCTGCCTCTCTGAGAATTGGCAATAAATATTTCCTCCTGCACTCATTAAAATGTTCACAAAACATCATAAAATGTAGAGTATCTTGTGATGAAAAATTGTCACATGAGCAAGGGGCTGCTTGTTCTGGGGAACACCATTTTTGATATACACCCAGTGTATAATGAATTAAGTTCAACCGAAATCTGGTCAACAGAAACCGATGGTATGGTTTATTTACTGTAACCAGGTATGGTTCTGGTCCTATGCAGGTGACCAATGCATAGTTTTCTCTTACCCTGGGTTTTCCCATCTCTATTTCCTCCCGCTCTAAGGAAAACTGCTCCAAAAGGGCTTTTTTTGTTGAGATGATATCTTTATTGGTTATTGTTTCCGGAGAGGTAAATAGACCAATGCCCCCAATTCTCTGAAACCCAGCTCTTATGTATGCCAGCCAAGGAATTTTGTGTGCTTTGTCCAATATCTGGCAATCCTTGATTATTGAATGATTTAGGGGAACCTCATCATTCACCCATATTTTTAGCCAATAAATCAGGGGTGCGATTTTAATCCGATCAGAAATATACCCAAGTCCCAGTTCTGTATGGGTTGAGAAAGTAGGGGTTGATTGAGGAACTGAGAGTACGCTTCTTAAAAATTTGTTCTCTACTAATTGTAGTTTCTCTCCGCTAGTATAACCCCATATTTCGCACCCATGGGTTGCCACCGACAGGCACTTAGATTCATATACTTTCAGGATTGCCTTAATTGGTTTGGCTCCCAATTTTTTACTAAAACCCCTAAGCCCTGAGACTGTTCTCGTGAATGCCACCGTGCGGCTATGATTTTGTGCCCGCCAGGTACCATTCTGATCGAAAACCACCCCCAGATAAGGAAATGTGGGGACCCTGCAAACCATTTCACCGTTGCAGAAGAAGGTTTTTGCTTTGTTCTTCAGTTTACTTCTTCCTACAATAAGTACCTGAGATTTCTTTGCATTTACCTTTAAATCCAGGTTCTGCATGAAGGAACCAAAAGTATTCAACAGTCTTTGTAAGCCTACCCCGGTTTGTGATAGGAGGACCGCGTCGTCCGCGTATAGAAGAACTGGTAAAACCATTTCCCCCACACGCGGGCTATCTGCGAGTACCTCCCCTAGGGTATGTTCTAGGGCGTTTATATAAAGTGTGAACAACAAGGGTGCCATAATGCACCCCTGCCTAACGCCCCTGTCTGACTTGAACTGCTTGGTGCATCTTCCATCTCGATTTACTCTAATTTTGGCCATGAGGTTTGTGTGCAAATCTGCTATGAAATGCACTAAGGGTGCGTCTACCCCCATTTCAAGCAAGATGTTCCAGAGTTTGGATCTGTTTACAAAATCAAATGCAGAGGAGAGGTCCATGAACCCCATGTACATGGACCCCCCCCTGGCCACAGTATACTTGTTAATTAAAAGGTGTAAATTCAGACATTGATCTATGGTACTATGTTTTGATTTAAAACCGTACTGAGTTTTGGACAGGACACCTCTATCAGCTAAGCTATCATTCAATCTGTGCAACAGAACCCGACCCAAAATTTTAACAGAGGAGTCGATCAGTGAAATGGGTCTGTAGCAAATAGGGTCCTGTCTTGAACCCTTCTTAAAAATTGGCACAATTATTGATGTGGCCCATGTACCGGGGATGCTATCCTGCCCTATTGAATTAAAAACATTTGTTAGAACTTTTGCCCACAACTTGGGTGCGGCTCTAAACAGGTCAGCAGGGACCCCGTCCGGGCCAGGGGCTTTGTTTTTGGTCATTTCCCCTATAGATCTTTCAATTTCTGCAGTCTCAAACCTTAGGCGATGTACAGCACGGTCTACAGCATGGTTCACAATGTAATCTCCACCTTGAGGAAGACTGTATATTTGCTCAAAGTGGGTGATCCAGGCCTCATCAGTGATGTTACAATCTAACACAGTATTGACATTATTTTCAAACAATGGCTGATTTATGACTTCCCAAAATCTAGAGCTGTTTTTCAAAACTTCAGTTGACAACAAATCAGTCGAAGCCTCATCCCGCAATTCCCTTTTTCGAGTGGATACAGCTTGTTTGTAGGCAGCTCTATTTTGGGCTACCAATCCCCTATCCCGTAGAATTGTCTTCAGGGATTTAAGGAGTGCAGTATGAGCCAATGAACATTTTTTGTCAAACCATCTATGCTCCATTTGGAGTTTGCGTTTATACTTAACTGTCAGCTTTTGATTTATGTGTGCACAAATAACGTCAAATGCATGTATTATGTTTGGGCCTAATCCAGTGTCATCTAAGCAAGTGGTTATCTCGGCCCCTGTATTCGATAGGATATCTGCTGTAAAAACCTCAGGGACCACTTTTCCCCATTTTAATTTCCTCCCTTGGTCCGTTGGTATGACATCTCTTACTACCCTTTGGGGGTCAGATCTTAAAGACAATGCGCCCACTGCTGCTAATTCGATTATCACGGGGTTATGGTCGCTAAAGGCAGAGACCTCTGTGAAATACCTAAAAACTGACCCTAACTTAAAAGAGGTTAAAAAAATACAGTCGATGACTGTGCCCGTGTCTCCATCCCTCCCTTTAAATGTTGGGATCCTTTGTCCCTCCTCACCACACCCGGATTCGTATAGGATCCGGTTTGCTAGAAAATATTCCAGGTCCTCCCCTTGTTTGGTATGTTCAAAGTGAGAGTGTGCTGAAAACTGTGGTCCTTCATACGTATTGCTCCCACATTTGTTTTCGCACGGGTGTATGTTTAGATCCCCCATTAGGATTACTTCGAAGGAAGCTGACCTACTGCTATATAATGATAATAGCTCCTCTAACGTATCGAGGTTTTTATCTGTATCTTGGGAGTTATAAAAATTTAAAAATAAAATATTATCAGAGTCTGGTGCTATGAGTTCTACGACCAGGCAATTTTGACCACCTATGTCTAGCTGTGTAAGCGATCCCTTTATTTCTAAAGAGAACAGGGTGATTAATCCCCCTCTGGCTCTTCCTGCCCCATTTTTCCTGGCTGGTGACATCAAAGTGGGATTACCCGTACACTGAAAAACTATTTTGATGATCCCAAGTTTCTTGTAAAGCTATTATATGAAATTTTTTAAATAGCTAATCCAGATATCATTCGCCATTTTTGCTTTTACACCTGCCGTGTTCCAACTCGCTATTCTACATAGTTGAGTAGGTTTACCTGCATCCTTTATATTTGCAGATAAATCATTATTTTTTAGTCAATCGTTTTCTTCTAAGTTGGAAAGTGGGGAAAAACGATTTGCGAGTGTGCAGGGAACTGGGTATGTTAATCTGGTATTATAGCTTGTGCTACACAATGGGATTTTTGCATCTTTTACGTGCTGAGTAGTCATGTGAGCATGTTGGATAGGAACTGATGTTATATTTCCATCTAGGACACGCGGGACGGGGAGCAATCCTATTTTAACCTGGGGGGGGATAAAAAAACCCTAGAGGTAGAGGTCTAATGCCTAGATTTGTAATACTTGAGCCATCCCAGAGAAGACGCTCGGCCACGTTCTTGGTTTTAAGATTTATCACCACGCAATCCCCTTCAATTGTCTTTTTTTCAGGGCCTACCCAACCCACCCTTCTTACCATATTTATGTGGGAGGCTATATCCATGTCGCCACTACAATAGTCCTGGCACCAATTTTTGGTCTTCTCCATTAAATATTTAGAACTCTCATAAACTTTAGTTTTCAAGGGAGGAACCCCTGTTAGCACGACTACTAGTGGGGCAGCTTGTGGCGGAAGATGTAGCCTGGATTTGCATGGTAGCAAATGTATATGTTTATCAGTGTTTGGCATGATCGGGGAGTCAGAACTTTTTTTGGTGTCAGATACACTTTTCCCCGCATGAGATTGCCTCATGAGTCCCCCCAGTGCCGAGCTACTAGGCCCTATCGTAACAATGGGTATTTTGCTATCTGCCAGAGGGCCGCATTTGCCATCTGCGGTATGTACCTCTGCAGGCGGGATCACTTGTATGTGATCTCTTTTTAAGTGCTCACGTTGTTCTTGTAAGAAGGACTCTATCAGATTACACTTTTTTAACAGACCAGCCACGCAAGTGTTCAGAACGTCAATAATGTCCTTCGCTATGCTGGTTAAAATAGGCTCTAGGTGTAAATTTACAAGTCCTTCGATTTTGTTGCTGAGTCTATTAATCAAGTCATCTTCCTGGAGTTCATTCAGTTCATCTAGGTGCTTGGTCTTTTCAGTACATTTTTTAAAATGTTTGCTTCCCCCCTTGGCTGGGTTCTGTATTAGTACTTGTATTGTGTCATGGGATGAAGTTTTAACCTGTCCTTTCCCAGTTGTAAGTGTGGTAATGGAGGCGCCAGGATCCATGTTAGGGCATGTGACCACAGGTGCGTCAGGTGGGCTATCTGGGTTAGGCAAGGTTTTATGGCCTTCAGAGGCTGGGCCAGATGTAATGTCTGATGTGTGAGAAATGGCCAGTTCTTTTTCTGCAATAGCAATTTCTTTAGTAATAGCTCCCACAGCAGAGGTTAAATACGAAAGTATAGAATCAGCCTTTCTTGGTATCTTGGGTTTTTTGCAATGAAGGCTCCCATTACATGTATGTTTGCGCTTACCCATGATGGCTGATCTTAGAGAGGTGGCCTGTCCTGTCCTCAGTCGTCCGCTGACGGCCATAGACGGCCTGCCCTCTGCCCGGGCTCAGCCCGGCGCTGTCCGCGCGCGTCCCGCGACGCGGGAGGAAGGGCTCGTTATTGTGTGCCTCCGGGCGGAAGCCCCAGCTGTCTGTCGGCGTCCCCGCGAAGCAGGGGACGCTGGGGGCTGTAGTTCTCCTGCTCGCCCCTCTCGGCGGCCGCGTGAGTCCTGCGGCGGCGGGGGCTAGCAGGGAAGGCTGGGAAGGCTGGAGATGTGGCGTGCAAGCAGGTATGGCCCCAGACGCGATGATTGTGACCCCCGCTCCACCGGAGGAAGGGCTCGTTATTGTGTGCCTCCGGGCGGAAGCCCCAGCTGTCAGTCGGCGTCCCCGCAAAGCAGGGGACGCTGGGGGCTGTAGTTCTCCTGCTCGCCCCTCTCGGCGGCCGCGTGAGTCCTGCGGCGGCGGGGGCTAGCAGGGAAGGCTGGGAAGGCTGGAGATGTGGCGTGCAAGCAGGTATGGCCCCAGACGCGATGATTGTGACCCCCGCTCCACCGGAGGAAGGGCTCGTTATTGTGTGCCTCCGGGCGGAAGCCCCAGCTGTCTGTCGGCGTCCCCGCGAAGCAGGGGACGCTGGGGGCTGTAGTTCTCCTGCTCGCCCCTCTCGGCGGCCGCGTGAGTCCTGCGGCGGCGGGGGCTAGCAGGGAAGGCTGGGAAGGCTGGAGATGTGGCGTGCAAGGAGGTATGGCCCCAGACGCGATGATTGTAATATCAATACATGTAAGTCACGTAAATACAACACATATTGCATTACAAATGCTATAGGTGTCACATTTGCGAAAGTTATAACTATTGGCATGGTAAATGACAAAGCTATTAATTTCGCTATTTTCAAAAACAAAACCTAAATAAAAAATGTGTCATTTACAATACCAATAGCTCAAACTTTCCTAATACGAGACCTATTGCATTGCAAATGCTTGTTGTATTTGGGATTCATCATCCCAAATGCAAAATTCGCTATTAAAGAATTTGCATATTTGCGAGGAATTGCATTTAAGGAATCTCTATTTGAGATTCCTTAAATGCAATTCATGAACCATTTTAAAATACCGAAATCGCAATTTTGGGCCGCTATTTACCGCGAGGTCAAACCTCGTGGTAAATAGCGAAAACTTAGAAAAATGCATTTAAATGCATTTTTCTAAGTTGCATGTTACACACACACATGTGGACATGTGTGTGCGCAACACCAATGTAGATTACATTTCAGGGGTGCTACAGGGTGTCCTTTGGACATCCCTGGCACCCTTGAAATCGCTATCTTATTTGCGATTAGCAAATTGCTTTTCGCAAATAAGGAATAACTCCCCATTCATTCCTTTTTTTTTTTTTTTTTTTTTACAGTCTTTAAAAGCGTGGTGTCAATTTCAATTGACTATCGGCCAGTTGAAAACAAGTATTCTTTGATGTAACAAGCCAAAAAGACAGAAAAACCCTCACTGTGTGGTCCCCGAGCCCTTCGTGCAGCGCTGCGTGTATCAAAGTACGAATCTAAGGCCAAAAGAAAAAAAGATATGCAGGCAAGAAAAAACAGTCACATTTGAAATAAAATAACACAGAAGAGTATCTCCAGGATAAAAGTACTTCATCAGTGGAGTGCCTGCAGGTAATGGTTGTGTGTGCCACCCTTCCCTCAAACCATCACCCGGCACTGAGAAGTGTTTCCTATTTCCCTTTTTTTTTTTTTTTTTTATATTTCATTGAGCATGATCTGTAGTATTCAATCAAACATTCTCTTTACAAGAGAATGAATTCTTAAGGAAACAATAATACATCAGGAAGATTAATAAGAATAAAAAAAATAAAAAAATAAAAAAAAACAAGTTAAAATTTACACAGTTCGCCTCGTCATACCATGTCAGCCCTTCTCTTAACATGGGGGAGATCTTATATTAGAGTACCATTTAGAAATTGGGGCCCAGATCTGAGTGCCCCGGGCTCTAGCTTTCCTACCTCTTGTGCTATATATAGCTATCTCCTGCTTATATGTGGCAAGAAATCGGCAAAGCCACATCTGAAAAGTGGGTACATTGGGGTCTTTCCAGCAGGCCGCCAGAATAATACGAAAGACGGCAGTACCCAGAAAGATAATCCTCTGTTCCTCTAAACTATAACCTAAGGATTCGTTGTGACCTAGAAGATATAGGGCAGCGGAAGATCTAAGATTCCGCCCGAATACTTGAGCCCAAAATCCTCCAATCAATGTTTGTAGATTGTCTAGCTTCGGACATTCGGCAAACATGTGGATTAAATTTGCTTGTCCCTGTCTACATCTGGGGCAGCAATCATCTACTCGTAGTCCCCAGGTGAAGAGTTTAGCCGGAGTAAAATAAAGGTTGTAAATAGTATTGAAATATTGTGCTTTAAGGTTAGGTGCTAAAAATAATGTTGTGTAAAGAGTTATAGAATAGTTAATGTCTACATTTGGGTTTCCAAGTTTTTGTGCCCAGGATCTCTGAACTCTATCTAGATCATCATTAGAGGATTGAGAAAATATATCCTATAAAGTACCTATCCTAGTAGCTCGTTTCTCAATAATAGAGAGAAAATAAAAACTATCTAAATTAATAGTAAGTTTAGAGTTACGGATGTTGGTATAAACTTGGAAATATTTTAGATAATCTGTGGATGGTATATCATATCTCTGTTGTAGTCCCTCGAAAGATGGAGTATTATTCTGCCCAAGAAAATGGCCAAGTGTATATATGCCTAAGTTCTCCCATCTCCTGGAGACATTATCTATCAAAGATGATGATATGATCTTGCTATGCCAAAGAGAGGTATATCTTGTTATTTTCGGTATGCCTAGTTGTTTGGAGGCAAGTTTCCAAATTTTCCATGCGTCTCCAATCACCTTGAACTTGGTCTTTTTATAATATGATGCTTCGAGTTGTTTCAAAAATAGCCCTCGACAGTTATCACCTAGTCCGGCATCCACAAGCGTCCGGCATCCACAAGCGTCCGGCATCCACAAGCGTCCGGCATCCACAAGCGTCAGGCATCCACAAGCGTCAGACATCCGCAAGCGTCAGACATCCGCAAGCGTCAGACATCCGCAAGCGTCAGACATCACCAAGCGTCAGACATCACCAAGCGTCAGACATCCGCAAGCGTCAGACATCCGCAAGCGTCAGACATCCGCAAGCCTCAGACATCCGCAGGCGTCAGACATCCGCAAGCGTCAGACATCCGCAAGCGTCAGACATCCGCAAGCATCAGGCGTCAGACATCCACAAGCGTCAGGCATCCACAAGTGTCAGACATCCCCAAATATCAGGCATCAGACTTTTATTTAAGTATTAATTATTAAAAAAAATTAAAAACCATTGTTATTGTAATATCAATACATGTAAGTCACGTAAATACAACACATATTGCATTACAAATGCTATAGGTGTCACATTTGCGAAAGTTATAACTATTGGCATGGTAAATGACAAAGCTATTAATTTCGCTATTTTCAAAAACAAAACCTAAATAAAAAATTGGTCATTTACAATACCATTAGCTCAAACTTTCCTAATACGAGACCTATTGCATTGCAAATGCTTGTTGTATTTGGGATTCATCATCCCAAATGCAAAATTCGCTATTAAAGAATTTGCATATTTGCGAGGAATTGCATTTAAGGAATCTCTATTTGAGATTCCTTAAATGCAATTCATGAACCATTTTAAAATACCGAAATCGGAATTTTGGGCCGCTATTTACCGCGAGGTCAAACCTCGTGGTAAATAGCAAAAACTTAGAAAAATGCATTTAAATGCATTTTTCTAAGTTGCATGTTACACACACACATGTGGACATGTGTGTGCGCAACACCAATGTAGATTACATTTCAGGGGTGCTACAGGGTGTCCTTTGGACACCCCTGGCACCCTTGAAATCGCTATCTTATTTGCGATTAGCAAATTGCTTTTCGCAAATAAGGAATAACTCCCCATTCATTCCTATGAGCCTTTAGGCCCATAGGAATGAATGGGGAGTTATTCCTTATTTGCGATTAGCAATTTGCTAATCGCAAATGAGGAATGTGTAGGAATCGCATTTCTTTATGCAATTTCTACATGAATCCCGTTTTGCAAGTCCTTAATAGCGATTCCTTATGAATCGCTATTAGGGGCTCGCAAAACGGGAGAATGATGAATCAGGCTGAAAGTGAACTATTTGCACATATACTTGCCGTTTTTTGCACCTAGCCTAAAGTTTACGTATTGCAAATTTGCACAATGATATTGCTAGAACTGTTGTTTACATAATGTATATATAGTAATTATTTGCACTTTATCTCTATTCTTGCACATTGGTCTCACGTCATTATTGATGTTCGATTGACAAATCCAACCCGTCTTTATGTATGTGTTTTATGTCGATTGTATATTTATGTCCTACTGGTGGTGATGATTTGTACTTTTATGGATATTTTATATCCGAATAAAGACCATTTGACTTGACTTGAATTGGATTTTACTGGTTAAAACAGCTTTCAATCATGGAAACAGGAAGTCCTGTACCATTATTTTTATCCTTTAGGTTTGGCTGTTCAAATTCACACCTCTATTTGTTTTTCTGAAATTTTACTACAACTAAAAAAAAAAAGAAAAAAATGGCTTCTTCTGCTCCAAACTAGCAGGATGACAACAGAAGTTCATCATTTGAGATTGAGCCACCAGCGAAGAAGCAGAGTATTGCCTAGAATTTCTTTACAATCCCTAGTGGTGAGAAGAAGGTGATAGCATAAAAAAGTACAGTGCATTATTTGTGATAAGATACTTTCGAGAGGGGCTTTGAAAAAGAATTTATGTGGCACCACCAGCAAGTTGAAGCATCTAAAGACCATGCACTGGAACGTCTTGAAAGAGCTACAGCTTCTGAACTGAGTAATATTGGGACACATTGCAAATTCTGCAATAATATTTTAACAGTGAGGGAAGAATCTATTCCAGCCAGTATCAAGGCAGCAAAAAATCACAAATGCTGATTTTTTTTCTATTGAGGAACTCTTCCACAAGCTGTGCATTTTGTTTTTCTACAATACTATTTTATAGTTCCTACTGTTGAAATGTAACCAAAAAATTGCAAAAACATAAAACACTTTAAAAATCAAAAAACAACAAAACTTAAAAACAGGTTCCTGTTGGACCCCATTTTGTGATAAATAAAAGACAAGCTATATGTCACATGTTTGTAAGTGCATCACTGTAAGTGAGTAAGTAGATGTGTGTGTGTTGCATTTGTCAGTACCTGAATGAATGTGTGATTGGGGTTTTGACTGAGTGTATGGGTGAGTGATTGAGTGTAGGAGAGGCTATATGGGTGTATGGCTGGGTAGATGAGTGGTTGTCTGGGTGCATTAATAGGTGTGCAAGTGTCTGTATGGGTATGTTAATGTGTATGTGAGTGGCTGTATAGGTGAGTGAAAGGATGCATGAGTGACTGTATGGATGAATGACTGGGTGTGTGAGTGCATTATGGGCATGTGATTCAGTCTGTAAATGGTTGTATTGATGTGTGAATGGATGTATAAGTGGCTATCAGCCTGATTCATGTAGCTAAAAGCGCTCGCAAAAGGGCCAGATTCTGAGAATCTGGCCCTTTGCGAGTGCGATTTTTGCATTTGGTATTCATCATCCCAAATGCAAAAATCGCTATTTAAGAATTCGCATATTTGCGAGGAATGGCATTTAAGGAATCTCTAATAGAGATTCCTCAAATGCTATTCATGACACAATAAAAAATTGCGATTTAGCACTTTTGGGCCGCTATTTACCGAGAGGTCAGACCTCTCGGTAAATAGCAAAAACTCAGAAAAATGCTTTTAAAAGCATTTTTCTAAGTTGCATGTTGCACACACACATGTCCTTTGGACATGTGTGTGTGCAACACCTGTTCAATTGTGCATTTTAGGGGTGCTACAGGGTGTCCTTTGGACACCCCTGGCACCCTTAAAATCGCTATCTGATTTGCGAGTAGCAAATTGCTACTCGCAAATGAGGGATACTCCCCATTCATTCCTATGGGCCTTTTGGCCCATAGGAATGAATGGGGAGTTATTCCTTTTTTTGCGAGTAGCAAATTGCTACTCGCAAATAGAGAACATGTAGGAATCGCTATTGATTTAGCAATTCCTACATGAATGCCGTTTTGCGTGTCCTCAATAGCGAGTCGCTATGATTCGCTATTAGGGCCACGCAAAACGGCCCGTACATGAATCAGGCTGTATATAGGTGAGTGAGAAGGTGCATGATTGGCAGTATGGGTGAATGAGCGGGTGCATGAGTGGCAGTATGGCTGAGTGAATGGGTAGAAAAATGACTATATGGGCTAGTGAGTGGGTGCATTAGCATTAGCAGCATTATGAGTGAATGTGTGAATGAGTGGATGCATGAGTGACTGTCTTGTTTCAAACGAATCTAGGACCCTAGTGTAACTTTTCCCGATTCATGCCCTTATATAGGTATACTTTACCCTATCCTTATATAGGCATAGAAATCATTACCATATTTGGCCTGAGCCTTACAGCCCAAATACGGCAAGGCTACTTCCACTAAGTTCCGAGAATTCACAACGAATTCTTGGAAAAATCCGCCTTCAGAAGCTAGATTCTTCCCCCAGCTTGAATATTAGGTTATCCAAGAAATCCTGGAGTTTTCTGGGAATTGAACCTTTGAGTGAAGTTATTAAGTCCAATCATGCGTCAAACTCTGCCCCTTCGTGGTATAAATATGCCTACATTTGCCCAAACTAACACAAGGTGGTTCAACTTGCCCGACGCCCTGCAGCAGCAAGTGCCGAAGGAAGCCGACCCTCCAGCAGACGCACTGAGAGACGCTGTTTCTTCTCTTGCCGAGAAATCCAGCTCCAGTGTTTCCAGCTTACCCTTGCGGGTATCTGGGAGATCGAGTCCTGAGAGAGAGATACAAGACCTCCTTAAATTCTAAATCAAGGTACGGAGCTGATTAGACCCTTAGAGAATTCTTGATTAGACTCTTGGCAGATTCTAGGCAAAGAATACTAAACTTAAAACTACTCCTAAACTTATTTCTTCCCTTGTGCTAGGCTTAGGTCAGGTACATCGGGGTAGGCGTATTTTAGAAGCACCAGTTGAGTACTTTTAGCCATCTCTTTTATCATTGTATGTATTTTATGCATTTTATCTATTTAAAGCAACTTATGGCTTAGAAACCATATCATGCTTTTACAGTACTACTTTAGAATACTGTTTGCATTATATGCCTTGTACTTTATAACCAGCATTACTATTGTAGCAGTACATTTCTCATGCTTGAGATAGAAGACTGTTCAATAAATAGCTTTTATTGAAAGCTCCCCTCTCTCTAATTTGTCAGCAACTCTGGTGAAACTAAGTATACACGATTGACTGAGTAAAATAGTTATCTATTGTTTCCACGACTCTGAAGATTGATTTCTTATTCTTGGGAAACAAAGTTGTCATGTTATTTGGTTGTCAGAAACTAATCCCTTCTTGTACTTTCGAGAAAGTTTCTAGTGATCTCTAAGCTAGTTGGCACACACATAATTAAGTCTAATATATTCGTCAGAGACCTAGTTGACCTTAGTCCTACGTCTAAGCTGCAGTATATATTATTCCAATGCGCAGAGCCTATTGGGAATATAGGAACTACACTACATGGCGCCCAACGTTTGGTAAGGTGATAATTTAACGCTAGATACTAGAGTAACTCAGTCGTGCTTTTCACACAGACCCCTTTTCTCCCGTAAAAACTCCAAAAGACGGCTGGAGTGGGTTAAAGGATAATATCCGCCAAAACTGAGTAGTACGAAAAATCCTATGTATTAGATTTTTGGTTTGTTCAACGTTGAAGGATACAGTGTTCCAAAATATTGTGCACCTAATCTTTGTTTCCTTGAAACTTGTTCTGCAAACTCTTCAATAAGTAAAATAATGGTTACTGACAAAGAATTAGCTGCAGCAGCAGCTCAAGCGATCTTAGACGACGCTGAAATCCTAGAAAATGATTCAGATGCTATACTGCTCCCGTTAAATGTAAGGAAAAGTATAAATAATGGATAAATGATAAATGATAAATAATGGAGTATCAGCAAGAGGAGGCAGATTAATCTTTGTCATAGAGGCACATGAATATCGGCAGACAGAGCTATTCTATTCATGGATTCAGTTTCCAGCAACAAATGCAGGAACACAAGAGTTCCACTACTACAAAGCAGAGGAACCTCCAACGGAATACATTCCTTTCGAGGACATTGAAATTCCATGAACTTACCAAGAGCATCAGCTCTGGTTTAAAGGCACCCTAAAACATGAAAATCACATTACCAGGCTCGGTCCACTAGGTAGACCTGGAGCTACATGGTCGGTACTAGCCAGCTATACACCACATCCAGACATTGAAAGGATGTCAGATGCAGTATTAGCTCAGCTAAAACAATTAATTAAAATACATAGACAATTGGTTCAATATGTCATGCGGACATTAACAGTCCAACCAGCTGTAAAAATTCCACAGCACACCCCTCACCAAGGGAACACAAATAAAATAACACCACAGACTATACAATTGGTCATTGGAAAGATGCCTGCCAAAAGGGAACAAATTCTGTTTTGGTTAGCACAAAAAATTACTCAAATAGAGGTAGTATTTCATGATAGTACACCTCATGAGAAACACAGGATTCTGACAATCTGTTTACCCATGGGGATTGCACCACACGTAGAGGATTGTGAGACTTGGGGCACAGTCTTTGCTTCAATCTACACAAAAACACATGGTTTTCCGTCCATGGCGGTAATACCAGACGTTTTAAGGCAGATTCAAAATGAATACGATCCAGAACCAGCTTTAAATCTAGGTATGTAATTACTGAAAGATTTCAAACAGGTATCGGCTATACTACTAGCCAACATTAGAGGTGAAGCAGCATCAGTGGCAATCCGCCAGAAATTAAAAGAAACAGACATTACTGAGCAACCATATGAGCTGGCCAGAATCATTGAAAAATCCTTTGAAGAATTAGGTAGAGATAGTTTGGGTGGGAAACCACTAAAACCACAATTAACGGAAAACCCTGAAAAAGTTTTTATTAAAAACAATCTCACTACTCCTAGAAAGAAGTGGGAAAATAATAAACAGACACTTCTTAGAGAGAAGCGTTCTCAGTCCAGAGGAAGGTCTCCCCAACGGAGAGTTAGATCTCCTGAACGGGGAGGAAGATCTCCCCAACGGGAGCCCTCTGAAAAATGATATAACCTTAGAAATAGGGATACTTTAAGAAAACATGATAGATATCAAGATAATGACACACGTCCCGCTCAATCTTTTCAGACTTCTTCGCAGAAATCAGAAAGAAGAGGACGGTCAGAATACAAAGCAGAACGCGTCAAGTCCAAAGACAAAGAACCCGTTCACCAAAGTAAAAAAGCTCAATTTTCAAAGAAGAAGGTAGCAAGCATAACAATTAAACATGCCGAGGATTCTGAGGACACAACTCAAGAACGGGAAATGGGCTCAGACAATGCTAGATAGCGCAGCAGAAGTAACCATAGCTCGCAAGATCCTGATGGATCATCTGGAGACAGTGGACTTGAATGAATACATTCAAGTTGAAACTGCCGACACCAGGGTTAGTACACCCCACAAGTTATATGAAATAACACTCCATATGGAGGGGGACATAACTAGAAAAATAAAAGCTCTCTTTTGGGACAAGCTTTCCAAGGGTTATGACATACTTCTAGCTGAAAAAGACTAGCCACCTGTTGTTGTTAGGGAGAGCCCGCATGGTGAAGAAATGATAATGCCAGCCTTCTCAAATCACATTCCAATTCATAAAAAATATACATATGCAAGTAAATGGGCTGTAGCTCAAGCTCCAGCAGTATATAAAAACCACGTAGGATGGGATGAGGACTCTCCTCACCACAAAATACAGTTAAAAAACCAACCTACTGCTCAGAGATTGTCCCCTGCTAAACAGGAAGCTAAAAAACAAGTCAGGGAGGTTTTAAATCAAATTGAATATCAAGGGGTGATTGAAACATGCACCTCATCTATGAACAATCCTTTGTTTCCTGTCTCCAAACCAGACAATTCATATAGTCTAGTTTTGGATTACAGACACCTAAACTCCTGTTGTAAAACATTCGCAGTACAAAATGCACATAGAGCTGCACTGAAGAAGAACATCATGCGCAAAAAATATAAAACCACATTGGACATTTCAAATGGGTTTTTCTGTCAAAACATTGCACCAGAAAGCGGGTATTTGACCGCTTTCTCAATATTGGCGTCACAGCGGTAATTTTGCCGTCTCCCCCAGGGATTCAAAAATAGTCCAGGGTTATTTTCAGCCAGAGTAACATGGTTACTACAAATGTACGACGATGAGGCATTATCTTATGTCGATGACATCTATCTTACCGATGACGATTTGGATGTACACTTGAAAAGAGTGAACACCATAATACTTGGGTTTGCTTCTGAAGGGTATACATTCAATTTTAAGAAATCACGAATTGCCCACCTCAATGTCCTATTTTTAGGGTACGAGTTATCAAGTAAAGGCAAAAGCCTGGCAGCAAACTTTCTTGAGAAGTGTGCGCTGCTTCAACCTCCAAAAACACTGAAAAACCTACAGTCAATTCTAGGTTCCCTGAATTTCGGTAGAACTTACGTTTTGAATTACGCAGAGAGGGTTAAACCTTTCTATGAACTAATCAAACCAGATTTCAAACCAACTAATTGGACTCAAGCACACACAGAAATTCTGCGTTCAGTCAAAACAGACATGTTAGCAAAAAAACAGTTACAGACAAGCTAAAACGTTCGCAATCTAGTGATCCGTGTCATCCCAGGAAAATGCGGATTCACATAACTGACCTTTAATGAAGGTGAAAAGGTACCAATCGCTTACAAATCACACTTGTACACACAAGCTGAGATGAAATTCTCATCAACAGAAAAAATTCTGACAGCGGTTCAAACTGCAGTAGCTAAAAGAGAGAGCTCTCGCACAGGGTAAACGCATAATGATCGTTACACCTGTACCTGCCTTAGAAGCAGTGACAAGAGCTAGCATTCCCAATGCAAAAGCTTTACATCTGAGATGGATTCAATGGGTTAACTCTCTTGCTGCAACAGACGTTGAATACCGTTTTGACACTAATTTAAAGACGCAAGAATTTCTCCAGTACGAATATGAATGCCGACTGAAATTCTGCCTATGGAACATTACGGATGTATAATCTATACAGACGGATCAGCACAGTCCACTATTGGGGGTAAACAAGCCTATAGTGCTGCGTGCGCGATTGTTAAAGGTCGCTGGGCCGAAGGCAAATTCAGACCTATGGTCACTAAAACTCAATCACTCGGGGACTGTACAGCTCGGTGAGCTGAACTACAGGCTTTCAAGATGATGCTTGAAAATACTGATCGCGAATTTCCCACACTAATTGTGTGCGATTCGTATTACTGCGTACAATCTTACAATGAGTATCTCCAGAACTGGGTTCAGAACGAATTCAAAGACGCAAAAGGTGGCACAATAAAGCATAAAATGCTTTGGGAACAAGTAGTTCTTTTACAGAAAGAACTACAAAAGACTCACGAGATTCATACATTGAGTCATCAACGTGATGGCGTTCACGTTGCAGGGAATTTATTGGCTGATGAAGCCGCGAAGGCAGCTATGCAAACGGCTTCCGTAGCTGCGATTACTCGGTCAAAAACAAAAGTAGACAGCGATATAATGCAAGCTGTCACTGCTTTAGTTAAAGACAGCGAGTGGTAAGACACTCCCGAAAGGCTTTCCAATAAAGTACTCATATGTAACTGATGCGAATAATGTTCCTTTTGCTCGAACCCTTGGAGTGGGGGATAGGGCAATCCCAAACATGGAACATAGGTTAGGACTAATTGTAGCAGCACATGAAGGGCTAGCATCTATACATGCGGGAATTTCCGCACGGTGTCATTATTAAAACAGAGATACTGGTGGCCACACATAAGGAAACAAACTAGAAATTATGTTCTAGAATGTGAAATCTGCCAGAAAATAAAAGTTTCTACAGTAAAACGTCCTGCACAGACACCCCTTCTGATTTCAGACAAACCACTAGCGTGTTCAGACTAACCACTACTGTGGTCCCTTAACTAGGGATGGCAACTATAAATATATTATGGTCGCGTTGGACTCCTGCACAAGATTGATTTGGATGTGGCCCCAGCGCTCGGCTGATGCCAGAACTGTTATAAAGGATTTGCGAGTCTTTAGCGGCACATACACAATTGGCACGCTACATTCTAACCAGGGTCCTGCATTTAGCTCTAGGGCTTACAAGGAAGCCATGGTCAGCTTGGGCGTTGCATTGCGGTATTCTAGTCCCTTCCATCCCGAGAGTAATGCGGTAGTGGAAAGAAAAAAACATGACATAAAGCAATCCATAACAGCCAAGGTATTAGGTTCGGGAGACGGGTGGGTCAAACATCTAATAAGTGTCCAACGTAGTCTTAATAATCTGCCAAGAAATTCTCTGGGTGGAGTAACTCCGTATGAACTAATGTTTGGTACTAGAATGATTATCGGGGACCTCGATAGTCAGACTTCAGTGGTAGAACAAAAACCCTTTGATATCAAAGATCGTTTGGCTGTTTTACAGGACTTAAATGAAACAAGAAGAAGTCTGAGTAATACAATACAGAAACAAACAACCGGTGAAGAAAAACCACCTGTCCCAGCAAGACCTGTCTGGATTCCAAAGATTGGGGATCTAGTCAGAGAATAAATTGCGGTAAGGAAGGAATTTGGGCCTTCTTATAGAAAAGCCGTACCTGTCTTGGCAATCCACGGAACAAAATCAGTAGTACTACCGCCCCTTGCTGGTAAAAAGGAGAACAGAGTTGTGTCAATCGACCTGGTCAAACCACAATCATGTGGCCAATAATAAGTAGTAGGCCCAGTGGACTCCCGAGAAGTAGCAGACGTCCAAATCTTGCTACAATCCAAGAGGTTCAAACTGAAAGACTTATCACATTTGATAATCCTGCAGTAAGAAAAGAAGGACTATGCAACAAAGCGATGGAACTTATGCCTCTGGATACCCAAATAACAGTTCATCAAGACACACCTATCTACAATGATGTGACATCTGACTACATAGATATGGTAAAAAGAGAAAAGGCTCCAGTGACTTCGAATAATCTTGAAGCTATCCCTACAATTGACAGAACTGCTTCTGGCTATTTCATAAACTTTGATACCTTTTCAGAAGATCTC
The DNA here is from genome assembly GCF_964261635.1 of Lissotriton helveticus. Classification (NCBI taxonomy): domain Eukaryota; kingdom Metazoa; phylum Chordata; class Amphibia; order Caudata; family Salamandridae; genus Lissotriton; species Lissotriton helveticus. The sequence continues at coordinate 2,026,860,403 of NC_136061.1, forward strand.
AGTGAAATTGAAGAAACGCCAGGAAAAATAAAAACATACAAAGAAAAGTTAACAGAACTCTTCCATCAACTTGGAAAAACATATCTGGTTTCACCATGGGTTGAATTTTGGATTGGGTTGGGTGCATTGTTTCTCCTGCTCTGACTCATACTTGTGTTAAGCTTGGGAAGGATGATAGATGGAAAATATAGTTCTATGGACACAGCAAGTCAGAAAATCAACTTGGTCCTGACACCTCACAAATCATCTCATCGTAATAAAAGAGACCTGTCATCAGTGAAAATCACAGCCGTACCTATACATGGTGGTATAGCATAGGACACTACTGACTATGACATTTATGGCCCGGTGGAACTGCTGAAGATTCTACACCAATTTAAGGTTTCTTTAAGTAACTTTGCATCACCCAGCACATTCAGTGATGATTGGGACTTTGAAGCTGTTAATAACATGATGTCTGATTTAGAAATGTCAGCAAAATTAACAGAACATGAATACTTACAAGGTTCATCAGATTATGAACAAATGTATTGTTTTAATCACTATGGTCATCATTATTTGCATAAATCTGCTAACCCTAGAAATGTTTTTGCTTACAATCAATGGGAACATTGTCAAACGCCTGCAAAAGGCATCTCGAAAACATTTTTTGTGAAATTTCAATACTTCTCAGGGTATAATGTTACCAATCCAGAAACGTTTTATTTTAGAAATGAAAATAAGACAGGAATGAAAACAATGTTGACCAACACTAAACAAATTTATTCTGCAAACTTTTATGCTCAAATGTCTACATTGGGTTTTGACTTTTGGAACGACAACATTGAGACGAAGACCGTCAGGGGTACAAAAGATTGGCAGTTGCAAGGTTTAGAAGCATTATTCAGAGCCTGCATAATACAAGAACAAATAATGTTCTTGAATGACACTTTTCAACAAACATCTTGTCTTGGCATTGCTAAAATAAAAGATTTAAATAAACCGTCTATACCAAATCCCATACCTGACAGTAATAACAATACTGATAAGGACTTAGACGTATCCCACATCTTAAAACAAAACAGAACTGATCCAGACTGGAAAAAATGGTTAATCTGGCCCACAGACACTAATAACTGTCAAGATAGATTCCTGAACAAAACACAAGGTTTCAAAATGAACAGGCCAGATCCAAGATACTCCCAGAGACAGCATCCAGGGATAGTAACTACTTATAGTGAAGGGAAGCTATGCCTTGAATGGCTACAGACATCTACACTCTCAGAGATTAAACAACACTTATCTTTACTTAAAGAAGGCAATGATTTGGGACCTCGCAAACCATGTCAAAAATGTTTCATATACGCCGGTATATACGCTGGGTACAACGAAGCTTGGAAAGTAAAGCAAATGGAAACTGCAGAAAAGATACGAGAAATTGATTGTATTAATTGAGAGAAAAGTCTCTCTGTAGTGGACAATGGGTTAACGACTCTGTCCTCCAGAATTTATTCTTTGGACCACATTGTATCTTCTGCCATTGACTTAATAGAGCAGGACTTGCTAATGCTACAACATGGCCAGTCCCAATTACGTTCTATCATGCAGTTAGGCTGGACGAAGCAAAATCTGCGTTCAGGCCACGTGCCTTGGCGTCTAATCAACACAACGTCATTGTTTTCTGTATTTAACCTTACAGATAAACAAATCTCTTTGGCACAAAAAGGAGCAGACTACACGGTGCTGAACATTGAAAAACTGGAAAGGTTGCCATTGACAGTTTCTGAGAAACCTGTCACTGAATGGATAATTCATGGCACCATAACAATACCAGTGACGATTTTCCAATTTCAGTATTGTCTACGGCATATACCAGCGGGCCTGTGTGAAAGGTTAGGTAAAGAATACATTAAGTCAACCTGGACTTTACCTTCGACACACAAATGTTGGAATAGGGGAACAGAGTAAGTGTGGGCGTAAAATCCATTTCGCGGGCGAATTTGCGGATTTTTGACGATTTCGTGATTCGCGAATCGCGCGAATTTGCCCAATAATCCGCAAATTTGCAAGCTATGAATTATTTTGCTTGGTCGCGCTTGAAAAATACAATATCGCGCGCGCGGCGTTGACTCTGAGCCTGCCGAGTGGTTTTTCTCCCGGTTTTGCATGTGCTGCGCCATTTCCGATCTTGCTGCGTGATCGCGCAAGAGTTTTTCTAACGCAATTACGTTATCGCGGCTTGCCATCTTGCACAGCGAGAGTTTGACAATGCGAGTACGTTATAAAGGCCCGCGATCACGCATTGCGGGAGTAAACAATGCCGAACACGTAGAAGCTGCGCGCAGCTGACTTCCGGCAGGAGATTTGAACAGCTCGCGTTCCCGAAATTGCAAAAATTGCAATTCTGCACAAGAAATCCACCGCAGGAAGCATAAACTTTGTGAAAATGATGATTTTGATCAGAATAACTCCTCAGATTGACATTTGGCTGCACTTTTTGGTGCAGGAGTCAATTTTTTGGGATGGGGTGGAAGGAAGGAAGTGCCCCAGAGTCTCCAACTTCCTGTTCTTGTCCAACAGGCTCCTCCCAGTGCTTTGTCCATGTCCTGCTCACTTTCCATTTGGCTGTGGAGTTGGAAGGATTACTTTTTGTGGCTACTGGTGGATATTTGTATTTGAGGACTTTTTGGACTTTGGAGTTTGGATCACTTTTGGACTTGAGATTTTACAAGTAAGTAGGTGTTGTTTGTTTGGGGCATTGCAGTTGAGGCAACTTCAGTTCTAAAACTTTTTTCACAACTTTAACAAAATATATATTGTGGTGGGTAGCTAGCCACAGTATCCAGTAGGCCCTGGGTTAGTCATGGGTGCATGATACAACTGTTTCTGTGATTCTTTTTAACGTAATTCTCATTTATGTTATGGAATTTTAGCTCACTGTTATATGTTTTTTTTTATTTTGGGGTGCCTGTAAAGCCTCACTAGCCAGTAGGCCCAGGGGTAGTAAGTGGGGCATGGACCAAGTCTTTCTGTGGGGTGTCTTGAATTTAAACATCATTGAGGGCATGGATGGCATTGGATTGTGTTGATTTTTATGTGTTTTTCGATTTTTGGGGTGTTGTTGGGGCCTGGCCATGTGGGTGGGGGCCATTTTGAGCCCTGGTACAGGCAGGGCCTGGCCATGTGGTGGGGGTCAAGGGGCCACTTTGAAGGCAGGCAGTGTGCTCAGGCCTGCACCAAGTTTGCCTTGCTTTCATCCAATATGCCCAGGGGTACTCAGTGGTGCATGGACCAAGTCTTTCTGTGGGGTGTCTTGAATGTAAACATCATTGAGGGCATGGATGGCATTGGATTGTGGTGATTTGTATGTATTGTTCGATTTTTTGGGGTGTTATTGGGGCCTGGCCATGTGGGTGGGGGCCATTTTGAGCCCTGGTACAGGCAGGGCCTGGCCATGTGGTGGGGGTAAAGGGACCATTTTGAAGGCAGGCAGTGTGCTCAGGCCTGCACCCATTTTGCCTTGCTTTCATCCATTATGCCCAGGGGTACACAGTGGTGCATGGACCAAGTCTTTCTGTGGGGTGTCTTGAATGTAAACATCATTCAGGGCATGGATGGCATTGGATTGTGGTGATTTTTATGTGTTTTTAGACTTTTTGGGGTGTTTAACTGATGTTCCTCTGGCTTCCATTGCTTTTAGGTGCACAAGAGAACCACCAGTGCCAGGAAGAAGTCCTGCAGCGGTGTGTGCAGCACAACGTCACGTGACGTCACGTGTGGCCACAGATAAGACAACTCTGCAACTCGTGCAACTGCGGCCTGCTGTTCTGACATCTGAAGAAGATGGCCCCAAAGAAAGGTGGCCGTAGCGCCTCAGCGAAAAAAATTGCCAGTGCCACTGCCCGTAAGAAGGTGTAGAAGAAGCAAGTGGCACCACCTACCAAGGAGACTGGTGTGCCCACCAACACCTTTTTTGGGAGTAAAAGAACTACGCCTGCAGCAGCAGCGGTGTCCGCCGGGGACTAAGCTGGAAGCAGCACCTCCGCCTCATTGGGCTCACTGCCACCACGCCAAGTTAGGTCCAAGACCATGAGTGCTGCTGAGGCAGCCACTTTACTTTCTCAATCACCATCAACCAGTGATGTTGGCTCATCACAAGAAAGGACCATCCAATCAACGCCGGGTGTAACTCAGCCGACGAGTGTTCAACAACCACAGCCGCAACGACAACCACAAGTGCAAATAGTACAAGCGCAAGTACATGGGCAAGGAGAGGCGCAAGTACATGGGCAAGGAGAGGCGCAAGTACATGGGCAAGGAGAGGCGCAAGTACATGCACAAGGAGAGGCGCAAGCAGAGGTGCATGGAGAGGTGCAACTAGAGGTTCATGGAGCGGCACAACTGCCTACAACGCTTGTTCCTCCAGAAGTAGGGGCACATCAGGAAATTGATATTCAAGTGGAGGTATCATCCGAGGAAGCCACTCCTCCTGAGGATGATCCATTGTCTTCCAGATCCCCAGCAAGAAAAAGGTCAAGGAGGGGTGCTACTTCTACTACTACAAGTTCTTCTTCAAGCCCCCTTCATTCTGATGACCTTGCAATGCAGTCTGACAGTGAGGCACACCATGAGCCGACAAAGGTAGCTAAGCCTAAAAAGAAGGTTCCCGCAAGGCTTCGACTTATGGTTGATGACGATGAACAAGAAGTGGTGTCTTCTGCTGCTTATGAACAGTCTGACAATGACCCAGTCATCACAGATGTCACTCCAGCCACAGCCGGCATGCAGCAGACAAATATTTTCACCCTATCCCGAATGGATGCTGAGCAGGATGTGGGCGGTGTGGCACTGGTACCACCACCAACGCAGTTAACTACAACACCAAAACGACCTACAGCTTCCATATTTTCTAGTCAGAAGGGCCGGCAGGGACCTCCATCCAGCTCGACCTCCATTACCTCAAGTAGTGGTGCTGTAAGTGAACAACAGAAGCAAATTCAGCCACGCCCATCCTCCACTTCATCTGGCATTGCAAGTCAAAGTAGCACCTCCACCACCAGCAGACATTTCCAGTCCCCAGTTTGGGACTTCTTTACTGTTAGCCAAAAGGCGGAAAACATGGTCATTTGTTCGATTTGTAAAGTATCAGTTAGTCGGGGTAAGCTTGGTACCAACTATGGTACCGGAGGCCAGAGAGGTCATCTCAAAGAACACCACCCTATCCAGTGGTATGCGCACCTAAGTAAGATCGAGGAAGCCAAAAGAAAAACAAATCCAAATGTATCCCTTGATATTGCATCTGATGATGATGACGAGAGGCTGATCATGCAGGGGGGAAGTGAAGAAGCGACAGACATTTTTTCTGGTACACCCAGAACCCTTGGCAGCAGCACTGCAGTGGTATAGCCCACACCCTCTACACCTGCAACATGTATGAGGCACACTAAGACACTGGGAGAGACACCAATGCGAAAAACTACATCACTGGGCCTAACTGGTTTGAAGAAGTCATCATCATCATCACGTAAAATAGTACAGCCCACCATTAGCGGATTGTTCTGGTCGGATGCGCCATTTGAACGCAACCACCCAACGGTATGCCTGTATAAAGCAAAGCTGGCTAAAATGCTAGCGCTGGACCTTCTCCCTTTCTCTTTCGTGGAAGGGGTGGGTTTTCGTGAATTTGTGGCAACAGTCTGCCCTAAATGGAAGCTTCCTAGCCGGTCCTATTTTGCCACGGTTGCTGTTCCAGCACTACATCAAGATGTGCTGGAGGTGATTGGCGCAGCTATTCTGAAGAGTGCTGTTCACACTATCCACATGACAACAGACATGTGGACCAGTTGCCAAGCCCTTGATTACATGTGCATAACTGCACACTGGGTCTCTTTTGCAGGGGTCGAACAACAGTTAAAACAAGCAGGTGTTGACACAGAGGAAGTTTTTCAAGCTACTCGCAAACAGCTGAGGAGCATTCAACATGAACGTAAACTGCCAGTCAAAGGACTAAGCCAGGAGGTGGCAACACGTTGGAACTCAACCTTTTACATGCTTGAGCGTCTGTCTGAGCAGTAGGAGGTAATAAATGAGTATGTCTATAAACTGGGTTCTACTCACAAAGAGATGAGGCTAGAGTTGGAGGAATGGAAGCTAATTGCAAGCCTGACAGACATGCTTCGTCCTTTTGAGCTCTTCACGCGTGAAGTCAGCAGGGAGGACTGTTCTTTGAGCAAAGCTATCCCATTGTTGCGCATGCTAGAGCACCAACTGAAGGACTTGTCTTCAACGTTCAGAGATGATGGTGAAAAGCGAGAAGCATATGATTTGGCGGAGAAGTTATTAAAGCGCCTACTTCGCAATGAAAGGCTTACAAACATACAGAACAACATTACATTTGTGCCACTATTCTGGATCCACGGTACAAAAAGGCAGTGGCTAGCAAAGCATTCATTCCTTTTGATGAAGCAGATGTTTCAAAGCTGTGTCAGCCACTCGGTTCGAAAAAGAGCGGCAGAACCTTCAAGGAGGCGGCACAAGTACAACTGAAACAGCATGCCATCCGGCGTCAAGTTCCACTTTTCAATCCGTGGCCGAAGGGAGTCACTTTCCCTCACAGCCGTTAACAACACCAGCAACCGTATCATCATCCTCACCTGCACCAGGCCGCAAAAAAATATTGTTGGAAGGGGATTGGCTAACTCAGCAAGGGTTTGCTCGGTCCACTGCTGCAAAGCTCGCAGATGGTACGCAAAGTGGATCAACCCTGGAGAACCTTGAGTCGGTGGTGCAGGCCTATCTGGATGACCCAACAGAGGTCTGTCATAATGAGAACCCATTGGTATATTGGTATAGGAAAAGCTCTGTATGGCGACTGATCACCAACCTGCCTCTAAAATATTTGTCTTGCCCACTCGCAAGCGTGTCTTCTGACCGTGTTTTCAGTGCTGCTGGTGCCATTGTTACTTCAAAAAGGACCCGCCTCTTGCCCAAAAATGTGGAGAGGTTAACAATAATCAAGATGAATCAGCACTTCATACCACCCGATTACAAAATACGTGAATGCACGCAGGAAGAAGAGGACACCGACTTAGGTAACGCAAACGGAAGTTCTTCTCTGTCACCAGACCTACTCCTGTCTCAATTCATGGACTTTGAGGACGAGCTCTACTTCCCTGACACCGAGGCCTGAAAATTACTTCCTTTTTATCCGTACTTATTTACTTTTATTCCTGTGTGTCTTTCTTTGTTTTGCAACTTTTACCACAACAAAACTCTAATCACCTAATCACAACAAGTCCTTCATCAGCACTGTCTTCATCTTATTTTCCTTATTGATTTGAAGGTGCCGCAGTCTGCATTCCTGATGTTCACAAGTTCACAACTCAATCATGCTCCTCTATCCTCCTCCTCCAGACTGCCCCTACCCATTTCCCTCAAGGCAGATGGATGGATTATGGAGAAAAAATAAACTTTGTTTTCGTAGATGAGTCCCCTCAAGTGGGACTGAAATAACTGACTGACTACATGCTTGCTGATTGTTGACAGACTTACTTCTGAAATTTACAGGAGAGGCTGCCCTGTGGGCCCTCACTTTCCGAAGAAGATGCGGACAAAAAGTAGAACAGGTAATGAATAATGAGAAGATGGCATGCAGTGGACAGCAATGGCTGTCTGTCTCTGTTGAAACCAATTGCGGTTTGTTTTTTGTGAACAGCGCAATTTGCCATGTTTTGAATATACCACTATTGCAGGTTTTTGGGGGTTTCTTTGGGGGTGTTCTAGATTAGCAGTGCTGGGTCGGGGGGGTCTGGGAGCACTGCTGGCACAGTCTAATTTTGATTGCATTTGTTTTTCAGGAAATCCATGGTGGAAAAGGGGAGTTATGGCCTAGCTGCAGAGCGCGCTTGGAGTGATTTTGGAATGAGGCCTAAATATTTCTAAGTGTGAGTTTTTCCGGTTTTGCTTTTTGCCTGTTTGGGGGTCTTCTACTTTTTTTCGCCTGGGTTGACGGGTCTGTGGGCATTGCTGGGAAGGTCTAATACCGGATAAAAGTGGTTGGACTAAATCCATGGTGAAAAAGTTTTTCCGTTTTTGCTCACTTGCCTGTTTTTGGGTGCTGTTTGGGGGGGTTCCTGGTGTTTGGGGGTGGGTTGGGGGGTGTTGTAGCAACGCTGGGTATGGGTAGTTTTGATTGCAAGTGATTTGAAGAAAATCCATGGTGGCAAAGGGAAGTTAGGGCCTAGCTGCAGAACTCACATGGAGTGATTTTGGAATGAGGCCAAAATGATTCTAAGTGCCCGTTTTTGTATTTCTGCTTTTTGCCTGTTTGGGGGTCTTCTACTTTTTTTGCCTGGGTTGATGGGTCTGGGGGGCATTGGTGGGAAGGTCTAATACCGGATAAAAGTGGTTTGGACTAAATGCATGGTGAAAAAGTTTTTCACTTTTCAGAGCTTTTGCTCACTTTCGTGTTTTCGGGGGCCTGCTTGGGGGTGTTCCTGGTGTTTGGGGGGGCTTGGAGGGTTTTGTAGCAACACTGGGTATGGGTAGTTTTGATTGCAAGTGGTTTGAAGAAAATCCATGGTGGCAAAGGGGAGTTAGGGCCTAGCTGCAGAGCTCGCATGGAGTGATTTTGGAATGAGGCCAAAATAATTCTAAGTGCCCGTTTTTGTATTTCTGCTTTTTGCCTGTTTGGGGGTCTTCTACTTTTTTTTGCCTGGGTTGACGGGTCTGTGGGCATTGCTGGGAAGGTCTAATACCGGATAGAAGTGGTTTGGACTAAATCCATGGTGAAAAAGTTTTTCAGTTTTCAGAGTTTTCGCTCACTTTTGTGTTTTCGGGGGCCTGCTTGGGGGTGTTCCTGGTATTTGGGGGGGGTTGGGGGTTCTTGTAGCAACGCTGGGTATGGGTAGTTTTGATTGCAAGTGGTTTGAAGAAAATCCATGGTGGCAAAGGGGAGTTAGGGCCTAGCTGCAGAGCTCACATGGAGTGATTTTGGAATGAGGCCAAAATAAATCTAAGTGCCCGTTTTTGTATTTCTGCTATTTGCCTGTTTGGGGGTCTTCTACCTTTTTTTCGCCTGGGTTGACGGGTCTGGGGGCATTGCTGGGAAGGTCTAATACCGGATAAAAGTGGTTTGGACTAAATCCATGGTGAAAAAGTTTTTCACTTTTCAGAGTTTTCGCTCACTTTTGGTTTTTGGGGGCCTGCTTGGGGGTGTTCCTGGTGTTTGGGGGGTTTGGGGGGTCTTGGAGCAACGCTAGTTATGGGTAGTTTTGATTGCAAGTGGTTTGAAGAAAATCCATGGTGGCAATGGGGAGTTAGGGCCTAGCTGCAGAGCGCGCACGGAGTGATTTGGGATTGAGGGCTAATTAATTCTGTCTCACTTTTTGCGGTTTTGATTTTTGGCTGTTTGGGGGTGTTAAACTTGTTTCCGTACGAGTTGACGGGTCTGGGGGCATTGCTAGGAAGGGCTAATGCTGGATAAAAGTGGTTTGCAGAAAATCGGAGGTGAAAAAGTTTTTGTGTTTTTGCTCACTTGCTTGTCTTTGGGGTGCTGTTTGGGGGGCTTCTAGGTTTTTGTGGGTGGGTTTTGGGGTCTGGGAGCACTGCTGGCACAGTCTAATGTTGATTGCATTTGTTTTTAAGGAAATCCATGGTGGAAAAGGGGAGTTATGGTCTAGCTGCAGAGCGCGCTTGGAGTGATTTTGGAATGAGGCCTGAATATTTCTAAGTGTGAGTTTTTCCGGTTTTGCTTTTTGCCTGTTTGGGGGTCTTCTACTTTTTTTTGCCTGGGTTGACGGGTCTGTGGGCATTGCTGCTAAGGTCTAATACCGGATAAAAGTGGTTTGAACTAAATCCATGGTGAAAAATTGTTTCTGTTTTTGCTCACTTGCCTGTTTTTGGGGTGCTTTTTTGGGGGGTTCCTGGTGTTTGGGGGTGGGTTGGAGGGTCTTGTAGCAACACTGGGTATGGGTAGTTTTGATTGCAAGTGGTTTGAGGAAAATCCATGGTGGCAAAGGGGATTTAGGGCCTAGCTGCAGAGCTCGCATGGAGTGATTTTGGAATGAGGCCAAAATAATTCTAAGTGCCCATTTTTGTATTTCTGCTTTTTGCCTGTTTGGGGGTCTTCTACTTTTTTTCGCCTGGGTTGACGGGTCTGGGGGCATTGCTGGGAAGGTCTAATACCGGATAAAATTGGTTTAGACTAAATCCAAGGTGAAAATGTTTTTCACTTTTCAGAGTTTTCGCTCACTTTCGTGTTTTCGGGGGCCTGCTTGGGGGTGTTCCTGGTGTTTGGGGGGGTTGGGGGTTTTTGTAGCAACGCTGGGTATGGGTAGTTTTGATTGCAAGTGGTTTGAAGAAAATCCATGGTGGCAAAGGGGAGTTAGGGCCTAGCTGCAGAGCTCGCATGGAGTGATTTTGGAATGAGGCCAAAATAATTCTAAGTGCCCGTTTTTGTATTTCTTCTTTTTGCCTGTTTGGGGGTCTTCTACTTTTTTTCGCCTGGGTTGACGGGTCTGGGGGCATTGCTGGGAAGGTCTAATACCGGATAAAATTGGTTTAGACTAAATCCAAGGTGAAAATGTTTTTCACTTTTCAGAGTTTTCGCTCACTTTCGTGTTTTCGGGGGCCTGCTTGGGGGTGTTCCTGGTGTTTGGGGGGGTTGGGGGTTTTTGTAGCAACGCTGGGTATGGGTAGTTTTGATTGCAAGTGGTTTGAAGAAAATCCATGGTGGCAAAGGGGAGTTAGGGCCTAGCTGCAGAGCTCGCATGGAGTGATTTTGGAATGAGGCCAAAATAATTCTAAGTGCCCGTTTTTGTATTTCTTCTTTTTGCCTGTTTGGGGGTCTTCTACTTTTTTTCGCCTGGGTTGGCGAGTCTGGGGGCATTGCTGGGAAGGTCTAATACCGGATAGAAGTGGTTTGGACTAAATCCATGGTGAAAAAGTTTTTCAGTTTTCAGAGTTTTTGCTCACTTTTGTGTTTTCGGGGGCCTGCATGGGGGTGTTCCTGGTGTTTGGGGGGTTTGGGGGGTATTGTAGCAATGCTGGGTATGGGTAGTTTTGATTGCAAGTGGTTTGAAGAAAATCCTTGATGGCAAAGGGGAGTTAGGGCATAGCTGCAGAGCTCGCATGGAGTGATTTTGGAATGAGGCCAAAATAATTCTAAGTGCCCGTTTTTGTATTTCTGCTTTTTGCCTGTTTGGGGGTCTTCTACCTTTTTTTTCACCTGGGTTGACGGGTCTGGGGTACTGCTTGGAAGGTCTAATACCGGATAAAAGTGGTTTGGACTAAATCCATGGTGAAAAAGTTTTTCACTTTTCAGAGTTTTCGCTCACTTTCGTGTTTTCGGGGGCCTGCTTGGGGGTGTTCCTGGTGTTTGGGGGCGTTTCGGGGGTCTTGGAGCAATGCTGGTTATGGGTAGTTTTGATTGCAAGTGGTTTGAAGAAAATCCATGGTGGCAAAGGGGAGTTAGGGCCTAGCTGCAGAGCGCACAGGGAGTTATTTGGGATTGAGGGCTAAATAATTCTGTCTCACTTTTTGCGGTTTTTTCGTTTTTGCTCACTTGCTTGTCTTTGGGGTGCTGTTTGGGGGGCTTCTAGGTTTTTGTGGGTGGGTTTTGGGGTCTGAGAGCACTGTTGGCACAGTCTAATGTTGATTGCATTTGTTTTTCAGGAAATCCATGGTGGAAAATGGGAGTTGGGGCCTAGCTGCACAGCGTATTTGGACTGAATTCCAGGTAGGCCCGAAATTTGCTGTCTCACTTTTTAAGGTTTTGCTTTTTGGCTGTTTGGGGGTGTTAAACTTGTTTCCGCCTGGGTTGACGGGTCTGGGCGCATTGCTAGGAAGGTCTAATACCGGATAAAAGTGTTTTGGAGAAAATACATGGTGAAAAAGTTTTTAACTTTTCAGAGTTTTCGCTCACTTTCGTGTTTTCGGGGGCCTGCTTGGGAGGTGTTCCTGGTGTTTGGTGGGGGGTTGGGGGGTCTTGGAGCAACGCTGGGTATGGATACTTTTGATTGCAAGTGGTTTGGAGAAAATACATGGTGGCAAAGGGGAGTTAGGGCCTAGTTGAAGAAAGCGTTTGACACTATTTTAAATTTAGGGCTCGTTAGGGTTAGCAGTATTGTATCGAGATTTTGGCAACTGGCTTCTGGGGTCTACTCTTGGAGCACTTGTCGAGAAATGTCTAATTTTGGTTGCAAGTGGTTTGAAGAACATCCATGATGGGTAGGGGGGATTTGAGCCTACTTTACTTTCAAAGTTTGTTTTGTCACCATTTTCCACTAGGCCTCAGACAGGTAGCAGTATCGCACGTTTTTGGGGTCTGATTGGGGGTATTCTATATTTTAGCATCTGTGTTTAACCGCTTCCGTGCGGCGCTGTAGCCGCGCCCTGTGCTGGACATTCCAGAACAGGGCGCGGTCGTGACGGAACCGTTCCGTCATCAGCACAGCTCAGCCGTGACTGATGACGGAACGGTTCCGTCACCAGCATCGAAGGGGTTAAGGGTCTGGGAGCACTGCTGGGAAGGTCTAATTTTGTTCTAAAATCGTAGTTTACACTAAACCTAGCTTGAGGGGAAAGATCCGGAAAATCGCCCATACTTATTTATCCTTCAAAAGGAGACTCAGAGTACGCCCTTTCAAAACTATTGTACTGTCGATTCTGAAACTGAAAGTGTGACTTTTTGCACTACACAGCGTACGTACCTTATATTTTTTTCTCAGTGGTGTTTTAATATCATTTCCTGTTTTTCCATCAACATTTACAGGGCGGCTTTCACCCTGTGCAATGGAAAAAAGGATGAAGTCAGGCTTCACATTAGCGACCCGCAATTCAGCATCCGCCAGGCAGGCAGTGGACAGGTTGTCTTCTGGTCACCAACATTGATCAACGAAGCGTCAGATGGAACGGAGGAGTACCGCAAATAAGAGGAATGGCTTGATGCATGCAACTTCCCAAATTCAACAGGACAAGTACAACAACATACAGTAACAGTATCCATTCATTTCTACTTATCTTTTAAGTAATGTTATTGCTGTGAACTTCTATGAGTGTGACTCTGCATTTCTTTGATCTCTGCTTCTAAATTCATCCCTCCAGCCATTGTATAGTTTACTTTGCTATTTTTCAAACTAATTTAATGAACAAAGTGTTTCTCTGAGTGCAGAGATAGGCAAGTGAAAACGCATAATTACTGCAGCCCTGTACTGTCGCATTCTTTCATTCATTAGAAAGCACAACTTAGTTAAAGTAACCTAACCATCCATTTAGCAATCAACTTCATGCCTGCAGAAGTGCATGCACTTCCTTTATGTCCCTTAAAATATTTATGGATATCTTCGTATCCAAAGATTTGTTTATCTTCATTTGTTGTTTGTCCATGCTGTGTTTTTTTTCCTCTCTCAACAAAACTTTCCCAAAAAACCCCATTCCCATCCAATTTCCAAACCCTAACCCTCTTCCCCCGGGCTGTGTGGTTTTCATTGATGTGTGAATAAATGACAGCAATAATTCCACACACTTGCTGGGGAGGATAAGGTCATAGCAACTGAAAATGAATTACATTTCAAGGCTGGTGAAGGAATCGAAGGATATATTCTTACTCAGCTTGACACAGACCCATGACTATTGGCAAATCAAAGCAGATTTTCATGGGCGCCATGAAATGGATTGATCATGAAGAACATCCTCCTCCTACACGTGGCAAATGATTACGCTGCTGTGTCCTTCACCTTCTTTTTTTTTTTTTTATTGTTTTTTTATTTATTGCAAGAAAAAAGAGCATGGATACAACAAGTAAAATCATCTCGATCGTATACATATACATAGTTCTCGATAGATATTATTGTCATTGGAAAGAGAAAAAAAAAAGAAAAATGAAAAAAAACACAGAAGTTGACAAAACAATTTTACAAAAAAAAAAAAAAAAAAAATCGTGTCAGAGGAGTGTGGCATGTCGGTCTCACAGTATATTTATCCATTTAGCTAGTAAATGTACCCCACATTTTCTCCCTTTTTTTAAGCGCTTTAGGGCCTCTTAATTTAGCCAAAGAGAGTTCCATAGTGTATATTTCATTAATGAGGTACCACCATTCATTAATGCTAGGTGGTTCGTTCGAAATCCATGTACGCGCGATAACCAGTCTGGCACATGCAAAGACGATTGTTAACAGATCTTTATGGATACTATTCGTATCTTGTATGTCCAGCAAGACCAGATGGGAAGAGAGTACAGGCATAGTTATACGTTTCCTGTTGAGGGCGTCCACTATTCCCAACCAAAAAGTTGTAAGCTTAGGACACTCATAGAGCATATGCTCTATGCCAGCTGCTTCTAAATTGCATTTTGGGCATTTGGTACGTTCAGTAGAGATATTGCCTGATGACCAGCCGGAGATTCTTTGAGGCGTGTAATAAATTTGGGTTACTGTCCTATAATGTTGTAGCCTCAGGTTTGATGACTGGACAACTCGATTTATTTGTTTTAGTGAGCTTTCAATCTGGTTGGGATAGATGTTGATTCCTAGCCTAGTGGGCCATTTATCTGCCATTTTCTCGCAATCTCCAGCTTGACCTTTATTAAGGATGATATAGCTCTTACTAATAATCGCTTTGGTCTGATTAGAGAAAATAAATTGTAAGATATCTGAATGTTCAACATTCTCAATTTTCTTGTGATTAGTTAAGAAATTTTGTATCTGAATATATTTAAAATATGTTGTCTCATTGATGTTATATAGTGCTTTTAGAGCATTAAAACTTAGAAGGCCATCAGGGCCATAAAGATCCCCTAGCTTGTTGATGTTCTGATCTATCCATAAGGTGCAAGCACTATCTGCGAAGATGGTTGGCAGCCCAGGGTTTCCCCATATTGGGAGTTCAGCATTGTAGAAGGACATTTTTTTAATGTCCATAATTTGGTCCCAAACTCTTTTAATGGCTCTCGCGGTCTTGAATTTGACTCTCTTATAGTAATTTGGATCGTGTACCCTGAATAGAAACTTATTGCTATGTGAGCCTAGCATAAATTGGTGATAGAATGTGGAGACCTCACTAGCCAAAAGGCTACGTATGCGTTGAATAAAAGTCGCAAGAAAGTACATTTTTAAATCCGGGAAATTTAATCCCCCTTTGTCGACAGGTGATTTCAGTATCGTCATTGACCGACGGGCTTTTTTGTATCCCCAAATGTATCTACTGCAGATACTTTCTATTTTCTTAATGTATGATTTATTAAGTTGCAGTGGGATAGATCTAAATAAGTATAATATTTTCGGGACTATCTTCATCTTTATTATATTAATACGTCCAATCAGGCTAAGGGGTATTTTGTTCCATTTTTTAAGCATGGAGTCGATATCTTTGAATAGGGGGTCGTAATTTAAAGGGACGATCTTCTCAATATTTGCAGTGAGTTTGACCCCTAGATAAGTAGCATTATGACAAAGTCCTATTATCGGGTGTGCAGGTTGATAGTTAGCTATCACTTGTGTTTTGTTTACGTTAAGTCTATATCCCGATATGTCGACAAATTCTCTAGCTTCCTGGATGATTTTAGGTATGGCCCGCACCAAGTCTGTAGTATATATAGCAATGTCATCAGCGAAGGCTGTGATTTTAAGGCACATGTCTTCGTGTTCTATTGGAGTTATGTGTACCTGAGCGGTTAGTGCGTTAAGGAATGGCTCTAGAGCTATAGCGAATAATAATGGTGATAGAGGGCACCCCTGTCTGGTGCCTCTTTTTATTAGAAAATTATCGGAATTCTTCCCTAAATAGCTAACTATTGCTGTAGGCGTCTCATACAAGGATTGAATCCATCCCAGATACTGCCCCTGTATGCCATACGCCGTTAGTGTTGCCCAAAGGTACTCCCACCCCACTCGATCGAATGCCTTCTCTGCGTCTAACATGACCATTCCAAGTGGGGTGAGAGTAGTCGCTGCAACATCGAAAGCTGTTATTGCAGTATTAACGTGGGCAGTAGTATCTCTGCCCACCACAAAGCCGTGTTGTTGACAATTGACTAGAGAAGGCATTATGGGCGCTAATCGATTGGCAAGTACTTTAGCAAATATTTTGGCGTCGGTATTGATTAACGAAATAGGCCTATATGAACCCTGTTCTTCCGGTATTTTGTTCTTTTTTAAAAAGAAAACAATTTTAGCTGTACGCCAAGAGGTAGGGGCATCTCCTGTTTCTCCCACAGAATCTATCACTTGTTTAAGTAGGGGGAGAAGTTCCTGTTCACAAATCCTATAAATCTCCACAGGTAAGCTGTCTTCTCCTGCAGCCTTGCCTGGGGGGAGCGCTTTGACAGCTTTACCAAGCTCTTCAATAGAAATTGCAGTGCTAAGTGATCTTGTTACTTCTGTGTCCAAACTTTCAGGTACGTATTTCTCTAAGTATGATTTAATTGCTTCTGAAGTAGGTGTTATTTCTGGAGTATAGAGGTGGCAGTAGTATTTGGCAAATTGTTCCAAAATCTGTTCTGGTTTTCTATATATTTTAGAGTCTAGTCCTTTGATAGTTTTAATAGTAGTTTTAGCCTTTTTATCAGCAACCTTATACGCCAGAATTTTCCCAATTCTGTCTCCACCTTCATATTGTGCGAGTTTATATTTGTGTATTTTGGAACTGAATTTTTCCCTGAGAGTTTTCTTAAGTGATGCCCTTAGTGAGATAAGTCCTAGACTTAGCTCCTTGATGTTAGTTCTGCCCTCTGTTATAGCGTCAGAAAGTTGTTGCTCGGCTAGGGAAATATTTGATAAAGTGATTTTTTCTAATCTTAGTTTTTCAGCATTATCCTTGAATATATATTGCTGAGTGTAGCCTCTGATGCTACTTTTACATGCATCCCATACATATCTAATTGATGTTGAATTAATATTAAATGATATATATTCTAGAATGTGTTTTTTAATACCGGCAATGTATTGGTGGTCAGTTAATAAATATCTGGGAAATGAAAACTGTCGGGCGATAGGCTTAGTGTCTAGATTTTTAAATTCGAATAATATTGGGTTATGGTCTGAAGTGATTTTAGGGCAAATTTCTATCTCATAGTTTTCTAGAATACAGTCTGTTGCCCAAATCATATCGATTCTAGAGAGAGTTTGATGTGGAGAGGAGTAATAAGGGAAACCGGGTGTAGTAGGATATTTAGTACGCCAGGCATCTTTTAGGTTGTGTATTCTGGCTAATTCCAGAATGGCCGATCTCACTTTACCCATCCTGTTCCTATTTCCTTTACTTGTAGAATCTATAGCATAATTCATCACACAATTAAAATCCCCCATTATCAATAACTCTCCGTCCCAGTCCAGTAATTCAATGGTCAATTGTTCATATAGTTTCGGTATATCTAGATTTGGCCCATAAACTATACAAAATACATATCGTTTTTTGTTAAATTGCAATTGTACAATTGCCCATCTGCCGTTGACATCGGCAGCAGTCTTGATAACGTTTGTTCTAAGCCATTTCTGCTTGAGAATGGCGACTCCACGAACTGGTGCCCCTAAAGTAGAGCAAACAACCAGGTCGTAGCCCATTTGTGATAAAATTTTGCGATCTTGATATCTGATATGGGTCTCCGAAATAAATACCATGTGTGGTTTGTACATATTAATTTCTTCTTGTACCAATTTTCTCTTGCCTGTATGGTTGAGACCGGCCACATTCCAGACTAGACATTTAAGAGAAGACATATCTTATATTCTTGTTTCTCAATCTCTTCCACAAAACAAATTCGTTGACCTTGTTACAACTTTTAATACATTTCTTGTTCTTGCAATAAAAATTTTTTTCCCCTTTTTCTTGCCCAACCCACCCAGATGGCTTCTTTCCGCCCTCCCACCCCCTTAACCTTGATGCCCCCAAGGGGAAGCACCCCTCTATCTTGGCTGCCGCTGATAGGGCAGCATAGTGGAGTCGTAAGCATGGAGTCCTTCCCCCACCGCTAGAGTGACTCATAGTGAATATATTATTTTCTTTTGTCCCCCCCTTGATAGTGAGATAGAATATAAAAGATCGAAAGGAAAAGTAGGAAAATAGAAGTTTCATGTTTCAAACATGATGGCAGTGGCTATATTGCATTCTAATTAATTTTCAGATTGCTCTAATTATCAAAGAAAAAGAAGTTATGTCTTGTAGCTTTCTATCTTGTATAGTTCATATTCTTTTTCCCTTATTCTTTTTCCTTTGTCCATTTCTCTAGATTTTTGCTTGCCTCTTCTGGTTCAGTGAGAAATAGAGATTGTCCACCCCTGATAACTTTGAGGCGTGCAGGCTCTTGCAGATACACTGTACAGCCGATAGCTTTAAAAGGATCGATAAATTTACGCAGCTCCCAGCGTCGATCCATCGTAACCTTACAGAGATCTGAGCGAACGAAGAAAGTGAAATTGCCTACGGTGACAGGGCTGTTGATTTTGGCTTTGAGAGCGACAGCTTGCCTCAGTAGGAAGTTTCCAAAATATATCATTATTGGTCTAGGGAATTTGCTATTCTGACTTTTTTGAAAAGAAGGCAGTCTATGTACACGCTGTAATTGAGAGTCCCAATCCCAGTCTGATAGGTCGCTGAAGGCTTTTTCAAAGAGTCTCACTACAAAGGTACGAGGGTCGCCCCCCTCAGCGCCTTCCGGTATTCCAAACAGTCTGAGGTTATGTCGGCGAGCTCTATTCTCCAAATCCTCGACTTTGGATTCTAGTTGAGAAATGCGGGAAGAGTGGTTTCTCGCAGTTGACTGTGAACGTGAAGTCTCTTCTTCAACTGTCACGACTCGTTGTTTCAAATCCTCAATCTCTTGTGTAACCCCGCCAAGTTTCTGACACATTTCGCTCATAGAAGCCTGTAGTTTCATATTGTCATCTCTCAGCTGGAGGTGTTGTTGGTGGTTCTCCTGCCTCTGAGCGATGAGAGTTTGCATTATTAAATCCATAGAAATATTATTTTGAAGATGCGGTGTCTCATCATCTGGTATTGGCGTTGTAGTTTGTGTAGTCGAATGATTAGTAGCCTGTGAAGTCTGATTGGTATTGATAGGTATTGTTCCCATTGTTCCCATTGTTCCCGTTGAGTTATTCGAGGCTTCTAGCTGGTATGATTCCAAGTTAGTTTCTATCAATATTGGCCTCATATTAAAATTGATTGTTGGTGTCAGAGTAAGTGTGTTAGTAGGCTTGCTGGTCTCCAAATTATTGGCGGCGTGGGAGGTGGAAGAATCACAAGGCAGTATTCTTGAGGTGTCAGCAGTATCGGCAGTCTTGGCAGTAGTTGATCCAGTGTTTGATCCATTTTTGATTGATGTAGTTGGTAGACCCATTAGCGTTTCATTGGCCTGACTATCGAATTGCACATGTTCTGCGTTCCCGTCTCCGGGAAGTGTATCCCTGTTTTGCAGATACAAGTCTCCATCAGAGCTTGCACCGGATAATCTTAGGGCCATGCCCTTGACTCCTCCCTTGGATTTAATCCATCTCCTCAGCGGGCTATCGTCGATGAGGGCCTTGCGTCCTTTTTTGTTTACAGTAGTGTCTTTGCTCAGTAGGTTACGGGTAGTGGACTTTTGTCTAGCTTTAACTTTTAGTTTAGATTTTCTTGAGATCATAGCTCGACCGGTATTATTCCTAGTTTCCACTTCTTGTTCACTTTCTTCGGATAGCTCTTCATATTCTTGATTTGAGTTTTCTTCAATTCTTACGTTTCCCTCATTTAACATGCACTCAGACCTTCTGGGTTCATTGTCGTCCTCTAAGTTACTGAGCATAGTTGTCAATACAGGAGATGGGCTGCAGGTTAGTCTGTTAGTCTCTATCTCTATCTCTTGCTCTTTATCCATATCCCTATCCATAGTAGCTTCAGACGCATTAGGTGTAGATGCCAGATTGTTATTGACATTCTCATCAATGTTAGGAAGGCCATGGCTGGTTGTAGAGATAGGATCGAGATATATGGTAGTGCAGAGCTCAGGGGCAGCGGTGGCAGCATGTGCAGGGATATCAGTTGTACTAGTTCCCGCTTTATCTATACAGTCTATAGTCTCTTTGCTTGCGACTTTCTCTTTAGTATGTCCAAGACTTGTAGTTACATTATCTGGAGAGATAGAGTTAACGTTTTTCTTGGCAAAAACCCCTGGTGCAATTTCCTCATTAGAGGGCGCTGCTGCACTGTGCTCATTGATAGCTACATCGTGTGCCTGTTTCTCTCCCCCGGCGCCCACTGTGCCCTTGCCGCCTTTGCCGCTTTTGCTAGTAACATTGTTTGGAGGGGGAGTGCCTGTAAGACCCGCAGGTCCTGCAACGATTTTCAGTTTGGCAGCCGAGCCCCCCGTCATTGTTTTAATCTCGCTGGCTGACATACCTGGTTCGTCAGTCTTCGCCGTTTTCCCAGCTCTGGTAGTTCGGGTGGACCGGGGATATTGCCGTGTTGTCATCTGCGCGATAGCAGCAGAGAGGTTCAGACCCGGTGATGAGTGTGCCGTTGTGACTTTGCCAGCTATTCGCAGCGGAGCAAGGTGCGCTGTCCGGTCTTCTCTGCCTCCGCCGTCCTCCCGCAGCTGTGTAGTAAACGCAGGGAGTAGACCAGGACCCGCCCAGCACCACTCCCGGCAGAGAAGGCGAAAGAAGCCGATATTCCAGGCTTTCCAGGCTTTCCCGGTCGATGGAGCCCCTCCGACCAGTCGGCAGGCAAGTCGCAGCATACAGATTTGGTTACAACGTGAACTGCAGGAAAAAAAAAGGAAGTGTTCTAAAACGATGTCTCACACGGACAGTTTCTTTTCACTCCGTGCGCGGTGAGGGCTCCATGCAGGCTCCTCCACAGAGCGGCTTCAGCCTGCCATCTTGGCTCCCGCTGTGTCCTTCACCTTCAGTACTATTTCTTGTAGTAGTAGCCAATGTCAAATTCCACGCAAGTAGTAGTTATACTTTCAATACTTTAGCATTTGTAAGGCTACATTTTGGCACTGTTCTTGTGTACTGTCACGTGCTATAGTATCTATCGTACCGTTCTAATGCTCCGCTCAGGCCAATCAAGGTTTCAATTTCTTTTTTTTCATAAGCTGCAACTTTCTCTGTGTACCACCACTAGTACCACCGCAATGGTGCCATTTCAACCGCCAAGGTTTGCCAACCTTAATCGCCATTTGCCATGCTGCCAGCCCTGTGCCTAGCCCTAATTTCAAACACGAATTACAGGTAAGATAAGCGTTTGGGGAGGAAGAATAATGGAGTAGTATGAGAGACGAGAGACTGGCAGTAGTACTAGTAAAGTCCTAGGACAATTGAATTCACTAACTCTGTGAGAGGCACTTACTTTTGTAAACATTTGGGCAATTACTTACACAATTTGAATCAAGAAGCCACTTAAGTTTCAGGAAAACAAACTTACAGTTAACCCCCCCCCCTCCAGCCTCAACTGCAGTAAAAACACATATGCTATGTTTAAGTTGAAAGTAATAATTATTTATATCCCGAACAAAAATATACTATCCCGCAAGACCCGACCCACCCCCCCTACCTAACCCCAAAGAATGTCCGTGAAATAAAAAGTCCCCAAAGTCCAAAAAACCCAACTCCCAATTCCCTCCCCCCAAAAGTCTTTAAAAAAGGGGAAAGGGACAGTCTCTCCTTCTCTAATGTCGCCGCCGGCGTACTTTTTGGGCCAGGTGTTAATGCTCCTTGCGGAGGTTCTTGAGCGGGATTCTCAGTTTCTTCTGCTCCTGCTCAAGGTAGGACACCCTGAGTATTAGGCGGTGCACGCGTGCCTTGCACCTGCTGTGGGGGGCAGCTGATTTTTTGGCTGCTTGGTGGTGGCGGGTGGCTGCGATACCACGGCTCCGTACCGCTGGAGGCCTGCGCTGACTGGCTGACCCGGGGAGCGCGGAAGAGGATGCAGCTGTCCCTGTGGATGTTGTGGTGGTCTGCGACTGCGTTTCCTCCTCCTCCTGGGCCACCAGCCGCCGATATTTGGCGACAGTCGCCTCCAGTTTCCGTTGCCGGCCCGTCTAGCCAGCTCCTTCCGTGACAGTTTGGAAGGAGCATCTATATGACGAAAGAAAAACATAGTCTGTAACCAATGCTCTTTAGGAAGTTGTGTCACAGTAGAACTAGCAACTTGCAAGCACAGTACGTAACATTTGTGGCCTGTATCTATCTAACCTCCCACTTCTTCAGCCTTGCTCTAACATTAGTGGGAGTTTCAGGAATCAATTCTATGAGCACTATGGACTCACTAAATTAGAGTCGACTATGACAGTACACCAGTCTTATTCTTCTTCTTCTCTCTTGTTTAGCGAGATTGGTATGTAAACTTATGGAAGCCCGCATAATGCCAGCGCAGTCAACTTGCACCCGAGAAAAACAGACGCACGCCATGATGACACGGGCTTGCGTTACTGTACCAGTCCAGTACATGCAGGTGGTGAGGCTCTTACTTTTCGATTACGGGTGGCACTGAGAATACTCTGTTACAAGGGCTACTGCTTAATTAATTCAACTTTCACCCTACAGTGCCAATGACTACTAGAAAAGGAAAATGAAGAAGATAAATAATATGATTATCTATCTCTTCACAGGATATGTATTTGATTACATATGGGATGACTTTAGGTGCTTTGTTTTTTATTGAGTGAACACTGATAGGCCACACATGAATGACAGAGTTGTACTAAAATTATTAACAGAGGTAGTGAGTGGCCCCCGTAATCGCCAGATATATGCTGTGCTTGAAATACAAAGTACTGCTACTATTCATGGTAGTATTCGGAAAAATTACAACTTCTTTTCCTTGCCTTTCCTACACTGGAACGGACGTGCGGGTGCGGTGTTACATGCTCTTCAAAGTAACACTTAGTTCATCCAGTGACCGTCTACTCTCTCTACATACACATATGCTATCTGTGAGTCAGATAGTACCATGATCCAGGCATCCATCCATTCAAAGTAAGTGTCAATCATTCTTCTTAATGTCTCAAGTGGACAAACCTTCCTTTTTCTCACGGGAAAACAACATTTTCATTTTATTTTGGAAACCGCAAGCCATACATCCGTGCTTGACTTGCATTTGAATTTCAACCAAAGGATATATTGCGCACACATACAATTTCTGTTTCACCCACCCAGGCAGTCCTCTTTCCTTTCTCCTCCACCCATCCTTGCTTCATCCTTCAACCAGCCATGCATCATATTCCCAGCCACCTCGGGCAGCATTGAAAAACACGTATCATTCTTTGCCAGTCATCATTACTTTTAACTCGCTCGTCCTTCCACACTTACTTACACCATTCTTTCCCTTTTCGTTCATCCCATCCATTAAGTTCATCTCTGATCTGACTAGGATTCTTGAAAAAACTTTCACAGCTGAGTTGAAGTCAATTTAGAGGAGGCTACTACCTGGTTAATAAAAACTTAGTTCTAAATTTGTAAGTCTTCTTAACAGTATAGTATACTTGTACTGTACAACATGTACACCCGTGCATACAGCATACTCTGCAGTCTGCTATCTCAATAAGTAAGGAATATAATAGCTTACCACTGTCCGCCACTACCGTGGCATCCCCCACAGCAGCTTCCGCTGGCTGTTGCACCGCCTCCGCCCCAAGAGTGCCCACCTCCGTGCTGGCCCCAGCACCGGTGGATGGTTGTGCCGAAGTTCCGCCTAGAAAATACATTTCAGATTCTTAGATGCCATATACACCACTCCCTAGTATTTTGTCTAGGAATGAAAAAATGTCACTGCGACTACACAAACAAATGTAATAATTTGTGACTGTCTAGTCAAAACAAAAACATTTTTTTTTTTCAGGGGAGTGTGTTGCTTGTCTTGCTACACTTTTTGGCACAACTGATGAATGCTTGCTTTTTAACATGCACCGTTTTTCTCTTAACAGACAGAAGCTTCCCTTCTAAGAACAAGAGCAACATCAGATCATCATCACTAGGACGGAGTCAGCAACGATTCAGCACCACAAAGAAGATTTGAAGTTCCAACCAGGTGAGGGCTCGCCCACAATTAATGTGTGAAATCACTAAGCACTTTTCCATTTTCAATCCACAGGTTTATGTTGTATGATGAACTTGATTTTAATAAATGTTTTTACTTTTAGTAAAGCTTTAAAACTTACATAGACTCTGTGGTTTTTAGTCATGAGTGAGTGAGCGAAAGGGTTTGCAATTTGCAAGCATGAGTCCGTGGCTCTGACAGTTCTGGACTCTGACTCCGTATTCTTATGTCCTGGGTTGGATAATCATCATTGGGGATCAATCATCAATGATAGGGAATAGGGAAAAATAGGGGATAGGGAAAAAGTAAAGTAAAAAAAATGTTTTAAAAAGTAGCTTGAAAAGTAACGAAAAGTTGAAAAAAAAAACAAAATATAGGGCCATATGTATCAAAGTTCCGTTTTGCGAATTCTAAATAGCGATTTTTAAGGAATCGCTATTTAGAATTCGCAAAACGGTATGTATGTAAAAAATCGAATTTTTTTTGCGAATCCTTAATATACTTTATTTGCGAATTCGCAAGTTGCGAATTCGCAAATAAGGAATAATTTCCCATTCATTCCTATGGGCCAGGAGGCCCATAGGAATGATTGTGAAATGCATTTCATTTTGCGATTCGCAATTTACTAATCGCAAAATGAGATTGATTTCAAGGGTGCAGGGGTGTCTCAAGGACATCAAAACAATAATGACCCAGGTCGCTTTTGGGCATTCAATTTTATTTTTAACAGAGATGGTGTATTGCTTTTCACAATTTTTCTTCAGCAAACATACCTCCCACTTCTCATCATTCAGGGGTAGGTAATACACCAGTCAACAGCCCATCTTAAAAACAAGCCCGCTCCCTATCCAGACAGAAGCGAAACCCACACCCAAAAAGTGATGAAAAAAATGTGAGAGAGCGCGATAACACCTCACGGGCGCACCACCAATGGGACCCCTGGTAGGTACTCACCAGGACGGCCCTGTTATCATCATCGGTGTTATCGGGCTAAAAGAAACGTGTCCAAGTGAAACACAACTGTGTTATAAGTGCAGTGAAAAAACATACAGTGATGTCACATAACATAAACATATACCATCACATACACAGCACGAACCAACAACTTTATTCTTGTTCTTTTATGCTGCTAGTGTATATTAAAAAAGTGAAAATGGCTACTACCTATAGAGCCAGATTCTCCTTGCCAACATGTTTCATTGCCATGGTGGTATTCAGGCAATTTCTTCAGGGCAACAACTTTCTATGCCACTGCATTGGACACCAGGGTTTCGAATTACTGTCATGGAATTAAAAAACATAAAAACGAGTTTTACTTAAATGCACCACATGCATATACACAACACTATGAAAGCCACACAGGCAAAGGGTCATATTTACCCTCGGTCGGCAACAGTTTCTCATACCAGCCGAGAGGTCTTTAGGCAAAAGCTTTTTTTGTTATCTCCATCTGTGAGTAACCTAGCCACTCCTTCCGTTATCCTTAACTGTAAAGACAACATAGCACAACTATGAGCAATCCTCACTTACCCTCTTTCTTCATGGATGTCGTATATGTGAACCCAGCCCAAATGGCCCCCTTATTATTCTATTTTACCGGTAGTAGGAGCGCGGTCGGCGTTATATCGTCCCTCGAGCACTTTCCGAGGTCGTTTGTTCCGTATTTACGTTCATGTACTGACTGTTTGGACCAATCAGATTGGATACGCTATTCTCGCGTTAATAGGCGGCCATTTTACATTGGGATTCAACGTTTACCGCTCTAATGTGTTCTTCATGTATTCGCGATCTCATGAGGTATCCTACTCTCGCGTTGTTTGGCGGCCATCTTAGGTAGGGCATTACCACATTCAATGTAAAAGGAAGTCTAAAATAACGTCCATCTCTCGCGGGATTACGCGATATGTAGACGCTAGCAATCGTTCTCCTCCCCATCTCTATGCACGCATGTCTGTCAGATGTATAATGTATAGTATAAAAAACATTTCTCATTACTCTACACTCAACTGGAGTAAATGTTAACAGCACGACAAATTCTTGAATAGGTTTTTATTATTATCGATCATGTGACGGAAGTTATATATTACATGACCATATCAGGAGATAAAAAGTTGGAGTTGTCTATTTATACACATCATACACCCAAGATCTTGATAAATTCCACGTGTCTTACTTTATGGGGTTTCATTCAACTGCCTTTTAGATTTATTGTGAGACACCCTCACTGCTCCAAAGGAACACCACAGAACTGGTCTAACGTAGTTTATTCCATTCAAGGCGCTCGTTCAATCCATTTTGCTCACTACCCTCCATATAAATCCATCTGGCTTCTTTTGTCGTGAGTAATCTCTCCACTGTTTGTGCATCTCCACTTACTTTTTCCAATATCACCCAAGTGAAAGTATGGTTATTCCTGTGGCAGTGTTGAACTAACTTAGTTGTAAGTCTTCCTGCTCTAATGGTACTAAGATGCTCTTGTATTCTTAGTTTTATTTTGCGTGTTGTTAGTCCAATATATTCCAAACCACATTGGCATTGGAGTCTATATACCACGTTTGTCAAGGACACCCTGCTGCACCCCTGAAATCAGTGTGTGCATATGGCGCACATACATGCCCTATGTATGTGCGTCACATGCCACATTCAAACATGCCAATTTGTGCATTTTTAAAAGAAATCGCAAATTACCACCAATTGAAAGTTGGTGGTAAATTGCGATTTCTTAAGCTAAAATTGCTATTGAAAATTGCATCATACATAGCATTTAAGGAATCACAAAATTGCGATTCCTTAAATGCTATAGCAAAATAAGGAATCACACATTTTTGCGATTCCTTATGATGCGATTTGTACATACATAGCAAAAAATGCAAAACAGCCTTTTGCAATTCGCAAAGGCCGGAATTCGCTGAATTCTGGCCTTTGCGAATCCAAAAAGGCTTGATACATATGGCCCATAGATCTAGAAAAAAAGAGGGATAGATATAGAGTAGAAAAGATCAAATAAAAGTCCAAAGAAACAAAGGATTGCACAGATGAAAGGAGGATTAGAAAGCATGCACAGAACCATAGCAATGAATGAAAAACAAGATGGCCGCGCCCATTGAGGACCGCGTGGGTAAGTTTGCGCGATTTTTCCCGCGCGAGTACGCAAAAACACGAGCGAACTCGTAATAGCGCGCCGCACACGACGCGACATTGCCAATAGCGCCCGGAAACGGAAATACGCAACACGCACAAGATGGCCGCGCCCATGTATGACCGCAAGGGCAATCTCACGGTCGGTGTGCTGCAAGCGGTCCGCGAATAAGCAAAAAAACGCGTGAACACGCAAAACAAAGAAATCCACAAATTCGCGGATTGCAAGTTCGATTTCGAGCGAATTTGCGCCCCGCGAATCTCGCGAAATTGCAGAAAAACAAATTTTGCAAAACTGAAAGCACTTAGCAGGTGCAAAAGTTCAAGCTAATTTGTAACCATTCCCTGTAGTGCTTCCTGAGGGGCCCCTCCAGAGTTCAGTTGCCTACTTGCAACTATTCTCTGACCCTGCTCTGACCCTCAAAGCAGGGTCAGAGAATAGTTACAAGTATGGCACAATGCTCCTGTAAAAAAAATTAAACTGCAACAGGAAGCACTTACAGCTAAGGAAGCAGGTACCAGACTTGAAGCTCAAACTCAGTGACACATTAACCAGCCCCAAATTAATTCATCTCATTTGAGGCTGGGGAGGTGTGCTTTCCCCCCATAATCTACAGTGGTGAACAAGAATGTGGTAGTGGTGAACCAGAGGGTGACAGTGGTGAACCAGAGGGTGCTGTGATGAACCAGAAGGTGGCCGTGGTGAGTGGTGAACCAGAGGGTGGCAGTGGTGAACAAGAGGGTGGTAGTGGTGAACCAGAGGGTGACAGTGGTATACCAGAGGGTGCTCTGATGAACCAGAGGGTGGCAGTGGTGATCCTGAGGGTGGCAGTGGCAAACCAGAGGGTGGTAGTGGTGAACCAGAGGGTGACAGTGGTGTACCAGAGGGTGCTGTGATGAACCAGAGGGTGGCAGTGGTGATCCTGAGGGTGGCAGTGGCAAACCAGAGGGTGGCAGTGATGAACCAAAGGGTGGCAGTGATGATCCTGAGGGTGGCAGTGGAGAACCAGAGGGTGGCAGTAATGAACCAGAGTGTGGCAGTGATGATCCTGTGGGTGGTAGTGGCGAACCAGAGGGTGGCAGTAATGAACCAGAGGGTGGCAGTGATGAACCAGAGGGTGGCAGTGATGAACCAGAGGGTGGCAGTGGTAAACCAGAGGGTGGCACTGGTAAACCAGAGGGTGCTGTGATGAACCAGAGGGTGGCAGTGATGAACCAGAGGGGGACAGGGATGATCCAGAGGGTGGCAGTGGCAAACCAGAGGGTGGCAGTGATGAACCAGAGGGTGGCAGTGATGATCCTGAGGGTGGCAGTGGCGAGCCAGAGGGTGGCAGTAATGAACCAGAGGGTGGCAGTGATGAACCAAAGGGTGGCTGTGATGGACCAGAGGGTGGCAGTGGGGAACCAGAGGGTGGCAGTGATGAACCAGAGGGTGGCACAGGTGAACTAGAGGGTGCTGTGATGATCCAGAGGGGGACAGTGATGATCCAGAGGGTGGCAGTGACAACCCAGAGGGTGGCAGTGATGATCCAGAGGGTGGCAGTGGCGAACCAGAGGGTGGCAGTAATGAACCAGAGGGTGTCAGTGATGAACCAGAGGGTGTCAGTGGTGAACCAGAGGGTGATAGTGATGAACCAGAGGGTAGCAGTGGTGAACCAGAGGGTGGCAGTGATGACCCGAAGGGTGGCAGTGGCGAACAAGAGGGTGGCAGTAATGAACCAGAGGGTGGCAGTGATGAACCAAAGGGTGGCTGTGATGAACCAGAGGGTGGCAGTGATGAACCAGAGGGTGGCACTGGTGAACTAGAGAGTGCTGTGATGATCCAGAGGGGGACAGTGATGATCCAGAGGGTGGCAGTGGCAAACCAGAGGGTGGCAGTGATGATCCAGAGGGTGGCAGTGGCGAACCAGAGGGTGGCAGTAATGAACCAGAGGGTGTCAGTGATGAACCAGAGGGTGTCAGTGGTGAACCAGAGGGTGATAGTGATGAACCAGAGGGTGGCAGTGGTGAACCAGAGGGTTGGCAGTGATGACCTGGAGGGTGGCCGCGATGAACCACAGGTACGTACAAACAACATGGTCGCGACCGTTGCGACCACACAAGTTAGTTCGCGTTCCCGAACTTGTAAAAAACACTCGCGAACACGGAACGCGAATTCGCAAATTTCGCCCATATCTAGAACAGAGGTATTCCTTAGTGGTAATAATTGTAAAAACTCACTAAGTGGTACACTTTTGTGCCAAGGTATTCATTTACATGGAGCCTGCGATTGTTCTGCAAATAACCTCTCCTGCCACCTGCACGGAACTCCCTCCACAGTAATAGAACCTATTTTTTAGACAGCTATCCAATGGCAGCTACGTTTTACTGAATGATAACAGCTGCTGTGGCATGTTGCCAGGAACATTTTATCTCGTTAGTGTGTCCTCCAGGGATACTTGTTGTATGCAAGTATTGTATCCAAGGAGCAAGTCAGACAGAAGGACTGCGTTATGGCCTTCACTGAATATCTCTTCTATACGGATTGATACTTTAAGCAGAATGAAAGCCATTCTTTTGCAAAAAACTGTGCCACTGACCTCGTCTAGAGAAATGTATGATCTGCAAGTCGCAAGGACTTCGGCAGAGATACATGCCCTATTATCAACAAATTGTCCTATGCATTTTGTAGAAATGTTGAGCCAAATCTTAAACATGTCTGATACCAGCGGAATCGCACATGTATTTAAGACAATTTTTTCGGGACTGTTAGCACGTTTCGAAGCAGTCCTCGGCATTTTTCCAAATTTCGTACACTCTGTGTTCGGCGGATTACCTCTCATTTAGGGACTCGTAGCTGGGATACTATTTTTATTTCTCCTGCTTCGATATGGCAAGTCCGGCAAACAACGATACCCAGATATCCATGGAAGAAGCCCTCCATGCAATGAGGCATCGTGAGCGGATAGCACAGATTCTCGGCTTGGCTCATTTAGACCTGAATCTTTCGTTCAGACCAATCTGGCAAGATTGCATTTTACCTGTTCTGCGATGCCTGCTTTGCGGAGAAGAATGCGTGTTAGACATCTGTCTTACACTTCCATCAGTACTGCAATCGGATGTTAACGCTTTGCTAGGTCCTGTAACGGCTCATGCATCGTGTTGTCCCCAACGGCTGCCAATTCTGATGACGGCATTCATTGAGGTCTCACCCGCAATTCCAGCTGATGGTGAGATACGAGAAACTACAGGCATACAGGTAACATCGACTGCTGACGTTTCTAATGCTTCCTATGCCGACGGCAATGATCCACACCTATGCACATTTGATTGACTTAATCAAGTAGTTCCACTTTCGCCTACTACGGTAGACGGCTTCTTTGCCAGCCTCGATAATCTGATGTTTTCTCCTGACTCTGAAAATAACTTTTGATAATATTGACATTGACCCTGAACTCTGCAATTCGTCCTTCATTTTTCAAAACAAACCCTCCGGCTTACAAACTTTTCTATAAATGCAACTTTTGAACTTTTTCTAAAATTAGAAGAAAAAAAACTTGGGGGCACAGAGTATTCTGCTTAAAGTAGAACTATTCATAGAGAACAAGATTTCTTTATAGAGCTTCCTACTGACAATATTTTGGCCTAGCCATCATAACACAATGCTTTCAAATATTATGCTATGGAATGGTCTCGGTTTAATTTTTCTTTTCTGTACAGACTTAAGAGACATTTCATGATTGTATATTTTCGTTTTGCTTTGTAAATATTTGAAGGTATGCTTTCTTATTAGCTCATACAGTGTACTTTCACTTTTGTTTTTTCATGTAAACAAGCCTTTTCAAATGCAAATTTTTATTTTGGGTAGAATTGTGAACACTTACTTTAGATTTGATCAGTGCTTATAGGTCTAGTCTTATTGAACTTAAGATCGTGGAGTGGGTGTTGTAAACGAATCTAGGACCCTAGTGTAATTTTTCCGGATTAATGCCCTTATATAGGTATACTTTACCCTATCCTTATATAAGCATAGAAATCCTTACCATATTTGGCCTGAGCCTTACAGCCCAAATACGGCAAGGCTACTTCCACTAAGTTCCGAGAATTCACAACGATTTCTTGGAAAAACCCGCCATCGGCTGCTAGGATCTTCCCCCTGCTTGAATATTAAGTTATCCAAGAAATCCTGGAGTTTTCTGGGAATTGAACCTTTGAGTGACGTTATTAAGTCCGATCATGCGTCAAACACGGCACCTTCATGGTATAAATATGCCTACATTTGCCCAAACTAACACAAGGTGGTTCTTGGAGCAGATCGACTAACTACTTGCCCGATGCCCTGCAGCAGCAAGTGCCGAAGGAAGCCGACCCCCCAGCAGACGCACTGAGAGACGCTGTTTCTTCTCTTGCTGAGAAATCCAGCTCCAGTGTTTCCAGCGTACTCTTGCAGGTATCTGGGAGATCGAGTCCTGAGAGAGAGATACAAGACCTCCTTCATTCTAAACCAATGCGAATGCGAACCATCTCAAACTCAACCCGGATAAAACAGAATTGGTTCTGACTGGTGGCAGTGGCAACCCTTGGTCTCCCTCCTTTTGGCCCCCCTCCTTGGTTCCCCCCCCCATTCCCTCTCACTCTGTCAAAACCCTTGGAATCACACTTAATCATCATCTTACACTTCATTCCCACATTAGTGCTGTTGTTTCCTCCTGTTTTCTTACCCTGCCCACTATTAGGAAAATAGCCCGGTTTTTCTCCTCCCCTGCACTTAAATTGATTCTAATGACCATGGTCTTATCCAAGATCGACTATGGCAACATTATTTACAATGGCCTACGCACTTCAACGTCTCCAGCTGGTGCAGAACCAGGCAGCCCGCCTGGTATATGGCCTATCCAAGTCCCACCACTCCTCTCCTCTCTGCCCTTCATTGGCTCCCTATCACACAACGGGCCCTTTTTAAACTCGGATGCCTTACTTTTGAAGCCAGGGCGGGCACGGCTCCCGCCTTTATTAACTCTGCCATCACCGTCTACTGCCCTCTCAGAGATCTTCGATCTTCCGCCAAATCTTTATTAGTCATCCCCTGTTTCAAAAAACAAAGATCAGGAGGCCAGACATTTTCGGTCCTTGCCCCTACCTTTTGGAACACCCTTCCGCCTTCAGTCACACACTCCACTTCCTACATGGAGTTTCGCAAGGCCCTCAAAACTTTTTTATTCCAGCAAGCTTTCAGCCCCTAGTCCTTTGTGTCCTTTCAGTCTAGTATTCCCCCCCAGCGCCAAGAAACTGTATAGTGAACGTGCGCTCTATAAATTCTTAAAAATTCAAATTCAAATTCAAGGTACGGAGCTGATTAGACCCGTAGAAAATTCTTGATTAGACTCTTGGCAGATTCTAGGCAAAGAATACTAAACTTAAAACTACTCCTAAACTTATTTCTTCCCTTGTGCTAGGCTGAGGTCAGGTACATTGGGGTAGGCGTATTTTAGAAGCACCAGTTGAGTACTTTAGCCATCTCTTTTTATCATTGTATGTATTTTATCCATTTTATCTATTTAAAGCAACTTATGGCTTAGAAACCAAATAATGCTTTTACAGTACTACTTTATAATACTGTTTGTATTATATGCCTTGTACTTTATAACCAGCATTACTATTGCAGCAGTACATTTCTCATGCTTGAGATAGAAGACTGTTCAATAAATACCTTTTATTGAAAACGTCCGTCTCTCTAATTTCTCAGCAACTCTGGTGAAACTAAATATACACGATTGACTGAGTAAAATAGTTATCTATTGTTTCCACGACTCTGAAGATTGATTTCCTACTCTTGGGAAACAAAGTTGTCATGTTATATGGTTGTCAGAAACTAATCCCTTCTTGTACTTTCGAGAAAGTTTCTAGTGACCTATGAGCTAGGTGGCACACACATAATTAAGTCTAATATATTCGGCAGAGACCTAGTTGACCTTAGTCCTACGTCTAAGCTGCAGTATATATAATTCCAATGCGCAGAGCCTATTGGGAATATAGGAACTACACTACAGTCTGTGTTAGTGACTGCATGCATGAGTGACTGAATGGGTGAACGAGTGGCTATATGAGTGGCTGTATGGTTTTATGACTGGGTGAGTAAGTGCTTCTGTGGGTTTGTGAATGGGCATATGAGTGGCTACATGGGTAAGTTAGTGGGTGCATGAGTTGCTGTATAAGTGAGAGAGTAGATGTGTGAGTGGGCATGTGGGTATGCGAGTGGCTTTATAAGTGAGTGGGTATGTGAGTGGGTATATGGGTGGATGAATCGTGTGTAAATGGCTTCATTCATTTGAAAATGTATGGTTCATAGATGAGTGAGGGGGTACCTGAGTGGGTGTATGGGTGAGTGGGTGAGGCACTAGCTGAATGGGTGACTGACTGGCTGTCTTAGTAGCTTTGTAGGTGACTGAGTAAATGTATGAGTGAGTGTTTCAGTGAGTGACTGCATGTGCTTGTGCGTCAAATAAATATTCATGTGGCATTACAAGTGTGTAGACCTATCTAAAGACGTATCACTCCAACCACTGCTGAAAAAGATAAAAAATGTAAGTTAGTATGATATTTATAAAACGTTTGAAACAAAAGAGTACACATTGTTTACGCTGTAACAGTTTATCACATTATATTAAAACATTGCATTTTCCCTTCTTTCCTGTTCTCAGCTTTCCTACTTGCACACGATAAATTATGTACTGTATAAAGATTCATATTTGAGCAGTGGGGAAAAACAATTACATTGATTGTTGATAAAAACAAAACTGCACTGTATATCACTACAAATAAGTGACATTATGCTATGAACTCACTACAATTATTTAATCAATTGTTTTACTTGCAGTTACACAACTAATCTGAAGAAACATTTGCTAAAAAGTGCTACTTTATTATTATAACTGGTACAATACTACTAGTAGATATAAGGCACACTTACATTTTGGAGACCCTTTTTAATACATCACCTCAAATACCCCGAATGAACACCGCGCACAACTTTTTTTAAATCAGTAATCATCCTTAGAACTTTGGTTGAAGAAACAAGAGCTAAGAATTTAGAAGTTTGAAAGGCAGTTTTTGTTTGAATTTAAGGTTGCTGTCATTGCATTCTGTCCATCCAGTTTCATTCTTTAAACAGATAATGCGGTGCCCAGATGTTACATTAAGTCCTTCATGAAAGATGATAGTCATTCTCCTAGAAGTTCTTCCAGCAAGTGATAATTGTCCTGCTTTGAAGTTTGTAATTTCGTTTCCCAATTGAGATCCATCTACTCTGCATTGTTGCAGCATTAATATAAGGTGTTTTCCACTTCATCATAAATTCAATGTAGACATAACATCTGATCTCCTATTTGGCCAAGTTAGCTGTTTTAATCACTCTGTCAAAACGCACAGTATTTTTCCCATTATTCAGTTTTTTCTTGTTAGCGCCTTCCTTCTTCTCCTTCTTTTCCTTCTCATCAGCAACATCCATGTATTGTTTTGCGTGGGATACTGTCCTAAATGAGGAGCAAATATACTTCTTAATTGATTGTATTCTCTGATACAACTTGCATCGGCTCTAATGTTTTTGTCATCAAAATGAACCAATAACAAACCGAACAATATTCTTATTCAAGACAATGCAATATATAACATACCTTCTTCAAATATAGTATTACTAATATGAATAAAAGTTGCGCCTACACTTAAACCTTGAGATTTAAGGATAGTTATATCAAATGCTAGAGACACTGGAAACAGCTGCCACCGAACATCTGTCTTTCATCTGCAAAAAACGTACACCTCATCAGTCAATCTGCTTCAAGCCATCAATCTAATTTTATAGCTAAATATTCAAACTTATACCTATTTGGAAAATTTAAGGAACCCATGACGTTACCCATTGCAACATTTACTAATCCTTCCTCAACTTTTAAATTATGCGGCAAGATTGCTTTACAGTTTTTGCACAGTGTAATTTTTTTTTAAATCCTGTAGTCCTGGAAACAAATTTCTCCAACTACTCCAATTTTGCTTTTAGCATCCCACTTAGCAACCCTGTTACTCCCTGGTGTTCCATGTTGTCAATAGCTGTTATTTCAAAAATTTATTTTTTCGCTAGTTTTAGTAACTCTTCATTAAAAGTGGAGCACTCTTGAAGTATAGGTGTTAAACAAACTATTAATTTGCCTTCTTTAGCTGTGCTGCTGTGTTCTTAGAGGAGAATAATTTCATGTTAAGTAAACTCTATAAGGTACTTCTTCCCTCCTTTGTCAGATTCCCAACTCTAAAGTCCTTCAAAATATTTACGTACTCCATGTCAGATGCTTGACACATATTCCTCAGTAGTTCCTTCTATTGGAAGTTTAGCCAAATGTTTACATTATCATACATTCCCACAGAATTCTGAGTTTCATCATGCAGCAGTGTCTTGAAAATAGGCTGTCCTGTGACGGGGTAAGTTGCAGTAGGTCACCAATCCAATTAAAGGCTTTCCTCTAAACAGCACATAAATCTGTTGCCATCTCAAATGTACGAAGCATTAAGTTTGAGAGCATTCTCACTGCATCAATGATTAAAAACCTCAGTTGCTTTAATACTCTTGACTCCTCATTACAAGCTTGACCGGATAACGTTTGGTATTTCAATTTATTATCATGTTCAACAGGTAGCATTAGTAGGGAATGTAGAGCAATATCTTTAATGTTGTGTGCATCGAATCCATTGGTTGCTGTTACTACATGAAATACATTAGATTTTGTTGTCGTCTGTGGGTAAGCAGATCGAACTTTAAATAAAAGCTTTTCCTGGTGCCAGCTTGACCACTGATGTTCAAAAGTATCATCTTAAATGATGAACAATTGCATTCTTTCTTCTCATTGAGGAATATGTGCTCTATTTTATCATTTATCTATATATAAAATTCTTTCTGTTCATAGTTCAGTTGTCCATCTAACTGGCGAAATCAACAGTTGCCTGTCTCGTGTGTTCCATTGAAGTTTCCACCTCATTCATGGCTATTGCGACTACATTTTCAATAATGGGTTGCTCAATAAAATCTTGACTCAGTGGTGCAGACCTTTGACTGCTTTGGGAACTTTCCTTCTCTACTTCAGCAGAAATCCTTTCTTCCTGCTCAGTCTCAACATTTAACGTTTGCAAATGGTTTGAGAAGACTAAACACTGAATGTTGTCTTTCATACCGTTAAAAAAATCATCATAGCAATCATGGTCTCCCAGTAATTCTGATTCAGTACACCAAGGCTTTAAGAGTTGTAGAAATGCCAAATAGAAAAACAGTTTTCTGTCTGAACTGTCTCAATTATGTTTTCTGTCGTTACTTAGACTTCCTTTTACGTGTCTGATAAAACAACCATCACATCCAACAACTCCATGGTTCCTTTCTTCTATGTTTTCATTTACATTGCTTTTGCATCTGTAGTGTTGAAGTACTTCATATGGGCAACTGATCCTCTCACTGACCAAAAACCCTGCCACCGCTAAAACCAACCTCCACGAAGGAATGAAGGCCGTCGCCAGTTGGATGCAGACCAGCCGCCTGAAACTTAACTCAGATAAGACAGAGGTCCTCACCCTCGGTTCCACTGCCTCCGCCTGGGATGACTCTTGGTGGCCATCTGCCCTGGGAGCCGCACTCACACCAACCGACCATGCATGCAACCCGGGGTTCATCCCGGACTCATCGCTCTCAATGATCCAGCATGTCAACGCCGTCTCCTCTTCCTGCTTCAACACCCTCTGCATGCTCGGCAAGATCTACTGATGGATCCACACTGGAACCAGAAGGACGGTCCCACAGGCCCTCGTCAGCAGTAGACTGGACCATGGCAACGCCCTCTGCGCAGCGACCACGATCAAACTCCCGAAGAGGATCCAATGCATTCAGATCGCCTCCCCATGCCTCATCCTCGACATACCCCGCCAAACCCACATCACTGCCCACCTGAAAGACCTGCACTGGCTCCCAGTCAACAAGAGGATCACCTTCTAGCTCCTCACCCAGGCCCACAAAGCACTACACAACGCCAGACCAGCATACCTCAACAAGTGTCTAACCTTCTACACCCCGAATCGCCAGCTTCGCTCCGCTGACCTTGCCCTCGCCACCGTCCAGCGCATCCACAGGACCTCCACCGGCGGTAGATCCTTCTCCCACGTGGCAGCCAAGACATGGAACACCCACCCCACACTGCTGCGACAGACCCAGGACCTGCTGACTTTGAGGAAACTTCTCAAGACCTGGCTGTTCGAGCAGTATCTGCACCTTCACCCAGCTCAGCGCTTTGCGACCCTTACGGGTGATTAGTGAGCTCTACAAATAAGTGATTGATTCATTGATTTTTTAAATGTGAACTGCTCCTTGGATAGTACTTATCCAACATATTGAATTTCACAATGTCTGTACTTTCTGTGTTGAACTCTGCTTAGTACTGAATTTCTATGAAAGATTTTAACACTCTATTTCACTTACTTGCTACGCCTAGACTTACCTTAACAATTCCCAATGACTTTGAGAACGAACTGGCTGATCTCAACAGGTCGCAGCACTCACAGGACCTCATCTCTCTATAGGAAACCATTTTTAAGCTGAAGCTGTTAGACTTGGTTAGAGTATTTTTTGCAGAAAGCTCCTCCCACATCTCCTTCATCACTCTCTTCTCTGATTTTGTAATATATTAATTGGCATACCAAGGAACAGCAATGGAGTTATCTGCATTCCACATTTTGAGAATCACAGGACTATAGTCATTAATATTCTTGGTGGCTTCTGTTCTTCTCAGGTTGTATATGTTTTTCATTGATTTCTGTGTCCGTGTATGTCTGACTACAGACAAAAAGCTGTTCACTGTTCCTTGGGAAATGACAGGTCATGGAAATCCAAATCGACATCTTGTGTAAAAATGTCCTTTCCATCTGTATTTTAGATGGCAGTACTTCTCACATCTATGTGTTTGAAACTGCAGAACTTGTTGCCTCATGCCTTGTTCACTACTGTCTTCCGGGATGGTGCATATAGCATACTGTTGTATGAAAGAGTGTACAGACTCATCGTTCTCTGTTCCAAATTTTGGTGCAACTGTTATCCGTAACAGCATGTAAATATGAGGAGCATATCTTGCTTGGTACTCTTTATGGTGAAAGAAATGAGTTACAAGAGAAAAAGTATTTTCTTGCAGATGAAAGACAGCATGGTTTGAAACCTGTCATTTAAATATCTACAAATATTAGCAGAATCCAAAGAGCAAAGTTCTCCTACTGTGTTCCCATTGATGTCCTTAATGTTTGAGTTTGCTTCTCTAAAAAATTCAAGCAGGTCATCCCATGCGTACTCTGCACACAACTCAGTGTCATAATCCAAGTAGGTGCACCTAGGTTTCTCAATATACATTTCATTTCTCCATGCCGACGATACCAGTATTCATTATTCCGGCATTGCATGACATCAAATTATTTAAGTTGTATTCCAAGTTTTCAACGCTGCCATGAACTTTGTCAACAAATTCCTTTACAGAGAGATTTTGAAGATTAACTTCTGTCTTAAGGATGTGGTTTACAGCATGTGATTGTTTATACAAGTCACTCTCAAACAGAAGATGAAAAACATATGGAATGCACTGGTGAAAACTTGGATCCTCTGAATATAATATGACTGACCGATATTCAGCTGCTGGTATCTGTACATGGTGGTCTTTATAGCGGCCACCTGCTCCAGTTTGAAACAGTTGTGAAAAACAGCAAACTTCTAATCTTTTCTCCCACATAGGAATGGGAGCTCCTTTTGCTTGTTTCAATTGAAAGAGATCAAGAACATCCCCAATGACTTCTTTAGAATGCATGGGATTGATAATGTAGTGTTAATAAATTCTTCTGATCTGGATCGATCCTCTTTTCCAATCTGTCCACTAAATGGTAATGTTTCATATATGTCGTATCTTGCAGAACATCAACATTTTTATAAAATAATTGTTTTGTACCAGGTATAATTTAGCTTTTTGTAATGTATTAACATCCAGTAACTATTGCAAAACATTTTTGTTCTTGGTTGGTACACCATTTACTAGAATGCTAACTGGTTCATCAATGTCTCTCTCTACAACTACAGTTTCAATATTTTGTTTAAAATCTAAAGGTAAATATACAACTCTTCCTTTGAGACATTTCTGTAGCTCAATTGTTGGCACCTGCCCTGTCATTGGCTCCATACGAATTATAGCCTGCAATGGGTCTAGATTGTATAAGAATAGATTCCTAACCATTTAAATCTCACAGTTCT
Source organism: Lissotriton helveticus (assembly GCF_964261635.1). NCBI lineage: Eukaryota > Metazoa > Chordata > Amphibia > Caudata > Salamandridae > Lissotriton > Lissotriton helveticus. The sequence continues at coordinate 2,026,899,821 of NC_136061.1, forward strand.
TGTGGAATGCATACTCATCCTAACTTGTTTAGCTGTTATTTTGTTATTCTCTAACTTATCATATGAGTACGTGCATATACTTTGCTGTGTAGACAACTCAAAGCTTTATTCTGCAAATAAATGAACGGCAAATAATTTTTACTTATCTCTGTTCTCTTGTTCAGTCACAAATACAAACACGGTTTGGTTTCTTAGAAGAAACTCTGTTAAACTCTGTTAAACTTCCTAATCGCTTCTATAAAGTTATCAACACTAATACATGTGTCGTGTTCCTCCATACCCGCACATACCAACTCCTCATCTGCCCTAGACTCCTCTTTAGGACCAAATAACCAAAACTGAACATCTTCACAAATGTTTTCTACTTCTGCCACTGTGTCATGCAAATGAGCTCTATCCATTTCTCCTAAACATAGGGCAAGGTCTTTCAAACGCCACCTAACTAAATGACACATGAACAGCTAACATTCTAAAGTGATCAAAGGTACTTTCTTACTATGCAGGAATCCAATTATTGCAAAATCCTAATTTTCTGTTTCAGACTTCTGATTGGAAACATACGTAGGAAAGATCCCAATATATCAATTGATCCCTGCTGGACACTGCAAATACTACGACAGTTTCAGGGGCCTGTCTTCGCCTTCCTGTACCCCTTCAGCTATCACTTCTTCAACATTCCTAGGAACCATCTCCTCTTTTAGAATGGGAGTACCATCCTTCACCTCATACCATTGACCAGTTGTTTAACCTGCATGCACTAGTGTGTTTTCTTGAAAGTAGCTTTCTTCATTAAAGAAAGGCTCAGTATTGGAACTATGCTTCCATCCACCACTTAAGATTTTACAAAAATTACTTCTATTAGCCACATTTTTATTTTATTCTGGCTTTTCCTCTTCATACAGAACACTGTTTTATCCAGAGTTCTCATTCTCTTTACTATTAAGATAAATGTTCTGTCTGCTACACTTTCTGTATGTTCTTTTTACTTTTAAGTTGCTGTTCTTTTCTTATAGTGCTTCATATTTCTTTACAAATTTCATATTACCCAACTCCTAAACAGTCTTCTTCTTAAATATCTGTATTGTTTCTACCTTACTGTCAGATTTTTTTTTAGATGTTTTTCGACTTTAAATATGAGTTTCTGCTTTTGGTTTCTGAGTTCTTAGTAAGCTTCCTTTTTGTTCACAGAAGTTACCACATTTTTCATTGCTCTCAATACTGTTTTAAGAAACTCCTTGGTTCACTAACCAGCAGATCTTTTTTTCCTCACTACATTTTCTCCATCATCTTCTTTTTTTCTCAGTTTTTTGTAGGGGGTACTGTTTCTTGTGTTTTTTCCTCCTCTTTTCCTTTGTGGACATTGTAAAATGTTTTCTTTGAACATGAGTAGATATTTGGAAACAAAATACAGTGTGCATTTTAAAAGATGTAGCTGAAGCAACTAAGGGGCCCATTATGATCGCGGATGGACTTGAGTCGGTCCGCGATCACCGAGGAGGAGGGAACCTCCGCATGGGCATGCAGAGTTCCCTCCTGTCCAATTAGGATGTGACCGCCATCCTGGCGGTCACATCCTCTATTTGTAACATTGCGGCGGGTGCGGCTTCAAGCTACACCCGCCTCTATGTTACAAATGCATACATTGCATTTGTATGCAGAAAGCGGCAGGCACAGCGCGGGGCCTGACAATTTCTGCATACAAATGCAGGGGGGTACCATAGGTACCCCCATGTGCACCCCCCACCCCCCCTTCACCCAGGGGGCCCGCTAAGGGCCCCAGAGGTGAAGATCCGCATGCTTTTCCTCGGCGGAGAAGCCGTGGCGGAAAAGCATGTTTTCTCAGCATCCTAATATGTCTGGCGGTGTCTGAGAGACACCGCCACCATATTAGGCCTTTTCCGCCGCGGTTGTAAGCCAACCGCGGCGGAAAAGCAGCAGACTGAAACCAGGACCCACCAGCCATCCTAATGTGGCAGTGGGTCCGCAGAGGATTTTCCGCATCCTCCGGGCCGGCGGTGGCTTCCGCTGGCCCGGAGGATGCGGAAAATCCTCCATCGTAATGAGCCCCTAAATCCCTACATCATTCATTATATAAGTATGTTATTCAATTCCACAGATATTAAATATAACAACTCCACTTACTCTCAATCTACATGTTTTATCATCTAAGCACATATCATCCTGTCCTATAACCTAACTACGGCCTACCTCAGAGGTGACTGACATGTAGTAAAAGAGGGGTTAATGCTTGGGGAAGGGGTTTGAAATGCCAAGTTGACTTGGCATTAAACTGCACACACAGGCTCTGCCATAGCAGGCCCAAAACATGTTTAAAGGGATTCTTCTCTGGATGGGTGACTTGATTGCGTCATTACTTGAACATACGTGTGAGTGACTCTTTCAGTCTTTCTGTGGTACATGACTGGATCTCTAAGTCACTATGTTAGTATATGACGGGCTCTCTTAGTAATTCCATTCATCTGTAAAACTGTATGCAAGTGGCTATCTGGATAGGGGTATGTAAGTGTGTGTAGAACTGGATCTGTTACTGTTGGATACATACATGGTGTGTAAATGTGTGAGTGATTGTCTAAGTACCTCTGCCCCTGTCTGGGTGTGTGAGTTCCTCTATTATTTTGTAAATAGATTTATGGGTTGTAGTATTGGGTGGGAGACTGGATGTATAACTGGGCATACAAGTCTGTAAGTGCTCATGCAGCTCACTAAAACATGAAAGTGCATGTTATATCTTTTAATCACATACTACCCTCCCTTTATCCTACTTACAGCCTACTTTACAGGTGACCAATATGTAGTAGAAGGGGAGTTTAAGGCTTGGCAATGCGGTTTTGAATTCCAAGTCAACTTGGCAGCAGAACTGCACATACAGGCTCTGCATTAGGGGACCTGCCATATTTAAATGGCTACTTCTCTGGATGGTTCACTTGATTGTGTCAGTACTTGAGTACATACATGAGTGAGTGCATCAGTCTTTCTGTGGGTGTGTGACTGGATGTCTAAGTAACTATATCATTAATTCTCTTGCTGTCTTAGTATCTATATCAGTTTGCAAAACCGTATGCACGTAGCTGTATCAATAGCTTACTGGCTCGGTTAGTGAGTGTTGGGGTATGTAACTGTGTGTGTAACTGGCTTTGTTACTGTTGGATATACAAGTGCTATGTCAGTGTGTGAGTGAATGTCTAAGTGCCTCTGTCTCTGTCTGACTAGGTGTGTGAGTGTGTGTATGTTTTTATAAATAGATTTATGACTTGCAGTAATGGGTAGGAGACTGTATGTATAACTTGGCATGTGGGTCGGTACGTGTGCATGCAACTCACTGAAACTTTAAAGTGCATGTCTTATCTTTTAAGCACATACTACATTCCCTATTACGTACTTAAGGCCTACTTTAGAGGTGACTTATATCTAATAGAAGGGAAGTTTAAGGGTTACGAAGTGGTTTTAAATGCCATGTCGACTTGCCAATAAAACTGCACACACTGGCTCTGCAGTAGCAGTCCTGAGAAATGTTTAAAGGGCTCCTTCTCTGGATGGGCAACTGGATTATATCAGTACTTGAGTACATATCTAAGTAAGTGTTTCAGTCCATAATTGTGGGTGTGAATATATGTGTAAGTAACTATATCGGTATATGAGTGGCTCTCTCAGTAACTCTATGGGTCTGTAAGTCTGTATGCAAGTGGCTGTATGTGTATCTCAGGCTGTGTAACTGACTTTTGAGGTACATACCGGTGTGTGGAACTAGCTCCGTTAGTTCTGGATGCATATGTGGTGTGTGGGTGTAAGAGTGAATTTCTAAGTGCCTCTGTCAGACTACGTGTGTGAATGGCACTAATATTGTGTAACTAGGTTTATCAGTTGCAGTATTGGGTGGGAGTCTTGATGTATAACTGGGCATATGTGTCTCCAAGTGCACATGTAACTCATTGAAACATCAAAATACATGTCTTAACTTTTTAAACTGATAGCACCCTGGTCAATGAGCGACCTATGACCTTTCTCATCGATGGCTTATATCTAGAAAAATAGGAGTTAAAAGTTTGGCAAGGGGTTTTAACTGCCAAGCACTCTGGTAGTAAAACTGTACATGCACCCTCTACAGTAGCAGGGGCAAGACATGTTCAAAGGCCTACTTGTCTTAATAGGTGACTAGGAGTATCAGAATTTGAGTAAATATATCAGTTAGAGTATCGGTATCTGGGTGGGTGTGTCACTGGATGTGTAAGTAACACTGTCAGTATATGACTGGCTTTCTTACTAACTCTATACTTCTGTAAATGTGTATGCAAGTAGCTGTATGGATTCCATACTGTGGGGCTTATTTATGAGCCCCTGCGTCACTTTTCCACCGCCGTTACATCGCTTTTTGTGATGCACAGGTGGTGTACAATATGCGTCACATTGCGCCTTATTTACAAAGCAACGCATCTAAGCAGATGCTTCACTTTGTAAAGCCCTGCTCCATATTATACCTGCATCAGGTATAATGTATGCAGCGTGGGCATTTATCTGCAAAAAGCGTCGTAGAAGTGGTGCATTGAAATCTATGAGATTTCAGTGCCCCACTTCTAGATGCCATTGCGTCAGTATTTTACCCTTGCCTCATAGCAGGCTTGAGACTGACTCACGCCCTTTCAAATGGGGCTTGCCCGATATGAAACGACACATTGCTGGAGTTGCGTCTGTTTTCAGACAAACCCCAGCAATGCATCACTTTTGCGCTGACAGATACGTCAGTAATACTGACGTATCTGTCATTCCTTGCGACATGATGCGCCATACAGTAAATATGACACATCCATCATGTCGCAAGGAGGGCGCAGTGAAAACGGTTGCATCAATGTTTTCATGCAGCGATGCAACAGTTTTCATAAATGAGGTCCAGAGTGTATTAGTGAGTGTTGATGTATGTAACTGTGTGTATAACTGACTCTGTTACTCTGTTACTCCTCGATACATAACTTCTATTTAGGTGTATCACTAAATGTGTAGCTTCCTCTCTCACTGCCTGACTGGGTGTATGAGTGGCTGTATGATTTTCTAAATAGGTATCTCAGTGAGTGCATAGATAGATGAGTGGATTTATAACTGGATACACTGCTCTCTATCTCTGTATTTCGAACTCACTGAAACATCAAACTACATGTTTTACCTTTTAAACATATCCCTTCCTCCCCTATTGGATATTAACAGTTTACCATAGGGATTATTTAAATGTAATAAAAAACAATTTAGGACTTGCCAACATGTTATAAATGTTAATTCAATGTAGCAGCCTAAACTTAAGATACAGGTTCTGGACTACACTCCTCACACATATTTGGAGGTTTACTTTTCTGAACTGCACAATCAGACATAGTATGCATCTACTACTATTTAATTTCCAGGCTCCGAGCACAGCTACAGAACAGATTTACAGGTTTACCAATAAATTAAACATACCAATTGTGGATAAGCTAACAAACCTATATCTAGGAGGCAAAAACATTCAATTGACCACTATCGACCACTAATAAAGTATTTACTCGCCTAATTCTAACTACATGACTCGGTATGTAACTATATTTATTAGTGACTGTTTCATTGTCCAAATGGCTACATAACAGACTGTTTACATGGATATATACTGCTTCTGTGAGCACTTTACTTCATATATAATCGGGTATTTCACTTTTACTTGGGTATATGCCAGAATCTGTAACTATTATCCATTAATTATTTCATTTAATATACACTCATAGCTCAGTATTTGTATATACATTTTCAATTTCTAGAATTATTAACACACCTGTGTAATCTCCTTATTGTTCTTAAACTTTTAATGTACTTTTCTTTGAAATATGATAAACACTGCTCTCAGTTGAAAATAACCAGTAAAGGCAATCTTTCCATCTTTGAGAGTGATGAACTTAGCAAATCATAACATTCCCTTCATTTTTCTCTTTTGTTATTCCACTTCTGAATGGTCAATTTTTTTAACCCTTTCTTAGCCTCCAGGTAAGAAGCCCAATCTAGTAGTGTATGTGGGAGGATTTGTGAATCCGTTACGACGCTCAGCACGGCTCCATGTAACTTTACAACAGATTCATGAATCCAAGCTAGTGTCCGCTAATGAATTTACCATTATCACCATCTCCATTTGAAATTCTATGAAAGTGTTAATTTTTGTTCGCCCTAAGTTGGCAGGGTATGCCCAGACGTGGGTCCCTTTCTCACTTTGCTACTGGATTCAAGCTAGCCTGGCTGATGAAAGATGTTACTCAGAAACCGGTCCCATGATGCTTGTTTCCTGGTCAGGGAAGACCTGGCTTAGCAGTTCGGACTGGACTGTTCCAGTGAGGCACTGGGTCAAGACTGATTTGCATATAGCTGGGTCTGAACTGAGGTGGCGAAGTGAGCTAAATAATGATGATGGATTCAACCCAGATCTGTGACTAGGGGTGAGTGTCTGAAAAGTTTCAGTGCTCCTTCCATCATCTTCTTGTGTTTGCTTTGTTCGCCCTAAGTTGGCAAAGTATGCCCAGACGTGGGTCCCTTGCTCACTTTGCCACAGGATTCAAGCTAGCCTGGCTAATGAAGAATCTTACCCATAAACCAGTCCCAGGATGCTTGTTTTTGGTTCAGGGAAAACCTGGCTTGGCAGTTCGGCCTGGACTGTTCCCATGAGGCACAGGGTTAAGACTGATTTGCATATAGCTGGATCTGAACTGAGGTAGCGAAGGGAGCTAAAGAATGAGAGGAATGGGGAGAGAAGTTGGCCAAACGGCTAGGGCAGTCGACCTCGAATCTGGTAAACTGGGTTTGAGTCTCGGCAATGACAATGACCATCCTGTGATTCTGGGCAAATCACTAAATCTCCCTGTGCCTAACAAAAAAAAAGAATGTGTCCTCATCTAATGTAACTGGTGCTATGTAACGCACTCTGAAACCCGATTCAGGTCAAGTTCGCGCTATATAAAACTCCGTAAAAAAAAAAAATTATGATGGATTCAACCCAGATCTGTGACTGGAAGTGAGTGTCTGAAAGGTTTCAGCGCTCCATCCATCATCTCCTTATTATTCTGAGTTTTGTATAGCGCCTGGTTACCATTAGGCATCCCAGCGCTCACCAGAGAATGAAACTACCAGAATAGTGCGGAAGTTAAGCAGAGAACAAAAAAGTTTTTTAAAGTTTGCGGAACCGAAGAAGGCTAGCTTCCGAACGTAGATGTAGGGGAAGAGAATTCCACAGGGTGGCCACGTTTATAGAAAACCTTCTGCCACCAGTTCTTGCCTTCTTCACCCTCCCTACCTGCAGAAGATGTTGATGGTCGGATCGGAGAGAGCGAGGGGCCTTATAAGGCTGAACCATCTCCCCCAGAATAGGTGGACCTACCCCCTGCAGGACTTTATGAGCGATACAGAGTGACTTAAACTTCACCCTGTCCCTCACAGGGAGCCAATGCAGCGCCTTCAGCGCAGGGCGAGCAGACTGATGCCTGGGGAGACCTGTCAAGAGCCTGGCGGCCGCATTCTGCACTTGCTGTAGTTTGTTCAGGGTGGCTTCTGGGGCACCCAGGAACAGCGCGTTGCTGAAATCCAGCCGCGAGATGATAAGCCCCTGGATGAGAAGTCTCCTAGTGGCCGCTGGAAGCAGAGGTAGAATCTTCCGAGCTGAGCGGAGCAGGCCAAAACACACGCCAGCAGTCTTTTTAGCATGGGTTTTAAACGAAAGGTCCTGCTCAAGCCACACCCCCAGGCTCTTAATCTCCTGCTTGGGAGTGGGTGCTGGTCCAAGGCAATCGGGCCAGCTGCTGGGGGACAGAGATGGAAAAGAGTTCCCCAGCAGCATCAGCTCAGTCTTGGAGCCGTTGAGCTTTAGTGCTGAGCTGCACATCCATGTATAGATCTTCTCCAAACACGAGTGCAGCCGGTCAGGATGGTAAGCCGACTGGGAAAGGCCTACCACCAGCTGAGTATCATCAGCATAACTGATGATTTTAATACCCAGCGGCAGTACCACACTCTCCAGGGGGGCCATGTAGACATTGAATAAAGTAGGGCTCAATGAAGAGCCCTGTGGCACACCACGCTGGAGAGGGATTGAAGATGATTTTTCATGGCCTTCCCACACCTCGAATGTACGTCCTTCAAAGAAGGAAGCAAACCACTCGAGGGCCAGACCAGTGACCCCCACCCTCGCCAGCCGTTGGAGAAGCACCTGATGGTCCACGGTGTCGAAAGCAGCACTGAGGTCCAGGAGGATCACTGCCACTGATCCCCCCGAATCCAAAATGCTCCTAGCATTCTCCACGACCGCCAGCAGGGCGGTGTCGGTCCCCTGACCAGGGCGAAAACCCGTTTGGGAGTCGCCTAAGAGGGAGTTGGCCTCCAAGAAGTCCGACAAGCGGCAATTCACCACCTTCTCCGCCACCTTACTAAGGCCCGGCAGCAGGGAGATAGGCCTAAAGTTGGCGAGGTCGGCGGGGTCCAAATTAGGCTTCTTTAAAAGAGCCTTAACCACCGCCCCTTTCCAACTAGGGGGTACTACCCCTTGAGTGAGGGACAAGTTTATAAGGTCCGTCACTGGGCCGCCGATAGTAGAGGCCACCTGTTTTAGATATTTAATAGGTGCCGGGTCTTTCGGGGAGCCACTCTTCATGGTTCTCAAAACCGAAAGAACTTCCTCCATAGTGACGGGGCCAAAAGAGGCCAGCTCTACTGATCGCATCCTAAACTGTGAGCTGGAATTGTCACCCAGGGAAGAAACCTCAGCTTGCCGGGGAAGGGAAGCCAATATATTGTCGATTTTTGTTTTAAAAAAGGAAGCCAATTCTGTACATTTTTTGCGTGGGTCCTCGTGGATGATCTGAGGTTCGGGGGTATTCAGTAGTTCCTTAATAACCCTGAATGACTCTTTAGAAGAGTTGGCCGCAGAGCCAATTCTCTCCTCGAAGAATCCAGATTTTGCCTCCCGAATGGCAGATTTATATCTACTCAGAGCCACCCGATATTCTTTCCGACTCGTTTCATTCCAGTCTTTCCTCCAGGACCGCTCTAACCTCTTGCAACCCTTCCTCATTGTTCTCAATTCAGACGTATACCAGGGCGCCGAACCCACTCTCTTCCCCTTCATAAGTTGTTTCTTTTTGGGTAGGAGGATATCTAACGAATCCGTAAGCCAGATGTGTAAATTCGCTTCCGCGACTAGCAGGTTAGATCCAGGAGGGGGCCGCGTTGCCTCCAGGTGTACCGCCCAGGTATCGACCGGGAGCCTCGACCAAGCTCTTTCCAAGGTGTAAACCCTTGGGACCATTGCAGCTAGGCTATCAAATTGCCACACTGCGGATACCAAAAAGTGGTCTGTCCAAGGCAGGGCCAGCGCAGGAGATGAATTAAGGTGGTCCAGGTTTGAGAAAATGGGGTCCAGCAGGTGTCCCTTCTCATGGGTCGCCCCCGGGTTGGCCAGATAGATCCCAAAAGCTTTGAGATCATCCAGCAGATCTACTCCCGGGGCGTTAGAGGGGTCATCAAGATGGATATTAAAATCCCCAAGAGCAACGAAGTTGGTAGTCGAGGAAGCAAGAAGTGTAGTTGTTTCAAGGAAAGAGTTAGGGAAATTTCCCAGGGATCCAGGGGGTCGATAAATCAGCAGGCCCGCCAAAGACACCGTAGATGACAAACGGAGGGAGAACTGACAGCTCTCACAATCGGTCACACCTCCATTCTGAACCTTACAAGCAAGCGTGTCTCTAAAAAGGATAGCAATTCCTCCTCCCCTCCCCACAGGTCTGTCAAGGTGAGATATGAGATAACCTGGAGGGAGTGCTCTGACCATATCAGGGCCCGAGCTGGGGGAGAGCCAGGTCTCAGTGAGAAACAACACATCAAGCTCGTGGTCCAGAATGAGCGAGTTGATCTCAATAGCGTGACTCGGCAGCGACCTGCAATTCAGGAGCGCCATGGAAAGAGCGGACTTCACGACAAGAGACTTAAGACCGGTAGTACAGGCTCTGCACGGTAGAAATGGAATTGTTCCCTCCTGTGCAAAACTACAGATGGTAGGGTGGGACGAGCGACAAGAAATGAGGGCCTCCCTCCCGTATCGGAGCCTATTAGTAGGTGGCGCCGAAAAAACGGGCATAATAGCCGGCCCTAGGCCCGTCAGAGCCCGGACGGGCACAGACGGGCTGAACTCTGGCGTAACTCCGGCGTCATTTCGGCGTCCCCGCTGCGCGTGACCGCTGCGCGTCAGCATGGCTACCTAAGTGTTCAGCGAGCAAGGTAAAGAAAGGACTACCTGCACGCTGATCCCACTCACCAAAGATGGCCACCTCGAGACAGGGCGAAGGACCCGCAAAGCGCGGTGAGTAACCACAATTAGGGTGCAAGTAGAGATGGCAGAGGTGAGAGTATGTGGGCCAGGCTGTTAAAAACGAGGGAAAGTGCCCAAAACAAAATTAAAATAAAATACCAAAAACGGGAGGTTAAAAGCAGAGGAGCTGCCACCACACACACGCTACATGAAATAGCGCCACACGCTGGAAAGAACGCGCTGCCAAGTTTGCCTACCTAAGTACTCAGCGAGCAAGGTAAAGAAAGGACTACCTGCACGCTGATCCCACTCACCAAAGATGGCCGCCTCGAGACAGGGCGAAGGACCCGCTAAGCACGGTGAGTAACCACAATTAGGGTGCAAGTAGAGATGGCAGAGGTGAGAGTATGTGGGCCAGGCTGTTAAAAACGAGGGAAAGTGCCCAAAACAAAATTAAAATAAAATACCAAAAACGGGAGGTTAAAAGCAGAGGAGCTGCCACCACACACACGCTACATGAAATAGCGCCACACGCTGGAAAGAACGCGCTGCCAAGTTTGCCTACCTAAGTACTCAGCGAGCAAGGTAAAGAAAGGACTACCTGCACGCTGATCCCACTCACCAAAGATGGCCGCCTCGAGACAGGGCGAAGGACCCGCAAAGCGCGGTGAGTAACCACAATTAGGGTGCAAGTAGAGATGGCAGAGGTGAGAGTATGTCTCCTTGTATTTGCTTCACCCCTCCTTAATACTATGCAGCTCTTGACCAAGGCAATGCAGTACCACTCAGATAAAATGGACATTCAATTATCCCTCCTCAATTTTCTGGTGGTCCACGTCTCAAACAATAACAATAGAATGACAGGGAGGAGCAACCTCATCAAGAGAGCACAAGCCGACACCCAAATAATCCAACCGAGCTGCACTTCCTTTACTATCATAGACAAACTCTCAACCTACCGATACTGATGGGGGAGCTCCTCAACGATTTAAGAAAGACAAGAAATGTTGCAGGAACTGTAAATACCACCAGCCAAGAAAATAACACTGGAAAATCAAGCCGTAGTGGCCCAGTAGCAAGGAAACTGTGGTACGTGGAGCAAGAACCCCGCGTCACGCCCCATGAGAACAGAGGGTCCCTGGTTCAATCTAACTCCGATGAGATCACGGGCAGCACTCAAAGAGAAGCGGGACCCATGGGTGCAGAACTTCTTCAGTTAACAGGGGATTAAATTACCCGCAAGGTGCGTCCAGGTTTGGGGGCGGTTTATAGTGAATTTATCAATAACTCTCAACAACAAGAACTAGACCAAATGGCCAGTGTCGGCCATGACTCAATAGGGCAGTCTCAAGAAAACGAGGCATCAGGCAACAAAAGGCCTGGAGTGAAAATTCACCGGAAACAGAGGAGAAAAAGGAGGAACAAGAATACTACCAACAAGAATACAACCATAAAGCCATACTTCGCGGCTGAGGCCAAGTCTCTAAAAGGAGATCTAACAGCACAGAGGGCAAGCAGGGCATCGATATCCAAGCAGTCCCCGCATATCTCAATGATTCCCACCAACCAAGTAAGCGGCACGAATCACCAGTACACAGGGAGACCAAACACGGATGGAACCTAGTCGTCTCAGAACCCAAAGACTCCTGTAATCCAAATGAGTCACACAAGTAATGTTCACCCAGGGAGTCCATATTCGAATATCTGCAGGGGTAACCAGCCCATTGTTACCAGAGAAAGCTCTAAGAAGAGATACACAGCAGATGCTTCAAACATGATAGGGTCTGACAAATACCCAACAGAGGCGCCAACAAACTACTGGACCAATGAAGAACTGCAAGCCACAAGGGCTAATCACAGCAGTTATTGCAGTTATTGACAGAAGGAATCAAAGATAATTCTGTTCATCCCAGAGTTCAAATCAAAAGGCACATGTGACATCCTGAACAGAGGCAACATCCTGCAATTATTAACTTTCATCAGCAACCTGGCAGAAGTGGAATCACGTGATTTGGAGTCCTTAGAATTCGAAAACCACAAGAATCCTGTCACAGCAAGAGATATCAAAAACATCCTGGGCCACACAGGAAATAACTGAGAAAATAATGAAGAAGGAAGGACAATTAAATGCCTGGGGGATTAGACTAAAACTCCAGCAAAAAATAGGTTATCCGGAGCCTCTGCTACAAGAGCCGCAACAACAAGATGGGCGCAGGCCAAGACGAATGAGCAACGCAGGGAACACCCAATCGTTACTTAAAGAGGCATGCAGTGCAGAATCCAACAGCTGGAACCCTAGGTAAGCAGTCGACAGCAACATGTTAAACAAATGGTCCTGGATATCAAGAACCATTAACATCCTGGCCAGGAATACATGACAGGGTACAAAACAACCCAAAAAAGGGGGAACATCGTTTACAACGAAACGTTTACCACGCACTACCATTACAATGCAGGAATTACAACGAAAGTCGTTACAACGAATTGCGCTGGAGGGCGCTGTTTATAGGGAATAGTTTAATTTTCTATCCAACACCTTCCCTACTATCCATGGGGACTGGAGTTGGAATAGAAAATTAAACTATTCCACTATCCAGCGCCCCCCAACGCAAGTCGTTGTAATGACTTGCGCTGTAATACCTGCGTTGTAAAGGCATGCGTGGAAAAAGCATGCGTTGAAACGTCATACATCCCAAAAAAGGTTTCCAGTTAAAACTCTGTTCATGGAACATAAATGGATTAGGATCCATAGCCATGGACAAAGAGCTCCTGCTCTACTTCTAAAAATTTGATCTCATTCTATTGCACGAAACCTGGTCAGTTGACCCGCTTCAATTGCAAGGATACAAGTCTGATCATCTTCCGGCAAGGAGAAGCACCAAATTTGGCCAACCGAAGGGAGGCCTCTCCATCTCTACCTCTATCAAGGGCATAAACACAGCCAAGGAACTAGCCACCAAAGCAACAACAACAAATGGCATTAAAGCAATTAAGCTGGATATAGTAGGTCTCAACAACAATCGACAATTAATACTTGTAAATACTTATCTTCATCCACGTGACAAAAAAGCTGGCGCCAAACTGCTGGTCACCAAGCTGTTGAGGCTACTTACAGAAGAGGCATCCCGGAACCTCATAGTCTCTGGCGACTTCAACATGCACCTATCAGGGCCTTATGAAAGAGACGAAACTGTGGAAGAACAATTTCTGGCCAGGGGGATCCCACACCATGAAGCCAGCAAGTGGGGAAAGCAAATCAGCCCTGCAAAAGAGCTTCTCAAGGATCTGGAAAACATGAGCCTGGTTGCGTTAAACAATCGTTTCCCGGGAGATTGCCCACCAGCGGCAATGATCCACAACGTCTTAACAAACACAACAGTAGATCACACCTTTACATCAATAACACTGTTCAACAAAATAGCAGAATTTGGGATAGGCAGCTCAGACTACAGAGACCACTTACCATAAGAGCTCATATTGGACGCACACAGGACGGCACCTACCCAGCAAGTAGGTGGTCCAGGCATGGTGTATACGGTCAACTGCAGAAGAATCAAATATAAAACACGCTATTTGGAAAAATTCTTGGCAGAGGCAAAAACCCTATGGGAAGAAAATAAGCTGGCGTACAAAGACATCTCTAAAAGCTTGGCTAAATTCACTGAAACTAAAGCAAATAAATAAATAAATAAATAGAGCAGTACGAAACCTTCATCAGACAGGGCCAGATGTTAAACTTCAAGAAGAATTAAGATCGCTAAAAATGAGTAAGAAGAAACTTATTTGGTCAGCAAGCTACGAAAATGCAAAAACTGCATGGGCTAAACTCCTACATGATGCAAAAGCCAATAACAGCACCAGGTTTTGGCGCACAGTGAATAGCTTACAGAACCCAAGGGCCCTCTGAATAAATTCTCACATCACCAAAAATGACTGGGCTAGGTACCTATGGCACTACAATAGAGGGCAAAAAAACAACACACTTGAAGCTCAGGAGATCAGCAATGAAGGATACCTTTAGTTAGTGTTTTTAATATTTTTATTCAGAGTTGAGAATCCATCATGGATTGGCAAGCCAAAAGCACACATTCAATGCACAACAGCTAATTTAGGATTCATAACACTGTGCTTGACACTGTGCATGTGGCATTGGCTTTGAACGCAGCTGTTTGAGTCCCTAAGTGGAACTGTAAGAGGGTGTGTGAGTTTCTGAATAGATCTGCGAGTGGATGCACAAGTGTCGGTGTGAATCTTTCAGTGGGTGCATAAGTCTCCAAGTAAGTGCATTAGTATTTATGTGGATGTGTGAATTAGGCCCATGACTGTCTGAGTGCATCTGTCAGTGGCTCTGTGAGTGTCTGAGTGGGTCTGTGAGTGGGTGCATCAGTGACTAAGTGGGGCTGTGAGTGGGTTCGTCAATGTCTTAGTAGGTCTCTGATTGGGTGTAAGAGTATCTGAGTGGGTATGTGAGTGGGTGAATTAGTGTCTGAGGGGGTCTCTAATTGGTTGTGTGAGTGTGTGCCTGGGTCTGTGAGTGGATAGGTGAATCTGTGAGTGGGTCTGTGAATGTATGCATGAATGTGTGAGTGGGTCTGTGAATGGGTGCATACGTGTCTGAGTGGCTCTGTGTGTGCATAAGTATTTGAGAGGGTCTGTGAGTGGGTGTGTGAGTGTCTGAGTGGGTTTATGAGTGGGTGCATGAGTATCTGAGTGGGTCTGTGGGCAGATGTGTCAGTGTCTGAGTTGGTCTATGATTGGGTGTAAGAGTGTCTGGGTGTGTCTGTGAGTGAGTGTATTAGTGCCTGAAGAGATCTCTGATTGGTTGTGTGAGTGTCATAGTGGGTACTTTAGTGGGTGTGTTAGTGTCTGAGTGGCTACATAAGTGTCTGAGTAGGTATGTGAGGGGTTACATCTCTGTTTAAGTGGATCTGTGAACTGGGTCTGTTACTGTCTGACTGCATCTGTCAATTGGTGTGTGAGTGCCGAGTGAGTCTGTGAGTGAGTGCACTAGTGTCTCACTGGATCTGTGAGTGGGTGCATGAGTTTATGAATAGGTCTGTAACTGGGTACATGAGTGTCTCAGCAGGTCTGTGAATGGATGCATGAGTCTGTGAGTGGATCTTTGAGAGGGTGCATGAGTCTCTAAGTGGGTATGTGAGTGGGTGGGTCAGTGTCTGAGTAGGTCTGTGATTGGTTGTCTGAGTGGGTCTGTGAGTAGGTGAATCACCATCTCAGTGAGTCTGTCAGTGGTTACGTTATTTTCTCATTCGGTCTTTGAGTGGGTCCATGAGTCTGTAACTGGGTCTGTCTAAGTGGCTGTGTGAGTGGGTTCATGAGTGTCTGAGTGGGTCTCTGATTAGATGCTTCAGTGTCTTAATGGGTCTGTGACTGGGTGTGTGACTGTCTGAGTGGGCCTGTGAAACACAACAGCAGTGTCTGAGTGAGCCTGTGACTGGCTGCATGAGTGTATCAGAGGGTCTGTGTGAGGGGGCATGAGTCCCTGAGTGGGTGTGTTAGTGGATGTGTCAGTGTTTAAGTGGGTCTGTGACTGGCTCCACGAGAGTATCTGAGAGTCTGTATGTGGGCTTGTCAATGTCTTAGTTGGTCTGTGAGTGGGTGTGTGAGCATAAGAGAGGGTCTGTGAGAGAGTGTGTCAGTGTCTAAAGAGGTCTCTGACTGGGTGCATTACTGTCTGAATGTGTCTGTGAGTGGGTGCATGAGTCTCTGAATGGATCTGAGAATGGGTACATGAGTCTCTCACTGGGTGCAGGAGTGTCTGAGTAGATCTGTGAGTGGGTGCATTAGTGTCTGACTGTGTCTGTGTCTTGAGTGTGTTAGTGTCTGACTGCAATTATGAATGGGTGCATTAGTGTTTGAGTGGGTCTGTAAGTGAGTGTGTTGGTCTCTGAGTTGTTCTCTGACTGAGTGGATGAGTATCTGGGTGGGTCTGTGAGTGAGTGCGTCGGTGTCTGAGTGGGTTTCTGATTGGTTGCAAGAGTTTCTGTGTGGGATTGTGAGTGGGTGCATGAGTCTATGAGTGGATGTGTGAGTGTCTAAGTGGGTCTGTGAGTGAGTGTATGAGTGTCTGAGTATGTGTCTTAGAGGGTGCGTAAGTGTCTGAGTGGGTGCATAGGTGTATGAGTGGGTCTGTGAGTGGGTAGATGAGTGTCTCAGTTGGTCTATGAGTATGTGTATTAGTGTGCGAATGTGTAAATGTATATTTTTTTACTTTTTCAGCAAGGTTCACAAATCTGCCGCAACGGAACAAGGGGGCCACACTGAGCATCACAACAGGTCTGCAACTCCCTGTACCTGGTGAAATAAAAAACAGTTTGGGTCATTGTTATACTCATAAGGAGTCCAGCAGAGACCCCTACAATGCACCAATGAAGTCAGGGTACCTCTATACTTACCCCTTCTACAATTTCCAAGCTGTATTTCTATCCACCGTGACCATATCCCGCTTTGTAAAATGGTGGCCGCAACTTTCTACTCGGGTTGCAGCCAGCCAATCACAGCTGTGCTGCTGGTGCATGGATTCACAAAGTGCTGCAAAAGATTTGCAAACGGTCTGTGCTTCTAGATTTCCAAATTTGTTAACGTATCAAATCTGAGTCTCACCTGCAGGGCTATTAGTGGCTGGAGCACAAGGTGGTAATGCACAAGCAAGTGCTGCAATGTTATTGGCTGACAGTACAGTGACCTGCTTAAAGGTTAATTCATCTACTGTGGATCGTGGCAGCGCAGTGCTCTTCAAACCTTTTAATGCTGAGCCACCCCATGAAGAACGAAAATCATCAAAGCCGCACCTCAACATTTTTCACAATTACTCTGTTAAACTGGCAATGTTTAAATCTGTCTAGGCTTATTTAAACATTGCAGTTAAGTTCTGTTAGCGATTTAAAATTCCAATCAAATACATGATTGCCTAACATGCTATTGTGGTCAGGCAGACTTTACTAACGTGTAAAAGTATCCAGAGTGTGATTATGTTCCCAGCCAGGATGTAAACGATAAAAGATGTTAGTGATGGCCCTTTACAGGGCCTCCTACTGCCACTCTGCTGAAAACAAAGCACTGTTATTAGCATAATGCTTCTTTTGGCAGAGCCTGGGATCACTTGAAACCGCCCTATGGGTGCCCACCTCCTAGTCTGAAGACCCCAGGTCTAGGGTATGCACACATTCCACCTCAGGGTGGAGATACAGATGAGAACAAATCCCCAGTATTACCGTAGAAAGTTTAAGAAATACTGCAGGACATGTCGAGAAGGTGTCCAACTTCTCTCCAGCCAAGTGACTCTGATGATGCAAGTCTTTGCTTTTCCACCCTTCTCTCCTTGAGAGACTAACCTGCAGAGTTATGGTTCATGTGCCTAGCCCCTTCTCTGATTGAATGAGCATCTAAAAGCATTTTCCCAATATTCTGGAGAGTCACACTGATTTCCAAGAAGAACTGCAGTGAATGTTTGATGTATACAGACCCAATTGTGTCGATTTCAATCAGTTGAAATTGATGGTGCCAGGTGAGGTAAGAAAAAGTCTGGTGGAGAAAGCGCCATGGCTGAGAGTGGCCCTGTGAAAGATAGGGAATTACATTTTGTGAAGCATGCATTGTTTAATAAGACTGTGGTTGAGTGCCCTGGGTTGGACCATCGCACGAAGGAATTGTATCCTGACCTTACAAATAAGTGTTCCCATTGGTTAAATCTCAATAGACCACTCCCACCACAGGTACACAGTGAAATTTTGTTTGCCCGAAGAGTTAGTTGGGTGGGCCAGAGTAAGAAACACATCGAGGGCGATTGTATTCTGATTAATTTCAGAGATAGCCAGGTGTTTAACGACATATGTGACTGGCACCAAACAAGGGCGGTTTGAGGGATAAGGTCCCTTTCCTTAACTTACTTCTACCCCCCTCACCCCACCTATTCTTCTTTAGTTAGCAGGGGCCGACGATGGGCAAGCAGGGAATTTATGCCACAGGTGGGAAGAAAAAACATTAGCTATGTCAATCATGATGTCTTTTCTCCCTTTGTTGTCCCCCTAAACAATAGATTTAGTATCTTAGATCAAGTTGATTGACTGACTTGTTGCAGCCAAGCTTAACAACTTGATGAGGGTGATACGATCAATGACCAGATACTGATGCTGAATAGGGATCTAACAATTGAAGGTACCATTAGGGGAGCCGATGACGACACTGAGGGAGTTATAGATAGCAGCCCATTTGGTAGGGCAAGTTACTACTGCTACCCAGGGGAACTTATTTCCTTCCCCCACTCTATAGGAACCAAAAAGGCTCAGGAAGTGGTGGTGTCTGATAACCTCCTGCTGATAAGTAATGATCGGTTCCAAATAGAGAATGATAAAGGGAAATTGGCGAGTCACAACAATGCCGAAACCATGGGCCCGCAGAGAACTAACGTGCCCCTACTACCAGTGTTAGGGATATTGTCCTGGAATATAGCTGGGCTAAAAGCAAAAAAAGCAAAAATGGATATCCCTGAGTGGGGTGAATTTATCGATACCCATGAGATTTCCCTATTCCAGGAGACCTGGGCATTGGAGTCGTTGCACAGAGTAGTGTTTGCCACATACAGTAAACGGCCATCCAGGTGCCAAAGGGCAGGCCCTCCCGGGGGTTGGGCATCTGAGTCGCTAAACATCTCGGTTGCTCAGTTAAGCCGATAGACACTCAGTCCCCCGATATTTTGTGCATTATACTCTCTCTTAACAATTTCCCTAAGGTGGCTATTGTCAATGTATACTCATTCCCTGTTAAGTATGGGCAGACCGCGCAGACGTTAGACTGCTTGTCCGCCCTTCTTTCCTAGTTACCTGAGCATGTCTTCCCCATTATTGGTGAGGACTTTAATTCCCACTTTGAACCTTTAAATGGTCTATCCCACTTTATAACAAGTGATGAGGATCTTACGTGCGGAATCCCAGCGTGCAATCATTACCCGTTGAAGGGCTGGACCCCTCTAGCTCTTCAGCTGACCTCACTGACCCTTAATTATTCCCTGAGAGCGTGTAATGGTCGATTGTTTGCGGACAACCCAGGAAACATACCTTTGAAAGAAATGCTCAGGCGTCCACAATAGATTATATTTTGGTGAAGGTGGACTTCTGGCATAGGATAGTGAATTTCTTGGTTCAGTCTCGTCCTGAAAGTGACCATACCCATTAGATATTACCTTGGATTGGTGTCATTTGGCAGCAGGGCATACTGAGATTGCTCAGCCCACTCCTAATTTAATTGCTATAGAGGGAGGGAGAAGAATCCGTTGGGGAACATTTATACAAAAACCTGAGGCAAAGGATTCTTTGTATAAATCTATTATACCCTTTCTGGTAAAGGCTAGCTCTATTCCAGATAGCTGTAGTTATATTGATTATTTAAAGGAGTTGGGCGTAAACCATCAGGACTTGATCGGAATACTGGCAGAGTTTTTCTGCACTCCCCCAACCAAGAAAAGAAAAGAAGTAAGAGGTAACAGTCCTTGGTACAATACGGCATGTAAAGAAGGAAGGATCGATTTGTTGATCAAACTACGAGAGGGGGATGTTGTACTTATTAGGGAGGCTAGTGCTTCTTTTAAAAAATCATTTTAAACACAAAATCTGAATGGGAGAGCGATAGGTGGCAGTCTATTAAGAGAGCCCTAGATGATAGGGACACTAGAGGGTTTTGGAACCTGGCAAAGACAGGCAAACCCGAGGGTAAGAATGCAATTGAGCCAAACCTTGGGGAGGAAGTCTGGCGATCCCACTTTGAAAAGTTATGTTCAAAGTCTCAAGTGGGAACTGCTGCAATGGGGTCATCAGCGATTGACTTTATACATGTTCCATTTGCCAACATCCACCCTTGTTCCTTGGTTGAGGTATCAGCGGCCCTGGCCAACGTTTTGCCAAATAAGGCACCTAGATTGGATAGGGTCCCAGGAGATCTATATAAATCGGTGCAGGTAATTTGGGCTCCTTATCTGCATTCTCTTTTTAATGCAATCCTTCATGACTTGACACCCCCCCAAACGTGGGTGGGTGCCGAGATTATTCCTATTTTTAAAAAAGGTCGTCCCTTAGAACCGGCTAACTACAGGCCTATTAGCCTATTGATTTATCGCAAAAGATCTTTGCACGTGTTGTTTTTGGAAGACTCCAGATTTGGATGGATGACCAAAACATACTGACCCCTTTCCAAGCGGGATTTAGATCTAAAACCTCAACTATAGATCAGTTGTTAAGACTTCAACTGATCTATTGGAAAACCATTATCTTGGAGGGAGGGTCACTTTACTTAACTTTCGTTGACCTCAAGTCAGCATTTGACTTGGTAGACCGAGACTAGCAATGGGGCCTCCTGTTAGAAATGGGGGCTCCTGTCTACCTATGCCAACAGCTCAAAAACCTTCCTGAAGGGACCTTTGCATTTCCCTTTTTCTAAATGGATCTCTTAGCAGTTAAGGTAATAGATTCTCCTAAACTAGCAAAGTGCAAAATTCCAGCACTTATGTTTGCGGATGACATGCTGCTCCTATCTAGAAACACCTAAGGGGATGCAGCGTGTCTTAGAGACATTCAGCTTGTTTTGCAAGAAAAGGAACCTTGAGGTCAATTTAAAGAAAACTAAGTACATGGTCTTCCATGCAGATACTACAAATTGCCCACACACCAAAATGGACTCAGTTGCTCTCGAGAGAGAGTGCCTGTCTTTGACCATCTGGGGCTTACCCTTTATGACACCATGGACTGGGGGCCACAGATTTGTAAGGTGAATTTAAAACTCATCCAGGTCAGTGGGGGGATTTTAAAAGTCCATAGGAGCTGTGCAGTAAAGGTTATTTCCCCCCTCGTAGAAATTTATAAAGTTCAAGCAAGGGGCGCTTCCTTGTATGGAGCAGAATTATGGGGCCACTCTCAGATTAAAACCCTGATTGTGACTGAGAATGACTTTTTAAGGCAACTCTTGGGTCTTCCTAATAGTACTCCTTTAATCCCCTTACGGATGGACCTAGGCATCCTCCCCATTGCCGAAGTGATTGCCTCTCGTCCATTACTTTATTGGCGACGGCTATGGAGTACTCCTGAGCTGGCCAATTATAGAGAGGAATTCAAATCAGTTATGTTCAATCTGGGGGCGGGGACAATTCCTTGGTTATCTTGTATTCGGAACACCTTCCGTCAAATTGGAAGGAGTGATTTGTGGTCTTTACCTGAGGAATCTTGCCCTGCTACGTCTAAACAGTCACTAAATTCTGCTATTAAAGAATACCAGCTTATGTGTATCTTTAGGGCGACACAGACATCAAGTTTAACCACCCGGTTTCTCGATGTTAAGTCACTCTACAAATTGGAGCCGGCCTTACACCTCATTCAACCTTTTCTAGCAAAGAAATTGTTTCTCCAACTCCGACACTGGACGCTCCCTTTATATGCATTTTCTAATAATTGGCCTGGAGCTAATAAACCACTATGTCCTGGGTGTGATGTGATGGAAGAAACAGAGACGCATGTGATTTTTTTCTGTTCTGCCTATAAGGCAGCAAGATCAAAATGGGTTCTCCAACTTTGCAGGAATTTAGGAATTAGAAACTTTAGTGAGACTCTTAGGCTATTCAAGTTTGAAATACATCCAGTTTTCGTTGCAGCCATAACAAACTTTCTTTTTGCAATGTGGTGTAAGCCTAGACGTTTAGTGAAAAGTTAAGGATGTGAAACGAAATGATGCTGCCTATCCAATATTTTTCTCCTAGATTTTAATTGTGATTAATTGATGCTTTTCCTTTTTATTTTTTATTTTTTTAATCATCCTTTTAGCTTATTTATTTATTTATTTATATTTTTAAATGAAATGGCCCATATGATGCTATCCTCCCATAAGTTGCGATATGTTGCCCTTAATCATCATTTGTGTCTTTGCCTAATGAACCCTACGATCTATATGAAAAATGTATTAGCACTTTGTTCCCAACCCCCACCACTTCTAATTTTAGCAGGCTATTTTATGATGTGTTGTCGTTAATGAAGTGTGCTTTTATGGCGGTAATTGCCGAAATAGAGTTTATATTGACTTGACTTGAATCAAAACTGCTGTAGCAGAAGTTTGAAATTGCAAAGTATGCAGAGGGTAATTAAAGGAATGGGACAAGAAGCACATCTAAAGAGGGTCTAGCAAAGGATGATAGGGAGGCGAACAAACTGGGAAAAGGAACTAAGGGCCCGATGTAGGAACCGTAATTCCGGTCGGTAACGGCCGAAATTACTGAATTTCGGCCGTTACCGACCGGAATTAGGCTTTTCATATGTAGGTAGCTTTCCCGAATCTGTATTTAGGAATTCGGTAAATTACCGAATCTGAAATGTAGGGAGCACTCAAATGAGTGCTTTTCGCATCTTAGGATTCGTTATTTACCACCAACTAGAAGTTGGTGGTAAATAATGAAAACCTTAGAAAAAGCATTTATTTTGCTTTTCCAACAGTGCCATGTTGCAGACATATATGCCCTTAGGGCATGTATGTCTGCAACATGTGCACCCATTCACATTTGAGGGGTGCAACAGGGTGTCAAAGTGCCACCCTGCCACCCTTCAATGTTTCCCCCATTTACCGAATCGATATTTACCGATTCGGTAATTGCCATTCATTCCTATGGGCCACCAGGTAACTACCGAAACTTACCGATTCGGTAATTATTTAAGAAAAAATACCTACATCCCATTTGCCTGTTCTTAAATACCGAATCGGTATGATTCGGTATTTAAGAATCGGTAATCTGGGATTACCTACATCGGGCCCATAATGTGTTAAGGAGAGGCCTAGGCAACAGGCAGTGTTTGCTTTGCTTGTGGTCAGCAGAGGCATTCGAAAATAAATTGTCCCAAAATGCTATCTGAAACACCAGGCTGCTTCTTTATAAGCCCCTGACATCAGTAGTGCGTCATTTTTTTAAATATGGGACAAAGTGATGCACAGGTGGCACAAGGGACTTGTAAATAAGCCCCCAGGTATCACTGCGCAACCTGGGTAGCATTACATTTATTTATCTGGAATTTTAGTATAGCCCAAGAGGTTAGAATATACTATGTATAGCCGAACACCTGTATATCAGAAGGGCATTTATGCAAATTGTGTCATTGATTGTAAATGTACTACTTGCCTTATTGATATGGGGTCAAGCTGCGCAGATCCCTAAAGCTCTGAATTCCCTTCTTTAGCTCTCTTGTGTTTGTCTGTAGACGCATCCTGTATTTCCATCCAGAGAGCCCATCACCATATTACTGATTCATTCCTGTAGGACCTATTAATGATACGCATTCCTTTGTTCTTAGTCCAACTTCCTCAACAATTTTGCTAGGCAGGCATCTGTTGTATAACTGTAATTGTATTATGTTTTCTACCCCAGAAGGGTTTTTCCTAGATATTGCTAAGTGACTAGAGTGTTAGATACTTGTATTACTATGTGATAGTTTGATTTGATCAGAGGAAGGAGACGTTGCAATGTTCCCTGATTTAATATAACTATTTTCACAGGTACTGTCCACATTGTGGTCCACAGAGGCCAACAAAGCGAGATTATTCTCCTTAATGGAACAAATAACCTTAGCACCCGGACACTCTGCTGAGTAGCTGTGTGCTTTACAAATCAGGCCAACATAACATAACAATAAAGGTAAAGCTGGACCCTCAGAAGATGCTACCCTAAATACCTCAGAGTCCGCTAAAACCTGAGGCAGAGGAATGGATCCATCGTATAATAGCAGATTTAATTAAGCAAGGATTTTAGTGCTTATTGTTACTGGATGTAACACCCTTATTCTCCAGTTACACAAGGTAGAGAAAACCATCATGTGCAGGTGCATCAAAGAGCTTCGGGCTATTAATAACATGGTTGCCGCAGGCTTCCCTGTGGTTCCCAACCCTGCTAACATTCCTACTTGGATCCCTTCAAATGCCAAATGGTTTACTGTATTCCAACATTTCTACCACCTTCTTCTCCATCCTCATACATGAGAAGAGTCAGTATCTGTTCTTGTTCATATCACAGTGGTCTTGACTTTCATGTACAAGGCTTCGTCAAGGATTTATAAATCTCCTTTAATCTTTTCCTAAGCCATAAAGAAGGATTGGGATTCTCCTAGGGCTCTACTCAAATTTCAATATGTGAACAGCTTATTGTTGACGTCTGTTATCTAGATCAGTGAAAGGAGGATTCAGTCTATCTCCTCATTTAATTGGTTAATAAAGGGAAAAAGGCTTCCAAAGAAATGTTATAATCTTGCTTCCCCTTAGTGCAATACCTTCATCATGAAACCTCTGCTGACAAGTTCCCTCTGTCTTCTGAACAAGTTGAAGCCTTTGGTACATTTCCCCACCCCGTGACTGTCTCTCAGATATGCGCCAGGTACTAGAGACAGTAGGTTCTGGGTTATTCCAAAAAGACGGTACCTTTACAAGATTATGTAAAAAAAGATAGTCCTGAACCCTTGCAGAGTTCTAGTGAATCCATAAATACATTTGTAAAATCATGACTGACAAACAATGAGGGTGTCCTACTTGCTGGTTTTGCTGTATGTTCTGTGCATCAAATTGTGGAGACCTGTCATTTACCAAAGGTGAAATCAGCTCAGGTCGCAGAGCTCTCACTCGAGCTTGTATCTTAGATTGGGTAGATGTACTCAAAGTGGGCGTTTGAAGTGACATACTTATATAGGTTTCTCAGGATGTAAAGGTGTATCTTAACCTCAACCGCAATTCCCATTAAGCATGAGCAATATGTTCAGAACCTTTTAAATACTTTGCAGTTACCAGAGATGGTGGTCATGGAGAACTGCACTGCATACCAGCACAATCATGAAGATGTGTCAAGAGATAATAACCCAGCTGATTTAACAGGTAAGATTGCTCCATTGTCTAAAACTGCTGATATTGCCTAACATGTTATTGGATTTATTTACAGTGTTCACTTTTAAAAGAGTTCACTAAATTGCAAGAGCAAGTCCTCAAAAACTAAAACAGCTCTGGATCAATGTGAAAGAGATGCTGAGTGGTGTGGAAGGACAGGATCTATATGTGTGGTTGCACTGAATTTTCTACACCCAAACCTTGCCAGGTTATATCCTGGAGCAGCCCATATTGGTAGGGATGGCATAATTGGTGATTTTGCAGCACATTGGTATGTGCCTTCATTTCTACCTTTGCCCAGAGTTATTGCTTATCGGTGCCATCTGCTTGTCACACAATATTGGGAAATGGATCAAGGCCACCCCTGCTCTCCACCCTTCCCCTTGGAATATCCATATCCAGATTTACTTTATTCAGATGCAGAAATGTGACAATTATTCATACGTTCTTACTGTCATATGAATGTTTTCAGAGTGGATGGATGCATCACAGTAGCTAAACAGTTACTCAGAGACTTTATCAATCGGTTCTGGGTACCAAACCAAATAATTAGCGCTGGTGGGACACACTTGGTGTCAACAGTAGTGCAGGCAGTTCCTAAGGCCCAAGGAGCAAACACGTATTTTCATTATACCTATCACCCAGAGTCTGCAGGCAAAATAGAAAGGCGCAACAGCTTCCTTAGGATAAAGGTAGGTAGCAAAATAGCTTCAGAAACACAGTCAAAATGCCCTCATGCCCTAACATTAGATCCATGGTCCCTCAGAGCATCTCATTTTTGGGCTGACTCATGATGCTCCCTCAAATCCCCCTAGCGCAGGGCCCGTCCCCCTGGCGGTTTTACTCCAATTAATCTGCAATATACAAGTAAGGAATTGCATGAATTAAATGTAGGAGAAAGGCTACCCCCGTGTCCCAGGTCATCTATGGACAATAGTTTTGCTATAATAAAGGGGTCTGTGTGTGCCTCCTGCTGGTTGCCGCATCTGGACATTCCGGAAGGAAGCCATACGGAACAACTCTAAGGCTCAGGGTAGCAAAGAGCCTCTGAAATGTATCTTATTTAATGCAAGATCGCTGGTGAAACATAGAGTGGAATGTGCCCTCCTACTGGAGGATAACAACGTCAAGATAGCATTTATTACCGAGACATTGACGGACAGTTCTTCAGGTCCAGACTTGGTAAAGGCTACACCACCTGATTTTTACTGCCACACACTCGACTTACCATTAAGGAAAAGTGGAGGGCTTGCTATTGTCTACCACAAGTCTCTCACCCCAATTTTTTGGGGATCTCTAATTCGGAGTGTGAGGCATTAGTTTTTAACATCTATTCTACTATGTATAAACCTTTTAAAGGTATACTAATATACCGGCCTCCGGGTCCTAAAAGTGGGTTCTTAGACTCTCTGGGCTCGTTGGTAGAAGAGGGGTTATGCTTAGAAGCCTTCACGGTATTGGGGGACTTTAATTTCCATCTTGAAATTGTTGATGACCCCGATACGTCCAGGCTGGAGCAAATCATGGGATTGGAAGATCTCAAACAATTGGTGATTCCCCCATTCATGATAAAGGTCACACCCTGGATGGCATTTACTCTAATAGTAAAGAATTAATTGGCGTTCCGATTTCATGGTCGGATCACTGTGCGATTAAATTTGAACTGAGTAACTTCTAAGCCCACCCTGCGGGCCTGACAAAGGCTATAGAGATCACTACCAGAGCATGGGGTAAGCTGGATGTGGAGAGCCTTGAATTTGTTCTAAAAAGTTCTATGTACCAACCTCCGGTAGATGTGGAGGAGGCCACGATTTCATATAACAACTGGCTTTTCTAATGCTTGCGATCAGCTAGTTCCTCAAAAAAAATGGATACCTAAATGAGCCGCTCCTACGGCTCCTTGGTATTCAGATGAATTTAGGACAAAAAACTGGCCTGTAAACTTGCTGAAAGGACATGGCGTAAACATTACGCGGAATCCGATAAAGAAGAATATAAAATCTGTATTTCTGGTTACAAACAAATGCTTCCAGCAGCAAAAAAATAGTATTTCTCTCTACAAATCTCTAAGGCTAAATCTAATCCAAAGGAACTTTTTAAGACCATTATCAAATTATCCAGCCCAAATACTGCTAAAATCCAGGGAGATTTAGAATTCTGCAACAATATTGCAGGGTTTTTTAGAGAAAAAATAGAAATGATTTTTTCCTCTGTAGTGGATTCGATTAATAATAATCAGAATAACCCCAACAGGAATGATGGGGACTGCAGGGCCCTCCCTGTGAGATCATTGGATTCATTCTCCCCTCTGGAAAGATTAGATACTATCAAACTGCTGGATCTAATTAAATCTGGCGCACCCAGTGACACTTGTCCAGTGAGGATCATTAACTTAACATTTGACTTGATAGAAACTGCACTTACACTTCTGCTCAATGCAGTTCTATCCTCTGGATTCTTTCCCAAATTATGGAAAACAGCCTCCGTGCTGCCACTTTTGAAGAAACAGTCATTAGACCCTAAGGACCCTAACAACTATAGACCTATCTCTAGGCTTCCGCTGCCAGCGAAATTGCTAGAAAATGAAATTAATAGTCAACTGAGCAATTTTCTGCTGATCAATAACATCTTAGACCCATCACAATATGGGTTCAGAGCTTTTCATAGCACTGAGCTGGCGTTTTTAAAATCAATGGTGGAAATCAGAGAGGCCGTGGATAAAGGAGGAAATGCCATACTAATCCTATTGAACCTATCTGCGGCCTTTGATACCGTTCACCATAAGGTACTGTTGAACTGGCTATCAGATATAGGAGTAAATGGTTCGGCATGGGAATTGTTGCGATCATTCCTATCAGATAGGTCTCAAGCAGTTGACCTTGACGGAAACATCTCAGAACCTTTTACCCTTCCATGTGGGGTGACACAGGGCTCGGCACTCAGCCCGACACTTTTTAATATCTATGTGGAACCTCTGGCCGGTATCATCAGATCCTTCGGCTTCCAGCTCACCTCCTATGCTGACGACACTCAAATTGTGTTGTCGCTGGCGGAGGGAGCGGAGAAGAAGGCGGGTGAGCATTTCCATGAGTGTATGGGTTCTATCTCAGCCTGGATGTCCTCCAATTGCTTAAAACTAAACTTGGGTAAGCCAGAGGCTTTGAAATTTGGTAACAACCCTTTGGTTTGGACACCGGATTGGTGGCTGGAGGATTTGGGTCTGTGCCCAGAACCATCAAGGAAAGCCAAGAATCTGGGAATCATCGTGGATAATAAACTCACCATGGCAAACCAAGTTAACATGGTGACTTCAGCATGTTTTATGGTCCTCAGAATTATTAAGCAAATAAAGGTCTTCTTGACCAAAGACAATCTCAGGACGGTGGTGACAGCACTCATAATGTCGCGTCTCGACTATTGCGACAGTCTATATCTTAATGTTCAAAAACTACATATGAACATGTTGCAATTGGTCCAGAACGCGGCAGCTAGAGTGCTGACCATAACATCAAGGTTTACCTTGGTCAAGGGAGATCTTAAAAAACTTCACTGGCTTCCAATTCCGTTAAGATCACTCTTTAAAGCACTCTCTATTGTCTTTAAGGGGGTCAGCGGTATTGGTCCGGATTTCATAAGGAAGAAATTCTTTTGGTATACTCCAGGGAGGACATTGAGATCCACTGGATCTAAACTCGTTCAGACCCCTCCCCCCCTTTTTAAAAAAACTAACTGGGGAGGGAGAAGTTTTGTTCATTGTGCAGCTAAAGCCTGGAATGAACTTCCGTTCCAACTTAGAAATGCTGCAGATCTAATTTCTTATGCAGGAGCCTTAAGACATGGCCTTTCTCTTATTATTAGGCTCATTTTACGTTTCTCAGGTAATCAGGTCATCAGTACTTAGCGCTAGGACACCCTAGGGTAATCGCGCGCTCTATAAGTATTAATAACATATCGCTAATGGCAAGCTGGATTTAAATTTAAATGATAATGTAGTCCTATAATATTGCAGAAAGCTTATACAATGTTTTTACAGTTTCTGTACTCAGGTGCAAACAACCCTACGTCAGTGTCTGACAGAGGCCTGCTATTCTCTCAAGCCTGAGGACATTTGTTTGCACCAAATGAAGACTGCATTACAGCCTCGGTGGTGTGACCATGTCAGAACCTGCTCATCATAAAAACAGCTATCAAATGTTGTGGTCTGACTACTTGGTTTCACTCTTCCCACTGCAAGCAACTTGCTCCAATAGTGCTTCGCCTCTACCCTAGAGTCTTTGTCTGATCTTGGATGTGTTACCAAAGCAGTTTCTGTGGTGGGCCTGTTGTCTATACTGGTGGGCCGCATTCTTTATGTTCACCTCCTTTTCCCGCTGCACAATCACGACCATCTGATGCTTCCCCTACAGCCTCTCCTCACTCTTACCTCCATTAGAGGTAAGCAGCCACCTCCATCTGGGTACCAGATTCCCTTGGGTCTTGTCTGCTATCTTCATTGCTGCTTTGAGCATCTGGTTGGTGGTGGAATACATCATTGCTGCAGAATTGGGAATATTTCTAAAACCAAATTGTACTGAACCTTCACTCGTGCAGAGCTGCCTCTGTGCCTATAAGAGTAAATCCTACATGTTGCTGCTGGAAAAAAACAGAAAAGCAATTCTTCCTCTAGTTGGATTTGCACAAACATGTATAGTATCGATTTGATCGAAGAGCCCATCGGTTGTAATGACACTTGCCCTTACCCTTTCAAACTCAGGTGTAGACTGCCAGAGTGGGTCAGCATCTCCCCCTCTTCCTTCCAAGGAATTGAAAAGTTTAACAATCCTTTGGACTGGCACATGCCAGACGTGACTCATCTTGTAATGACAGAGGAAGAACTTATTTGTAAGCACTGAGGAGCTTATGTCTCTAGTATTCTTGCTCGGCATACCAAATGTGATTTAACAGGAGAGAATATTCCTTTTAAGTAATTTCTTTTTAAATATCATCTACCCCATGGAACGTTGTTTCTCAAACACCACCCAGAAGGAGGTCATGCATCTTTTATTTGTGGGCCACAAAGCGTACCCTTGGATGCCCATATATTGAAGTGGCTTTTGATATATCCAGTATACATTGTTCCACTACAAGGCACTTTGATCAACATCCTTTAAAATGAAACTACGTGCACATTCTATTCCGCTTTAATTGTGTGGATTGACTGTTGCCTTGTATTTAATAAAAATCAATGCAGAAACTTTAGAAGAAATAGCAAATGTAACTGCAATAGCTTTAGCTTTAGTGCCAGTTATTTGCCCATGCCACAATCCTCATTCAAAATAGAATAGCCATTGATTATGTTTTAGCGGCCAAACCAAAGAGGTGGGGGGTCTTTACAATCATAGGGACTAACTGTTGCACCAATATCCCCAACACTTCTCTTAGCATACAGAAGCAGATACACAACATTTAGAGAGTTAGAAAAATTGCCTGAGATGAAAAGTGGCTATGTCATCTGTACATGGCTGGTTGACGTCTTCGGACCTTGGGTTATGAAAATATTTGCATCAATTATTGCAATTGTTCTAACTGAGGCTGTCAGGTAGCTATTTGACTAATACTAAGCATCATCCAATGTGCTTTCAAAAATAAAAGTATTGCCAATACCTTTATGATTCCTCTATTGCCTTCAATGTAATACCAGCAAAACAGAAATCCTGCTCTTTGGTGCCGCAACACCCAGCTGGGAAGACCTCTAGTCAAATGATGTCCCATCACCTCCTGTCCCCAACACCGTGGCTCGCAATCTGGGGGTGAAATGTTTTAGTGCTGCATCTTTTGGTGGGTCAAATAGAAGGTTACTGTTTTAGACTTTTAAATCTGCTAAAAAAGTTCCTCTACCTTTCCCCCTTCTGCAGCAAAAAAACAGTGGTTCAGGTCCTGATCACCACAAGATTGGATTATCCAAACTAGCTATATTGGAGTCTGATCGTCTATCTTTTGAAGAGACTACAGATGGTTCAGAATGCCCCTGCTTTGATTCTGTTGCAGCTCTCCAGGAGAGTCCACATACAACATTATCTGAAAAAAGTACTCTGACTGTCTATCACAGACTGTGTACAGTTCAAAGAGCTGGTCTTGACACACAGAGCTTTATACCGTATAGGCCCCGAGTATCCGTCCAACAGATTAATTCCATACCATCCTTCCTCATCACTCTCGTCCTCTAACTCCCTGCATGTGGTGATTCCTCAATTCAGTCGGAAAAAGTGAGGTGGCAGCTCTTATTTCCGGCAAAGGAGTGGAATGCCCTCCCACAACAGCACCTTTCCACAGAGGACACTTAGGCTTTGAAGCATTCCCTCAAAACCTGGCTCTTTGGGTGACCATCCTGATCCCCTCAGCGACGGTCGCTCCTCTCTGCTCCCAGCGCTCGTGGTGTGGTATCGTAGCGCTTTACTTCAAATTGTGCTAATTTTGCTGTGTGCCTGCTTGTAATCTCATAGCATTACCCCCAGCGCCTGATCGGCCCGCATATTTGCATAATCGCGCTATATACATCAAGTGCGCTTTGTAACGATCTGTACTGCCCTTAACCGTGATTTTAACGGTATCATCAACTCGCGCCTAACTGTGCCGGTGCCACTAGCATTCCCCTCGCTTTTGTGACTCTGTGTGCCCCGATCCTCTTTCGCGTTTGGCTTGCAGCCATTTTGTTTGCTTGTTTGTTTGTTGTGCCTCCCTGCCCGGCCCCCCACCACGCTCCCGCCTCCCAGCTGACCCTCCCTCCCATAGAGTGTTGTGGCTCCGATCTCCGCCTGCAGCGCTGTGACCATCCTGATCCCCTCAGCGACGGTCGCTCCTCTCTGCTCCCAGCGCTCGTGGTGTGGTATCGTAGCGCTTTACTTCAAATTGTGCTAATCTTGCTGTGTGCCTGCTTGTAATCTCATAGCATTACCCCCAGCGCCTGATCGCCCCGCATATTTGCATAATCGCGCTATATACATCAAGTGCGCTTTGTAACGATCTGTACTGCCCTTAACCGTGATTTTAAGGGTATCATCAACTCGTGCCTAACTGTGCCGGTGCCACTAGCATTCCCCTCGCTTTTGTGACTCTGTGTGCCCGGATCCTCTTTCGCGTTTGGCTTGCAGCCATTTTGTTTGCTGGTTTGTTTGTTGTGCCTCCCTGCCCGGCCCCCCACCACGCTCCCGCCTCCCAGCTGACCCTCCCTTGTCCCTCCCCCCACTATCCACATATGACAGATGTTTGTACGCGCAGCGTTCACGCGCAGCGGTCGCGCTGAAGGTGCGCCAAAGGTAAGCCCGTCTACGCCCGTCTGCGCCTGGACCGCGCCCAGCGCCAGACCCCCTGTCCCCCGCAAACCGCACTCTGGCCGCATTAAGTATGACGCTGCCACCCTCCTAGCCCTTAACACCGGACGCACACCCCAATGCTACGAAGCTGCCCCGGGACGTACCCACGGGCCCTTCGCCTGCCACTCCTGCAAATTTACCAGCGTCAAGACCCTTACCACAACAACTAACCCGAAACACAGCTCCGACCCTAACCACCTGAAGTGCATCCTGCTGAACACCCGCTCGGTCCACAGACACGCCACCGAACTCTGGGATCTACTCGACGCTATATCACCTGACGTCGCCTTCCTCACTGAAACATGGATGAATGCATCATCATCACCCGACATCGCCATAGCCATCCCGGACAATTACAAGATCATCCGTAAAGACCGTACCGTCCAAACAGGAGGAGGCATCGTCATGGTCCATAAAAACACCATCAAAATCACGACCAGCTCCGACGTTAACCTTACCACCGCCGAACACCTCCACTTCCAGGTCCACACTGACCCCAGAACCACACTCAGAGGCACCCTCATCTACAGGCCTCCAGGAACACGTAAACAATTCAGCGAGGACATCACTGACTTCATCAGTCCACATGCCCTCGCCTCCGAGAACTACATTCTAATAGGAGACCTCAACTTCCACCTGGAAAAGAAAAACGACAGCAACACCACCACCCTTCTGGACAACCTGGCCAATCTCGGACTCAAACAACTTGTTGACTCCCCCACCCATGTAGCCGGACATACGCTAGACCCAATCTTCACTTCCAGCAAACACATCTCCTTCGACCGCACCACAGCTCTCCATTGGACGGACCACAGCTGTGTTCACTTCAGCTACAAAACCCCCTCGACCCACAACCCCCCACAACCTATTCCCCGAAGAAAATGGAACAAAATCACCACCGACCAACTCCTCACTTCACTCAACCAAAACCCACCCGCCCCCTCATCGGACCCAAACCAATCTGCCATCAAATTCAAACAATGGATCACTCACAGCGCTGACGAATTAGCACCCTTGAAAAACCATCACACCAAACAAGACAGCAAAAAGGCCCCCTGGTTCAACGATGACCTTAAGAAATCCAAGAAACTATGCCGTACTCTCGAGAAAACATGGAGAAAAAACCCAACCACCGACAACTTGACCACCTTCAAAGCAGCCATCCGCAAACACCACCAGCTGATTCGATCCACCAAGAAATCAGCATTCAAGAATCGACTCGACAACAAGGCCCATAACAGCAAGGAACTATTCAACATCGTCAAAGAATTTACCAACCCCACCGCAGCCTCAAACGACATCACTCCCTCCCAAGACCTCTGCGATTCGTTATCCTCCTTCTTCTACAACAAAATAGCCGACATACATAACAGCTTCGAAAACAGTCCCAATGAACAATCCCCCCCAGCCCCCCAGAACCTATACCGCCCTCTAACAATCTCAACGCCTGGAACCCAATCACCACCGCAGACACCATCCGCCTAATGAATTCCATCCACTCCGGCTCGCCAACCGGCAGACTCCATCATCGCACCCCATCTCTGTGATGTTATCAACTGCTCTTTCAACTCTGCTACCTTCCCAGAAAGCTGGAAACATGCCGAAGTCAGCGCCCTCCTGAAGAAACCCACAGCAGACCCCTCTGAACTCAAAAACTACCGCCCAATATCCCTCCTCCCTTTCCCGGCAAAAGTCATCGGGAAAGCCGTCAATAGCCAACTCGCCGCCTTCCTCGAATCCAACAATTCCCTCAATCCCTCACAGAACGGCTTTCGAGCCAAACACAGCACCGAAACCGCCCTCATCGCAGCCACAGACGACATCCGAACACTACTGGACAACGGAGAAACAGTGGCCCTCATTCTACTCGACCTCTCCGCCGCCTTTGACACAGTCAGTCATAGCACCCTCATACAACGCCTCAACAACATCGGAATACAAGGAAAAGCATTGGACTGGATCATCTCGTTCCTCACCGGAAAAACCCAGAGAGTACGACTTCCCCCATTCAAATCAGAGGCTACCGAAGTCCTTTGCGGTGTACCACAAGGATCATCGCTCAGTCCCACCCTCTTCAACGTTTACATGAGTCCACTCGCATCCATCGCACGTCAACACAACCTCAACATCATCTCCTACGCTGACGACACCCAGCTGATCCTTTCCCTCACCAAAGACCCTAACTCCGCCAAAACCAATCTTCACGAAGGCATGAAAGAAGTAGCCGAATGGATGAAAAACAGCCGCCTAAAACTTAACTCAGACAAAACGGAGGTGCTCATCCTAGGATCATCCCCCTCTGCCTGGGACGACTCATGGTGGCCTTCGGCTCTGGGCACAGCACCCATACCCACAGATCACGCACGCAACCTGGGCTTCATCCTAGATTCCTCACTCTCGATGTCCAGACAAGTCAACGTCGTCTCATCCTCCTGCTTCAACGTACTTCGTATGCTCAAAAAAATCTTCCGTTGGATCCCCTCCGAGACAAGAAAGACTGTCACCCACGCACTAGTCACGAGTCGACTGGACTACGGAAACACCCTCTACGCCGGAATTACAGCCAATTTACAGAAAAAACTCCAACGCATCCAAAACGCATCAGCGAGACTCATTTTGGACATCCCTCGCCAAAATCACATTACCGGCCACCTGAAAGACCTCCACTGGCTCCCCGTCAACAAGAGAATAACATTCCGCCTCCTCACCCACGCACACAAGGCCCTCCTCGGAGATTTTAATATTCATACTGACCAACTCGACTCCATAGGGACCAAAAGTTTGTCTACTGATATGACAACCATCGGTCTTACACAAAGGAATCAGGATCCCACCCATGAAGGTGGACACTGTATCGACCTGATATACACCAATTTCGACAATATATTGTGTCATAAACCCACCCAAGTCAATTGGTCAGATCATTTTTTATTACAATTTACTATTTTTAAAGTTAATAAAGGTCCCCATAAGAAATCCCTACCCTCCACTATACGTAGACAGTGGCATAAACTCACACTGGAGACGTTACAAAAGGTGTGGGAAAAACCCGAGATTAGAGATACTGAGGAAGTAGAACATAAGCTAACTATGTATCAGCAATCTCTAACTGCAGCCATTGATAAAATTGCCCCTTTGAAAACATTTAGACAACTACCTGTGGCCAAACAGGAAAAATGGTATACCGAGGCTCTCAGGAAAGAGAAGCAAGAATGCAGGAGGATAGAGAAGAGATGGAGGAAATCACACTCTGAGGAGAATAAAAAGGCACATCGTGCAGCTCAAACCAACTACTATAAACATATTAAAGCTGCCCGCAAAAATAACATTGCCCAACAGCTCATAGAAGCCAGAAACTCTCCTAAAGAACTGTACAGGATTCTTGAAACATTCGTAAAACCTATGGCCTGTATAAGTCCAGATGACTTTTCACAAAGTGTATGTGACGAAGTTTCATCATACTTCGAAAACAAAATAGAATCCATCTATGAAAAAATTTTAGTATCCCAAACAAATAGTGATACTTTGAATGTTTCCTCCCCCAACGAAAATGTCAATTTCACATTAACTACATTCCCTCCTATTAACACTGAAGAGCTTTATACAATAATGACCCAAATAAAATCTGGATCGCCGGATGACCTTATCCCTGTCAAAACCTTAACCTCCCTCCGTACCCTGTTAGCTCCCTACATTCAGGATGTAATCAATCAGTCTCTTAAAGAGGGAAAAGTACCAACTGAATGGAAAAGTGCAGTGGTGAACCCCATCCGCAAGAATGCGGCTCTCCCGTGGACGGAACTTTCCAACCTCCGTCCCATCTCCCTTCTGCCGTATTACAGCAAGATGGTCGAGAAACATGTCAACGCACACCTGTCCAATTACATCGAGGCAGCGGGCGGCCTAGACCACTCGCAATCTGGTTTTAGGCCCAACCATAGCACCGAATCAGCCCTCCTGTCGGTGACAGATAACATCAGAATGTCACTTGACAGGGGGAGCTCAGTGATTCTGGTGCTATTGGATTTGTCCGCTGCCTTCGACACGGTGTCGCACAAGATTCTTCTCGACCGTCTGAAGGGAGTGGGAGTAAAGGGGACCGCTCTTGCGTGGCTTGAAAGCTTTCTTGAAGACAGACAACAAGGTGTCAAACTAGGCTCCCATAAATCTGTCTGCAGGAAGCTTACCAAAGGTGTGCCACAGGGCTCATGTTTGAGCCCTACGTTATTTAACGTATATGTGGCCCCTTTGGCAGAGATTATAAGATCTTACGGGTTCTCCCCAATCTCCTACGCTGACGATACTCAGCTGTTGTTTCCCTTTCAAACCATCACACCTGCAGTCATGCAATCCTTCCAAAACGGCATGAGAGCGGTGGCTGGTTGGATGGCCCAGAACTTCCTCCAATGCAATGTGACCAAAACGGAGGTCATGTTGTTTGGAGGGGCCACCCTGCTATGGTCACCGGATTGGTGGCCCCTTGAGCTGGGACCTGTCCCAGCGCCCAAACAGACCATCAAAAACCTGGGGGTACGCCTGGACCAAACTCTGATTATGAAAGATCACGTCAGCCAGGTCACGGGAACGTGTTTCCGTACAATTGGTCTTCTACGGCGTATCTTCCCTTTCCTACCAAACACCTACAGGAAAACGCTGGTACAGGCACTAGTCCTTGGACGGGTAGACTATTGTAATAGTCTACTCATTTCCGCCAACCATGAACAACTACGTAGACTGCAGGTGGTGCAGAACACCGCGGCAAGACTCATCCTGAATGCCCCTCCCCGCACCCCTTCTCGTCCTCTCCTTTTCCACCTCCACTGGCTTCCAGTGCAACAGAGGGTAGATTTCAAACTCTGCTGCATTATGCATAAGGGCATCTATGGGTCTGGTCCCAAATATCTAAAAGATATTTTTTTCCTTATTCTCCCGGACGTGCTCTGCGATCCAGCAATACCATGTTGCTGCAGGTACCTAAGGTCACCAGAGCGAGACAGGGTGGCCGAGCACCCTCCCTTAAAGGTCCCTTGTTGTGGAATTCCCTTCCACCGCAGCTGAGACAAATTTCCAACCTTTTTTCCTTTAGGAAGAAACTAAAAACTCACCTGTTCACACCAGATTAACTTGACCTTTCTCTCTGTCACCCCCTCAATATAATCTGTCCATCTCATACAGTAGCCACGCGCAGAGATACCCCTTCGGGGCTGATTCAGGCGCGCTATAAGAATTTAAATAAATAAATAAATAAATAAAGTACAAGGGCACTTTGCATTTCCTAATGATGTGATTCGTAATTTCAGGCCATTAGGAAATGCACAATGCCATTCTGGTATGTACGAAAGGCATTTTCATTGGTACAAAATTCAGAAATCACATTTTGGGAATCCCTAAATAAGAAATCACAAATTGGGATTTTCAAATAGCAAATCACTACCACTATGTACACAAATTTTCCTAATTGTGAATTGTCGAAAAATGGCCATTAAGGAAGTGCAATTACCATCAATTTGTATCAGGTGGAAACAAGGTACAAACTATAAAAAGTCACACAAAATTCATCTGGCTCTTCCAGAATGGCAGCTCCGTATGTCTTGGCAAGGGGAGGAGGATTTTCGCTAGTAGGCAGAAAAGGAGGAGGAGGCAAGAGAGGATATTTAGAGGGAGGGTCACTCTTTTTGGACAGTGGTGAGGTAACTCTTGAATTAACTGCTGAGTTATTTATTTATTTTATTTATTTATTTGAAGCTTGTAGAGCGCACAGCTACCTCCGGCGGAGGTGTCCCGGCGCTAGATTACAAGATTATCCCCTTAGAGAATAAACCAGACACATATCCCACAAAAGGACTAAGAAAGTACAATCTTCAGATAATACCAAACCCTAACACTTGGTGAACAACCAGGTCTTGAGATTGCGACGAAAGGCAGGCTCAGATTCGCAAAACCTGAGATCAAGTGGGAGGCTATTCCAGAGCTTGGCGGCAGTGACGGTGAAAGATCTGCCGCCACTTCGAGAAAGCCTGAATCTAGGTACCATCAGTAACCGAAGCAGAGATTTTGAGACGTTTTCTCAGATAGGACGGGCCAGTCCCATGAATAGCACGAAATGCCAGGATCAGAATTTTAAAATCGATGCGTCGTGAAATAGGGAGCAGTGAAGCTCCTCTCGGTAGGCTCTGACTGAAGTGCGGGCGGGGATATTACCAATAAGCCGGCCTGCCGAGTTTTGAACTATTTGCAGACGATCGATCAGGTAAAAGGGGGCACCTGCATATAGACTATTAGCATAGTCCAGGTGGGTGGTAATAAGTGCCTGGACCACAGTTCTGCGTGAAGATTGGGGAAGGAAGGGGAAGATTTTCCTAATCATACGCAATTTGGAAAAACAGGCCCCTACCACTTTATTGACTTGGGCACTTCCAGACAGAGAATTGTCAAAAATGAAGCCCAAATTACGAGCTGCTTGAGCAGGGGTGGGTGGGGGATTCAGGATGGTAGGCCACCAAAGGTTTGCAGGGGGGGGGGATTTTTTGCTGAAAAAAAGGACCTCCGTTTTATCGGTGTTGAGGGCAAGATGGTTGGCTGACATCCATGTGCAGATGTTGCCAAGGCAGTTTCTAAAGTTGGAAAAAAGGGAGTCAGAGTGGTCTCGAAATGAAAAGATAAGCTGAGTATCATCAGCATAAGAGACCACCCTGACACCCCAAGACTCAACTACCTTGGCCAATGGAGCCACATAGGCATTAAATAATAGAGGGCTTAAAGCAGAGCCCTGGGGCACTCCGCACAGAAGGGGTTTGTCCTCGGATTCAAAAGGGTGCAACGTGACCCTTTGAGAACGGCTAGACAGAAAAGAAGTGATCCAAGCCAGCACTGTCCCACCGACCCCAAGCTGCGGATAGGTCGAGGAGGACCAACATGGCCTCCTCGCCCCTATCCACTGATTCCCTGATGGTATCTGAGACTTCAAGCAGCGCTGTCTCCGTGCTGTAGCCGGTTCTAAAGCCGGACTGGGAGTCATGCAACAGCTGGTTTGACTCAAGGTACAGTGCTAACTGTTTCTGTACCACCTTTTCTAGAATCTTGGCAGGTTTGGGCAGGAGTGAGATAGGTCGATAGTTACTAAATAATAAAGGGTCGGTACCAGCTTTTTTCAATATGGGGACAAGCCTAGCCTGTTTCCATGGTGAAGGGAATTGGCCATGCGATAGAGAAGCATTCCAGATGGAAAGAAACGGGTTCACTAGAATAGGGGCAAGAATGCCCATAATTCTGGCCGGGACTATGTCCAGGGGGGAACCAGACTGAATGCTGCGCAGCAGAGCTAACGCCAGATCTGGGGTTAGCTCACTAAAAGAATTAAAAGAGCAGGAAAGGTGACAAGAGGGGTCTTCGGAGTCATTAGAAGTCGTAACGGCAAAGGAAGAGGAGAGTTTAACTATCTTCTCCTGAAAAAAATCAGACAAACCATTGCAGAGATCCTGAGTGGGGGTACAGAGGGATTTCAAAGCAGGGGGGTTAACAAAATCTTTCACAATGGAAAAAAGGGTTTTAGAAGAATTCTGCGCCTGTTGAATACGATTAGCAAAGTAAACTCTCATTGCAGAGCGTAGGAGTTTGCGGAATTTATTCAGGGCAGATTTGTATACCAATTTGGCTAAGGGATCAAAGTTCTGTCTCCATTTACGTTCAAGCTGCTTACACTTGCTCTTTTCTTCCCGCAACAAAGGGGAAAACCAAGGAGCAGAGGGACGGGATCTGCAGGAAGTAAGAGGAACAAGGGGGGAAACAGAGTCGAGCGCATCTGAGAGAGACGAGTTAAATCTCAAAATTTCTGAGTTGAGGTCTTTTTGGTGGTTCAGTTGAAAATGAAGGTGAGCTTCCAAGGACTCACAAGTAACTTTATTCCATTTACGCCCTCTAACTCGTTTAAGGGGAATAGGGGAAGGAGGGGTGGGGGTTGTGAAAGAGAAAGGAATGAGAAAGTGATCAGTCCACGTCAAAGGAATGGGGGGGAGGGAGGAAATGGAAGGATGATTAGAAAAAATAAGGTCAAGTGTATGGCCTGCAATATGAGTCGGACCAACAACTAATTGGGACAGGGTGAGTCCTTGTAGAGTTTCTAACAGGGAGGAAGATTGTGTACAGGAAGGATTATCAATATGAATATTGAAATCTCCTAATACAGTAAAATGAGGATGTTTAAGCGAGAAATCAGCTATGGAATGCATCAAAGTATTAAGGGAGGAAGAAGTAGTGTTAGGGGGATTGTAAATTAGAATGCCTGCACAAATGGTACTAGCGGAGTTCATAATTGTGAAATATGCGGCTTCAATAAGGCCCAGATTAAGAATTTTCAGAAGATTGACTTTGAGATGGGATTTAGCAATTATCGCAAGACCCCCTCCGGTCTTGGAATTGTCTCGATTATTGCCTGTAAAGCAATAGCCAGGGGGAGTAGCTAAAGTGATGTCGGGTTTGGAAGAATCTTTTAACCACGTTTCAGTAAGAAACAGTAAATCCCATTTATGGGTGTCAAGAGATAGCCAGATATCATGGGCGTGGGCAGGAAGAGATCTGCAGTTAACTAGTGCGGCCTTTAAGGTGGTAGATAACTGATCATTAACAATCAAGGAACGTGGCGGTGCTATAGGGACCACAGGAAGAGAAAAATTGCAGTGTGGGCAGAGATAAGCAGTTGAATCAAGGCTAAGAGTGTTGCAGCAGATTAAGGGGGAGCACGTAGCCGGGCGGAGGTGTAACAATTGATCCGAGGACCAACTGATTGCAGGGGCGTGTGGAACAGGGGTTCTGGCGCGAGGCGCGGGTCCGGCGCGGACGGGCGCAGACGGGCTTGCCTTAGGCGCGCCCGCTGCGCCCGCCCGCTGCGCGGACGGGAGAGTCCCTTCCTTTTATCCATGTTTTACTAGAGGGTGGGAGGAGGGTGGGAGGCGTCCAGGAGCTGGAGCGCTACCCTGCCTCCCCCCAAGATGGCGGTTCCGCTTTACTCAGCCGGCAAGAGCGCTGTGCTCGGCTGCACCGGTAAAGGAGTGAAGATCGGGACCCCTGTGACGACTCAATCTCGTCAAAACATGCAGGCGGTCAGTATCATAAAATAGAAGTATTAAGATATGTACAATTTTCAAAACAATTAAATGCCGGTCAGCGGGACTGTACCGAGGTCGTAAGATCACCACACATACAGTTACACGCCTTTACAATTCACACGCTCTCACAGGAGAAAGGTTTGTCATACAGCAGAAAGGAGAAATGCCCCCGGCTTTCCGCCTCAGGGGAAAACACAGACAATGGCGGTGGGTTACATCTGTTTCAGATGTGTGTTGCCGTATCCGCCTAGCACAACATCCAACCTCAGTAATAGACCCACTAGTCAGAAGCAATGCAATCCCACCAAATGTGCAGGTATTG
The DNA here is from genome assembly GCF_964261635.1 of Lissotriton helveticus. NCBI lineage: Eukaryota > Metazoa > Chordata > Amphibia > Caudata > Salamandridae > Lissotriton > Lissotriton helveticus. The sequence continues at coordinate 2,026,941,824 of NC_136061.1, forward strand.
TGTTGTTTACACTTTTTGTCTTCTGGCAGTTGGTAGAGAGACATAGCAGTGGCAGGGAGAGTGTCACAAAGTGCACTTTCCAGGTTTTTTCATAGGTTTCTGGACATCATGATTAGCAAATTTAACCAATCACTCACAATATTTGCAACAGGCCAAGTTTATGTTTTATCGAGTAGCACCGTTTCCCAATGCAATTGTCTGTGTTGATTGCACACATATTGCCAAGTCTTCCCCTCTGCAAATGAATTATAGAAATAGTCAGATTCCTATGCAGCAGCCATGACTCCATTATGTTCCGCCACAGTGAAATACATAACCGTCTGTCTCGGGGTGATATTGACGATGGCTTTTTACTTGGTGAGAGCATTGCAAACTCAATATTTACAGTGTTGAAAAGTGTGTTCATAGTATGACCGAACGGTTTCTCCTTCTTATACTATTTATGGAGACAGTGCGTATGCCATGTGCCCTTGGATACTGACACCATACTTGAATCCAAGAACCAGACGTGAAAGGCAGTACAACGGAGCTCATAAGACAACACAATCAATATTAAATTGTACTTTTTGGAATACTCAAGTTTTGATTGAGATGTCTCCACAAAAGGGGTGGGGCACTCTTTACAGACCTGAGATGTCATGTGTTGAAAAATCATTGCTGTGTGTGCCATTTTCTACAACGGGTCTGCACAACATCAACATAAACCAGAATCAGACTCAGATGAAGAACTACCACCACTATAGATTCAGCGGGACATGCAGCAGAGGATCATGCTTAATGCACAGAGATCACCAACAAATATTTTTAAGATGAGAACAATGACCACATCTAAGAAATAGACAACACAAATGATAGTAATGTTTTGTGCATTACTGTAAAGATTACCTTTTATTTAGGTTGTAACAATGGAACTCTTCATCATCAACTGTATCCGTAGAGGATGTACTATGTTTTCAACAAAGCAACAAAGTATGAAAACACAAACAATACAAAATATTCTCATACATCTTAGTGTCTCCAAAACCCACTTTTTATAGCCTCTGGTGTTGGTTGCCTTCTCAGCAGGACTTGACTATGGCGGTGGGTTACATCTGTTTCAGATGTGTGTTGCCGTATCCGCCTAGCACAACATCCACCTGGCACAGATGTGGCACTGAGGCTAGAGCTGTCTTCACTTTCAAGTGGCAGCAACATTTTAAGGACAGACAGGTTATGTGTTTTATCCTTTCCATAGCTGTGGTCACTTGGACCAGCCTAAGTACAACATCTTGGCAGCAGTTTCCCAGGTAATTTAGAAATTGACAGTTCTCCTGGCAAGTGTGGTTGTAGCTACTGCCAATCAATGTATTGACTTTGTGAATGGATCATAGCTTGCTGCCTTTGGGTGCAACTTTTCAGACATTGCTCCTTCTCCATGGCAACTATCCAACAGTCTTGTGCTTTATGCAATTGGAGCTTTGGTATTGACATGCTTTGTAGGTGCCTATTAACAGTTTTTATATGTTTGGCTTGCAGGTGCTCCACGGTGATGATGGATTTCTCTAGCCCACTAAACAGTGGAGAATTGTCTGGCATGTCAGCAGAGACATTATCATTGTAGACTTTTGGTTGGTGGATTCTACTGTGTCTATGTGTCCTGCGCAGAGATATGTTTGTGTTCATGCTTTATAATAGCTCCTCATCACCTTCCTGAAAGTCTGGTAGTGGGGACATGTTTGCTCTCCTAGTAGTTGGAGTAGGAGTAGTAATTGTGCTGTCATCCATTTTCACATGTGGGTCAGTAGTTTTGTCAGCCTCAATAGTTTCGGACATGTCCAGGGTGTGATCTCTAGAAATGTATGTGTATAGTTAGTGTAAATAAATGTTAATCAGTTTGCATAATAATGTTGACAATTGTGACTGATGTGTTTGTGACATGGAGATTATGTATTGAGATATGCAGTTTGTAATAACTCGCAGGCAGAAGTTATTATTTGTAGATATACTTTATTGAGTTACCACAGGAGCATCGGAGAGTACGCCTGAGCAGCGTCGAAATGGGGAATAAAACTGTCATCAACCAACTGTCAACAGTAACGCCTGAGGCACGCATGCAGGCGGCGAGAGGCTAACAGAGAACATTGTCCTCGCGCATGGCGCGCGATGGGTGAGACCATTACATATATCTCCTTTTCCTCAGGGAAAAGAGAGAGAGGCGAAGGAGGAGAAGAGAAGATAAAGGACAGAACAGGGGCAAAGCAAGGGCGGAAAGAGCAGGAGGACACTAACACCTGTATTTGGCCGGAATGCGGACCACTCTTGAGCTCCTCCTTTGAACAACAGGAGGATTACATGAATCAGGAACCTTACAGTCACCTGGAACAGAGCTGAATGAAACATCTGCATCATCACTTACATTTCACAAATCACTGTCCATGTCTTTGCTCTTTACAATCTTGTTCATGTTCCACCAATTGCGTCCATTGACACGAACAGCACTGCCACACACTTTGTCTACAACAACAGGTTTGCTGAGCTTAGACTCACCCTTTTTCACAAAGCCCTGTTTCTTATTTTAACAAGGTCACCCACTGCAAATTCCCTGCTTGAGACCCTCTTCCTCTCATCAAAGTGTTCCTTTTGCTTGAATTGGACTTCATCAACCTTGCGTCTGACTCTTTTATCCAGATCTTGGGGTGTACTGTCAGATTTGAACCATTTGGACATCCATGCCGGTCTAAATTCCGTGCAAGGTTTCCTGCCTCTAAGTAGTTCGAAGGGAGAAACACCTGTGGATGAGTGAGGGGTTGTCCTGTAGAACCATAACATGGTTCTTACCGTGGGGGATACTACCCTATTGTGTTCAATAGCCCATTTTACACAATCACCAATGAATCTATTAAGTCTTTCAACTAGCCCGTTGGTTTGGGGATGGTAAAGAGAGCTTCTGAGATGGGTGATAGATGATTCTTTAAGGAATTCTTCAACTTCAGATGACACGAATTGCACCCCATTATCAGAAACGATAGATTTAGGGAAACCCTCTCTCATGAAAATCTCTTTCAAAAAGTCAAGAATCTCCTTAGAGTCAGCTCTTGGTACAAACCTAACTTCAGGCCATTTTGTGTAATAATCCATCATTACAATAGCAAATTTGCACTGATGCGGCAAGGTATGGAAAGGTCCTAAAACATCAATGCCAAGTTTTTCCCAAGGAGCTTCAGAGAGTGGTATAGGAGTGAGAGGAGGAACAGACGTACGGAGACACTTATCGCTGCTAGCACAAATAGTGCACTCCAGCACCAGGGCATCAATGTCCCTATCCATTTGTGGCCACCAAAAGTATTCTCGCACTCTGCGTTTGGTGAGTGTGGCTACGAGGTTTTCCCTCGTGTGCTTTATTAAGGATGGTGTTTCTAATGCTAACAGGGGGTATCAACGTATCTGATCTGAAAACTAGTCCATCTTCCAACGAAAGTTCATCACTGATCTTTACAAACGTTTGTAACGCCACATCAACATTCCTTTCTTTTGGCCACCCTTGTATTATGTATTTCTTTACATCCTTTAAGATTACATCATTGTCCATAGCTGCATACCAACTTTCTTCCACCACAGAACACACATTCTTCAACTCTACACTAGCTATAATACAATCCTCTTTTTCATCGTACTCAATTTCCTCATCACAATGACCAGATTCACTAGGTGCTGGAGGTAAGCGTGACAGAGCATCGGCCCTGGCGTTTTTTCCTCCTGCAATCTGTGTGACTTCAAAGTTGAATTGTAACAGTTTTGACGCAAGACGAGCTATACGTGGTGTAGCATTGCGATTGTTGGTGTTTCCCAAGATAGCAACCAACGGTTTATGGTCAGTTTATAAAGTGAATTTCTTGCCCCATAGGTAGTTCTTGAACTTTTCAATACCCCACCAACATCCCAAAAGTTCTTTTTCTATGACTGAGTAATGTGTTTCTGCGTCCCTCAGTACCCTTGACACAAAGTCAATAGTATATTCCTGATTTCCGACATCCTGTATCAAGACTGCACCCAGCCCGTAACTGCTAGCATCCACTGTCAGGGTGCATGGAACAGAGGGTTCAAACGGTTTCAATGCTCTGACTGTGCTCAGTTGTTCTTTGAGCCATGTAACTGCTTGTTCACAATCACTGTCCCACACAAATTCATTTCTTTCTTTCAACAATTTAGAGTTGGGACGTACTTTAGTGGCATAGTCCTGAATGAAACGAGCATAAAACTCCGTCAAACCAAGCAAGGATTTGACCCCAGCTTTGTCTTTTGGAGCAGAAGCATCAGGATGGCTTGTACCAGACTAGGCTTAGGTGTGACCCCAGCACTGGAGATGGTGTGACCCAAATACTCTACTTTGTCTTTAAACAACACACACTTTTCGTGTTTGAGAACAACTCCGTGCTCTTGAAAGATGGAGAGTATTTTATTTAAAGTCACATCATGTTCAGTTTGATCTTTAGCAAATATAAGGACATCGTCCTAAAAGATCGCTACATTTTTTATGTCTTTGAGTAAGTTGACCATGACTCTTTGGAAAACTGAGGCCGCCGAAGCCAGGCCAAAAGGCATTCGACAGAATTGGAACATACCTGACGGGGAGGTGAAGGCTGTGAAATGACGTGAGTCCTTATCCAGCTCTATTTGGTAGTACGGAGAGGCTAAATCTAACTTGGTGAAAACTTTGGCACCTGCTGCTACTCCTAGCATTTCAGTAATGTTGGGTAAGGGGTGCGAGTCCACCCAAATCACCTTATTGAGACTGCGTAAGTCAATACAGATTCTCAATTCATTAATTTTCTTTCTTGCTACCACCAAGGACGATGACCAATCCGAGGACTCTATGGGTTAGATCACACCTCTTTTGTACATGGACATAAGCTCTTTTTCCAAGTCTTCCCTTACGCTGAAGGGTACGCTTCTGATTTTATGTTTCACCAATACGGCATCATCTCTTACCTTTATTCTGTGTCTGAACCCTTTGATGCTTCCCAACTCACCAGAGAATACTTTGGGATATTTGTTGAGAAGGTCTTCCACATCGGCGTGATCACGTACCGCTAGAACCTGTTCTCTGGCACCTGGGCATAACATCATACTAAACAGACCCTGATGGAACCAACCTAATATGTTTAGGCCATGTACTGCCACATATATTTTCCCATGTATGTGCCTATTTGTAAACACCATAACATCCTCAAAGTATCCTAGTATCTCATCTTTTAACCCCACCGTTGTTCACCACAAACACCATGTCCTTTAATTCACCAAGTGTGTCATTGTTGTCGCTGTCACTTGAGTCTTTGACACACCCTATACGAACATTTCCTTTATTCTGCGTCTGACACACTTTGTCAAAATGCCCCATCTTGCCACAAGAGCGACATACTGCATTTTTTGCAGGACATGGTCTGCCATTTTTTGTGTGAAAAGGATATCCGCACCTAAAACATATATCAGTTCTTTTGAAAAAATCATTTTGTTAAAAGTCTTTCTTTTTCTTGAAGTTTGAGAGACGTGCAAGCGTGACCATTTCTGTGTTTTTGTTTTCAAGTTCTTTAATGGATGTCTGTGAAGTTTCTATGCTCTTCACGATGCGAATAGATTCATCCAGAGAAGGGTTTTCAAGAGAAAGTAGCTTTTGTCTAATAGATTTGTCAATACATTTGCTTATGAATTGATCACAAACCAGATGTTCACTGAAGTTCTCAAATTCGCACTCTGCTACCATTTTCCTGAGTACAGTTATGTAAGTGTCAACATCCTCCTCCATTTTTTGAGCACTTTTGAAGAATTTGTGTCTCAACACTACTACACTGGGTTGTTTATCATATCTCTTCTCTAATTTTTTTACTGTGCTCTGGTATTCATCTAGTTTCTCCTCTGCCGCATTTTCAGCTTCTGGTAAATGTTTGAGGGCGTCCCTTCCTTCAAACTCTAAGGAGTTTAGCAATAAAACCTTTTTCCGTTCTGGTCTGAATCTATGCTCACCAATTGCCCCTAGGTAATTCTCGAAAGCATCAAACCATTTTCTCCACACTATTGGTGGTTCTCCAGGCGCATCTAGAAATGGGGGTGGAGGATGGACACATTGCATGTTGTGTAGACTTGAAGAAATAGTCAATAGATACCACAACCAATTTCTCTAATTTTTCTAAAGTTTTTTTTTTACTCTTTCAGTAATGTCACTTTAAAGATTACTTATAGATTATTTTATTAGATATGTTTTTTTATATATATATATATATCCAGTTCCATTAAAGACTTTTTATGTATACATTTTTGCTTTAAAGGTGTGCGTGTCACCGTGTTTTTCGTTGCATGTCGAAAATTGAGCTGAATTACAAAATACTTTAAAATAAAACTGTGTGGTACCTTTTTCACCTGTGCACTTTATACCAGTCCAGTTCCCCCATAGATTTGAAGCGTTACCTCATTCTTTTCGTCCGAGCTCCTTTAATTTATTTTCACCTCAGGGATTAAGCCGGGAGACAGGAGGACTAACGGCAAGCGCGTACACCAACCCTCTAAGGTTGCGTCAACAGTGGGCGGGGAGATCTCTTCACGACGCTGGCAAACACCAACATCAGCGCCACTCCTCCCCTTCACAGCATCACGCAGTCTCCCAGCGTGACTACACTCCTTCCTTCGTCTCACCCACTTCACTGGACCTGACACCGTTTCTACGAGGTTAGCCTTACTTTTTCGCTGCGTTTCCTTCCTTCTTTGTCTTGGTGGGTTCGTTGTGGGAACTCGTTAAATCCGTCGCCATAAACAAGTGTGATAACTCGCAGGCAGAAGTTATTATTTGTAGATATACTTTATTGAGTTCCCACAGGAGCATCGGTGAGTACGCCTGAGCAGCGTCGAAATGGGGAATAAAACTGTCATCAACCAACTGTCAACAGTAACGCCTGAGGCACGCACACTGGCCGCGCGAGGCTATCAGAGAACATTGTCCTCGCGCATTGGGCGCGCGATGTGCGAGACCATTAAACAGTTTAATTACCAGCACACAGTACACCATGTAATGTAGATGTACTACAAGTTCCAAAATGCATTGCTAAAGCACAGCAAACATTTCACTTGAGTTTTACTAACTAAGATCTGTACTTGAGGACTTACAAACAATATGTTATGGTAAGAAATTAACAGGAACATAAAATAGCTTGGCTGGAGCCTGCAGGATTGGAGGTGTCAATGTCTGACACTCCCACACACTTTCCGGTTCAAGTGACCCCTCAATCAGTGATTCCACTGGAGTAGGAGGGGGGTGGTTGGAGAGTTCACCACCTGTGCTAAAAGCCTCAGCCATACTGCTGGCTTGGTGCGGGATCATAGGTCATACCAGCATTTTCTAATCTCTGGCATGGTTCTCGGGGTGATGCCAATAGAGTTCACTTTCTCTAGGATGCTGTTCCATATTTTGGTTTTCTTGCCTCAGGAACAGTAAATGAGGCATTCCCAAATATCTGGTCCATGTGTGCCACAATTCTTTTGTTAAAAGCACCAACTCCTTTTCAGAAAATTTTTCTTTGTGCTCCCTGCTGCTAGAGTCCTTCTCCCCATCTTCCTTGGACATGGTGTTCTCCAGAAATTTGGATATCACTGCCAGTAGTCAGACAGGAACACTCCTTCCTTTCTGCACTTTCCTATGTTTCTGGGTTCTGGTCACACCCTGCATTTCTAAACTTCCTGATTTTACTGCTTCATTCTGCATCCAGAATGCAAGTTTTCCTAATTGCAATTTCTTATTCGGAAATCGCAGTTTTCCAGTAGTGGAAAACCCCCATGTCTACATCTCATTTTTGTGATTTCCAAAATAGCGATTTATACAAATTTGCTATTTGAAAATTGCAAATACTATCTTTAATACATATGGCCCCAAGTATTGTATTTGTGAATCATATTTTCTCCTCAAGGATGGCCTTCGCTTCCTTGGGGAGAAGATTCTGCAACCTGCTTATTAGATAAGGATTTGCTGAGAGTAACAAGTTTCTGTCACATGGTGAAATTTCATAGACTTGCATTGTGGAACACACAAATATAAATGTTTCTAAAGATCCATGTTTTTTAGTTTTATACTCGGATGTACCTTTTTTAACAGGAGCCCTGGTTACTTTAAATGGCAGTTGTCTTTGATTAATTTTCTATGATGCTTGCTATTTTTTGTTAAACAATAGCTGGGCTTTAAGCTTCAGAATGGCTTTTCTTATTTTTATGACAGAAAGAACACTTTAGCCTCTGCCATGGAGACAAAATCCCTTTCTGATCTCCAGATCAATATGAAGAGTAAAGACAATTCAAACACTTTCCACTCAAATTTTAGAACCACCCAATACAGCTGGGTTAGTGTAGATTAGAGTCAACAGAAAAGCAAAGGCTCACAATTTAATTGGCTGCATGTTAGGGTGAATTATGTGTACAGATTAGAAATTAGTTTCTATCACAGTTGCATAGATATAGGTAGTAACAGGACACCAACCAAAAATTGGCAGTTGCCCAGTCTGCCTACCTCTTGATTCTCCTACTTCAATTAGAGGTCAGGGGAATGTGGTTTTCCTGTCAGTAGAATCTCCATTTCGCAGACCATACACCACTGAAAGTTGCATCTGGAGAGCTATCCCATACACAGTGTCCCATTGACCATCTTTTTGTTGGGTTTCGGACTCTGGGCACTTTAACACTGCTAATCAATGCTATAGGGCATGTGCTCTGCCCCCAAAATATGGTATGATCGGTTTACACTTGTTTGGTATATTAATGTATTTGAAAGTCCTTTGAACAGTGGTATGCCTTATACCCACGGCCTGTAAATGAAATGCTACGAGTGGCCTGCAGAGCTGCTTGTGCCACCCACAGATGTAGCCTTTCAAACCTGTCTCAGACCTGCCACTGCAGGGCCTGTATGTGAAGTTTACTGCCCCTTTAACATGGCATTTAAAATTAATTGCCAAGTCTTAAACACTCCATTTATTGCACATTGGTCACCATAAAGGTAGGCCTTTGGGCAGGGTGCTTCGTAAGTAAAAGGTAGGACTTGTGCCTTTAATGTGTGTCATAGTAGTGCCAAAAAGCCTATTTTGTTTCTCACTACTGTGAGGTCTACTAAAATTGTATCTTCGCCAATCCAAGATTTTACAAGATTAAAGCATTACATTAACAGAAAGTGCTCTTAGTACTGGAACGTATAAAGGGTCCAAAGGTATCTAAAATGGGCGTCCAATAGTTTCTTTAGACAACTGAATTCATACGTCCATTTTGACACTGGTTGAACTAGGATTCCCTATTGATCCTGAACTACACGTTTCAAACCCACACTTTCTTTGGGGGTTCTCTTCAAGACAAGGGTTTGGTGAATTCTTATAGGGTACGACAAAAGGTTTTAATTCTGACTTATCAGTTGTCGAGGTTTTTAGGGATTCACCAAACCCTTGTCCTGCACAGAACCTTGGTGAAGATGCAAGTTTAACCTAGTTCATGTAAAATTTTGCCTGCGGGAAGTGACCACATTACATAACCCTCTGTAGTGTAGTTCCTCTATTCCCAATGGGCTCTGCTCATTGGAATACTATAAACAGCAGTTTAGACGTAGGACTGAGGTCATCTAGGTCTCTACTGACTATATTAGACTTAATTAGGTTTGCCAGCTAGCTCAGAGGTCACTAGAAACTTTCTCGAATGTTCAGGAAGGAGTTAACTTTCCTGATTAGACAAGAAGGGATTAGTTTCGGACAACCGCATAAACATGACAACTTTGCTCCCTCAGAATAAAGAGTATATCTCCAGAGCCGTGTGAAAACAATAGACAGCTATTTCACTCAGTCAATCGTGCATGCTTAATTTCACCAGGAGTGTAGAGAAATAGAGAGACGGGCGTTTTCAATAAAAGTTGTTATTTATTGAGCAGTCTTCTTTCTCATGCAAGAGAAAGAATTGCCACAATTGCAATACTTATCATGAAGTAAAGTGCGTACAGTAAAAGTAGTATTATGAAACAATACTGTAAAAGCATTGATATGGTTTCTTAGTCATATGATACTTTAAAACGGATAGAATATATACATACATAAAAACATTGACTAACGTACTCAACTGGTGCTTCTAATATACGCCTACCCTGGTGTACCTGACCTAAGCCTATTACGTGGGAAGGAGTAAGTAAGTTGCAGTTTAAGTTAAGTTGTTTTTTTGCCAAGAATCTGAATCAAGAATTCTCTTAAGGTTTTAATCAGCTCCGTACCTTGGTTTATAGAATGAAGGAGGTCTTGTATCTCTCTCACAGGACTCGATCTCCCAGGAACCCGCAAGGGTGACTGGAAACACCGGAGCTGGATTTCTCGGCAGGAGAAAAGACAGCGTCTCTCTCAGTGCGTCAAATGGGAGGGTCGGCTTCCTTCGGCTCTCGCATCAGCTGGGCTTCGGGCAAGTAGATAGCCGCTCTGCTCCAAACCACCGTGTGTTTGCTTAAGGCAATGTTGGTATATTTATACGTAAATACGTTTGACGTAAGGTTGGACATAAGACGTCAATAAGAACTAACAGTTCTTTCTGGACTCCAGGAGTTCTTGTGCAAATCAAAACAAAAGCAGGGGGAATTCCCGGGCTGCTGGAGGCTTGGTTTGTTTAAAGAACGCGTTGTACTTTCTAGGAGTCTATGGGAGTAGCCTTGCCGTACTTGGACTGCATTGGCTATGCCTAAATATGGACATGATTCTTATGCCTTTATAAGGATATGTTTTGTTATAACCACATAAGTGCATGAATCGGGGATATCTAATTAGGGTCCTAGATAGATTCAAACACCTCACCCTTCAGTTCATGTGACTACAATTTGATTTATTTATCCAGTTTTCATGATACCTTCTTGGCTGATTACTAAACACTAAAATGACAGGGGCGAGCAATAAATGGTTCATGTGAAATCTAAAAGTGAAAAATGTAGCATTAAATGATTACATTGATTAAAGGGTAGTAGGCGTGAAGAAGGGGGTGTTGACGATTACAAACAGTATTTAATGTAATGCTTAATCAACTTTTCGGTTTGGAAAATATAGAAGGGGCTATGCTGTAGAGCTCATGTATTTGGATACGTTTTATCAAGCCAGCCAAGCAGCCCATGTTCTAATTTAGATTTCCCTACTTGAGCAATTTACATTATGTGATCCTGGAAAAACTACTTGAATTCTTATTCCCCCTGCGAAATTGTGATGTGCTGTGAAACAGACTGCACTCTAGTAATAAGTTATGTGTACAGTTACACTATTAATATTACAATCAACCACAGCGCTGAGTGAGGGCGGATGTATATATCTGGTTAATACATGTTGGGCTACTCTACACGAAAAATGCCTACACATTTTACAAGACAAATGGCAAATAGCCTACCTCTAACACTGCAAAGCACGTATTCCATATTAGGGGACCTGGCCATAATTTATGGTACTGACATATAAACACCCCTGCAAAGCAAATAGCAATTCTGAATGCCCGCCAGAGACAACGTTTGTTTGAGGGGTGGGGGGATAGGAGGAGGGCGAGGAGGAGGGGGAGGGGGAAGTTTGTAGGACGAGCTTTCAAGGAGCTAATCCAAAAAGAGGAGTGTCTACTAAGTTCTGCCCCTACCCAAAAAATTAACATTTAAGTTTTGCAGAAAAACTATACCGGAGGGGATACGTTTATTTCTTGGGCCTTGCGTGCATTGAGTGGGAGTCTGAACTAGTTCTCATAAGATACATTTTTCACTCTGTGGTGAGAGTTTGAACATTATTCTCGTGACTTACTTGCAGCTGTGAAAGTGTGCTGTTTTCATTTTATTTTAAAGCATATGCTGTGAATATTCCTAGAATCCTATGCACCTAGTTTAGCAGGGACACAATGCAAAGTTTGGAGACATGACATAAACGGAGAGAGACTGAGAAGGAGGATTGCAAAAGGCAGTTAATAAGGATGACAGAGAATAAGGGCACGCTGCAGGGCCCTTACTGAAATGAAATCAAGGATCAGTAGTAGTGGGAATAAGCTGCAATTTTGGCTAGGTTTGTGCTATACAAAGACCTCATACATGCATATATACCATTGAGATAATGGTGGAGACATGGGTTGCAACATGAAGTGAGAAGTGGGAGAGGTTGTAGGTAATGCACGTAATAGTTAATTGTACAATTAGCTTCAGCATAATACGCCCATCACATTTTCCTATTCCATTCAGTCAAATGGCGTTGTCTCATGCATACGTGCCCCCTCTCATCTCATGGCAAGTGCAGTCTGTTGGGGCAAAAACACAGAGGTGGTTGTTCTACAAAGAGTGCAGCCCCATCACCAGATCAGCAAGAGCACAATAATTTGGGTTAGTATTAGTTGAAGGAGAACCATGGGTCCATCATATGACCTAAATGGAACATAACTTACGTGTCTCCTTCCAAAACTACAGTGATCAACTTTAACTTTAATTCTGCTTGGTTGCAAAGAGAAATACTATGATTTCATTCTGTATGGTCTTATGTACAAAATATATATTTTTATATTTTTGCACGCAAAAATGTAATTCACAAATAATTTCCAGGATTGAACGAATGAAGATCTATTTGAACTGCTGCTCCCAAAGGGAGCGTCCTGTGCTAAACCAATTGAGATAACTACCATTTAACTACAGCTCTAAAGATGAAAGTCTTCAAATTAAAAAATTGTTTACATGTTTTTCGCCTGTAGTTGCATTAGCAAGGCATCCCAAAGCTTGCCTGCCCACACGGAGAAGAAACTGCAACCTAATCCGATGTGTGAACCTTGGCAATACATAACAGGCACTGGTTAGTTGACCCAAGGGCCAAACAGTTTAACTTGATCCAGAAGGTAGAGGGGGCCTTTTTATATAGTGCTTTAAGAGTGATCATTAAGGGCCTGATTACGACTTTGGCGGTCTAAGAGCTGGCCATCACACCAGTGCCTCACCCCCAGACCGTCAAAGTCGACCTACGGCCTCCCACCAGATTACAAGTTGTTGTGTAGTTTGCTGAGCAGTCACTGCAGCGGTCCCACAGCAGTGCATTTTAAAAGGCACGACAATGAGAGCACCACAGCATGGACCTTCATGGCATGGACTGTGCACTCAATGCCGGGCAGGTACTTGGAGGAGCATGCATACAGGGAGGCACTTACCGCCATGGAAAGGCTGGAAGTGGGAAAACCTGTAATATGCTTGGCGGTGCTGCAGCAGCACTGATCAAACATATTGTTCACATGAGCGCCACGCAACCACCAGGGATCACGGATGCCTGGTGGTTACAACGGTACATTGGCTGTCAGACCGCCAAACTCTTAATTTGGCGGTTGGACCAAAGATGCTACGGTTCCCGACTGCTGTGCACCTCTGATCCAGCGAAAAGGCCAGGGATAAACACTTTACAGTCAACAAAAATTCAACCGGATCCATATACACCTTCAAGTTTCCTGGCTGTTTCGCTGGGGGTCAAGTTCTGTAATTAACTTTGATCTTGATTAGTTAACTCACTGGTGACTCAAATTTATCACTGTGAAATGTTATTCAATGTATAACTAATCTTCACAGATCAACACTCTTCCTTTGGTCGATGGACCATTAGTTGAGTAGTTGATGGTGATATTAATAATTAACTAACTTACCAATCTTAGATTCAATTAATTTTATCTAAATATCAATCATAAATGAACGCTCATTTAGTGCAAATTTACGGTGCAAACTCTATCAACTTTCATGGGAGAGAAAACTAATTTAGCAATACATTCAATTCACGGAATCATTCAACAATTCAATGCATTAAGAGTGGATAGATAAAGAGACAAAAGGCATAATAAATCATTCATTTGCAAAGATATGCAAATTTAAAGACAGAATAATAGATTCCCTAGGGCGATAACGGGAAAACCAACCCTCTGGCCAAAGTACTGGTGTAGGTCCCCTGATTAAGAATCAGCAGACAAAGACTATAGGACAGGATCAGGACAGGGCAATACTAACTAAACTTCTCTATAGACCCAACACACCAGAGCGCATCCCTCTTTTACTCTCTCTCCATCCTTGATATTATTCCGGAATCTTCAATCTAATCTAGTTGTCATTTGACTATGACAAAACATTTCATTTAAAATAAAAGGATCCAGGTTTCGATTTATCAAAATCAGAAAAATATATCGTTTTTTCAAAAAGGTTTTGGAGCTACCCTCTAATGGAGTCAGGCTATGTTCTCACTGTTTGTAATTAAAAACATTTCTGTATTAGCTTTATGCAGGAAAGGATGGCCATAAGGCTGGTAGCAAAATAAATCAGCATAATTTGCAGTATTCATGTACAAATCTTCAGCATCAAAAGCAGCATAGTACTTCACATCTGGAAACAGAGATTGTCTAGCATGTACATCCCAATGATAAGATCGTATATTGTGCTTTACTACATTATCCATGGAAACACGAAGTACATTTGGCACGTTAATTTTCTCTGTTGGGCCATGAATCTGAAAATCTACTGCATCCAACCCTATGACATCCCCAACTGGCCAGGCGGAGATGTTGACAGAAGTCAGGTCCCTTTTCATGATTTGAGAAGATGAATGTGGGGCCAAAGTTTCATCAACCAGTTTCACTGCAGAACGTTCAGGTATGTAGTGACCATTGATGAGAAGGAAATAAATGTCACAAATCCAATTGACATGAAAAGAAAAATGGCAAAAAGGACTATTCAAACGTATGTCCAAGGCGCAATCAAATAAGTTCGTTTAAACCAGGCCACAAAAATAGAGATTTTGAAGGAGTTACTAGAAATGTAGAATCCAAGTCAAAAGTGAAACGTGCCTGTTGAAGAGCATCAGGATGCAACCCAGGTGATCACTTTGGTTGCAGGATATGTATACTCCTTTTCTTCATTTAGACCGGAAGTAGGGAGGTTTAGCAAAGGGTTATTGACAGAGTCCATTTTTATAGCAGTATCAGGCTGTGCGTTGTCAGAAGTGCCCAACACTGGATTCCTGGAAATCGCCGTACATGAAGACGCTGGTGTTATACTATTCAGGATTGGCCAGATGTTGTAACTTGACATTGTCCACAGAGATGTTTCTGTTGTCTTTTTGACCAGGAAGTTGTGATAAAATGACTGTACGAGTTCCCTTCCGCCAAGCACTGGGACAGGTGCACGATAAGAGGGGCCAAATTCTTTTTTGTTGTCCACCTTCTCTCGGACCAGGTCTCCGACTTTGGGTAGCAAGTCGACTACCGGAATCTGCAGTGCTGCATTAGTGGCTGAAGGCAAATGTTCCTTTGCAAGACTGTCCCGGGTCTGTTGTAGCTTCTGTAATACAGCAAAATGATTTTCTACGTCAAGAGATGCAGCAGAGGCCGCAATGTCTAGACCATCAAGGTCTGGCACAAATATTTTCATGCCAAATAGCATTTTGTATGGGGTCCACCCACCCAGTTATCTGCTTGGGAGATTATTTAGTGCACGTTGTATGCTATACAAATGGGCGAACCAGTTCTTACCAGTGCCTAGGACCCTAGCTGTCAAGGATTGCTTGAAGTCATGGTTCATTCGCTCCACAACTTAATTGCCCTCAGGTCTGCATGGAGACAAAAATTTTACCTGCATTCCCATATACCCCATGGCCTTCTTGTACGCCTTAGAGACGAATGCAAGACCCTGGTAAGAATGGAAAGTGCCACAAGCAAAAATTCCCACAAATACACATCGCAAATCCTTGATGACAGATCGAGAGTCAGCACTTTGCTGTGGCCACACCCAAAAAAAACATGTGCAACTATAACTAAGATTAAGTTATAGGTAGTATCTGAAGAAAATGGACTGCAGAGATCAAGATAAACATATCCAAAAGGTCTATTAGATATACACAGGGGTGTTTGTGGTGGACATGCCACCATAGACGGCTTAATCTGTTGGCAAATGTCACATGAAAGCACATAATTATGGGTGTTTTTATACAACCCATGCTACCAGAAACGCTGCTGCAAGATTGAAACAGTTGCAGACACTCCAAAATGGGCTGAAGTCAAGCCTTCCTTTGCGGCTGTAATCAGTGAAAGGCTGCGGTCCGCGTTTGGAATCAACCTGTCACCAATGGCGTGAATCCTCACATAAGGAACTTTATTGGGACTTAAGTGATAAGAGTACTTTGAAGGGAAACCCTTTGGGTAATTGCCACCCATCTGCATAGCAGCAATAGCTGCCAAGATGTCATTATCAATCTTATTCATGATCTTGTAACCGCTGCAACTGTAAATGTGGCTACTGCGGATTTAGCTGCTACATCAGCTAAACTATTTCCAACTGCGTGTACTCCTACACGTTGGTGGCCAAGCGTATGAATTACATTTTTGAGAGGCAGACGTTCTTTAAGATCTGCGACTCGAACCCAAAGCATTTTATGCTTGATTGTGCTGCCTTTAGAATCGTGATAGTCATTTTGAGACCAAAAGTGTAAGTTGTCATTGAAAGACTTGACACAGTAGTAAGAATCGCTCACAATGAGTGTAGGCACATTCAGATCTGCAAACTCAAGTGCAAGTACCAGAGTGCGCAGCTCAGCTAATTGGGCGGTACAGTCACCCAGTGCCTGAGTGTGTACAACACTCGACTTGAACTCTCCGTTCACTATTGCACCAGCCACAATTGTGCATGCTGTCGAATAAGAATGCTTTGACCCACATCGCCGGTTGCGCCAGCTCCAACTGACCCATAGACCTAGGAGCAGGATGAACAAATTCATACAGTAAAAATTCCTGTGTTTGCAGGGAGGAGTTGAAGATGAAGGTGACATCCAAAGATGTCAATGAAGTCGCCCATTGTATCCAACGTGGATGCAAAGCCTTTGAGTTGGGTACACTTGCTTTTGTCACTGCTTCTAGAGCAGGATATGGTGTCACAACCAAAATGTGCTTCCCTTGTGCCAAGGCGCGTTCCTTCAGGTTCGCCATCTGGACAGCCGTCAAGATTTTTTCAACAGTGGAAAACCGCAGCTCAGCCAAAGTGTACAAATGTGACTTTTAAGCAATAGGCACTGTGTCTCCCTCATTAAATGTCAAGTATGTGAAACCCACCGCGCCTGGCACAATACGTGTCACCAGGTTAGTGTAGTTATTAAGTGTCAACAAGTATTTACATTCAAGAAGATCAGACTGCAAAGATTGCAGGATAGCAGAATGTTCCGGAAGCCAGCAGGCTTTTGAAAAGGTAGGTTGTACAATGTCTTTGATACGCTGGGCATACTCAGGAATATAAGTCCGACCAAAGTTTGAAAATCCTAGTAGAGACTGTAGTTTTTTCAGTTTTGTAGGAGATCTCAAACGTGCTAATTTCTCCAGGAAATGAGGCGCCAAGCCTCTACCTTCATTATTGAGCTTGTAGCCCAAAAACAACTATGTGTACTCTGCAATGTGTGATTTAGCAAAGTTAAACTAACAGCCGTAGTCCGCAAACAAAATTATGATGCGGTCCACTCAACACAGATGTGGCCATAATTTGTCGCCCGTAAGATAAATATCATCAACGCCTGATAGAGCTCTCCCTAGAGGGAGGACTAGGGCTGCGAGCTACCTGACGAGCAGCATTGACTCTCTGCTGTACCAGCGCTGTTGAATTGTGCTTTTAGATCGCGATTTTAGAAATGTATGCATTTTTATTCTGAGGGGGGCTTTTATTCTCAGAGTTAAGTGGGAATTGTTTTTAGGAACTCTAACACCCCTACACACGCTATACTCTTCGGTGACAGCCTCGCCCAGCCGTTTTTACTTCCCGGTTGAGGCGGCGGCGGGCGCCATCTTGGGTGTGGGCTGGGGCTGCGCTCTAGTAGCGCCGGCCTCCCGCCCTCCCAGACTACTTAGCAGGGCTTCTCCAGCTGCTCGCTGCCTGATAGAGCTCTCCCTAGAGGGAGGACTAGGGCTGCGAGCTACCTGATGAGCAGCATTGAGTCTCTGCTGTACCAGCGCTGTTGAATTGTGCTTTTAGATCGCGATTTTAGAAATGTATGCATTTTTATTCTGAGGGGGGCTTTTATTCTCAGAGTTAAGTGGGAATTGTTTTTAGGAACTCTAACACCCCTACACACACTATACTCTTCGGTGACAGCCTCACCCAGCCGTTTTTACTTCCCGGTTGAGGCGGCGGCGGGCGCCATCTTGGGTGTGGGCTGGGGCTGCGCTCTAGTAGCGCCGGCCTCACGCCCTCCTCTCCACCTATAATATGTGTGTAGGGAGCAGACGGCGCAGCGGGCTGGCGCAGCGGGCGCGCCGGACGCGCGCCGAAGCCGCGCCAAAGCCAAGCCCGTCTGCGCCCGTCCGCGGCCGACCGGGGCCAGGGGCCCTGACCCCTACATCTCGGGCGTGCCACGGGAAGTCCTATACAAGTAAGAGGCTGCGAGACCTCTGCCCCCCTCCACTCACGGCCTGCTGCCACCTGATGGAGCCACTTGACCTGGGTCAATGTCCACATTGTACTTTCAACGGGAGGTGTGTATCGCAGGTTGTCCCTGACCTTAAAGTGGTTACTGTTAATGGGGGGCTCCTAAACTGTAGATCCTTCAGTAAACATTCCCTCCAACTGTGGGATCTCTTACAAGATGAAGCCCTGAATTTATTATTTTTAACAGAAACCTGGTTGGGAGAACATTCGGATCCAGACATAGTGAATACAATTCCGCCAGGTTACACCCTCCATAGACTCGATAGAGAAAAGGGAAGGGGAGGTGGTATTGCCATCATTGTCAAACACCCTTTTGAGTGTGCTCTAAAACCAGTAAAAATTGATAACAGCGAAGCACGAGGCAATTTCGGGCATCCTAATATACAGACCTCCTGGTTCTCTGGGCAACTTCCGAAGTAGCTTATTGGAAGGGGTCACTCAGACTGCGATCAAACACAATAAAGTATTGGTGTTGGGGGATCTGAATTTACATCTAGAGGATCCTCTACAAAAGGAGGCAGAGGATGTCCGTCTAGTTCTACAAGAATTACAACTGGACTTGCTAAGTGTTGCTGCCACACATGAGAGGGGTCACTGTTTGGACCCCATCTTCGCCAGTTGGGACATGATAAAGGCACTTACCCCCTGTCAGCTCCCTTGGACCGACCACTTCTTGGTCCCTTTCCAATGCTCATACCAGCCATATAGGGCCGCTGAGAATGGGATTAAGAATGTCATGAGACGTAAATGGAGACAATATTCTCAAGAGAACTTCATATGCGCCATCCAGAAAGCGCAACCACCGCTTGCCACGAACAGTGATCAGGCCAATAATGAATTTAATCAGCTTGTGACTGTCACCCTGGATGAGTTCCCATGAGTAAGGGTAAAACCAGAGAAGGTAGACAACGCACTGCCCCGTGGTTTACTCCGGAACTCCAGCAAATCAAGTCTAATTGTAAAAAACTTGAAAGGAGCTGGAGAAGGAACCCGAGTGAACTGGGTAAAAACAATTATAGCTTAGCACACAGAAGCTATCAGTACGCGGTGCGTAGAGCTAAAGCCAAATATTTCCAGACACGTATTGAGGCCGCCGAGAGCTCCTCACGCGAACTGTTCAAAATATACAAGGAAATATCATTAGTCTCCAGCTCTAACACCCCCCCTAAGGGCTACCGTGGAGGGGTGCAATAGAGTCGCTAACTTCTTCTCCAACAAAGTCAAAACCATTTATGCCTCCTTCAGCCGACAACCAGGAAAGGGCACAGACTTTAGAGCAGGCGGTTCGCCGATGGCGCCTGACTCTTCGTTGCAAACTTTCGAGGTACCTGCCGCTGACAGGCTAATAAAGATCTGTCGCAGCGTGAAGTCCGGTTCCCCCAACGACCCGGCCCCGGCCTGGGTCATCTCAGAGGGTCTTGTAGCCCTGGAACCATATATCAGACATGTCTTACAGACCTCCTTTTCCACTCAACGAGTCCCGGAGGAGTGGAAAAAGGCCATAGTACTGCCAATAAGGAAAAACCGAATGTAAGCATTGAGGTGCTGGAAAACCTCCGACCTATTTCCTTATTGCCATATGTGGCGAAAGTTGCTGAGAAGGTGGTCAACGCTCAGCTCATTGAGCACCTGGAGAGAGGGAACCTACTTCATCCCTCACAATCAGGATTTAGGGCAGGCTACTCAACTGAGACAGCCCTCCTGCGTGCTACTGAGACTTTAAGAGCAGGGGCGGATGCAGGACATACAATGGCCCTGATCATGCTCGACCTCAGAACGGCTTTTGACACCGTAGCGCATTCCATCCTGCTACGGTGTCTGAATGAAGCTGGGGTCGCTGGTCCCGCGCTGTACTGGTTACAATCGTTTCTCACAGAAAGATGTTTCCAGGTACAGCAAGGGACATGTCGTTCGGTAGAGATGCCACTAGACCAGGGAGTGCCGCAGGGCTCAGCTCTGAGCCCTACTCTTTTTAATCTTTACATGGCCTCCCTGGCGAAGGTGGTACAATCATTCGGGGTGGAATTGGTATCATATGCCGACGACACCCAGTTGTTGATTTCTCTATCGCAGAACACCACCAACACCCCCACTAACTTTAAGTCCTGTATGCAGGCGCTAGCTGAGTGGATGGACTCCCACTGCCTAAACCTCAATGGCTCTAAGACAGAGGTGCTGGTAGTGGGGGGAAAAAGCAAAAGCTGGTCAGCCGAGTGGTGGCCTTCGTGTCTTGGCCCTACTCCTGTACCGTGTGAAGAGGCTAAGAATCTAGGAGTTTGGATCAACCCCTCCCTCTCCTGTGATGGCCACATAAGGCGTCTTGTGGGCAAATGTTTTGGAGTATTGAAGACCCTAAACAAAACCTTAGACTTCCTACCCATAGCGGCCAGAAGGACACTGACGCAGGCATTGGTGACCTCTCGGATGGACTATGGAAACATCTTGTTCCTAGGGGCCAACGAGGGCTGCCTTGGTCGCCTGCAAGTTATCCAGAATTCCGCCGCTAGACTGGTGCTAAGAAGACCCAGGAGAGCAAATTCTCAGTAGGCTCTGGATGCGCTTCACTGGCTGCCTGTGAAGAAACGCGTGCTGTTCAAATGCCTCCTCTTCTGTCACCGAATTGTCTGGGACAGGTCGCCCGCCTACCTTAGGGACTTAGTCAGCCGCTACGAACCAACAAGGACCCTCCGGTCGGTGGGTACCGGGCTGCTGACAATTCCTAGGATAAGGAAGGCCAGAATGGGTGGACGATCTTTTGCTTTCCAAGTAGCTCAACATTGGAACAAACTCCCTCCTGCTCTGAGACTGGAGAGCAGTGAAGCGATGTTTAGGGCAAAGCTAAAAACACAACTTTACACAGAGTAGGGACCATGGCTCATATTGGTGATCGTTAGGAGCTCTTAGCGCGGGGACACGCCGAGATGGCGTTACTGGGCGCTTTATAAGCTCTTTTATTATTATTATAAAGTGACGACACGGGAGGCGAATACACCGGGGCTGTTTTTGTAACCCATGGCCAAATGCCAAAATAGTTTTTGCTTTCTGTCGGTGGTAAAGGCAATTCATTGACCATTTTCGGGAGACAAATTGTGACTGAAAAAGCCTTTGGAAATATCAAGGATAGTTTTATATTTTTTACGAACTATACTGTCCACTAGGGCAGAATTCTGGGTATTCTGAAACTGCTCAGGTACGACAATGAGTATTTAAATGCCAGTAATCCAAAACTAGGTGGTACAAGCCATCAGGTTTGGTTACGGTAAACAAAGGGTTATTCATCGGTGACACACATGTCTCAATTACTCCTTGATGTTCTAATTGAGCCAGAATTTCTGTAACTGGAACCTTTGCCTCCTGACGGATGGGAAACTGAGGTTGTGACTGTGGCATAGACCACAATAGTATCTCATGGGGGGGAGAATCTTCATCCCAGCCTCCTGAGTACGGTACAATGCAGGTGCAAGCACCAATGCCCATTCTTCTGCAAAAGCCTCTGCATGCTCCTTAGAGACTTTACGTGAAAAACTCAGGAGTATTACTTCCTCCCCTCTCGGAGCTGCAAGAACAAAAGGTGGAGGCCAATATGTCTCAGCCAACAAAATGTCATAAGAAGAAGTCAGATTTTCCCAAAATTCCTTTAATTACACGCTGTATGTCACCTTCAATCATAAGGACTATGTCATATAATCTGTAAGGGGAGCCACTCGGATGTCGGCCGTTTCAACTGTGATGAACGTTTCAGTTGCTCTCGCTTCCAGAAATGAACGCAGTGCTTGCCACACTATGGTAACCTCTGCTGCGCTGTCTAGCAGCGTTAATGCCCATGTTCGGTTCTAGAGCCATGTCCTCACTGTCTTTGGCATATCTTGCTGTTAAAGCAGCAACTTTCTTTTTCTGAAACTGTGGGCACTGATGAGGAAAATCGTCCGGTTTCCCTTTTCCGTTAGTTGGCCGAGTTTGCTAACGTATTTGTGGGGCACCTCCGACTCTTCTGCGCTCCTGGCGTTCCCTGCATCCAGCCTGTGAGCCTGATGTGTCCTGTAAAGAATGAGGAGAAAGCTGATCAGGAACCTGAAATCTGTCAGAAGACCTCATTCTCGCACAATTGCGCTAATCTTAGGTGCGCTCAAAAGACTCGGTGCGGGTGACGTGACACGCGACCCCTGTTTCTGCTGTGGCTTTCCCTGTTTTTTATTTTTCCAATTTTTCATTGGAAAAGATGTACGGTCGTCCTTAGCGGACTGTGCCGTCCGTGTTTGTTGTTGCGCTGGTATTTTAGCAAAAG
Source organism: Lissotriton helveticus (assembly GCF_964261635.1). Lineage (NCBI taxonomy): Eukaryota > Metazoa > Chordata > Amphibia > Caudata > Salamandridae > Lissotriton > Lissotriton helveticus. Next base: position 2,026,964,560 of record NC_136061.1, read on the forward strand.
GTTTAACACCCAAACTATTGCAGCCAATCGTCTTATAGGCATTTGCAAAGATTTTTGGTTAAGCGGGGGGTTTCTCACCTTTCAGGAAAAGGCTTAAGGCATTAGACGCTTGAAAGTTGACTGCATCTTCTTTGACATTTGAAGGATCAGATCAGCAACTACGTCGAACACTCCAAAAAACCTCATCCCCAATTGGGTGCTCATCCTGAACACGCTTAATCACGGAGGGAAGCAATGTGATAGATAGTGTGCAAAACACTTCGCATAAACTACCGCGACCACTTTACCCCAATTTTCACAATCAGTTACCTCGGGTGTTAAGTCTTTCTGCATACTAATAGTTAAAATCCTGTGCTTTTCCACAGGAGTGGTATTCAGAAATACCGATTCCAGACAATAAGGTAAATCATCCTTATTTTGGAGATGCTTGCCCATAACCAAATTAACCATGACAGGACTAATAGACATCCCAGCCAGTCCAGCTGGTTGCGCAGCAACCCCAGGTGCTCCCACCTGGAGCTTGAATGAATCGTATTGCACAAGTGCTCAGTGTACCTCAATCAAGGAGCCGTGCAATACACGAAGTTCTTCCACTTTTATAGCCATATAACGTGGATGTGGTGTGTACCCAGCCAAAACTGGCCAATTGGCCCCAGGCATTGATAAAGGGCCTAAACAGACCGGAGTCACTGTGTGAGCAAGGGCACCATTAAACCAAATACGGTGTTCCCATGCCAAAATCGGAACCGTCAAGAGTCCTATAAGGCCGATAAACATTATGTGTTGCATTGGCAGTGTATACATGGAACAAGTTATCGACTCAACTCAACTCAAAACAGCTTTAGTCGGTGACAACGAGGCAAACACCATAAAAGCATACTAACACACATTTATCTAAATGAAAGATACAAATACATTCTGAATATATCTCAAGTATAGAAATTAATTGATAATATATGTGCAAATTTAGAGTACATGGGAATATCACAGATGAAATATAAAATCCATTTTTCAAAAACTCCTTAAAACACAATCTACCACTAATTCGCCCAATAAAGTGCAAATGCATTCAGTACAAAAGGGATGCGGTCAAGAGAAGAACGGTGTTTATCATACAACAGAGCATCCAGAAAGGCATATTCTTTTCTTTTCCTGATCGATAATGGTATGTAACAGGTTACAGAACTTATGATTTTCATTGTAGCCAAGCTGCATAAAAAATTAAAAGCATCCTTATAATTAAAAAGCATATTTTTTAAAAATAGCGGTTTCAATACGGTTTTTCGAATATCCATATAAAAGGGGCAAAAAAGAATAAAGTGCAAGGTAGACTGAGCGGTTTTGCCATTGCATGGGCAAGGGGGCAGGGTTCTTTGCCATTTCTCTGTACTTGGAAAGGCAAATAAATATTCTAGGGTACTCAGCCTTAGCCTGGTCAAATAAAAACGATGCTGGACATTCTGTACCAAGATGACATATAACAGGGTACCGCTCATGCATGAGCGTTCACAATAAGCTTCTACTGTTCTTTTTTCTCAGCCATCCTTTCCCTATCAAGTTCTATAGCTGTAAGATATCTCAATTTCAAGTCATTTTTGCTGTATTCTTGTATGCTTATGGGATTGTCTATGCATATTTCACATTTGATCAGAAGTTTAGAAATGTGCCACAGCCATGGTATTTTCATACACTGATCTAGTGCTAGACAATCAACAATTAAGTCCTTTAAAAATGTTGTTTCTTCCTTCATCCATAAGCCATGCCACAATGTGAGTGCAGCTATATTGAGAATATCACTTAAATATGGGACGGACAATTCTTTGTGAACGATCATGTTTGCGGACGCACTGGGGACTGCCAACAGTCTTTTTAGGAACTTATTTTCATTAGTTTGGAGGATTGACGTATTTGCTCTCCCCCATATGGCAGCTCCATAATTAACTGCTGTAACGCACTTGCTTTTTTACAGACTTAAAATTTCTCATAGGGGTTTGTTCCCAAGTTTTGCTGCGAACCTGAGAATTCCCTCGGTCAGTTTTTAAAAACTTCATTTTACTAATTCAATGTGCGAATTCCAAGTACCGTTATTACAAAATAACAACCCCAAACATGAAAATGTCAGAGCTCTACATATCGGAATCCCACCCACGTGGTACTGTCTACACTTTTGTCTCTTTCCCCCACATGACATCCCGAATGTTTTTTTTAAATTCAACTGTAGGTCTAAGTTGGTCATGTATTGGGAGAAGTGTTCTATTAGCCATTGTAAGCCGTTTGCAGTTCTGGACATTAGGACAGCATCATCCGCATATAATAGCACGGGGGCGGGATGTGTTCCAACTTTTGGGGCATCTGCAACCAATATTTGTAAAAACGGATCTACATTGTTTATGTATAAGGAAAATAATAGGGGGGCCAATACATATCCCCGTCTAATGCCACGCTTTACTGCAAAGTCGGGCGTGCATTTCCCGGATTTTCCATACTGTACCCTTGTAGTTAAATAGGGGTAGATTTGGGATAAGAAAGGGATTATTTTTAGGGGGGCACCAAGCCCTCTTAAAGTTTGCCATAGCTTTTGGTGATTAACTAAATCGAAGGCACTTGTTAAATCTACAAAACATAGATGGAGAGTACCTTCCTTGGCTAACGTATACTTTCCTATTAACAAATCTAATTTTGAACATTGCTCCACCGTCCCAATTCCCCTTCTGAAGCCGTACAGTGCCACTGTTAAGATGTCATTTTCACTGGCCCAGTCTTCTAGCCTTTCTAACATGATTCGACCCATAATCTTAGAGGAGGAATCGAGGAGGGATATTGGGCGGTAGCAATTTGCCTTTTCCCTGTCCCCTTTTTTTAATATGGGTACGATTATGCTTTCAAACCATGTAGTTGGCAAAGCTCCCCCAAGGGCGGCATTGATAACTATCACTAGTATTGGTGTCCAAAAGTCCTGGTCATGCTTAAAAACGTCTATCGGCACACCGTCAGGACCTGCTGCTTTCCCACTTGCACTTTTCTGGAGAGCGAGTTTCACTTCCTCTGATGTGACTAACAAGTTGTCATCTCCATTCACTGCTGGGAAAGTCACCCAAGAATAAAACACCTCAAAGTGATACGCTGGATCAGCTCCCACTACAAAAATAAGATCGACACTCGCATCTGGTAGGCCATATGCTTGCAAATTACAATGAAGCGCTGCGTGGGTATGGGTCGCTATATCGACGTCAGCCGTAAGGACCAGAAAAGAAGAACAACCAAATGCGTGGCAGCGCAATATAGGGTAGTAAATTCAAATAACAATCTTTTTAATTATATCAAGCTTGAAAGGACCTATAAAAACATCAATATAGGTAGGTTATGCCGTCACAACAGTCTACCTGAAAACAGAAGTGAGGGTACTGTGGACAAGCATCAGTACTACTCAAGTGCTTCTATAATAAGAATCAGACCAAACCTTAGGTGTGCCATGTTGCAGGGATTCTGCACATACACAGAACTATGCGCAGGAAACCAGGACCTCTGTGTGTATCGGTGTACCAGAAAACCCACCTCTGTACCCAGAAACAACATTCCGACCAGCTATAGTGGCTCATTCGTTCTTCAGACTACAGCAAAGCTACCAATGATTAGACATCCGAGAACATGTCACTCTGTCCCTCTCAGGATTCGCAGGAAGAGGAACACTCTTTCGTTCAAACACTCATACTTGTCCACAACGTGTGTAAACAGAGACATGATATAGTTTAAAATGTTTATTTTAACTAACGTGTTATGCAATGCAGTATACTAGCCAACACAAGCAGCAAAATGCATAAGAACAGTATAATCAGCATGGCTACAATTCCATAAAGCACAAACAGTGCAATCATCTTGTAATGATAGTGGAAACAGGGCTTCAGCGCCTTGCCACCCTCCCCGTGCTACAAGCTTGTTTATTATAATAATAGAAGACCTCTAGGCTTTGTCAAGGGGACCCCATACCTCTAAGTTTAGATAAAAGTAATCACATCTCAGGACAAGCACAGCTCTTCTTTGTTGGAATGAACCTCTCCATTGTGTGTGAGACAAAAAAGTAATCCAATATCACATGCTTCTGATGGGGTGCAGAGTAATATGTGTACCCTTGATTTTGCGGTCTTAGTTCCACCCACACATCGTACAGCCTGTGCTCCTGACACATATTACTCAAAGCCTGATAAACTTTGGGTTATTTGCCGATATATGGTTCCCCTAGCTTCCAATCACTATGAATATTGATATTATAACCTCCACACATCACAATTGGCAATTCCCAATGCACCAATTCATTTGATACCCACTCAAATAGAGCCGGATTGTCAATGTTACTTCCATAAAGAGAGCATACTGTCAGTTTAAAAGAGCCAGGGGCCCTACAACTAGGAATGACCCACCGCCCTGCTGTATCTACCTTTACAGAGGAAAAATGAATAGCCTTGTTGCGAGCCAGAATCGCCACCCCTGTGATGCTGCTCCTATTACGCTATACCCCAGATGTTTCAACAGTTCTTTCTGACTTCCTTCTACATGGGTCTCTTGGAGACAAACAGTGTTAGCCTGTAATAATCTCAACCCTTGGAAAATGATTTGTCTTTTATTAATGTTGTTCACGCCACAAATATTTATTGATCCAATCCTTAATTATACTCATCTATAGACTGTAAAAAAAAATACAATAAGGACTTGCTTGAACAATGTGCCCATTCCCCATCCATCTTGTCTCCTCCACTTGTCTCCCCCCATCTCCCCCATTCTCCCCACTCCCAAGAATCACCCATCCTCCTCCCTTCCCCCACACCAAGGCAATCAGGCAGGGCCTGAATGATGTGTGTCTGATGAACTGCCCCGCTACCCCCTGCTGCAGCACCTTGCCACCCTCCCCGTGCTACAAGGTTGTTTATTATAAAAATAGAAGACCTCTAGACTTTCTCAGGGGGACCCCATACCTATAAGTTTAGATAAAAGTAATCACATCTCAGGACAAGCACAGCTCTTCTTTGTTGGAATGAATCTCTCCATTGTGTGTGAGACAAAAAAGTAATCCAATATCACATGCTTCTAATGGGGTGCAGAGTATTATGTGTACCCTTGATCTTGCGGTCTTAGTTCCACCCACACATCATACAGCCTGTGCTCCTGACACATATTACACAAAGCCTGATAAACTTTAGGTTATTTGCTGATATATGGTTCCCCCAGCTTCCAATCACTATGAATATTGATATTATAACCTCCACACATCACAATTGGCAATTCCCAATGAACCAATTCATTTGATACCCACTTAAATAGAGCCGGATCGTCAATGTAACTTCCTTTAAGAGAGCATACTGTCAATTTAAAAGAGCCAGGGGCCCTACAACTAGGAATGACCCACCGCCCTGCTGTATCTACCTTTACAGAGGAAAAATGAATAGCCTTGTTGCGAGCCAGAATCGCCACCCCTGCGATGCTGCTCCTATTACGCTATACCCCAGATGTTTCAACAGTTCTTTCTGACTTCCTTCTACATGGGTCTCTTGGAGACAAACAATGTTAGCCTGTAATAATCTCAACCCTTGGAAAATCATTTGTCTTTTCTTAATATTGTTCAGGCCACAAATATTTATTGATCCAATCCTTAATTACACTCATCTATAGACTGTAAAAAAAAAATACAATAAGGACTTGCTTGAACAATGTGCCCATTCCCCATCCATCTTGTATCCTCCACTTGTCTCCCCCCATCTCCCCCATTCTCCCCACTCCCAGGAATCACCCATCCTCCTCCCTTCCCCCACACCAAGGCAATCAGGCAGGGCCTGAATGATGTGCGTCTGATGAACTGCCCCGATACCCACTGCGCTAAGCAAAAAAGAAAGCGTAGAAGCGACATTTCATTTCTTCTTTCCATCATAACCTCAAAGGACTAATGGCCTCCTGACTTCGGGCTCTCCACCCCTTTTCTCAACCTTATTATCTCATTTAGGTACCCCTGCATCTGAATTTCTGATACGAACACACGAGTAGTGTACTTATACTTCACTTTCAGTATGACTTGGTTCTGTAAAAACACCTCTGCCCCTGCTTTCTGAAAAGGTGTCATCAATTGTCTAAATCTCCAGCGTCATTCCACTGTCACATGGGCAAGGTCCGGTTTAACAAAAAAGGAGACCCCTCAAATGACTTAGGTGGACTGGGTTGGGCTTGATCATACACAAGCTGACGCAGTAGGAAATTCCCAAAAAACACTAAGAGGGCCCTTGGTCGATCTTGTGGCTGTTTCATCATCGTTAGGGGTACCCAGTGGGCTCTTTTTATCTCGTTATTCCAGTCCAATTTTACTTGCTTGGGAAAAGCATTTTTCAGCAAGTTCACAATGTACAGCCTCGGGTTACTTCCTCACATCCCGTCTGGTACCCACAGAAAGTGCAAGTTGTTTCTCCGCTGTCTATTTTTCTGCCAGACTTTCCTTTATCTCTAGTTTATTTGCAGGCATTAGAAGCAATATTTCACTTGTTGAAGCAATTGTCTTGCCTTTCTTTTTATCATTGGTTTTAAGCCATCACACTCGTCTAAGCCAGGAAGCACGTTTACTATGGAGGCATCAGTTAATGCCCCAGTTACTTACCGGTAATCTTCATTACTCCGAGTCCATGTCTTCCTCGCCACAGTATACACATATGAGCCTCTGGCTCCACACAGAACTCCAAGTACAAAAAACAGCGCTCTAGTCTCCTTCTCCCTCCTCCAAGATGGCCCCCAGTGGCTCCAGCCAATCCCATAAAGGGACCCAGAGGCTCATATGTGTATACTGTGGCGAGGAAGACAGGAGGAGGAGGTAATACATTCATTAACCCTGTTTCCTTAGTACCAACCTCCCCCAATACACAGTCTCCTCTGTCTCTAGTGCTATTTTCTGACTAAAGCTTTTCCCCTTATGTGTGGCTTTTGATGCGGAAAGGTTGCTGAACATATTGGTGAGGGGGGGCGGCGGCAGGTCATCCTCCGTCTGCCGGTCTGGTTTCCCATGCACCTTCTTAGATCTAGGGTTCTTTTTTAATCCTCCGCCCGTAGCGACCTGTTGCTTCGCCTCTCCGATGCTCCTGCTTGCCTCATTTACATTGGCCGTTACGCAGGTGTGGGCCGCCTCCAGTAGAGCTCCCAGTGCCGATGCCGGAGCGAGCCTTAATTGATTTGCCTCACCTTGCTAACATAATGATGTATGAACGTAGTGAAAGGGTGGGACACTTCCTTGCGGTAAGAACTTGACTGATTCAAGACAAGCATCAAAACAACAATCAGTCATACAGATGAGACAGCATATTCATAAAAATATTTCTTAAGTGAAGGAAAGTCTAGAAGTATCCATGACTTGCCTAGCACAGTCACCAAGAATCTTTACTACTGAGCTGGATCTTCATATGTAGATGTTCTGTTTTTATAAGTTACCCTGAAGAGATATAGATGCAGAAGACCAGATCTTATGTTTACCACTTTTACTTACCGCACACCTCTAAAGAAATTCTTATGTCTCCTTGCAGAGGCTTTTTATTTTTGCTAATTCTAGAGACCCTCTAGATATTCACATTGGTTCTTTCTGGCATGTTCAAAACCTAAGTTGCAGCATCGCGCTGGGTCATTTTGTAGTAAATGAGACCCTTAGTGTTAATATGTTTTATAACTTGCTTTCTTCGAAGTAGAGGTTTTCAATAGTACTGAGGGAGAAACATCTTGTTCATCCTCTATGTTATTTGATTCCATTGCAGAGTATGTTGGCAAATCAGTTTTCAACTATGCAACCCAATATGCGTCTATAAAATGTGTGCTATTTAGTTTGTCTTCTTGTTTTCCCATACATAGAGGAGTAAGAGATTTTAAAGAAAGAGGATTTGAAGTACAGCAAAAGTAAATACTGTTTTATAGGCAACTACCAAAAAAACCTTCTTAGGTCTTACAAAATCCTTTACTATCAATTGTATTCTTGAGAAGTGCAACCTGTGTATACTCCTGGGCAATACATATGTTTTGAAGCAACCAAATGCTATCACATACTGTGAGGAATTGTATGAAACAATATGTTATGTGTTATACAGGCTAGTGCTGGTATGACTGTATCGGCAGAGGATCAAAAATGCTGAATGAGCTAAGGAAAGATCCATATGAGAAGAAAGCATGCCCTGTAGATGAATGAATGAAGTAATTACATTTTTGTAAGGTGCGCAAATGCCCAAAGGCGTCTTGGCACAAACGCTGTCTTGGATGCACAGTAACTCCTAAGCAATTCATTGAATTGAATTTAAATTAAATTATTTAAATAAAAAATTACTGCTGACTAACCTCCACTGACTGTGATAGGGCTTCTGCAGTTAATGCCACTCGTTTGTGTCAGGCTTCCTGGACTGTAACTGAGCTTCAGATTATGGCAGCCATCTTCTTTTGGTGCCAAACCATGCCCCCTTTGTAATACTTTTTGACCCTTAAAATATTCAGAGGTTTACTCCTGTCATTTTACCAAGATGGGAAGAGAGTCCATCCCCCCACCATTGATGCTAAAATGGTGGCAGTGTAGGGTTAGGGCTTTCTCTATTAGGAAGCATAAATTTGCTGTGATGTAAGAAAAAAGAATAAAGTTAGCAAGTGCTTTGAAGCATGCTCTTTTTCTTCTCATGTGAAAATAGACGTGTACATTTCTGTATGGAAGAAATAAAGCCACAATTATTTTCCTAGATTACACTTTGAAAGCTAAAACTGATGCAGGGTTCCAGGAAAAACCTGAAAATATTTTGTCAATTTCAAATACTTGGAAATCCTGCACCCATGAGAGTTAGAAATATGCTTATTAGACTCTGTCCTTTTATGTAAATTGAGGTAGATCATACATGAAAATGGACAGCATCATATATCATAAAAATCTCAGGTGAATGTTTAACTGCTCTTTATGCTTAGAGGATCTTGTCCTGTTAGTTACTATTTATGCTGCTTATCCAGACATTGAGTGGATGTCTGATGGCACAGTAGCACTGGTTTATGCGTTAGGGGATTGATGGTTTTATTTTAACCAAACACACTGGTGACTCTACTTGTTACAGTGTATAAATGTAAGCCAGCGGAGCTAATATGGGCCTGATTTCGATGTCGGTCGGAAAGCCTCCGACCACTGATTGAAGGCTTTCCAGATTGACATCGGAGGTTTGAACTCCGACTGACGTATTTCCATGATGGTGGTCAAAGTCTAAACCGGCCAGGTAATCCACTCGGTTCCAACGCGGGCCTCATAATCCCTAACAAACGGCATCTCCGCCGTCGGGATTATGATGGGACTTTCCAACAGTAGTTCCATGTCGGCCTTTTAGAGATGGAACTGCTGTCGAAAAGTGTCTGTGGGGGATCCCCATCCTTCACCTGCCTCCAGTTGTGGGCCTGGTGGGCACCTATGATGCCCCCTGAAAATCCCTGTACCGTGTAGCTCACACGGTGCAGGGACTTGCACAAACTTCTATTTCTCAATGGGAGCGTGTGCTGCTGGCGCTTTACGCCCACCACACAAGCTTGCATGAAGAAATGGGAGTTTCCAACCACACCACGTGGGGACCCATCCTAATGAGGTGTGCAGAACTGCCAACCTATGGTCAGTTGGTTCTCAGACAGAAACCGTGTCCAACTTTGAAATCAGCCCCTAAATATAAAACTTGCTAAGGCATCGCCTCTCAGTCTTATGAAAAAGATCTGAATATTGGATAACCACTAACTTTTTTTCCCTTTCAAGATAAACTGAATTTTTTATTTTATGTTGACAGGGCTTCTTTAGTAAAATTCAGAATTACTCCTGCCTACATACACAAGAATAGTAGACAAATTGAACCAATTTGATAGAAAAATGGAGACTTGTTACATGAAAGGATAGCCTTGGAAAGCAAATACAAACTCAACCCCAATTTATCGAGGTATTGGCGTGCTTTCCGCACCCGATTTTTACAATTGCTTCTCCCTCATTATCTCCATTGTCTATTCCCCAGGACCAGGGGTGTAGCTTCAGGGGCCTGTCTGAGGTGTTACATCCCCTCTAATAAATGTATTTTATCGTAAATAGTTGGGTACAGGTGCTTTTATTCGGGTATGTTGAGCCAGATTTCAACAGAAATTTTTACCTACGTACAGATGCACACACACTTTTCCCTGTCTGTTTTGAAAGTCTTCTAAAATGTTGGTTATTTTACAAAATAATATGTTTTTTATCACTTTGTGCCCCTACCAATCGGCATTTCTCTCCCTTTCCATTCCCTTTTAGTCCCTTTCATGCACACTGCTTGCCCTATAATGTATTTTAACATTATATGCCAGCGCTATTGTTGGAAATTTTGAAGCTGACACTTCCCCTCCCCCCCAATCTTACTGACCAAGCTACTACGCCCAGCACTTTTTCGGGGGCGACTGCGAAAGAAAGGTAAGGTTTTTCTTTTGCTTTATTTTATTTTCCCTCATTGTCGTCTGTTGACTCTTCCCCGCTCTTACCTGTCCTGGCTATCACTGGGTGGCAAACTCAGGGACCTCAGGCTCTAGCTATGCCATTGGCTATGGCCCTGGGTGCTGGTCATTAGAAATACTGCTGTCCAACATGGAGGTTGTGAAGATGCAGGGGCTGTATCATGATTAGGGCTCCCGGTTTTCCGTTTAAACGGATTTTTACACATAAATACAGATGGAAAACTTTTATTCCTTTATCTGTATTTATTAATAGAAACGGAAAAATACTTACCAACCGCTTTATGGTGTCTATATGCCCCTGTGGAAAATCAGTGTCTGAGGCGCACAGGGGCCCACGAAAGAAATCTGAAACTGCTACTGATGTCCTGCATATTATTCTCCCCTCTAAATCACCCCGCCCTCCAGAGTCTGGGCTAAGCACTCTGCTTCCAAAGGAGACTGATCTGTTAATGAGCGATCCTCTCTCCCTCCCAGTCAGCAGCAGGCCGAGAGCGCTTATCAACCTTTATCAATAGATCACACACTATTGGCCATGCCAGGGGGTTAATTGCCCCCCCAGACATCCTGTCAACACCAGGACGATTGTCATTTGTTGTCTCACCGTCAGCTCGTAGTAACTCGTAGTAACTGCCTGTCCGGAGGCATAGTTTTTTTTTGGTTTTTTTTTTTTGGCAGCTCACTTCAGACCTTTAATGCCACAGTTTATTAAACGCAAACATTACATTTGTGAAGGAGAACAACACCAGCTTCTCGAGCCATTCTTTGTGCCCAGTGTTACCTACACCATTGAGAGCAGCAGCACTTCCTGAACCGCCCTCCGGTCCCAGGGCGCCACCATAACTGTCTTGTAGAAGAGAAGCAAAGCAAGTTAAGAAACATTAACTAGTTGGGCACAGAATTGCATGATTTTGCACCAGGTAGAGGACCACTGATCGAAACCAGAGATACCAGAGAGGAAGTCGAGATGACCTCAGTGCTCAAATGAAGAGAGACAGGCCCAAGGGACAAACACAAATGTACATGAGAACTCTTGGTGCATAAATATGTCCGGAGGCATAGTTTAAAGTGCATTTCTTTGTTGATCTACATGTAAAATTAAAGGCTTAAAGGCCCATCAAGAGATCGTTTAAGGAGGGCCTGGCACCACAGCGAGTTTATGGCTTCATTAACTCCCAAAGTGTCTGGGGAACAAAATCTATGAATATTTTCACTGTAAGGGTCCTGGCTGTCAGCGGCAGCAGAAGCAGCAGCCATCCTAAAATGATTTTTAAACCAGCGTATTGGGGGTCGGTGTGAGAGGGGGGGTTGTTTTCTTAAGTGTCCGTGGCACCTTTGCTAAGCCATTCTTCACTGTAAAGCAGTTTTAGAAAAGACAGATATATCGGGCGGTGTCGCCACTTGACCTCGAAGCACTGTAGATTTGAACCCCGAGGAAGGCAGAGAGGCATCTGAAAGTGCACGTGAACATCTGCACGTCTAAGGTGCTGCAGTGCCTGGTTCTCAGCTACAGCCCAGAGCCAAGCACAGCACCAAGGTTAGTTACAGGGTGGCAAAGGCAAGCATGCAGTTCAGGTCATTGGCACACTGGTGGATCGAGGTGCAGCGCTCTGCCCAAGCTGCCGGAGTTCCCATGATGCAGTGATCACCTGGTAATGCAGCCTCTCCCTGGAAGAAATCAGGAATCTAATAGCCCTGTTTACGTTCCTTGATTTTCACTCAGCTTTATTTTCTTAGCCACACAGCAGGAATTAAGTGACTTCTGTGGGGCTAAGAGTGGATGTAACCCTGCAATGGCAAAAGGATTGTGATGTCACCTTCACTACCCATAGCACTGGGGTGAATTAACAACCATAGATGTGAACATATAGGCTCAAGTCTCGGGTTTGCCTCACCATCCCATGATTCTGACCAAATCCCTTAATTTCCCAGTGTCTGTAAAAATGAAAAGGACCTTGTGTAATCAAACTGTTGCTCATGTTAAGCACTTCAGTACCTCTGGGGCAAAGTCACACTATAAAAAAACGGCAAAAAGTGTGCATTGTCTATTTAAATAAATGTGAAAAAATACTAGCTGCAGCGTCTTCTTTTACTTGCCACAGAAATAAATGCGGATAAATACAGATAAAATGATAAAAAAATAAATATGGATAAATACAGACGGAAATGTGTAAAAAATAAATACCATAAAACCGGGAGCCCTAATCATGATTAGCTCTGCTCACTCAGCGCACAACAGAACATGTTAATTAAGTCAATTAATTTAATTCAATGTTTTTCTGAGCTAGAGATTAATTTTCAGACAGTAGAGCTCAGAAACAGTGAGCTCGATTTGCCTCTTTCTGCATCAGAGCTGGGCTGGCTAAAATAATGCTCTCGTTCCGGGAAATATTAGGTTAAAGGAATCTATTTTAGGCACTGTAGGGGCATTGAATCAGGCACTCAGCTCTCAACTGAGCCAGATGAGCCCATCATGATGCAGTCCTCTTTGATGCACTCTGAAAATCCACATCTAAAACGCATAGAAATGAGAGACTCAAAAATCATTAAATGAACTCTCAGCTGCAGTAAACGATATTTTTCACACTAAAAAATATACTTGAAAGGCCAATTAGCATGAAACAAAACAGGGCCTTATCATGATCGACCCGGCTCAGTGCACAGCGCGTTAATGGAGATAGGAACAAGAGAGGCAATCTGCTCACTGTTTTCAACGTGTTCTTTCTAAAGTTTATGTATTAAGTAGAAAGAATTTTGAATTATATGCCTGACCTTTACAAACCTCAGATCGAAAAAACACAGACACTTGGCTCTTTGCTTAGCCAGTGCACCTGTTCATGATACGGCCCAGGAAGAACAAATCAATTTCGGACACCGTCTCACCATGTTAACAGGGTTAAAACTCAATTGGCTGACCAGTGCAATACTGCTTCCATCTGTTCCGCCATCTTTTCTTAGGCTTTACAACGAACAGTTGCTTATCCCCAGAATGCGATTATGATGGCGCTGATTGAAAAAAAAGTCTTACTCAGCAAAAACTGTATACAGAATTGTTGAAGGAGGCAATCACAACACCAACAGTAATTTCTTATGAAATGTTAGCATCTCAACGACCCAACATGGAAGGCATTGCTGATTACACAGTCGACATCAGCCCGAATGAGAGCCTTCAGCATATTTGTATCAACTCGTGCACCAGTCGCTGCCGGTGCAGGGTAGAGCAGCGGGGCGGGGGAAGCCGATAGACGACAAAATAGGGAAAATAAAATACATTTGTTTATAAAACCGCTTACATTGCGCTCACCACATGACAAGTGGACAATGCTGCGAGCACAAGTTAAGTGGTTTTCTTTTTTCAATAATTCTATTTTCCCTATTCCATCATCTGCATTGCCTCGTCCCACTGCCCCACCGTTCCTACCTTAACCAACCGTTCCTACCTTAACTGATCGCAACTGTCGTCCACTGGGGATGGCGAAGACTATAATTGAACAACCAAAACAATCCCACAAAATCAGGAGTGGCCGGTACAGATAAGAGCAGTGGGGCGGGACAAGTCGACAGACCACGGAATAGGGAAAATAAAATAAAAACATAAATAAAACCACTTACCTTGCATTTACCGCATCGTCAAATCAGCGATGCGGTGAGCGCAAGGTAAGTGGTTTTCTTTTTTAAATTTTTTATTTTCCCTATTCCATCGTCTGTTGACTTCCCCTCCACCCCGCCCCACTGCTCTTACCGGCACCAGCCACGTTTGGTTCTGGTTGACCAAGGGTTGATTTAATTCATTCCATTCCAGTCAAGATTCAGTGGATATTTGTTCTTAAATACTATCTCACTGAATCCCTCCACAGACACAGGAGACACAACTGATGTGTTGTTGCAGACAATCTGCAAGGAAATGTTAATAATTTCACATGCACTCAAAAGAATAGACACTCTCTCCTACAAACACCACAACAAATTAAACAAATACAGTGGGTCATCTCTGAATTTCGGAATGCCCCCCTTGCCATATGGGTCCATGAACTGCACACACATCATCATCAAAATGCCATATACAAACTGCTATAAGCCACATTTATCAAGCCTGGTGCATTGTCTCAAAAAGTTACACAACCCGGCACAAGGGCTTGAAATGGGATTTACTTTCCAGTGCAAATCCTAAATTACTCTGGAAAATACTCCGAAAGTATGCAAGGTAGCACCTTGTGCTACATTGTGTCACGTGGATATTCCGATCCAACACTAATGTTTTTTATGCAAAGCCCTATCAACTAAGAGAGTCAAATGTACAACCTCTTCAATGAGCCATAATGTTGGAGAAATATTTTCTTTTCTCCAAAGTTTTCCAATTTTGGGTATGTGCTGTAATATATAGGACACATACAAGCTTAGAAACGTTTTAACAATGTCTAAGCATAGAATATAATATTTGAAGGGTATCATTCAAGTACAAGTCAATGTCAGGCATCACTCACCCACTCGTGTACTGTGGTGCAAGGGGGTATGAGTGGTTTAAAGAAGCCTGAAGAGTTCCAGCAAAGGAAGAGAGAGATACAGCACCCTATTTTATTAGCTAGTTTTGCTGCTCTTTCACTTTGATGTGAAGCAGCATAACAGCATTGGTTGCTGCACTTTGCTGTCATACATTAAATGTTAATAAATCTGACCCTTTGTCTGGAATAAAGAATAAACCAGCACTAGCGTACAGTTGGTAGGTGATGCCCAACTGAACTACTAATCTTGGCCATATACTCCAGATGCTTCCTGGCATGACATCACCATCCTATACATCAGAAGAACCTTTGAATAAAATTAAAGATTTTGATACAGGGACTGTGTCCTACTGAGTGACGTGCATACTGGCACACACACACACACACACACACACGCACAAGCACAAGCACACAAATGACACAGCACCTCTACTTCAAATAAAACTACCCGCCACCCATCACTTCCTGGCACAAGTCACAAAGACTACTCTTTGAAGATATGACTGATGGAATATTCTCTATAGATATACGCTTGTTGTTTTATCAATTAAAACCATAAGAATAGATTGACAACATATCATAATTATGTATAAAAAAAATCATAATTATGGCTTTAATATGAGTCTGGCAGTCTGCGGACTGCCAGACTGGCGGGGTGCCACATTACAGACTCGCAGAAGACCACACCATTTCAACCAGGGCAGTCGGGCAGCCCTGCAACCACTGCAACCACCAGGGATCAGAGATCCTTGGTGGTGGCACAGTGGTCTTGATGCCGCTGTGGCCCTGCCAAGCATATTACAATTTCCTCATAGCCACACTTTTCATGGAGGTCCGACTACCATGAAAAGTGTGGCACAGAGGAATCTGGTGCCTCACATCATGTGGATGAACAACGTGTACAGCCATGTGTGCATGCACACCAATATCTTCACTACATGGACTCCAGCAGCCCATGCCGTGCAGGTACTGCCTTTGACGTTCCCATTGCGGTGCTTATTTCATAGGCACCGCCCTGGGAATGCCAAAGAACCACTCGCCAGACAGGAGAAAAGTCCTAATCTGTCGGGCGGTTCAAACATGGGTTTGGTGGTGTGGGAGCAGGGAGGTCCCTTTCCCGCACCACCAAACACATGATAAGGCCCATAGACTTTAAAAACATACTTTGGTTACACTAAAAAGTATGAATCCAGTTAAGAGCACACATTTCCTACCTGCTTAATTGTAATATCTATGTATATATGTCTGTTAGACCTGTCAGCCTTAGAGTGGTCTTTCCCCAAACCTTTTGCCTTCAGCCCTGATATTTTAGTTGAATTGGCCGTTATTGGGTGTCGGAGGCTATGCACTTTACCGCTGCTAGCCGGTGCTAAGGTGCTTGTGCACTCTCCTTTAAACATAGTACAATTGGATTACGCCTGATTGGCATATTTAATTTACTTATAAGTCCATTGTCCAGGGCCTGTAAATTAAATTATACTGGTGGGCCTGCAGCACCTATTGTGCCACACTTTTAAGTAGCCCTTTAAAATATGTTCTGAGCCTGCCATTGCAGCCTGATGCATTTTTCAAATGCCTGTTCTACCTGGGAATATAACCCCATTGCAAGTTTTAGAGTCCCCTTTTATTGCATTTAAGTCACCCCTAAAGTAGACCCTAGGAAGCTCATAGGGCAGGGTTTGCTGTAATTATAACTGTAGCCATGTACTTTTAAGATCTAATGTCCTGGAAATGAAAAGCTCCTAAATTCATTTTTCACTACTGTGATACCTGCCCCTTTGATAGGATAACACTGCGAAGACCGGACTCACTGCCTGTTGGTCCTGGTGGGGACTTCACGCCACAGAATCCATCGCTGTCCTGAGGGAGGGGCCACTGAGGTGCTCTTAAGCATCAGCACTCTCCTGGTGTGCAGGAGACCGGACTTGCTCCCTGTTGGTCCTGGTGGGGACTTCACGCCCCAGAATCCATCACTGCCCTGAGGCAGGGGCCGCCAATATACTCTTAAGCGCCAGCACTCTCTTGCTGCACGGGAGACTGGACTTGCTCGCTGTTGGTCCTGGTGGGGACTTCATGCCCCAGAATCCATTGCTGTTCTGAGGGAGGGGCCATAGACGCGCTCTTAAGCGCCAGCACTCTCCTGCTGTGTGGGACCCAGGACTCGCTCCCTTTAGGTCCTAGTGGGGTCTCTGAAAGTTGAAGGGGGCACCTTAGAACTGAGGGGTGGGACTCAAAGTTCCAGCCATTCTTCTTCCAAGTCTCCGGCTTACTCTACAATGCACCTCTTATATTTTAAAACATCCCTTTCAGACAAAGGTATGAAAGTGGGTAGAATTTTGTTGTACCATGGATCAAGTAGTATAGCACATATGTACTCTTTGGGCTTGATGATGTCATGTTGCAGCCTTATATTAAAAGCCAAGTGCAGGACTAAGCTCTCAACCAAGGCATGTGCTTCTGTGTTTTCATTCACACCTGCAAGGGCAAACCTTTCAGACACCTTCTTAACTGGTCTCATAGACGATGCAGCAATGGACAAGCTTGGCCTATCATACTGTCCTCCTTACTAACTTCCTGTGTGAAAATCTCAAAAGAGAGTAGCATCTGTGTCAAGCATTTGACTAGGCCTCATTTGGCCACATCCATGGTAATAGCTTTCCTAACTGCATCCCCTCCTCTTTGAATGACATAGTCATTGATCTGTTTGTACTGCTCAAACAGACGTTGCAGCATGTAAAAGGTGGAGTTCCAACGTGTTGGCACCTCCTGTGTCAGGTATTTAACTGGTGCTCTATTTTTCACTGAATAATCCACAGCTGCTTCCGGGCTTTACAAGAATGGCTGAAATGGGTGCAGATTCTTCTGCAGGTGGTCAATATGTTACTGACTATGTCTTATTTTTATTGGAAGTCGTGCACCACCATGTAGATGCAATTGGCCAAACATAGTACACTGAAATAGCCTCCATCTGACATGGCCTTGACTATGTTACTGCCATTGTCAGTGGCAACAAATCCAATTCTAAGACGGCTGCATCACAGCCATTCATACACCTTGCTGTTAAATTCCTCCAAGATGTTCGTATGCCGCTGAACGTTCTTAAAACTTTCTTCAGGGCCAAGATCCAGTGTGCAGTGATGCAAATGTAATCAGTTGCCTGACACCTGGTCCTCATGTCTGTTGTCAGGTGGATGGTGTGAACAACACTTTGCTACAAAGCTTGTCCAACCAACTGTAGCACATCGTGATGCAGCAATGGAACAGCCACTTTGGCAAAATAGGTTCTACTTGGTACTTTTCATTTTGGGCAGATGGCTGCCACAAATTAAAAAAATCAAGATCCAGTGTGCAGTGATGCAAACGCAATCAGTCGCCTGACACCTGGTCCATATGTCTGTTGTCAGGTGTATGGTGTGAACAACACTTTGCTACAAAGCTTGTCCAACCAACTGTAGCACATTGTGATGCAGCAATGGAACAGCCACTTTGGCAAAATAGGTTCTACTTGGTACCTTCCATTTTGGGCAGATGGCTGCCACAAAGTCAAAAAATCCCTCTCCTTCCAAAAATGAAAAACATGCCCGTAATAGTAGCCTGGATTTTCTTCTTTTCTTGAGGCACTGACACAGGCATCTTTTGCGAGTAGTAGACTCAATGTGTGTCATGGTAGTTGGGCAGTCACTGTATGCTGCGGTGTCTCTATCATCTCACTCTGAGTCTTCTTTTGCCATTGTGAAGTCGCTGAGGTGGGTGATTTTGCTTGTGCACTTCTGGGGAAAGGGCTGCTTTGTGAGAAGATGTCACCCTCTTCTTCCTCATCATCTCCTTCTGTTTTGACGGGACTTGTAGCTGATGTTCCACGGTTCTCCCCACCACCATGATCACATTCAGCAATTTTTTGAGGTGCTCCTCCCACTTTATTGTGTGGTGGTTTTTTTCATATGGATCGTCTGGCCTCCAGTACGATAGTGTGTACCAGGCATACCCCAATGAACATTTGTGTGGCATATGGTGCATACTGCAATGTGCTCCCCCTCTTTGCTAACTGTAAAAAAGGCCCAAACTGTGGAGGAGTACTTTTTTACCAGCCCACTGCCAATACCTGAAGAAAAACTGGAGGGAGGTAGGCATGTCATCGATTGCCTCTCTGCTTCTCCTGAGGCAAGGGTTGGTGCTGGGGCTTTGCAAATTTTGGAGCTGGTGGCTGTGCTACCTGTGTCATATCCCTTGGAGCTGGTTGAATAGCAATATCAGAACCCATCTGTGTCACCTTCCACCATGACTTCCTCATCATTGTCATCCCCCTCTTCATCCCCTTCTATAAGTCTAAGGGATATATTGACAAGAATTGGTGCTAACCAGTTTTTGCGGTAGTTAGCAGCAATGATTATAACACGGTCTATCACTGAAAACTATCACCCTGCAAGAAGCGTATTTCCAATACGTCACTGCAAAGAGATAGTATCAGCTAGCCGTGGTGAAAACTGCTGCTAACACTAGCATCAAGGCAATGAAAAAATGTATGTTAGCGAGAGACAAGGGACGAAAGGCCAATTAGCGGCAAATAAATACACGTTAGTCAGCACAATGTCACTTTTCAACCTCTAGAGGCAAAAATAGCCTATAAATAAACCTCTAAAGAGAAAAATAAAAACAATGGAATGCAGAATGGAGCAGCCAGGGTCAAGTTCAGCACAGGTTAACAACCCCCTCAACCCCCCAACAGCCAGGATGACCAGCTAGAGCCTCAGAGAAAGAGGAAACGCAGAATCAGGGCCTCATTTATGAAAAGTGTGGCATCGCTGGGGAAAACCAGTGATGCAGCACTTTTCGTAGCCCCATCCTAGCAACACCATGGCAGCCAATACCTGGAAGCGTGGACAGTCTCCGGGGTGCGGATGCTTCGCTGGGCCTGCATCTGAGACCCGGAGTGGGAGGGGGTAGGGCAGCTGACGAAGTGTGGCAGGTCGCATAGAGACACGTTGCTGACCTGTGTGAGAAGACCGCCTGGTGCCCCTTGGAGTTGTGATTGGTAGAGGCACTCCTGCCTACCGACATAGGGAGGTCTGCATTGCATAAAATGTGTCACCACTACACCCTGGTGCATGGAGGAGATTGCCAATGTTGGGTCTCACCTCTCTGCATCATAGGCCGGAGAATGTGGTGCTGCCCAATCACTGTGGAGGGTGGGGCCCTGAGCTGTGCTGAACTTGTGTGGAGGGAGCGCTGCAACTTCACACTTAAGGGGGCCATGTTGCATCATTTGCATTGGGAGGATCCCAAGTGGACTTAGCGGTGACTGCTGTGCCCAGGCTTGTGAAAACTAGGCTGGCTGAGGCTCCTGCTGGCTGAGTCACAGATTCAGAGAAAGTGCAGCGGATTGAGCCCTGGTGTTGAAGTTCAGGTGAGGAGAAGGTGGGACACAGAGAGGAGGAGACCCGGGGGTCAAGTCGGGCCCAGGCCTAGCGCTAGTGGGTGGCTGTTGGGATGTTACATTGACTATGTCTCTTTAATACTGTTGCACGAGCGTGCTCGTGATGTATGCTGTGCTGACAGCTGTGGAACTCCTGGGACGGCAGTTGCTGCCGGGAGAGCTGGTGTCTGGACGTGATTAAAGGAAGTCCACTTAATCCTGTGTGGCTTGTCTTCCTTTCACTGGCGACGAGGTCCAGCGCCCTGCTACTTCCCTATCCTGCTGTGTGATCGCTCCGCTTTCATTTGAAGCCCGCTTTCACCTGAAGCTTCAAGGACGTTTGATGAAAGAAAAGAAATAGAGGAGGAGCGGTTTCCACACGGCAACAATACCAGAGACTGTGAGTGTTTTATGCATCTAAAACTGCTTTCCGCTGCTCTGCCCTGATTTATTATCACTTGCGCGAACTTCAAACCCTAAAACATTTGAAAGTAACCAGACGCGCCTGCTCTTCCGCGAGCCAAACACGCTATCTCGCTTCATCACATTCCAACGCGCGTCAGCGCCTGTGTTCCTGCATGCCTATTGTGACGCGTGCTGCCACTGAAGTTCTCCTTACACGCGCGCTGTCACTGGAACTCTCATGCTGGTTGTTCCTGAATGTATTATGACGTCCTCACCTTCATCCCAGGCAGATTCAGAATCAAGGGCATTATGACTTCACTAAGCACTGTAAAGGAACAGTAAATTACCAAAACAAAAAGAATAAGACAATAATAAACTATTGAAGCATCTGAATATTTTCAAGGGCACATTATTTAAAGAGAAAATTAACAGAAGATATTTGAAAGTGGCTACATTTTCAAGAGCACACTATTTAAAGAGAAAATTAACAGCAGATATTTGAAAGTCTAAAAAAAAAAAATATATTATATACTTCTAAAAAAAAGAAAGCCCTATTAGTATACAACTTGGGACCAGAAGGAAGGTCCATTCTGGAAACCTTACCCCTTGAAGAAGTAAGGATATCGATTTCAAGCGATGATGGTGATGCACAAGTTCTAGATGAGTATGCTTCTCTTGTCAAAACTCTCGACAAAAGATTCAGTCCCAAACGCAATACCGTTTTGGAACGCCACAAATTTTTGCAACGTGTGCAGATGCCTGGAGAGTCCATCGATGATTTTGTTGCTGCTTTGAGAATTTTGGCGGTCAATTGTAACTATAGAGAGTTTAGAGACGAAATCATCAGAGACCAACTCATCGAACGCACTAATGACAAGAAAGTGCGTGAAAAACTTTTATCTTCTGGTGATCCTGATTTAGAGACTGCATTGACTTTAGCCAAATCCGTTGAACATTCTCAGTTCTGCTTGAAAGAGATGAGTACCACTGCGTCAACTGTTATGACTCCAACTGAACTTTCTGACGTCAATGTCATCACCACGAAAGCAGCAGTGAAAACTTCGGAACGCAAGACATCAAACTACAATGCTTTTCGCTCTCCTGTGCCAGCCAACAGGCCTAGAAATGATGCACAAGGATCATCTTGCTATCGATGTGGTAGTAAGTCTCACTTAGGAAACTTTAAATTTTGCTTTGCAATTAACCAATCTTGTTTCAAGTGTGGCAAAAAGGGTCATCTGGCACGTTTATGCAAGGCCACGAGTATGCAGAAAGGATCTTCACACGTGGTGAAAAGTTTAGACGAACGTTTATATGTTGATGATGAAGATGAGCGTTATGAATTATTAATGTTGTCTTCTTCTCCCGTAGATGCTAATGGAGTTGTTGAAATAGCATCTATTGATGGATCTCGAAGAAGAAAATCCCCGATTTGTTCCATTAATGTGAATGGTGTATGCATCAAATTTTTAGCGGATTCTGGTTCTCCTTTTTCCATAGTAAATGTTAAAGATTTAGACATGTTAGCGAATATTTCTTTAACTCAGTCCTTCATCAAAATGTTTGCTTATGGGGGAAAAAGAGTGGAAGTACTAGGAAAATTTAGAGGTGAACTTGAGTTTAAGGGTGACGTTACATCTTCCATAATTTATGTTGTCAAAGACGGCACCAATTTGTTAGGCTGGCATGAACAAGGTGAACTTAGTATGATCCTTGATCCTAACCATGAAGATATGGTTTTGTCTAGACACGAAGCTAAGCAATATTATGCTTCTTTACCTGATATGGATCTTGTGCATTCCCTGAGTGTTCCCTGCAATGGCGAATGGGTACAAGAATTTCCGCAAGTTTTTTGCGACAAATTAGGTAAACTTAAGGGTTTCCAGCATCAAATTATCTTGAAAGAAGGAGCTAAAGCAGTAGCACATAAGGTTCGCAAAGTGCCATTGAGCATGCGAAATGAATTAAAGAACGAACTCGAGAGATTGTGTCTTTTGGGTGTAATTGAACCGATTGAGGCATCAGAATGGTTGTCTCCTGTAGTTTTAGCGCGTAAGGCTGACAAATCCCTTAGGATGTGTGTGGACTTACGTGACTTAAATGCTTGTATTTGGGTTGATAGGCAACCATTACCTAACATAAACGAAATGTTATCCACATTGGAAGGTGCCAAGTACTTTACCACCCTGGACATATTTTCAGCATATCACCAAGTGGTGTTAAGCAAGGATTCAAGACATCTTACGTCTTTTGTGACTCCTGAGGGTGCATTTCGTTATTTGAGAATGCCGTTCGGACTGGCGTCGGCTTCCGCAGTTTTTCATCGTCTTATGGGTAATCTTTTCAAAAACACTGCGGGAGTCGTCTTCTTTCAGGATGACATTCTCATTTATGGAAAGTCTATAAATGAACATAACAGCAGAGTAAGAACAGTTTTAGAAATTTTAAGAAAATTTGGTTTAACGTTAAGAAAAGATAAGTGCAAATTTCTCAAAGAGAGTGTAGATTATTTGGGTCACCACATCTCGGCTAAGGGTGTAGAACCCAAAATGAAACTATTAGACGCCATTCAAAATGCACCAGAACCGTCGAACAAGGATCAGTTGCGTTCCTTTTTAGGACTAGTTGAATATTACGCCAAGTTTGTTCGAAATTTTTCTGACAGGACAGTGTCTTTAAGAAATTTGCTGAAGAAAAATGTCAGGTATGATTGGTCACAAGAATGTGCTAATGATTTTGCGTTATTGAAAAATGCTATTGTACAAGCACGTCCTCTCAAATTATTCAATATTAATGACCAATGTATTGTAATTACCGATGCCAGTAATGTGGGTCTTGGGGCGGTTTTGTCTCAGAAAAGGGTAGATGGAAATGTAGAAGTTATTGCCTTTGCTTCCAGAACTCTGCATGGTGCTGAAAGCACTTATTCAACCATTGAAAAAGAGGCGTTGGCCTTATGGTGGGGTGTACAACATTTCAGAAATTTTCTTTGGGGGAATCACATCATACTCAAAACTGACCACAAGCCTCTTGTTGATCTTTTCACTACAAAAGGTGGCGGGAGGGCTTCTCCTCGCATTGCCAAATGGCAATACAGACTTAGTGAATTTGATTATCATTTAGAATATGTCCCGGGGATAAGGAACAATGTGGCTGACTGTTTGTCCAGGTTGCCTCTCCCCCATGATAATTTGGAGCAGATGGGCGAGGATTTAGAAATGGTGTGTGCAGTGAGTTCAATATCTGATGCTGGTATTACATTGTCAGAGAATGATTGGAAAAAGGCAGTATCTGAAGATACGAATTTGTGCCATGTAATGGAATACTTAATCAATGGTTGGCCTGATGACAAATCCTTATCTTCAGATTTAGTACCTTTTAGGAGAGTTTGTGATGAATTATCCTTAATTGATGGTATTTTACGTAGGGGTGGTTTATTAGTGGTTCCAGATGCCCTTTGTAAAAAAGTTTTGGATTTGGCTCATGTAGGCCATTTGGGCATTCGTGCAATGAAAAGGAGGGTTCGTGAAGATTTTTGGTGGCCTGGAGTGGACAAAGCGATTGAGCACTGTGTTCGCGATTGTAGTGCTTGTGTTCTTAGTGACAAATCCCAAGTTACCAGTCCTTCTCCCGTGACTCCGATACAAGTTAAGGAATTACCTTGGCATAAGTTAGCATTTGATGTGGCTGGTCCATTCTACAATCTAGGAGCAACTCCGAAATATGCACTAGTTTTGATTGATTACATGTCCAAGTGGCCAGAGATTAAATTTGTTGAGTGCATGAATTCTGCTACTGTTATTAATTTCTTAAAGGACATTTTTTTGCGGGAAGGTTGGCCAGAGGAATTAGTGTCCGATAATGGCACTCAATTGGTGTCGAGTGAAATGGAAAGTTTCTTCAAGTTACATGGGATCAAGCACATTCTCACCTCTTTGTATCATCCTTCAAGTAATGGATTAGTGGAACGGTTAAACCGCGTTATCAAAGATCAGTTACAATTAGCCGACATAAATGGTTTGAATTGGAGAAAAGTCATTTCTGACATGTTGTGGGCGTTGAGAGTTACCCCTAATGCTAGCACTGGTGTCTCACCTTTTACCTTACTCAGAGGTAGAATAGCAAGTTCGGAATTAAACCAGGATTGGATGTCAAGGAGAGATGTTGATATGGTCAAACTAGGCAGGGTGGCGGATGTTAGAGCATGTACTCAGGCTAAGTATTCTCAGAGTAGTTTTAGGTCTTCTCCAGTACAAGTGGGGGACTGGGTGAGGATTAGGAAACCTGTACTTTTACGTAAAGGTTTGGCTCGTTTTTCCCCTCCTATCCGTGTCAGGGAAGTTAAAGACCATGTAGTAATTCTGGAGAATGGTAAAATTTGGAACAAATCTCGTGTTTCAATTGTTCCTAAGAGCAAGGTAGAGTTTGTTAAGAGCAAATTTGGTTCAAAGCCCAATGATTTGTCCATCTCTGATTCAAGTTTATCATCTCCTAGTACCACTCGAGTTTTGCCTGTCTCTAACTCTAAGACTGAGTCAAATGGCACAATTGCTAAAAGATGTTCTACCAGGTGCAAAGCAGTTCCTAGTAGATTTCGAGATTTTATCACTTACTAAACAATCATTAGTCTTACGCTTTAATTTTGCCATGTAGTTGTTTCTGCAAAGATGTCAATCTAACATGTATTTTATTTGTTTTAGGGAGGGGGAGGGTTTGTGTGATTATTCATTTTATTTATTGCAATCAATTGAGGGAAGGGGGATGTGTTGGGATGTTACATTGACTATGTCTCTTTAATACTGTTGCACGAGCGTGCTCGTGATGTATGCTGTGCTGACAGCTGTGGAACTCCTGGGACGGCAGTTGCTGCCGGGAGAGCTGGTGTCTGGACGTGATTAAAGGAAGTCCACTTAATCCTGTGTGGCTTGTCTTCCTTTCAGTGGCGCACACTATGCCCTGAGCAATCCCTGCAATGTGGCCTACCAACATCACCGAGGGCACCACATACGTCTGAAGACTGATTGGGTCGCTGATATGGGCCATTAGTGGCAGCAGTTATAGGGGGCCCTGGGCTCAATTCAGGTGCAGGCCATTTGGTGCACCTCTTGATCTGCAGTCACTCACTGGGGCACTGGGGAACACGGAATCTGGTTGCCACTGTTAGATCGGAGGAGGCGACTGGGTGGTGCTTTTCCTTGCCCCTGGTAGTGTGCTCTTGGGTGTACAGGGAATTTCCATCTGTGCCGTCCGAATGAAGATTCCTGGCCAGCATACACTTGACTAGAGGAGAGGGGCTGCTGCCCACACTGCACTGCATTTATAATGTAGTGCCTGGAATTCTAACGCAACAATGGCCCAGCTGCTGCTGGGGCAGCATTGACATTTGGCTTCTCCTCTTTGTCAGTGAACCAAGCGGCTGGGGATTGCTGGCCGCCGGTGCAGGTGACAGTGGACAGCCTGGAATCCAAACTAGACTCTGTACTTGCAGCGGGTACCTCCCTTAAACAAAAGTGCACTTCCTTTGAGTGCCACACAGAAAAAATCACAGTCGACTTCACCCTAGAATGCACAGATCATCGCAAGCTGACTTACCAGGTACACGGCATTGAGCAAGAACTGGCCAAAGTTGCCCGGAGTACCCAGAGCACAGCTTTGGAGGTGTAGCAGCCAATGGCACATGTGAAGTCACTGAAAAGAACAGAATGCAGAGGGCCACTCCCAGCATAACAACAGAGTATGTTGGGTCTGCCTGGGGGAGGAGAACGAGCTGATGCAGTGGCATATACTGAGTACTTGGTTCCGTGACCTACTGCCAGCAGGTGCACTCTTCCCATTCCTTGTTGTGGAACAGGCCCATCGAGTGCCGGTGAGCCGCCCAATGCCGGGGACAGGTCCTAGACCCTTTCTCTTCCGCCTCCTACAGGGATCGTGATTCTGTCCTGAGGCATGTACGCAAGCTGGGGGAGGTGAAAGTGGATAATGCCACAGTTAATTTCTTCCCTGACTGTGCCACAGAGGTGCAGAGGCAGAGGGGCTTGTCCTGAGTGGTTTAGCGATGCCTACAAGAGTTGGGCATCAAATACTCCCTCCTCTACCCATAAAGGCTGCGAGTGATCTCAGATGTTGACATGCAAATCAAACAGTCATGGCGCACTTAGGATTGGGTAAACCACTCCTCCCCTGCCCTGCTTTGAGCGCAGAGCAGCCCCCACCCACAAAGCACCACAAATATAAAATGATAACTGAAAATTAATATCATTTTATGTTTCTACTTCTCGCACTGCTTGAAAGCAGTGGGGTGACGCTCCTCCGCAATAGCGAAGGAGCCACCACTGATTCAATGGGTGTTGCTGTGGATGCTCCCACACCAAACCAATGGAATCTGAACCATTCCCAAGTTTCAGAGAAACAGTAAACCTTCAAAATGTGTTAGAATCTAATGTCACCCAAAGGGTGAAGTTTGTGAGGTTCTACGAGGATAAATGTTTTCATTTCAACTCTTTTTTCACTTTTTCTATGTGTGCCGCATTCTGGAGTACATAGAGAAAGAGGAAATACCCTGGATTGATAGGTTTTGTGCAGGTAGGCGTCCCTTTCTGCACATCAGTCAACTTCACAGCACAGTCACCCTTGCACTATGTCTCAAGGGTGTCTCTGTTGGCGAAGGGCAGCCATTGTGCGTCAATGTAGGGGAAAAATACAAGGGGGCTTATTCATGAGCCCCTTGCAACAGTTAAACGCCGCCAGTGTGTCATTTTTGTGACGTAGTTGCAGTGTGAATTTTGCACCACGTTGTGCAGTATTTACAAAGTTGTGCATCTAGACATATGCATGACCCTGTAAAGCCCTGTGCCACATTATACCTGCATCAGGTATGATGTGTGCAGGGTGTGCGTTCCCACGCAACAAAGCATCATAGGAGTGGTGCAGTGAAATCTATCAGATTTCACTGCAACAATTCTAGGACACCACTGTGTCAAAACCTTACGCCTGCCTCATGGCAGGCTTAAGGGTGACGCAGTACCATGGGGATAGATGGGCCCCATTCTTTGCTGGAGTGGCGTCCTGCTTGTGACACAACTACAGCAATGAGTGACTTTAGCACTGACAGATACGTCAGGATCCCAGGCTTGTCTGTCATTGATTGTGGCATGGAGTGTCGTACATAAATAAAATAGTAAATACGGCGCAGCCATGATGTCGCAAGGAAGGCGAGGTGAAAAGTGTCCCATCACTGTTTTATCGCAGTGATGCAACAATTTTCATGAATGGGGCCCAGGAATGCACCCTTCTTTTTGATAGGACACATTCCTCACCTTTTATTTTGGCACAGGGCAGCGTAGCACTATTCCTTGCAGCACTGCCCTGCACTCAGACATCTTATATGTGGGCCCAAGTGTTTGCACCAATTTTAAGACAGGCTATTTTCTGACCTTAAAAAACTTCCTCTACTTTGAGTTAGGGGCAGTTTTGGGGGGTATCGACGTACTAAAATTTCCTTGTAAATGTTGCGAAGTGACTGTCTGGCAGTACTGTGGAAGATGTCTCTTCTCTTGTGAACCTAGAAGCAAAAAAGCAAGAAAAACATCAGTGAACCGTGGCTTTGTTGCAGGTCATGTATTAGTATGAAGAAACAATATAATTCAGGGTGGTTACTGAAGTTATTATAATTAATTAACAATAGTATACACTGTTCATTCCTAAAACTTTACACTCAGGAAGGATTAGAATGAGCAACAACAACAACAACAACAAAACAATATAGCTGTAACTTTTTGCTTCATGTGCAATGCATCACGTGGGATGTGGCATGCAGGGATGTGCAGATGACAGGCTGGGTGCACCGGGAAATTTCGGTCCAGTAGGGGGGTAAGACAAGGGTGCATACTGGCCCCCCTTCTCTTTACCATCTACATTAACGCCCTCAAAAATCTTTGGGCATGGCTACATTGGAAATACCGCATATAGGCGGATCGGGTATCCCGGTCCTCCTGTACGCGGATGATGCTGTTCTATTGGCACGCACGGGCCAGGGCCTACAGAGGCTGCTGGACCACTTTGGCGGCTTCATGGAGGCCCTGGATTTAAAAGTTAACACCATTAAATCCCATGTTATGGTGGCCGGAGCCCAGAGTAAGAACATGAAGGTGAAAAGCTTTAGATGCAATGGAACGGTCCTGACGAGGGTGCCTTCTTTCCCCTATCTGGGAGTTCTTTTTGATGAGAGGGGTAACTGGGGCCCGCAAATGAAGTTAAGGAGTAATGTAGTTGTAAGATCCACCACAGCCCTCCTGAACTTCTCCAAGAGACTGGGAGCAAGACCCATGGAGGCTATACTCAAGATTTATAAATCAAAGTGCCTAGCGATAGCGTCCTATGGTGCGCCAATCTGGAGTTATGTAGCCACATCCAACATACAAACTGCGCAAAACAGGTTTTTTAGATCTCTCCTATCACTTCCACAATCATCCCCCACATTTTCAGTTCACTCTGAATTGGGCCAGAGCTATATCTCAGATCAACTAAAGATGGCGCCGCTGATTTACTGGGCCAAAACTTGGTTGAATGAGGAGCTCACCCTTAACCACCTGATTTTGAAGGACCATGTTGCCCTGGAGAAGGCGGTGAGGGTCCCTTGGCTGTCGCATGTTAGAGCGGCATGCGTCAGGCTGGGCCGACCAGACCTCTACTCTTTGCCACAGTGTATCAAGATGGAGGACATAGGGTGGATTAAACACAGCTCTCTCAGGATGTTGGAGGCTGAGAGAGAGGAGGAGGAACTTAGAAAATCACTTGTCAGGAGGACTTATGGCTTATTAACCTGCCCATCTACTGAACCCTACCTGTTGTATGTCACCAAACCTTTTCATCGTTTTCTGCAGGTGAGATTCCGGTTTAACCTTATCCATCTCACGCTGGGCTTATTTCCTAAGTGGGAGAAACCAGAAGATGCCCCACCCAGCTCCTGTGACAATTTTTCTATCCAGGACACACTCCATTTGGTAATGTTTTGTGAGCGCTACCTGGAGGTGCGAAAAACATTTCTTAAACCTATACTGCGGGAAATTGGATTTACACAAATAAGGCCCACCCTTATGCACCTCCAAATGCTTAGCTCTGTCCGGGTGACATACAGTGTAGCTAGTTTTCTGGTGGCCGCAGCCTGGATAAATAAAAAAAAGACCCTCTTAAACTGATTTTCACCTTAGAGGAACCTCCATGGCTCATGGCTATAAACTTTTATATAGTTTTTATATGGTTCGAAAATCCACTGATTAAGGGTTCCTTTTTAATATTTTTAAAATCCTAAAATCACGTTTTTATACTTGATATATTTTAAAAACAAATGAAATTTTTTGTGTGTATATACATGAATTTTAAGATCTGTTTATGGTCTGTGATTTCACTTTTAATGTGCGGAGGATTGTCTTTTCTGTATTGTCTTTCTTTTATGATTTTTATTAATCGAAATAAAGAATTCTTGACTGTCTGGCAGTACTGTGGGTGATGTCTCTTCTCTTGTGAACCTAGAAGCAAAAAAGCAAGAAAAACATCAGTGAAACGTGGCTTTGTTGCATGTCATGTATTAGTATGAAGAAACAATATAATTCAGGGTGGTTACTGAAGTTATTATAAATAATTAACAATAGTATACACTGTTCATTCCTAAAACTTTACACTCAGGAAGTATTAGAAAGAGCAGCAACAACAACAAAACAATATAGCTGTAACTGTTTGCTTTACGTGCAATGCATCACGTGGGATGTGGCATGCAGGGAGGTGCAGCTGACAAATGCATTGACAATTCAATAATCCTTACACAGTGATTACTGTTAGGCACCCATAACAGACATGGAGTTTATTTATTAAAGTCTGATGCTATGAAAATGGTAAAAAAAAAAAGAAAAAGAAAAAGAGAATCTGAAGAAATTGAAAAAAAATTACGAACATTGGACATTCACGATTTTGCAATACAGTATAATTTTTCTTTTAAAAATCATATTAACTAAGAGAAGCGGGTGGGTGGCTTCACTCCCTAACCTAGAAGACAGAATTTTTGGATATATGGTAAATTGGGTCTCGGCCCGGGTCTCGGCTCGGGGCAGGACTGTTTGCAATGCATTTATCTGCACTCTGTCATACTCGTTCCTTTATTTCCTTCTGACAACAGATCGATGGTGAATGATGTGCTGCTGTATATTTCCCAGATGAATACTGGCCAAGTGTTGTAGTTTTTGTCTTTGTCAAACCTTTCCCCAATCCCATTACCCATCCAGTCATCAAACTCCTAACCCTCCCCCAAGCTGTGTGATTTATTGAGCTGTGGTTTAAAATTAAATTAAACTATCAATGGATCACACACTTGGTGGGGCGGATGTAGTGAAAGCAACACCAATTTACGGTAGAATCTTTGAAGCAGTAGTCTATACCAGCCCATTACCAACCCGCACATTAAAAAGCGATCCATGTTTTTTAGATATAAAATGAAGAACATCAGTCATCAGCATCATCATCACTAACCGTAAACGCCTAACCTAAGCTTGTGGACACCAGACTCTGAGGCCATTTTTGACAACTTGTGGATTTCACAAATCATGCCAAACATAAAAAAGCAGAGACTGTGTGGCAGAAAGGTAACAGGCAGACTGGTGGATTATTTTTTCTTCTAAAGGCTTTTCAAGTAACTATAATAAACAGAGTAAGACACTTTGAGTTGAAAAACAAATAACTACAGCCTTATGCACTATTATGGAGTACAAGTTGTGTGTGGTGCTAAAATAATGAAGCCATGCTCATTGCTAGCCAGTGCCTCTGCTAGTATGCTAGTGGCTGCAGCTGCAGTACACAATCATCTAATTCATCAAATTCCAATGGCCCTGCTCTTCACCAAATGCATTTCTCTTTCTACCCTGTCTCCAGAGAAGATGATGAATAATAAATAATATACTACATTAGTCACACACCTCATGTATGAAATTATCCTGTCTGCCATAAGCAGACGACGAGGGAAATAAATGTAATGGAGTGCACTACAGGTAAAGGAATGGATTATATAGATCCCATATGCCAAACTTGATATCAAGTAACAAACAAGAGGGACAAAGGGGCGAGTTTAACGAGGTCCAACGCACATGCCCCACAAGCACAGTGAGCAGGAAAAAGGGTATGGAGTTCCTCAGAATTTGAGTAAGTGAACGTAAAGAGACAGGTGGGAGTGGCACCAGATATTGCTCATTCGACCTGGAGAGAAAACAGGGGGATCTCCCTTGTCGGAACTAGGGCTCTCACACACCTAGCAAGCTAGGTGTTAAGCTTCATCATATTAGCCTGTCTCTCGTCAGGCCGGCACTGCAAAACCTGACAGGCACCCTGTATGATGCTCTTTGGAGGGATCTTCTGTTCCTGCCGTTGGGTTGGGGGTAAGAGGCCTAGAGTGTGTAGATGTGAAGTGGGTGGATTAAAATAGGTCAGTTAGTCCTTAAAATAATTTTATTCCAGAAGGTAAACTGCCTAGTTAAAACAAAAAGAGAGTCAGTGAACTAGATGTAAGGTTTCTAGCTATGTGTGCTCTACTCTTAGGTGGTCAACATGTGTTGTGCTCTCAGTGTCTGGAGGATCAGGACACTTCATCAGGACCAAAGAAATTATCTACACAACATGATACGTGAAACTCTACATACCATGTGTTCAGGTAGGTACCCTGCAGGTGGGGACAAGGTATACATTTTTACTACAACAAAACAAAGTCTCAAGTTACGTTCAAAACTCAGATAAGGTGTACTTGTCAGAGTAGTGCTCGTACACCCATGGTCTACACCATGCTGTGGTGTAGTGAATTGGATAAAATATCATGCAAAAACACATGTGATGTGGGTTGCCAATAGTGCAGGAACACGATGGTGGGCATGACAACCTCAAACATTAAGTAGATGACAATGAGGGAGAAGCTAGTTATTACACAATAGAATTGTTAAAAAATAATAAAAATAACAGGGAAACAGGAGCAAGGCTCACCAAGGTGGCTGTCAAATGCAGCCTGCAACGGAGTCCAGCGGTCTAACGGACACCAAAAGTGTATCTTAATGAATTAGGAGAGAATAGATCCTTGAGAGAGTGCAGGTCACCTGAACGAGCAGGACGTGCTAGGGACCTAAGCAGCGAGAACAGCCATGGGATAGTTAACAATATAGGAGTCGCCGAGATAGCACCCAAAGCTCACAAAGCCAAGGTAAACAACTGCCGAACCATGCATCATAGGTCGTGGGGGTCGCAGGGTCGCAGGCGCTCACCGTGGTGTCCGTGTCGGAAGAGCCAACAACGAGTATGACCACAGTGGCGCTAGCTCCCCATGGATGTGAGAGGCCAAATGTTGAGAGCACCGGTTGGAGACCCCAGCAGAAGTAAGGGATGAAAGCACCCCCTCAAGCAGAGCCCCAGCCACAGTTACTTACCATTATGGATGTTAGGGCGGCGAGGTAACCTGGAATCAGAAGGAGTCACTTACCCACGTTCGCTGAACGTTGGCGTGTTCATCTAACCTGGCGCCGGATCCAGCATGGTGGAGTGAGCCTGGTCCGGCGAGTAAATATACTGGTGGTGCATCTGGAAGCTGCGGGAGTTCCTGCGTGTGAGGAAGACTATTGCGAGATTAGCAGTTGACGCAGCAGCAGCATAGGCTGGTCCCTGGAGATCACAGCGGCCATCTTAGAGTACAGTGGAGGGGTGAATTGTATTGATATATTACATTGTGCCCATGACAAGTCAGGGGCAGGCACCTTGATGGCTGCTAGTGGTTCCTACGTAAAATGTAGTTACCCTGATGTAAACATTTTCCATGTATTATTGTTATACTGACTAATGATGTTACATTCACTGTGTACTTGGCTAGGACCCACTATGGGCATGAGTAACTGAAAGGCGCCCGTCACTGTTGTGGGTTAGAGTGGACCTGTCTAGTCCTATCTGGCTCCCGGGCCAAAGGTGTTGAAGGCGCGGATGAGGAGGTGTGCGTATGACAAGGGTTAACGAGTTGGAGGTGAGACCGATTGTCAAGCTGACAAGGGGAGCCCCTGAGTGTAGTGTCTTTGTCATGAAATCAATTTCACGCAGGTGATGCAACAGACAGCAATATTCGAGCCCCCCAGGGTATTCAGGTCCATGCTTAAAAGGACGGTCATTGTTATTGGACCCTCCACAAGGCACAAAATGTGTGTGGGCCGTGATTGTGATCGGTACTGTACCCATGGTGGGTATCTGGTCTGGGCACTGAGCTTAATTAGTATGCTCCATGGGATGTCATTGTTAAGCCCTGCATGGTGTGTTGAGAGTCTATGGACAAATCTCTGTTCAAACCTGAACAGTGATGGCTGCAAAATCTGTGCATGTGCTTATAGTATGGGAAGTGGGCTAAGTTAGTATGCTCCATGGGATCAGTGGCGTCACTAGGGAGGTGCGGGGGGGGGGGGTGCGCACCGCACCGGGTGTCACCTCATCATGGGGTGACACCAATCTCGTTATGCTGGCTGGCTCGCTGTGTAACACAAACACAGCTCTGCACTGCAGTGCACTGTGCAATCTCACCTCTTCTCTCTGGTCGCGCGCCAGGGATGGATTTTGAAGGCAAGGATTGAAACAGTCAGGTGCTGTCAAGGACCGAGTACCAGGCAGCACTCCTTTAATCTTAATAGGCGAGTACCAGCACTTCTCAGCACAGGTGCAATAGTCAGTATTAACAGAGAGTATCAGCACTAAGTAGAAAAGAGGTAGGAAAGTGAGTATCGATACTTTTATATTTCCATTTCAAGCGCTATTTGTGATTAATGCAGACATTAATCTGTATCTCGTGCTAATGCAGTCTGGAACGTTTGTACTATAAGATATAATTGCATTCACAATGTGTGTAGCTCGGAAGGCACTCACGCTAATAATAAGGATGTGAAACAGAGGCATTTCTGGGGATTGGGGTGCGGGGGCGGGGGGGGGGGGGTGTATGCAGTGGCGTAGTTAGACCTTTTGCCGCCCATGGTGGGCTCTGCGATTGCCGCCTGTGGTGGCCGCATGTAAGGGGGGGATGCTGGAGATTGGCGCTTGCCACCTTGCAACGGACGAGGGTAAGGGCAGCGGGGGAGGTCAACGCCCCAAAACTGCCCCTCTCCCCCCCTTGCTTCGCCAATGGGGTTATGGGCCTTTTCTCTCTGCAACAGACAAAAGCTCATATTTAAAAACTATAAGGAAGAATGAAAGATAAGGAGATGGAAAAGCGAAGGATAATGAAGGTTAAAGTGAAAGAAAGGGGAAGGTAAGGAACAGTGAAAGAAAGGTAGTGTGGGTGGATGGATGACTAGGGGGATGGTTAAGGAAATGGATAGTGAATGAATAGGACGATGGATGGATGGATGAAAGGATGGCAGACAGGCAGAGTGAACGGAAATCTGAGTGGATGGATGAATGGACAAATGATTCAATGTATGGATGGATGAAAGACTTTATTGGAAGATAAGTAAGTCAAAGGATGGATGTACAGGTGGACAGAAGTATGGATGGATGCATGCATAGATGATGGTTGCCTACTTATGGGCGGAGAAGGATTGAATGATGGATGCATGAATGAATGAATGAATGAATGAATGAATGACAGAAGTAAAGGCGAACCAGTGGGTATCAGCAGGTAGACTGAAGGGTGAAAACATGAATGGATAGATGCTTGAATGAAAGGGACACAGCAAACTCTTCTAGGGAGGGTTAAGCTCACGTACTTCGCTTGCGTGGTGCCATCAATGCTTTGGTTCAAAGTGGGAATTGTTTTCACTTTCTGGTTACTCCCTCGGTGTGAAATAAAAGCCAATGATTTGGATTCAGCCACAACTAAAAGTAGATAAAATCAGAGTACACATTTATATATTCTAAGGTTACGTTTTTGGTCTAGCTGTGATCTTGAGACTTGAACGGTGAAACACTGATGCATATCTGTGATTTTCATCAAGAAACATAATGTCATTTTTCATGGAAACTTAAACTACGGGTCCTGTCAAAAAAGATAAACAAGCATTGAAAATGCAATAGGTCGCGCCTTCGACTAAGTTAAAGCCATCTGCTTTGCTAATGGTATTGTATAGCAAAGCAAATGGATTTAACTTATTAAAAGGCGAGACCTATTGCATTTTGAATGCTTGTGATTAGTGGTGGGTAAAGCACTCGCTTTCACTTGGCGGTAGGTATATAAATCGGTCATAAACCAATGCCCTTGAGTCCTCTGTGCAAGTGCTGACCTGAAGACAGTCAGTTAACAACCTAACATAATAACTACACTGTAGTGCTAGGTTATTAATTATACTAATATTGCCCATACACAGAGGATACAACAGCTTTTTTGCGTTTAATAGTAAGCATTAATTACTGTAGTATTGTTTACTACCTAATTCAATAGTACTCAGCTTCTTACCCTCAAAAGAATAAAAGCTTTGGTTAGCGCTGTATGCACGTAAATGTTTCCATGCACAATAGTCCCAGGTCTTTGTAGAGGCTTCATAACCATCTGATGAGGACTGGAAACATTACCCATATGTTCCATCTGGAGCACAATATTAAAGGAATGAACCTACAGACCAAAGTTCTATGGTTTGGATCTATGACCTGGAGATGATACATGGTGCTCTGCACTGCAGCAGGCACATTGAGCACCTGAGCTATTTTATTAGTACTGGAAACTGTGTGCTACTGCAAAACAGACTTCTGCAGCTGACCCCCTCACCACTGTGCTAACATACTAGCTGACACACTTAGCCACCAGATAACCACATAGCCCAGTCTATTAAACCTTCTACTGTGGAAATGTGAATGCATTTTTAAACTTTTACAGCCAATAGAGTGTTCGAGCTTAAAAGCAAGACTGGGGTAAAATGCATCATGTACAAAAATATGTAATGTATACACCTATATGTGCATGTATATTGTCCCGGTTGGATCTTTTAATTCTGTACTTGCACTGATAATCGGAAAACTAAAACTGAACTAACCACGACAGTTAAAAATAAAACCATCATTCAAAATAATTAAATTAAAAAAGAAAATCACCATAAAAAGGCTAACACAATTTCTGAAAAGTAAAATCAAACCTGAAACTTAACTAGTTATGGCAATTAAACAGAAAACCAAAATTAAAGAAGGTCACCCTAAAAATACTAAACGCGTGAGAACGAAAATCAACCCGCACATTTGGCCCTGGGGTGGAGCAGCATAGTTTGCCAAGTTTCTGGGCAGGACCGGTGCGCCTCTGCATTCACCCGGTGGGCGGCAGACCCCTAGGTGTTAAGACCAGGATGGGTCGCCATGATGACCCAGGGGCCTATAGGACGTTTGTATAGCGCGTGGCAGGGCAACAGACTAGCCCCCAGAGAGGCGGCGCATGGCGGCAGCCCCCTCAGAGGTGGTGCCTCTGCCTTCTACACTGACCTGACCTGACTGGTCAGCACTTCCGGGCGCTGGGACAGTGGAGGGGGGAGGAGTCAGATGTTGCGTTCACAGACGTAGAGCAGTCAGGCGCCACTCCCAGCAGTGCACAGAGGTAGAGAATGCCATGGGGAATATGGAAGCTTCATATCTTCCAGGCAGCTGGGTTGGGATCCCCTTCAGCCAGTTTTCCTTCTGCAGAGGCATATCGAGGGCTTCTCTTCCCAGAAGCAAGGGCACATTCCTTTCCTGTGGGAGATCTTCGATGCTTCCAGGAGGATTCCTCACTCTTCAGGTTATGTTCCCTAAACTGGCAGTTAAACTGGCTGTCATGAGCACCAATTCTGGATCTGAGACGTTGGCTGTAAATAACTCCTCCAGACCCCAGGACCTTTCTTTCTGCCTTATTTCATTACACTGAGACCGTTAGTGCTCATGCTTGATGGCCATAGGTGCTGAGATGCAACTAAAAAGCATCCGCAGACTTGGTACATGTCATGAGTAAATCAGGGCAGGTGTGCACATACTACAAAGTGATGCAGCGGACATTCCCCTCTCAGCATCTCCCCCATCAGCCATAATTCTGAGCATTAGCCTTAGCCCCCCATTATCATTAATTTGCCCCATTAGCTTTCTTTTTATTAGTCATAATTTGATACAATAGTTGTATCTCCTTTCATTAGTCTGAACGTTCATTAAACCTTATTGCTCCATCATGCTGGTATTAATTATCACTGATAAATATAACTCTCAGAACTAGCCTTAATTCAAACTGATAATTTTAACTCTCCATTGTAGTCTTAACTCTCCTAGTTTGCTCCATCTCTGCAAGTTAACTTGAACATTCCATTTAAATGAACTCTACCATTAAACTCAACTCTTGACGTCCTCCTCACCCTTGTGTGATTAGCTTTCTCTCTCCCTGTTCACCGACATTATCTTCATTCTTAGGTAAATCTTAGTGATTTCATACCAGTGTTGGCTTAAACTTGCCTAATTTGTTTTAACTCTTCATATTAGACTTAACTCTATCCATTGCCATCTTTAACTCTTGCTGTTAGTTTTAACTCTCAGCCTTAGATTTATCTATCCCTTTAACCATAACTCATCCATTTATCCTAACGCCTCTCTGTTAACCTTAACTCTTTCCTTTAATCTTGCTCTCAATATTAGCAGACCCTTAAATTAGCCTTACCTTGCCTTTCAGCCTTAGATTTTCCAGTAGGCATATGCCATTTTTACCCCATTGCTGTACAACACATTGCTGAGAAAAACCATTACTTGAACTACTGACACACGTCAACCACTCCACCCCAATCAAAGCAAAATATTCTCAAGAGTGGTAACAAAGCAGCCACAACTTAAGGTGAGGAAACGGCCTTTGTCTGGGTTAAGGACTTTCAGAGAGACATACTCTATCCCGTTTCAGGTAGGTGAAGAAGCAAGAACGTATTGCATCTGGGGTGAAGCTTCTTGTCACTAGGCGTCAGTTTTATGTGGGTCTTTTTGAAAAAACATCTATGGTAAACTGAAAGACCATATCTGTGCATTTACTCCTTCCACGCAGAGATGTATTTTCTGGAGCAAATACATGTATTCCACCAGACAGCATAATTGTGGCCCTGCTTTTTAGTAAATATAACTTTCTTTTTTTTTCTTTACTCAAACCACGCAGTGCAAAAAATAAGATAGATAAGAGGGCACTTTCAAGTTGGTTTTGTAAAGACGGAAATTAATCAGTTATTCTGAGCTCGCAGGCTCCCAGGATACAAGCGTGAGGGGGTGACACCATGAGTTACCCGCACCGGGTGACACCAACCCTAGTGACGCCACTGCATGGGATGTCGTCGTTAAGCCCTTCATGGTGTGTTGAGAGTCTATGGACCCATCTATGTTCAATCCTGAACAGTAATGGCTGCGAGATCTGTGCATGTGCTTCTAGTATCACCCACGGTAGGGAATCAGGGGGGTGTTGAGCATCTTTAAAGTGGGTGTACAGTTTAGTAGTGGCCCTTTGGCATCTAATGTTGCTTTTATGTTCAGTTATTTGAGTCTTTGCTGTGTGCATCATCATGCCTTTGATCCTCATGTCTCATGGGCAGGTGATCATATAGATGCAGTGTGTGGTGTTTCAATTGGTTTGGCGGGTGAGTGTCCACTTGAAATTATCTGCAAAGGTTATCACTGTAGTCACACTAGTCCAAACTAGTTTACAAACTGCACAAGAGCCGCAAAGGTGGTGCCCTGTTACAAGAGGAAGTCCCCACAGGGTTGCCTGTGTGTTTTTCTTGGTATGTGTAGGTCTTGTGTGTTTCAGAACATCCTTGAGGTTGCATGTTCATTTGTATGCAAACCTAGGCTTAGGAATGCTTAACTCTCCTGTCCCTAGAATGGTCCAGTGTTTCAAGATGATTTTCTTAATACGGGTAGAGTCTGGGGTAAATGGCGTAACGCATAGTGTCTGTCGTGGGTTTAGGGTGTATCTCAAGGAGAGCCTCTCTAGGATTGTTCCTTGCTCATTTCATGGAATCCCTGATTTTATGTTGAGGGTAACTTCTTGCCCCGAGGTTGACAGCCAATGTACTTGCTTCTGTTATGTAATCAGAAGTCGTCCTACAGTTACGTCTGATGTGTAAAAATTGCCCAAAGGGGAGGTTGTCCCTCAGTGATCGCGGGTGGTGACTGTTGTATAGTAAAAAGCTGTTACAGTCATTGGGCTTCCTGTACAGAGTGGTGCAGGGAGATCCATCCGTCAGCATGATAGTCAGCTCTAAGAAAGGGATACTAGTCTCCGAGATAGTATGAATGAATATCAGGAACTCATTTAGATCATTGATTCATGTGACAAATTCTTCACAGGTCGTACGTCCCCTTTCCAAAATATTAAAATGTCATCAATAAAGCGTTTCCACAATTTGAATTTGTTGTGTTAAGGGTTGTTGGTGTTGTGGATGACGTTCCTTTCAAATGCTGCCATGTACAAGCAGGCTAGATATAGCTGCCTCTTGTATTCAAATAAGTTTTCAGTGAAAGCCAGGGTCGCGCAGTCCATGATAAATGTCACAGGTGTAGGTGAGGTCCATTTCAGAGTGTTTAGTGCAGTCTCAACTACTGTCAAGGTGGCTCTCTGGGGTATATTAGTATACAGACTTGATATCAAATCATGCACTTACTCCCACTTTACTCTGTGGCCTCGCCCGCCACCACGTTTTCCAAGAAATGTATGTGCTGGTCAAGAACCAAGGAAAGGAAACTTGATTTTCTCTTTTGCAGGGGGTAGGGTAAAGGGGTTAGACAGGTAGGATAGGGATTTTTATAAATATAACAGAGAGGCCACTACACTGATCACTGATTCTTCAACTTTGGCTTCTTCACTCGCGGTTCAATTCACAAGCAAAAAATCTGAACAAGTGTAAATTAATCTGTTATGGGAAACTATGATATATGTTCTGGAATCACTTCACATGGGTATAGCATGATTAAATGTGGCACATGCCAACATTGGCCCACCCAACCTTTCACTCAAATACCATTTCCTTTCTTTTAAGTTGCCTTCTGTTCTTTCATGTCTCCCTCGAGCCATCAATGAGCATTATGGGAGCTATTGCTGCATTTGCAGATAGAAGAATCCTTTATAGCTCAACCACTGCTGTGACTGGTAAAGCTGGGGGATGCGGGGGGTTTAACTCACAATGATTTTTTATGACGACAATGAGCCAAGCCTTGGCAATAGCTAGTGAGCATAGTACTTGCAAGAAATATGTGAGCTACCAGTGCCCGTCCCTGCTGCCGCTTTCCACCCTGCAACAGCAGCACTGATGTTCTGTGTGGCTAGAATATAAAACATGACACATAATTTAGATCCCAGATACGCAACCCCAAATACAGCTGCAATGCAGCACTACAACTCAGTTAGATCGAATCTTCCAAATATTGCTCTGGGCATTTGATTGGTTGGTTCAAAAAGTTAGACAAGCCAGGTATGGAATAACGCTCAATGAAAAACCTATGGGGTTGGGTTGCAAATGCAATGCATTTGGGACTTCATACTTTTTCCAGACTTGCGGCGCTGTCATTTAAAACTGGTGGTGTACTTTAACAATAAATGAACGGGTCTGCAGCACACTACACTTAGGCAGGGTGTGGTCCATGATGACCATTTCCACTCTCTTGTGAACCGAACTGTGTTAGAGGTAGGAATAAGCAGGAAAAGGAAAGCCTTCTGAACAAACATACACAGTGATTTTAATAAATTTCAAATACTAGCTTACTTGGGCCTGCTATCTGAATCTTCATGAATCACGATAGATAGCACCAACATTCCAATAGATAAAATATATCCCAAGATTCTACTGTCTGTTCTACACTAAGAAGTCCATAATAATCATAAAAGTACTGTTAGAAAGGGGATTTCTGGTTGGCAAGGGCTTGCGCCACAGCCAGGCAGAAACCAACACTCTAGTCAGGGCGAGGGAGTTATATGCTGAAGATAACCCCTGCTCACCCCTTGGTAGCTTGGCACAAGCAGTCAGGCTTATCCCAGAGGAAATGTGTAAAGCGTTTGCACAACACACACAGCAGCAACATACTAGGCACACCACAAAAGGAACTCCACACAAGGTTATATATAAAAATAGCCTTTGTATTATCAAAAA
Organism: Lissotriton helveticus; assembly: GCF_964261635.1. NCBI lineage: Eukaryota > Metazoa > Chordata > Amphibia > Caudata > Salamandridae > Lissotriton > Lissotriton helveticus. The sequence continues at coordinate 2,027,006,472 of NC_136061.1, forward strand.
CACATTAGAATAGTAATCACACAATATACACTGTGCCAACTGGCACTAGGCAATATTTACAGGGGATTATATACACATGACAGGGCCAATTAGGCCACTGTCCGAACCATCACAAAGTACAAATAGTGAATGTAGATCACAACTAGTAATTACTGGCAAACCACTGTACTCAGCATTATATCCTGCAACATAAATCACATGATGCAATCAGCATCACATTATGTGTAAAACACATTTTACGCCAACCTCATAAGCATAAATACTTTATGCAATAACCTTATAAGCATAAATACATTACACAATAACCTCACAAGCATAAATACATTATGCAATAACCTCATAAGCAGAAATCACATTAGCCAATGACCTCATAAGCCTAAACACAGTATGCAATAACCTCATAATCATAAATCACCTTAGAGGCATAAACCAGGGTGCATAAAACACATTTAGCATATTATCACATAAATCACATTAGGGCCTGGCGCCCTACCAACCTGACTGACCCCCTGGCCAACTGGCCTTCTTAGAGGGCTCAAATACCCTATGTCCCAAATGTCAGGGCAGCTGCCAATGCAGCAGAATCCAATGGTGCAATTGTGTTGGCACCACTGTGCCTCATGGGTCCCCACTTGGACTCCTAACAAAGGCTTTGGCCTAAACGTTGCAGCTGCCGCTAATTGTGGTGCAGCTGTGAAGAAAAGTATGGGCACTGGCACTCACTGTGCCCTCAGGGTGGGTCCCCACTGGGACTCTGTTAACAAATGTGCCCCAAGTTGCAGTTGCCCGCCATGGCAGCGCAACTGAAGGAATAAAGAGGCCTGACATCACTGTACCTCTCCTGTCCCACTCAGGGACTCTACAACAAAAATGCGGCCAAACATTCTAGCTGCCCGTGCTGATGCGGCGCAGCTGTGATTAAAATAAAGAGGCCATGGCAGCGCCTCTGGAGCCCTGCTCTGGGGCTCTCTAAATCAAACTTCCCCCATCGTTTGAGCAGCCCGCTCTCCTGCGGGTCCGCTCAGGACCTAGGCACTCGCAATGTACCTCGGTCACACTCCCCAGTCAGCTCCACTCACCGGGCCTTCCTGGGTCTCCTAAGGTCTCCCCTGCACTCAGGGCAGGTGCTAGGGTTCCTCCTCACTTCGCTGAAGGCGGGCCGGTACACATCCCGGGCAGGCCCTGATCGCGGGACCTATTCTTGCACCCGCTGGGTTCCCTTTCACTGACGGGAGCCCTTCTTACTTTGCCCGGTCCCCTTTCCTTGGACCGGGACTTCGACCTGGAGCCCGCGAGGCTCAGGTTGGCTTCCCCAAGGCATGGGGGAGGCGGAAATGGAGCCCGTGAGACTCTGACCAGCTGCCTCAGCAGGCCCTGCCCACAGTCAGGCACGGGCACCTATCTTCCGGCTCGGCCTCACTGCCTTCCCCGGGTCACAGCGGTGAAACGCGGGTTGGGTTCCCGTTTAAATTAAAAATAATGGCGGGGTGGTCACCCACCACAACAAGCACATAAGTAGGTTGGGCACCTGCCTTAAAATACAAGCATAAAGCGGAATGGGCACCCACTCCAAGTATGCTTAAAGCGGGGTAGGCTACCGCTCGATCCCAGCAATTATGGGGAATCTCTACCCTGGAGATTACCTCAGAGGCGATGTGCAGCTCGGCGCTGCGGAGCTCCAGCGCTCCTCCAGGGAGCCAAATTTCAAAGCTCAGGAGGTGCTAGGAGCCAAGAGGCTGAAAAGGCAAGTTGGGCACCAAAGGTGTGCCAAGTCATAGGAGTAGTCTTCTCCTTTTGCCCCCAAAATAAAAGAAAAGTGCTCACATGGCGCAAGAGTCCGTTAGAGTCTAAGGGGCATAGCTGTGCCCAGGGAGGCCAGCACACAGGGCCCTCCAGCAGGGAGGCAAGCCCTTGTGGCAGTTCCTCATGGGCCCCCAGCAGCAGCAATCCCCCAGCAAGTACAGGAACAGCACAACATCATGTGGTCACAGGCCCTATATTTATACTACGCATTCCTTTGTCTGCAGGACAGGGCTTGGGGGAACCAACAAAAACTGGTTCAGGGGGGAATTGAAGCACTCTGTTTACCAGGCTCCTCTTCCCCTTTCTCAGGTGGGGGCTGGGTGATCAGACACACCACAGGGGCGGATGCAGCATTGTACAGGGCAGGCACAATCCTATTCAGGGTCAGGGGACTACTCCTCCCACTACTTCAAATGTAGATGTCCCATTCAGCCTAGTGCTGACTCAACCTGCTCCTCCTGGAGCTGCATACACCTCCCCAGCCCCTGTTCCCTCAAAAGCCCGACATGCATTTCCCATCAGGCAGGCAGACATATAGCACACAGAAATGGCAACTTCTAAAAGTTGCATTTCTAAAATAGTTATAACAAATCTGTGCATACAATTGCGCAGCATTTATTATTACTATTCCAAATATTCAAAACTTGAACACGCTGCTCCTCTCATATCAGGAATTACCACTGAAACACTTATCAGGGAATCCCCAATGCATTCCTATAGGAGGGCAGCCCGACAGTAGTATGAAACCAAAATGGCTGTTTGTCACTACCAGGACATGTCACACACTTACGGCACATGTCCTATCTTTTACCTACAATGCACCCTGCCAATAGGGCTAGCTAGGGCCTACGTCAGGGGTGACTGACATGCAGAAAAAGGGGGGTCACAGACATGGCACACACTTTAGGTGTCACGTCACAGCGGCAGTCACACTGCGCGGTTCATCCTCAACTAAACGCTCTCCATGACCAAGCAAGCCAATGCCATCTCCTCTTCCTGCTTCAACACCCTCTGCATGCTCCGCAAGATCTACAGGTGGATCCCCACCAACACAAGAAGAATAGTCACCCAGGCCCTCGTCAGCAGCAGGCTGGACTACAGAAACACACTCTACGCAGGAGCGACTGCCAAACTGCTGAACCCGCATATAGAAACCGCCCGCCTGATCCATGACATCCCTCGACACAGCCACATCACACCTCACCTGAGAGACCTGCACTGGCTCATCGTCACCAAGAGGATCACCTTCAAGCTCCTCACCCACACACACAAGGTGCACCACGACACAAGACCAGCATACATCAACAGTCGACTCACCTTCTACAGCCGAACCGCCAGCTCTGCCCTGCCGACCTCGCTCTTGCCACTGTCCCCTGCATCCGAAGAACAACCTCCGGTGGCAGATCATTTTCCCACCTCACCGCCAAGACCTGGAACACCCTCCCCATCCTCCTACGGCTGACACAGGACCTACTAACCTTCAGGAGGCTACTCAAGACCTGGCAATTCGAGCAGTAGCAACACACCCTCCGCGCCTTGAGATGCTCACGGGTGAGTAGTGCGCTTTATAAGTGCCATGATTGATTGATTGATTGATTGATTGCGCGCACAGGCCCTGCAATGGCATAGGCCTGAGATAGGTTTGCAAGGCTACTTTGGTGGGTGGCACAATCAGCGCTTCAAGACCACCATTTGCATTTAATTGACCAGCCCTGGGTATATGAGACACCACTTTACAAGGGACTTACAGGTAAATTAAAAAGGCCAAACAGGTATAGACCAATCTTACCATATGTAACTCTGAGAGTGCAAGCACTTTACACTGGACAGCAGTGCTAAAGTGCCCAGAGGCCTAAAACCACCAACACCATGTCAGAGAAAAGGCTAGGGGAAAGCCAAAAAGTTTAGGGATGACCCTGCAAAAAAGGGCCACATCCAACAAGAACTGACTGGGATCAGTAGAGCCCTCTGCAGCGGCCCTGGTGGTGAGTCCCAGCTGACTAGCTTACCTCGACCCTCCGAATCATCCCTCTTGTTCACCTTGGGTGTTGATGAAAGAAATAAAGAAGATAAATGAAAATAGATTAGTGATTCTGATAATATTTTCCACAAAATGTTTTATGAAAAGCAAATGCAGTCACTAAAACAGATCACCTATATTACTACTAGTTTTTTTTACTCAAGTCCATTGACTGTTCTTATCTCCATATTCCAAGTCTCCTCAACAAAAACGACATATTGCAGTTAATGATATTCGATTTTATTCTATTCCCATTTCTCAACACTCCTTTTTTTGCAATGCATAGATGCATACTTCACATCATCACTGTGAATTCAATTAAATAAATAACCTGGAACTGTACGGCCTCCATAAACGAAGTCACAGAGAGAATGTGCTACTGAGCGATTCACTATACTGACAGAAGAAACAGTCTGCATTGGCTTCTTTTTTAATCAGCCAAAGTGCCTGATGAATGCGATTAGGTAGCGGCACTGCCCGGCAGAAACATGAAACTGGATCACACAGTAACAATAATATAAGCATGTTATTCCATGTTTTGGGGGGCATAGTAGAACACAAACACAACAAATAATTAATACTCCAGAAGCCCTGGAATTTTGACGCCTATCAGGTCAAGCAGTGGTGCGCCGAACCTCGCTGTGGAGCCGTACGCACTGGCACACCATCCCCCAGCACCGCCAAAGCTCCTGCAGGGAGTAGATGATGCTGGGCCCGCTGCCAGCATAAAGATGAGATGGGCTGCACAAAAAAAATAGTGATGCCACCTTCTCTTCTCCAAAGATCACTCCGGGCTTCACACCTGGGCGGTGGCACCGCCTGCATGGAAGCCACCCCTCTGACATGGCGCTGGGTGGAGTAATCAAATAAACTAAGCCAGGAAAGGAAGGGAAAGTAAAGAAGAAAAAAAAATCAAAGAAGTAGAGGGAAATAAACTAAGTCAAAAAGTCACAAAAACAGGCAAAAATGTAAGCAAAAACATAAAATACCCAAACACAATGATACACACTATTGTTAAAAGTAAAAATTAGGGCTAGAAAAGTAATAAAGGAGCAGGATGACAAAGATTAACAAGAGATTAAAAATGTGACCCAGCACCATAACAGAGATCAGAAAAACAAGAAGGCAGCACCCATGCGGACGGTGTGGTGCTGTTCGCGTGTGATTTAGAATGCAAGCACACTTCAGGACCCCTTAGCACTGTCCCACATGATTTTTGGAGCACGCAGATGCACTCCGCATTCCCAACGCAATGTGAACTAGCGCGCCGGCAAACTCCACCGGAATGGCAAACTCCGCATATCGCTTCTGAGGTTTTTTTCTTGTGACTCAGAAATTTAGCAAAGTGGAACTCCACTAACTTCGCCCACTCCTAAACAGAAGGCATCAAGGATAAAGATGAGGGTACAATGGCAACACAAGTCAGTAGTTCCTCAGATCTACTTAGCGTTTCCCCGAGTATCCTGCCAGTTTCTCCAGTTTCTCTCAAAATGGGGTCAGTAAGGATGTCCTTTCGTTTTTGTAAAACAGGTGTTGAATGTTCTCCATTGCCTCAAAACTGTTGCAAGCATTTTGCCCCAACATACCCTTCGATGTAATTGGAGATTTGTCAGGATTTTTAGTCTTGTGCTTCCATTTGGGGGCTGGAGGGAGCATTATAACAGTGTTTGGAGGTGAAACCAGAGTGGCAATTCTAATGGGGGTACAGGAGAAAGGGACCAGAGAGACGGGGGTAGATACAGGGTCATGTAGGAAAGAACTGGTTCATTCCCCTCTGTGGTTGGAGCGTTCATCTGCGGGGACCTCCACTGACAATGGAAGGGAAGGGCCTATGAATTGGCGCCTTCCAGCCAAGTCAATGACCTCCACCACTTTGGTCAAGAAAGAGTCAGTGGTCGCATGGTAGAGACCACAGGCACAGTTTTCTTTTTCTCCATTGTATGTGCACTGCCAAAGACAACAACAGAGTATTCTTGACGGGACCCCAACAACAATAGGTGAAGTAAATCAGCTACTTACTGCAAGGTTCCGCTAATTAAGGGTGCGATACTGCCACCGGGTGGCCCCGGCCGGAAGATCAAGAGAGATGGCCCAGCCTCTGGCACTGCGGGGCTCCCAGTCAGCTTATAAAATAAGCACCTCCAGGCGTGGGATTCTGCTCCGGCGTTTGGCGGCTTCTGCGACTAAGGACCCTGCCCCCATATTCTGGCTTGGTCATGGTCTCACCGCGGGCCCATGGTCAGTTTATTAAACAAACGCCTCCAAGCACAGGCTTTTGCATTGGCGTTTGGTGGCTCCTGTCGCTAGGGTCTGCCACCTTATCCTGGATTGGTCGCGGTCGCCCTCTCCTTTCTACTTAAGTTTGGAAGAACCCACATTTCTGTCAATGAAGCCCCAGTTGATTCCATAAATTTACGGGCTGCCGGGGGAAGAGCATAACAATGTCCAACCTAATTATGGTGGATGGTGTGATGTTCCTTCTTTCATGTCTGTCACCGGCAGGTAAAATCTTGTTGCGAGGTAAAAGCACAAATAATGGCCTCCACACCTAGGGAAAAATGTACTGGTTGTGGACATCATTAATGTTTTTGTTTTTCAATAAAAACTCCCAGTCCAGATGTGACTATGGCCATCTGTGACATCTAAAAACTACGGCCAGATCTAGAGTTTGGCATACAGTACTCTGTTCATTAGGTGGCCAGAGGGCATTACATCTGCCACCCTGAATAGAGTTTGCAGACTGTCGTTTTGGTGGACAAGAAACTCCTTTGCATTGGGACTAGCATGGCTGACCACAATTCCGGATATCATACTCATTCAACAGTAATTTGCACTGAGTACAGCACCTATGATATCAAAATCATTGCTTAGTCCAGTAAATGTAAATGAAAAAGTACTGATTGTGGTTTGTAGCATCTCCACGTACAGAAAGATCTCCACTAAGGAAAAGCTATAACTCTTTGTGGCAATCTTCGATAAGAGCCTAAACATATGCATAGACCAATGCAAAAGCACAGTCAGCATTGGACAATGGTGTAAATAATCAAGCAATATCTTGAAGTGTATCTCTTGGCACCTATAACTCAGGCTCCTGATCTCCAGCATCATGAGTGTTTATCTCTTGTCTGTTATTTGCATTAGCTAGTTGACTGCTCTCCAGATGACTGTGTGCCACATGTACAGCAGCAGAAGAAAAGTTAAATGTTCCTCATCTGAACTTAGCATAGAACCCCTTAGAATGTGACACTGTCAGGAAGAAATGTTTGGACTGAGCTAAGGTGGTAATCTTCTACAACATCTGGAGGCAAATGAACAGAAGTGTGTTCTGCAACAAAGTTGACGTCACATACATTTACAGGTTGTTAGTTGATTATTGGAAATGATTTCCATATATTCATGCCACAGACCATGACATTGATGCATATTATGTGTCATGCTTGGCCATTCCAAAGTTACCTTAGACATAGTTACTGTACTTATAAAGGTTGTCGGTTACAAATCATTTAGAAAACAGACAGAATGAGTAGAATTTGTAAGACTCTAATATGGTACAGCCACCCTTTCAAAACGCAATCATTGCAAAAGAGCTTTTTTTTTTCTTTTTTTTTTCTTTGTGTCCTCATTTGTTTCTAGCCCTTTTGTAATTAGGAGTTTTTTTGAAGTAAGAACAATGCAAAGAAATCAGCGATGGCCGGAGTTTTCCTTATTGCCTATACCCAGGCACTCCAGGGTAGAGACCCGCGGTCACTCTGTTTGCACAGGAGGTGCAAATTACCTTTACACACTGGGGTCTCATTCCCCCCAGGTCTCGCATTTCTGCATGCTCCCTTTCAAATGTTCTCCACTCTTACAGGTCCTGCAGATAGCTCTGCTCCAGGAGTTTCAGTCCAACCCACGGTAGACTTTTCCTGGCCTGTATAGCTACCAACGTAATCATAGGAATCCCCCCCAAAAAAAAAGGAACAAAAAAAAGGAGGCCCAGACCAAACTTAAAAGTATACTAACTATTACCCTTGTTCTTATAGATATCTTTAAGCAATTATGTTATTATTTCTATTACACCATTCATCCCAAATCTTCCAAAATGCAGTCTTCTTCGTATCGCTTATCGCTCTATCTAATTTTGCAAATCTATGTATTGAGTTAACCCATTCGCACTCTAGTGCGGAAACAGGGGAAATCCATTTTATACATAATTCCCTACGCGCCAGTAAAAAAAGCACAAACATTAAAATTTTGTGATCCCTAGATATCTGGGTTGTGACTTCCTCATCCGAGGTCATGCCAAAAATAACTTGAGAAAGACTCACCTTAACTTCAAACACCACAATGCTGGAAATCGTTACACCTACTTTGTTCCAAAAGCCTTGTATTGATGGACATCGCCAGAACATGTGCACGTCATCCGCATCTGCTTCCCCACACTTTTGACAGATCGCATTTTTAGAGCCCATCTTAGATAATCTTCTTGGGGTCCAATACGCTTTATGGAGAGTAAATACATGATTTTTTTTTAACGAAGCAGCCTTGACATTCTGCCATAGAACCGCAAAAGATACTTGCCATATGGTTTCCCGATCGTAGTTTGGCAGCTCTCTCCTCCAGATCGCATCGAACCACTGCTGGGATTCTTCCAGAGGCTGAGTTAACATTCTGTACCAAACGGCTATTTCTTTACCTCCAATGTTTGTAGTAGCTGCCTTCTTTTCAAAAAGATCATTACCCTTGCCCAGATTTTTAAGCGATTTGGCCCAACTTGCTAGCTGGTAGTATTTGAATTTGGAAACGGTCCCACTTGTGATATCCTGAAGTTTCTGCCAAGAAATTATGTCCGAGCCTTCCAACAGCTCACCCCATCTTGCTACGCCGTTTATTTGAATTGGAACCGCCAAAGAATCTTGAAGACACTTTGATGTGCCTGGTGAGCTCCAAATAGGAGCAAGTGTACTGTAATAGTGAATACGTTGTGATGTTCTTATTTGATACCATCCTTTGCATGCTGCTAATAAAATCTTTAGTTTAACTTTCTTGAAGAATTTTGGGTCCCCAAATTTAAACAAAAAGTACCGGGCTTGATCCTGAAACCTATAGTTAAAGCTTTAAATAAAGATGTGTAAGAAGTGAAGTCCCCTAACAGTTGCCTGAAAATTTTTAGATGGAATGCCCTTTGATATTGCAGAAGGTCCGGTGTGGCTACTCCCCCCTCCTCCTTTCTCTCCCTGAGTTTTCGGCAAGCTATCCGGGGTTTCTTTTTTGCCCAAATGAAACTTGTAAACAGGCCTATCCATTCTTTCTTGAATTCCAAGGGTATAGAATTAAAAATAAAAGTATATTATGGAAGAATTGCCATTTTTAACAAATTCGATTTACCTAAAAAAGACAGGGGCAGTGAATCCCATTTCTGAAGTTGAGACTTGACCTTAGATGTTATTTTATTAAAATTTACTTTCGCAATTAGATCTATGTTCTGCACTACTTCTATCCCCAAATATCTAATACCTTGTCGAATCTGCTCACAATTATAATGTGTGTTCCATTGCATCACTTCTGTCTTGGATTGATTAACTGCATAACCTGAAATCTCCCCAAAACTTTTTAGAGTATCCCAGATGGGATTTATTGATTCCTGCAGATGACCCGTAAAAATCATTAAATCATCCGCATATAAACTTAGTTTTTTTTCCCACCCATTGCATTGAAAGGGGCTGATATCCTGACATTGCCTCAGTTTTATGGCTAACGGTTCAATGTACATATCGAAGAGCAAAGGTGAGAGAGGGCACCCCTGCCTGGTACCCCTCCCAATTATAATCTCTGGCGACAGAGAGCCATTTACCAAGACTTGTGCCACCCGATTCTTATAAAGTACTTTAATTGCCTGCAGGAAACAGCCACCTAGATTAAAACGGAAAATGATTACTTGAAGGAAAACCCAATTAATGCGGTCGAACGCTTTAGCCGCATCACAGGTCATTATTGATAACGGTAAAGCATTGGTAGTAGCCATGTCTATTGTTCCTAATAATTTGTGTGTGAGATCATGTAAATGCCTTCCCTTAATGAATCCTTTCTGATCCTCATGAATCAAGAGACCGATCACCCTCTCCAGCCGCTTAGTAATTAATTGAATACTGTGTTAGTTGATTATTCGAGCGAACGCTGACTTCGAGCGAGCGCTCTTAGAAATCACTCCTGAGGCGGAAGCCGGGAGTTCGCACTGTTTTAACTTTGTGTATTGATTTTACCTGCTAAACTCCCCGCATTTACTCGAGAAACAACAGACCGGCCAGCCGAATTAGGGCTGACGCGGTACACCGCTGCCAGGGCAACGCCGCCTTCCTCAGCCGGCGGACACGCCCACACGCGCTGACCACACCCCCTTGACTATTAGAGCGAGCACTGACTACGAGCGAGCGTTCTTAGAATTCACTCCTGAAGCGGAAGCCGGGAGTTAGCACTGTTTTACTTGTGTTTTACTTGTGTATTGATGTACCTGAATACTGTGTTAGTTGATTATTAGAGCGAACGCTGACTTCGAGCGAGCGCTCTTAGAAATCACTCCTGAGGCGGAAGCCGGGAGTTCGCACTGTTTTAACTTTGTGTATTGATTTTACCTGCTAAACTCCCCGCATTTACTCGAGAAACAACAGACCGGCCAGCCGAATTAGGGCTGACGCGGTACACCGCTGCCAGGGCAACGCCGCCTTCCTCAGCCGGCGGACATGCCCACACACGCTGACCACGCCCCCTTGACTATTAGAGCGAGCGCTGACTACAAGCGAGCGTTCTTAGAATTCACTCCTGAGGCGGAAGCCGGGAGTTAGCACTGTTTTACTTGTGTTTTACTTGTGTATTGATGTACCTGAATACTGTGTCAGTTGATTATTAGAGCGAACGCTGACTTCGAGCGAGCGCTCTTAGAAATCACTCCTGAGGCGGAAGCCGGGAGTTCGCACTGTTTTAACTTTGTGTATTGATTTTACCTGCTAAACTCCCCGCATTTACTCGAGAAACAACAGACCGGCCAGCCGAATTAGGGCTGACGCGGTACACCGCTGCCAGGGCAACGCCGCCTTCCTCAGCCGGCGGACACGCCCACACGCGCTGACCACACCCCCTTTCTATGGCACACGTAGGGCAATAAATCATGTGTTGGGACCGGAAGCGCAGCGGACGAGCGCAGCGGGCGCGCCTAATGCGCGCCGAAGGCGCGCATAAGGCAAGCTCGTCTGCGCTCGTCCGCGCCGAGGACGGGCCAGGGACCACCCCCCCTGCTGCACAACTAGCAAGATTACCTACGAATACGGTGAGACTAAAGTACTCAATTGCCGATTTATTAGAACTTAGGGACAATGCAGCTCTACCCCATGTTCCTCCCCAACTAGGATACTCCAATCCCATTCTAGGCCCAATCCGATGTCCAACATGCATTAAAACATCCTTGAAACCTGGGATAGTTAACCCTATACTGGTTCAAGCTGCGCTAATAAATGCAAGATCGCTCCCAAAACACAAAGTAGAAATCGCAGATCTGATAGATGCGTACAAACTGGATCTCCTGTTTATTACAGAGACCTGGGGTGATGAAGCCTCAGGACCTGACTTTAGAGCAGCCACCCCCGTCAACTTCAGCGTATGTAGACTGGACAGGCCAACAAAGAAGGGCGGTGGTATTGCAATAATTTATAAAGACTACTTTAAACTTACAACGAAACACCTAGCCTGCCCTGAATACGAATCTCTCCTATTTTCACTATGCCTCTCGTCTAAATCTTCCTTTAAGGGCATGTTAATTTATCGCCCGCCAGGCTCAAGAGCCAAGTTCCTAGCCAATATAGGTAATTTAATAGAAGCAGCTGCAGACTCTACTCATTTTACATTACTAGGTGACTTTAATTTTCACCTCGAAGCTCTCGACAACCACGACACCTCACAGCTACTAATAGACCTAGCAGCTGCTGGCCTAACCCAATTGATAACTTCGCCCACGCACCAGGCAGGCCACACACTAGACGGTCTGTTTACCAACAGTCCTTTAGTAACTGTTACCCAAATTATCCCTCTCATCTGGACAGACCATGCAGCGATTTTCTTTACGGTAGAAACTAACCCTACAAAACCCACACTTACAGTCCCCTCTCAATATTCATATAGAGATTGGAAAAATATCAATCTAGCTCACCTAGCCGAGATGATGCAAGAAAATCACAACCCTTATGAACATGACCCTACTATAGCATCTTCCATCTACCTGAGTAACTTAAACAGGGCTTGTAATAAGCTGGCCCCCATCAAAACCTCCTATCGGAATAGGAAAATACCATCAGCCCCTTGGTTCAATGAAACCCTACGGATGCAAAAACAACACTGCAGGAATCTTGAAAGGCATTGGCGCCGCAATTATAGCCCTGCAGATAAAACGACCTATAAAAATGCCCTGGCCATCTATAAAAGACTTATAGTTGCTGAAAAAAGCCGCTATTACATCTCTCAAATCGAACATGCGAAAAACTCAGTAGGAGAATTATATCGGGTGGTTGCCACTTTGTCCAACCCCCCTCCCCCGCGCTTAGAAGGCTCTCAGCCACTAGTGGATGCTCTGGCTAACTTTTTCGAGGAAAAAGTTAGATCCATTTTCCTCACCTTTAAGCACTCTCCCCCCGCACCCTTTACTGAGGCACTTCCCATTAATACCTCGCCCACCCTATTATCCTTTGAAAATATTGATCAGGATTATACTCATCGCCTGGTATCCAGCATAAAATCCGGATCCCCACTTGACCCTTGCCCTCCTGCTATTCTAAACCGCATCCCTGATGCAATCTCTCCTGCTTTGACTACCATCTGTAACGCCATGTTTGCATCTGGAATATATCCCTCAGTCTGGAAGGAGGCTATCATTAAGCCCCTTCTAAAAAAGCCTACCTTGGACCCTTTGCTTCCCGCTAGCTACAGACCTATTGCTTGTCTCCCTTTCCCAGCCAAAATTTTCGAAAAATCTATGAACATCCAACTTTCGAAATTCATCAATGATAACAATCTTCTTGATGAGTCCCAGTTTGGTTTCAGACAGGGGCATGGGACAGAGACAGCACTACTAAAGGCCGCAGATGAAATCAGAGCAACCATGGACATGGGAGGAGCGGCAGTCCTAATACTTCTGGACCTTTCGGCCGCATTTGACACAGTCGATCATGTCACTCTGATCGCCTGTGTCTCAGCTCTAGGAATAAGAGGCAAAGCTAAAGATCTGATTGCCTCATTCCTAGCTAACTGCCCTCAGACCATCAAGATGGGCGATTTCACCTCCCAGACCTTCTCCCTCCCATGCGGTGTTCCCCAGGGCTCTTCGCTAAGTCCGACGCTGTTTAATATCTATGCGTCGGACTTGGCGAGGGTGATAAAATCTTACGGAATAGCCCTTACTACGTACGCCGATGATACTCAACTAGTATTATCGGTGCACAACAACGGAGCATCCGTTGCAGCCAACTTTCAGGAGGGAATGAAGGCGATATGCTCCTGGATGTCATCAAACTGCCTTAAGCTTAACTCCGATAAAACGGAGGTGATGACATTCGGGAGCTTGCGTCCAGCATGGTCTCCCCAGTGGTGGCCACCGCACTTGGGGCCCCTCCCCCAGCCGGTGGCAAAGGTCCGCAACTTAGGGGTCATCTTTGACAATAAGCTGACTTTCCACCATCACGCCAATGCCGTTGTCTCATCTGCTTTCTACACCCTCAAAAAAATTAAAAAACTGCTTCCTTACTTACCACAATCAGCTGGCAAGACACTCATTAGCACCTTAGTGTTTTCAAGAACCGATTACTGCAACTCACTCCTTCTGAATGCACAGGAAGGAGTTCTCAACAAACTACAAACAGTACAAAACGCTGCAGCTAGGACTCTACTATCTATTCCTAAATTCACATCCATCGCCCCGCACATTAGGAAACTTCATTGGCTCCCTATCAGGAGCCAAATTAAATTTAAAGCTATGTGTATAGCTTATAAAACCCTGAACAATGTAGGGCCACAGTTTTTAAAAGTAGCTCTCCGTCCAGTAGAACAACATAGGATTCTACGATCCTCTTCAGCCTTCATGCTGAAAGTCCCCCGGACAAAAAGGGCCAACTGGGGAGATAGATGCTTCACTATTGCTACAGCTAAACTGTGGAATACCTTACCTCTCCATATTAAAACTGCCCCCACGCTTCTAAAATTTCGTAAAAGCCTCAAGACATGGCTATTTTCCACCTGCTAACTCCCCCCGTTAAACATAAGTGAATTCTATGAATTGTAGCGCCGAGACACCCTATGGGTAATTGTTTGCGCTTTAAAAATTGCAAAAAATAAATAAATAAATAAATTGTGTGAAAAGTTTATAGTCTGAATTGAGGAGGGAGATCGGCCTATATTATTCACAAAGCTTTGGATCCTTATTCAGCTTCAACAAGACAGTTATAGTTGCTACTCGCCATGACTCTGGCAAGTCTCTTCCCTTGATATGAATGGAATTAAATAGCTCTAGCAAAATCGAGATTAGTTCTTGTTCTAGCACAGAATAAATTTCATTAGGGAGAGCGTCAGGGCCTGGGGCTTTGCCTTTCTTTAGATTATTGATAACTTTGTGGATCTCCTCTATTGTGAAAGGAGCTGAGATCTCCTCCTTTAGCTGGTCTGTGAGATGTGGAAGATCTAAGTCTTTCAAAAAGGCGTCTATTTGTTCCTTGCTCAGGGTCAAGTTTTCAGTATATAACTCTTGGAAAAAGGACATAAATGCTTGCTTGATCCCTGGTCCGTCTGTTATAACCAAACCGTTATCATGAGATTTAACTTCCTTGATTATGTTCCTTACAGAGTCAGCACTTGTTTTCCAGGCTAACATTTTGCCGCAGCCTTCCCCGTACTCGTGATTCGCGAATTTACTCGCTACCCATTTTTTCCTTACTTTAACAGCCAAATGATCCGCTAAATCATTTTTAGCTTTAGTTAGCTCTATTTCATTGTTTTTATTCTGAACTAGGGCTAATTTACCCTGTGCTAGTCTGATCGCATTTTCTAAAGCCGGTAGGTCTGTCTTCTCATTTTTGTTAAAAAACGCACTAATTCCTATCATGCTTCCTCTAAAATGTGCTTTAAATGTATCCCAGACTTTATCTAGGGGCGCTGAATTAAGGATAAATAAAAAAAACTCGGAGACAGACTTCTTTAGGTTCTCTATTATTGTACTATTCAGTAGAAGAGATCTGTTTAATGTCCATCTTTTCCCCTCTAAATTACTACCTGATTCTAAGTGTAATATTACAGCTGAGTGATCCGAGAGGTGTTCTGGTATGTGGCAAACCTTACTGGTATAATTACTGATTGAAGCTGATATTAAAAAAAATCTATTCTTGACCTGTGACCATGTTTTTTATTGTGAAAAGTATAGCTATCTGCAACAGTTCCAGATGTATTCCCTTTTATAAACCAGATCTCTATTAATACTAAGTCAGTCATCAATTGCTTTACAACTGCCCTCATTTTTGGAACTGCCGACATTCGTCTCTTAGTTGTAGAATCTTGTGTTGAACTTAAAGGTATTTTAAAATCCCCCCCCGAGTATGATCGGTGCGTTAAATTCAACTAAATTTAAAAATACATTTTTTAGTGGTCCTGGGTCATCTAGGTTGGGACCATAGTAGGCAGCAAATACTGTCCGTCTTCCCTGGAAATTTATCTTTGCGATTACCCATCTGCCTGATGAATTAACCTGTGTTTCCTCTAATATGGCATCTGAGGATTTCCTAATCAAAATTGCCACTCTCTTTATTGTAGCTGTTTGTGACGTACATATACATTGATCCACTGATGGTTGGTATCTTATTATTTCTGACCATTCTTCCTTGGTTAAATGGGATTCCTGAATAAATATTACATCTGCACCGGAAAGCTTGAGATACTCTAGGATTTTTTGTCTTCTTAAAGAAACCCTCAGACCATTGACATTCCATGTCATGACCCTCAGACAATTAATTCTTGTTTGTAATGCCATGTTTTAAGATTAAAAAGAACCTAAAAAAAGAGACTCCGACTGTACTTTTATGTCAGCAAAGAAAATAAGACTATCACAATTGAGGACACTTTTTTTTTTTCCAATGCTCCCCCACCCTTTGTGAAAATTAAGGTTTTAGTGTTACCCACACATTCTGATCTTTTACCTGTGACCCTCCCAACTCGCCCCACCCTCCCTGGGGAACCCTCTCTTTCTTCTTGAGGTGTAATTCCACCTCCATTTGAACTCTCTCCATTGTAGGGCTGTGTTAATACTTAGCTTATTTTGATGGCTGAGCTTGCAACTCATCCAGAAATGTTCTCACTTCATTAGGATCGCGAAAATTGTGCATTTTATTATTCAGCATAACTCTTAGTGATGCGGGAAATCTAGTTTTTGCTGTGGCACCACGATCTCTAAATTCTGCGATAAACTTCCCCAATTCCCATTGGCGGTCAAGTGTAGTGCGCGAAATGTCTGACCTTATACGGTACTGCCAATCGTCTTTCTTATGTGAGCATGCTTTTAATGCCCCAGTAAGTATCATTTCTTTCAGTGTGTATGACTTAAAATTCACCAAAATTCTTCTCGGAGCCTTCCTACCCGGGCGAATAACAAAAGGGTGAACTCGCTGTATGCCCTCCTCAAGGGAAGCTTGGTCAATGTCATTATTCTGCTCCAGAATAAGCTTGGTAACAAATGTTTTAATGTCGCCTCCTTGCACTCCCTCCCACTACCGCAGCGGTTGTGCGCTCTCTCACAGGCTGTAGGGCTGCAGGGCGTTTTCACTATGGCTGAGACGGAGAGGCGGGATTCCAGTGAGTTGTGAGCTGTTGCCAATACGCGAGTCGGTATGTGGAGGAGAGTACGGGGTGTCGTGGTAACTGAAACACCAGCACCGGCAACCGGTAACCGGGATTTTGAACGGGGGCCCAAGGAAAGCCAAGGGTGTCAGCACGCCGAGGCGCTAGCATCGGCAACCAGGAGAGCGGCGTCAGCAGCGAGATCAATGAGGCTGCGTGGGGGAGCAGCAGTTGAAAACACCAAAACAACGGTAAACCCAGGACTGTGAGCAGGGAGAATAACAAGGAGAGGAGCGTGGAGGGAGTTGTCGTGCTGTCACGCTGGCTCACCGGTATTTTCAGATTCCAGATTTCAGATTTCAGATTTAGAGCGGGGGGAACGGTGAGGGACGAGGTGGCTGCGGGGAACTGGGGGGAAGGCACGCACTCCGGTCACGGGAACTTGTAGAATCTTTTCATTGATTTGGGATTCGTGTTTTCTGTGTGGCAGAGAGCAGAGAACAGGGACTACAGCAGAGAGTAGCTGTTTACATTGGATATTCTTTTTTTTTTTAAGGAAGGTGCTTGAGGAGTACTGAGGTGCCCTGAGCTGTGTTACAGCGCTTTATTGATCAGGGTGCGAGTAGGTTTCTAGATCTCTGAATCACGGCAAAAAAAAAAAAAAAAAAGGTGGTGCCTCCCGCTAATAGATATACCGGTCTTTTTTATCTTTCTTTCTGGTAACGGGCGCCCCTTGAAGGTTGCGGGCTGCCCGAAAAAAGATAGAAGGCAATAACGGCAGTATCAGAAGGGATCTGGGCAGTAGCAGCGGCTCGGTTCAAGGGGAGCCGTATGGACGCAGCAAGAGTGGGGGATCCCCATCGAGCACCATGTGGTAAAGTGCACTATCCCCGATCCTGTATAGTGTTCCTAGGGCAGGAAAGAGACAGTATTACAACACAGCTCCTTTTCCCTTTGATATTGGGCAAGGCTTACTCTCAGGAAGAGAAGAAGAATGTCAGCAGGGACTCAAAGGGAGGATCTATGAGCCCGGTAAGGAGGCAAAAAAGGGGTGTATCTCAGGAATTAAGGGATACTCAGAAAGATCTACACGAGGGGTGGGGGGTCCACTACTAGACCCGTGGTAGTTAAAAAGCGGAGCCAAGGCAGAGGAAAAAAGAAAGAAGAGGGCTCCCAAGACGGTATAACGGAAAAGTTGGGAAAGGACGAGGGAACTACTACCATAAATAGATATACGCTGAGGAGTAGAGGGATTTGGGGTAAAGAGGACCCAACACTGAGTGTAAAGGGTGCAAGAGTTAAACCTGAAGTGCGGATAATCTCCCCCAAAGAGTTAAAATACTACGGCGCAGGGTTATCTTGCTCCTCGGCCGCCACACCTGCAGCAACAACTCAGAATAAAATAGAGCAGGACAGTAACCTCGCCCCTACACAAAAACCTATTAAAAAAGCATCTTTAAATTTCGGAGAGCGAGAGAAAGGGAAAGGGAAGGAGAGAAAAAAAAGCTGAAAGAGTTACAATTACCCCCTCTTTACAATCATACTTTAAGGTACAGTCTCAAGATCTACTACTTAGTAATCTCGACTCTCACCCTCATAGCCAAATGAACTCAACGGATATAGAGTCACAGGTGTCACAGACGGTAGCCGGTAGGAAAATTAGTCTGCCTCCAGAGCACAGTATACATGAGGACATTATCGCCCAAATTCCAACTAAAAATAGTTTCGACCCACTGGCGGGCATGGGAGAGGATGTTCGCTCAGAAATGACAGGGCCAAGTGTTTTAACTGCCCAAAGCCCTAAAAGTCCTCAAAGGGGACAATCTTCCAGTTTCCATCTTCCTCCTCCTCTTTCCGAAAATGTCACTGAAAAATGTACTGTGGGAGAATCACTGTTTATACAGGAGGAACCACAAGATTTGGGGAGGTTAATGGCAACAATGTTAACTGAGATTAGACATCGGTTTGTAACCTCGGAGGAGAATCAAAAAAAGACTCATAACCACTGTGAATTATTGGAGGAGAATCAAAAAAAATCCAAGACCACTGCGGGATTCTGGAGGAGAAGCTCAATGACTTAGTGGAAAGGGTTACAACTATGGAGACTGCGTATGGGCAGATTGCTGCAAAGGTAGTGGTTAATCAGTTGGGGATTAATAAACTCCAGAAAAATGAGCAGGAATTGAGGGACAAGATAGAACAACTTGAAAATAATGCAAGAAGTAACAAAGCAAAAGAGCTTGTAGGCTCTAGATTCAGTGGATCCACACACTCTGTGTGATTTAAACAGTTATTGAGTGAAAAAACTATTTTAAAAAAAGGAAGTGTTAGACTTGGCAAACTTGGCGTGGTTTCCCCATACATTTTGCCTCTATCTCCTGCATTTTTGACTGTGTGCTGGATTTCACTATTGATTGCTTGGATGCTTAGGGCACTTTGCCACTGCTGATCAGGCAGCATTAAGCCACGTTAAGTGGCTTAACACTGCCTTGGAAATAAGGCTAAGCCTGCATTGCCACCACAATGTCAGAAAAAGTGTCGTTCTAGTGGCATTAGGGGCTTGTAAATATGAAATCAAATGCTACTAGTTGCCTGCAGCACTATTGTGCGACCCACACAAATAGGCTTTCAAATGTGTCTCAGTCATCCTACTGTAGTGTCTGCGCATTGTTGTAACTGCCATGTTGACCTGGCAAGTGCACCCACTTGAAAGGCCCTAACCTTCCCTTTTCATACAAGTGAGTCCCCCCTAAGGTAAGCTCAAGGTACCCCCATAGCCGGTGTGCAGTGTATGTTAAGGGTAGTATATGCACTGGTATGTGTTACATGTATTGATAGTAAAATACTGTGCAATTTAATTTTCACTATTGCAAGGACTAGATCTCCCATAGGCTATCATTGGAGCTGAACTGTAACATTTTACATGTGTAACTTTCAATTCAGAAAGCTACATCAGCTACATATTTGGAGTTCAGGCTCTCTGAACTCAGAATTCAATAACATACCTTTGAGTAAAGGTGGTTTTTAAACTGTGTGTTTTAAAATGCCACCTAGCTAACTAGCTTGAATTCAGTAACACAGAGAGCCCGGGACCCACGTGTGGGCATACACGGCACACTTAGGACGAGAAAGCAAAAGACACACAGATGATGGATGGAATGCAGAGCAAATCAAACATTCACCCTCAGTCAATAGATCTGGGTTATATCCATCGGTCTTTTGCTTAAAATGCCACCCCAGATTAGACCCAGCCATATGCAAATCAGTCTTGACCCTGTGCCTCTTGGGAACAGTCCAGCCGGAACTGCCAAACCAGGTCCTCCCTGGACCGGAAATAACCATCCTGGGACCAGTTTTCTGACATCACCCCTCATCAGCTAGGCTAGCTTGAATCCAGTGACACAGTTGTTAGAATAGAAAATCATGCTTACACATTATGCTATGTATGTTAGCATTCGCAACGCCATTATTCTGGCACCATTTCGGGTTATAATTGAAACGTATCCTTCGTCATTTCTGAGAAGACTCCTCAGTTAGGTTTCATTTCCCAGAGGCCGGAATTCACATTACTAATGAATACACTGTTCTTATTACCTTTCCCTTTAGATAGAAGACTTTTCCCACTTGTCTAGTGGTGGGCACAGGCAGTACAACCTTGAATAATAGATAGTGTGTTACCTGGCCTCAGAACCGAAACTTAATTTTTTTGTATTCACTGTTTTACTCGTCTGCTTGGAAAATTCCATTGTGGGACTGCCTTCGTTGATTCTGAAATACATAATGTAACTTTATGCTTGCCAATGTCAGTCCCTCTGCAGCACTGCTAAATTACTGAGCAGACTGGGCGCCACACTGAGTGTTCCTGAATAAATATATATTGGTTTGTATTCTCTACTGTCTGACCGACTGTTCATTTGGTATGGAAGACTGAGAGGTGGTTGTGAGTGATCCGGGTGACCCTAATTGGGCCACTTCCTTCAGTTGGTGCCAGAACAGGGACTTCTTAGGGTTAATGACCCATCCCCTTCCGCGGACAGGGGAGGTCGAGACAGTTCAGGGATCCCTGTATGAGGTGCATTGATTGGTCGCAGCTACCTCTTCCATAATGTGTTTAACAATTCAAAATCATACCAACTAAAAACACATTTTCAATGCAATCGGTCTCGCATTTTAGAAACTTTGACCTATTGGTATTGTAAATTACAATGCCTTTTGTTATTGCAGGTGCTTTTTTAAGCACATACATAATAGCATTGTCATTTACAATGCTAATATGTCAAAATGTCGTAATTGCCAGAACTTTTGTATTGCAAATGCTTGTTAAGTTTTACTTCAACTCAGTTCAATAATTTTCAATTTTTATTTAAATGTTAACTCTGCATATGACCAATGTGGTTGTGTCTTCCCATCGTAGTCAAAGGCAAGATTTGCTTTTAGACTGCTACCGTACAGACAGCAAGGATGTCTTCCTTAAACATTTGCCTTCTCCTGGTACATAACTGTACACTGTCTGCTCAAATGGATGGAGAAGTGTGGTTTTGCCTTCAGAGTCTGGGGAAAGCTGGATTTCTCATTGAGGGAAGTTCTATATTGCTGAACATGGCTGAACTGCATTGGCCAAGGTAGCCGTTTACACTATTCTGTACAAAGCTAAACAGCAACCTTCTGTATTCTTTTTTGGTAGCTATTATCTTGGGAAGTATTTTGTGAATTTCACATCAATTGCAGAAAGCAAAGATCACACGATTATAGTGAAAATAATAATGTATGCAGTTTTCCACATAACAAGAACACCATCATATAGATTGAGCCATAACGCAGCAACATTTGACAAGTTGAGCCTAGCCCCACTTGATTTCATAACGTTTGTGTTCCAAGACAAATACGCAACCAATAAAATATACAAAATGTGGTCTATATTTTAAATGGATACATTTGAAGTCCTTGTTGAACAAAGTCATCATCACAGGGCATTCAACCATGATCAGCAGTGTTCCTTTTGACAAAGAATCTATTCGGTTTAAATTGTTTTCACATATTGTTTTGCACACCAATAAACCTCTGTGGTTTGCTACCCTTAAGGGTAAATTCTCAGCACAAAAATGTGAGTGTACATCAAGTTCTTGCTAAATGACTTAACAGAAACCTTCATCCCTCATGTTTTATTCAAAAGATCATCAACTGACAGTAATTGTTAAACCCACCACAGCTGATTCTGGGGTCACTTCCGAGCCTGTTGATCTACAGCTCACATACATGCCTCCAACATTCTTTGGTCATTATTTTCAAAATAAGTTCTGAAAAGTTTGCTTCAGTGTGGCATCAGTGCCTGTTAGAATCGTTGGCGCACTTTTGATTTGAAACATCCCTGGAACTGGCCTGGTTCTACAGGGGTCCATCAGAGTGTATTGTGTCTGCTTCGCTGTCTCAGGGGTGCATGCAATTAGATGGACAGATACAGAGCTCTTGCTGTGTTCAGAAGTGATGCATATGGAAGTGTTTAGTTTTTATTTCCATGTATTTATTTGCAAGAGAACAGGCTTGAGGAAGAATGCTGCACAATATGTAGCGTTCAGGATGCTGGCATACACCTTTTTATTTTATAAATAAGGGTGTATGCATTATATATTTTTGATAAACCAATTCCTGAAAAGAGTTTGGGGCATATTCTCAAGGATATATCACCACCGCCCCCCCCCCCCCCCCCACCCTCACCGGGACCACCACAGAAGCAGCGTAGACAAAGACAGCGGACCTTCAGAAAATGCAGCAGCCTCACAGACTTACACCAGAGCATGTCATTGCCCACTACAGGCTCAAAAGGACAACCATCCTCCGCATCCTGAACATCACTGCCCACATGCTGACGGTACCAACAAAGCAGACAACCAACATCCCACCTCAGAAAAAGCTGCTGGCTGTGCTGCACCTGTTGGCCTCTGGTACCTTCCAACCAAAAACCGCCAAAGTCGAAGGAGTCTCACAGCCAGCCCTATCAAAGTTCCTCACACCTGTCCTGGATGCCATCATCAGCTTGGTACCCCAGTACCTATACTTCCACCTTACTGCGCAGGAACAGCTGGAGACCAAGCAAGGCTTCTATGCTACAGCTGGCTTCCGGCACGTGTTGGGGGCAATTGACTGCACACATGTCCTACTTGTGCCCCCTGCCGATACGGCACACAATTACCGCAACAGAAAGCACACGCATTCCATCAATTCAGGCAATAGTGGACCACCGGGGACTTTTCACCAATGTCGTTGCCAACTACCCTGGCACTGTGCATGATTCCTACATCTTCTGACAGTTTATCATCAACCAGTGCTTACAGGCTGGCACCTACGGAAATGCATTGCTCGTTGGTAAGTACCAAATGAACACACCACACACCTAACTCCACAAACATGCAACTCACAACTCTGGGAATGAACACGTCACTAACTCACATACAACATGCCAAACAACATGCCCACTTACCAGGCACGACAGCACAACTTACTGTGGTAACCTGGGCTAGCCATGTACACAAGCCATAAATGGCTTGGCACCTCAGCTACACATCAGCAGAATGTGGGGAGAGGTGGGAACCAGGCATGTGTGAAGTAGGCAAGTGACCCATGAATGAGAATGTACACAATGCCATGTGTGGTGGTGATGTGCTGGACAGACTGCAGTATGCAGACCACAGACAAATCCATGTCGACATACACTGGTGATGGTGGTAGTGTAGTGGACAGTGGATGCAACCATGTCACCCCAGCCAGTGGGAATGATCACGGAAACGTAGCTTGTCACGACCCCCCCAGTAAGCGTTAGCGGAGTGGGCTGGCCGGGCATATGCCAGGCTAGCGTAGGGGTGTGAATAAAAAGCATGTAGCTCTGGGCGTGGTTCTCTTTCGGAATGGCCAACGTCTCTGCCAGGGCGGCGCCTCTCACCCTGCCACGAGGCCGATGCAGTGAGCGGCAGTGCGTGCGATCCTGTGCGCCCACCGCAGCCAGGGCCTCTGGTCCCCAACCAGTCTTGCCCGCCCCTGCGCATCTAGGCATCACTGCTCACCTGCCGACACCAGCGTGTGTCACGGAGGACCCCGACGTGCTAGTGCAAGCTCCAAGCCTGAGGCCCAAGACCTTGTCAGCTTCCTCCGACCACCATGGACTCCGCAAGCAAGGCCTGCAGTACTCCTTTCTCATTGACGTACTTCACCAGCAGACACAGCGAATAAGTCGGTCACACATTTGGAACTGAAGGGCATATTATCAAGAAATGGTGTTAAAAGTATCGCCGCTTTAGAGGCAGAAAACTGCAGCTAAAGCAGCGATAATGGGCTTGATAATATGCCATTGTGAATTCCCATAGAAGCCCATGTTCTGTTGTGAGCATGGGCTTCTATTGGAATTCTCAAGGGCATATTATCAAACCCATTATTGCCGCTTTAGCTGCAGTTTCCTGCCGCTAAAGCGGCGATAATTTTAACGCCGTTCTTGATAATATGCCCCTGAGTCTTGATTACACAATGGCAGAGTTCATGACACAGTACGCAAGGAGAGGAGTAAGAGGAAGACGCGGTTCAGTCCGGAGGAAAAAAGGATCCCGGTTACGGAAGTGATCAAACACTGCCAACGACTGCACTGGTGTCACTAACTCTGTGCATCGCAAGCCAATGACACGTGGCTGTGGGCTACTGCTGACCACTGCCTCCAACTCACACTATAGTCAGGTAGGTCACACAATTGGAAATGTTCTTGATCTCTTCATGGCAAAGTTTATATCATTGTACAGGCCTCATCGCAGACTGCATCCCCGCCAGCTCTGGTGCCACTAACTCGGTGCCACAAAAGTCATGGACACTCTCTGGTTGAACTTTGGTGGGGTCTGAGTCTATGGCCTGGGTATTGTCTTGTTCATCATGTAGCTGATTCTGACATGGTGGTAAAAAGGAGTCTGTAGCATTCAACTCCTGCATGTGCCTGTTTCTGCTTGCTTCTGCCCTCTACATCATGCCCTGGAAGGACACCTTCCACTGTCCCCATCACACTCCGCGACATTCTCCTTGGACATCAATGAGCACCCGCTCAGCTCGCGTGGCCCTACCTCAGTTCACCGCAAGTCACCGTCCGGTGGCGGTGTGCCTGTGCTGACCGCAGTGCATTCAAGGCCACTAACTCTGTGCAGCTCAAGTCATGGACCCTTGCTGTTTGAACTTTGAACTTCTGATTCTCTGATCACTGTTGTAGTTGTTGCCAGCACCAACCAACCCCTGTGGAGTGGCTTACACTACCCAAAACCCATCCAGCACAGGTGTCACTGGACATGTGACCCTGGCAATAAAAGGAGCCGGGTGCACGTGCCCGTAGCCAGTGCCACAAACTATCTAAGTGTGTCAGTGTGGTCATTATACACGCCATACCACATTACATTGTGATTTGTACAGCGGCTGCAACCTTGTCACCTCAGGCAGTGGGGAAGACCTGAGACATGTTGCTGTGTCGTACCCCCCTGTGAGCGTAAGCGGAGTGGACAGGCATACGGCAGTACAGCGTAGGGGTGTGGTTCATCAACACTTGGCTCTGGAAGTGGTTAAGTTTAGGCCTTGCCAAGGAAGTAACTAAAGCGTTTGTCTCTGTTGTAATGTCTGCGCCACCCGTACCGCAATGAAAAGTGTTGCTATGTAGCACCCCCGTGTGCGGGCTCGGCCGTAGTGGTAAATGAGGGAGCGCAAGCCCACTCGGGGTCAAGGAACACACATGCCAACTGTTGTGTCTGTTGCTATTAGCACAGCATGCGCCAAAGGTCTACTCTCAACTGCATGACGAGTTCAGCCAGGCATGAACTCTACATTTGCTTCCGCCCTGTCCTTACCATAGGCCTAGAAACACGTGGCCCGCCACCTTCAGGGCACAACATCACTGTGTCGTAGTCAGGCTTGTGGATATGCGCAGACAGACATGACAATGGTGTGCCATAGGAGTACAAGTGATGCAACCTCGCTGCTCACACTAGTGAATAGGCTCGGGGGAGGGAGGAGCAGCAGTGAGGCTATGTAATACACATTGATGCCGCTCATTTGCAACAAGCAGTACCTGTAATACAGGAATCACTAAGTCACACATATCACACACCAATGTACCAGTGAGCCGCCAACACATCATGCAGAACAAACTATTGACTCATGTCTCTCTGCACTGTCACAAGTGATCAAGGATATGCACTCTGCGCTTGGATGATGACACCCCTCCGAGCCCCGGACACACAGGCCCAGAGACAGTACAATTTGGCTCACAAACGCACCAGGGGCATCGTGGAGCACACATTTGGCATGTAGAAGTCACGTTTCAGGTGCCTGGACATCACAGGTGGAAGGCTACTGTATAGCCCAGGCATCGTGTGCAAGATTATCTTTGAATGTTGTGTGTTGCACAACATATGTGCACGCAGCAATGCCCCATGGACACAAGTGCCAGATGCACTGGACAATGATGATGAAGATGAGTCAGGTGGACCACACCCCACTGCAGCCACAGCAGGAATACCCCGTAGGAACACCTTCATTGACAATTTAATCTCATTTTAACATCACATTGTGACAGTCCTTAGCAATCATGGGTCAGTACGATGAATGACCACAGGCACAGCATGTGCAAATAAATGCATTCTGAGACTCATTCCCCGCATGCATGTCACTCATCTGTACAGGCACATCACTCAGACAAGTGTGATTGCGACATGTAGTGCTAGCAGTTGTGAAATTGGTTAATGGATGGTGGGTGTGTAACCTCTGTGCAGAGAGGCTGTTTAGGGTGTCACGTATTCGAACTGCCAGTTCTGGGTGTCACAGTTAGTATGGTTTCACATGTGTCCCAAATCATTCCATTTTGGCTGTCATTTGTGGCCTACAAGTGACAACAGGGCTTCTTTTGGGCTCAGATATGTACCACCATGATTTAGGGATGGACCCTGTGACCTAAGTGCCACGACATGGGCAACATGTACGTAAGGGGTAATCACTGCCCCTATATTCGTCCATGCTTTCATGATTGTTTGATCATGGACATGGCTTATCTGTGTGCAGGCGGTGTTGATTGTCCCTCTGAAATGTGAAGGGGAGATGCGGTTTCACAGTGTGTTCCATGTATGTTTCGCATTGGCGCAGTTTACATACAGAATGCATGTCAATATACATTGTGACAGTTTGTGAGGAGATACCTATCTGATGCGGGACAATGATCATTTGTTCTATGTCACGGCTGTGGGGTTGTGCTCGTACATTGTCATCTCACTGTTTTTTTACTCGTATGATGCGTGGGAATCGCAGGCCTGTCGCTGGTTATTGCTGATGTTTGTATCACGATTGGCCTCACCCTTGACTTTGTGTGATGCCAGGGCATTTACAGGAAACAGGCTGATTCAGGTGGTACCATGCTGACAAACAGGCAGGTATCATCGGTATACAGGTGGTGAGATGCACAGGCACTGGAGGTCATCTAGGTGGTGCAGCATTTGGACACACTCCATGGCAATTCAGTCTTTGTCCCCTCACAGTGAAAACAAGGCTCATAGTACCTGCAGTTCCTACTCTGACACTGCAGGAGGACCACCCACCAGTGTGATAAAGGGAAAAAAACAGGGATCTTTATGCCCGCCACTACCTATCAAAGGCTGCAGAAACAAAAATAAATGAAGAAGGGAGGGACGAGAACTGCAGAAAATAAACAGAAATTTCAAAAAAGGGACTTTAAAAAGAGAAATTGGCTGACGAATGGATAGACAAAGAATGTTTGTAAAGTTTCAGTTGCATTGATATAGCACTTTATACCCATTGGACACTCACACATAACACTGAACACACACGTAGTGACTCACTCCCTTTTGCCGCTGCTTGTGTTTAGAAACTGAACAGAGGTCCCTCCATTGTCTTGGGTAGCAGGCTTTATTGAGTGCTGTGGAGAGGTGTGGTGCAGCAGCCAGGGCTGACTTCGGAGCACAGGGTTCACAGTTCGATCCCCGGCTCCGACAGCAGCTCAGCTCAGCACCATGTGACTCTGGGCAATAGCTCACTTAATTTCCACAATGGCCCCCAGTGCCTTGAGACCCGTATGGGTGAGTAGTTTTCACTTTAAAAATGTGTATTTCTTTTTTTCTGTCTGCTCGCGTGCCCTGGCCTCCGTCTTCTCGGCTGCAGTTGGCCTCTACGTGGCACTGCCTCCTTGCTGGCCATATTTCACATCTCCCCAGAGAGCCATCCCTCAAACAGATTCCCTGGGAGCTGTGGCCAGCCTCCTCTGCTAAACTTGCCAGAGCTAATGAACAAGGCCCGTGGTTGCTTATGTTTAAGTGTGTTGGGCTGACATTACTTTTGACATTTTTGAGTTTTATATTACGCAACGTGACCCGAATCGGGTATCAGAGCACTTTACATAGCACCAGTTGCATTACATGTGGACATATTCATTTGTGTTAGGCCCAGGGAGATTAAGTGACTTGCCCAGAATCACAGGATGTTCAGCCTCATTATCGAGGCTCGAACCCAGTTCCCCAGATTCGAGGTCGACCGCCCTAGCTGTTTGGCCAACTCCTCGCCCCTTACGAAAGTAAAAGCGGGCGCAGTGCTTAAGCCTTAAGCGCGGCACCCAGAGATGATGGATGCGAGCGAATGTTACGTTTGAAAATCACAAAATAATAGAGGCATAGTGTCGTAAAATGTGCAGCAGTATGCAGCATAATTTGCCTTTTCCTGCCACATAAATTACTGCAAGCCACACAAGCCATTGCTAAATATGCATGCCTGTGTTTTAAAAGAAAAAGCAGGTCTCGTGCTGCAACATTAAGCGTGGCCCCCAGGGGCTGGATGGGGATGAGGAGCTGTGAGTCATGAATTCTGGGAAATGAAAGTAAACACAATAGAAACAACAAACAAGGAGCGAGTGCCGGGTGGTGGTCGAGGGGATGACACTGGCGTGCATCAAGCAAAATAAAGCTCCCTAAAGAACAGTTACGCTGTCTATGCATAACGAAAATGTGCTTGGTTGGTGCTGCACTGAAAATAAAATGGAAATGACTTTAGCTGCCTAAACCAATTACGTGGCAGCAAGAAGACCGACACTGCACTGAACAAATGGTGAGCAGCCGGCGGGAGCTACCTCATTTACTGAATAATAGAGGTCTTGCAGACAGGATCTAGGCTCCACCTAAAAAATAAAGTTTGGACTGTCTGAGAGTGACTCAGAACAAATGTCTTAAAGGCATTGCATACATTTCTGTAATTCTCTTCAAATTATTTTGTAAATATTTTTGTAAATTTGGTCCTTGGGCCTTTTTTGACCTTCGCACTGTAGACCATGGATCACCATCAAGACTGAGAGATGTAGGCCCAGATTCTCATAAAGATCACAGAACGCAGCGTAGCAGCTAGAAATGCTGTGCTGCATTGCATGACAGGGAGGGAGGAAGAGAGCACCATATCTACAGCTATATGGCTTTCTCCTCCCCCTCCCCAGCACTGGGGCTGATTATAGCTGCTGTGTGCCAGGCACACACCTTAGCGCTGATGCAGCAGAGAGATGTGGGGTAACAAATAATCATCACACATAACTAATTTAATAACTATTAGACTTTTATCTTTATGTAAATAATTTTAGCCCAGACATATAACTGGTCCTCCGACGAACCTTTTGAGAGTTGTCAGTGACTAAAAGTTAAGATGGATAATACCCCCCCTTATGAGGACCTACAACAAGAGGAATATTCTACAAATCAACTATTCATCACAATGTAAGACCTCATACCCTCGGTCTAAGTCCACTCTCTCCCCGTCTCTTGCCTCCAGACCCCGACCTCCTCCTTGGGAGGTTTGAGGCTGCTGCCCGCTCCCGCACCTGCTGCATGCTCCAACTGGGACCAGACTGCCTGCAACCACGGGGACCTTTCTCAGCCCTTTTTATTTCTTTATTTGTTGTGCCACTGTTATTGTGCCCATCTGTGTCTTGCTCAAATTCCACCACTGTTTTTATTTTCTCCTGCCAGCCTGCTCCTTTGCCCTTTCGCCGCTGCTGCCCCTGAGGCCCCTCCACCCCTGGAATCCCCCCTGGAATTTCACAGTGGAATTCCCCCGCTCCCATCTCCCATCCTCTCCTACCTCCCACCTCCCACCTCCCACCTCCCCTACTTTACTTTGTGTGGTTGGCACGTGCAGTGGGCATGCCACTGGTGCACCGTAAGGCACACCAAAGACAGGCCAAAGGCAAGCCTATCTGCTCCCGTCCGCGACCTGACCTCGGCCAGCACCAGGAACCCTGGACCTCCCACTACCCATCGCTACGACACCACCACCCTCCTCGTGCTCAACCCTGGAAGACTTAGAGAATGCCAACAGGCCTCGCCAAACACAACCAATGGCAGGTTTTCCTGCCTCAACTGCCGCCAGACCCTCGCCGCCACCCCGGCCACCAACACCGCCGACGCCAGCACCGGCGACACCCTAAAATGCATCCTCCTCAACATGTGCTCCGAACACAAACATGCCATGGAAATCTGGAACACACTCGACTCTCTCTCGCCCGACATTGCCTTCTTCACAAAGACCTGGATCAACGCATCCTCCGCCCCGACATCAGTACCGCCATCCTAGACAGATACCTGATCCTGAGAAAAGAGCACCCCAACCACCCAGGAGGGGGCCTTGCCATCGCCCACAAGAGCACCCTCCGCCTCACCACCTCCAGTGAAACCTTCTCCTCCGCCGAATACCTACACTTCCAGATCCAGACCACCCCCAAAGCAGCACTCCGAGGAACCCTCTTCTACAGATCCCCTGGCCCCCGAACACCCTTCGCTACCACCATCACCGACTTCATCGCACCCCACGCCTTTGCATCAACAAACTACATGCTAATTGGAGACCTGAACTTCCACCACGACAACCCCAGCGACCCTATCCTTTGTGACAACCTCATCAACATTGTACATAAACAGCTTGTCAACACACAGACCCACAGAGCAGGACACACCCTCGACCCCATCTTCGTGGCAGGAAACAGTGTCCAATTCAGTCACACAATGCAGCCGCCATGGACCAACCACCACTGCTTCCATGAAGAAACTGGAGCAAGGTTACCAACAAGCACATTGACTTCACCCTCACCCGGGACAACCACACCTGGGTACCCGATGCAAATGACTCAGCCAGAGAACTCCACACCTGGATCTGCAACTGCTCAAACTAGCTCGCCACGCTACCCAACCCCGACGGACAACTCCCCAGGAAAGCTGCCTGGTTCACCACTGCTCTCCAAGAAGCCAGATGCACCTGCAGATGCCAGGAGAAGAATTGGAGAAACACCTAGACAACCGAAAGCCACAACACCTACAAGGACGCCATGACGGACTACCACAACCAGATCAGAGCCACCAAGAAGAACTTCACCCACAACAAAATCCTAGCCAACTCCACCAACTCCAAGGAACTTTTCAGTGTCATTCAAGAATTCACCAACCCACGCAGCGAAGCCACAGACATTACCCCATCTCAAGCCCTCTGCGACAAGCTTGGAAACTATTTCCACCTCAAGATCAAAAACCTGTAAGACAACTTCATCGACCATCCACCAGGTGCCCCAGGTGGTCCCCCGTCCCCCAGAAACACCAGCCAGCCCCCCATCTCCAATTGGACACCGATCACAACCGAGAACATCACCTTGACCATGAAAAGCATCTACTTGGGGCCCCCACTGACACCTGCCCCCTCATATCTACCACAGAGCCGCAGCCGCCATCGCAACCGAACTGCAATGCACCATCGACAACACCTTCAAAACAGGCACCTTCCCAGACAAATGGAAGCGCACAGAAGTCAGACCCCTGATCAAGAAGCCCACAGCTGACCCCACCGACCTCAAGAACTATTGGCCCATATAGCTCCTCCCCTTCGCAGCCAAAGTTGCAGAGAAAGCAGTCAACAGGAAACTGACACGATTCATTGAAGAGAACGCCGTCCTCGACCCGTCCTACTCCAGATTCCGAAGCAATCACTGCGCAGAGACTACCCTACTCGCCGCCACAGATGACATCCACACCCTCCTGGACCAAGGCCACTCCGCAGCCCTCATCCTACTCGACCTTTCAGCGGCCTACGACACCATCTCCCTCTGCACACTAGTCGCAAGACTACACGACGCAGGCATACAAGGAACAGCCCTGGACTGGATCTGTTCATTCCTCACCGGAAGAAGCCAAAGGATCAGACTCCCCCTCTTCCTCTCCCACTCCACAAAAATCACCTGCAAAGTCCCACAGGGTTCATCCCTGAGTCCCACCCTCTTGTAGTACTTGAAATTCTGGACCCATGTTATAAACATCATCGTATCATAACGATTTTGATATCAGAAGACCGAGAATGGCTAGTACACTATGCACAAGCATTTTCGTCATATTCGAGTGACGATTTCACCTTGAAATCGCAGTTTTCGTCCTGAACCCTCGGGTTCCATTTTGTGTACGGCAGCCATTTTGTGAGTTGCCCTCACATAGGCCAATGATTAAGGCCAAACCTGATCCTGAAGGACACAAACACCTTTCCTGACTTCTCTACGACCTGGGCAAGCTGACTCCACTGCCCAAGGCCAAACCTGTTTGGTCAGTTCCTCTCCCAGTGGCCGAACGAGATAGTATCAGGGCACAACGAGTCATAAACCTTCCATCGCACACAAGCCCTTTCTAATCTTGCACACACCTGTCCCTGTTTCCTACTTTATGACTTGCTTTACGAGGAGGAGGTGCCCGTTTTTATTGGGGATCCGTCGATATCTGATGAAAATACTGGGCCTTGCCGGGTAATTGATTGTGGGCTGAACAAACTGAAATGTGGGATTGTCATCATGACTCTGCTTTTTCTTTGTAGTGAAAATATGTGAATGGTCAACTGTAAAATTAGGAATGTTTGCCTGAAGCATAATATTTTGTATAAAAAGAGAAGGCTGGCTTTGTAAGTTTGAGCAGTCTCCTGAGAATATACACCGTGTTGTACTTCTAGGACGCCTGTTACTTGGTTGCAGCCAATAAACTCGATCTTTGACTTCACCTAGAAGACTCTGTGTTTCTGTAGTCTGAAACAGGAAGGACCCGAAGTCTTTGGGTGTTGTCCCTGGCACCGCTGGGTTACCGGTTCAGTACCGGTTCTAAAAAACCCAGTACTTCAGTTGGCGCCCAACGTGGGGCGATATCAGCGGTACCGGTCCAAGCCAGAGGTTCGTGAGGAGCTTCGTGTGAAAATTCTGGAGGAAGGCCGCCACTTCATCGACCCCTGCATGTCGACGTGGTCCGAAAGTCTTTGCTGCGAGGTTCCCCGCTTCCCGACGGCTACGAAGGACTGCTGCCCTGACTATCGCCTTGTTTTGGACCCTTGATGATTGGTAGAGCAAAACGATAGACGAGTCTTCTGGTGACGTCATCGATACCTCAGTTAAGTATAAGTGGAGCGTCTCCCAGTCCTTAGTTTAGGTATCCACTTGGGATCTTTGATTTGGAACTTGCAAGTACCAAAGCCGAGGGACTCGTGTATTCACGAGACTATCGTATTCGATAATTCTTTGAAGTTTGAAGCTAGACTAGTGAGCGAAGATGCCTGGTCTTAGCAGACTTGGAAATTTGTTTTGTCTTGGTTGTAATAGGGATTCCCGATTGGAGGACTCGTGTCCGGTTCCTCCGATTGGAACTCCAACCTATGAGCTCTACGTGAAACACGGCGTGGGCCCCATCACGTATAATGAAGTATTGATCAAATACACCAGAAAGGATGGTGTTTTAAAATGGCCCCAATATGGTAGTTTTGACACAGAGATACTAGATAATCTAGAAGTTAGACTTTTTAAGAAGAAAGCCCGGCCGGCGATGTTTGACTCTTTCCGCCTATGGCGAAAGGAAGCCAAACAGAAAGAAATTAAATTAGCTAAAAAGAATAAAAAAGAAAAGGGTATTTCGATAATGCAAGCTGCTATGCAATATAAAGATGACGAGGAAGAACAAGCGAGTGAACAGTTGCACAGGCAACGTAAAATGGCGATCGATAAATGCTATCCAGTTTTGCCGCCTCTCCAGCAGGATGCAGCAAAAGAACTTGAGAAAGATCCTTTAATGTCTCACTTGTTGAGTTCGCCACCCCCCTATGTGCAGAGTGCTACTGCATCTCCGCAGCCTTTAGTTCTACAACCTCCGGTTGTTCTGCCCCAAGTTCTTCCACAACAACCAGCTGCTCTTCAGTTGGCTCCTACTCTTCCGGTGCAGCCTCCTCAAGGGCCACCGACTTTGACATCTGCTCTGCCTTTACTTCCTACAACTTTGACCACTATATCGACTACCACTCCTGGTATTCCTCCTGACACTGCCTCTGCATCTGCCTTGCCTCACTCTGCTTTTCCGCCTGTCCTTTTGTCGACCTCCTCCTCTGTTCGCCAGAGAATGACTAGCACTGTTGCTAGCCTTCTATATCCTCTCTTTGGAACAACAGGTGTATCTCCTGTCTCAGAGCGTAAACAGTTACGTAGCCAACTGCCTGATTCTAGGGAGAAGGAAACATTGAATTACTTGGCACATAAATTGGTTACTGACCCGCTGAGATATGAGCTAGAGTCTGTCATGGATGTCTTTGAGAAAATGTGTACTTTTCTTTGTGAGGATTTAGAGGAAAATGATTTAGAGCCTAATCCACCTGAGTTGTGTCGTGTCCGGTCCGATTTTGCAAAAGGCACGATTGTGGGTTCCGATGTTGAGAGAGCAGTTGCGACATTGTTATCATTCAGGAGTGAGGGTGTTTCTCGGTCGTTGTTTCAGTCTGATTCCTCTGTTAAAAAGAAGGTAAGACAGTATCCAATGAGAGAAATTCCTCCGGTATGGAAGGAAGCAGTGCAGGCTGATGCGGGTCGTAATATTGACGCTGTTCCAGCACACTTTCAGCGTGTCTGGGTACATGTTCCATGGAAGCGAGCTGAAGTTTTGGCCCTTAAACAGACATTGCCTGATCCCCGTAAAAATCCTGCAGGGTATTACAAGGAATTGTCTCAGACTGCAGGCTCTTGTATTATGAATTTAGCGGATATAGACATGTTGTTTGGAAATGTTGTTCCACAGCCTTTATGGGGAAAGATTTGTCATGTTGATCATGATCACGAGTTAGGTGATACATGGGTTAATATTGCTGCTGCCGATGGCAGACAAGTTGGTGGTGCTAAACCCAAACCTTTAGTGTCAGACCTCCCTGGTAGGATAATTACTTACATGAAGACTTTGATGCCTGCTATGAGGGTGAATTGGGACAAATTGTCTGCATGTAAGCAGAAGAAAGTTGAAACAGTGTCTGATTCCTTCACCAGGTTTGAAGAAACGTTTATCGACCACAGTGGTCAAGATATGAGTGCAGAAGGTGGTCAACGGTTGTTCGTTGACAAGTTCGTGCATAATTTGCTTCGTGAGTTATGTAAAAAGTTAAAAGATTCAGAGAGTTCTTGGGCCGTTTCCTCTTCAGCACAGATATTGGCTACTGCCCAATATTACGAAAATCGAGATAAAGATGAGAAGGATAGAGCAGACAAGAAAACTAAAGAGTTAAAAACAAAGGTTCTGTTACAGCAAGCGTATCCGCCACGTGATGGTCAGAATAACTATCAGCAACCTCCACAGTATCAGAGAAACTCGCAAAGGGTCGAGTTTTCTCAACCACGGGTTCCTGTAGGTCCCAATCAGTGTTCGTATTGTAAAGAAGAGGGTCATTTCAAGTATAGTTGCCCTGTTTTGTTGTAACGTATGAATGGTGCTTCTGGTGCAAGAGGTCGAGGTGTTCAACAAGCTCCTAGAGGTAGAGGACGTGGAAATTTCCCCCAGAACGGGCGTTCCTTTCCACCTCAAAATTCAATGAATAGGTTTGATCAGCAGAATAACGCGTTTGGCAGGACAGCTCAGTACTATGCTGATGACTACTATGCAGAAGATGAGAATATGGAAGGTAATGATTGCTAGGACAGCCATAGACAAAGAGAGGGAGTTGTTTCAGTTCCAGTAGATCAGAGAGGACCTTACGTTGAGGTGATTACATCAGGTGTGTCAGAGCCTTTTCTGTTGGATACTGCTACAAAGAGTTCTATTATGCACTCTAAACTCCCTGGCGCACCTTTGTCTGGCGAAATGAATGTTTCAGTAGGTTTTTCTGGGGCCCCGGTTAGAAACCCAGTTTTTAGTCCTATGTCCCTTTCTGTTGGACCTTGCGAATTCGAAGCACCCCTTATTCTAACAACAGGTTGTGGTGAAAACTTGTTAGGATTGGATCTTTTAAAAAGATTGTATGCAACTTTGTACTGTTCTCCTTTGGGAGTACAACTTACACTAGGTAAGAAAGTGGTCTCCCCAATGTATTTGTCAAAGGATAAACTTCCGACAGAATTGTCGCTTCTTCCGGATATTCTTTGGGCTACTGGTCCTAATGATGTGGGTCTTTTGGAAATACCACCATATGTTGTGACATTGAAAGCCAATGTTAAAATGCCACGAATTCCCCAATATAAAATATCTAGTGAAGGTGAAAAAGCGTTGCTAGCGATCATTTATGATTTGATTGAAAAAGATGTAATTGAAGAGACAAGAGGCAACATTTGCAATAGTCCTGTTCTGCCTGTTTCTGATCCTTCTCAGCCACCTGTTTACAGGTTCGTGATTTTAGATCTTAGAGAGGTGAATAAAATAGTTGTGCCACAATTCCCAGTTGTCCCTGATACCACTGCCCTATTGACTATGATTCCAGCTTCTGCGACTTGGTTCTCGGTGATTGACTTGAAGAATGCGTTCTTCAGCATCCCGATTGCCGAAGAGAGCAGGGATATTTTCGGCTTCAGTATAGGAGGTCAAAGCTTCCGCTTCAAACGCGCTCCCCAGGGCTACTGTGAAAGTCCATCAATATATAGTCAAGCTTTAAAAACACAGCTTGATATGATTGTTTTACCTGATGGCGCTACCCTTATTCAGTACGTTGATGATCTGCTTGTTGCTGCAGATACTGAGAAAATCTGTACAGAAGCCACGTTGTCATTGTTGCGTCATTTGTCTGACTTACATCACAAAGTGTCTCTTTCCAAATTGCAATATTGTCAACAAGAAGTGACCTACTTAGGTCATCTCTTATCGAAGGAGGGAAGGAAACTGACCCCAGCAAGAATTCAGGCAATAGCGAAATTGAGTGTGCCTAGGACACAGAGAGAAGTGCGTGCTTTCTTGGGTATTACATCATATTGCAGACAATGGATACCGAATTTTTCTTTGTTGGCCAAACCTTTGGTGGCATTAACTTGTAAAGATACACCAAATCCCCTTCCATGGTCTGAAGAGTGTCAGAAAAGTTTTTCCGAATTGCGCAATGCATTATGTTCGGCTCCTGTGTTGGGTACCCCCGACTACAGTAAGCCCTTTACATTGTATGTCCATGAGAAAGAAGGTTGTGCATTGTCAGTGTTGACACAGTTGTTTGGGAACAGGCAGCGTCCATGCGCGTATTTTTCATCAACCTTAGATCCGGTAGCTAAAGCGTTGCCGAGTTGCTTAGGAGCCACAGCGGCAGCAGCAGTTTCTATTCGGCAGTCTGCTGGTTTAGTGATGAATAATACATTAATTGTGATGGTTCCACATGCAGTGAACACGTTGTTAAACAGAACCAAGACACAGCACTTAACTAGCGCTCGGTTGTCAGGTTACGAGTTGACACTGTTAGCGAGCCACGTGCACATAAAAAGATGCAACACGCTTAACCCAGCTACGTTGTTGCCGATTGTAGCAGTATTAGATGCTTCTGAACAACTTGATTGTTTTCTCAGAACAGAAGAAGAAACGAAATGGAGAATAGATCTTAGTGACACTCCCCTTGCAAAGTGTGATGGTACCTTATGGGTGGATGGTTCATGCTTCAAGCTTCCGAATGGAGATACGACTGCGGCATATGCTGTCATGACTTTGCATACGATTGTTGAAGCTGCACGTGTCCCACATAATTCAGCTCAAGCAGCAGAGTTGATTGCACTTACAAGAGCGTGTGTGTTATCAAAAGGAATGAAAGTGACCATATATACTGACAGCCAGTATGCATTCGGTGTGGCTCACAGTTTTGGACGATTGTGGAAAGAACGTGGGTTCCTGACTTCGCATGGAACTAAGATTCAGCATGGTCAATTGGTGAACGAGCTCCTTGAATCACTTACTTTGCCGTTGCAAGTCGCGATTGTAAAATGCAGTGCACACAAGAAGGTGACTGATGATGTTGGTCGTGGAAATGCATTTGCTGACGAAGTCGCAAAAGAAACAGCGAAGGATGTGATGAGTCGAATATATGTTGCAGGCCCTGCAAGATGGGTTGGTGACGTTGGAATGTGTGAAGACACGATAGAGAGTGTGAAGTCTATTCAAGCTGAAGCTACAGAGAAAGAATTGAGTGTGTGGAGAGAAAGTACGGGTAAATTGGATGCAAATGGTTGTTGGGTTGAATTGTCAGAACATCAACGATGGTTGTTACCCGATGCATATGTGCTTGCAGTGGTTACAATGGCCCATGGAATGGCTCACATCAGTGTGAAAGGGATTTGTAAGTAGTTGGCTCCAGTATGGCGAAATGTTGGAATTCCCAAGTGTGCAGAGAATGTGGTCAAGAATTGTATGGTGTGTCTGAAATACAATCCTGGTAGGGGAACCCCAACTCCAGCTGGTCATTTTGCGCCTCCAACGTACCCGTTCGAGGTTTTGCAGCTAGATTTCATCCACATGGAAAGGTGCAACAATTTGAAATACGTACTCGTTGTTGTTTGTGCCTTTTCGAGATGGGTAGAAGCATTTCCCCTGAAGGACAACACTGCCTTGTCCACAGCTAAAGCCCTTGTTAAAGAGTTCTTCCCTAGGTTCGGAATGCCGAGAATGGTCTGGAGTGACAATGGAAGCGAATTTGTGGGTCAAGTGATGAAGAAAGTATGTGAAGGGCTAGGTATCCAACAAAAATTTCACGCTGCAAATCACCCCCAATCAGCTGGACTAGTAGAGTGCTACAATGGCACGTTAAAACTGAAATTGGCCAAAATCCAAGCGAGCTCTGGCCTTAAATGGCCTGACGCTCTGCCTTTGGCACTCCTATCAACCAGAATGGCTGTGCATTCGCGAGTGGGGCTTAGTCCCTATGAGATTGTGTTCGGCCGTCCGGCCAACATATGGGGAGTGCCAAGGCCGAAAAAATTCAGTGAGATCGAACACCCTGTACTGCTTGACTATTTGTATGAATTGACGGCTAAATTGCGTGTTTTACACCAACAGGTTCACGATTCTCTGCCTCAGGTCTCTGAAGATCCAGGTCACACCATCAATCCTGGTTCGTGGATTCTGGTGAAAAATTTCCAGCGGACAAAGAATGACCAGCCCCGGTGGACCGGCCCTCACCTAGTCCTTCTCTCAATGAGATCAGCCGTTCGAGTGGAAGGGAAGAAGCACTGGATCCACGGTGTACACTGCAAGAGGGTACAGTTGCCTCTGCCGTACGACTGGTGGGTCCAGGAGGGTGTCGCTGACTCAGATACTGAAACTGTGCCTCGATTTCTGCCTTTCAGTGATGCACGTGTAAAAGGAACAATTTCTGAAAAAGAAAGTGACAATCTCTTGCAAGAAGCTGTACCACCATCAAATCGATTGGACACTACAGAGCCTGAACTCCTGTTTCAAGACCAGACAGTAGGAAGAAACGCTATAATCTGAGGCCGAGAACCATGGACAAATACAATTTTCCTTTTCTTTGCTAAATTTTGAAAGTGCAGCTCTCTCATCTGAGAAACTTTTTTATTTTTGTTTTTCGAACCACCATCCGGGTTCAGCTGTAGGGTCGCGGTTGCCCAAGTCTTTGGGGTGCAGCCGAAGACGTTAGGTCGACGGTTCTGGTTGGTCTAAGGGAGTTGCCCTGGACTGACAGAAGCATCCCTTAGCATAGAACACCCTACCATCGCTAGCAGCATTTTAGAGAGGATGGAGTTTTTGGAGATGGAGAGACCTGCCAAACAAATGAACTTTAAGACTACAATTTGCAGAATGATGACCAAGAAACGTTTTTTGATGTTATGTATTTTCATGTTGTTCAGTGTAATGATGTTTTTTATAGGATATGTTTTATTCTCTTTTCGAGTGACATTTGCACCCACTTCATCGCCCATACCTCCTCCTACTACTGTTTCCTCACATTCTTTTCAACCTCTTCCTGAACATGAATCCGCTAGGAGATTAGAGTTTATTAATAACTCCTTCGTTCAGCTTTTGCACCAACACCAACTAGTAATGAACACGACTAACTGTTGGGTGTGTGGTCTTATGCCTCACACAACGGATAAAGGTATCCCTTATCTGGTTCTGCCTTTCAGCCATAATGGTTCTGTGTGGGCATACAGAACAATGTTCATCTACGCACATGAGACCTACCCCCTACGTTCTGTGACAGACAATCCTAA
This sequence comes from Lissotriton helveticus, assembly GCF_964261635.1. Lineage (NCBI taxonomy): Eukaryota > Metazoa > Chordata > Amphibia > Caudata > Salamandridae > Lissotriton > Lissotriton helveticus. Next base: position 2,027,046,632 of record NC_136061.1, read on the forward strand.
GAATAGTGCTCTAGTCAAGGGTATAGTGGATATGATTAAGGAAGATATCTCCTATGAGACTATCCCGAGAGATGATACACTAGTATATATAGGATGGAACGTGACCGGATATGGAGTTACTCTGAGTGAGAAACAGCAAGCTAAGAGATGTTCCCCGATTTGGATTGTACCCCATCAGGGTCACCTATGTCTGCAAGGTAATGGCAAGAATCCCAGAGCTCAGTTAGGGAAGAGTATCTGCACTGAAACATATGTTTTTGCGTCCCAGACTTCCCCTTCATTTCTATCAGCTAGAGGTACCTATTTCATCTGCCATGATAGAGCCTATACATGGTTGTCCCCTGACTTTTCGGGCACCTGCTTTGTTTCGTTCCTATTGCCTCCCACCTACACAGCTGCGGCAGATTACCATAAGACAAGGATAGTTAGAGGTGTCTTCAGTGAAGAAGACACTGCAGGACAAGAATTTGGAGACTTCATGAAGGGTTTTCTGCCGTTCTGGGGACCCATGGTTAACAGCAGGAGCATAAGGCAATTGACAAGGGTGGTTGAATCCACCGTGGTTGAAACTGCCGGTGCCCTTAGCAACTTGACTGCTGAGCTCCAGTCGGATCGTCTTATGACCCTTCAGAACAGGGTCGCGTTGGACGTCATACTTGCAGACCGAGGTGGGGTATGTAGGGTGATCCAATCGAGTTGCTGTGTTTTCATTCCAGATAACGCTCCAACAGTGTACCAGGCCATCTCCAAACTACATAAGATCTCTGAATCTATTCATGTGGATAAAGGAGATTGGTCGTTGATGGGGTGGTTCTGGGAACTATTATCCGGCTAGGGATGGAAAATTCTGATGGTCATTGGGATGGTCTTAGCCATCCTTTTCCTGTTCTGTCTGTGCGTACAGTGTGCTCCTGCTATATGTGGCCTTTGTGCTACATCGTGTGTAAGGAAACCTGTATCGAGGGACGAGCTAAGTAATAGGATGATGCTACAGCAACATCTCAATGACTTTACGAATATAGACCTGGACTCAGATTAGCATGGGTATAGGTTATTGCCTATGTAAGGGCAAAAGGAGGGTCTGTAGCACTTGAAATTCTGGACCCATGTTATAAACATCATCGTATCATAACGATTTTGATATCAGAAGACCGAGAATGGCTAGTACGCTATGCACAAGCATTTTCGTCATATTCGAGTGACGATTTCACCTTGAAATCGCAGTTTTCGTCCTGAACCCTCGGGTTCCATTTTGTGTACGGCAGCCATTTTGTGAGTTGCCCTCACATAGGCCAATGATTAAGGCCAACCCCGATCCTGAAGGACACGAACACCTTTCCTGACTTCTCTACGACCTGGGCAAGCTGACTCCACTGCCCAAGGCCAAACCTGTTTGGTCAGTTCCTCTCCCAGTGGCCGAACGAGATAGTATCAGGGCACAACAAGTCATAAACCTTCCATCGCACACAAGCCCTTTCTAATCTTGCACACACCTGTCCCTGTTTCCTACTTTATGACTTGCTTTACGAGGAGGAGGTGCCCGTTTTTATTGGGGATCCGTCGATATCTGATGAAAATACTGGGCCTTGCCGGGTAATTGATTGTGGGCTGAACAAACTGAAATGTGGGATTGTCATCATGACTCTGCTTTTTCTTTGTAGTGAAAATATGTGAATGGTCAACTGTAAAATTAGGAATGTTTGCCTGAAGCATAATATTTTGTATAAAAAGAGAAGGCTGGCTTTGTAAGTTTGATCAGTCTCCTGAGAATATACACCGTGTTGTACTTCTAGGACGCCTGTTACTTGGTTGCAGCCAATAAACTCGATCTTTGACTTCACCTAGAAGACTCTGTGTTTCTGTAGTCTGAAACAGGAAGGACCCGAAGTCTTAGGGTGTTGTCCCTGGCACCGCTGGGTTACCGGTTCAGTACCGGTTCTGAAAAACCCAGTACTTCAGTCTTCAACATCAACATGGCTCCCCTCCCAGCCACCATCGGACACTCAAGATCCTATCCTACGCAAATGACACCCAGCTCATCCTCTCCCTCAGCAAAGAGCCAGAGCAGGTGGAAGATCCTTCTCTCACATTGCAGCCAAGACCAGATGCGCCCCCTCCCTAAACACCTTCAGGAAGACCCTCAAGACCTGGCTCTTTGGCTAAACAGATCTGCAAAACCCCCACCCTCAGCGCCTCACGGGTGAGTAGCACGCCTACAATTCCCTGATTGATTGATTGAATGTATATATCTCATTAATCATAGTCATCAATAATGACAGACTGAGTTTTACTATTCACTTAGCTTTTATCTAATTCTTTGAAGCATATGAAATGGTCAATTCAAAGACTCAGCGTTGAGTTACAGATCATCACACAAGAGAAAATAAGCAATACATAATAACATCCAGGCGCGGTGCGTCCATTGGGCTGTGGGGGCGTAGCCCCCCCACCCGCAGCCGCCCACATCTCCGACGTTTCTGAACTTAAGTAAACTGAATAGTTTACTTAAGTTCAAAGACCGACGCCGAGGGAGAACTGACAATGCATGCCAGTCAGCATGACGTCAGACCGCCCAACCCCTTCAGAGACTGAAGGGGGTGGGCGGTCTGGCGTCATGTTGACTGACATGCATTGTCAGACATGAGGGCAGCAGGCAGCAGCACAGCACAAGTGCCCATGAGTGGGGACGAAGGTCGAACTTTCGCCCCGTGCCCACTCATGCGCACTTGTGTTTTTACTTGTTAGCGCATGCCCATTAGGAGCCCCTCGGTCTCCTAATGGGCGTGCTGCGGGCGAGGAGTAACTGTGCCCTGGCGCTGCAGATTGGCTTAGGGGTTGCCACTCAGTGCTGCTGTTCCTGTTCCGGTTCCTGTTTGAAGATGAGGCGCCAACGCGGACCAGGAGCAGAGGCGGTCAGGTAAGTTTTCTCAATGTTATTCTCCCTTGGCGCACCCCCCACCGCGACCCCCTCCCCCGCAACCCCCCTGCCACCCCCTCCCTGCGAGTACTGCGAGCCGTGACTGTGTGCAATGAGCAGAAGACTAAATCGAGCGCACAGGTTCCTCTGTTTTCATACATGTTGTGGTACAGTTTAGTTAAACAGGCCTTCATTGGGTATGTTTAATGTGCGACTCTTGGGCCTGAGATTACTTCACGGCTCTATGCATTGGTTTGGGTGTGTTTATTGTGCATCTCTTGGCACTGAAGAAACTTGACGGTTTTAAGTGTAGCACAGCGTTGATCGAGGTGCCATGATCGGTGGATAGGACCGAGCAGACAGGTTCCTCTGTCTGCATACAAGCTGTGGTACTGATTAGTGGCACACGCCCTTCTCGGTTATGTTTATTGGGAGGCCCTTGGGCCTGCGTTAAGCGGACGGCTCCGAGTCCTGTGCAGCACTACACTGACGGTCATCTGCTGTCACAACACGTTCACCACCTGTAATGTTTCCCTATACCGCCGTAGTTAGATGGAATTCGATATCCTCCATTCGACAGCCAAAAACGCTACACACTGCAACAGGCGCATTGACCCATGGTTCTATTCTGGCTGCTGCATCTAAACCCACTTTCCTTTGCAGTGTAGGCTGTTGCAGTGACAAACAGCCTACAATAACACCAGTGTCTGTGGGAGGGCTGCTTGCATTCTTGGGTCTGTGTGAGTGCAGGGTGAGCAGTGTGCCTGTGTGAGTCCAGGGTGAGTGATGTCTGTGTGAGTATAGGGTGAGCAGTGTGCCTGTGTGAGTCCTGGGTGAGTGATGTCTCTGTGAGCGCAGGGTCAGCAGTGTGCCTGTGTGAGTGATATCTGTGACAGTGCAGGGTCGGTGATGTCTCTGTGAGCGCAGAGTGAGCAGTGTGCCTGTGTGAGTCCAGGGTGAGTGATGTCTGTGACAGTGCAGGGTTGGTGATGTCTGTGTAAGTGCAGGGTGAGCAGTGTGCCTGTGTGAGTCCAGGGTGAGTGATGTCTGTGTGAGTGCAGGTTGAGCAGTGTGCCTGTGTGAGTCCAGAGTGAGTGATGTGGATGGGTGAATGTTGGCTTAGTGATGTGTCAGGGAAGGGTGAGTAATGGGTCTATGAGTGCAGGGTGACTGTGCCTATGCGAATGCAGGGAGAAAGATGTATCTGTGCAAGTGCAAAGAGACTTGTCTGGCTACTCCCAGAGATGTATTGGCCAAGATACCTCTTTCTCAAATGTGCTTGAGAATGCACCATTTGCCCACTCTTTTTTCAAAATGTTCTCGTGGGAGAACCCCCGAATCCCCCATAGGTGGTTGGGCCTCGCACGTTGCGCGTGCTCGCCACAGTGCAGTATTTACGCCCCACCACTTTCAAATGTCACCAGCCGCCCCTGATAACATCTCATTCAACGAGCATGAGTGAGTGGATAGGGAGAGAGACAAAAGAGCATTGAACAACATCAATGCAATTACAGAGTATCATATGAACCTAGAGAAGCAATAGCACAGTGTTGTATCCCACCCTTACTTTTCCCTTTCCTTTTTTCCCCACCATTGGACTCTTCCACTCTCCCCTCACCCATTGTTCTGAACCATTCCTAGAATGCTGTGAAGATTCTATGGTGCACTCCCGGGCCCAACTGTAATTTCTGGGTGAAGGATGTCGATGAAGCTACTGAATAAAGTTTTGTTACTTGATGTAAACTTCTTAATTTCACTGGTGACAAGAATGGTATCATCAAAAAGACTTGAGTACGAAACTAGATCCTACAGCAGAAGTCCCTGTCATGCTTGTGGAAAGATCAGCATGTGGTATGGTGTTATTAGATGAGTTCCCTGAAATATTCACAGACAAGCTTGGGTGTTTGAAAGAATTCCAACATAAAATAAAATTGAAAGATGGTGCCAAACCAGTAGCACACAAATGTAGAAACATACCAAAAATGATGAGGGAATACCTTAGACAGGAGCTGGGTAAGTTAATCAGTCAAGGAGTTATCGAACACATTGAATGTGCTGAATGGGTTGCCCCCATAGTTATGACATCTAAAACCAATACCAAGGACATCGGATTATGTATTGACTTGAGAGACTTAAACAATAATATTTGGATTGACAGGCATCCTTTGCCTAACAGAAATGAAATGTTGAGTCAAGTTGGAACTGCTGAGTTTTTCTCTGTGATCGATTTATCTTCAGCTTATCACCAGGTGAGGCTTCATCCTTCCAGCGAAGCATTGACATCATTTATAACACCATTCGGCGCATTTAGATCCTGAAAGATGTTGTTTGGTTTAGCATCCATTGCCACGGTTTACCAAAGAGCTATGGAAAAGATACTGGAAGGAGTAGTTCGGGTACTATGGTTCCAGGATGACTTGTTAGTTTTGAGCAAAAATGAGAATAAACATAATGAATGAATGAAGTGAAACCTGTATAGCGCATGGCTACCCTGAGGCCTCCCAGCACTGTGGACGGATCAAGTGGGCCGGGAGCAATTGTTACAAAGGGATGTTAAAAAGACGAGATTTCAGGAGTTTTGGAAATGCTAACAGGTTCGACTCTTTCCGCAGATGGAGAGGGAGGGAGTTCCAGGAGTTGGCAGCATTGAAAGAGAAGAGTTCCTGCCCCATCTGGCTCTCTGTATTCTATGCATAACGGCAGAGAAGGTGAGGCTGGAGTGGAGGTTCCTGGCTGGGTAATAGGGTGTGGCGAGGGATTGAGAAATAGCTGGGCCACACTTCCAGAAGGCCTTGTGTGCCAGGCACATGGCTTTAAGCAGGATCCTTGCCCTGATGGGGAGCCAATGAATGTTCCTTAATGCTGGTTTGGCAGATTGCCTGCATAGAATCTGACGAAGCAGATGGGCAGCACAATTTTGGATGATCTGGAGCTTATAGATCTTGGATAGGGGGGCTCCCAGATAAAGAGCATTTCTATAATCTAGGCGAGAGAGGATGAGGGCCTTGACCAGGATTCTTCTCGCCTGGAATGGGAGAAGGGGGAGGATCTTAGGGAGCATCCTCAGCAGGCCAAAGCAGGAAGCTGGGGGCTTAGTAGCCTGATAGTTAAAGCTAAGGGAGTGGTCAAGCCACATGCCAAGGCTCTTGATCTGGCCCTTTGAGTCTGGAGCTGGACCGAGACTGTGAGGCCAGAGCAGTGCAGGGCTGAAGGAGGGAGAGTTGCCGAGAAGCATGGACTCAGTTTTATCTCTATTCAGTTTGAGGTAGGAGAGTTCCATCCACCTGACGACCTCCTCTAGGTAAGGGCCTAGGGTGCTAGATGACCGCTCGGGGTGATTTAGAGCCACCACGAGTTGCGTGTCATCTGCATAGGTGATGATCTTTATGCCAAATGGATGGATAATCTCCACCAGGGGTCTCATATAGATGTTAAACAGTGTGGGACTTAAGGAGGAGTCCAGAGGTACCCCACAACTGAGCGGCAGCCGATTGGAGACAACATCTCCTTCAAACACCTGGAAAAAGTGGTCACTGAGGAAGGACTGGAACCATGCAAGTGCAGTGCAGGATACTCCTAAGCTCTTAAGATGGAGGATTAAGGTGTTGTGATTGACAGTTTTGAAAGGGGCACTGAGGTCAAGGCCGATGATTGTGGCAGTACCTCCCTGGTCCAGTATCCTTCTGGCCTCCTCAGTTACTGCGAGGAGGGCAGTCTCGGTCCCCAACTGAGGGCAGAAGCCGGATGGGAGTGGTGGAGGAGGAAGTTCGATTCCAGGTACGCAACCAGAACGGAGTTTATGTGCTTTTCTAGCACTTTGATCAGCCAGAGAAGAAAGGAAATGGGGCGATAGTTGGATAGGTTAGCCTGGTAAAGCTTTTTTTTTTTAGAAGGGCTTTGAACAGGGCACATTCACAAGCGGGGGGGACAATGCCAGAGAGGATAGATGAGTTTAAGAGATCAAGTATTGCGGGACGGACGGTGTTGGTGACTAATTTAAGGGACTGAGACGGAGCTGGGTCGGAGAGTGAGACCTTAAGAATTGTTGAAAGAGGCAGTATTAACTTCGAAAAGCAATAAGTGTCAAGTCGGAGTATGTTTTGCCACATACCTAGGACATATTATATCCGGAGATGGTAGTAAGCTTAAGGTAGATTTGGTGGAAGTGATGAGATCAGTTCTGGTACCGAATACCAAGGAAGAAGTAAAATCTTTCCTTGGTTTGTCAGAATATTATTCTAAGTTCATGAAATACTCTACTGACATTACGCATCCCTTGCGAAGCTTGTTAACATAGGGTGTAAAATGTATTTGGAACAAAGAATGTATGGAAGCATTTAACAAATTAAAGTGCCTTATTGTGAACACCCCTTTCTTAGGAAAATTTGACACCAGCAAATGCACCATACTTACCACTGATGCTAGTACCAAAGGTATAGGGGCGACCCTTAGCCAAGTAGTTGATGATGAAGAAAGGATTGCAGTGTTTGTGTCGAGAGCATTAACTGAAGCAGAATCTCGATACTCAGTAGTAGAAAGAGAAGCACTAGCCTGTTTCTGGGTAGTGAAGCATTTCTGTGTGTTTGTGTGGGGTATTCCATTCACCCTAAAAACAGATCACAAACCTTTGATAAGTGCATTTTCGGTGAAAAATATTGAAAGAACCACACCTAGGGCCAGATGTAGGTCGCCAAATACCGGTTGGTAACGGCCAAAATCGGCCGTTACCGACCGGTATCTGGCTTTTGAGATGTAGGTGGGTCTGAATTTACAGAATCGGTATATTTACCGATTCGGTAAATTTACCACTTCGGTATTTTACCGAATCGGTAAATATACCGAATCTGTAAATCCATATGTAGATGACACTCCTAAGAGTGCCACAGGCCCTTCAGATTCGGTATTTTACCACCCAATCCTATTGGGTGGTAAAATACCGAATACAGGTGTGCATGCACATCTGTGCATGCACACCTGTGCCATATGACACACAGACATGCCCTTAGGGCATGTCTGTGTGCAACATGGCACACATGCCTGTACTTGGGGTGCTAGAGGGTGTCAAAGTGACACCCCCTGCACCCTTGCAGGATTCGGTATTTACCGATTCTGTAAATACCAATTCGGTATTTCACATTGATTCCTATGGGCTTCAAGGCCCATAGGAATCAATGTGAAATACCGAATCGGTATTTACAGATTCGGTAAATACCGACTCTTACAGAATCGGTAATTTTTTACCTACATCTGCCTCCTTCCTATTTACCGACTCTTAAATACCGATTCGGCATGAGTCGGTATTTAAGAGTCGGTAAATAGGAATTACCTACATCTGGCCCTTAGAATCTCCAGGTGGTTCCTTGGTTTACAAGGGTTCAACTTCAAGATTGTATATATACTAGGACCCAGAAATCAGGCAGCTTATTGTTTGTCTAGACTTCCTTTACCATTTGATGAGTTGGAAATTAATGTTATTGAAGAATTTGTGGTGGCAGCAATTACAGAGGGTATACAAAAAGAAGAGTGGGAAGACAATATGAAAAGTGATCTGGCGATTCAAAACGTAAAAGAACGTATCTTGAAAGGATGACCTACAAAGTGTTCTGACTTAAAAAATGATGCAAAAAGGTTCAGGGAGGTGAGGAACGAATTGTATATGCGAGAGGATAATTTGTTTAGGGGAAACAAACTTGTACCACCTGAAAACTTGCTTGAAAATATAGTATTGTTGGCACATGAAGGTCATTTAGGTTGCAGTCTTACTAAGAACAAAACCAGCTTCCATTATTAGTGACAAGGCGTGGACTCCATGATCGAAATGAGCATTAAACAATGCATAATCTGTGCATGCAGTGACAAGTGCAAACATGTAAGCAAAGGTCACATTTCTGCTGTAGAAGTACCTCTTGTACCTTGGAATATGTTGGCTCTAGACATCATTGGTCCTATAAATGCTAAGGGATTAGGAGGAAGGTTCATTTTGACACTAGTAGATTATCATTCAAATTGGTTGGTCATCAAAACTTTATACAATGTAATTACAAGTACCGTTATTACTTTTCTACAAGATGTATTCCGTATTGAAGGTGTACCCCAAACCCTAATAACAGACAATGGTGTCCAATTTACTTCATCGCAAATTAAGGAATTCCTAAACAAATTTTCAGTAACTCTCCTGCAAACTGCTCATTATTGTCTAAGGGCTAATGTATTAGTAAAGGAGTCAACCGGATGATCAAAGATTGTATTCAACTAAATGTGAGCAGAGGCTTGAACATTAAGAAAGCATTAGATGAACTGATTTGGTTCTACCTCGTTACCCCTCACTCCATCACTGGTGTTTCCCCATTTAAGTCCCTTAAAGGGAGGGAACCAGGCACAAAGTTAAGACCCCTGTGGCTAGTCTGTAACAATGTGGAGGAGGTGGATCAAGACAAAATAAGGGAGAAGATTCAAGAACATCAAAAGAAATATGTTAACAGGTACAACAGTAGAGTGCCAGAAAAGAGTGAGATTTGAAACGAAGGAGATGTTGTAAAAGTAAGACTACCTAGATCTGTTTATTCTGGTTCTTCTAAATTTTCAGAGAGGAAGAAAATATGCAAGGTTTTCAGAAATCTTGTTCTTTTAGACAATGGTCAAATGTGCAGCTCTGACAGGATAGTCAGGGATAAAGTGAAGATGTATCTAATTCCTCCAGGGAACACAGAACACCTATGAACAATGAACTTGATTCTCAACCGAGAAAAGAGTTTCTTAGGAAGCAATTTAAGAAACCGTTGTGGCACAAAGATTACAGAATGTATTAATCTGTTTTCTTTTCTTCTCTGTTTCTTTCAGCCATGTCATATGTATATTTTTTAAATGGTTATTGTTTCCCTAGGGAAGGAGATGTGTTATATCCTACCCTTATTTTTCCCTTTCCTGTCTTCCCCGCCATTGGACTCTTCCGCCCTCCCCTCACACATTGTTGTGAATCATTCCTAGAATGCTATTGTAGTGTAGTTCCTATAGTCCCAATAGGCTCTGCGCATTGGAATAATATCTTCAGTAGTTTAGACGTAGGACTGAGGTTAACTAGGTCTCTACTGACTATATTAGACTTAGGTTTTTTGCCAGCTAGCTCAGAGTTCACTAGAAACTTTCTCGAATAAGCTAGGAGGAGTTTAAACTCCCTGGATAGACAAGAAGGGATTTAGTTTCTGACAACCATAAAACATGACAACTTTGCTCTCCCTGAATAAGAGTATATCTCTAGAGTTGTGTGAAAACAAAAGACAGCTATTTCACTCAGTCAAAGGTGCGTACTTAGTTTCACCAGATTGCAGAGAAAAAGAGAGACGGGCGTTTTCAATAAAAGGTGTTATTTATTGAGCAGTCTCTTTCCTCATACAAGAGAATTGAATTGCTACAATTGCAATACTTATAGTTAAGTAAAGTGCATACAGTAAAAGCAGGATTATGAAATAATACTGTAAAAGCATTGATATGGTTTCTTAGCCATATGATACTTTAAAATGGATAAAATAGATACATACATATATACATTGACTAATCGTACTCAACTGGTGCTTCTAACTACGCCTACCCCGATGTACCTGACCTAAGCCTAATACATGGGAAGGAGTAAGTAAGTAGCAGTTTAAGTTAAGTTTGTTTTGCCAAGAATCTGACTCAAGAATTCTCTGTAAGGGTTTAGTCAGTTCAGTACCTGGGTATTAGAAGGCAGGAGGGCTGGTATCTCTCTCTCAGGACTCGGTATCCCAGTCACCCGGAAGGGTAGGCTGGAAACGCCGGAGGCTGGATTTCTCGGCAAGAGAAAAGACAGCGTCTTTCTCAGCGCGTCAAAAGGGAGGGGCAGCGTCAGTGGGCTCTCGCATCAGCTGGGCTCTTCGGAAGTAGATAGCTGCTCTGCTCCAGGATTACCACCGTGTGTTTGCTTAAGGCAACGTTGGTATATTTATACCTGAAAGGTGCCGGGTTTGACGTAAGGCTGGACATAAGACGTCAATAAAGATGTCACTAAGAACTGGTCATTCTTACAGTGCTTTACAGGAGTTCTCGGACGAAATCAAAACAAAGCAGGCGGGATTTCCCAGGTTGCTGGAGGCTTGGATTTGTTTAAGAACTCGGTGTGCTTTCTAGGGGGCTGGAGGAATAGGCTTGCTTAATGTGACAGCATGCGCTATGACTGAATTATGAAAAAGGGTTTCTATGCCGTTGCAGGGATATTATTGATTTATAACCGGACAAGGGCAAAGAATAGGATATTGATTCAGGTACCTAGATAAAACACACTACACTATGAAGATTCTAAGGTGCACTCCCGGACCAAACTGTCATTTCTGGGTCAGGGATGTCGATGAATCTACTGAATAAAGTTTTGTTACCTGACGTAGGCTTCTTCATTTCACGCAGCCTACTAATAGTCTGAAGAGCTAACTCTCCGTCCGGTAGGGAAAGCTGGGGAAACCTCACAAAGGTATGAGGAGCAAAGTTAAAGAGTCAGGATACAGACAGCAGCAGCCAAAGAGTAGCTTGAGGGAAACAGCTCACACAGACATATGCTCACCCTCTCCAGCCTAAGCACACCCCACTGTAAAATCTAACACAAAACGTTATACCCTAAATGTTAAAGTCCATCCCTAACTTAGTAACAAAGTCCAAGCAAATTCACGATTCTCATTGGTTCAGGAGCACAGGTTGTTCAGTCTCACCACTTCCGTCGAACCTCACTCACGTCGTTCTTTGTTTTGAGACATGCGGTCATCATCGTTCTTCAAGGAGAAGAAAACACAATATTCTCCTTCCTAAGCTCACACACATCTTTGTAATAATTGCAACATTTTACTAGAGAAGTTGTCCACAAAACTAAACATTTCCCTGGATAGTAGGAAGTTCCACCGGTATCTCTCCACGTAGCCATCAACTATGAAAGGACAAAACAATCATAACGAAGGACAAATACATTTCTCTCCAGCCTATGTTTCAAAAAGCAAATTAATCCTAACAGTGATTTGAGGCCTTCTCTGTAAAACATACTGTTTCTCAAGGAGAAATAATCATACTCAGTTATTTGTTCACATAAAAAGCTTGTTTTCATTATTCATTTTAGTCTTCTATTATTCTAATATAATCACAAACATTTTCATTAATTATTCATTTAAATTAATATCTCTCATATAAAAACTCTTTTGTCAACGTGTTTCATTCACTTTGCACATGAAACCTCAAACCCCTTAGCATAATTTCTCTACTGTCTACTGCAGAAATCATTTGCGGCCTACAAGAACCATTTGTCATATTCCTACCCGTTTCTCGTTTTCTCTTCCCAAATACCCCATGTTCATATTTTTCACTGTTAATCTCACAACTCTTGGTAATTATTTTCACATAATAGGAGGATTGGTCCAAGCAGGTTTTAATCGCAAAAAATCCTGCTCCATCAGCGCCATAGCGCTAACATGCATGCGCTAACATGCATGTCTGAAAAAAAAAAATATTTCTTCTTTTAACCATGAGCAGCCAGTACAGGTAAAAGCTGTGGGCCTGTGAGGCGTGGCGGAAGTCGACATACGACGGGATAGAGAAATTAAAATAAATAAAACTACTTACCTTGCACTTGCCGCTTAGCCGACTCAGTGATGCGCCAAGCGGAAGGTAAGTGGTTTTATTTACTTATTTTCCCTATTCCATCGTATGCCGACTTCCCCCCCACACCCTGCCCCACCTCACCGCTCTTACCTGTACTGGCTGCACCTGCTTTTAACACCTCCTTTCAAATGGCAGTAACTTTGGCTCTAAACACTATCTACTATTGTTTGTAGATAGGGTTTTGCGTCAAAAGGCATGGGTGGTATGTATCGCCCACTGGAAGCTAACTAATGCATAGTAGTTCTCCATGCTGCTTTGAGTTACTTTTGGGTACTTTTTTCCAGCGTAAAACAAGTTTTCTACTGGAAAGTAAACCAAGAAACAAGCATTTTGTGCTGGTTAGCGTAACTTTTGTGAATGCTACGTTTAAGAATGGGGCTGGTTTCATCCTGTCATAGTTTTTGAGGACCATCCAGGTACGCGGACAGCTACTAAAGCAAATGTTTTCATCCACAAAAGAATGCAGTTTTGCAAGTCTCTTTACCACTTGCCTGAATGTTGAAAAAAGCAGATTCTTGTTCCAATGCGTCATTGTATTAGCCAGCTTTATCGATGCGTAGAGATAATTGTCATGGCTAGAGAGAGGGTCTTTTTCCAAGGATGTCCATAAATGGCAAGAGGGGTGGATCAGGAGAAAGCAGTCCCCCCTGATTAACCTGATGGGCTTATTGAATGGACCATGGAACTCAGAAGTTGTTTAAATCCCTTAGTGGTCACACTTAAAAATAAAGAATAGTGCTTTATGGGATTTGGGGTTTTAGGGAATTTCAACAATCTGTAGAGAGTCAGCAATAATACAAATTGTTCTTACTGCCTTCAAGCGTGAATTTTGCCTGGAACAGGGAATACCAGAAGCCGCCTAAATCACAGACCTCTTGACTCACTGCATAAGGTCTGCAGATTACAGACATCAACCCTCCCTTAAATCTCTGCTTCTAAGACGTATTCTAAGAGCTAAGAGAGCTAGCCCTACCAAACTACATAAAAAGTAATAGTGTTTACGTCGACCTGGGATTGTTTACTGCCATGTCCTACATTTTTAAAGAATGGGAAGAAGGAAGCATTGTAAAGAACAGCCAGCTAGAGCATCATAGGAAAAATGGGCATGGCTTGTGTTGAATGTAATGCTGAAAACAAAAGTTGATAAGCCTGAGTTCTACAAATTTGTGGTCTTGTGTCTCAACAACAGTTCATGTAGATTTGGGAGAAATGTGGAGCATTAAAACTCGAAACACTGTACCTTTACTGTAAAATTCTAAATATTCGGACATATGCCTTCAATGACTGTGTTTTGCACTTGGACAATTGCTGCAAGTGGGTTAGCTGCTTTTAAAAGGGATATCATGTTTCCAAAGCAATAAACTGCTTTAAATCCATTTTCTGGGGGGAACTACATGGTTTCAGTGTGAAAATTAATTACACTTTTGCCCCTCAGCGACCATTTCAACATGCACAACCATGGCACTGTTCGCTTAAAACCTTAAATCCGAAATCACTTTAAATGAAAAAAAAAACATTTAAAAATTAACTTTTTAATCTCTTTATCCCTGTATCAATATGCCTAATTGTTGTGTCATGTGAATGATCGTGCTATTAAATAATTTGGTTTGAGAATGTTTATTTTTAACCTTAATGTAGTTTCTGGTCTTGCCTGTATTATACTAAGCACACTTCGCAGAGGAAGCCTGCCTTCTTAAACCCAGCTGTAGTGACGTGGGGAAAGGAGGCACTAGGACCCTGTACCTGACTGGTGGGTAGGGGACAGGAACTGGACACCACTTCCGGTTAGGGGAGTGGGGAGGGCATTCTGGACACAAGGGCACAGGATACGGACGTGCGTGTGGGCACAGCTGCAACCAAAGGAAATAAAGAATTACGTAATCACTTACCTGTCTCAGCGTGCAGTACTTGGAAGACACGACAACTGGCGATGATCCAGTGGGATCAGGAATCAACATCAGAGGCTTGCGCTCCTCGACGATGTCCAAATGGAGCCAGGAGCCCACCCTAGTCCGCCGACCACGTAAACGAAAACTGCACATTCGGGAGCTGATTTGACTCCAAGAAGACAAAGCCAGGAGCCTACCCAGCTCTGTGCACCCCAAAAGAAGAAGACGGGAAATCAGGAAAACCCACCCTGATTCCAAGAAAAGCAGAGCCAGGAGCCCACCTGGTCTGTGTGCTGGCACCTGCAGCCACATAGGGAACCCACCCTGACCACATCAAATGAGGTGAGGAGTAAGGGAGGCAAGAAAACACCTGACCGCAAGAGAAGCCAACAGCCAAGATAGCTTTGAGCATCCCGGGTGGAGATTTCAAGCCAAAATCTCAAGAGAGCTCGGTGGCCATCTTGGAGTCAGGCAGAACCACCAATGGGAAGCTAAGGAAGATCAGGCAAGCCATTTTGAGGTCAGGCAATACAAAGAATACCTAATCTCTCCCACCAAAATCTCAGTGGCTATCTTAGGGTCAGGCAAGAGAGCCAATAAGGAGCAGGAAAGCAGAAGAGGTCAGAGGTAAAAATAATAAGGTAATTAAGCACCGCATAAAGACTTGCATGTCAACAAAATTACCAATGTTGCAAGTGACAAGAATAGCGCACAGGCCATTTTTTGCAGGCCACTACCATTCGGTTTATCGGAACCACAAATAGGTATCAGTTGGGAAAGATGGTTTGACAGTTCGAATAATATATGCGCGCCACAGACATCGCAGAGGCCAAATACACAGATCTATTTTTAAATTTCGTTGGGGATGAAGTGGAGGACCTGCAAATAACATTTCCCCAAGATCAAACATCAACATACAAGGGACTGATAAAGTGCCTCACAGATATGTTTGACCCGCAAAGAAACATTGATTTCAAAAGGTACACCTTCAACACCGCTTGTCAATGAGCAGAGGAGTCCCTCGACGACTTCACAACATGACTGCGAAAACTGGTCACACATTGCAAATTTGGTAAGTTTGACAATGAACAGGCGATTCGACTACGCATTATTGAAGGCTGTCAGTTTGTGGAGTTCCGCGCACAAATTCTGAAAGAACTGGCCTCGCTAGAGAAAATACTGACCATGGCCCGGGCGGAAGCCAGAGGAACAACACATGCAAAACAGATGGAACTGGGAAAAGAAAGAAGAGTGAAGCAAACGAACAGCATAACTGGAAACAACAGGAAGAAAGAAAACACCACGCCACTGCCAAGAAAAACACAAGAAAGAACATGTCATCGATGTGGACTCCAGTTTCCACATGTCGGCACATGCCCGACGATGGGCCAGAAATGCAGGAAATGCAACAGAGACAATCATTTTGGAAGCGCCTGCATGGGTGCCCAGTTTAAAAATGAGCGAGACAGTAACGAGCAGGTATGCCAGGCACATGGAAACAGTGAATCGCAGCTCATTAACTGAATCCAAAGAAACAGCCGCGCCTGAGACCGTGGAACGACTATATCTGATGTCCGATGCCCCTGCGGAAGACCGAGGGCCAGAGCACATTCATCATTTGGAGAAACATCAGATAAAGAAAACAGCGACAGTGGACATCGCAGTAGGAAGACACAACACACGTTTCATGCTAGATAGTAGGGCCACATGCAACATAATGTGCATGTCAGAGTATGAGAAGATGAAAATAAGACCGCCACTTTCACCGTCCACTGTTGGTGTATTCACCTGGGGTTCGAATAATGCAGTGGTCAACATTGGGAAGTTCACAGAAACACTGCCGTACAAAGACAGGTCAAGCAAAGAGGAAATACATGTGCTATGGGGAGACATCCCAGCACCATGTCTGCTAAGCAATGTCATGGTGCAGGTGATGGGTCCCCTTGCAATGACGTACCACATGTCAGAGAAACAGAACATTTTGCAAGCCTATCCGGAAATGCTACAAGGCCCTGGCAAACTAAAAGGAAGACAAATAACACTACACATCAATGAGGCAATCACACCTGTGGCTCAGCATCACCGACGAGTGCCCATACACCTGCAGCCACAGGTAGAAGAGGAAATACAAAGCCTGTTTAGCCAGGACATAATAGAGCCTGCAGATGGGCTGACCCCATGGGTGTCTCCAATAGTGGCGGTTCGGAAAAAGAACACCTCCAATATTCGCATATGTGTGGACATGAGGATACCAAATACAGCGATTGAAAGGGAAAGACACCCTGGGCCACACCTTAATGACCTTAACAACATGATCAGCTGTCTCACTGGCGCATGCCGTTTCTCAAAGCTGGACCAGTGTAAAGGGTACCATCAACTGGAGCTTGACCCACAAACAAGTTACATTACCACTTTCTCCACGCACATTGGTCTATTTCGCTGCAAACGAAAGAGTTTTGGCATATCATTGGCAGCAGAAATACTTCAGGAGACCATAAGGCAGGTAAAAAGGCCGGTAAAGAACAATTTGAAATACAGTGACGACATTTTGGTGTTTGGTCAGTCAGATGAAGAACATGACATCGCTTTGCGTGAAGTATGCCTGCATCTGGAACAAGCCGGACTAACACTGAATGAAGAGAAGTGAGAACTGGGGAGAAATGAACTGGTATTCTTAGGACATGAGGCCAGACTCCAGCAAGGTGGAGACGTTGGAAAAGGTGAGTGCTCCAACGGAGGTCGCAGAAGTGAGGTCATTTCTTGGGCTTGCCATCTACTGTGCTCGCTACATAAAAGACTTTGCCACAGTGAGCACACCGCTTCAAGACGTAATGAAGCAGGGTCAGAAATTCATCTGGACACAAGAATGCAATTGGGCATTTGAGGCCATCACACATGCTGTAATAGCTGTGGATCATCTTGCCTATTTCGATCCATTACTACGCACGGAGCTGACGGAGGACGCCAGCCTGGTTGGATTAGGAGCAATTTTAACACAACATCTGCTGGGTACGGACGAAAGATTGTCACATATGCAAGCAAAAGTCTGGCTGACATTGAAAGGGCATACTCGCAGCCAGAAAAAGGAAAACCTAGAAGTGGTATGAGCATGTGAACACTACCACATGTTCATCTACAGGAAACCATTCACCATCGTAACTGACCAACAGGCCCTGGTGACAATATATGGCAATCCAAATGCAAAGATACTGCCTCGCATTCAGCGATGGGGTATAAGACTGATGAACTATGATTTCAAGATCGTGCACAAGCCAGGAAAAGAACACAACCCGGATGATTACATGTCACAGCACCCTTTACCGCGGGCACCTGAGACTATATCAATATCAAAAGAGTACCTAAACTTTGTGCTAAAACAGAACACTCCGGCATCAATAACAATAGCGGAACTAGAGCAAGAAACAGAGAGGGATGCCACAATGCAAACGGTGAAAGTTCGACAAGACAGCAGAGATGGAGACACATCAACAACAACAGCACCATGGAAGAAGGAGTCAACAAGGAGGAGATTTTAGCATTCAAAAAGATACATGAAGAATATCAGATGCTGTCAACGGAATAATAATGAAAGGAACAAGGATAGTCATGCCAAGTACATTACGTCTACAAACTCTAAATTTGGCACACGAATCACACAGAGGCATGGTGGCAACAAAGAAATTGCTGCGTGAGAAAATATAGTTCCCTGGCCTAGACAGAATGGTGGAGGACACTATCATAAACTGCCACATCTGCCAAACAACAGGGCAGCCAGCAAAGCCTGAACTGCTACAGATGTCGGAACTTCCAGGAGCAGTGTGGACAACGTTGGCAGCTATGGGCCTCTGGACAAGGGCAACTACTTGCTTGTGATCATTGACGAATATTCAAGATTCCCCATAGTGCGACAAGTCTCATCGACATCAGCGAGAGCAACACTGTCAATACTGGACAACATATTTGCAGCCTGGGGCTCCCCACAGACATTAGAAACAGATAATGGTCCTCCATTTTCAGGGGAGGAGTTTTGAAAATTCATGGACTACCTAGGCATTCATCACAGGAAGATAACACCTCTGTGACCACAAGCGAATGGCATGGTGGAGAGGTTCATGGGGAACATAAAAAAGGCTGTTCAAAGAGCAAAGCTAACGCAGATATCAATAGGTCAAGCACTCTGTCAAGTACTACTAGATTATCAAAACACCCCTCACAGCTCCACGGGACAATGCCCCACTGAACTAGTGCTGGGAAGGACAAGCAGGACGAGGCTACCACAACTAGAAGCAAAGGTGCCACCAGAGCACAGTAGCATTGCTGTCAGAGACCAGGACCACTCTGTCGCATCTCAAGTAAGGGGACTTAGTGGTGGTGTGTCAGGGGTATCTGAGAAAATCTCTCTCTCTCTCTCTCTCTCTCACTGTCTTCGCTTGCCATTTTCTTGCAGCAAGAGGGGAGATGTAGTGACCTGGAAAAAGGGGCCACTAGGACCCTGTACCCGACTGGTGGAGAGGGGACAGGAACCAGACACCACTGCCGGTCAGGGGAGTGGGGAGGGCATTCTGGAAACGAGGGCACAGGAGATGGACGTTCATGAGGGCACAGCTGCAACCAAAGGAAATAAAGAATTACGAATCACTTACCTGTCTCAGCGTGAAGTACTTGGAAGGTACGACACCAGCTACCAAGAAGACTAAACCAATATTTCCTCACAAAAACATGCTTGTTCTTTTAGGAACTAGATTGCTTAACTTTGTGTGTGCTCAAATACAGCTCAAATCAATCACTCACCCCTAGTTATCAATCCCATTTCCTACAACCAGCAAGAAGGATGGTGCCATCATCACAGAGAAAGGGAACCAGAGAATGGTGTCGACAACACAGGGGGGAATTTTGGTCTTGGCCTTACTGATAAAGTGCACATGTTATACTAGGAACTTTAAGAAAGTTCAGAGATAAAGGAACATGTTGAGTGTTGGATGCCATACACAGAAAATGTGTATGCCAGTGATTCTATGAACAGGAAAAGCAACATGAGCAATATGGTTAGCCCTTTGGGGTCTTCCCAAGACATGAGACGAGCAAGTGGTTATGGAAACTTTGCTTTACCAAAAAAATGCATATAAGAGTGGAAGCAGCATTAACACTCAAACCTGTTCTATTGAAAGACAAGCAAACTGAGAAAGATGATAAGAATGTTCTAAGAGATGAAGAAACATAAGTTGACAGGTATCAACTTATCCTGGTGTACCGAGGACTAAAATGTGTGAAGTTAACTTGCTAGGAGCAGAGAAGAATGTGCTATATTGTTCAAATACCATTGACCTTTTAACATTTTTCTCTGGGGCTTTTCTAGTGGTGGACAGTTTTGGACAGATTTCACAGTGTTGTGGATGTACATGAACAGAGGGGCGAATTCCAAATTCGGAGTAGGAAGGCACTTGCACCATGAAACTAATTAATGTAATGTGTTTGGCAAAAATGGTGTCAGCAATGCAGGTTGTGAATGTCATGGAAGATAGAATGTTTGGGAAATTTGCAAGGGGTGCATACAACTAAAGAAGAAAAGTATGAACAGGACTAACCAGATGGAGAAAGCAATAAAGCTGAGGTTGAATGAGAGCAGATATAGTGGATTCTGATTCAGAGTAACTATGTGAGTCTGGTGTTATTTTCAGTAAGGTAAGGTATATAAAGGGAATTTGTAGTAGGTTAAGAGACTATTTGATAGCTGATTATTGTAGAATGGTTGAAGGCATTGACGTGATTCCATCAGTGTTTGTAAATGAACATGATATAGCATTACCTTTGTTGTTTGACATTATTTCAATGGTTAGGAATTCAATTATTGTGTATACAAAGGCGAAGATAGTTTTGATATGGCAGTTTTGGTTTTCATAAGTAGAAGCAGTGCCAGTATGTACTGGAAAGCTCCCCAATCCTATGTTAGTAGAGTGGATGACATAATGATAGGTTAAAGGGATGCAAGATGGATGTTTGAAAGTGTCTGGATTGATATTGCTGTTACTTTCTGTGAAGTCAAAGGCAAATATATTCATACTGCTTACTTGCTGGAAGGGAGGTGAGACGGGCTGATGCAGGTGTATGTATTCATAATGCTGTTATCTATGCTAGCCAAACAGCCAATATTTTGAAGAGCAACTGTGAAAGCAATTGAGTTGAGGTTTTTCATTCAACGTTACTGTATTGTGTTTCTGGTTCTAGATGAGTTTTTTAATTAAGAGTTTGTCATTTAAGTTGGGCAGGGAATTCTCTAGTTAGACCTTGGAGGAGGCAGATGCTCTAAATAGAAGAGAGGTACCTTCTATGTCAAGGGGCCTATGATAACGGCGGCGGCAAGCCCCTACCGAATAACAAGGAACAGGTCTCACTTCAAGGGACTGAAGATCGTGGATGAAGACGGAGAGGACACATCAGCATTGAATACAGACACAGATGAGAGACATGAAGGTACGGACAATAAAGGAAGAAGACCAGACCACGGTGAGGGACAGGAAGAGGTATCACACAAAAGAAAGGAAGGAACTTGTCCAAGAAGAGTGAGCAAAAGACCAAAAAGGCTGATTGAAGAAATGTAATAATGGGGATAACAAAACGTCTCTCTCTCTCACCGTCTTCTCTTGTCGTTTTCTTGCAGCAAGAGGGGAGATGTAGTGACCTGGGGAAAGGAGGCACTAGGACACTGTACCTTGGAGGAGGCAGATGCTTTGAACAGAAGGGAGGTACCTCTAGGATAGGCCGATCACTTGATTGTAAGTGCTTGGATAATGGTGGAGAGAAATGATGGACTGGAAGGGGATCCTTAATAGATATTAAAAAGGCTAATGTATGTGGAGAGAGAGAGAAAAAGAGACAGCTATGGAAATCACCCACGATTGAAAGGCAAAGTAATTAGAAACGTCTTATAGAGTGGCCATGTGCTTCTGAAGACGTTTTTATATAGTCAATTTCTGCTATATGCATTCTTCCTCATTTTGGAACAATTCAGATTCAGCTTTGGGCTACCTTTCGATGGGAGCAAAACATGGGTCACTAACCCCATGAAGGTTGAATATGATTGGATGTGTATGTGGGGATAATTAGGAGAGCAGTGTTTGACAACAAAGGAATTTAAACATTAGAATTAGCAGAATCAGTGCCTGGCCAGATTTGTGATCAGTTGGCAGAGATAATTGGATTAGTGGTCAATTCAATCAAGTTGTTGCTGGAAAGTACAGCTGAGCCGAGATGTTAAAAGTCATGTGGCTCTTTCCAGATGTAGGTGACTACCTAGGGTTCCAGCTCAAGATGACTGCCACAGGAGAAAAATGTGTTATAGATGAAATGGTGTAGTGGTAAACAACCTTTACAACAAAACTTTTACAACGCACTACCATTACAACGCGGTCATTACAACGCAAACTATTACAACGCATTGCGCTGGGGGGGCGCTCTAGGATAGGGAATAGGTTAATTTACTATCCAATAACCTTCCCTAGTGTCCACGGGGACTGGAGTTGGAATAGTAAATTAAACTATTCACTATCCAACACCCAAAAGCACTATGCGTTGTAATGGACTGCGATGTAAAAAACGCATTGTAAAGGCAGGCGTTGTAATATCCTGCGTTGTAACGTCATACATCCGGTGTAGTTGATGTCAAGTTCTGGAATTAAGGTTTTTCCAACAAAATGGGATGGCATCGCTGATATTTTGCTCTTATTGCAAAAAAGGCTAGCACTTTAGACACAGGGGCATTGTTGAATCAACAGGGATCACAGATGAGCAGCTTGAGTTTGTTCTCTCAGTGTTTTGGTGAGAAATTGTGTATTACTTAGGACCGAGGTGTGATCAAATGGTCTTGATCTTCTATGCTTTTATTCCCACAGGTGATTTAAGCCATGTGTTTTTCCTTTAAGTGGAAGGTGTGGAAGGAGGAGGGCAAGTAGGCAATGTGCAATAAGGGCAATCATGAAAGTGGCATGCTCTTTCATTTATTTTATTTCATTCATATAATTTAGATTTTTTTTTAAACACTCATGTGGCCAAGGACAATACAGAGCCCTGAAGGGACAGAAATTGGGTCGAGAGTTTAAATACCACAGTCAAGTACGAGTCTTTGAGATAAAAAAGCTTGGCAGAAGAATGAGCTTTTAGGTGTTTGTACAAGGATTGGATGTTGGTTTCCTGATGGAAATGCATGTGCAGCAGGAGAGTTACAGAGAGAGGAATCTTTTTGGGTCAGAGACCTAGCCCAAATCCATTTCCATTTTGATGACACTACTGTAAGACACTTGCAAGAGGCTGACCTCAGGTGTCATGTCAGGAAGCACAGAATAAAAAGTTTCTCAAAGGAAACCGTGGCTGAGTCATCTTTGGCCTCATGCTCAAGGCAAGGGGTTTTGATTTTGATTCTTTGTTTGAGCAGAAGCCAGTGGAGAGACATCATGGCTGTGATGATGTGATCAAAGAACTTCCAATTAAAGATGAGATCGGAGTATAATGTTGTGTTATTGGCTTTTTATGGAAAGCCTTGTATCATAGGCCACCAAAGACCGCGTTGCCGTATTCAATTTGCAGGAGGACCATAGCTGTTGTAACAGATATAGGATCTTGAGCTTGCAGATTTAGGAGTTTTCCGCAGAGACAATGGAGATGGAAGAGATCCCTCTTGGTGACAGAGTTGACAAGTGAAAAGGAGAAAGAAGAGATCATTGTAAAAATAAAAATCAGGGTTGTTGGCGAAAGAGCAAGATCTGAATGTTGGCACCAGTAGGCCATAAGCAATTCCATTCCCATTTCTCTTGTGATTGGACCCCATATGTTTTATGGAGATCAGAATTTCATGCAGAATCCAAATTTGGGACAATATACTCAGAGAGGTCAGGGTGTTAAAGAAGCAAACTGCATTTATGCATCTCTGTTTAATCAGTTGTGAGTGATTGGATAGGGAAATGTGACAGTGTGAAATTGGGTGAGCTGTCATCCAATGAACCTTTATGCAAGAAATATATTCAGCAATGTCTTATGAATCTCTGCATAAAATGTAATATATATTATTTTAGTAGGCATGTTTGATATGATTCTTCTTCTTATTGGTATTCTTCTTAAAGCTTGAGATACGTTCCAGCTTATAAACTTGAGCACTTGGAAAGGCAATTTCCTGAGAAATCAATGAGAGACAAAAATCTACATTATATATTCCACGACTCTGAATGGCAACGGCCAGTCACATAGCTTACCTCCACACAATGTTTTGAACTTGCCAAAATAGCGATCACCTGTCACTGCTGGAGACAGGTTTAAACAATTATTAAAACACCATTGTCTGACGGTTTACTTGCTGAATTCCACAGGGATCTTCTGACCTCAAGATGGCTTGAACATTGTCTGCATACAAATAGAACTTTGGCAAATATGTACGCATCTAGTTCAGTTTGAGTAACAGTAGTAAGTCTTGCTACACCCCACACGAGGACACTTCTACCATGAGAAAGTAAGGCAGAGAAAGAATCCAGACCATTAACAATCTATTGTGTGGGGGCATTTGACCACTAACTTCAAATGCTGTTAAAAGCTATGATATCATCAGTTTGCAGACACTCTTATCATTGGCTGGCTGGCATGAACGTTTTGCCTTTGTAGTTTGACAAAGAAACATATCTCAGTGTACGTAGTAAATTCAGGTCTAAAGGGATTTACTATATGGACAGATTCAGCATGGTCACAGGAGGAGACAGCATTGTTTTCCTTATGAATGGTTTCAGATAGTTTGCTCACAATTTATTATAACTGGAAGATTCCGTAGTTTTATTCAAAATAGGAAATACTGATCTAGGTTTCAAATTAACTGATGCTCGTTCAAAAGTTAGGAAGTAATTAAACAGGAATGATAATTTAGATTTAAGTCAAGAAGGAGTATGGCACAATCTGTGTCTTTCCGGTCACCCTGTTGTATAGCATTTTAGGACCCTAGTGTAATTTTCCCTAATCATGTCCTTATATAGGTATGAATCAACATATCCTTATATAGGCATAGAAATTATACCCTTTTTAGACATAGCTCATGCAGACCAAATACGACATGGATACTAGTTCCGAAAATCCAGCTAGGGACTTCCCCTTGCTTGAATATTGATTTGTCCAAGAACTCATGGAGTTTTCAAAGAACTGAGACTCTTTGATGACGTTATTATGTCCACCTTTATGACAAACTCAGCACTTTCAAGGTATAAATATGCCCACACTTGCCCAAGCAAACACACAGTGGTTTGGAGCAGTTCGACTATCTACTTGCCCGACGCATCCTGCTACAGCAAGTGCCGAAGGAAGCCGACCCTCCAGCAGACACACGGAGAGAGACGCTGTCTTTTCTCCTGCCGAGAAATCCAGCTCCAGTATCTCAAGCTACCCTTGCGGGTTGTTGGGAAATCGAGTCCTGAGACTGACCTCCTTCATTCTAAACCAAGGTACGGAGCTGATTAGACCCTAAGATAAATCTTGGATAGATTCTTTGCAAAGAATACTAGATTTATGCTACACCTCACTTACTTCCTCCCTCGTATTAGGTTAGGTACATCTGGGTAGGCGTATTTTAGAAGCACCAGTTGAGTACTTTTTAGCCTTTGTTATTTATGTAAGTATTTATTTATGGTCTAGGAACCATACAATGCTTTTACAGTATTATTTTAAAATACTCTTCTTACTGTACACATTATACTTTGCAACCAGTATTACGATTGAAGCAGTTCATTTCTTCTGCTTGAGAAAGAAGACTGTTCAATAAATACTTTTATTGACAACGCCCATCTCTCTATTTCTCTGCACCTCTGGTGAAATGAAGCATGCACGAATGACTGAGTAAAATATCTATCTATTGTTTCCACGACTCTGAAGATCAGTTTTATCTTGGGGAGACAAAGTTGTCATGTTTATGCAGTTGTCAGAAACTAAATCACTTCTTGTGAATTCGAGAAAGTTACTAGTGACCTCTGAGCTAGCTGGCACTCACAATTAAGTTTAATATATGCGATAGCGACCTAGTAGACATAAGTCCTACGTCAATCTATAGAATATATTATTCCAATGCGCAGAGCCTATTGGGAATATAAGAACTACACTACAACCCTATGGGGTCAATTCTGCTCAAATCTCATCGAAACCCTTCAGATAGACTACTGCTCTTAGCAGAATTATGCACACAGTTGGTATGTCATGCACTTCTGTGTTTCAGGCATAGTACACCTGCTTTCCGTTTGCTCGCACACTGTAGCCATTCCGGAAGACCGATACATTCTTTGTATAAAATCAGAGACCCAGGTGCTGGATGCTACTCTATAATTTGCACTCACAGGGTAAAATTGTGCTAAGCAAACTTTACTCAGACCTCTCATGACTGCCTGCCTTACTCACATGTAACAGTGACTTCTTCTTGAAGACATGGTAAATACCACTTTACATTAACTGACGACTTTGAAAAGAGCACATACCTTGACAATGAGTGAGCCTCTGGGATACTTACACATCAGTTCAGCTGTCAGCATCAATACATAGGGACGTCAATCCATTAAAGCCAGGATACCTGCTGCATGTCTGACTCATGCCCAAACGGTTTGCCATCTAACAAACAAACCCTGGTTGACCATCAAATGGTTGAGGCACCAGTCTATGACATGCAGTACTGTAATACTTCATGCTGAGCACTCTGTATGTCTGCATGTTGTCTTAAAGGAACTGAGGCAGCAGGAGGTACCCACTAACATGTTGCTTGTAAAGTGATGTGTAAAATAAATCAGTTTCTTGGGAGTTTTGGTAACTCTGAGAAACGTGCATCACGTATATGTGAATGCTAAAGCCAGACTGAAAGAGATGCCTTTAATGCCTTTAATGCTTTGATTTTATGTTTTTTTTAATGTTGAGTATAATACAAGTCTAACCTATGTTCTTGGATTTCTCAAATTGTATCCTAAATCCCATGATACATGGGCATTTAGTAAAGATTAAATCGGGCCTTATCAATTACTGATTACACAGTCTCATTTCTCACATTCACTCTTTACACGCGATTCTCGTCTTTTTCCAGTGTCGGGTTCTCAATCTGTACTTGATAGATTGTTGTACAGTCGCACAAAATGGTGTCGAAAGTCTGTTAATCTTACTGCATAGCATCCCTTCTGCACCTTTGTAATTGGCGAATTCTCCATTTGCTCTGCAACAACCCACAGCACGTTTCCAAACATTAACTGGTTAATGTGTGATAGTTTACACGGACTGGACGCCATTTTGAATTGAAATAGTAAAGGTGAGAAAATATAAAATAATTGTCATGAAGGAACACAGGGCTGTATAATAAATGCTCTCATGCTGGTTGAAAATATAATGGGGCTGTTGCTGAAATATAAAACATGGTGAATTAACTATTGGTCGAGAGGGAACATGTATACAACATTAAAAATAAATTTAACCTCGGGTTATTTTTTATCATTTTTATTGACTACATGCTATAACAATGTTTCACAGAAAACCTACCAACCTGTAAAATGTGAGCGGATTAACTTACTTCAAGCCAATAATATTCATGACAAATTCTCACAAATTTCGATTAATACTTTAAGTATGTGAAGTACTTTTTAGCAGAAACGGGAAAAAAAGAAACTACCCACTTTTTTCACTCACAAAGACATTGCTGGAATAGACATGGGAGGACATTTCTCACACAATGATGGCATGTGGTATATTTTTAAACAACCCTCGCTGAAATTAAGACCCTGCAGCGAGATAATATTAAACAGGCACAAAAATGAGCTGTTCGTCATGGCAAAAAGTTAAGAAATGCTCACCATAACATGATCAATAGACAAATATTTGAAATCACAGTGGTATGAGTTCGAGAGAAGCTAGAAGAGGCAACATATGGACAGAAAAAATGGCACTTCTGTTTTAAAATGGCAGACTGACATAGGCAAATTTCTTTTCTCTACAAAAAGTTTGTAGGGACACTATACTTACACTGCTAACAGACTGCATACTGTTACATCAAAAGCTATCCACTCATTTGTATTGATATTAATTTCAAAGACTAAATATCTTCTAGTGACAATATAATATTGTCTCATCACCCACATATTGCTAGCTGACACCAAGAGGGGTTGCAAGTGTTTTTACAGAACTCTCTCCCATTTCCCTCCTTCAGCGTCTCTCACGGTTCCAGCAGGTGTCTGTTATCTAGAATGGAAGATTGACAGGCCCTTTCTCAAGTGTCAAAGCAACGGGGTGACTCAACATCCCACCTGTTTACTGGCTTTGCTACCCATGGGGATGTGCTCCTTGACATGGTTGTGCATTGTCTTTCCACACAGCACTGAAAGTGATTCAGCATCACATTGCAGTCGCCCTGGCCAGGACTAATCCCCGCTGGATATTTTTATTCACCTTATTTTATCTTGATAATCTGATAATTTGTCATAGATCATACTGGACCTAAATTAAACTCCTCAGCTTTAGTGTTGTTTATCTCTCCATCCTACTTTTAAAATGCATGGCCTGGAATCTTGGTCCCTGCCTTCCTGTTGCTGCTGCTGCCCTCTGTCTTATAGCTCAACAAGCATTTGCAATGCAAAAGGTCTTGCATTTTCAAACGTTTGAGCTACTGGCATTGTAAATGACAATGCCTTTTATTTATGTGTTTTGAATACCTGTAGGCGGTGCGTAAACATGCCTTTTGTACTTATAGTACTTACTTATGACTAGCAAAGCTGGCAGTAACTGCATCTTTTACTGACAACCTTGTTTCTCGTAAGTAAGGACTATAAGTTGCAGCTTGCAAGTTTTCAAAACACATAAATAAAAGGCATTGTAATAGTTAAAACTCTCACAAATGCGAGACCTATTGCATTGCAAATGTTTGTCCTTATTTTGACCATTCTGTGCCTCTGCCTGTCTCTACATGCCTGGGGTGGGTGATAGCCTAGCTTTGTGCATTCCCTCTAGACCATCAGGCAAAGGGAGCCAGGGTGTGTCATTTGCATGCTGATGGCCCATCACCAGGCTGATGGGCCTTCCTGAGGTAGGATGGGAGGGAGGAGCTGACACTTGTACCTGAATTGGGCTGTGCCTGTCCCAACACAAAGACCCTGTAATGAGTCTGGATCCAGGGCAGGAAAGCAGGGACCGTGTGATCTTCAAAGACCTCTTTGAAGTATACCCCCCTTCAAAGGCACATTTGGGTATAAGTACAATACCCCTGACTCCACCAATTCAGAAATTTGCTGGAACCAAGGACAGTCTGCCTCGAAGAAGAGCTGCTGTGCTGTAGGAGGAACTGCCACTTTGCTACCTGCATTGCTGTGTTGGCCTACTGCCTGCTGATTGCTGTGCTGTAGGAGGGACTGACACTTCGCTACCTGCTCTGCTGCATTGGCCTGCTGCTTGCTGCTTCTTACTTGGGAGCGAGAAGGACTGGACCAGTTATCTACATCCTTGAACCCAAGTGTATCCAGGGGCCTGCTGTCTTGCCTCCTGTTCTCTGAAGTCTCAGGGCCACAAAATACATTTTGCAACTCTGCTGGACTGCCATCTGCATGTCCTGCCTTTGCCTGAGGTGTACCTTACTGCACAAAAACAATCCTGAGGCTTTTTCCTCTTTCTAGAAGGCAGCACACATAGATAGAAAGAAAAACAGGAAAATAAGGATATTTCTCCTTGTTACGGCTCTCCTGGATAGGTTTTTGGTGCATCTTCAGGTTTACAGATTCTTTTAAATCTGGGTTTGCATCAAATCCATTGATGTTGTGTGGGAACGTCGCCCTGGCGCAGAGTAATCAAATGCAGCAATTTGTGCTGCATTACATTGCTCGATATTTATGAAGCCATGCAGGGTCACGCAAGTTGGCCTGGCGTGGTTTCATAGATCTCATTTTATGTTTGCATCGCCCTTGCACCACAACGCATGGTGCGCGAGTGATGCAAAGTGGCTCATAAATATGCCCCTTGGTTCCTACTTAACCAGAGCACAGTAATCAATATTCTCTGTTTAGCTTTTGGAATTAGGGGACATATTTATGATAATCTTCCATCACTCTTGCACCACACAAAGTGGTGCATGCATGACACAAGTCTCTAAGTCAGATTTATGAAGCCACACAAAGCTATTATGCATTGCTTGAGTGGCTTCAAAATCTGGAGTAAGGCAACACAGCACAAATGGTTGCAATGCTTTACTTTTTGCAAGGGAGAAGTTCCATGGGTATTGTAGTGGGTGTTTCCAGACCATAGTTTTTGACACATTCCCATATTTACAAGGATTTGTAAACCTGGGAATGCACCAAACTATTACACCTCCCTAGGTGAGGTGTAACAAGGAGCAATATCTTGATTTCTCCTTGTTTTTTCCTCTTTCTACATGTGCTGCATTCTTCAGCGCACATCCTGCACAAGAACAATCCTGCATGCAACAGAGGCACCCTTGCACCATGGGGCAAGGGTGCCTGTGTCAGCCCTAAGCTTCCAAAATGGCACCAGTGCAAGGGGAAAGGAATGTTCAATATTGGATAAAAACGGTGGGGATATTTATAAGTAAGTGACGCAGCACAGCACTGCAAGCCATTTGGCTGCTCTACACTGCTTTACATTCAAAGCGTGCACAATTGGCTGCCAATGCGCCAAAGCAGGCACCCTTGTCCCATGGGGTGCAAGGGTGTCTGCGTTTTAGGGGAGATTGTGAAGGAAGGGACATCTTCCCGCACAAGAACAATCATGTGAGGTATTTTCCTCTCTATACGTGTGCTGCAGATTTCAACAAGCACAGAAAGAGGAATAAACGATGAGAAATATAACTCTTTCTCCTCATTGCACCTCCTTATGCTTCCTCTTGGGAGGCATAAGATTCTGATGCATTCTTAGGTTTATGAAATTTGGGAATACCGCAGAATCCATGGGTGTTGGGTGGGAACCCCTACAGGCAAAACTCATGGCACGCCCCTTTCATACAAAGTGCTGCTTGAATATGGGCCGTATTTACAAGGCCACAAATAGGCAGCACAGGGTGGCTTTACGTGACCACATAAATATGGAGCACCACACTGCGCCGCCCATGAGTCAAAAAAAGTGACGCAGCGGCGGCGCAAGGGGCTTGTAAACATGCCCTGATGCATTTGAG
This sequence comes from Lissotriton helveticus, assembly GCF_964261635.1. Classification (NCBI taxonomy): domain Eukaryota; kingdom Metazoa; phylum Chordata; class Amphibia; order Caudata; family Salamandridae; genus Lissotriton; species Lissotriton helveticus. Next base: position 2,027,077,248 of record NC_136061.1, read on the forward strand.
CTCTTTCCCCGGTAATGCAGGGCAGCGCAGTAAGGTTACATGCTGAGCTGCCATACACCATTAAACTCTAAAATATGCCCCTACGTTTTCAGTGTGCTGCTACCTCAGAGAGGTATAATCCTGACGTCATTGATCAAAGCAACCTCCTCCACAGCAGTCAGATAATCTTAGTTGAAAAATGTTCATATAGGTGAAATGCAAAAACAGACAAGTCGTTTGGTCTGTATTTTGTTGCACCGAGGAAGAGGGAAATGTGTATTGCAGTACGACAGTAAACTCTACTGCGGCCGCTTACAGAATTGAATATACTATAGATGAACATCGTGGATGATGGATTATTACCTCCGAGAATACTGTTTTTTGACAAATGGGATGCACCTGAAACAAACAAAAAAAACTAAAATCGACTGCGATGAAAAATAAAATAGTTGATCTCGTGATGAGTAGGGCCAAGGGTTTTTTTCAGCAGAGTTATGTACGGAGTCAAATAAGGCTAGATAACCTAATTTAGTTTTTTGTTTAATTTTTAGAGATGCTGCTGCAGAGAGGCTCTCAAATACAGTGCTTCTGACATGAGTGATGCACATACTGCACCAACCAGCCGGTCCATTTCCCTTGGAAACACCATCTTGCACCATCCCGATGCCTCTTACCGTGCTCGCATCATGACCACCTGAAAAACGAGCTCGGAGTAGATTTATATTTCATAACCAGGAATGCGTGGCGAAATAAAAGGCCATACACCTTTTTATTTACGATGTTTACGAACACTTGAAGCAAAATAGAATGCTTACTAAATTGAAAAGAACTCCCTTTTTGTTTTAAAAACATTACTTAAAAACGATACATGTTTTCTATAAAATACCACATGCCTTCATGCACATGAGAATGAAAATGTAAAAATATAACAGGTTCAGAAACCATACAACAAGTATTTGTCTTCGGTTTGTTCTATTATAGCTTGCAGCTTGAACTGATGTGTATTCTGTAATGCTCGGGCTCAAGCATTGGAGAGCTCATGTGTAAGTCGCAATCAATTTCTTCTGTTGTCGGGAGGAAAAAATAGAAAATATGGAGAGGCCTCACATGATATTAACTACCTTTAGCGCAGATGTAGTATCAAATAAAGGTCTTTTCATAACAAGCTGTTTAATTTACACACCGTGTTTTAATCAATCATATAATCTGCCTGCAGAATACATTGGTCATAGTTAATTATTAATCGGTTTCAACCATTTTACATTTATACCAGAGTATTTAAAAAGAAGAAAACAGGCATCCACAATAACAATCATGCTGGCTTTTGCACAAGGTTAACGTTTTAGTAAGCATCAGTAAAACAAAGAGAACTTTAACCAATTGGCCATCGGCAGTGCAAAGTTCCCTCCTAACAGAAAAGATACAGAGGCGCAGCAGTACAACGAGGAACAGCTAAAGGAGCATGGACTCCCCCCCCACCCCCTTCCCACACAAAACAGTTGCAGCGGGTGCATCAGCAGAAAATCTACCCTAGTGTGAAAGTGTAAGGTTGTTTGTTTAATATTGCATGATTATGTCTAAAAACAATGTCACTGAGTGCCACGGCGGTGTGTCTATCAATTTACCTGAGGGGTACTTATGTTGTGACCATGATGGGTGGTTTAAGGGTGCTTTAAGAGCAAGTCCTTGAAGAACACCCTCTTTGTGTGGCCAGGCCTTCATCCTAGGGCCTGCCGTAGGATTGTGATGGTTGAACCAGCATCAGTTTTTCCTGGAGCAGTTCATGTCATCCTATCACTATATTTCCATCTGTGGAAGAGGCTGTGCTCAATACCCAGTCAGAATAGGAGGATCAACTCCTGGCTCCCTAGAAAGGTGCTCTTGATTCCTGACTTGCCCCATGTCATCATGGCCAGGAAAAGATCCAGGATCAGATAGGGACTAAAAATAGACCCAGGTGCCCCAAAAAATGTGGTTCACATTCGCAGATCATGGCCTCTCGCAAAATAATACATGGTTATTATCAGGGTGCTCATTTCTTGAGTTATGTTGCATTTTAAAGTTTTTGTGGCCAATAACATTGATAACGACTGCAAACACTGTTGCTGTCATGGCCAGTCCAGATTCGCTGTCTGCGTTCTTTCCCCTACACAAGTACCTAGAATAATGGACTTATTTGCACTGATGGAAAAGTCCAACTCGTATGTTGGGGAAGCCTTGAAATGCCTCTGTTCTCCTATGTACATTACTTGCCCACCATGCTCTCCACCCAGTGCATAAGAGACTGTGGGGCATAATTACAAAAAAGTGTTGGAGCGCAGGTTAGCTCCAAATGAGCAAACGTTTCCCTCCGTCACTTTGGCAAAGCAGGCATGCACCGCATTTACAATAATAAGGTGCATCCCTGCGTTTCTCCCTGTGCTGGCGCTAAATTCAGCTGCCTAGTGCCAACGCAGGCACCCTTGCTCCATACTGCAAGGGTTCCTGTGTTGAGGGAATGATTATGTATGTGCAGGAAGGTGTCCCTTCCAGATTGGTGATTTGAAACTCCTATGTGTGCTCTATTGTGCACTGTGTATTGTGCACTGTGCAACATATACAAAAGTTGCAAATCGCCATTTTTTAAATAATTGTTCATATGCAGGAAAGGACACCTTCCTGCGCATAAACAATCATTCATTACGATTTGCTGTTTCTATGTGTGCTGCAGAATGCAGCTCACATAGAAACAGCAAAAACAAGGAGAAATAAAATATTTCTCCTCGTTTTGTCATTTTAAGACAGAGTTTTCTCTTGTCTTAATTTTGTTACTGCCCCATATTTACACCACCCGTGTAAATATGGGGCAGCATCACAATCATTGGGTGTTGCCACGGAAAACCCATTGTATACAAGGGATATTAAGCAACGTTAAGGGGCTTAATGCCGCCTTGTAAATAATAGAAAGCCCCTCTCGCCTTAAGAACGTCTTTAAAAGTGATGCTCCTGTGGCAATTGGGGCGTGTAAATATGCCCCTGTATCTCATACCCTACTCCACTTATGGAGCAATGACACCTGAACTGTGAGTCCAATTATTGCCTTTGAAGGTAATAGACCATATACAATGCTGTGAGTACATTGATGTTGGAGAGGGAAACACATTTAAACATGTAATGACATTAGAAACCAAGTGGCATATTAGCAACGCCCAGCGATAATTATCGCTGGCCGTGCTTAGCGATAATTAGATTATCGCAGGCTATCTCTGCTTTTTATCGCCCTGGTAGCACATAATTAACAAAGCGTTACTCCAGGGCGATAAAAATACCAGAGATAGCGAGGTTATCTCCCTTTTGCAGGGAACATCGCGAGTTTTCCAGCGCTGTTCCCTGCAAAAGGGCGATAACCTTGCTGATACGACCGACAGGGTCGAATCAGTACAATCCACTCCCTATGTTAGGGGAGGCTAAGTCAATCATTTAGCAGACGTTAGTTTTTGGAGAAAACAGCAGTTTTCTCCAAAAACTAATGTCTGCTAAAATGCTAGGGCATCCTTGCTGATAGCGCGAAGCTTTGCTATTGATGTCCTGGCAGGTAGTGTATGTCAGGAACGCCCACTTTGCATCTCATTAGAGATGCAAAGGTAGGCGTAGTGCAAAAGGGTGCTAACATGCGATTATGCATGTTAGCACCCTCTTGTAAATGGGGCGATATTTTTATCTCTGCTTTTTTGGCTTTCTTAGCAAAAAAAAGCAGAGATAAAGCCCTTGTAAATATGCCCTCAAAATATGACACTTCTGAAAGAAAATAAATAAACCTGCACCAACTACACATTCAAGAAAACATGACAACACAAGAGAACCATTAGTTAATGCATTGTCAAAGCATACAGAAAATTTGTAGGCTAGATGATATTATTTGTGTAATTAATATAAACTGTTATCTACTAATTGACAAAGTACCATGTTTCATTAACGAGTGCTAGAAATGTGAAAATGGTGAACTCTCAGGTTCTGGAATTTACCTCTAATCATTTATAAAATCATTTATAAGTGTGTATAACTAATTAAAATTAGTCAAACATTAAAATTTAACCTGATTATGATAGTGAATTTAATTAAAAATTATCTTTGTGTGTGTAGAAGTGTGCACCGAAAAGAAAAAAAAAATAAGTGTTACACATTCCTAATTAATGATGCATCAGAGAAACTTTCAAATATTGTATTTCACACATGTACTAATAATGTTATACACCTAAAACGAATTTCAAAATGTATGGTTTGAAATCTATTTATACATTTGTACATTCGAAAAGTAGTAGTGTACCATGCTGACACATGTTATTTGTAACAATATTAAATTATTTCGAATGCATCAGAGTCATACTTGAATCATGACACCATTATATTCTCCATTAATGTATTTCTACCATTCATATATATTTTACATTAAATTAGCTCAAATTAATGTGAGCCTAAATGTATATGTGAAGTCTCTTGACTTGCAGAATCTACTGCTCGTGAGAGAATTGTCCACCTATTTCTCTACATTTTGTGTCTTATTTATGTCACTTAACACTCATCATATACAAATTGACCAATGAACTGAGTGGTCTCATCAGATGAGGTGACTCCAGGAGGTGTCACCCCCAGAACTTTAAGAATATAATATTTGGCAGTTCCACGCAAGCAGATGGGCTGCTGACTATCCTATGGTAGAGACTTTGCAGATCTTTCTCAGCAATCTTGATTTGACCGATGTGGGCTCACATGGCTTCCTTATCGAACTGAGGCATACCTAGCGGTCTCTTCCTTCTTGGGAGACTGCTTGAACAGGCATGTTTCATGTCCCTTTCTGAACTCTGAGTTTTGGTGTCTTATTAGAAATCGACCTAATTGTCTTATAACTTGATGCACTTGCCTTTTTTTAACCTTTGATAAACTATAATACATTTTTCCATAGCGACGCAGCTATCATGATTATTTTTATTCAAGTGGATGTGCATTCTAAATTTGCGTTTATCAATGCTCAGGAGAAATGATATTAGAGAGATCAAATACTAATGCTATTATTCTGTATAGCTTTAACTGAGCTCTTGGTGTGTATGATTTTGTCTCGCCGACATTTCTTGAGGAGATTTGGGCTTGCTGTGATAATCCTTAGTCTTTACAGCATTGTTTTGAGAGTGATTTACATGAGTGTAATATCTAATTTGTAGTCCAGTTATCCAATTTGTGGTCCTCCCTGGATGCCTATTGGGAACCTTTATGTCTGATCCCTCTCAGCACAAAACAAGGTCCATCAGAGGATAGAGAGAGTGGTACAAAATATAAGATAGGAAAGAAAAGAAAAATTATATGCCCAGGCACCCAACAAAAAATATTCTGGTAGCATGCCAGATGGTGGTCTGTCTGATGAAGTTAGGATATAAGGAGGAAGCGTTACTGGGACCCCTTTTGAAACCCTGATTAAATTTGGACTGAATCGAAAGCAATATGTTCAGTTAAAGGTGACTTAGTGGCAGTATTAGAAGAGTACAACGAAGCAACGAGACAGTGGTGTGAGTATTAATAGGGTTGCGCATTGCTATTGTTTAAAGTTTAGATTGTAAAACTATGACGGCATGAGGTTATGCGAAGTACTTAGAGTTTATGTTGGAGTGATGGCTGTGAGAAGTTGGCCTGATATATGATGCTCACTAGTTCTAGTGATCACCTTGTATCAGTTCAAACAACCTTTATGGTGATTGGTTGTAAGTTAACCTTATAGACCAGCTATCCTAATGGTAGCATGGACAAAGCAGTCTTAGGCAAAACTCTTTTGGCATGTGAAGCCAGCTGTTTTACCACAATATAACCCCTTGAATATCAGATGAAAGGACACCACACAGGTTGTTATGAAAATAAACAGTATATTTATTAATAACAACACCTCTGAACTCTTTATGAGGTCAGAGGGCTAAGCACATGACAATCTCTTACGAAAAATACGACAAGTTGCACAAAATTAAAATGGTGCCCTAGGGGCATGACAAACCATATACTAAGTAAGTGGAATGTGAAAGTCGATAAAAGGAATGGAGCTGTCCAGAGGCTGTAGGATCGATGGGACCACGCTACACTAACTCTAGGTAAGTAATAGGAGGCCCACGGAACGCGTGTGCAGAGTGTGAACTCACACGCGAGATGCGTAACAACGTCTATGGACAGTACAGTTCAAGTAAAAGGTAAGTACGGACAATCCTGACTAGGTAGGACTAAAACGACTGTGGAACTGGACACTAGGTCAACTACCCTTGAGCACCGAAATGCTCTCGTTACCTCACCCACGGGCTGCGGGTGCATAGGTGCCAAAGTGTGTCGGGTTCTCGCGTTGAAGTCAATGCAGCCTGAAAGAAAAGATGCTGCAGGCGACCAGGAGGAAGATGTCCGGTGCGATCCAAGGGTGGATCGGTGAAGAAGAGGACCTGAAAGCAGAGGGGACAGTGTTCAAAGTCACTAGCCAGTGACCGGTGTGGAACCAGGAAGGAACCAGGTGCTGTCGTCGCGATCAGGTGAAGAGTGGACGCTTGACTCTGCAGCCACGTGGACCAGGAGGTGTCTTCGATGACCAGGATGGAGGCACGAGCTGTCCCACGCAGGCACTCGCTGTCGGCGGTGTCAGATGCGGGATTGGAGCCAACAGGCCTTGGCAAAGGCAACCCACGCGGTGAGTGGAAAAGACGTCTGGTGGGGACTAGGAGAGTCCGGGGTGCCCCTCTTTTGGAAGGGAGCAAGGGCCAGTCTGGAGCAACCAGACCAGCAGCAAAGATTCAAAGGTTCGTCGTCTAGGAGGCCACTAGCCAGCCGGCAAGTGACCAGACAACGCGTTGAGCAACAGACAAGCAGAAGGGCCCCACGCAGATCTCGTGGATGCTGGAGGGCTGATCTTCGGTGCAGGGGCTGCTCGGGGATGGGGCTTCTCAGTCCCCAAAGCACTTGGTCGAGTTTACCTCGGGAGTCGTGCTGGAAGCGAAGTGCAGTTTCTTTCAAGATGGCCGGTCCCACGTGTCTCGTCGCACCCACGGATATCAGCTGTGCTGCAGATGTAGGTTGAGGTCGGAGAGGTCTGGGAATCCGGGTCTCGTTGGGCTCTGAAGTCTGGATCCTGGAAGGAAGATGACAAAGGGAAGCCGCTGGACGCTTGGTGGTGCCTGCAGTTGCAGCGTGGACACTCCTTGCCCACAACGGAGATTTCTTCAGTCTTCTGTGGAGCAGAACGTCGAAGTCCAGAGTTTCATCTTGTAGAGTAGTTCAGGATTAATCTAATTTGGAATGGGACCAGCTCCTACCTTTATCCTGCTAAAGGGGGCTGCACTACTGACTAGGTCCCTCCCCTGGGTGGGAACAGGAAGGGGGGTGGTTACACCCCCTATCCTTTGTCCGGTTTCCCACCAGAGCTGGGGCTGGAGTGCCCCAGCAACTGGTTTGAACCGGTGTATGCACAGGGCACCTTGTGTGCCCCAGGCATGTCTCATTCCTTTCAGGCCTATCCTACCCAATACACACAATCCTGTCTGGGGTGGTGCTAGCACCTCCCAAGGCAGGAAACCCTTTGTCCAAGCCGCCCTTGCTGGAAGGACTCCCAGCAGCAGGAGGTCAGACTTGTGTCTGTGGTGGCAGCATCCATTTTGTGATGCCAAGGCTCGAGTTAACTTTAACCGGGGTTCACAGTTACATACATGTCGTGTCCTTCTAGAAGGGTGGAATGCTACCCCCGTCGCCAGAATTGGCGAGGGGGTAGTATTCCAATTCGTATGACACCTTACTCGACATGTTTTGATAATGTTATGCCAGAGTTAGCATTTAACCGCGAGGTTGATAATGCACTTAAGAGTATACGGTATAGTGTTATCATGGAAACAGCTAAAGGACTTGGTTCCGAAAGCTGTACACAGGCTCAGCTCATGCTAGAGCACCATCTCACATAATTCCAAGCACTCTGCCTTCAGGATTGATAAGGCCTGCCATAGGAGTGACTGATAGGAGGATATGTGTCCATTTTAGGGTTATATATAGATATACTATATCTATAGCAAAGGGTGATTAGACCACCTTGCCCCAGCTGTCATGCAGCCAGTTGTGTCAGTTTTAGATGGCCAGCCAGGGGTGGCATAATACATGCTTCAGCCCCTGGTAGGCCCTGGGTACACCTATGCCCTGGGTACAGGGACTGATAAGGTGGCCCAGTACCAATTGGTAAATGCACCTAAAGTACATTGTTGTCAATTTAGAGAGAGAACAGCTAGGCTGTGGGTCTTATTAGCAGGCCCACAGCCAGGGAAAGTCGTAAACTAGTGAAGCAAAAAGCAAAAATCTGGGGTGACCATAGGATTGCAGACCCCACTCTCCTACATAACCCCCCCCAAACTTAGGGACATTAAACTAACCTTGACCAGGTGAGTCTTCCTGTTCTAAGTGGAAATACCTGGAGAGACCATCTGCATTGCCATGGTCAGTCCCTGGTCTGTGCTCCACTGTAAAGTCCATCCCCTGTAGGGAAATGGACCACCTAAGAAGTTTGGGGTTTTCACCCTTCATCTGATTTAGCCATAAGAGGGGCTTATGGTCGGTCTGAATCTTGAAGTGAGTTCCAAACAAGTATGGCCTCAACTTCTTCAGGGCCCAAACCACAGCAAAGGCCTCCCTCTCAATAGCTGACCAACGTTTCTCTCTAGGGGTCAGCCTTCTGCTTATAAAAGCAATGGGCTGGTCATGACCATCAATATTCAGATGAGATAGAACAGCTCCCACACCCAACTCAGATTCATCTGTTTGGACAATGAAGGTTTTGGAGTAGTCAGGACTCTTGCGAATAGGCGCAGTACACATGGCCTGCTTTAGGTCTTCAAATGCCTTCTGACAGCTAACTGTCCACTGAACTTTCTTTGGCATTTTCTTGCTTGTCAAGTCATTAAGGGGTGTCACAATGGACCCATAATTTTTGACAAACTTCCTATAGTAACCAGACAGGCCCAAGAAAGCTCTGACCTGTGTCTGGGTGGTTGGAGGAGCCCAGTCCTTTATGGCCTGTATCTTGCTCTCCAATGGTTGAACCTGGCCTCCACCCACAAGGTGGCCCATGTACACAACCTGACTTTGCCCTATCTGGCACTTAGTAGCCTTGATAGTGAGGCCTGCCTTTTGCAGGGCCTCCAAAACTTTCCTCAGGTGGATCAGGTGATCCTCCCAGGTGGAGCTAAAGACAGCAATATCATCTAGATAAGCTGCACAGAAGTCATCCAACCCAGTGAGAACTTGGTTCACCAACCTTTGAAAAGTGGCAGGTGCATTTTTCAAACCAAAGGGCATCACCACAAATTGGTAATGACCTCCTTGGGTAGAAAATGCTGTTTTGGCCTTGGCATCCTCAGCTAACCTGATCTGCCAATAACCAGCTGTTAGGTCAAATGTACTTAAGAAAGTTGCAGAAGCCAACTTGTCTATCAGTTCATCTGCCCTAGGTATTGGATGGGCATCTGTCTTAGTGACAGCATTGAGACCCCTGTAGTCTACAAAAAACCTCATCTCTCTCTTACCATCCTGGGTGTGAGGGTTAGGCACTAAAACTACAGGACTAGCCCAAGGCTCACTGAGGGGTCAATGACTCCCAATTCCAACATCTTTTGGACTTCTTTCTTAATGCAGTCCCTGACGTGGTCAGGTTGCCTGTAGAGTTTACTCTTGACAGGCAGACTGTCACCAGTGTCCACCTCATGGGTGTACCAGTTTGTCTGACTGGGGGTCAGTGAGAACATTTGCCTGAAGGATTGAAGAACCTGTTTACAATCCTCTTGTTGATGTTCAGAGAGGCTGTCAGAAAAGACTACACCATCTACTGACCCATCATCAGGGTTCAGAGTGAGCAGGTCTGGGAGAGGGTCACTCTCTTCATCCTGTCCCTCATTTGTGGCCATGAGCAAGCCCATGTCCTCCCTGTTGACAAATGCCTTGAGCCTATTCACATGAAGCACCCTGTGGGGGCTCCGGGGAGTTCCCATGCCCACCAAGTAGGTGACTTCTCCCTTTTGCTCAATGATGGTATGGGGTCCAGACCATTTGTCTTGGAGAGCTGCTGGGGCCACTGGCTCCATCACCCACACCTTCTGTCCTGCATGATAAACAGTTAGGACAGCCTTTTGGTCATGCCAAGCTTTTTGGAGTTCTTGGCTGGCCTCAAGGTTTTTAGATGCCTTCTCCATGTACATCCTGGAGCAGAGACCAAGTACATAGTCCACTATGTCAAGCTTGGGCTTTTTGAGAGGAAACTCTCATCCTTCCTTCACAAGACATAGGGGTCCTCTTACAGGATGCCCAAACAGAAGCTCAAAAGGGCTGTAACCAACCTCCTTCTGTGGGACCTCTCTGTAAGCAAACAGGAGGCAGGGTAAAAGGATGTCCCATCTTCGCCTAAGCTTTTCAGGTAACCCTTTTATCATCCCTTTGAGGGTCTTGTTGAATCTCTCAACAAGCCCATTGCATTGTGGGTGATAGGGTGTGGTGAATTTATAATTGACACCACACTCCTTCCACATTGCAGTCAAGTATCCTGACATGAAGTTTGCACCTCTGTCAGAGACAACCTCCTTAGGAAACCCCACTCTGGAGAAAACTCCAAGCAGGGCCCTGGCCACAACAGGAGCTGTAGTGGTCCTAAGGGGAATAGCTTCTGGATACCTAGTGGCATGATCCACTACCACCAGTATAAATCTGTGCCCAGATGCTGTTGGGGGGTCCATTGGTCCAACAATGTCTATCCCCACTCTTTCAAAGGGTACCCCCACCACAGGTAGTGGTATAAGGGTATAAGGGGGGCCTTTGGTGTGCCACCTGATTTGCCACTGGCTTGGCAAGTGACACATGAGCGACAAAACTCTTTATTGTCTTCAGACATATGAGGCCAGTGAAAGTGTGGGGCAAGCCTTTCCCAAGTCTTGTTCTGGCCTAAGTGACCTGCAAGGGAAATCTCATGGGCTAAGGTGAGGAGGGAAACCTCTAAGAGACAAAGGGATGACCAGCCTCCTGTTAGCACCAGGCTTGGGTCTCTTGCCTCAGAGTATAGGAGTCCATCTTCCCAATATACCTTATGGGCACCTGTAGCATTCCCTGCAGCCTCAGCAGCAGCCTTCTGTCTGAGGGGTTCAAGAGAGGAACAGTCTAATTGGGCCTGTCTCAAGTCTGCCCTGGAAGGTCCCCCTGTCCCAAGAAACTCAACCTGATCAGGTTCAAGCTCTTCTAGGACAGTTCCTTCTGGGGTCTCCGGGTCAGCCTCCTGAGTGGGCTGATCCTCAACCTGAGGCAGGGGGGAAGGCTCTGCCTTAACCCTACCATTCCTTCTCTTGGGTAGTGTCTGGTCCATTCTTCCAGGATCCAGCACTTGTTCAGCTGGGCATTTCTTGGCCTGTGACCTAGTCACAGCAAGGACATGTGAGGAGAGACCTAGCATTTTTACATGAGTCCTGTACTCCACATCTGACCACTGTGAGGATTCCAAATCATTGCCCAAAAGACAATCTACTCGGAGGTCTGAACTAACTACAACCCTTTTGAGGCCAGTTACCCCTCCCCAGGAGAAATTAACAACTGCCATACTGTGATTGGTAGTGACATTGCTAGCATTGGTCACTAGGTAATCTGAACCTAGCATGATTTGGTCAGGGTCCAGAAATGTTGGTGTCACCATGGTGACACTGGCACATGTGTCCCTGTAGGCCTGAGCCATTTTTCCATTAATTAAAGGCGATTGTCTGTATTTGCCCAGAGTACTAGGACTTACAGTAGGGGTCATATCCATGTCCCCAGTACAAACAAGAACTGCCTGAGTAGCAATTTTGACTAAGTCAGAACCCACCTCAGTTCCCAGGGTTAACCCAACTATAGCCTTGGGAGGTACACTACCACTACTAACTGTACTAGGGGGTGCAGGTGTCTTAGGGACAGTAGTGGTAGGAGTTTGGCCTTTCTTGGTGCACTCACTAAACCAGTGAGTCTTACTTTTACAGTATTGGCAACATGGTTTCTTAGGACCATCATTCTTCTTCTTTTGGGAATTTTGGGACCCACCCTCCTTAGGTTGTTGGGGCCCTGTTGAAGACTTCTGGTCATTTTGCTTATTCTTATTACCCTTCTGGTATGCTTTCTTCTGGCCACCACCCTTGTTCTGGTTCTGCTGCTTGACCCTTGTCCTGACCCATCTGTCTGCCTTCTTTCCCAATTCTTCGGGAGAGGTCAGATCTGAGTCAATCAAGTGCTGATGCAACAACTGGTTCTGACAATTATTTAAGATTTGCTCTCTCATAATTAGATTATACAATCCTGTGTAATCAGTAACTTTACTTCCCAGTAACCAGCCCTCCAGAGCCTTAGTGGCACAATCAACAAAGTCAGTCCAATCTTGAGCCTGAGTTTTCTGGGTGTCCCTGAACATCAACCTGTACTGTTCAGTTGTTAAGCCAAACCCATCAATCAGTGCAGTTTTCAAGACTTGGTAATCATTAGCATCCTCATCTCTAACAGTGAGGAGCTTGTCTCTACCTTTACCTTCAAAGGAGAGCCACAATATAGCTGCCCACTGACTCTGGGGTACCTGCTGTACTTTGCAGGCTCTCTCCAAAGCAGTTATCCACTTGTGGATATCATCTCCAGTCTTATAGGAGGGCACTATTTTACTCAGGTGTCTATTATCAAAACTCCTTTCTCTATCCCTAGAGATATTGCTGCCACCAGTGGGGACTACCCCACTCAACTGTTGCTCTCTAGCAAAGGCAAGCTTCTCTTTGGCAAGGGGAAGTTCTTCCCTTTGGATCCTCAGATTAGCTTCCTTCATCTTTGCCTCATGCTCTCTCCTCTGAGGGGCAATCATCCTCCTCTGAGCAGATGCATGAGAGGCACGAGAGTGCACAGATCTAATGGAGTCCCTAGAATGAGACCTATCTCTTCTAACTCCATAGTTAGGCCTGCTTAGGTTCAGCACTGGGGGTCCCCCAGGTCCTTCCCTATGTAGGTCTAAGTTGGCCCTTGTGAGTCTGCTGACTATCAAAGAACCTTTGTCTGCCTCATCCCCAGAGGGTTCCTCATCCTCCTCCTCCTCATCTACATCTTCTGTTTCAGGGAGATCTGGATCACCATGAGTACCTTCTAAGGCTGGCATGCTCCTATCTGGATTAGAGGGGTCTGTGTTAGCAGCCCTTCTGGCATCATATGTCTCTAAGAGACCTAACAGAAAAGGAGTGGTAGGGTTAGAACCCTGTTTCAATTTCCTGGAGGTACACAATTGTCTCATCTCCTGGAAACTGAGAGCTGCATATCTGGAAAGGACCTGTGGAGGGCCACTAACCACTAGGGGAGTCTCTGAGGACTCTCCATGGGTAGACATGCTTTCTAGTGAGGTGTAAGTGATGCACCTACCTACACTATGGGTTTTCCTACTGATCCCTTGCTAAGAGTTGTAGTCAGGGTGTGCTAGGCCCTTTCTACTACAACAGCTGGTTCAGTAGAACTCAGAGTATTTCTAAGCTTGTTATATGTACCTAGAGTACCTTATGTGATCTTTCAAATGATATTTCAAGATTATATGTGGTAAAAACAACAGCAAGCTCAAATCCCAACCGCTGCACACCAATGTGAGAAGTTGGCCTGATATATGATGCTCACTAGTTCTAGTGATCACCTTGTATCAGTCCAAACAACCCTTTTGGTGATTGGTTGTAAGTCAACCTTATAGACCAGCTATCCTAATGGTAGCATGGACAAAGCAGTCTTAGGCTAAACTCTTTTGGCATTTGAAGCCAGCTGTTTTACCACAATATAACCCCTTGAATATCAGATGAAAGGACACCACACAAGTTGTTATGAAAATAAACAGTATATTTATTAATAACAACATCTCTGAACTCTTTATGAGGTCAGAGGGCTAAGCACATGACAATCTCTTACGAAAAATACGACAAGTTGCACAAAATTAAAATGGTGCCCTAGGGGCACGACAAACCATATACTAAGTAAGTGGAATGTGAAAGTTGATAAAAGGAATGGAGCTGTCCAGAGGCTGTAGGATCGATGGGACCACGCTACACTAACTCTAGGTAAGTAATAGGAGGCCCACCGAACGCGTGTGCAGAGTGTGAACTCACGCGAGATGCGTAACAACGTCTATGGACAGTAAAGTTCAAGTAAAAGGTAAGTACGGACAATCCTGACTAGGTAGGACTAAAACGACTTTGGAACTGGACACTAGGACAGTTAAACTACCCTTGAGCTCTCGTTACCTCACCCACGGGCTGCGGGTGCATAGGTGCCAAAGTGTGTCGGGTTCTCGCGTTGAAGTCAATGGAGCCTGAAAGAAAAGATGCTGCAGGCGACCATGAGGAAGATGTCCGGTGCGATCCAAGGGTGGATCGGTGAAGAAGAGGACCTGAAAGCAGAGGGGACAGTGTTCAAAGTCACTAGCCAGTGACCGGTGTGGAACCAGGAAGGAACCAGGTGCTGTCGTCGCAATCAGGTGAAGAGTGGACGCTTGACTCTGCAGCCACGTGGACCAGGAGGTGTCTTCGATGACCAGGATGGAGGCACAAGCTGTCCCACGCAGGCTCTCGCTGTCGGCGGTGTCGGATCCGGGATTGGAGCCAACAGGCCTTGGCAAAGGCAACCCACGCGGTGAGTGGAAAATACGTCTGATGCGGACTAGGAGAGTCCGGGGTGCCCCTCTTTTGGATGGGAGCAAGGGCCAGTCTGGAGCAACCAGACCAGCAGCAAAGATTCAAAGGTTCGTCGTCTAGGAGGCCACTAGCCAGCCGGCAAGTGACCAGACAATGCGTCGAGCAGCAGACAAGCAGAAGGGCCCCACGCAGATCTCGTGGATGCTGAAGGGCTGATCTTCGGTGCAGGGGCTGCTCGGGGCTGGGGCTTCTCAGTCCCCAAAGCACTTGGTCGAGTTTACCTCGGGAGTCGTGCTGGAAGCGAAGTGCAGTTTCTTTCAAGATGGCCCGTCCCACATGTCTCGTCGCACCCACGGATCTCAGCTGTGCTGCAGATGTAGGTTGAGGTCGGAGAGGTCTGGGAATCCGGGTCTCGTTGGGCTCTGAAGTCTGGATCCTGGAAGGAAGACGACAAAGGGAAGCCGCTGGACGCTTGGTGGTGCCTGCAGTTGCAGGGTGGACACTCCTTGCCCACAACGGAGATTTCTTCAGTCTTCTGTGGAGCAGAACGTCGAAGTCCAGAGTTTCTTCTTGTAGAGTAGTTCAGGATTAATCTAATTTGGAATGGGACCAGATCCTACCTTTATCCTGCTAAAGGGGGCTGCACTACTGACTAGGTCTCTCCCCTGGGTGGAACCAGGCAGGGGTGTGGTTACACCCCCTATCCTTTGTCCGGTTTCCCGCCAGAGCTGGGGCTGGAGTGCCCCAGCAACTGGTTTGAACCGGTGTATGCACAGGGCACCGTGTGTGCCCCAGGCATGTCTCATTCCTTTCAGGCCTATCCTACCCAATACACAAAAACCTGTCTGGGGTGGTGCTAGCACCTCCCAAGGCAGGAAACCCTTTGTCCAAGCCGCCCTCGCTGGAAGGACTCCCAGCAGCAGGAGGTCAGACTTGTGTCTGTGGTGGCAGCATCCATTTTGTGATGCCAAGGCTCGAGTTAACTTTAACCGGGGTTCACAGTTACATACATGTCGTGTCCCTCTAGAAGGGTGGAATGCTTCCCCCGTCGCCAGAATTGGCGAGGGGGTAGTATTCCAATTCGTATGACACCTTACTCGACATGTTTTGATAATGTTATACCAGAGTTAGCATTTAACCGCGAGGTTGATAATGCACTTAAGAGTATATGGTATAGCGTTATCATGGAAACAGCTAAAGGACTTGGTTCCGAAAGCTGTAGACAGGCTCAGCTCATGCTAGACCACCATCTCACATAATTCCAAGCACTCTGCCTTCAGGATTGATAAGGCCTGCCATAGGAGTGACTGATAGGAGGATATGTGTCCATTTTAGGGTTAGATATAGGTATACTATATCTATAGCAAAGGGTGATTACACCACCTTGCACCAGCTGTCATGCAGCCAGTTGTGTCAGTTTTAGATGGCCAGCCAGGGGTGGCATAATACATGGTTCAGCCCCTGGTAGGCCCTGGGTACACCTATGCCCTGGGTACAGGGACTGATAAGGTGGCCCAGTACCAATTGGTAAATGCACCTAAAGTACATTGTTGTCAATTTAGAGAGAGAACAGCTAGGCTGTGGGTCTGATTAGCAGGCCCACAGCCAAGGAAAGTCGTAAACCAGTGAAGCAAAAAGCAAAAATCTGGGGTGACCATAGGATTGCAGACCCCACTCTCCTACAATGGCCTTTGTGCAGTAAAGTTGAATTTGTTATTAGGTCCGAAGAGACATTACACCTACGGGTGGCCTCAGTATGGCATACACTGAGTAAGACTGTCTGCTGTGGTCTAGAAGGTACTGTGTGTGAGCTGTCGTCAGCAGTGCCAGTCAGTGAAGGGAAACTTCCATTAGTGCTGTTGAGGAATCACGATCCTTACAATCTTTCTCAGTGGACGTGGAACAGTTGTAATGATTAGAGTGAGGTCACATTAGTCGAGATGTCACTTAGAGTGTGTGTTGGATAAAGGTAGATTGGTGCGTTTATTGAATCTTTCAATTGATTGGAATCTCTACTTTCTTTAAGTGGAGCAGACAGGTATTTTTGAAAATGCTTGCATTTTGTGGATATTGTTTGGAAGAGAACTCACACAGAGGACTGTGAAAGAGGGATATTAGATTTTAAGGAAAATGACGATTTTGAAAAACTTAAAGAGTTTAATGCAGGGACATGTGCCTGTGCCCACTAGACAAGGGGTACCAAAACCACCAGAGGGTACACCAGCTTTACGCATGACACAGGAGAGAGGATGTCACACATGCACATGGCTTGAAAACTAGATGAAATATAATGGGAACACATAGCCCATCAGAAACAGAAACAAAAATGTCAGGGAAGATACAAAAACACTTTAAATCGATATGTTGATGCTAGATGGGATGCACAGCAGAAAGTTTGGAGAACGGATATAGATGAGTGAACTTGTATGTATACTGTACTAGTTGCAGAGAAAAAAGAAGGAAAGGAGTGTAAGGAAAAGAAAAAACATCTTGAGAATTCCCAGACACTGATATAAAATGACGATAGTGAGAATGAAATTGCTGATGAATCCTTAAATGAATTGCTTTTAAATCGTCCACCACCCTATAATAAGGATCACCCCCAGAGTATAGCAAATTCCTATTGTGGGAAAAGTCTGGGTGTCCCTGTCATGCCAGTAAGTCCAAATCCACTCAATCCTTTTCTACCTGTAAATTACATTGCAGGGAGACCTGAAACAAATAATGGTACTGTGCTAAATGCTCCTGATATCCTGACTGTCCCTGTGACAATAGATCCTGTAGTTCCGTTATACTATTCTGGTGTAGTGTGTTATCTAGGAAACCTGAATCGATATTCCTATTTTATGGCCTTGTCCAGTTATAATCAATAATATCCATACAACGGCATAATAATCATATCCATAATTCAGTCGTAGCACATGCTGTCACATTAAGCAAGGCTACTTCTCCGGCCCCCTAGTAAGCACACCAAGTTCTCTAAACAAAACCAAGCCTCCAGCAACCTGGGAAATCCCCCTTGCCTTTGTTTTGAATTCGTCCTAGAACTCCAGTAAAGCACTGTAAGAACGGCCAGTTCTTAGTGACATCTTTATTGACGTCTTATGTCCAACCTTACGTCAACCCCAGGCACCTTTCAGGTATAAATATACCAACGTTGCCTTAAGCAAACACACGGTGGTAATTCTGGAGCAGAGCAGTTATCTACTTCCGAAAGCCCAGCTGATGCGAGAGCCCACGGACGCTGCCCCTCCTCCTTGACGCGCTGAGAAAGACGCTGTCTTTTCTCCTGCTCCGGCGTTTCCAGCCTACCCTTGCGGGTTGCTGGGATATCGAGTCCTGACAAAGAGATACCAGACCTCCTGCTTTCTATTACCCAGGTACGGAACTGACTAAACCCTTACAGAGAATTCTTGAGTCAGATTCTTGGCAAAACAAACTTAACTTAAACTGCTACTTACTTACTCCCTCCCATGTATTAGGCTTAGGTCAGGTACACCGGGGTAGGCGTAGTTAGAAGCACCAGTTGAGTACGATTAGTCAATGTATATATGTATGTATCTATTTTATCTATTTTAAAGTATCATATGGCTAAGAAACCATATCAATGCTTTTACAGTATTATTTTATAATCCTCCTTTTACTGTACACACTTTACTTTACCATGAGCATTACAATCGTGGCAATTCATTTCTCTTGTATGAGGAAGAAGACTGCTCAATAAATAACACCTTTTATTGAAAACGCCCGTCTCTCTTTTCTCTGCATTCTGGTGAAACTAAGTACGCACATTTGGCTGAGTGAAATAGCTGTCTTTTGTTTTCACACGACTCTAGAGATACACTCTTATTCAGGGAGAGCAAAGTTGTCATGTTTTACGGTTGTCAGAAGCTAATCCCTTCTTGTCTATCCAGGGAGGTTAAACTCCTCCTCGTTTATTCGAGAAAGTTTCTAGTGACCTCTGAGCTAGCTGGCAAACCTTAAGTCTAATATAGTCAGTAGAGACCTAGATAACCTCAGTCCTACGTCTACACTGCTGAATATATTATTCCAATGCGCAGAGCCTATTGAGAATATAGGAACTACACTACATGGCGCCCAACGTTTGGTAAGGCGATAAATCTAACGCAAGACGTTAGAGTAACTCAGTCGTGCTTTTTCACACAGACCCTTTTTCCCGTAAATACTCCAAAAGACGTCTGGAGTGGGTAAAAGGTTAAAAATCCGCCAGAACTTAGTAGGAAGAGATTTCTATGTATAGTTTCTGGTTTAGTCAACGTTGAAGGATACAGTGTTCAAAAAATATTGTGCACCTAATCTTTGTTTCCTTGAAACTTGATCCGAAACAAAAACCTTTCTGTCAGTAAAATGTCAGAAACTGAAGAAAACAGGGAGGCAGCTAGAATAGCAGCTCGACTTCTAGAGGATGACAATAGTCTCCTGCAGACCGACCCGGATGCTATACTCATTCCGGTCAACATAAGAAAAACTATAACTCTTAAACTAATAGAGAATGGACTAACATCGAGAGGTGGTATAGTCGTATTCGTAATTGAGGCACATGAATATCGGCAGACAGAGGTATTCTATTCATGGATAAACTTTCCAGCAGCAAACGCTGTCACACACGAATTCCACTATTACAAAATAGAGGAACCTCCGGAAGAGTACTCTCCTTTCGAGGAGGTGGAAATCCCATTAAAATACCAAGAGCACCTGCTCTGGTTTAAAGGCGCCCTAAAACATAATATTCACATCACCAGGCTCGGTCCACTAGGTAGACCAGGAGCAACGTGGCCGGTTCTAGCCAGCTATACACCACATCCAGACATTGATAAAATGTCAAGTGAAGAACTCTTAGTTAAAATAAAAGAATTAACACAGGCATATAGAGAGTTGGTTCAATTGGCAACGGAGGATATAACATTCCTCCAGAAATTGAAAGAGACAGATATAGCAGAACAACCATTTGAACTTGCCAGAATCATAGAAAAATCCTATGAAGAACTAGGAAGAGATAGTTTGGGTGGGAAACCAGTAAAACCCCAACTAACTGAAAATCTTGAAAAAATATTTATTAAAAATAATCTAAACACTCTAAAAAAGAGCTGGGATGGAAATAAACAATCCACTCCCAAAGAAAAAAGATTCCAGTCCAGAGGAAGGTCTCCTCGGCGGAGAGAAAGATCTCCGGACCAAGGACACAAGTCTCCCCAGAGGGAGCCCTCTGAGAAAAGATACAACCTTAGAAATAGGGATAATCTAAAGAAACCTGATAGATATCAAGATATTGATACATGTCCCTCTTGATCTTTTCAGACTTCCTCGCAGAAATCTGAAAGAAGAGGACGTTCAGAACAAAGGGAAGAGCACGTCAAGTCCAAAGACAAGGAACATGCTCATCAAAGTAAAAAATTACAATTTCCAAGAAAGAAGGTAGCCAGCATTAAAATAGTCAAACATGCCGAGGATACTGAGGACACAGCTGAAAAACGGAGAGTGGGCCCAGACAGCGCTAGACAGCGCAGCAGAAGTGACCATAGCTCGCAAGATCCTGATGATTCATCTGGAGACAGTGGACACGAATGAATACATTCAAGTGGAAACTGCAGACAGCAGAGTTAGCAAACCTCATAAAATATACGAGATAACATTGCGTATAGAGGGAGATAAGACTAGGAAAGTAAGGGGTCTATTTTGGGATAACCTTTCCAAAGGCTATGATATCCTTTTAGCTGAAAAAGACTGGCCACCAGAGTTTGTCAGGGAGTGCCCTCACGGCGAAGAAATGATTATGCCTGCCTTCTCAAATCACATTCCAATACATAAAAAATATACACTTGCAAGAAAGTGGGCAGTAGCCCAAGCTCCTGCATTATATAAAAATCATGTAGGATGGGATGAGGACTCTCCTCCTCACAAAATCCAAGTAAAATGTCAACCAACTGCACAAAGGCGGTACCCAATTAAGCAAGAAGCTAAAAAACAGGTCAGGGAGATCTTAGATCAACTTGAATACCAGGGGGTGATTGAAACATGCACCTAACAAATGAACAATCCTTTGTTTCCTGTCTCCAAGCCAGACGATTCATATCATCTAGTTTTGGACTACAGACACCTTAACTCATGTTGCAAGACATTTGCAGTACAAAACTCCCACAGTGCAGCACTAATGAATAACATCGTGCGCAAAAAATACAAAACAACATTAGACATCTCTAATGGATTCTTTTGTCAAAACATTGCACCTGAAAGCAGGTATTTGACCGCTTTCTCAATAATGGGCTCGCATCAATATTTCTGTCGACTCCCACAGGGGTTCAAGAATAGCCCAGGATTATTCTCAGCAAGAGTAACAGAGTTAGTACAAATGTTTGATGATGAGGCATTATCTTATGTCGATGACATCTATCTAACAGATGATGACTTGGATACTCACTTGAAAAGAGTGAACACCATAATACTTGGGTTCGCAGCAGAGGGTTACAAATTCAACTTTAAAAAGTCACAAATTGCCCATCTGACTGTCCTGTTTGTAGGATGAATTATCAAGTGAAGGCAAAAGCCTAGCAGACAATTTCTTAGAGAAGTGTGCTGTACTCCAAGCACCAAAAACGCTGAGGAACTTACAATCAATACTAGGTTTCCTGAATTTCGGAAGAACTTACATTCTAAATTATGCAGAGAGGGTTAAACCTCTCTATGAATTAATAAAACCAGATTTTAAACCAATCAATTGGACTCAAAAACACACAGAAATGCTGAGCTCTTTGCAAACCGACATGTTAACAAAAACAAAATTGCAAACTCGCGATAATACACGCAACCTTGTAATCCGAGTCATCCCAGGAAGATGCGGATTCACGTACCTGACCTCTAATGAGGGAGAAAAGGTACCAATAGCATACAAATCACACTTGTACTCGCAGGCTGAAAAAACATTCAGTCTCTCGAAAAATGTTGTAAATGCGGTTCAAACAGCTGTAGCAAAAGAAAGAGCCCAGGCTCAAGGCAGACGGATTACTGTTTTAACAGCAGAATCAGCCTTCGAGGCATTAACAAGCCCATGTAATTTAACTACCGTGGCATTAGATCCAAAATGGATACAATGGGAAAATTCTCTTGCTACAGAAAAAGTGAAATACTATTTTGACCCGGAAAAAATTGAAATATTTAACATATGAAAAAGAATATCCTCTGCCTAACGACATTCTGCCCATACAACTGCGTAATATATACAAACAGTTATGCAGAACCCTCAGTTTGGGGAAAACAAGCTTATAACGCTACGTGCGAGGTTGTCAAATGCCGGTGGCGCGGAGGTAAATTGATGCCACTGGTCACAATGTCACAATCTGTAAAAGACAATTCAGGTCAACAAACTGAATTAATAGCTTTAAATATGGCGCTCGACATTGCCGATCGTGAATTCCCGACACTAATAGTGTGCGATTCGCATTCCTCCGTCAAATCATACAATGAAGACTTGCAGAAATGGGTTGAAAACGGTTACAAAGATGACACAGGTGCCACAATTAAGCAAAAATCGCTTTGGGAACAAGTACTTCTTGTAAAGAAAGAACTACAAAAGACTCACGTGATACATACACTGAGTCATCAGCGTGATGGCGTTCACGCTGTAGGGAATTCATTGGCTGAGACAGCCACAGCGGAAGCAACTAAACCGGCTTCCGTAGCCACAAAAAAGCGTTCAGAAAAATACATAGACGAGGAAACCATGCTGGCGGTAAAAACGCCTTTAAAAGGCGACTGTGCAGCATTACCCGTGAACTATCCACTCAAGTATACATACATAATCGATGCAAACTCCGTTCCTTTTGCTCGAATACCTGGAGTGGGGGATAGAGTAATTCCAAACACGAACAGGAGAGTCTTGCTAACAGCAGACGCACACATGGGTGAAGGTCTAGGGCAACGAAGGATCAAGGAATCTCTGACAGAATTACAATCAGAATACTGGTGGCCGGGAATGAGCGTGGATAATCACAAATTTGCAAAAAAATGTGAAAACTGCAACAGAGATCGCAGTGGCAAACCGGCCGAAATAGTGCCAGAACACCTAATAGAAAGCATAAGGCGATCTATTCGCATGATTAAACAGGAAACATGCGTCCCTATGTATATTATTTAAGACTAGATTCACTTAAAATGTGGACCCCAGCGCGCGGGTGACGCCAGAACTGTTATAAAAGATTTGCGAGTCTATTTCGGCACATACGCAATTGGCATGCTACATTCTGACCATGGTCCTGCTTTTAGCTCTCAAGCTTATAAGGAGGCCATGACCAGCATGGGCATTGCACTGCGGTATTCTTGTCCCTTCCATCCTGAGGGAAACGGGATTGTCGAAAGAAAAAAACGAGACATAAAGCAATCTATAACGGCGAGTGTATTAGGTACGGGTACTGGGTGGGTCCAACATTTAACAAGTGTCCAACGTAGTCTTAACAATCTGCCAAGAAATTCTCTAAAAGGTTTCAGTCCGTATGAACTATTGTTCGGTACTAGAATGCATATTCAGGACTTAGATAGTCAGACTTCAGTGGTAGAAGAAAAATGCTTTGATATCAAAGATCGTTTGGCTATTTTACAGGACTTAAATGAAACAAGAAAAGACCTGAGCAACGTAAAGCTAAAACACCAGCCAACAGCCACTGAAGAGAAACCACCTGTCCCAGCAAGGCCTGTCTAGATTCCAAAGATTGGGGATCTGGTCAGAGAGAAGATCGCGGTGAAGAAGGAATTTGGGCCTTCTTACAGAAAAGCAGTACCTGTCTTAGCTGTCAACGGAACAAGATCAGTGTACTACCGCCCCTTGCTGGTAAAAAGGAGAACCGAGTTGTATCCATCGACCTGGTAAAACCACAATCATGTGGCCGATAATAAGTAGTAGGCCCAGTGGACTCCCAAGAAATAGCAGAAGACCACATCTTGCTACAATCCAAGAGGTTCAAACTGAGAGACTAATCACATTTGATAAACCTGCGGTGATTAAAAAGGCACTATGCAATAATGCCATGGAACTTGTGCCTCTTGAAGCCCAAATTGAAACAGTTCATCATGAAACACCTGTCTACAATGATGTAGCCGCAGACTATGCTAATTAAACAAAGAAAATTCCAAAAGCAAATAAAAATCCGGAAGCAATTCCAACAATTGACAGAACTGCATCTGGCTACTTCATCAATTTCGATGACTTTTCTGAGGATCCAAGCGAACCTGAAGAACAGCCAACAACAAAATCTTTTAAAGACAAAGCAAAAGAACTCTTTCATCAACTCAAAGAAACCTATCTGATTTCTCCATGGATTGAATTTTGGATTGTGTTAGGTGTACTTTTCCTCCTGCTTTGGCTCATCATGGTTCTTTGTTTGGGAAAATTCATTGAGGGAAAATACAGTACAATGGACACAGCAAGTCAGAACATCAACTTGGTCCTAAAGCCACACAAGTCATCTCACATCGAGAAAAGAGAACTATCATCAGTGAATGTTACAGCCAATCCAATACCCGGTGGGGTAGTTTGGGACAAAACAGATTACGATATTTATGGCCCGGTCGAGCTCTTGAAGTATCCACACCAGTTCAAAATTTCATTGAGTGACTTTGTAACATCGAGCACATTCTCTGATGATTGGGACTTTGAAAGTATTAATGATATGATGTCAGATTTAGTAATGTCAGCAAAATTTAGAGAACATGATTGCTTGCAGGGTTCATCTAATTATGAAGAATTGTACTGCTACAACCACTATGCGCATCACTATTTGCATAAATCTGCTCAACCTAGAAATGTTTTAAATTATAATCAATGGGAACATTGTGCAACTCCACCAAAAGGTAGTTCAAAAACATTTTATGAGAAATTCCCATACTTGTCAGGGTTTAACACAAGTGAAGCAGAAGCCTTTTATTTCAAAATGTTAAATAAGACAGGAATGAAAACAATGCTGACAAACACTAAATTAATCTATTCGGAAGCATTTTTTGAAAAAATGAGTACATTTGGTTTTGATTTCTGGAAAAACAATATTGAAACAAAAACCATCTGGGGTACCAAAGATTGGCAGGTGCAAGGTATAGAATCATTATTTAGAGCCTGCATGATCCCAGAACAAATTATATTCTTGAATGATACCATTCAACAGACAACCTGTCTTGCCCTAGCCAAAATTAAAGACTTGAACAAACCGTCTATTCCAAAGCCAACACCTGACAGTAATAGCACTACAGATGTTGAGATAGACGTATCCCATATTTTTTAACCAAAACAGAACACATCCTGATTGGAAAAAATGGTTGATCTGGCCCACAGACACAAATAATTGTCAAGATAGATTCCTGAATAAAATACAGGGGTTCAAATTGACCAGGCCAAACCCTAGATACTCCCAGAGACAACATCCAGGAATAGTTACAACATACAGTGTAGGAAAACTTTGCCTAGAATGGCTACACACATCCACACTGGCAGAAATTAAGCAACATTTGACTTTACTTAAAGACGATGCTGACTTGCGTGATTTCATAATGGGACCACGCAAACAGCATCAAAAACGTTTCATAGCGGCCGGTATATATGCAGCTTACAACGAAGCTTGGAAAATAATGCAGATTGAAACAGCAGAAAAAATACGGGAAATTGACCATATAAATTTGGAAAAATCAATTTCTGTTGTGGACAATGGGTTAATGACTCTGTCTTCCAGAATATATTCACTGGACAGTATTGTATCATCTGCTATAGATATAATAGAACAGGACTTGTTAATGTTACATCATGGTCAGTCCCAATTACGTTCTATTGTACAGCTTGGCTGGACGTTACAAAATCTGCGTTCAGGCTACGTGCCTTGGCGTTTAATCAACACAACGTCATTATTCTCTATCTTTAACCTTACTGATACACAAATCAGCTTGGCACAGAAAGGAGCCGAATATACAATTCTGAGCATTGAAAAACTAGAGAGGTTACCATTGACAATGTCAGAACGACCTGTCATTGAATGGATAATACACGGAATAATAACTATTCGGATAACAACTTTCAAATTTAAATTCTGTCAAGAATATATACCAGCAGGCCAGTATGAAAGGTTGGGTAAAGGGTACATTAAGTCATCATGGAAATTACCTTACACACACACATGTTATAGTGAAAAGGAACAGAATGTATTTCTTAGTGGTAATAATTGTAAAAGATCACTAAGTGGTATACTTCTGTGTCAAGGTATTAACTTGCAAGGGGCCTGTGAGGGGACTTCAAATAACCTTTCATGTCACCAGCATGGCACACCTGCAACTCGAATAGAGCCATTCTTTAGACGGCTTTCTAACGGGAGCTATATTCTAATAGTGGACAACAGATGTTGTGGCATGGTGCCAGGAAAAGCTTATCTAGTTAGCGTTAGTTCCATGGTCACTTGCTATATGCAAGTATTGTTTCCAAACAGCACTCCAGACAGGGAGGAAAACATTTGGCCATTTTTGAACATCTCTTCTATTCGAATTGATACTTTAAGCAGAATAAAGTCTGTCCTTTTGCAGACAACTGTGCCCTTGACGTCATCAAAAGAAACGTATGATCTGGAAGTCGCAAGGACAACGGCAGAGATACATAGCCTTTTATCAGCAAATTGCCCCCTACATTTCGCAGAAATGTTAAGCCAAATCCTAAATATGTCCGATACTGGAGGTATCCCACATGTATTTAAGACAATTTTTTCGGGACTGTTAACACCCTTCACAACAGTTCTGGGCATTTTTCCTAATTTTGTCCATTCTGTCTTTAGTGGACTACCACTCCTGTTGGCACTCGTAGCAGGCATTTTATTTTTGATTCTCCTGCTTCGTTATGGCAAGCCAGAACACAGACAAGACTGCAGCAACAATGGAAGAAACGATCCTAGCTATACGCTAACAGGACCACATAACTAAAGTCCTTGGATTAGCCCGGCTAAGAGATCTGAATATGACCTGGTTTCTTTCAATCAGACCCATCTGGCAGAATTGTATCTTACCTGTGCTTCGATGTATGCTATGCGGAGAAGAATGCGTGTTGGACGTCTGTCTTACACTACAATCAGAAGTACCATTGGATACAGATACTTTGTTAAGTCCTGTAACGGCTCATGCATCGTGTTGTCCCCAGCGGTTACCCATCCTGATGACGGCATTCGTTGAGACTTCACCACTGCGATTAAAGGGTAGTGAAGTACGAGATGAGAGCAACTTCACCCAGGTACGACCTTCTGTGATCACTGCTGATCCTGTCATCGATGATAGCAATCATGCTCACGACTGCACAGTTGCGGCATTTTCCAACTTGGTCGAACTTTCACCTGAAGCGGTAAACTGCTTTTTTGAAAGTCTGTCTGAAATGATGTTTTCCCCCGAACAAAAAGAATACCTTTAAAGCAAACTAGTATACAGCATGCCCCATGCTTAAGTTTTACTAATGATGGACATTAATTCGTGGAGTGGGTGTAGTGTGTTATCTAGGAAACCTGAATCGATATTCCTATTTTATGCCCTTGTCCGGTTATAATCAATAATATCCATACAACGGCATAATAATCATATCCATAATTCAGTCGTAGCACATGCTGTCACATTAAGCAAGGCTACTTCTCCGGCCCCCTAGTAAGCACACCGAGTTCTCTAAACAAAACCAAGCCTCCAGCAACCTGGGAAATCCCCTTTGCCTTTGTTTTGATTTCGTCCTAGAACTCCAGTAAAGCACTGTAAGAACAGCCAGTTCTTAGTCACATCTTTATTGACGTCTTATGTCCAACCTTACGTCAACCCCAGGCACCTTTCAGGTATAAATATACCAACGTTGCCTTAAGCAAACACACGGTGGTAATTCTGGAGCAGAGCAGCTATCTACTTCCGAAAGCCCAGCTGATGCGAGAGCCCACGGACGCTGCACCTCCTCCTTGACGCGCTGAGAAAGACGCTGTCTTTTCTCCTGCCGAGAAATCCAGCTCCGGCGTTTCCAGCCTACCCTTGCGGGTTGCTGGGATATCGAGTCCTGAGAAAGAGATACCAGACCTCCTGCTTTCTATTACCCAGGTACGGAACTGACTAAACCCTTACAGAGAATTCTTGAGTCAGATTCTTGGCAAAACAAACTTAACTTAAACTGCTACTTAATTACTCCCTCCCATGTATTAGGCTTAGGTCAGGTACACCGGGGTAGGCGTAGTTAGAAGCACCAGTTGAGTACGATTAGTCAATGTATATATGTATGTATCTATTTTATCTATTTTAAAGTATCATATGGCTAAGAAACCATATTAATGCTTTTACAGTATTATTTTATAATCCTCCTTTTACTGTACGCACTTTACTTTACCATGAGCATTACAATCGTGGCAATTCATTTCTCTTGTATGAGGAAGAAGACTGCTCAATAAATAACACCTTTTATTGAAAACGCCCGTCTCTCTTTTCTCTGCATTCTGGTGAAACTAAGTACGCACATTTGGCTGAGTGAAATAGCTGTCTTTTGTTTTCACACGACTCTAGAGATACACTCTTATTCAGGGAGAGCAAAGTTGTCATGTTTTACGGTTGTCAGAAGCTAATCCCTTCTTGTCTATCCAGGGAGGTTAAACTCCTCCTCGTTTATTCGAGAAAGTTTCTAGTGACCTCTGAGCTAGCTGGCAAACCTTAAGTCTAATATAGTCAGTAGAGACCTAGATAACCTCAGTCCTACGTGTACACTGCTGAATATATTATTCCAATGCGCAGAGCCTATTGGGAATATAGGAACTACACTACACTGGGAGTAGGGGACAAAATGCACATACCTTAGCCGCCTCTACTGGGATAAGATCAGGACAGACCAATCAAGAACCATTAATTATGACTTCAGCTGATGTTCCTAGTAAAGTTTTATTATTTCTTTGTTAAGTGGACATAAGTCTGTGATTGTCAATGTATCAATGTCTGGATGCGGTGTGTAAGATGCTGGGACCAGCCAAATTGCTCTGTCTCTGCTGAGCGGACTGAGTCTTACTTTTTCTGTGGTGTGTGGGAGGGGACCTTTAAACCAGTTTATATGCTCCTCGTAACTGAGTGGAACTTCAATGTCCGCATACGGACAATATTCTTCTGGTTTTTCATCTAGAGTGTAGTAATTAAATGTTTTTGTGTCTGCATCTGCTGGTGGGAATTTGACCCATGAATAGAATACCTCCATCCTGAATGACTTGCGTGCCTCAATCACAATTGTTAGGGTCTCACCTAATGCTGGGACTCCAAACTCTGCTAGTTTTAAAGTAAGTGCATTTCTGACATTTTCTGAATGTTCATAGCACCTTCCTGCTCCCCATCCCCTGCTGCATTCGCATGTGACACAGAGTTCTCTTCGACAGACATTTTTGAAAGAGGTTCAAGGAAAG
The DNA here is from genome assembly GCF_964261635.1 of Lissotriton helveticus. Taxonomy (NCBI): domain Eukaryota; kingdom Metazoa; phylum Chordata; class Amphibia; order Caudata; family Salamandridae; genus Lissotriton; species Lissotriton helveticus. The sequence continues at coordinate 2,027,106,331 of NC_136061.1, forward strand.
TGAGATAAGGTTGTATGCACAATAGGGATCTTTTATCCTTCAAGCTTGAAAAAACCTACAGCCAATACGTAGGAAATTGCTATTCAGCTGTGCTGAATTTTTCCCTTCCCACTCCAGACATCGCTGGGTATAGGTGAGTAAGAACAACTGAACTACTCAGATTTGAGCATTAAATAAGAACCAAACCAACGTTGGCCGTGCCATGTCATGTAGTTTCGATAAATCTATTTAAGAACTTTGCATTTAGACAACACTATCTGTTGAATTGGGGTCCAGACTGATTCCAGAAACCCCCACCAGATATGTTTGCCTGTATTCCAGCTGGCTGAAAGTGTCTCTATGAACCCCTCTTTTCAAGGAGCGAATAGTTTTTGGCAACTATCAAACATGACAACCCTGACCCTTCAGGGATCGTGGAAACAGTACAGTACCTTTCGCTCAGTCACTCCTGCTCACTTTGTCTCAGAGAGATACATAGAATAAACAATAGGGACGTTTTCAATAAGCATTTATTGAACCAGCATCATTCTAGTGTAAAATACGTGTGCTGCAACAATCATTAGACAGAAACAGATGTATACAGTTATAAGCACCAAGAGAGTAAATGCATGGCAGAATTCTACTATAGTGATAAAACAATGGATATATGCAGGTATATATATACATGACAGTAATAATGCGAACTCCTATGATGCTAACCCAAAATAGATGTACCTAAATGTACTTAGCATGTGTGTAGGTGTATAGCCAAGAATCCCCCTAGGATAAAAACAACCCTAGTACCTGAGTTGAGAGAACAAAGGACTCCATCTTGGTCTCGAGATGGACAACCCGCAAGGGATGTCAGACCACTGTGTCCTGGAGTGTCTGCGTGCTGGAACCTCAGCGACTCGTGTCTGCGTGTCAGCATGGAAGTCTTTCTCCTCTGTCTGCCCCAGCAAAGATATGCTGGCAGATGCATCAAGCAAAATACCTCCTGGTAAATTAGCGATTCGGTAAAACAGGCCGATACCGAACGCAAAACCTGAAAATGCAATGCATCAACCCAAAATCCTTCAAAAATAAAGAATCGCTAAATAACCACCATGGTAAATTACCGAATCGCAAATTAGCCAATCGGTAATACCGAGAAAGAAATCAGCCTCCGGAAATACCGAATCATTATTAAAGAATCACAACGAAATGCATCAAAACTCGCAAATACCGAAAATGCCCAAAATCGCTATTTTGCAAAATAAGGGGAATCACAAACTGGAGGTAAAGTCATTGGAAGGAAGAAAAAAAACGGAAAAAAAACACAGGTGCAGATAATCAGAAAGCCTTCAAATATGCCTGTGGAAACCCTGTATGTCTACCAAAATGGCTGCCCCTTGCTAGGAGGAGGAGAATCAACGCTCTTGCACAGCGCAGGAGGATGATCCAGGACAGGGTCTTCAGGGTGCGCATCACATTGCTGGGCCAGACAGAGGAACTGATCTACGACAAGTACAGGCTGAACTGGGCTATGATCATGCGCCTCATTGCCGACCTGCAACCACTCCTGCAGCACCAGACCCGTAGGACCAACGCCATCCCAGCCCATGTCCAGGTCCTATGCAGTCTGCACATGCTGGCGTCAGGAAGCTTCCAGCGGGTCATAGCAGAAGCCGGAGGCGTGTCGCAAAGCGCACTTTCACGCCTCTTCCACAAATTCCTAGATGCCATGCTGACATTGATACATCACCACATCACCTTCCCCACAACCCCACAGCAGTTGAACCGCACCAAACAGGAGTTCTACCAGGTGGCACAATTTACCCATGTGATAGGATGCGTTGACTGCACCCATGTCCCCATCTGTCCCCCCTCAGCCAACGAATACATCTTCCGCAACCGGGTGTCATATCATTCCATCAACGTGCAGGTCATGTGCAATGCCAAGCACATCATAACGGACATCGTAGCCCAATTTCCAGGAAGCACACACGACGCATACATATTCAGACACAGTGGCATCCACAGGCGTCTGATCAACGGTGAATTTGGAGAGGGACACTTACTAGGTACATATAAATGCCTCAAAATTAACTCCATCCTCACATATGTAAATGTATTCATGCAGCTAACCCTTTCCTCCCCACCCTGCAGGTGACAGCGCCTATGCCTTGCGTGAATATGTCCTCACTCCCTACCTCAACCCTGCAACAGCTCAGGAGCAGCTCTACAACACAGCACACATCAGCACCAGGACAAGACAAGAGTCGCTTCCGGATACTACACAAGACAGGAGGTGACTTGCAGTATGACCCAGTGACCTGCTGCCAGATAATAGCAGTCTGCGCCATGCTGTACAACATTGCCACAAGAAGGGGGATACCAATAGAGGTGGACGGAGAGGATGACTTACTTGCACAGCAACCCCCCCAACACCTACAGGCACACGTGCCTAACACAGCTGAAGGCCAAAGGAGGCGGACATACATCACACGACATCACTTCTGAGACAGGTATTAATGAGCCATCACAACATGATCTTGATTGCAAATGTTTAATGCACATGAGCACCTGTCAGGTGCATATAAATGAGACGCCAACATGACGCAGAATTAAAAAAATAATGGGATACATGTCTGTTGTCATCACGGGTGTATCATGTGGCAGTATAGTTGGCCCATGGTTACGTCACCATAGCCAGGGAGCCAATGGAACATGGCTATTTGCGCTTGCCACGTACCCCCAGCCTCCTGTCTCGTGACTCCTCCACATCGCCGCGATGTGTTTCAGTGGCTGTGGAGCTGCGCGCACTGTGCCTGCTCTCGCTGGCCTCTGGCACAGAGATGCTGCTCACGCTTGAAGCAGCCTTACTCCCCTCCTCCCCTCCCAAACTGCTGGCACTGAAAGTCCCAGACTGCAGATGCTCCACTGCAGTGGTCACTCTTTCTAAGGACTTTGCCACATCTCCGCAATAATGGCCCAAGTCGACCTGCAGGGACACAGATCTGCGTGAAAGCACAGCTGTGCTATTGCACAGCTTAGTGATGGCCCTAATGGAGGCATTGGAACGGAGCATGTTCTGCTGATGCCTCTGGCGCTCACTTTGTTGGCCTGCAATGACAGCACTTGTGAGTTCCTGCGGGCACAGTTTAATGTCTCTGTTGCCCTCAGCAACAGCTGTGGTCAACTCACGCACATCGTCAGTCATGGTGCCAATTTTGTTTGTCAATTTGGAAATGTTAATGTTAATAGCACCCATGTGTCTCCCCTGCAGGCGCTGGACACGCAGCATCCGTGTCTCAACCACTCCTTACCCGTGTGTTGGATCATCAGATCTCTCTGCAGCTCGACCCGCTGTCGGACTCGGACACGTGCTGGTGTTTGGGCGGTCGGAGTAACGACTGCCTGCCGTGGAACATTTGCGGCTGCTGGCCTCTGCTCTGTCTACATCACCTGCAGGGAGGGGACATTTGCCCTGTGGCTTTGTGTAGTTGTCCGCGGTGGTGGTGGTGGTGGGGTTGTCCGCGGTGGTGGTGGTGGGGTTGTCCGCCATGGTGGTGGTGGTATTGGTGGTGATGGTTGTGGAGATGGTGATGGTGGTGTTGTGGGTTCACGTCCCTGCGGGGTCTCGGCATCGGTCACCACTGGGGTTTCAGAGATGACGAGGCGTCCGCTATCATCTGAATCAAGGTGTGATGCATCTGTGTGTGAAACAGTGCATTGTTATTATTTTGTCATGATGTATCTGTTTTGCATACTTTCATCTACATAAAGGACATATTTGGACTGACATTTGGCCCTGTGCTGCTGGTTTCATTTCATTAACAACAGGGGTCAGACATGCTCTCTTTCATAATATGACTACAACTCCCATGATACAACACTCTGGTGAGGGGATATGCGTTAGGCACGGCTACATATGCACTGTGTTTGGCCTGGGGGAATGGGCAGGGGTTGACAACATGCTGCATATCTGCACTGGCTTGCATCTTACCTTCTCCTCCTGCTGCAGCGCCGGAAGTGTCCAATTGGGTGACCCCCACAAAAGCTTCTGGCTCAATGGTAGCCTCAACGAGGTCCTCGAGGGCTGTGTTTGGTATGACGCTGGATGTTCTGCCTCCTTTGCCAGCTGCATCCTTCACCCTTTCTGCAATACTCTCCTTTGCCCTCTTCCTGAGGTCATACCACCTCTTCTTCAGATCGTCTATGCTGCTGTGGGTGACTCCTACAGCATTTACTCTCTCCTTGATGCGTAGCCAGATTTTGCGCTACTCTGCCTCAGGCACCTTTAGGGACATCTTGCTAAAAAGCCTGTCGTGTTTGCTGCTAACCCCCTTGATGAGTAGTTCAAGTTCTTTGTCAGAAAACGTTTGCTTTCTCTTCCTGGGCGTGTCCTTGTCCTGGGGTGCATCCTTCTCCATGCTGGATGTCTGTGCAATAGCTGGTTTGTGCTATCACTGTCTCACTCCTCAGCTCCTGTGCTCTGCCTCCTCCTCTGAGCTCCTCAGAGCACTGGATGAAGCATGGGCTGTGTTACTTCCTGCTTGTGATGTCATCAACCTGCTTCTGATGCAACGTATTTTTTTTTAGCAAATACCGATTTGGTATTTGCTACTTCGGTATTTGCTAGTCTTTGATTTGGAGTCTCGCAAATGTTTTTTCCGAATTATTTAACGATTTTTTGCGATTCGGTATTTAATACCGAATCTGTTGATGCATCGCGGTATTCGACTCCTTATTAGCGATTCCTTATTTTTCGCTAATAAGGACTTGTTTTACCGAATTTTGATGCATATACCCAATGGTGTTTATGTGCCCAAAAGGTACCCTCAGGGGTTTTACCTTGCTGTGTGTGTCATGTCAGGCGAGGATGATGATAGTGATGAACCTTATACACAGTTATTATGCAGAAGATGGTAATCCTGCTGTGGTTCTGAGAATCCTCAAGCATAATAAATGAGGCTAGATTTCAGAAAAAAACACTCTACATTCATGCAGCACCTAACTAGATAAAAGGTCAGCCCCAAAACCGTTTTGAAGTACAATGACAGGGTAAATGTAGGTGAAAGGTTAGGCGACTACCCAGGCCTATACTGGGGTACATTACGAATCATAAAAATGAATGCAGGTTCAAATGTAACCCTAGACGTAGTTTGAGTAGTAGCGCTAGGTGTAGCTACGTGAAGTGCACTTCGCACTACACACGCTATGTGTAGCTATGCGAACAGCGTAGTGCGGTAGGGAAAATGCTGTTCGCACTGATTGCACAGTGCTGGATGCTTGTCCACACTGTGCAATTATTGTAAATGGCATCTTGCACAGTGCAAGCGGTCGTTTTCTGCCGATCGAGTAGATGTGTACTCGAGCAGCAGCTTTCTCACCGGGAGGTTTACTTTCCACACTTGCGAAGGGCAACTTGATGTTGCTGAACGCGAACGAGGAAAAAGTCTCGCCGGGATGTTGATTTTGTGCAGTCACCAACTTGATGTTGAGGACCGCAAGCAAGCAAAAAATTCCCACTACGCTATGCGTTTTTGCACTGTGCTACGTGCAATTCGCGAAGCGCATAGTAGGGCAAACTACGCCCACTCCGCGAGCATAGCATAGTCCTACTCCCAGGGTTACCCTCAATCTGGGTACCCTTCATAAGATCATAATACTCAGCATCTTTTTCAGGCAATGTCAGGAGTCAATCCCTGCATTTTCCATCTGAATAGGTTCCACAAGAGAGGATCCCAATTCTTTCTAGCTACTTTTCTTGCTACATAGGTTCTCTCAAATGCAGTCATTTAGTCATCACCCTCTGAATATTTAGGTATGATCCATCTGGGGATTTTTGAGTTATAAGAATCTCCACTCGCCCTATTTCTTTGTATGCTGCCACCAGAGATAGGTCCTAGGCTCATCTCTTCTCTCTCTTTCTCTATTTCCAGGAGTTGAGCCTCTAACTTCAGTTTTCCGGTCAATCTTTCTAGCATGAGGTCCGTATCTGAGGGGACCTCAGCTGGGTCTGAGGAGACTGACTAATTTCCATTCATAGTGTCATATTCATTATTAGACTCCTCAGATTAAGTCACTGATTCTAGAGTATCTCATTCAAACTGAGTTGTCTGAGATATTCCTTCTTCAGACTTTTGTCTGTTTTAATACCATAGCCCTATTTTGAGCTGGGTTGAGGTTCATGTAATGGGTCAGCTTGAGCTCCCGAGCTTAACCAAGGCCCTAGCAGTTAGTTTTTATTAATTTAGAAAAACAGACCAATCAGAAAGTTTGACTAAAAGCCACTTTATGGATTTACTCATGTGGTCACTTATTGACAAAGTGTTTCCAGCAAATGAAAGTCTTCTATTCCTCAGCTGAACCACCAATATAGGAAACTGGCTCTCTGTACAGCGTACAAAAATAAAGTACACTATGTATGGAGTATGCAGACGTATAAGTAAATAATACTAACTCTCTTTTTGTTGTAGTGTGGGAGAGCAGTTAGGCTTATCAGAAGGTAATGCTAAGCATTTGCTGTAATCACAATAAATGAGACACACACTCAAGAATAAATCCAAGACCAATTTTTAAAAATAATAGCGATTTTATTTAATTTTTAAGACCAACAACACAGTTGTAAGGTAAGTACTTTCGGAGATAAAATTTTGCCAAGTTCGATAAATATATCACTTCTATGTGCAATTACGCACCATAGGAAATTACGGGGAAAACATAGAAAAATGCATAGAAGTTCAGGCAATGCTTTCATGAAGTTCACCTTCTCGTTTTAGGTTGATGTCATTAAAAGGTCCAGCAGGAGAAGTTTGAGAGCATCCTGGATCAGCTGGGAGTGGAGTATTGAAGTCTTTGAAGCTGGTGCGCAAAGACGAAGGGGGCTAATTGGAAATGCACTGCACAGAGGGACATACAGGTAAGTTCAGTGCATCTCCTTAGAAAAAGGAGGTTGAAAGGGCCTGTGGACCACTGGAGTAGAGCTTGTTTGTCAGTGGTGGGGCCAGTGGGGCCAGGTGCAGAGCGAACCTATCATGCTTCTTGAGGTCCTCACAGTCAGGAGCTGGCAAATTGGAGAGGCGATCTCAGCACAGCTGGGCTACTCAGGAAGTGGGTCTTGGGTGTCTTGTTTTCATTCAATGGTGGCTTGATTCTGGCACTTTGGGAGTCCAAAGGGGACTCTTCTTTTCACTGTTAGCCTTTGGGGTCCAATATCCCGGGTATTGGTACGCCACAGCTCCAGTATATCCTGGTGTCTCCAAACTTGGTCAGGAGACATATTTGGCTCTCTAGAGCTGTTGTACCTTCTCTTGCTTTGGTACTGCATTGGGGTAATTATGGAGCAGCAAATTGACAAACCAGACTTCTCGGGATCGGTGCCTCCGGTGTGCAGGGGAGTGATACCTTCACTCCAAAGGAGCTTCTTGGCAATTTCTTTAAGGCTGGAGGTGCCTAGGATTCTTGGAGTCCTCTCAGTATTCAGGTGACACAGTAGGAGCAATTGTATTGTCCTGGGAGCAGCAGCAGGATTAGGCACCTTTTTTTCTTCTGCAGCAGGGCTTCAGTTCTCATGGATGGATGGATGGATGGGTTTTTACATAGCGCAATATCACCGCCAGGTCTCAAAGCGCTTTGCATTGGGAACCCGTCCTGGTTTTTCCCTGTGAGATAGCCCCTACTGGGTATCCCCAAGGTGACAGCCAGGCATCACCCCGCGGGGGGCCGTAGTGGAGATTAAGCAAGCTATTGCCCAGAGTTGCAGAGTGTGAACCTGTGATTCGAGTAGGCACCGAAGCGAGAATTACCGAGTCCGTGGACATTTTGGGCTCAAGACCCTGCCGCGTCGGGAATTGAACCCTGGTCCCGGGTCTGATCTCAGCGTCCGGATCTGCCTCCTCTAACCAGTGAGCCACACTTCTCCACATGCAGCTGGTCTTCTTTGTCCTGGTATTCTCTTGTTCATTGAATCTGATGTTCAGGTCTACATATTCTAGTGGCCACTTCCTGTGGGAAGAGGCACTTCCCTAGCATAGTGTAGGCTAAGTAGGGGCCCGCCTCCTAATCTAACTAATCTTCCCGCTTTTCCTTATACCAAAGGTGGAGCAAGAAAGGTGTCTTGGCCTCCCCCACTATCTAAAGGTTCCTGGGTTGGATTTCAAAGGTGACATTGCCTTTGAAGCTTCCCTCCTGGGAAGGTCATCCTGTCCTGGAGGAGGTGTGAAGCACCTCTGCCCAGAGCAGGCTTTGTCTCTGCCCTCTGAGAGCACTGGCTCTCACCCCATGAGATCAGAAACATGTTGGGTAGTGGCAGGCTGGCAAAAACACGTCAGGAACCACACGAGTGCCTGATAGGTGAATTTATTAATAAACCAATCACTGGCATCAGTGAGGATGTAAGAAGACAAAATGTTTGGTACCAAACACCTTAGTAATCAGTGAAGCCATCATGGAGCTATGAAACTTGTGTTGACAAGTATCCTGCCTATATACTCTTAAAGGCTTCCCTGTGCACTTACAACATCTCAGAATAGACTGGATATTATAGGGGCATATCTTCTAATGCGATATGCCCACACATAGGATACAGTGCACCCTGCCTTAACGCCAAAGGCCTGCAGTAGGGGTGACTAATCTATAACTAATGCAGTATATGGGAGTCATGGCACACAGGGATGTGTGCCATTGACTCTTTAGATTACTCTGCACAAGACTCACAGCCTGCAATGAAACATAGGATAGCCTTGATGATGGGTTCCAGGGGAGGTATAATCAGTGCTGCAGCCCCAGTGGACCCCCATCAGTACCCATGCACTATGTAACAGGGGTACCACTTACTAGGGACTTACAGGCGACACTGAATTTTTGCCAATTGTGGTATAGGCTTAGAGAAAGAAGGGGGGCGCTAGGTGGCGCAAACGCAAGATGGCCACACAAGAGTGAGGCTCCCGCAGCCTGGTGTTTAAATCCGACATTTAGCCTGCTCGGCGGCCCGGCTGAAGTGAATTTAATACAGCCTGCGGCTGCTCCTGTCTTGCTGGCGACCTGCGGCAAAAATCGACTGAAATGGTTCAGCCCTGCTCCTGCCGCGACGCTGTGATTATTTTGCCGGTGCAGAGGCACTGAGCGCTGGAGAGCCCCGGGGCGGCGTTGGACATCACACAAGCCCGCTGCTTGCCACGAGGTGACTGGGCCCTGCACTGTGACCTGTCCTGAAGTGCCAGAAATGGAGACCTTGCTCCTTGTGTTGCTGCCCATGGCGGCTCCTAGCATAAGGGGGGCAGACCCTCGCGGCTTGCTGTTGGTGCAGAGAAGACACAGCTATGGGTGCTGCGGTTGGCGGTGAGTGCAGAGAGGCACGTGCCCCGTGCTGCTGCGACAGTGGGCCCTCGGCGGCTGTGGGAGGTAGATCCCTGTCATTCCGGAGTGCGCTGCTGTGCCCTGGACCTCGCCTGACACTGCAGCGATAACCCGGACACTGCCATCTGAACAGCGGACCACACACAAGCAATCCCTGCATTACCCTGCACCGAAGGAGTTCGGGCACGCCGGATCTGCCGTTACAGCTTGCAACAGGGCCTCCTGCTGGGGTGGCGGCATGGGGAGAAGCTCGCTGCTAGAGAGACGTGGCTTGGGAATCTGCGACAATAATACTACCCCCCCTGACACGGGTGTGTTGGCGGGGGAGGCATGCGTTGCTACCCGCTGCCCTCATACGTGCCTTTTGGGGATATCTGGGGCCCCTGTCACAGCGCTGGAACATAGCCGAAGACTCCTACCTGCCATCTTGGGAGCAGAGCGGAGCTGGATACTTCAACTGCGTGAACTGCCTATTGCTCTGGGACATTACTACCCATACATGTAGTGCTCTGGAAATATCCCTGTATCTGCCTGCTACATCTACAAACTTTGTCCTGGTGACAGCCTGCGAGCACCTCTTTGCTCGGGCTCTGTGGTGTGGTGCCTGCTGTGAAACTCCTGTGACGAGCCACTCACACTGAAGAGTGGGAGAGTATAAGTGTGCGGTCTGGACTGCTGCTGGCAACTTGAGGAGGCTGGGGCCAGCCGGCTGTAACCATTTTGCTACCTTGCACTGGTGCTTCATCTGCTGTTACTTGTTGAAGGCGCATTCAAACCACTCCGCTGGGGGTCAGCTCATGCACAGGCATCGGGGGCACACAACCAAGCTACACCCTTGCGTCGTAATTGGAAAAGCAGATACCAGACAACTGAAATTGAACTTTGAGGCAGTGAAGCGAGGTGAGAAGAGGCCCAGGGGGGTGCGACCCCACAGGCTGCTGATGTGCAACATATCCTCCAGGAGGTCACACAAGGGTTTGCCACCATCCTGGATAAGGTGGACAGAATGTCGTCACATATGGATGCCATTGCACATAATTTGGAGGGGCATGAGGACCGTATAAAGGAGGCGGAGAGGCGATATCTCAGACACCGAGGACACGACATCCAGAACCACAACGCAGCTTGCCCACATGGATAAGCTCCTGAAACTTATCACTGCAAAGAATGAGGACTTAGAAGCGCACAATAGGCGCAATAATATTCGCATACTAGGAATTCCTGAATCGACCAACGCAGGCAAAATGGAAGAGTACGTCGAAAAACTGTTGTTGTCTGCAATCGGAGCAGAGTCCTTCTCCAGCCAGTTTATTATAGAATGAGCCCACCGAACCCTGGGGTCACGCCCGCCGCCCGGCGGCACTCCACATCCTATAACAGCGAGGCTTTTGAACTATAGGGACCGTGATGTGGCCCTATGAGCTGCTCAAAGTAAACAGAACCTATCACATGACGGAAACACGTTCTCCATCTTCCCGGATTTTATGCCTATAGTCCAGGAAGAGAGGCGCAAATTTATGGACGTCAAAAATAAGCTGCGGAAGGCCCAAATTGACTACGCACATTTATGTCCGGCACGTCTCAGGGTTATTCATCAGGGCAAGCAACGCTTTTTCACCAAGCCACATCAGGTGGAGGATTTCCTAAAACATGTGAGGTGCACAAATCGCGCTGACGGAGGCATGGCGGCATCGCAACAATCTTCGTTGACGGGAGCAGAAGATGATTCAAATTGATCCATTCCCTGTTGCTCATAGCTACTCTAATTATGGCTCAAGACATGATGACCAACTGGATCTACTTCAGGGGACATATAATCTATTAAGCTGGTGGACCACTTTGAGCTATATCTACTGTGCACTGGGCACCCTCTGCCCCCAAGAGACCGACTGTACCATCTGCGGTGGGCTCAATGCGTGAGAGGTATCAGTGTTGTCGCCTAGAACTGGCCCCAATGGGTATCCCCCCGAGATTGTACTGTATACTACTTGCAGGGACTGTTGTGCTGTTCTTGTTTAGGTTGGGGTTAGGGGAGGGTGGGTGGGTGAACATTTCTGGCAAGTTGGGGCTGCTTCAGTGGGTGAGGGTGCGAGGGGTATGTTTTGTTCTCTATATGATGTTCACACACCTAGATACCATGCTCGACAGTTCAGTGAGGACAACTGGTGAGTTAGTGTTTGAGCATCCCAAGCGAAATAAGGCATTACATTGTGCTTGAGTACATGGTTCGTACTACATTCTTTGGATGCAGAGCAGGTTGATAGCAGATGAACAGAAATATGACTGATACAGATTCTGAGAAACTGAATGTTGAACGTTAGGGGTTTGGGGGACCCGAGGAAGAAGAGACACATATTAGCTTATTTGGACAGGTATCGAGTGCACATAGCTATGTTACAGGAAACACATTTCACTCCTCAGAAACCAAACAACTTTTCCTCTTATTCTTCTTATGCGAGTGGGACGGCACTGCACCTGCCACAGTTGAACTTCAAAAAGGCATGCTCCTGTCAGAAAGTGATGTGAATATGTGACTTACTGGTACAGAAGAGTGTTTGAAAGGAGGTTGCTATGGGAACTGAGGTATAACAGTGTTGTAAATAAATCTAGGACCCTAGTGTAAATTTTCCCGATTCATGCCCTTATATAGATACGGATTATCCTATCCTTATATAGGTATAGAAATCATTTCCATATTTAGACTGAGCCTATGCAGCCCAAATACGGCATGGCTACTTCCACTATGTTCCAAGAATCAGCAACGATTTCTTAGAGAAACCCGCCTTCAGCAGCTAGGGACATCCCCTTGCCTTGATACTAATTTATCTAGGAAATCATGGAGTTTTCGAAGAACTAAGGGGCATATTATCAGGGGGGTTTATCTCCGCTTTTTTGGCTTTAAAAGCCAAGAAAGCAGAGATAACAAAGTTAGCGACAGCTAGTAGGAGATAGCGACCATCTTGGGCCCCGCTTTGCATGTCAGTGATATTTATCACTAATGACATGCAAAGTGGGCGTGCCAAGATGTTAGCGACTGGAAACATCGCTATCTCCTATTACCAACTTTTGGAGATATTCGCGCTAAGCGCGAATATCTCCAAAAGCTAACACCTGTCCCTGAGCAGTTCTTAGCCATGTTATCCAATGGTAGGTGGATAACATGGCTAATAGCATTAGCTCGGTAATGCATGAATATCGCTGACTTTTCAGCGATATTCATGCATTTCGGCCGATTTTTGTTGCTTAGGAGATAAACCTTGATAATATCAAGGCTCGTAAGCGATAAAAATCGCCGCAGCTCGGTGATAAAAATATCGCCGCTAAACCAACATAGCGATAATTATCGCTAGTTGTTGGTAATATGCCCCTAAGTCTTCTATGACATTATTAAGTCCAATCACACGTCAAACTCGGCACCTTCATAGTATAAATATGCCTAGATTTGCCCAAGCAGACACACAATGGTTTGTAGCAGATCGACTAACTACTTGCCCGATGCCCTGCAGCAGCAAGTGCCGAAGGAAGCCGACCCTCCTGCTGACGCACTGAGAGACTCTGTCTTTTCTCCTGCCGAGAAATCCAGCTCCAGTGTTTCCAGGCTACCTTTGCGGGTTGCTGGGAAATCGAGTCCTGAGAGAGGGATACAAGACCTCCTTCATTCTAAACCAAGGTACGGAGCTGATTAGACCCTTAGAGAATTCTTGATTAGATTCTTGGCAGAAAATACTAAGCTTAAACTACTCCTCACTTACTTCTTCCCTTGTGCTATGCTTAGGTCAGGTACACCGGGGTAGGCGTATTTTAGAAGCACCAGTTGAGTACTTTTAGCCATCATTTTAATACTGTATGTATTTTATCCATTTTAAGGCAATTTATGGCTTAGAAACCATATCATGCTTTTACAGTACTACTTTATAATACTGTTCGTATTATATACTCTGTACTTTATTACCAGTATTACGATTGTAGCAGTACATTTCTTATGCTGGAGAAAGAAGACTATTCAATAAATACTTTTTATTGAAAACGCCCGTCTCTCTATTTTCTCAGCACCTCTGGTGGAATGAAGCATGCACAAATGACTGAGTAAAATAGTAAATAGCTATCTATTGTTTCCGTGACTCTAGAGATTGATTTCTTATACTTGGGAAACAAAGTTGTCATGTTTATGCGCTTGTCAGAAACGAATCCCTTCTTGTGAATTCGAGAAAGTTTCTAGTGACCTCTGATCTAGCTGGCACTCACAATTAAGTCTAATAGATTCGGTAGAGACCTAGTCGACCTCAGTCCTACGTCTAAACTATAGGATTTATTATTCCAATGCGCAGAGCCTATTGGAAATATAGGAACTACACTACAGGAAGGGTTGTAAATACACTGTAGTTTGAAACCACAAAGCAAAGTACTTTAGATATAGTAAGTATTGTGAAATGTATATTTCCTAATTCAATACTATCATAGGATCTGAAATGTAGTTTAAAAAATCTATACTATTAATGTAAATGCTTTTATGGACTCCCTTATGGATTCATGACCCTGTCACAAAGTTACACGAGGGACCATGCTGGGCATTACAACGGAGTTGTAATTCCAGCCACAGGCACTACCAGATTGAACTTCTTCTCAGGGGTCTAATAAAGAGTTTTAAAAAAACTGACCAATGAAAACTGGAATAAGAAGAGAAAAAATTGAAGGGAACGTTTTGATTTGCTTATTACATTAGTATCACTAGAAAGAGAGAGGGACAAATTGACATTACTGGTTCTTTCTTACATAGAGTGGTAGTTATCATTTTCTGAAAGAAGAAATTTGAAGTGAAAGTGTGTAAAAAAGTTGAGGATCAACAAAGTTAATTCATAGGTATGTTAAAAATAGGGACATTGATAATCTATTTATATATAGTCAGTTATAAGTGTCAGTTAAATATAATAACATTTGTATATTAGTTATATATCCTCTCATATAGTTTAAAAGTGCATGAAATAATGTATTTAGAACTGAAGTGTTAATGGCACTAGTTAACTATTTCAAAAGTAAATGATATATACATGTAAAAAGTCTGACATATCGGTGTTTGGATAACAAAACAGTGAGTAACACATATAGTTATGTACTGAGTATTTATGTGAATATTTTTCTGTCCTACATATAGTTTAGTTATGTTATCCACAATTGGTATACTTCTTTTAGTTCTAAGGGAGTAGTTCAGTACTGTAGCTGCGGTAGACCCTGTAAATTATACACTACCAGGCATAATTTAAGTCTGATTGTGCAACACAAATAAGAACAAGGAATTCAAATATGTGTATGGCATCCTACTCCAGAAGCACTGTCTCCATTTTAAACTGCTATGTTGATCTGGTATTTAGAATGTCTTGTAAAGTTTTAGGGCCAGATGTATGACCCTTGCAATTTGCAACTCGCAAAATGCAATTCCAACAGTGTCTCAGACACTGTTAGCGAATCCTAATGTGGTTGCAAATTGCCTGCCTCGTTAATATTCATGAGGCAGGTGCTATTTGCCATTAGGATTGGACAGCACTCACAGGAATCGTGGCATGCTGGGTCAGCAGACCACCATGTCTGTGACTGCTTTTTTAATAAAGCTGGTTTAAAAAAAAATGCAACCGTTTTCCTTAAAGGAAAACAGGATGCACTTAAAAAAGAAAAATTAAAAATTTCTAATTACTTTTTTAAGAGCAGGCAGTGGGCTCTCGTACTACTGCATACTCCTAAAAAATGTTTTTGCACACACACACACAGGGCCGATTCACAGAACTAACTTAAGACAAAATCCTAAACTTACTACCATTTACTCATTTTGGTATTCGCAGAAGGCACTTACTCATTTTGGTATTCACAGAAGGCACTTACTCAGCCCTTCTGTGAATACCAAAATAAGTAAGTGCCTTCTGTGAATACCAAAATGGTAGTAAGTTTAGGATTTTGTCTTAAGATAGTTCTGTGAAACTTGCCTTTCAGGAGGAACCCATTCCCGTTTGTGAGTGGTTTACCACCTACTTGAAGTAGGTGGTAAACTGCGACTGTTTTGAGACTGAAAATGCAGTTGCAAAACAATGGTATAATGGTACATTCTATTGTGACTCGCTATTAGGAAGAGACAACCCTGCTTGATAGCGAGAGTCACAAATGCAATTTTGTGAGTCACCGACTCGCAAAATAGCGCTTGTACATGCCAGGACCATTTTTTTCAGTCGCAAATGGCAGATTTCCAATTTGCGATTGCAAAAAACTGTCGTACATCTGGCCCCTTATCTTTCCTTTAATTAAATACAAAAGATCCCTAAGATAAAATATAGAGTGCAGGGAATTGTGAGGTTAAGAGATAAGACATGTTCTTTCAAGTTTGATTGAATTACATGCGCCGTTCCGGACCCATTTATCGAGTTATAGATCCAGTCTGCTACTCATACTAAAACTGACACATCTATCTGTAAAAGAATAGAGACACTAAGGCACCTAGACTCGCAGTAACATTCACTTACACGCATATAAAGCTCTTATGTATGCAGCAGAAAAGCAGGCAGTTGCACACACACTAGCAATTCATTTATGCAGCTACTTAAATACAGATTGAGCACCCCGTGGAGTAACTATGACACCCAAACATATATCAGCTTCCTTGCTTACATATCCAATGACACACCCACATAGGCACAGAGGTGCTCAATCAGAAAAGTACTGCAGAACTGACACTCACAAGTAGGCCTTTACACATGTCTTGGGCCTACTGTAGTAGAGAGTGTATATGTAATTCTCCTGCTAGGCTGAGATTACATTCCAAACACATTGCTAAGCCTTAAACTCTTCTTCCAGTACATATAAGTTTGTCACTAGTGAGATAAGCTGTAGGTAGGCCACAACACAGGGAGCTGTGAGCTTAAAAGATAAGATTGGGGAGATGATGTAGTCTTACGGCTAGAGTGGTCTACCTTGAAGCTGGGGAACCGGGTTCGATTCTCGGCTACGACTCTCAACATCCTGTGATTCTGGGCAAATCACGTAATCTCCCCATGCCTAAAGAAATTAATGTGTCCTACTGTAATGAAACTGGTGCTATCTAATGGGTTCTGATACCTGATGTCGCGGGTCTAATCCATGCTTCATAATAAAACTTAAAAAATTAAATAAATTAAAGATATGTTGTTTCATGTTTGATTGAGCTACATCATACATGCACACTTCCAGATCCATAGCTGTAGTTATAGATCCGGTCTGTTACCCATGCTAAAACTGGCACACCTATCTGAAAAAGCACCGAGCCACTAATACACCTAGTCACACAGTGAGAGAGGCACTTAAAAATTCACTAACACTCACATACAGCTCTTATGTATGCAGGCACACACAGTTCAGGCTCTAAAACTCACTAAGACAGCCAGAAAACGATCCAAACACCTCTTTAAATACAGAATGAGAGTAATATAGAGTAAGTCAGAAACCCAGACCTATATCAACATGCATACTTACATATCCAATGACACACCAACATAGGCACTGAGACATTCATTCACAAACATACTGCTTAACTGACACTCACAATTTATCCATCCATACAAATAGGCCTTTAAACATGTCTTGGGCCCCTTGTAGTAGAGGCAGTATATACAGTTCTCCTGCTAGGCCAAGTTCACATTCAAAACATTACAAATGGGGGTGGGGTCGCACACTACTCACACACCAGCGGGATCGCACCTAAGGACTGTGGTAAGTGTAGTTTGTGTTCCGCGATGCATTTTCTTTCGATTCTCTGCTATCTTCGCTATCTTCGCCATCCCTGGACAAGTGTTTCGGGGTATTTATCCCTCATCAGCAGGGATTAGGCCGTGTTCTGGGGTTGACGGTGGCTGCCAAATATTGCCAGGTTTAGTACCACTCAGGCGCGCAGGTACGGGGTCCCAGGCTCGTCAGCCAAATGCTCGAGGGAGCTTTAGCATTACAAATGGGGGAGGGGTCGCACACTACTCACACACCAGTGGGATTGCCCCTAAGGACTGTGGTAAGTGTAGTTTGTGTTCCGCGATGCATCTTCTTTCGATTCTCTGCTATCTTCGCTATCTTCGCCATCCCTGGACACGTGTTTCGGGGTATTTACCCCTCATCAGCAGGGATTAGGCCGTGTTCTAGGGTTGGCAGTGGCTGCCAAATATTGCCAGGTTTAGTACCACTCAGGCGCGCAGGTGCGGGGTCCCAGGCTCGTCAGCCCACTGCTCGAGGGAGCTTTAGCATTACAAATGGGGGTGGGGTCGCACACTACTCACACACCAGCGGGATCGCCCCTAAGGACTGTGGTAAGTGTAGTTTGTGTTCCGCGATGCATCTTCTTTCGATTCTCTGCTATCTTCGCTATCTTCGCCATCCCTGGAAACGTGTTTCGGGGTATTTACCCCTCTTCAGCAGGGATTAGGCTGTGTTCTGGGGTTGCCGGTGGCTGCCAAATATTGCCAGGTTTAGTACCACTCAGGCGCGCAGGTGCGGGGTCCCAGGCTCGTCAGCCCACTGCTCGAGGGAGCTTTAGCATTACAAATGGGGGTGGGGTTGCACACTACTCACACACCAGCGGGTTCGCCCCTAAGGACTGTGGTAAGTGTAGTTTGTGTTCCGCGATGCATCTTCTTTCGATTCTCTGCTATCTTCGCTATCTTCGCCATCCTGGACACGTGTTTCGGGGTATTTACCCCTCATCAGCAGGGATTAGGCCGTGTTCTGGGGTTGCCGGTGGCTGCCAAATATTGCCAGGTTTAGTACCACTCAGGCGCGCAGGTGCGGGGTCCCAGGCTCGTCAGCCCACTGCTCGAGGGAGCTTTAGCATTACAAATGGGGGTGGGGTCGCACACTACTCACACACCAGCGGGATCGCCCCTAAGGACTGTGGTAAGTGTAGTTTGTGTTCCGCGATGCATCTTCTTTCGATTCTCTGCTATCTTTGCTATCTTCGCCATATCTGGACACGTGTTTCGGGGTATTTACCCCTCATCAGCAGGGATTAGGCCGCGTTCTGTGGTTGCCGGTGGCTGCCAAATATTGCCAGGTTTAGTACCACTCAGGCGCGCAAGTGCGGGGTCCCAGGCTTCGTCAGCCCACTGCTCGAGGGAGCTTTAGCATTACAAATTGGGGTGGGGTCGCACACTACTCACACACCAGCGGGATCACCCCTAAGGACTATGGTAAGTGTAGTTTGAGTTCCGAGATGCATCTTCTTTCGATTCTCTGCTATCTTCGCTATCTTCGCCATCCCTGGACACGTGTTTCGGGGTATTTACCCCTCATCAGCAGGGATTAGGCCGTGTTCTGGGGTTGCCGGTGGCTGCCAAATATTGCCAGGTTTAGTACCACTCAGGCGCGCAGGTGCGGGGTCCCAGGCTCGTCAGCCCACTGCTGGAGGGAGCTTTAGCATTACAAATGGGGGTGGGGTCGCACACTACTCACACACCAGCAGGATCCCCCCTAAGGACTGTGGTAAGTGTAGTTTGTGTTCCGCGATGCATCTTCTTTCGATTCTCTGCTATCTTCGCTATATTCGCCATCCCTGGATACGTGTTTCGGGGTATTTACCCCTCATCAGCAGGGATTAGGCCGTGTTCTGGGGTTGCCGGTGGCTGCCAAATATTGCCAGGTTTAGTACCACTCAGGCGCGCAGGTGCGGGGTCCCAGGCTCGTCAGCCCACTGCTCGAGGGAGCTTTAGCATTACAAGTGGGGGTGGGGTCGCACACTACTCACACAACAGCGGGATCGCCCCTAAGGACTGTGGTAAGTGTAGTTTGTGTTCCGCGATGCATCTTCTTTCGATTCTCTGCTATCTTCGCTATCTTCGCCATCCCTGGACACGTGTTTCGGGGTATTTACCCCTCATCAGCAGGGATTAGGCCGTGTTCTGGGGTTGCCGGTGGCTGGCAAATATTGGCAGGTTTAGTACCACTCAGGCGCGTGGGTGCGGGGTCCCAGGCTCGTCAGCCCACTGCTCGAGGGAGCTTTAGCATTACAAATGGGGTGGGGTCGCACACTACTCACACACCAGCGGGATCGCCCCTAAGGACTGTGGTAAGTGTAGTTTGTGTTCCGCGATGCATCTTCTTTCGATTCTCTGCTATCTTCGCCATCCCTGGACACGTGTTTCGGGGTATTTACCCCTCATCAGCAGGCATTAGGCCGTGTTCTGGGGTTGCCGGTGGCTGCCAAATATTGCCAGGTTTAGTACCACTCAGGCGCGCAGGTGCGGGGTCCCAGGCTCGTCAGCCCACTGCTTGAGGGAGCTTTAGCATTACAAATGGGGGGGGTCGCACACTACTCACACACCAGCGGGATGGCCCCTAAGGACTGTGGTAAGTGTAGTTTGTGTTCCGCGATGCATCTTCTTTCGATTTTCTGCTATCTTCGCTATCTTCGCCATCCCTGGACACGTGTTTCGGGGTATTTCACCCCTCATCAGCAGGGATTAGGCCGTGTTCTGGGGTTGCCGGTGGCTGCCAAATATTGCCAGGTTTAGTACCACTCAGGCGCGCAGGTGCGGGGTCCCAGGCTCGTCAGCCCACTGCTCGAGGGAGCTTTAGCATTACAAATGGGGGTGGGGTCGCACACTAGTCACACACCAGCGGGATCGCCCCTAATGACTGTGGTAAGTGTAGTTTGTGTTCCGCGATGCATCTTCTTTCGATTCTCTGCTATCTTCGCTATCTTCGCCATCCCTGGACACGTGTTTCGGGGTATGGATGAGGGGTGATACCACGAAACACATGTCCAGGGATGACGAAGACAGCGAAGATAGCAGAAGATCGAAAGATGATGCATCGCGAACACTTTACGACATTGACTAGAGTCCTTAGGGGCGACACCGCCGGTGTGTGAGTAGTGTGCGACCCCACCCCCATTTGTAACTTTAAAGCTCCCTTGAGCAGTGGGCTGACGAGCCTGGGATCCCGCACCTACGCGCCTGAGTGGTACTATACCTGGCAGATATTGGCAGCCATCGGCAACCCCAGTACACGGCCTATCCCTGCTGACGAGGGGTGATACCCCGAAACACGTGTCCAGGGATGACGAAGACAGCGAAGATAGCAGAAGATCGAAAGATGATGCATCGCGAACACTTTACTACATTGACCAGAGTCCTTAGGGGCGACACCGCCGGTGTGTGAGTAGTGTGCGACCCCACCCCCATTTGTAACTTTAAAGCTCCCTTGAGCAGTGGGCTGACGAGCCTGGGATCCCGCACCTACGCCCCTGAGTGGTACTATACCTGGCAGATATGGGCAGCCATCGGCAACCCCAGTACACGGCCTATCCCTGCTGACGAGGGGTGATACCCCGAAACACGTGTCCAGGGATGACGAAGACAGCGAAGATAGCAGAAGATCGAAAGATGATGCATCGCGACCACTTTACTGCATTGACCAGAGTCCTTAGGGGCGACACCGCCGGTGCGTGAGTAGTGTGCGACCCCACCCCCATTTGTAACTTTAAAGCTCCCTTGAGCAGTGGGCTGACGAGCCTGGGATCCCGCACCTACGCGCCTGAGTGGTACTATACCTGGCAGATATGGGCAGCCATCGGCAACCAAATTACACGTCCTATCCCTGCTGACGAGGGGTGATACCCCGAAACACGTGTCCAGGGATGACGAAGACAGCGAAGATAGCAGGAGATCGAAAGATGATGCATCGCGAACACTTTACTACATTGACCAGATTCCTTAGGGGCGACACCGCCGATGTGTGAGTAGTGTGCGACCCCACCCCTATTTGTAACTTTAAAGCTCCCTTGAGCAGTGGGCTGACGAGCCTGGGATCCCGCACCTACGCGCCTGAGTGGTACTATACGTGGCAGATAATGGAAGCCATCGGCAACCCCAGTACACGGCCTATCCCTGCTGACGAGGGGTGATACCCCGAAACACGTGTCCAGGGATGACGAAGACAGCGAAGATAGCAGAAGATCGAAAGAGGATGCATCGCGAACACTTTACTACATTGACCAGAGTCCTTAGGGGCGACACCGCCGGTGTGTGAGTAGTGTGCGACCCCACCCCCATTTGCAACTTTAAAGCTCCCTTGAGCAGTGGGCTGACGAGCCTGGGATCCCGCACCTACGCGCCTGAGTGGTACTATACCTGGCAGATATTGGCAGCCATCGGCAACCCCAGTACACGGCCTATCCCTGCTGACGAGGGGTGATACCCCGAAACACGTGTCCAGGGATGACAAAGACAGCGAAGATAGCAGAAGATCAAAATATGATGCATCGCGAACACTTTACTACATTGACCAGAGTCCTTAGGGGCGACACCGCCGGTGTGTGAGTAATGTGCGACCCCATCCCCATTTGTAACTTTAACCCCTTCGACGCTCATGACGAGCTCAGCTCGTCATGGAGTTTCCATTGATTTCAATGGAAATTACATGGGAGAATATCAGGTACCTTAGCATCCAAGTGGTTAAAGCTCCCTTGAGCAGTGGACTGACGATCCTGGGATCCCGCACCTACGCGCCTGAGTGGTACTATACCTGGCAGATATTGGCAGCCATCGGCAACCCCAGTACACGGCCTATCCCTGCTGACGAGGGGTGATACCCCGAAACAAGTGTCATGGGATGACGAAGACAGCGAAGATAGCAGAAGATCGAAAGATGATGCATTTCGAACACTTTACTACATTGACCAGAGTCCTTAGGGGCGACACCGCCGGTGTGTGAGTAATGTGCGACCCCACTCCCATTTGTAACTTTAAAGCACCCTTGAGCAGTGGGCTGACGAGCCTGGGATCCCGCACCTACGCGCCTGAGTGGTACTATACCCGGCAGATATTGGCAGCCATCGGCAACCCCAGTACACGGCCTATCCCTGCTGACGAGGGGTGATACCCCGAAACACGTGTCCAGGGATGACGAAGACAGCGAAGATAGCAGAAGATCGAAAGATGATGCATCGCGAACACTTTACTACATTGTCCAGAGTCCATAGGGGCGACACCGCCGGTGTGTGAGTAGTGTGCGACCCCACCCCCATTTGTAACTTTAAAGGTCCTTTGAGCAGTGGGCTGACGAGCCTGAAATCCCGCACCTACGCACCTGAGTGGTACTATACCTGGCAGATATTGGCAGCCATCGGCAACCCCAGTACACGGCCTATCCCTGCTGACGAGGGGTGATACCCCGAAACACGTGTCCAGGGATGACGAAGACAGCGAAGATAGCAGAAGATCGAAAGATGATGCATCGTGAACACTTTACTACATTGACCAGAGTCCTTAGGGGTGACACCGCCGGTGTGTGAGTAGTGTGCGACCCCACCGCCATTTGTAACTTCAAAGCTCCCTTGAGCAGTGGGCTGACGAGCCTGGGATCCCGCACCTACGCGCCTGAGTGGTACTATACCTGGCAGATATTGGCAGCCATCGGCAACCCCAGTACACGGCCTATCCCTGCTGACGAGGGGTGATACCCCGAAACACGTGTCCAGGGATGACAAAGACAGCGAAGATAGCAGAAGATCAAAATATGATGCATCGCGAACACTTTACTACATTGACCACAGTCCTTACGGGCGACACCGCCGGTGTGTGAGTAATGTGCGACCCCACCCCCATTTGTAACTTTAAAGCTTCCTTGAGCAGTGGGCTGACGAGCCTGGGATCCCGCACCTACGCGCCTGAGTGGTACTATACCTGGCAGATATTGGCAGCCATCGGCAACCCCAGTACACGGCCTATCCCTGCTGACGAGGGGTGATACCCCGAAACACGTGTCCAGGGATGACGAAGACAGCGAAGATAGCAGAAGATCGAAAGATGATGCATCACGAACACTTTACTACATTGACCAAAGTCCTTAGGGGCGACACCGCCGGTGTGTGAGTAGTGTGCGACCCCACCTCCATTTGTAACTTTAAAGCTCCCTTGAGTAGTGGGCTGACGAGCCTGGGATCCCGCACCTACGTGCCTGAGTGGTACTATACCTGGCAGATATTGGCAGCCATCGGCAACCCCAGTACACGGCCTATCCCTGCTGACGAGGGGTGATACCCCGAAACACGTGTCCAGGGATGACGAAGACAGCGAAGATAGCAGAAGATCGAAAGATGATGCATCGCGAACACTTTACTACATTGACCAGAGTCCTTAGGGGCGACACCGCCGGTGTGTGAGTAGTGTGCGACCCCACCCCCATTTGTAACTTTAAAGCTCCCTTGAGCAGTGGGCTGACAAGCCTGAGATCCCGCACCTACGCGCCTGAGTGGTACTATACCTGGCAGATTTTGGCAGCCATCGGCAACCCCAGTACACGGCCTATCCCTGCTGACGAGGGGTGATACCCCGAAACACGTGTCCAGGGATGACGAAGACAGCGAAGATAGCAGAAGATCGAAAGATGATGCATCGTGAACACTTTACTACATTGACCAGAGTCCTTAGGGGTGACACCGCCGGTGTGTGAGTAGTGTGCGACCCCACCGCCATTTGTAACTTTAAAGCTCCCTTGAGCAGTGGGCTGACGAGCCTGGGATCCCGCACCTACGCGCCTGAGTGGTACTATACCTGGCAGATATTGGCAGCCATCGGCAACCCCAGTACACGGCCTATCCCTGCTGACGAGGGGTGATAATCCGAAAAACGTGTCCAGGGATGACGAAGACAGCGAAGATAGCAGAAGATCGAAAGATGATGCATCGCGAACACTTTACTACATTGACCAGAGTCCTTAGGGGCGACACCGCCGGTGTGTGAGTAGTGTGCGACCCCACCCCCATTTGTAACTTTAAAGCTCCCTTGAGCAGTGGGCTGACGAGCCTGGGATCCCGCACCTACGTGCCTGAGTGGTACTATACCTGGCAGATATTGGCAGCCATCGGCAACCCCAGTACACGGCCTATCCCTGCTGATGAGGGGTGATACCCCGAAACACGTGTCCAGGGATGACAAAGACAGCGAAGATAGCAGAAGATCGAAAGATGATGCATCGCGAACATTTTACTACATTGACCAGAGTCCTTAGGGGCGACACCGCCGGTGTGTGAGTAATGTGCGACCCCACCCCCATTTGTAACTTTAAAGCTCCCTTGAGCAGTGGACTGACGAGCCTGGGATCCCGCACCTACGCGCCTGAGTGGTACTATACCTGGCAGATATTGGCAGCCATCGGCAACCACAGTACACGGCCTATCCCTGCTGACGAGGGGTGATACCCCGAAACACGTGTCCAGGGATGACGAAGAGAGCGAAGATAGCAGAAGATCGAAAGATGATGCATTTCGAACACTTTACTGCATTGACCAGAGTCCTTAGGGGCGACACCACCGGTGTGTGAGTAATGTGCGACCCCACTCCCATTTGTAACTTTAAAGCTCCCTTGAGCAGTAGGCTGACGAGCCTGGGATCCCGCACCTACGTGCCTGAGTGGTACTATACCTGGCAGATATTGGCAGCCATCGGCAACCCCAGTACACGGCCTATCCCTGCTGACGAGGGTTGATACCCCAAAACACGTGTCCAGGAATGACGAAGACAGCGAAGATAGCAGAAGATCGAAAGATGATGCATCGCGAACACTTTACTACATTGACCAAAGTTCTTAGGGGCGACACCGCCGGTGTGTGAGTAGTGTGCGACCCCACCTCCATTTGTAACTTTAAAGCTCCCTTGAGCAGTGGGCTGACGAGCCTGGGATCCCGCACCTACGTGCCTGAGTGGTACTATACCTGGCAGATATTGGCAGCCATTGGCAACCCCAGTACACGGCCTATCCCTGCTGACGAGGGGTGATACCCCGAAACACGTGTCCAGGGATGACGAAGACATCTAAGATAGCAGAAGATCGAAAGATGATGCATCGCGAACACTTTACTACATTGACCAGAGTCCTTAGGGGCGACACCGCCGGTGTGTGAGTAGTGTGCGACCCCACCCCCATTTGTAACTTTAAAGCTCCCTTGAGCAGTGGGCTGACGGGCCTGGGATCCCGCACCTACGTGCCTGAGTGGTACTATACCTGGCAGATATTGGCAGCCATCGGCAACCCCAGTACACGGCCTATCCCTGCTGACGAGGGGTGATACCCCGAAACACGTGTCCAGGGATGACGAAGACAGCGAAGATAGCAGAAGATCGAAAGATGATGCATCGCGAACACTTTACTACATTGACCAGAGTCCTTAGGGGCGACACCGCCGGTGTGTGAGTAGTGTGTGACCCCACCCCCATTTGTAACTTTAAAGCTCCCTTGAGCAATGGGCTGACAAGCCTGAGATCCCGCACCTACGCGCCTGAGTGGTACTATACCTGGCAGATTTTGGCAGCCATCGGCAACCCCAGTACACGGCCTATCCCTGCTGACGAGGGGTGATACCCCGAAACACGTGTCCAGGGATGACGAAGACAGCGAAGATAGCAGAAGATCGAAAGATGATGCATCGCGAACACTTTACTACATTGACCAGAGTCCTTAGGGGCGACACCGCCGGTGTGACCCACTTGTGGGACACCCCCGCGCCGCACGGCCACCAGCTGCTGCGTGTGCCCCTTGCCTGCCCTCTGCCTCGCTGCCGCCTCGTTTGCCGGTTGCCGGCTGTCTCCGCTGCTGACATTGTTTTTGCCTTGTTTTGTCTATAATTTGTGCCTGTTTTGTTTATTTTTATTTTTTCCCTTGTTTTGGCTATAATTTGTGCCTGTCGCGGTCAATTTCTCTTTGCCCGTGTTTAGGTTCTCCTTCCTTGTTGTCCGCCTACCTCGCCGCCCTCCGCCCTCCCTTCCCGCCACCGCCGCTTTTCCCCGCCCCTTTTTCTATTCTGTACCCTCCCCGCTCCCGCCTCCCAGCTGCCCCGCCCACCCGCGCACTTGGCCTTAAAAGGCGACCGTGCGACGCAGGTGAGTGTGACCCACTTGTGGGACACCCCCGCGCCGCACGGCCACCAGCTGCTGCGTGTGCCCCTTGCCTGCCCTCTGCCTCGCTGCCGCCTCGTTTGCCGGTTGCCGGCTGTCTCCGCTGCTGACATTGTTTTTGCCTTGTTTTGTCTATAATTTGTGCCTGTTTTGTTTATTTTTATTTTTTCCCTTGTTTTGGCTATAATTTGTGCCTGTCGCGGTCAATTTCTCTTTGCCCGTGTTTAGGTTCTCCTTCCTTGTTGTCCGCCTACCTCGCCGCCCTCCGCCCTCCCTTCCCGCCACCGCCGCTTTTCCCCGCCCCTTTTTCTATTCTGTACCCTCCCCGCTCCCGCCTCCCAGCTGCCCCGCCCACCCGCGCACTTGGCCTTAAAAGGCGACCGTGCGACGCAGGTGAGTGTGACCCACTTGTGGGACACCCCCGCGCCGCACGGCCACCAGCTGCTGCGTGTGCCCCTTGCCTGCCCTCTGCCTCGCTGCCGCCTCGTTTGCCGGTTGCCGGCTGTCTCCGCTGCTGACATTGTTTTTGCCTTGTTTTGTCTATAATTTGTGCCTGTTTTGTTTATTTTAATTTTTTCCCTTGTTTTGGCTATAATTTGTGCCTGTCGCGGTCAATTTCTCTTTGCCCGTGTTTAGGTTCTCCTTCCTTGTTGTCCGCCTACCTCGCCGCCCTCCGCCCTCCCTTCCCGCCACCGCCGCTTTTCCCCGCCCCTTTTCTATTCTGTACCCTCCCCGCTCCCGCCTCCCAGCTGCCCCGCCCACCCGCGCACTTCGCCTTAAATGGCGACCGTGCGAACGCGCAGCGGGCGCGCCGATTGTGCGCCAAAGGCGCGCCAAAGGTAAGCCTGTCTGCGCCCGTCCGCGCCTGGACCGCACCCAGTGCCAGGACCCCTGGCCCACGAAGACCCCGACCGCGACCGACCCGCCTGACGTACACCGCCGCCACCCTCACCGCTCTCAACACCGGCCGACTCCCAGATTGCCATCAAGCCACTCCACGACGCACCCACGGACCTTTCTGCTGCCACGCCTGCAAGTTCACCTGCATCCGGACCTGCCTCACTCCAGCACCCGCCAAGTCGAACACCAGCAGCACCCACCTGAAGTGCATCCTGCTCAACACCCGCTCCGTCCACAGACACGCCATCGAACTCTGGAACCTCCTAGACGCCACAGCCCCGGACGTTGCCTTCCTCACCGAGACCTGAATGAAAGCCTCTTCAGCTCCCGACATCGCCATCGCTATCCCAGAGGGCTACAAGATCGTCCGGAGGGACCGAAACACCAACCAGATGGGAGGAGGCATCGCCATCGTCCACAGGAGCACCATCCGTCTCACGACCAGCACCGACAACACACTGACCAGCGCCGAACACCTGCATTTCCAGATCCACACCAACCCGAACACCACCCTCAGAGGCACCCTGATCTACCGACCCCCTGGACCACGCACGCAATTCAGCGAGGACATCGCCGACTTCGTCAGCCCGCATGCCCTCCCCTCCGCCGACTACATCCTCCTGGGAGACCTCAACTTCCATCTGGAGAACAACAGCGACCGCAACACCAGCACCCTGCTCGACAACCTCGCCAACCTGGGACTCAAGCAACTGGTGTCCACCCCCACCCACCTCGCCGGACACACACTCGACGCAGTCTTCTCCTCCAGCCCAGACATCGACTTCAGCCACGCCACAGAGCTTCAATGGACGGACCACAGCTGCGTCCACTTCACCTTCAAGAGAACGACGAGCCACCAACACCAGCAACAGGCCGCCCGCAGAAGCTGGAACAAGATCACAGCCGACCAGCTCGCCGCTTCCCTGAGTCAGCACCCTCCCGCCAGCTCAGCGAACCCCAGCCAGGCCGCCGACAACCTCACGAAGTGGATCAGCAACTGCGCGGACGAACTCGCCCCACTGAGGACCCCGCCTAGCAGACCCGGCAGCAAGAAGGCCCCATGGTTCACCGACGAACTCAAGAGCTCCAAGAAGAATTGCCGAGCCCTCGAGAAAGTCTGGAGAAGGGAACCGACACCGGACAACAGGACCTCCTTCAAACTTGCCACCCGGAAACACCACCAGCTGATCCGCGCCGCCAAGAAAACAGCATTCAAGGACCGGTTGGACAACAACGCACACAACTGCAAGGAACTCTTCAACATCGTGAAAGAGCTCTCCAACCCCAGCGCAGGAAACAACGACATCACCCCATCGCAAGACCTCTGCAACTCCCTCGCTTCATACTTCCACAACAAGATCGCAGACATACACAACAGCTTCAACAACCAACCAACGCACACCGTGACCGAGCAACCACCCCCCACCACCACCCTCCACGCCTGGACCCCGATCAGCACCGAAGACACCATCCGCACGATGAACTCCATCCACTCCGGAGCACCAACCGACCCCTGCCCTCACCACGTCTTCAACAAGGCCGACGCTGTCATCGCACCCCACCTGCGAGACATCATCAACACATCCTTCGACACCACCATCTTCCCTGAGAGCTGGAAACACGCCGAACTCAGCGCTCTACTCAAGAAACCAACAGCGGACCCCACCGACCTCAAGAACTACCGCCCCATCTCGCTCCTTCCGTTTCCAGCCAAAGTCATCGAGAAGACCGTCAACAAGCAGATGGCCGCCTTCCTCGAGATGAACGGATCCCTCGACCCCTCACAGTCCGGCTTCCGAGCCAACCACAGCACCGAGACCGCCCTCATCGCCGCCACCGATGACATCCGAGCCCTGATGGACAATGGAGAAACAGCGGCCCTCATCCTCCTAGACCTCTCCGCGGCATTCGACACGGTCTGCCACCGCACCCTAGTACGGCGCCTCAGCAACATCGGAATCCAGGACAAGGCGCTGGAATGGATCATCTCCTTCCTCGACGGAAGAACACAGAGAGTCCGCCTACCACCGTACAAGTCAGAGGCCTCCAAAGTCATCTGCGGCGTCCCCCAAGGATCATCTCTGAGCCCCACCCTCTTCAACGTCTACATGAGCCCCCTCGCGGCCATCGTACGCAAACACAACCTCAGCATAATCTCCTACGCCGACGACACCCAGCTGATCCTCTCCCTGACCAACGACCCCGCCGCCGCCAGAGCCAACCTACACGAAGGGATGAAAGAGGTAGCCGAGTGGATGACGACCAGCCGCCTGAAACTGAACTCGGACAAGACGGAGGTCCTCATCCTGGGCTCCTCACCCTCCGCCTGGGACGACTCCTGGTGGCCTCCCGCCCTGGGCACCGCACCCAAACCGACAGACCATGCACGCAACCTGGGCTTCATCCTGGACCCCTCCCTCTCCATGACCAGGCAAGTCAACAACGTCTCCTCGGCGTGCTTCAACATCCTACGCATGCTACGGAAGATCTTCTGGTGGATCCCCACCGAGACCAGGAAGACCGTCACCCAGGCCCTCGTCACCAGCCGACTGGACTACGGCAACGCCCTCTACGCCGGTACCACCGCCAAGCTCCAGAAGAGACTCCAGCGGATCCAGAACGCCTCAGCCAGACTCATCCTCGACATCCCGCGAACCAGCCACATCTCCGGACATCTGAGAGACCTTCACTGGCTCCCCGTCAACAAAAGAATCACCTTCCGCCTCCTCACCCACGCACACAAAGCCCTACACGACCAAGGCCCGAGCTACCTCAACAGCCGAGTCAACTTCTACGCTCCCAAACGCCACCTCCGATCAGCCAACCACGCCCTCGCCGCCGTCCCCCGCATCCGAAGAGCGACTACAGGAGGAAGGTCCTTCTCCTACCTGGCCGCCAAGACCTGGAACTCCCTCCCGACCGACCTGCGCCTGACCCAAGACCACCTCTCCTTCAGGAAGAAGCTGAAGACCTGGCTGTTCGAGCAGTAGCGGCACCCCCCCCCCCAGCGCCTTGAGACCCTACGGGTATGTAGCGCGCTTTATAAGTGTCATTGATTGATTGATTGATTGATTGTGTGAGTAGTGTGCGACCCCACCCCCATTTGTAACTTTAAAGCTCCCTTGAGCAGTGGGCTGACGAGCCTGGGATCCCGCACCTACGTGCCTGAGTGGTACTATACCTGGCAGATATTGGCAGCCATCGGCAACCCCAGTACACGGCCTATCCCTGCTGATGAGGGGTGATACCCCGAAACACGTGTCCAGGGATGACAAAGACAGCGAAGATAGCAGAAGATCGAAAGATGATGCATCGCGAA
This sequence comes from Lissotriton helveticus, assembly GCF_964261635.1. Taxonomy (NCBI): domain Eukaryota; kingdom Metazoa; phylum Chordata; class Amphibia; order Caudata; family Salamandridae; genus Lissotriton; species Lissotriton helveticus. Next base: position 2,027,136,766 of record NC_136061.1, read on the forward strand.
CATTTTACTACATTGACCAGAGTCCTTAGGGGCGACACCGCCGGTGTGTGAGTAATGTGCGACCCCACCCCCATTTGTAACTTTAAAGCTCCCTTGAGCAGTGGACTGACGAGCCTGGGATCCCGCACCTACGCGCCTGAGTGGTACTATACCTGGCAGATATTGGCAGCCATCGGCAACCCCAGTACACGGCCTATCCCTGCTGATGAGGGGTGATACCCCGAAACATGTGTCCAGGGATGACGAAGACAGCGAAGATAGCAGAAGATCGAAAGATGATGCATTTCGAACACTTTACTGCATTGACCAGAGTCCTTAGGGGCGACACCACCGGTGTGTGAGTAATGTGCGACCCCACTCCCATTTGTAACTTTAAAGCTCCCTTGAGCAGTAGGCTGACGAGCCTGGGATCCCGCACCCACGTGCCTGAGTGGTACTATACCTGGCAGATATTGGCAGCCATCGGCAACCCCAGTACAGGCCTATCCCTGCTGACGAGGGTTGATACCCCGAAACACGTGTCCAGGAATGACGAAGACAGCGAAGATAGCAGAAGATCGAAAGATGATGCATCGCGAACACTTTACTACATTGACCAAAGTCCTTAGGGGCGACACCGCCGGTGTGTGAGTAGTGTGCGACCCCACCTCCATTTGTAACTTTAAAGCTCCCTTGAGCAGTGGGCTGACGAGCCTGGGATCCCGCACCTACGTGCCTGAGTGGTACTATACCTGGCAGATATTGGCAGCCATTGGCAACCCCAGTACACGGCCTATCCCTGCTGACGAGGGGTGATACCCCGAAACACGTGTCCAGGGATGACGAAGACATCTAAGATAGCAGAAGATCGAAAGATGATGCATCGCGAACACTTTACTACATTGACCAGAGTCCTTTAGGGGCGACACCGCCGGTGTGTGAGTAGTGTGCGACCCCACCCCCATTTGTAACTTTAAAGCTCCCTTGAGCAGTGGGCTGACGGGCCTGGGATCCCGCACCCACGAGCCTGAGTGGTACTATACCTGGCAGATATTGGCAGCCATCGGCAACCCCAGTACACGGCCTATCCCTGCTGACGAGGGGTGATACCCCGAAACACGTGTCCAGGGATGACGAAGACAGCGAAGATAGCAGAAGATCGAAAGATGATGCATCGCGAACACTTTACTACATTGACCAGAGTCCTTAGGGGTGACACCGCCGGTGTGTGAGTAGTGTGCGACCCCACCCCCATTTGTAACTTTAAAGCATCCTTGAGCAGTGGGCTGACGAGCCTGGGATCCCGCACCTACGCGCCTGAGTGGTGCTATACCTGGCAGATATTGGCAGCCATCGGCAACCCCAGTACACGGCCTATCCCTGCTGACAAGGGGGGGATACCAATTCCAAAAATTCTTTATTTCGGCCACATGGGCCATAAAAGATGCAGTAAAAATACATAAAGATAAAACACAATATATACAATAAAAATCCTACTGGACCTGCAATGTTAGAAAATACAAGGTAATATAAATTAACCAGACATTTTCTTCCTTATTATCCATGCTGCCATTAAGAATTTGGAAACCGCAAACACAATGTGGCCCAGGGTGTTGGTTTTCATAACCCTGTAGGCCTGTAAATACTTCCTGAAGCCCAGGTTCCGACATAGAGGAGCTAACCAGCGCCTCCTCGGGCTCCGGTAGGCATGGCAACAAAACATTATGTGCAAATCGTCTTCATCATTAGCTTTACAGCATGGGCAGAGCTTGTCACCCCCTAGCGACCATTTATAGGTAAAAACTTTAGTAGGGAGCGTGCCAAACCTCCATTGCAGGAACAGCTTCCTCGCCAAAAGAGGATAAATAAAATCCATAAAAGGTTCAAACACAAAGGAATTTTTGGATACTATAAAACGTCCCGTCAAGGTGCCACTATCATAAGCATTGTCCATATCAGCAAGGCTTTTGTTCTTGTAGAGCTGTGCGAGGGTTTTACGCGAAATCTTTCGGCAGCCCTGAGCTGGATCATCCCATAAATCTGGCAAATTCAGGCTAGACAGTTCCGACTTAATAAATGCCAGCCAAGGGATCTTGCCGTTAACATCCAGCCTCATGACGTGTATAAGGTCCTGCCTATAGTGATACAGTTCCTCGGTGGTCCATATCCGGTGCCAGAACTTCACAGGTTTCGACCGTAGGTCCTCTGCAATTGACGGAAGGCCCAGGTCGAGTCTTAGGGGGAGGAGTGGTGTGCCTTGCGGGAGAGCAAGTAAGCGTCTGAGAAAACAATTTTCCACCCCTGCCATAACCTTCCCAGCTTTATGTCCCCACAGCTCACTGCCGTAGGTGGCTGCTGCCTTCGCCTGGGTCCTATACGTTTCCAAGGCCGGACTAACAGGCTTGAAGGTGGACTTATTGGACACCCTCAAGAGTGCGCCCGATAGCTGGGAAAGTTTCAACCTAGATCTTGCTACCTGGGAGTCCCATGTCAGATTTTCTTGGAGTGATACCCCCAGATAAATGAAGGTCGAGACCCTTTCAAGGCTAGTTTCCCCCAGTTTTGGATTGGGTCTGGTTTTGGTGGGGGGGTTGAAGATCATGAACTTAGTTTTTTCCGTGTTCACCTCCAACCCATGTTGTCGACAGAAATGGCCAAAACCGTCCACAATCCTCTGGATCCCCATGGGGGATTTGGAAAGAAGGAGGGTATCGTCGGCAAACATAATTGCCGGGACCCTCCTTCCTGCCAGAACCGGTGCATCATTGTCCCCAACAGCGTCAAGATGTTGAATGACGCTGTTAATGTACAGACAGAACAGTGTCGGAGCCAAAACACGGCCCTGTCTGACACCTCGGCGGACCGGGAATTTGCCCGAGGGCTTACCATCCCTCCCACACCTCACTTGCGCAAAGTTGTTCTCATGCAGCCTAATGATGATACTGAGGAGGAGGGGGGGAACTCCTAGCTTCTGCAAAACCTCCCATAACTTCCCCCTGGGGACCAGGTCAAAGGCTGACCTCAGGTCCACGAAGACCATGTACAGTCGACCTCCTTCTAGCGTGACCGTCTTCCAATACAGGAGAAGGAAGCGAAAAATTTGGTCCATGGTCGACGTGTTCTTCCTGAAGCCAGCCTGGAGGGGGCTCATGATGTCATTATCCTCGACCCAGTCTAGGAGATGGTTTAAGATGAGGCGCGCAAAGAGCTTTTGGGGCACATCTATAAGGCTTATAGGCCTGTAGTTGGCGGGGAGCAGAGTAGAACCCTTCTTATGGGTGGGCACAATCTCTGCCCCCAGCCACGACCCAGGGATCGCCATACCTCCAAGAATGGCATTGAAGAGAATGAGGAGGTATGGGCCCCAGACGTCCGGGTGATGCCTAAATAGATCCCCGGGTAACCTATCCAGTCCTGGCGCCTTCCCCACTGGTAAGCGTTCTAGGGCAAGCTCCACTTCCCCCAGGGATAGTTCCATTCCAAAATCCTGAGTACCCAAGGGCAGTTGCAACTCTGCATCCGGGCAGGAACTAGTATCTTGGTAAAGGGCCCCAAAATGGGCCTCCCAGACCGCGGGGGCTATATTGGGCTCGATCGCTTTACTAAATTCCCCTGTCCCATTGTTTACAAGGGCCCAGAATTTCCGGGAGTCCCTAACTTTTAGGGCATCATGAAGATCCTGCCAGTGGTTCCAGTCCCACTCGGTCCTTGCAGTCGCCAGCACTGATTTATAGTGCTTCCTAAGGTCACGTACATTGGCCTTATCTGACCCCTCTTTTATTGCTGCAATGAGCTCAGATTTTGCTGCCCTGCAATCTGAGGTGTACCAAGAGGGAACAAGGGTCCTCTTCTTTCTGGTTGGGACCTCCGGATGGAATACCTCAGCCAAATCCCTCACTAAATCCTGGTGTATGTTTCCCAGTTTCTCGTAGTAATCTGGGGTTCTTAGTTCATTCAGGAGAGCATCCACCTCCATGAAGCTGGGGAGTGCCAGCTCATATAATTTCTTAATGGACTCTTCCGAGCTCACCAACTTTCCCCACTTGACCCGGCGCCTATTTGTTGTGAGGAACAAATCCCCCGGATCTTCCCCTTGGCCAACTGGGGATGAATCCGTCATAGGCAGGGGGCACAGGATATTTAGGCAAAGGGAATTGTGATCACTATCAGACCTCTTAATTACCCTGAAGTCAAGCACTTTAGGCCAGAGTGTAATGTCCACCATGATGTAATCTAGCCTCGACTCATGGCCCCTCCTGTTGAAAGTACACACTGAGGGGGTATCGGAAGGGGTACGACCATTACACGCCCTCAGTGCGCAATTCAGGGTAAGGGACATGAGTTGTAATGCTAGAGGGGACCAGGCTTTAGGGTGAGGAGAAGATGAGGGTGGAACCCCCCAGTGGTCATCCTCGGCCGTAAGGGCACCATCCAGTAGACCTTCCAAAGGTTCAAAGTGGCAATTGAAGTCTCCTCCAAGCACCACCTTGAGGTCACCCGGAAGTTGGCCCAAGAAGGAGGCCAAATCATTTAGGGTTGGTGATTCGTTTGGCGAGGCCACTGGTCGCGAGTAGACGTTGACAATGGCCCACGGAGTTTTACCAGGCCATGTGAGCCGCACACACTGGATGTCCTGCGAACACGTGTAAACCTGCTCCGCCTGGCACCCAGTGTGACTCGCAATCCAGATTGCCAAGCCACCTGATGGCCTCCCCCTCCCAGCCCATTTGGCAGGGATTTCGAATACATCAAACCCTCTCCTAGACTGGGTGGCCCTCGCCCAAGTCTCCTGGAAGAGGAGTATATCACATCCACCTACCAGGCAATCCCATTCAGGAGAGCCTTCCTTGTTTGCGATTCCTGCCACATTCCAGGAGAGAATTCTCAAACCTGGATCAGGTGGCAGGTTGCCCTGGGCTTCAATAGGAGGTTGCGGAGTGACCATGGATAAACCAGTGTCTAGGGAGCCACTTCCGCAGACCGCGATAGCGGCAGGCCAGGCCAGCTCCGATGCCCCTGTTTGCAGAATATGGGCAGACCCGGTGTTAGGTGAGGGTCCCAGTTGGCACAGATTGTTGTCCGTGTCAGCCCCTCGCTCATTCGCGGTATGCAGCCGGGTTAGTTCCGTCGTAGGGACTATACCCGATCCTGCACGTCTTTGCACGTCATCCACCATCTTCCCAGGACCAGACAGGATTGCCCTGGTTTGTGGTCAATCGACCTGATCCAAACAGGAAAACCTGTTATGATGTATGAAATTTGCCTGGGCAGTTGATAAGGAGTGTCTTGGTCTGTAGCGGGAGCCATCTACAGCAAAGCCCACCCTAGTCCACCCCTTCTCACTCCCTCCCACCGTGTTGCTACCACTAGGATAGAAATATGAGAGGGGTACAAGTTCTATTTTGGACTTATCAGGCCTTACAAGCCAGTTGCAGATATAGTTTGCAACGTGTGGGCTCTTGAAACTTAGAACGATACAGTCCCCTGCCCTGTTCTTTATAGTAGGGCCAATCCATGGAATCCTCCTTACCATCAGAACCTCACCTTTCAAATTTGGAGGCAGCGGCCTATTGATGCTGAGCCAGCTTATAACCTTATTGCGTAGTGAGTCTTGAGTCTCCCTAACACCACCAGTTAGCTCAGGAACTCCCACCATGATTGCCGTATATGGAACAGCTTCTGGGGGCAGGTTGACCACCCTGCGCCTATCAGAGGGGGGGGCAAGACCATCACTCGGGGCATTTATAGGACCCACTGTCGCCCTTGACTGCGGCGCGGATTGCGGCGCAGGGGGTAACTTGGATCTCCTGGGAGCCGGAACAGGGGCCTAGGTGCTGGAGGTAACAAAGTGCGCGTCTGAGAAACAGACGCACCATTTGTACTCAGCGATACCCTACTGGAGACCTGGGGCAATGTGGAGGGAAGTGAACTATTCCCAAGTGGTTCCCCGGTAGCTATAGGAGCATTTGTAGCTATACCAGGGCTTTTCCTAGTATAGTTATTTTCCCGGGACTGGAGTAGATTCTCTATAGCCTCTAGTCTAGCTGAGATGGGGGTTAGCAGATTCTTAATAATAACTGCGAGCGAATTAGTTATTATATCTGTACTATTGGAGGATACCCCACCAAAGATAAATGGACCCGCCGCTGCTGATGATAGCACAGGAGCTGGCGAGGCCACAAGATCCGGCCCAGACCCAGATAAAATAAGCTCAGGGGAAACCGAAATGTCTGTACTTTCTTCGAGGGATGATTCAGTTATATCAATTTTTGCCCTTTTTGCCCTCTTTATTTCCCTGGGCCTTTTCCTTTTTAAAGGCTGTACCACCCCACTATCTACAGGGTCTGTTAACAGGACCGCTTGACCCGCTTCAGGCGTGTTTGATCCCATATTGTCCAGAACAGCAGAATGGTCAGAAGTGCCAGATGGCCGTGAGGAATTTCGATCCCTCTGCGTTACAGGAGTTCTTAGCTGCTGAAGGACCGACTCAATAGTCTGGTCAATGCTGTCCAATAATGACATATGGGTAACGTCCATAGTGATAGGAGTACTAACATCATTTGAGGCAGATCCCCCGTGGTCCAAGAACACACTTTCAGGACCCATCTCAAGGTGAGAGTCCATGGTAGAATGACACTTACTAATTTGGGAGCTCGCCTTGGGGAAAAATGTTTCCAAAGTACTTGCGCCTTGTTGTACAGACTTACTCCTTAAGGCTCTGGACGCCATACTGGGGTAACTGATGGGGCAATTTAGCGGGGGCGTTAGAGGGGGGGCCCGGTCCGGTCTCTCCCGGCCTCTAACGGCCTAGAACGGCCCGCTCTTTGCCCGGTCTTCGCCCCGGTGACCGCCCCACGCGCGTCCCGCTGCGCGCGAGAGGAGGTTCTCCTAAGTATGACAATGGGGCGTGGCACTGGGAGGGGGCGCGAGGCGCGGCGGGAAGAGGAACCAGCTGGCGATGACAGATGGACTGCTGGTCCTCGCAGTCCCGCTCGCCTGCGCCTCTCACCTCCGCTGCGGCCGGACTTGCAATTAATGTTCCCCCAAGTAGGCGTAGGCTCCCAACCACTCCTGTGGCGAGCAAAGCAGGAAAGCAAAACAAACTCCTCACTCGAGCGGCACCCGCGAAGCGGGGGCCGCGAGGAGTAAAGAGCACTTCCAGGCAGGGGGGCGTGGCACTGGGAGGGGGCGCGAGGCGCGGCGGGAAGAGGAACCAGCTGGCGATGACAGATGGACTGCTGGTCCTCGCAGTCCCGCTCGCCTGCGCCTCTCACCTCCGCTGCGGCCGGACTTGCAATTAATGTTCCCCCAAGTAGGCGTAGGCTCCCAACCACTCCTGTGGCGAGCAAAGCAGGAAAGCAAAACAAACTCCTCACTCGAGCGGCTCCCGCGAAGCGGGGGCCGCGAGGAGTAAAGAGCACTTCCAGGCAGGGGGGCGTGGCACTGGGAGGGGGCGCGAGGCGCGGCGGGAAGAGGAACCAGCTGGCGATGACAGATGGACTGCTGGTCCTCGCAGTCCCGCTCGCCTGCGCCTCTCACCTCCGCTGCGGCCGGACTTGCAATTAATGTTCCCCCAAGTAGGCGTAGGCTCCCAACCACTCCTGTGGCGAGCAAAGCAGGAAAGCAAAACAAACTCCTCACTCGAGCGGCACCCGCTAAGCGGGGGCCGCGAGGAGTAAAGAGCACTTCCAGGCAGGGGGGCGTGGCACTGGGAGGGGGCGCGAGGCGCGGCGGGAAGAGGAACCAGCTGGCGATGACAGATGGACTGCTGGTCCTCGCAGTCCCGCTCGCCTGCGCCTCTCACCTCCGCTGCGGCCGGACTTGCAATTAATGTTCCCCCAAGTAGGCGTAGGCTCCCAACCACTCCTGTGGCGAGCAAAGCAGGAAAGCAAAACAAACTCCTCACTCGAGCGGCACCCGCTAAGCGGGGGCCGCGAGGAGTAAAGAGCACTTCCAGGCAGGGGGGCGTGGCACTGGGAGGGGGCGCGAGGCGCGGCGGGAAGAGGAACCAGCTGGCGATGACAGATGGACTGCTGGTCCTCGCAGTCCCGCTCGCCTGCGCCTCTCACCTCCGCTGCGGCCGGACTTGCAATTAATGTTCCCCCAAGTAGGCGTAGGCTCCCAACCACTCCTGTGGCGAGCAAAGCAGGAAAGCAAAACAAACTCCTCACTCGAGCGGCTCCCGCGAAGCGGGGGCCGCGAGGAGTAAAGAGCACTTCCAGGCAGGGGGGCGTGGCACTGGGAGGGGGCGCGAGGCGCGGCGGGAAGAGGAACCAGCTGGCGATGACAGATGGACTGCTGGTCCTCGCAGTCCCGCTCGCCTGCGCCTCTCACCTCCGCTGCGGCCGGACTTGCAATTAATGTTCCCCCAAGTAGGCGTAGGCTCCCAACCACTCCTGTGGCGAGCAAAGCAGGAAAGCAAAACAAACTCCTCACTCGAGCGGCACCCAAGGGGGGGATACCCCGAAACACGTGTCCAGGGATGACGAAGACAGCGAAGATAGCAGAAGATCGAAAGATGATGCATCGCGAACACTTTACTACATTGACCAGAGTCCTTAGGGGCGACACCGCCGGTGTGTGAGTAGTGTGCGACCCCACCCCCATTTGTAACTTTAAAGCTCCCTTGAGCAGTGGGCTGACGAGCCTGGGATCCCGCACCTACGCGCCTGAGTGGTACTTTACCTGGCAGATATTGGCAGCCATCGGCAACCCCAGTACACGGCCTATCCCTGCTGATGAGGGGTGATACCCCGAAACACGTGTCCAGGGATGACGAAGACAGCGAAGATAGCAAAAGAACGAAAGATGATGCATCGCAAACACTTTACTACATTGACCAGAGTCCTTAGGGGCGACACCGCCGGTGTGTGAGTAGTGTGCAACCCCACCCCCATTTGTAACTTTAAAGCTCCCTTGAGCAGTGGGCTGACGAGCCTGGGATCCCGCACCTACGCGCCTGAGTGGTACTATACGTGGCAGATATTGGCAGCCAACGGCAACCCCAGTACATGGCCTATCCCTGCTGACGAGGGGTGATACCCCGAAACACGTGTCCAGGGATGACGAAGACAGTGAAGATAGCAGAAGATCGAAAGATGATGCATCGCGAACACCTTACTACTTTGACCAGAGTGCTTAGGGGCGACACCGCCGGTGTGTGAGTAGTGTGCGACCCCACCCCCATTTGTGACTTTAAAGCTCCCTTGAGCAGTGGGCAGACAAGCCTGGGATCCCGCACCTTCGCGCCTGAGTGGTACTATACCTGGCAGATATTGGCAGCCATCGGCAACCCCAGTACACGGCCTATCCCTGCTGACGAGGGGTGATACCCCGAAACACGTGTCCAGGGATGACAAAGACAGCGAAGATAGCAGAAGATCGAAAGATGATGCATCACGAACACTTTACTACATTGACCAGAGTCCTTAGGGGCGACACCGCCGGTGTGTGAGTAATGTTCGTCCCCACCCCCATTTGTAACTTTAAAGCTCCCTTAAGCAGTGGACTGACGAGCCTGGGATCCCGCACCTACGCGCCTGAGTGGTACTATACCTGGCAGATATTGGCAGCCATCGGCAACCCCAGTACACGGCCTATCCCTGCTGACGAGGGGTGATACCCCGAAACACGTTTCCACGGATGACGAAGACAGCGAAGATAGCAGAAGATCGAAAGATGATGCATTTCGAACGCTTTACTACATTGACCAGAGTCCTTAGGGGCGACACCGCCGGTGTGTGAGTAATGTGCGACCCCACCCCCATTTGTAACTTTAAAGCTCCCTTGAGCAGTGGACTGACGATCCTGGGATCCCGCACCTACTCGCCTGAGTGGTACTATACCTGGCAGATATTGGCAGCCATCGGCCACCCCAGTACACGGCCTATCCCTGCTGACGAGGGGTGATACCCCGAAACACGTGTCCAGGGATGACAAAGACAGCGAAGATAGCAGAAGATCGAAAGATGATGCATTTCGAACACTTTACTACATTGACCAGAGTCCTTAGGGGCGACACCGCCGGTGTGTGAGTAATGTGCGACCCCACCCCCATTTGTAACTTTAAAGCTCCCTTGAGCAGTGGGCTGACGAGCCTGAGATCCCGCACCTACGCGCCTGAGTGGTACTATACCTGGCAGATATTGGCAGCCATCGGCCACCCCAGTACACGGCCTATCCCTGCTGACGAGGGGTGATACCCCGAAACACATGTCCAGGGATGACGAAGACAGCGAAGATAGCAGAAGATCGAAAGATGATGCATCGCAAACACTTTACTACATTGACCAGAGTCCTTAGGGGCGACACCGCCGGTGTGTGAGTAGTGTGCGACCCCACCCCCATTTGTAACTTTAAAGCTCCCTTGAGCAGTGGGCTGACGAGCCTGGGATCCCGCACCTAGGCGCCTGAGTGGTACTATACCTGGCAGATATTGGCAGCCATCGGCAACCCCAGTACACGGCCTATCCCTGCTGATGAGGGGTGATACCCCGAAACACGTGTCCAGGGATGACGAAGACAGCGAAGATAGCAGAAGATCGAAAGATGATGCATCGCGAACACTTTACTACATTGACCAGAGTCCTTAGGGGCGACACCGCCGGTGTGTGAGTAGTGTGCGAACCCACCCCCATTTGTAACTTTAAAGCTCCCTTGAGCAGTGGGCTGACGAGCCTGGGATCCCGTACCTATGCGCCTGAGTGGTACTATACCTGGCAGATATTGGCAGCCATCGGCAACCCCAGTACACGGCCTATCCCTGCTGACGAGGGGTGATACCCCGAAACACGTGTCCAGGGATGACGAAGACAGCGAAGATAGCAGAAGATTGAAAGATGATGCATCGCGAACACTTTACTACATTGACCAGAGTCCTTAGGGGCGACACCGCCGGTGTGTGACTAGTGTGCGACCCCACCCCCATTTGTAAATTTAAAGCTCCCTTGAGCAGTGGGCTGACGAGCCTGGGATCCCGCACCTACGCGCCTGAGTGGTACTATACGTGGCAGATATTGGCAGCCATCGGCAATCCCAGTACACGGCCTATCCCTGCTGACGAGGGGTGATACCCCGAAACACGTGTCCAGGGATGACGAAGACAGCGAAGATAGCAGAAGATCGAAAGATGATGCATCGCGAACACCTTACTACTTTGACCAGAGTCCTTAGGGGCGACACCGCCGGTGTGTGAGTAGTGTGCGACCCCACCCCCATTTGTAACTTTAAAGCTCCCTTGAGCAGTGGGCAGACGAGCCTGGGATCCCGCACCTACGCGCCTGAGTGGTACTATACCTAGCAGATATTGGCAGCCATCAGCAACCCCAGTACATGGCCTATCCCTGCTGACGAGGGGTGATACCCCGAAACACATGTCCAGGGATGACAAAGACAGCGAAGATAGCAGAAGATCGAAAGATGATGCATCGCGATCACTTTACTACATTGACCAGAGTCCTTAGGGGCGACACCGCCGGTGTGTGAGTAATGTGCGACCCCACCCCCATTTGTAACTTTAAAGCTCCCTTAAGCAGTGGGCTGACGAGCCTGGGATCCCGCACCTACGCGCCTGAGTGGTGCTATACCTGGCAGATATTGGCAGCCATCGGCAACCCCAGTACACGGCCTATCCCTGCTGACGAGGGGTGATACCCCGAAACACGTGTCCAGGGATGATGAAGACAGCGAAAATAGCAGAAGATCGAAAGATGATGCATTGCGAACACGTTACTACATTGACCAGAGTCCTTAGGGGCGACACCGCCGGTGTGTGAGTAATGTGCGACCCCACCCCCATTTGTAACTTCAAAGCTCCCTTGAGCAGTGGACTGACGAGCCTGGGATCCCGCACCTACGTGCCTGAGTGGTACTATACCTAGCAGATATTGGCAGCCATTGGCAACCCCAATACACGGCCTATCCCTGCTGACGAGGGGTGATACCCCGAAACACGTGTCCAGGGATGACGAAGACAGCGAAGAAAGCAGAAGATCGAAAGATGATGCATCGCGAACACTTTACTACATTGACCAGAGTCCTTAGGGGCGACACCGCCGGTGTGTGAGTAGTGTGCGGCCCCACCCCCATTTGTAACTTTAAAGCTCCCTTGAGCAGTGGGCTGACGAGCCTGGGATCCCGCACCTACGCGCCTGAGTGGTACTATACCTGGCAGATATTGGCAGCCATCAGCAACCCCAGTACATGGCCTATCCCTGCTGACGAGGGGTGATACCCCGAAACACGTGTCCAGGGATGACAAAGACAGCGAAGATAGCAGAAGATAGAAAGATGATGCATCGCGATCACTTTACTACATTGACCAGAGTCCTTAGGGGCGACACCGCCGGTGTGTGAGTAATGTGCGACCCCACCCCCATTTGTAACTTTAAAGCTCCCTTAAGCAGTGGGCTGACGAGCCTGGGATCCCGCACCTACGCGCCTGAGTGGTGCTATACCTGGCAGATATTGGCAGCCATCGGCAACCCCAGTACACGGCCTATCCCTGCTGACGAGGGGTGATACCCCGAAACACGTGTCCAGGGATGATGAAGACAGCGAAAATAGCAGAAGATCGAAAGATGATGCATTGCGAACACGTTACTACATTGACCAGAGTCCTTAGGGGCGACACCGCCGGTGTGTGAGTAATGTGCGACCCCATCCCCATTTGTAACTTCAAAGCTCCCTTGAGCAGTGGACTGACGAGCCTGGGATCCCGCACCTACGTGCCTGAGTGGTACTATACCTAGCAGATATTGGCAGCCATTGGCAACCCCAATACACGGCCTATCCCTGCTGACGAGGGGTGATACCCCGAAACACGTGTCCAGGGATGACGAAGACAGCGAAGAAAGCAGAAGATCGAAAGATGATGCATCGCGAACACTTTACTACATTGACCAGAGTCCTTAGGGGCGACACCGCCGGTGTGTGAGTAGTGTGCGGCCCCACCCCCATTTGTAACTTTAAAGCTCCCTTGAGCAGTGGGCTGACGAGCCTGGGATCCCGCACCTACGCGCCTGAGTGGTACTATACCTGGCAGATATTGGCAGCCATCGGCAACCCCAGTACACGGCCTATCCCTGCTGACGAGGGGTGATACCCCGAAACACGTGTCCAGGGATGACGAAGACAGCGAAGATAGCAGAAGATCGAAAGATGATGCATCGCGAACACTTTACTACATTGACCAGAGTCCTTAGGGGCGACACCGCCGGTGTGTGAGTAGTGTGCGACCCCACCCCCATTTGTAACTTTAAAGCTCCCTTGAGCAGTGGGCTGACGAGCCTGGGATCCCGCACCTACGCGGCTGAGTGGTACTATACCTGGCAGATATTGGCAGCCATCGGAAACCCCAGTACACGGCCTATCCCTGCTGACGAGGGGTGATACCCCGAAACACGTGTCCAGTGATGACGAAGACAGCAAAGATAGCAGAAGATCGAAAGATGATGCATCGCGAACACTTTACTACATTGACCAGAGTCCTTAGGGGCGACACCGCCGGTGTGTGAGTAGTGTGCGACCCCACCCCCATTTGCACATTCAAAACATGTTGCTAAGCCTTAAACTTCTCTTCTAGAACATATGTCACTACTGAAATAGGCTGTAGGTAGGGCAAAGGGCAGGGAGCTGTGAGCTTAAAAGATAAGACATAATGTTTCACGTTTGATTGAATTGCTTGTGCACTTCCAGACCCATATCTCTACTTATAGATCCGGTCTGCTACCCATGCTAGAACTGATACACCTATCTATAATTGCTTCCTGACTTATATCTCCAGTAACATATGCAGTCTCCTACCCATACTGAAATTCACGTACTTAAACACTAGCCACTTAAACACTTACTGCTACACACATGCATCTCTTATGTATCCAGGAGTAATGCAGGAAGTTGCACACACCTGAAGCACAACTCTTATATGTAATATATATATGTATAATGGAATCAAAAACTGATATAATGTACATATTTATTTTCCTCTAAATATATACTATTATTTGTTTTCAGAGATTTACTTTGATTCATAGAAAGTCATTAAAGGGAACAAAAAGGGAACAGGGAAGAAAAGAGCAAAAGAAACAATTCTACCGGCAAACACCTGGAAACAAAAAACAAGATGGTACACAGAATGTACAGAGGAACAAAGCATGTGCTGGTAAGAGAACTATGGAATTTCTTAAAACAGTGATAAGAAGAATAGAAAATCAAGGGAAGTTATGTGAATAAAAAGTAAGCTTTACCAAAAACTCAGAAATGAAAAGCAGTAACTCATGTTCAAAGTGGAAAAAGTTCTAAAGAAACAACCCATCTGACTGTAAGGCAGAAACAATACTAAGACATATGAAAACAATTTTTTAGAAGCAAGGATATTGAAAGTGGAGAACAGAAGCTTAAAAGCAAAAAGAACACATAGAAAGTATAATGGATAACACATTTGCCTTGAAGCATAGACTATCTTAATAGTAAAGACCACGAGAAAACTGGACAAAATAATGTTCTGTACGAAGAGGAAATGCCACAAAAAAAGACTTGTCAATAGAACTAATTTTTGTAAAATAGTCATTGAGTGAAAGCATACTTCCAGTCCTAAGACTTTCTTTCATGAAGAAATCTACTTTCAAGAGAACACATTAGTGCATGCAGTTGAAAAAACAGGTCGATGTTATGAGGTGAAGGATGGTAGTCCCATTCCAAAAGAGGATATAGTTCCTAGGAATGTTGACAAAGTTATAGTTGAAGAGGTTCAGGGAAGGCATAGGCAGACCCCTGTAAGCAAATGGAACTGTAGCAGTATTTGCAGTGTTCAGCAGGAATCAATTGATACATTGAGAAATTTCCTAAGTATCTTTCCATGCAAAAGTCATAACCGATAATTGGCAGTTTGCAAGGACTATATAGATTTATTGGGACATTCACAAGCATCTCTATCAATCAAAGTGTGCAGAGCCGCTTTCACCACGTAAGTATGTTGGCTGTTCATCATTTTAAAATGCAAAATGTAGTCAGGAGGCTTTATTATATCAAAATTCCGGCCCTATGTTTACAAGAAATGAATAGAGCTCTTTTCCATGGTAGAGTAGCATAGGCAGAAAAAGTTTGTGAAGATGTTCCATTTAGTTTTTTAGATCCTGAAGAGGAGTGCTGAGAAAATAAGGAGTTCGTATGTGGAAAAGGTTGATGGACAGGACATTCCCCCGGGGTGCGGCCGAATGCGACGTGTGCCCAGATCGGACGGTCCCTGGCCGTCCGACGCACATGCCCACTGTGACCTCGGACGGCCAGGGGCCATCCGACGCATCGAAAAGGTTAATAACTTCACAGAAGAGATTAGGAAGTTTAACACGGTTTCTTCTGAGAAACCAAACTATGCTTGTATTCGTTGTAGATGCACTCACTACAAAAGCCAAACTCACAATGTTGAACTCTACTCAAAAAGTGAACAATGATATGTGGTAACAAATTGCTGTATATTTATTTATAAAAGAACACTTGGAGATAATAAAATGCAAGCTAAAGCAGTACATAACAAGTTATAATTAGTATCTATTCTGCAAAAATATGAGATTTAAATATTTATGAGTTAATTATCATACAATGTGTACACCCCTTTCAGGCTACAGTTTGTTGGAGCCTAAAACAGGGAAACTGCCCCAGCTGACCTTCCGAGGCCTTAAAGGAAGAGTTGCATACTTGCCTTTAGATTTTGAATAGAATATTGAAACTGTTGATGTACACAGAGATTATCATGAACCACTTGTAATTCTAGTAAATGGTGGGCCTAAAGAGAGTAACAATTATGGCAGGAGTTAGTGAGTGTTAGTAAAGTTAAAAAAAAGTGACATTATATCTGGTACAAAATAATGTTTATTATAAAAATGTTGATGTTGTTCAAGAAGTGACTTATGCAGAGGATAAAACATCACCATCAAGTGGACAGATTGAAAAAGTAGATCGATCCAGATCAGAAGAGATTTACGAACACTACAGCATCAATCCTCTGCATCTAAAAGAAGTCATTAGTGATGCTATTGAGCACTTTCAAATGAAGCAAGCAAAACGAGCTCCTATGCGTATGTGAAAGAAATGTTTAGTAGCTCGTTGTTTTCCACAGCTATTTCCCATTGGAGAAGGTGGCTGCTTTGGTGACAACCCTGTACAGATACCAGCAGCTGAATGCCGGTCAACCAGATTATACTCAAAAGATCCAAGATTTCAACAGTTTATTCCCTACATATGCCATCTTCAGTTTGATAGTGACTTGTTTGGACTTTCATATGCTGTTAACCATATACTGAAAACAGGAGTTAGTCTTCAAAATCTGTCTGCAAAGTAATTCATTGCCGAACTTCACGGGAAGGATGAAAACTTGAACTACAACTTGATTAATTGATGATGTGCCTATGTGGCAGCAACGAGTATTGGTATTGCTGTCATGGAGAGCTGAAATATATGTTACGAAATCTAGGTGCGTGTACCTACTTGGTTTCTGACACCCAGCTGTGTTGAGTATGCATGGGATGACCTGCTTGAGTATTTGAGAGAAGCAAACTTCAACATTAAAAACATCACAGTGAAGTCAGCTGGAGAATGTTGCTCCTTTATTCCCGCTAATTTCGACTATAGTTTAACCTCAGGTTTCAAGCTACGATGTCTTTCATCTGCAACAAAAAAAATGGTCCTTTTGACGAAGTAACTGATTTCTTTTGGAGAAAAGAGTGCCAAGCAAGAGCTACTTCTCATATTTACATGCTGTTATGGATAAAGGATGCACAGAAATTTGAAACACGCAGTCATGAGTCAGTCTTGTCTTTCATACAAAAGTATGTAACATGTGCCATTCCAGGAGAAGGTGGTGAAACAGGCTTAAGTCAACGAGTTCTACGGTTTTAAACTCATAGATGTGGAAAGTACTGTTGTAGAAAATACGGATGCAAAGGAAAATGTTATACAAGATGTAGATTTGAATTCCCATGACCTGCAATTTAACAAGGAAGAGTGAACAGTTGTATATCTGCAGTCAGACATACTTTGACACGGAAATCACCCAAAAACACATATAATCTCAGAAGAACAGAGATCTTCAAATATATACATGACTACAACTCTGTGATTCTGAATACGTGGAATACAAATATGGATCTACAATTTGTTGCAGGCAATTCCATTGATGTTGCTCAGTATGTCACGTCATACATTACTAAATCAGGGGAGATTTCTGCAGAAAAAAGTCTCTCAAGGATATTGTACAGTTTCAGTTTGAAAATTCTTTCCCATAGAGAGATGGGCTTCTATGAGTGCAGTGACTGGCTGAGCTTGGCCAGTTTGTTCTCAAAGTCAAGAGGAATTACTTAAGTATATCTAGCCCTAGCAAGTACACTGAATACAGTTTTAAAGTCTTTCCAGAAATGTATTATTTTGCGTAGTTTGATCCAGAAAGTACAGACATTGTGAAGACAAATATGCTGAGTACGTACTATCCGAGAAGAAGTACACATCTAGAAAACATGTGCTTTTATGAAGTACTTCAATACACTACAGATACAAAAGGAATGTGACAGAAAACATAGAAGAAGGAAAATATTTGGTAGTTGGTTGTGACAGTTGTTTACTGATAGCAAAGAAAAGCTAATTAACCACACAAACCTGAGTTGCCGGACAGAAAACAGAAGAGAGTTTTTCTATTTGGCACTTCTGCAACTGCTCAAGCCTTGGTGTGGGGAATCAGAACTGCTTGGAGACTACAACGGCTACAAAGACGTTTTCAATGCTGTAAAAGACAGCATTCAGTGTATTCAAACTTTTTGCAAATGTTGAAAGTTGAATATAAATAAACCATTGCTGCCAAAGTAGCTAAGGAGAGGTCACAAAGCAGTCTAAGTTCTGCATCACTGAATCAAGAACTACTTGGATAACTAATTATTCAAAATGAAGCAGCCATAGACTTGAGTGAGACTGAGGGGGAGACTGCAATTCAAAAAGCAAGAGAGGTAATTGTGGCTTTTAAACACTTAGGGGCTGATTCCGATCTTGGTCGGAAGGGCTCCGAATCGTGTTTGGGATAAGTTGGTCAGATTCGAAGGCTGAATTTCTGTCCAGTTCGTACACAGATCCGGACGATGAAGTACGATCCGAACAAGCACGAAATCTCCGGCCAAATCGTGTCCGGGTCCGAACCGCTCCGTACGTCTTGGCCGTAAGCTAACCTTGGAGCACAATGGAGACGAATTACGACCGAGCCCGTACGATGCGCGATTCGGACAGCCGGATCGAGTCGCAGCTTCCGGCTCACAATAGCTCCCGGAACTGGACTTTGGGGTCCGCATCGGACCCCCTGTTACCCGCAGCCTTACAGTTCGGACACAGGGGGAGACCCATGGGTCTCCCCAACACAGGCATGTACAGGGTGGATGGCACTGACGCGTACACACTGTAGGGGGTGCACTTGTCCAGAACATACGTATTCAGTCAATGGAAGCCCATGTACGCGTTGTACGACCGGCTCCCATTGACTTCAATGGGAGTCCGACTGAAACGAGTCCGACAACATACAGCTCCATCGTACTCGCTCGGTCGGACTGCAGGAGTCCGGATCGGTCGGAAAACACCACGGATCCGGCTCGGTCTGAGTGATTTCCGACCCTGATCGGAATCGGCCCCTTATTAGCACAACTGAACAATGAACAGAAATATATTTTTATTGAAGTAAAAATAAAATAGAGCATGGATTTCTGCAGGCGGAAAAGAGGTGAATGCTCTTCATTCAAGTCAATACTACTATATATCAGTGGTCAAGCTGGCACTGGGAAAAGCTTTTGAATTAAAGTACTCACTGCTTATTTACAGAGGACTACAGAATGAAATTTATCATGTGTAGTAACAGCACCAACTCAATTAGTTGCACACAACATTAAAGGAATTATTTTACACCGACTACTTATTCTACCTGTTGACCATGACAATATGCTGGAAACCAGAAGTTATCAGGTGAAGTTTGTCATGAGGAGTAATGAGTATTGATGAAGCTACAGCTTTTAATCATCTATGAGGTGAGCATGGTTTCAAACTTAAAACTTGCCTTCATACACTTCAGAACGCTGCAGATTTTTAAAACAGAGAATGACGTGCTCTTTGGGGGAAAGCATTTAACTATCTTTGGTGACCTATTGTAACTCATCCCTGTGAAAGGGCAGCCTGTTTTCCTTTTGCATAATGGAACAAGTAATTATTTTGAGAAATATTGGCAATGCAAATATTTGGCTAAACTTTGATTACATGGAACTAGTACAGAATATGTGTCAAGCATCTGCTGTGAACATATTATAAAGGACATTAGAGTAAGAGTTCATACAAAGGAGGGGGAACGTACTTTGGAAAATCGACTTATCAAGAAACTATTTCCATCTGACAACACAGCAAGTAATATTTAATTTCATTGAAAAAGACAAAAGCATAATCTGTTTAATGCCTACACTTCAAGAGTGTTCTAACTTCAAGGCACAATTACTGAAGCTCGGGAAAGGAGCTATTTTGGAAATTACAGCTATCTATAAAATGGAACACCAGGGAGTAACAATACTACTAAGAAACTACAAGCAAATTTGGATTCTAAGGAGAAGCTTTAAGTGTTAATGTATTTACAAAAACTGTTTGGTAATTTGTGGCGTAATTTAAATGTGGAGGAAGGGTAATTAAATGGTACTATGGGCAAAGTTATTGATTTAATTAATTTTGAGTACTTAGCCATAATATTTGATCAGATTGATGGTGTAAAGCTGATTGGCTGATGTATTGTATGTTTTATGCTTGTGAAGGACTTATTAGTGCGGCACAAACAGTTTCAAGTGTCTCTAGCATATGCAGGAACAATCCGACAAATCTAAACTTTTATGTGCAGACCAAGGGTCTCCAACCTTTTCAGGAATAAACGCTACTTATATTCAATGGAAATCATCCCCAGTTACTAATATTAGTGATGTGATAGTGACTACCCTCTCCAAGATTGTCAGCAGTGATCACATCAGTGCCTGAGGCAGGGTTTCCAGCACTAATGTAAAGAAAAAATCTTTTCACAATTTGAAATTACTGTACATGGGTAATAAATAAAAGCCTTAGCTGCAGCCCCCTTGGCACTAATGTGATAATATTAGTAATAAACCTTCCCAACTCAATGATAGCTTTAAAAACATTTTAAAAACACAACTAATATTCGCCCAACATCAGCTTATGAGTTCTGAAAATAGACACATTCATCTTGAGTACAAACTTTTGAATTTTAGTATGCATATAATAATGCAGTCAAGCAAAAGCTTCTGTATTAGTAGGCTATGCTGCAGACAGGAGAGCTACTCACAGGTGGAGGGAGAGCTACTGGTAGATCACAAGCTACTCGTTGGAGACACCGGGTGTCGAAATTGAAACTTACGAAAGAGTCAACTGATATTCAAGAAAAGTAAGGAAACCAGGACAAGCTAGAAGGTGTCAAGATAAAAAACAAGAAAATGATCGAAACATCTTGCACATCAAATTGAAGAAAAAACAGGTATGCGATTGTGTTCTGCACTGTATCATTTGCTGTAATGTTTACTCAGTAACAGATCTGTAATATATTCTGCTTCAGGCATTGGAGACCTTTCAGATATATGTAGTGAATCACTAATATTTACTCTCACACTCAACAGTGTGCTTGTAGTAATTTATGTAGCCAATCAACCACTCACTAATCTACCCTGTCACTCACTCATGCAACCACTAACATACCCATTTACTCATATATTCAGCCACTCAGTCAGCCTCTCATTAACCCATATAGCCTCTCACTCACTCATATAGTCAGTTGTACACCAACTCACTTACTCATACAGCCAGTCACACAGCCACTCATTCACCCATTCAGTTACTCACACAGTCTCTCCCTAATGCAGGTGGTCATCTACCCTCACACATCTATACAGCTATTCATACAGCCTCTCACTCACGCATACAACCACTCATGCTCATATAGGCACTCATGCACCCATTCTAGATCCATTGATCCACAAATGCAACCTACCACTGACTCATACAGCACTAACAAACCCACTTACTCACCCATACAGCCACTCAACACCCATTCACTCACTTACCCATACAGGCAATAATGCACCCTCTCACCGATCCATATAACAGTTACACAGCCAATCACTCACCCATACAGCTACTTTCACAGCTACTCACTCACCCATAGAGTTACTCATTTCTCACTCACTCACTCATGCAGCCAGTCATGTACCCATTCACTCCTCCATAAAATCACTCATGCACCCTGTCATTCACTCATAAACCACTCTTGCACCCATTCACTCACTCACCCATATAGGCACTCAACAACCAGTCACCCACCCATACAAGCATCCATGTAGGCGAGTAGATAGGCTTATCAGAGGTTCGTGTTAAGCATTTGTTGTACTCCCAGAGGCAATAAGTGAGACACACTGAAGAAGAAATCCGAGACTAGTTTACAAAAATAGCATTGATTTTTATGTAATTTTGAAGACCAAAATCTTTGATGTACAGCAAGTACTTTCGGAGTGACGATTTGTCAAAGCTCACAAAATATGTCACTTTTGTGTGTAATTACGCAATGGGAATTTTTGTTTTAAATGCATAGATAATCAGGCAGTGTTTTCATGAAGTTTGCCTCCTTGTTGTAGGTCGATAACGGGACCAAGTACATTGTACCAGCAGTAGAAGTCTGTGAGCGTCCCAGATTGTACCAGGAGCAGAGTGCTGAAGGTGATGGCAACTAGTCCGCTAAGACGAATGGGGCCACTTGAAAACACACTGCACTGGGGGATTTTGAGGTATGTCCAAGAGGTCTCCTTCAAGGGGAGAGGTTGCAAGGCTCTTAGGCCAATGGGAGCGCAGCTGGTTCATCTTTACCGGGGCTAGTGGGGACAGGTGTAGAGTAGATAAGACTAATCAGAGACCACACAAGTGCTGGTTAGGTTTTCAGGGGACCTTTTAAGGGGTCGCCTGTGTGCATATATTAATATATCTCTCACTGGCATCAGTGAGGATTTATTAAGACAAGATATTTGGTACCAAACATCTCAGGGTACAGTGAAGCCACATGGAGCTAGGAAACTCGTAATGACAAGTATCCAGCCCGTGTACTATTTATGGCTTCCCTGTGTACATAGCAGAGTCATATCTGCTCAGGCAGATGTGTCCATACATGGGACATAGAACACCCAGCCTTAGGTCTGTAAGGCCTGCAGTAGGGGTGACTTACCTATATCTCATGCAGTGCATGAGCGCATGGACCACAGGGCTATGTACCATGTTGAGTCTTCATTTCTTTCTGCACCAAGACACACAGCCTGCAATGGCGGTTTTCATGGTCTTGGTGAGGGGTCTCTGGGGTGGCACAATGCATGATGTAGCTCCAGTGGACCCTCTTCATTACCCATGACCCAGGTACCCGGGGTACCATTTGCTAGGGACTTACAAGGTATGCCAGGTGTAGTACAGTTTTCGGAGAGAAATGTGGCACTGGGAACCTGGTGAGCAGGAACCCAGTATACTTACAGTTTGAAAACACGTCTGGCACCAAACAAAAAGTGGGGCTAACCATGTTAAAAGAGGTACTTTCCTACAGCCACTTATAAAGTTACTCAAACAACCATACAGGCACTGTAATACACTCACACCTACCCATATAACCACTCACACACCCACTCATTCAACCATACTATCACTCATGCAGCCTCAATTTCATACCTTTTAGCTACTAATTCAGCCTTTCACTCACACACAGTAGTCACCCACACACTGATTCATACAACCAGTCATACAACCATTAACTCATTGATTGACTTACCTACTCACTCCTTTACCCATACAACCACTCATCTACCCTCTCACTCATCAATATAGCCAATCACACAACCTCTCTCACTTATGTAGCCACTCACACACCCTGTCTTCATCCACACTTCCACTCAAGCTGCCTATCACTCATGCAACTACTAACATACTCACTTACTCACCCATGCAGCAACTCAACAACCACTCACTCACCCATTCACACACATACTCACAAATACACAGAGGCGCTTATAAATCTACTCACACACCCATGTAATCACTCACACACCTACTCACACTCTTACACACCCACTCATGGACACACTCAGACACTCACACACTCACTCATAGACCCACTCATGCACTCATACACCCACACACATATCTACTCAGACACTAATGTGCTGATTCTCAGACTCACTCAGACACTCATGCATCCACTCACAGACCCCCTCACACACTCATGCACCCACTCACAAACCTAGTCAGACACTCATGTACCCATTCACAAACCCACTCAGACACCCACACAAACACAATCACAGACCCATTCAGAGACACACACCCACTCACAGACCCACTCAGACACTTGCACATGTCCTCACAGACCCACTCAGAGACTCAAGTATCCATTCACAGACCCACTCAGAGACTCACGCACCCACTTACTCACCAATACAGTCACTCTCACACACAGTCACAGTCACTCATTCATATACTTATTCATGTATCCTGTCACATGGCCCATGGGGACATTGTTGTCTTTTCTAAATTAGCATGAGCACACTGCAGATTGCCCGCTGCTTTGCACATGTTACTATCAAACTTTATTTTTGCAACAGTCTCTATTGCCGCTTTCACAGGAGAACTCATTACTGTGTGTTTACGCTCTGGAGGGTCCTAGGATTTTGTCTGAACACTGTGGTCATGGTTTACCAACAATGCCCCTGGTTATTTTGTTCTGGCCAAGCCTTAGCACCTTGATAAAACATACCTATTCAGCTGTTGTTTGGGACAACGTACTTTGGTCTTATTGGAATACACAAATAGGTAGCACACACTTGGAGAGGGACCTTTCCAGGGGAAAGAGTGAGACAGCACCTATGATGTAGATCTTTCCTCTGTAGGCTAAGGTATGGGGTCTGAAGATAAAGCCCAGAGATCTTCTTATCTATAATAATACTATTTATATGCGAGGGGAGGGAGGTTAGGATATACTGTCTTTTCACAATGACATCTCCTTTCATGATTTATGGACTAACTGCTATGTTGACCGTACTTGTAAAATGCATTTTTCTGCTTGTTGTGGCATGTATACTGCCTCTTAAAGCACGTTAGTTAAAATAAATATTTTAAACTTGTTTTTGTCTCTGTCAGCTCTTATTGTGGACAAGTTCAAGAGTGCGAGTGAAAGGGTGTGTCTTTCTCTGTGAGTGAGTAGGAGAGGAAGTGAGGCACTATAGCTAGTCGGTCCTGGGATCATGGGCACTATGGTGATAAGATGATTCAGTCCCTATACACTAATCTCCCATAATCCACAGTTCTGTTTTTAGGCAGAATCCCTGCAACAATCCACTCACTCACTTATACAACCATTTTCAGATGTACTCACATACTGAATCACTTACACAACCATATACTAATTTAAGCACTCAGTAACATACTAAGAGACATAAAAAGACACATTCACTGTTACAAAAATACATTTTACATATACATCGTGACATTCTGGACGTACGCACAGTGGTGATTGAAGGAGCTGCAACTAGCGCTCCTCTAGGTGTATGACCTACCCCGTATTCGGTTTTCACGTCAGGTCACGAGGGGGTAATTTCCCTCCCCCTTCTAGGTGCATCCAGAAAGTACCTCATATATCTATTTATGCTGGACTACACCACAAGTCCAAACTTCAGGGCACGGATCTTCACTAAACCCATCCCTATCTGAGTAGATCCCTTGGTCCTGATGAAATGCTGAGATCCTTTTGGATGGAAATGGCATGAAACATGTTGACCCCTTTCACTGCACACAAATCAATTAGAGCTTGAAAGGTTGTAATTCCCCCTCTCTAGCTACAACTCTTTATTCCTTGTTTTTACTATAGCATAGGACCCAGTCAATAAAAGATATTCTGTGGCATCCAAATAGCTATTTTAGCTCTCACCTGCACCCTCCCATTTCTAATCACATAATTTCATTGCCCACCCACCCCTCATACTTCACATCGGCAAAAAGAAAAGACCTTCTGCAAAGAGCCCGCTCGTGGGGCCCATTGGCCAATGCAGCGCCAGCCCAATGAGGAGCTGCCAGATGAGAAGCATGACACCTTTCGGGTGTGTGAGGGCCTGCTCCTAAAAGGAGCTAACCCTCCTGTCATGTTCTCAACCTCCTGGCACCTGGGACACTAGCCTACCTTTCCCTCTATACATTGCCTTCCATAGGAACTGCATTCCTTTG
The DNA here is from genome assembly GCF_964261635.1 of Lissotriton helveticus. Classification (NCBI taxonomy): domain Eukaryota; kingdom Metazoa; phylum Chordata; class Amphibia; order Caudata; family Salamandridae; genus Lissotriton; species Lissotriton helveticus. Next base: position 2,027,162,053 of record NC_136061.1, read on the forward strand.
TTTTCCTCATAGTTCTCACAAGAAACATTAAAAAAAATATTTATTTTAACATAAAATAAAAAAAAAATTGTTTCTGCAAAAAAAAAGAAATGTCCTATTGAGCAACAAGCACACAAAAACAGAAAGTGCTCTACTACTTAAAAAAAATTAACAATTGTGTGCATTAATAATCTGCACATGTGAAGGCACAGTTTGTTCACCTACACTAAGGATTGCTCTGCACTTTGGACAAAAAATGCCAACTTTAGCAAACTCCATTATGGTATTCGGAATGGCTGATAATGCTCCAGAAGCAGATAATGTGCTTGCTTCTTCTCATGCACCGGCAGAACATTATTCCTGGCTCTTCAGTCTTTCCATTTCGAATCTTGCCAGATGGGTTCCATGAATAGTGGGCAGTGACACAGAATGCATGTTACTTTACACGCATTCACATTATTTTCTCCCTCCGGAATGGAAAAAAAATGGCACGCAATGCTTTCTGTTTTTTCTTTGAAACATCTTCTTCTTCCAGACAAGCATTGTCTTCCTGCTGCGCAACATCTTCTCCAGCAGGGCCAGTCCATTGGGGCTAGGGGGTCACTCCCCTCCACCTTTCGGCCCTCATGAACAGTGTCTGTCAGTGCACAAAGATCATCCCAACAGACAACGTTCACTTTCAGGTCAGGCAGCCAGGAGCCAGACACGCACATTTAGCGCAGGCTCCCGGCCGCCTGAACCGAACTCTGGTGGGCCGAGAAAGTCACAGCTCCTGTGTGCGCAACCTCCCCAGCTCAGGAAAGGTCCCCTAGGTCCTCCCCTCAGTGATGAGGGGTAGCATCACTGATTGCTTCACACCCGGGCGCCCCCGTCTTAAGACCTGAAGCGCCCAGGGTCGAGTACCAACCTGTGGCACATCATGACAGAGTGAGGTTGGTTCAACAGTCTCACCGACCCCATCCCTCTCTGCGATGACGTTGGGAGTGCGGCCGTCCCTCACCGGCCGACTTAGTTCAGCCAAGAAGGGAAGGCAGCAGTCCCAAGCCTTCTGGAACCTCCGAGGCAGAGCTGGCCACAGGTAAGTATTTGTTTTTCTTTTGAACTGTTTGGTGCGTGCTTGTATGTATGAATGTTTGGTGAAGAGTGTTGTGAATGGATGTGTTTGTATCCCTGCATCCATGTATGTATGTATGAATGTTTGGTGAAGAGTGTAGTGAAAGGATGTGTTTGTGTGCGTGCATGTGTGTGAATACATTGCTTTGAGTGTTATGTATTTGTGTGCGTGCGTGAGAGTGTGTCCCGTCCGACCAACTCCCTTCGAAACTTACCAGGCGCCACTGCTAAAAACATTAGCAATATGTTAGATTTTACTGTAAGTGTCTATATTTTTTTTTCTATTTAATTTCTTTTTATTGTTTTTCAAACAAACAATACATCAGGAGCATCATTAGGAACAGTAATTAGTACATTATCAGCGTGTCTGTGTCATAGGTATTCATAGCATTAGTCCATTTCACGTAACATATCAAGGCATAGTACAATATCTACTGAACGTCCGGGGTTAGAGACCGGTCTCCCTGTCTAAGGCGAATATATACAAAAACGTCAAGCGGGGTTTGTTGCAGGCCCTGAAAAACGTGTTCAGCAGTGCGAAAGAAGCTATTATGGTATAAGTCCCCCCAGGTATTAATGTGGGTGCGCTCCTTAAAGTTGTGAAATATTGTTTCTTGGAGAAGGGGCATACTGGGATGATAAGTGAGAGGTAATAATGGGGAATAAAGCATGGGAGCGTTCAACATGCGCCCAATGCGTTGCCACGCTGTAGTTTTACATGTGAGGGTGGTCTGCGTCTTGTCCCTGGTGTTAGCCGAGTCATACAACGCTCCGTCTATTGGAATGGGGTGTGCAAGCCAGTGTTCTGCAGCAACCTGTGGCATATACCGTGGCTGTTTAACCCAGAACCATGCGTAATGGGCTTGTGCGCTAATGTAATACAATTCGAAATTTGGTACTCCGAACCCTCCCTATGAGTATAGTCTAATAAGTATATTCCATTGCAATCTCCGTTGTTTACCCCCCATACCAAACGCGTCAGTTCTGATCTGAGTGTCTTAAAAAAAAAGCCCCTGGATAATACCGAATATTTAAACACAGATAGAGCAATTGGGGAAGTATCACCATTTTAATTAAGGATGCCCGTCCCGCCATGGAGAGGGGTAAAGTAATCCAGCGGGTAACATAGTCCGTTATGTGGGTCATTGCTGTGCCATAGTTTAGGCTCATCAACTCGCCTCTATCCCTGGTGATGTGGATTCCCGAATACCGCAATTCCTCATCACACCACTCTAAGGGATAATCCAGCAGAAAACGAACTGTTGCGGTCGTCAAAGGGAAGATGCAGGACTTCCCCCAGTTCATTTGGATCCCTGATAGTCTCCCAAAAATAATAAATTCCCGGAGGATCAGATTCAAATTTTGCTGCGGGTCACGAATGTATAGGGTGATATCATCGGCGTATAGGGATATGAGTATCTGCCGCATATTACAACGTAGAGCCTTATCATTGTGGTGTTGCCTCAGCTTTGCCGCTAAGGGCTCCACTGCAAGAGCAAAAATCAAGGGGGATAACAGGCACCCCTGCCACGTGCCCCTAGTAATTTGGAATGTCTGGAATGAGCGTCTATCAATGAGCACTTTTGCAACAGGCAATTGGTATAGCAGCCTAATAAATGAAAGGAAGACGGGTGGGAACCCATTTGCAGCATTACCCCAAAGATATGGTCCCACTCAATTGAATCAAAAGCCTTAGTGGCATCCAAAAATATAGCAGCTAGGGGCAAGTTGGGTGAGACATTATTTATATATTGTGGGCGGTGATGCGGCGACGCTGGGTTTAGGCAACATTTTATAGTTGCATTGCAAACGCTATATCGCCAACCAGTGGCTAAGATCTGTATAATGGGACTCGAGTCTAAACCTGTGTCAATCACACGTGGGACAAGACACGGGTGTCCCTGTTCCCCATTACTGTTTTTTTTATACATAGACCCGTTTCTAAGAATGCTAGAAAATAGTTTGTGTATTGAATCAATAATTTTACAGCAAGATCAATATCAGGTTTTTGCATATGCTGATGATGTGACCGTAGTAACAACCAACCCAGCAACAGCGATGTGTGAAATAGAGCTATTGGCAGCACAGTACGGGGAGGTATCTGGCTATAAGCTGAATACATCTAAGACACAAATTCTATGTGCTAACACAGGGGCATATGTGGCTCAAAGGGTCTTGCAGGAGGTGGTTTATTTGGGGATTAGGATACGGGCCTGTCTGAGTGCATTGGTTGAGTCCAATTGGTGGCGGTTGGTGGCGGGTGCCCGCAAACAAATGGATCAATGTGAATGTTTACATCTGTCTGTGGTGGGAAGATGCAATGTCCTTAAGATGATGATCTTGCCGAAAATGTTATACTTTTTTAGATCGGTGCCTCTGGATATCTCAAATGCTAATCTTGCTCTATTACAGTCTGTATGTGCCAGATTTTTATGGGCCCAGGGTAAAGCACGAAGAGCGATGCACTATATGGTTTTGCCGCGGGATCAAGGGGGCTGGGCCGTCCCGGATTTCACACTGTACTACTATGTGTGTATGTTGCAACACATGAATATATTGCTTACTGGGGTAGGACCAACTGTTATGGCTGAGACTCTTTCCATTTATCAAATGCTGTTAGGCAGCAATGTTAAAAATCGATTGTTTCTTAATGTGGATTGGAGCTATAATAAGCGCACGAGGTTCAAAGTTCTTATCGTGGCCTATAAAGTATGGACAGCTGTCAAAAAGAAGTATGGAGTGGAAAGGGTGTCTTGGTATACTCCGTTAACAGTAACCACACGACTCCCAGCGGTATTTTGGGATAGGGTAGTAGACAATTGGCGGGCTAAAGGGGCGTGTACTGTTGGTGACCTATTTGCTGATGGTGGGCTGAAGTCTTTGACCAGTTAAAGAATCAATTTAATTTATCTAGGGTGGATTTTTTCAAATATCTACAAATTCGTGACTATTTGCAGAAACTCCATTGGAAAATTCAAATTAATCCTCTCATTGAGGTAGTGAAGAAAGACGCACGGATTGGTACACTCTATACTTTAATGCTGGGCACAATGCCCAATGATTTGGAAGCCCACAGTCGCAAATGGGACACCAGATTGGGATGTCAGGGCAACAGATTGAGACTTCCATTGACTACGCGGGACGATTGTTTATGTCCGCTAATCACTATGCCCAACACTATTAAACTATTTTTAATTTATACTACACACTAGACAAAATATCTAAATGGGGGAGGTTAGGAGGGAAAGTGCTTTCGCTGTGGGACTGAAGCTGCTGATGTGGTTCATGTTTTTTATTTGTGTGGATACTTAAGCACGTTGTTTGGCCATATGGAAACATTTCTAGCGAGATCTTGGAGGGCCTGTACAATTGTCTGCCACTCAGATCTTGATGGGGGTGAAGATGGGATTGGCAGCGGGCAGACTACCCAGTACATTTTTATACTTGATCTTTTTGGCTACAGCTGTGGCCCGGCTTTATATTGCATCAATGTGGTTACAAAAAGACGCCCCATCGTTCGAGGCATGGAGGGCAAGGTTTCTGTCAATGTTTAATGTGGAATATAGTCTATATGCTCTGAAAGGCAAACGGAAACTGAAACTCGGTCGTCAAATATGGGGGGCAGTCGCGACCTATATGGAGTTATAAAAGCTTTGCCAAGGATCTGCTGGGTTGTTTGTTTGTTTGTTTGTTTTATAATCATTTTTTTTTGTAGCCCTACATTCACAAATTTATGGCTATTATGATACAATGCATTATCCCCTGCTATGATGAATTGATTGCTGTATTGGTTTACTTTACTGTTTGGATCTCTTTTTTGCTGTAATATATGTGCCTTTTTAATGTACTCATGGATTATCAATAAAAAAAGAAGAAAAAAAATGTCAGCTAGAGCTGTCCATAAAGACTTAGAATTAGAAGCTACACCTCCTAAACTTAAAGATTTAAATACATATGAGGCCATCCTCATACAATCTGTACACCCTTTTCAGGCTATAATTCGTATGGAGCATAAAACAGGTACGCTGCTTCCAACAGATCTACAAAGAGGTTCAAAAGGAAGAGTTGTGTATTAAATTTTAAGAAAAAGGTTGAGACCGTTGGTGTAGAAAGAGAGGATACTGAACCTGTAGTTATTTATTTATTTATTTTTATGTATTTATTTAGTGTTTTATAGAGCGCGAACCAGATACCGTGAGGGTATCAAAGCGCTTTACAGTAGTATCAGGTGGGATACAAAACAAAGGTGGGAGGAGAGTCCAGGGATAAGGGAACAAAATGAAACAGAATATGGTAAAACAAAAAAATCATGGGGCATATTACCAAGGGCCCTATCGCCGCTTTAGCGGGAATTTTTCCCGCTAAAGCGGCAAAAATTTCATCGCCCTATTACCTAATAGGCGATAGCGGGCATTTAGGGGCCCACTTTGCATGTCAGCAATATTTATCGCTAATGACATGCAAAGTGGGCGTGCAAAGATGTAAGCGACTCCCCTATTACCAACTTTTGGAAATAATCGCGCTAAGCGCGATTATCTCCAAAAGCTAACGCCTGCCCAGAGCAGTTCTTAGCCATGTTATCCAATGGAAGGTGGATAACATGGCTAAGAGCATTTGCTCGGTAATGCATGAATATTGATGACTTTTCAGCGATATCCATGCATTTCGGCCGATTTTTATCGCTTAGGAGATAAACCTTGATAATATCAAGGCTCCTAAGCGATAAAATTCGACGATGCTCGGCGATATATTTTTGGCCGCTAACCAAGCTGAGCGATATTTTTCGCTCATGCTTGGTAATATGCCCCCATAATATTAGACTACTATAGGGGATAGGATCAAAAACGATGCAATAAACTAGAAAAGCAGTCTCATCACCCAGAAGGATTGTTCAAAGTGCAGGGTGGGTAACATAGGGGAAGGCAGCCAGGGAATAGTGCAATGATGATAGGTAAAGTCAGGTTGAGGGGGTGGTTGTAGTGTGACCTTTAGGAGAGGAATTTGTCCATTAGGAAAGATTTGGTCTCCTTTTTGAAGTGGGCTAGAGACAGTATCCTTCTAATGGCGGGTGGGAGTGAATTCCATATTCTTGGGGCGGCCCCAGAGAAAGCCCGATTGTATGGTTTTTTTTTCTTGAAGCATGCGAGTTGGAGCAAGAGGGCTCTGGTGGACCGGGAGTTTCGATTTCTCCGGATAATACCAGTTTCTGTGGGAGAAAAGCAGGGGACTTGGAATAGAGAGCCTTGTGGGTGATGCAAGCCAGTTTGAATTGGATTCTGGCCTCAAGAGGAAGCCAATTCAGAGCTTTAAGGTGGGGCGAGATGTGGTCAAACTTCTCGGAGCCAGTTAGAAGTCTGGCGGCAGCGTTGAGCAGGCTTTCAAGGGTGCCAGAGAGATCTTGGTTAGGCCCGCGAGAGTGGAGCAACCATATTCTAGTCGAGAGATGACTAAGGCCTGGATAGCCGATTTTAGATCAGGAGGGTCAATGAAAGGTTTCAAGTTTCGTAGGTAGTTCAAGTGAAATCTGGCGGTTTTGACCATCGCGTTGATATGGCCCTGCAGTTCAGGTTGCCGTCTAAGGTAATTCCCAGGGATTTAGCCGAGTCTTCAATGGTAGGAGAGCAGTTTAGCGCTGTGATAGCCTTGGTCCAAACTTGAATGTCTGTATTCACGTTGGGTGGTGAGATTAAGAGGAACTCTGTTTTTTTTGCGTTGAGTTTAAGCTGGTTGGATGTGAGCCAGTGTACAGTTAGTTTTAAGGCCTCATTCAGGGAAAGGATATCCTCTGGAGAAGAGATATTGATGTAGAGCTGTGTGTCGTTGGCAAACACATGGTAGGAGATATTGGCAGTGCTCAGCACCTTTGCGAGCGGTTCGAGGTACACATTGAAAAGGGTAGGGGATAAGGTTGATCCTTGGGGGACTCCAACTGTGATCGGAGAGGAGGCAGATAGGTTGCCGTTGATCAGGACTCTCTGCAAGCGGTTCTGGAGGAAGGATCGGAACCAAGCCAGCATGGTTCCATCCAGGCCCATCCTACGTTTGAGGCGATTCAGGAGAATTTCGTGGTTAACTGTGTCAAAAGCCAAGGATAGGTCAATGAGGATCAAGAGACCGGGTTTGCCTTGGTCAAGGGCTTGAAGGGCATCATCGACAATGTGGAGGAGTGTGGTTTCCGTGCTGTGCCCAGGTCTGAAACCAGATTGCAAGTCATCTAGAAGATGGAAGTTGGAGATTTGTTGGCTTAACTGTTGCTGTACACACTTTTCCAGCACTTTAGCTAGGAGAGGGATGTTAAAGATAGGTCTGTAATTGTCAGGAGAGGCAGGATCTAAAGTGTTTTCGAATGGGGACCACCTGGCCGGCTTTGGGAGAGTCAGGAATTGATCCCTGTAGGAGAGAGGAGTTGATTATGGTCGTTCATCAGGGGGTGATAGCCTGAGAAACAGAGGCAAGGCAGTTTGAAGGGAGAGGGTCGTTGAAGTTATTGTTGGGGCTTAAGGAGGAAAGAGTTTTTGAGATCGAGTGTTCATCATAGACTTTGTAGTTGGAACATGAAGCTTGGCTTTTGGGGGAAGTCTGGGAGGGCAGCGCTGAGTGGGGATGAGGAACAGGAGGGGTTTGGGAATTGGTAGCAGATATGAGGTCCTTTCCTAGGGCAGAGATTTTATCACTGAAGAAGGAGGAGAATTGCTTGCATGGAATTGTAGAAATAGGGGTTTCTTTGGATGATTTAGCAAGTTTGCTTGATTGGTGTTTGACCAACTCGAATAATTTGCAAGGTCTATTCTTAGCGTTATCCAGTTCAGCTCTGAATAATTCTTTTTTAGAATTAATGATTTTTTTGTTGTAGGCGTTTCTGGCCAGACAGAGAAGTTTAAGATGGTTGGCGGTGGGGTGCTTTTTCCAGTTCCGCTCTGTTTGTCGGAGGGACCTCCTCTCATTGTTAAGGGATCCGATGAACCAGGGGTTCCTCTCTTTGATCTATGTTTGTTTCAGTTTTAGCGGGGCAAGGTCATCGATTACATTGGCAATCATTTAGGAATAATGTTCGGTGAGGTTGTCGACCGAGGTGATATGGGGGGGAGAGGGGAGGTCAGTTGCACAGCGGGCAGCCAATTTCTTGTGATCCAGGTTCTTGGTGTCCCTGATCCATCTTTTGGGGATCACCGGATGCGGTGTCCATGTCTTGTGAGTGCCAGGAAGACAGAAGGTGATAGTGTGGTGGTCAGACCAGTCGCAGGGATCTATGGAAATGAGTTTGACTGCAGATTCCTTGGCGATGATCCAGTCTAATGTGACCCCTTTTGAGTGAGTAGGGAGGGAGCAGGCTTGGGTAAGGGCGTGGTCGGCCAGGAATTCTCTGATGGCGTTGACCTGCGGGTCCTTGGGGTCGTTCCAGTGCAAGTTGAAGTCGCCAAGAAAAATGTCATTGGCGTTCTGAGAGGCCTTGGCTGTGATGATTTCCATGAGGTGGTCTATGAAGGTGTCATTCTTGCCTGGGGGTGTTAAAAGATGTGCAGCCTCCACTGAAGGGAGGTGTTGTTGCAGACAGATAAGGCAAGATATTCGCAGGAATCAGTAGGTTCAGAGTTAGCAGATGAGATGAAAGTCCAAAAGGGTACATTATATGTGGTGCTAAACAATATTTACTATAAAAATGTAAATGTAGAAGAAGAAGAAATTACTTTAGAAAATGAAACACAGATTTCAAGTGGACAAATAGAAAAAGTGGAGAACTGAAGAAAAGAGGACATTTAGGAACATTATACTATACACCCTCTACATTCAAAAGAACTGATAGGAGATAGTATTGAATTGTTCTAGATGAAAAAAGCAAAAGGAACTCCCATGAGTGTGTGGGAAAAAAGTATGGAAGTTTGTTGTTTTCCACAGCTGTTCCCTACTGGAAAAGGTGGACGATATGATGAACGACCAGTTCAGATTCCACCTTCAGAATATCGTACTTTACGACTCTACTCAGAAGATCCTAGATTTTGTAAGTCTATTTCATATTTGTTTCATCATCTTTTATTTGAGAGTGACCTGTCTGCACTTTCATATGCAATCAACCATATATTAATAAAAAACTGGAATGCATCTTTTACATGTTTCTGCAAAGAAATTTATGGACAAAGTTGAAGAAACAGACGAACATTTAGAATTACAGTTAATTAATTTGATGGCATGTCAACATGGCACTAATGAATATTGGTATTGAAGTCATGGCGAATCAAAATGTATGTTAACAAACTGAGGAACCCCTACATGGTTTGTTACACTTACTTGTGATGAGTATGCATGAGATGATTTACTGGATTTTCTACGAGAAGCAATTTCCAATATAGAAAATATTGAATTGAATATAGCTGGAGAACTGTGTTCCCTGGATCCTATAAATGTTTGCAGATATTTTAATCATAGGTTTGAAGCTATGATGTCTTTCATCTGTAATAAAAAAAATCCACCTATTAGCGACGTTATTGATTTTTTGGGAAGAAATAAATACCAAGCTCGAGGTGCTCCTCATATACATATGCTTTTATTGATCAAGGATGCACCAAAATTGGGAACTGATTCGGATGAGACTGTTTATCTTTTATTGAAAACTATGTTACCTATACGATTCCAAAAAGAGGACGAGAAAGTATTTTAAGACAGCAAGTTTTACGGTTCCAGAGTCATCGATGTGGAAAATATTGCAGATGGAAATATAAGTCAAAGGATACATTTTACACAAAATGTCGATTTATCTTTCAACATCCAGTAATTTCCAAAGGAATAGTGAACAGTTTTACGCCAGCAGTGAGGCATACTATCACTCGAAAATCATCCAAATATACTTATAATATAAAAAGAACAGAAGAATCGAAGTACATTAAGGATTATAATCCAGTGATTTTGAACATTTGGAATGCAAATATTGACATACAATATGTTGCAGATAACTGAATTGGTGTTGCTCACTATGTCACGTCATATAGTACTAAGTCTGGGAAGACAGAATTGAAAGAAATGTGGGAAGAAATATCACAGGAGAAGACACTTAGCAAAGAATTGTACAGCTTCAGCTTAAAGATGCTTTCACATTGAGAAGTTGGATCCTACGAATGTTCGGATCGATTGACATCTGCAAGTTTATATTCAAAGTGAAGAGGAATCATTTGGATAAGTATAGGTCTTTCTGGAGCACGAAATAGAGTTTTGTGAAATCTGTACAACAAATTAAATACTTGGCACTAAATGAACCGGAAAGTACAGGTATTCTGAAAACAAATATGTTGGATACGTACTATGCAAATAGAAGTCCATACCTGGAAAACATATGTTTATATGAAATACTGCCACATTAAAGTTTAAAAAAAAAGGTACAGAATATATAAATGAAGGAAAATGCTCTATAATTGGATCGGAAGGATGTTTGGTAAAGCATGACAGAGGAAATGTAACTAATCAAAGGAAATTAAGTTCTGATACTCCAGATAAAAGAGGGTTTTTCTATTTAGCTCTTCTGCAACTCTTCAAACCTTGGCGGACTGAAATGGAATTACTTGGACATTGTGAGTGCTATGAAGATTCTTTCAATGCATGTAAAGATAGCATTCAATGTACAATTTTCCCAAATTATCTCCAAATGTTGAACGCAGAGATTAATCAAGAAAGAATGATTGCAGCTGAAATAGCTAGAGATAGTTCTCAAGATAGTCAGAGTTCTGCTCCACAAAGTCAAGATCCACTATGAGAAGCCATACTTGAAAATGAAGCAGCAACAGCAATGAGTAAAGTGGAAACAGTGATGCAGCAAGCACAATAGGACAATATTGATTTGGAAAATTTAGAGGAACGTCTGAATACTGAACAGAAAGAAATATATCACCAAGTTACACAACAGATACAACATGGATTACTGCATGAAAAGAATGTTTGCCAATGTATATCATTTAGACCTATTCTTATGTACATCAGTGGACAAGGAGGAGCAGGGAAAAGTTTCTTGATTAAATGTCTGTCAAATTATGTACAGAAAACAAAGGTTTCACATTTGTCTTGTGTTGTAACTGCTCAAACTGGGTTAGCGGCACACAACATTAAAGGGATTATATTACATTGTCTACTTATGTTACTAGTAGAACATGAAAATAAATTGGAATACTACAAACTACAGGTTATGTGGTTTGTATAATGAATCTTTAACAGATATTGTAACGATGTGCCCTCAGCTGTTAGAAGAGTGGAAAACTCTGTTGAAAGCCATCTTCAATGAATTTGGGGAGAAAGCCATCTTCAATGAATTTGGGGAGATAACATGTCCACAAGCCATTTTAACCTGTTTCAGTGGGAATATGCCCCGCCTGCCTCACAATTTGTAAATTTAATTTTAATTGTAGAAGAGAAGCTACTAATCAGAGTGCGAACGGCAACACCAATTGCCTGTTTTTAAAGTTTTGTGTACAACTCTGAATCTGAAGTTCTAAAAAGTTTAAATTGTGTATTGGAAAAACAAATTTGAGATTTAAAAACAGAACAAAAAATGGTTTTAAAAAATAATTTTTAGTTTTTATTTTGTTTACAACAACTGGTCATATTATAAACTCGCACAATTATATGTATTTTGTGGGTCTGTTGTGTCGAGAAGAAAACTATCTATTTTTAATAACAGTTTTTGAAAATGTCCTCCAGTCGATAGACTCTGCACAACTGCACTTTAATTATCGCTGCTAAATATAAGTCTTTGGAGAGTTGTACTTTATTTATTGATTGGCACAGGCACTTTAACTATTGCTGCTAACTTTTTAATATAAAGTTGTATATGTGTACTATTCGAAAAAAATAATGCCTCTAACCGATTGTGTTTTATTCTTGATTGTAATGATTTGTATTAATCAACAAATAAAGTATTACTTGCTTACACAAGCTATCTGGAGAAGCTTGTTTCAAGGTATCAACAGTACTAAAGAAAATGAAACTTCTGGTAATTGATGAAGTAAGCATGGTCTCAAAGTTAATGCTTGTATTTGTACATTTGAGGATGCAGCAGATTTTAAATAGAAATTACGATGTTTTATTTGGAGGAAAATATGTAATTGTATTTGGTGATGTAGTACAACTCACACTTGTGAAAGGCCAACCTGTTTCTAAAACCCTTGTTCATGTAGACACTAAAAAATCTTTAGGAAGCATTGGAAATATGAATATTTGGAGTTATTTTGAATGTAAGGAACTTATCAAGAACAAGCGACAAGCCAATGATGAAGATTATGGAAATATTCTTCAAAATATTAGAATTGGTGTCTTAACAAAGGATGAAAAAAATGCTTTAGAAAGTTGGCTACTAAAAAACTTGTTTCCAAAAGAAAATATTGCAGCTAAAACAATCGACCAAAGAATTGCAAAAAAGGAATTTATAATTTGCCTTATGCCAACAGTGAAAGAATGCTCTACATTCAATGAAGAACTGTTGAAACTTGAGAATGAACCGATAATGAAAATGGTTGCTAGTGATGAATAGAACATGAAGGAGTAACTATTCTTTTGCCTGAGAAATTGCAATTAAAATTAGACTCATTGGAAAAATCAATGGGGCATATTATCAAGCCTGTGCGATAAAACTATCGCCGCTTTATCGGCCGAAAACGGCCGATAAAGCGGCGATAATGGGCTTGATCATATGCTCTAAGAAATTCCAATCGAAGCCCATGTTAGATGTCTTCACATCTAACATGGGCTTCGATTGGAATACCATAGAGCATATTATCAAGCCCATTATCGCAGCTTTATCGGCCGTTTTCAGCCGATAAAGCGGCGATAGTTTTATCGCACAGGCTTGATAATATGCCCCAATATCCAAGACTGCTGGTTTGGAAAAGACCTTATCTGTATCTGTAAACTGCTGGGTAATATTACTGCATAATTTAGATGTTGAAAAAGCTTTAGTAAATGAAGCAATGGGGAAAGTTGTTGAGTTTGTTAGTTATGCACATTGAGATGGGATTGAATTTTTATAGATTAAATGTGATCAGATTAAAGAGATGAAACACATTGGACGCTGTTCTTTTCGTTTCTTGATTTGTGTGTTTGTAGAAAACAGTTCCCTCGTTGTTTAGCATATGCAATGACTCTTCATAAATGTCAAGGTTTAAGTGTAGACAATGCTTTGGTAAATATTGGAAGTTCTGTGTTTAAACAGGGTATGGCATATGCTGCATTGTCTCGAATAAGAACATTGTCTGGATTGTATTTGATTGATTTTGATATAGTTAGGAATTAGCATTTAATTGAAATTCACTGAAAAAAACATAGGTTTCAGGCACGTTATAAATAGAAATTAGCATTTAAAAAACCTTTGAAATTCACTGAAAAAAACATAAGTTTCAGGGACGTTATAGTTAGTTGGACATTTCACTCATACAAACAATAGAAATTCCACCGTTATAGTTAGTTCAGCTAACTGTAACTTGCGCCCCCACAATGCACTGCTGATGATGTCACATATTACATCATTCATGACAGGGTCAGTGACATCACTGATGACATCACTGATGACATCACTGATGACATCTCAAATGACATCACTGATGACATCATCCATGTGACAATCTGATGCACCTCCTCACACACTAATATAACGTTTGATACACACACTCTAAAATACAGACTATCATTTTTTAAACCATTGACACACCAATACCAGTTACTACACTATTCCTAGGTCTACACACATCTACTCATTCACCCATACAATCACTCATACATGTAGTCCCTGCTCAATAGAACACTATCAAATGCACTCATACACCTATATAGACACTGACACACCAGCATTCATCCTAGTCAGTCATGCACTCATCCTAGTCACTCATGCAAAGAATCAAGCACAGTTCCATTTACCCATTTACTCACCTACACAGTTATACACACACCACCTCATTTATTCATACAGATACTAACGCATACTTAGAGGTCTATTAGGATGTCGGGCGGTGGCACCACCGCGGTGCTGGCGGGGCGGAAAAACGTATTTTTCCGCCCGCGAGCAGCGGAACTCACGTCCGCCATTTTAGTATAGCAAAACATAGGTCATTTCCTGTCCGCCGCGGAGCGACGCGCACCGCCATCAAAGTGCGCCCGCCACCGCGGCGGTGGTAGCCAATGGAGACTTACCGCCAAGCGGAAAGACGTCCGCACCGCTCCCCAAATTAGGATGGCCCAAACAGGCAGACGCAGCGCAGCGGAAACACCGCCCAACCAGACATGGCGGAAACTCGATAGCGGAGCGCCATAGCACAGAGCCTGTCATCACCACCCGGTCATGAACGCCGTGGACCCAGCCCTACATATGCATCCGGTCATGTACCTTCTACTGCACTACCATCAACTGGGCCGCCGCGGACAATGCTGTAGGTATGCTAATACACAAATACAGCACACAACACACGGGCTGACACAGGGTCCAAGTCTACCACAGACACCCTGCTCGGGGTCACAACACATCCACAAGGGCACCCCTATATCACCCACCTGCCAACAAGTCACCCCTCTGCATCCGGGACACATATCGACAGCGAACTAGCAGCAACGTCACGTTCCCGGTCATGTCACAGCAGCGGTCAACACATGCGCACAACGCACAAGACAAGGCCACAACAAGACATGGGCAGAGCACAGACACCACAGGGATACACCACCCCCAACCCACATCAACACACCCCATCAAGTCACAGGCCAGGTACCCATCCTGGGCTCCCCCATGCACAGCAACAAGCACAAGAACAAGCAAGCACAATACACACCCTGCACCACACTACAGACAACCAGGGAGACAGCCACTGCAGGAGTGGCTGACAAGGAACACACAACACTTGTGCATCATACACTGAAGGCTGACAATACTTCCCAGCACCTACACACACAAACAAACACACACCATGGGTGTATCTACAAACAGAACATACACACAGGGTAGCCTGAACAGATGCCTGCCCAAACCTACACACAAACACCACAGGAACACACACACAACCCCAACAGAAGCAGACATACCCTGCCAGCCAAACTGTCCAAAGGTAATGGGAGTACAAACACAACATCACTGCACAACATCATCATTCACCAACACAACATACCACAAATCACACAAGAATTGCACCTGCACAGAACTACACTGCCACATCAAACAAACCACACAGCAGATGAAAGCACACATAAACAAACACCACAGGACATCAAGGGATGCACATCAGGCAATGCCAAGCCCACATACCCACCCCACAACACAGTATGCACAACAAGCAGTGTGTGCACAACAAGCACAACAGCTACACACAGACATGACTGACACAACCTCAACACACACACCACAAATCAGCACAGCACAAAACCAACAGCACACCCAGGAACTGAAGCTACACCACAGCCAACACACAGACACCCAACACAACAACAACAAGATGCACCACTCTGGGATACAAGAGCACAACCAGCTACACCAGAGCACTGGGCAGCACACACAGCTCAAGTGCACAAGGGCAATCCACACTGATGAATAGCACACGAACATCACACATAAACCAATGTGGCTATGTCCAGAGTAAAACAGCACTCTTGGCCCAAAAACTGCACCACAAGGCACAGTCTCAGAAATGAAGGGATGGGGAGGCACATACACATGTAAAGGGGACAGCTGACATCCAAATCAACTGACTTGCATGTCAGCATTAGACATGTGAGGTTTGTACCATACACAAATAGAGGGCAATGCAGACCCACAATGGCTAGGCACAAGTGTCACACATAGGGGATGGCATTACACCACACACCATGCCATACAGGAGGAGAAAAGGCACCATGTGCCTGCAGTGGAAGAGAAAGTCACACACAATGCCAGTGAGGAGCAGCAGGGCCACAGAGTCCACACAAACACACACAACACACATTGATGATCAAACATACACAACACTGATGTGCAAGTCACACACTTTGCACACTCATAAGTGACCAAAACAACCAGGAGGAGTCACACAAAACTGCATTGACACATCAACATACTGCACAGTGCACAACAGACAACTCACACAAGTGCATACAATCATTTACACAGGGCAGGACAATCCAAACAACAGGCACACAACTCCTGGCTAACACATGTGAGGCTATCACAATCCAGGGGCACACACACATCCACACCCACTGCAAAGTCACACCCTTCACACTGCACACCTCCTCACCACCCAAGAGCACACATATCATGTATGCCAGGGGACCAGGACTAAGGGCCAACACAGGATGACCATACACATGCACAGCTGGACACATATACAGGAATAACACAAATACATCATGACAGTGCCCAGCCTGCATGCAAACCTGTGCACAGCATCACACCCTGTGCTGGCAGTGTACCCCAACCTGACATGGCAACAACGTAGCCAACAACACAAAACCACTCAAAAGAGAACTGCATGACAGCTAAAAGAGCCAACACAGATAACACAAGTATCAGTGTTTGAATGGACTGAAGACCCTGTTATTTCTGTTTACAAATGTGATGCGGACATAGAGCTTAGCAATGTTTAAGTGACCCGTAGGGCACGGGGCACAGGCAACCAAATGCATACACAAAAAGATCTTTAATCAGCAAGTACACTGACAACAGGAGTAAGTGTCTTTATTCACATATTCCAGAGATGTGATAGTAGAACAACTGTACACAAGATCAAGGTACAAAATGCGGATAAAATGCCAGATATCCTGCACAAGCAAACTGTAAACAGGAAGGCCAGTGGGTATGGCACAGGGGAGACTCCAACACAGCAGAGCAACAGGGCCAGTGTCCAGGGCACAGGTGAGACTCCAACAGAGCAGAGCAACAGGGCCAGTGTCCAGGGCAGGTGGCACAGCAAGTACATGAGGGGCTGCACAGGTGAGAGTACAACACAGCAGAGCAACAGGGCCAATGTCCAGGGCAGGTGGCACAGCAAGTACATGAGAGGCTGCACAGGTGAGAGTACAACACAGCAGAGCAACAGGGCCAGTGTCCAGGGCAGGTGTCACAGCAAGTACATGAGAGGCTGCACAGGTGACAGTACAACACAGCAGAGCAACAGGGCCAGTGTCCATGGCAGGTGGCACAGCAAGTACATGAGAGGCTGCACCGGCAAGGCCAGAAC
Source organism: Lissotriton helveticus (assembly GCF_964261635.1). Classification (NCBI taxonomy): domain Eukaryota; kingdom Metazoa; phylum Chordata; class Amphibia; order Caudata; family Salamandridae; genus Lissotriton; species Lissotriton helveticus. The sequence goes on from NC_136061.1 coordinate 2,027,179,311, forward strand.
AGCAGTGAATGACAAGGCCAGTAGTCAGGGAGAAGTGCAGAGTCAGGACATGAGAAGCTGCACAGTGAGTGTGTTTGACTGTACCCTTTCATGGCCAGCAACACAACAATGGTCAGGACTAGCACACCTCTATGAGAGACAGGTGTATGAGGGGGACTGACACTCACATCTGGCTGTCAGGTGGACTTGGAGCTGGCTGTGTGTCGGGGTCAGCAGGAACACTTGACTGGAGAGTCAGAGAAGCAGGTGATGTAGGGCTATCAGTCGTTTGGCAAGCTGGAGGGCTGTTTGGACCAGGTGGTATAGTGGCACGTGGAGGTAGAGTCATGCAGACCTGGGACACAGTGTTGGTGGGAGAGGTTGGAGGGGTGCCCTTCCACTTTTTGGGAATATGAAATGGCTTCCCTGTCTTGGGGTTAATGGGAACTGGTGATGACACAACAGGTACACACACCAACTATCCCGCATCTGGTTCAGACACTGGCACTCCTCTGGTAATGTGCTGGGTCCTGCGAAACGCTTTGTCTGGCTCCGACTCAGGACCGCCTTACCCTGCTTGCCAGGTGTCCCACTTAGAGTGCCCTCCTTTGCCTGTTTGCCAGGTGTCCCACTTACAGTGCCCTCCTTTGCCTCTTTGTCAGGTGTCCCACTTACAGTGCCCTCCTTTGCCTCTTTGCCTGGGGTGGCCCCTACAGTGCCCTCCTCCACCTGCTTCACTGGGCTTGGAATTTGAGTTGATGTGGTGGGGGGATGTGGGCCTGTGCCCTTCCTAGGTGTACCCTTGCTATACAACACCTCCTCTGTGGGTACAGACACTGCACGCCTAGCTCTGCGTGAAGTTTTAGGGACAGGAGAGTCTTTTGCTGGTGATGCCTTAGAGGGTTGTGAGGCTGATGTCAGCCTCATTGCTTTTTCCGCCTTGCTCTTCCCTGATGGGCTCTTGTCTTTGCATTCTGGGCTGGCTCTGCTCTTCTGGGGGGATGGTGTCTGTGGGCGGGACCGCTTGGGTGTGTCTGCTTTGTGCTCCTTGTGCTGTATCGTGTCTGTGACACATGCAAACCGTGGTCACTGTCCTCTGATGTGGCCACTGAAAGGGGGATGGACAAAGGCACCTGAGCAGGAATGGGAGCATGTGCTTGTTAAAGGGCAGACATTACTGCGGATGACAAAGCCTGGACTGTACGGTGGAGCCCAACCATGTCAGAGTGTATGCCCTCCATGTAGGCAACCGCCTGCCCTAATTTCTTGTCATGGTCCCTGAAGGCATTGAGCAGGGTGGTCTGGTCCACACAAAGCTGACACAGGAGCTCTACAGACTCAGCACTGAGAGCAGCAGGCGGGACAGGTGCAGGCTCAGCGGTGCCAGGTGTGAATGTAACTCGCCCCCTCTTACGGACACAGGCAGCACTAGAGGAAGTGGATGGGAGGTTGGGCACTGGCCGTTGAGTGGTAGATGATGTAGCAGAGTCCCCATCCCCTGTGCCTGACAACATGGATGCATCACCACTCGCATCAGATGATGTAGTACTCTGTGTATCAGCCACGGATTCCTCCTGCATACCCCTGTCCCCTTCAGATGCGCTGGTGAGCTCTCTGTCACTGGCCTCCGGTGCAGCTGTAGTGCTACTCTCGCCACCACTGGTTTCCGGCTCCTGTTCCTCCGTGCCCACTGGCGATTCTGCATGAGAGAGAGATGCAGGGTTGTATAAATGACATCATCAGGACAAAGCAAATTAAACAATGCATACAGGGGATGCCCAAATCAACATGCTGACCACCACACCCTGCATAAACATTGCAGCAACACACTACATACACCACAACAGTGGCTGCAACACTGACTACCTGCCATGACTGAGCCATGTTTAGGCCACACAGCACAACACCTTGCCCGTGGATGAAGTGTACCACACACAAGTTGCCATGCCCACACCTATCATGTCCCAACACTCATTGCCACTGACAGGCCTTCAGGGAACCTGAGGGGAGAACACACATACCTATTAGGACATGACAGTCCACAATGCAAAATAGGCCATACCAAGCACCATGTGGTACTCTAGGGCACCTTGTTGTCATACGTGTGACCCTAAACAATCATGGTGCATGCAAAGTTGGAATACATTAACTCACACTCAGATAGTGTACACTTATGTTAACCCCCTAATACATTTCCCACACCATCACAATGCAGAATGACCATGTGGATCCAAACACACCTGGTTATGATAAAGCACACAGTCTTAATTTGGTGTTATTTAATAATGTTTTTATGTATGTTTTTATGCATCTTTTAGGGCCAAAAAGGCAGAAATAAAGAATTTTTGGATTGGAAAAAAAAATAAAATAAAGCACACAGGGATGATCAGCCTTGTAAGGGCTGTTTGACGCAATGCCTGACACTAGCACACATCCCTGCATCCACTCACATGACACATCACAGCACCACCCCACAAATATAACATGGCTCACCTCTGCCACTGGCTCTGTACACATGCATCCGCTACCAGGAAAAGTCACCCTCCCCAAATACTCACTCCTGCCTTGCTGGCGAAGCTCCTTCAGACGTGCATCCAACTCCGGATTAGTCACTGCCAATATGTGGGAAATCAGTGGTGTTAAGTTGCGCCGTGCCAGACGCCCAGTGCGCGGTTGCAACCCCAAGGTCATCTCGGCCACGATTTTTGCTAGCCGGCTGATGTCATCCCAGCTCTTATGGCAGTGGGTGCATCGTCTGTTGGATACCCCCAGGGCTCGTACCTTTGCAGCAATGGCCCTCCACATGGCCTTACGCTGGTGTACCTTGAGCTGCAGGATGGCGGAGAAAAGTAGGGTAAATGACCAGTTACACGTGTCATGTACCAACATCTATCACAACAGTAGCAATACGCAGACTCAGGACCACTTGTAATCCCCCTAATTCCCAAACTGTGGGACACCTCACAAGGGCACTCTGCATGGCCAAAATAGATATCATAGCATGCATACATGAGGGCGTAGAGGCTACATGTCAATCACACACACATGCAGGATGACTGAACTGAAACCCCTCAGTGGGTCGCACACATGAATGAAATTAAATGAATTCGTACTTGTATAGCGCACTTATACCCTGAGGTGTCTTGGCGCTGTATGCATACCGCTGTGGAACCCTTCCTGGCTTTTCCCTGTGAAATACCCACTCCTGGGCACCCCCAAGGTGAAGCCAGGCATCCCAGCATTGTTGGGGCCGTTGTGGAGGTTAAGCAAGCTATTGCCCAGAGTTGCAGAGTGAGACCCATGATTAGATTAGGCACCGAGGCGAGAATTATCATGTCCGAGGAAATTGAGCCCAAGACCCGCCGAGGTGGGAATTGAACCCTGGTCCTGGGCCAGACCTCTGCATCGGGGTCTGCCACTCTAACCATTGAGCCACACTTCTCCTCTGCCACTTTAACCATTGAGCCACACTTCTCCACATCGCCAGCCCCATGCATGTCTGACCGCCCCCTGCCCAACAGCACCCTCAATGATAACTTACCACTACATTGGGGCCACCATACAGCCTCGGGTACTGTGCCAGCACCTCGTCCACTAGCACCTCCAGCTCCTCGCTTGTTAATGGACTGGCACGGATCTTCTCAGTTCTTGCCATCCCTGTGGTTGAAGTGAGTGGTGAGGAGTCCCAGGCAGCAGGCACTTGTGGCAGCAGCAGGAGAGGGTCCCAGGCAGCAGGCACTTCTGGCAGCAGCAGGAGAGGGTCCCATGCAGCAGCAGGAGATGGTCCCAGGCAGCAGCAGGAGAGGGTCCCAGGTAGCAGGCACTTCTGGCAGCAGCAGGAAAGGGTCCCAGGCAGCAGCAAGAGAGGGTCCCAGGCAGTAGGCACTTCTGGCAGCAGCAGGAGAGGATTCCAGGCAGCAGGCAATGTGAGCAGTGGAAATGTGGTGCTCACTCCCACAGATTTATAGCCCCCTGGGCGCGTTTGTGAGGTGCAAAGCTGCAATTATTGGTTGTGCAGGACTGCCTCATTCAAAAGCATCCAATGACCAGCTCCGCAGTGGCAGAGCACGCCTTCCGCGATTTTCAAACCTGCATCATGCCACCGCAATCATCGCTCCCATTGACTGTAGGCAATGCCCCAGTGATGCACCGCCGTGGCCAGGCGGTAGCAACCGCCATATGTGTGGCGCAGCATGCCCACCGCCAGCAACCCATGTCTCCATGCTAATGTCTACCGCACTTGTGTAGGGGGTGGTGCTGGTGTCACACTGCCATGGACAGGCGGTAGCAACCGCATATGTGTAGCGCAGCATGCCCACTACCAGCAACCCATGTCTCCATGCCAATGTCTACCGCACTTGTGTAGGGGGTAGTGCTGGTGTCACACCGCCGTGAACAGGCGGTAGCAACCGCCATATGTGTGGCGCAGCATGCCCACCACCAGCATCCCATGTCTCCATGCCAATGTCTACCGCACTTGTGTAGGGGGTGGTGATGGTATCACACCGCCGTGGACAGGTGGTAGCAAGTGCCATATGTGTGGCACAGCATGCCCACCGCCAGCAACCCAAGCCTCCATGCCAATGTCTACTGCACTTGTGTAGGGGTGGTGCTGGTGTACAAAAGGGGGTGGTGATGAACCAATCAAGCACTCACACCCAGTCAACAGATCTGGGTTTAATCCATCACCGTTCTTTAGCCCACTCTGCCACCCCAGTTCAGACATGGCCATATGCAAATCAGTCTGACCCTGTGCCTCATGGGAACAGTCCAGCCCGAACTGCCAAGCCATCCCTTCCCTGGACCGGATTCAAGTTTCCTAGAACCGGTTTCTGGCATTACAGCCGTCTTCAGCCATGCTTGCTTGAATCCAGTGGCAAAGTGAGCCATGGACAGGCGGTAGCAATCACCATATGTGTGTCGCAGCATGCCCACCGCCAGCAACCCATGTCTCCATGCCAATGTCTACCGCACTTGTGTAGGGGGTGGTGATGATGTCACACCGCCGTGGACAGGTGGCAGCAACCGCCATATGTGTGGCGCAGCATGCCCACTGCCAGCAACCCATGCCTCCATGCCAATGTCTACCGCACTTGTGTAGGGGTGGTGCTGGTGTTACACCGCCGTGGACAGGCGGTAGCAACCGCCATATGTGTGGCGCAGCATGCCCACCGTCAGCAACCAATGTCTCCATGCCAATGTCTACCGCACTTGTGTAGGGGGTGGTGCTGGTGTCACAACGCCATGGACAGGCGGTAACTACCGCAAATGTGGTCACATACAATGGCAAATTCCATCGTGAACTCTGCATCAGTACACAGCAGCAACATGTTTAATGGCACATCATTGTGCACACAATGCCATTTATGGCTTTCATGCACAGGTGGTCACACGATATGTGTCACGCACATTGGTCTGTGGTCCCTGCAATGTCACTGATGCATTTGATGGTTGATGATGCCTGACAGTGTTAAGCTGGTGTCAATAATGTGTAACCATTCAATGTGTTGTGGGTCAGTGCTGACCTTGGCAAGGCTTGTCTCACTGTATGGTGTTGATTCATACTTGTGCTACCATATCAGCCCATGCACACAAGTTTACCATCTACTGTGATCATTGTGCTCTTTATGTGCGCCAGCTTCACATGATGCATTGAGGTGTGACAGGTACAGCAGATGTGTGTGTGAGGCATTCATGGTCATCTTACATACTTTTGTGGATGGTACGGTATGAGGCGTGCACATGTGGAATGTCGTGTTCAGAAACTGTGCATTTGCATTGACATTCTGTTATGTTTGCGGCACCTGCGTATTGAAAATGGATTGGTGTGTCCTCTGTGTGTCTCAAATTTAAACACATGTAACCTTGTGTGCCACGCATCTCTCATGGAATTTTTAAGGTTTTGCATGACATGCTTTACGGTATGTGCTGAGTCCACCTCATGATGGTTGTCAGTGACATGTGTCCATGTACATCTCAACTAGGAGGAGGCCAAATCTCCTACATCATCTGACAGTGCTGGGGGACATGGAGGATATAGCGATCATCAGAAAATTCTGCCTCGACAGAGCGACCATGAAGACCCTTTGGGATCTGTTGGAGCCCCACCTGCAGCCTCGTCGCCACTACCCAACAGCCTTCACACCCACATACAAAGTGATGGCAGCCCTCCACTTTTTTGCAACTGGTTCCTTCCAGGAGACCGTGGCCGGCGCTGCAGGGATGTCGCAACCCATGTTCAGCATGGTGCTGAGGGATGTTCTTGCAGCCATGATGAGATATAAGGATTGTTACCTACATTTCCCCAGGGGAGCAGAATTGCCAGGTGTGAAGGGTGACTTTTACGCCCTTGGGCACATCCCCCATGTTGTTGGTTCTATCAATTCCACCCATGTCGGTCTGGTGGCACCACAGGCCACTGAGCATATTTTAAGGAATCGCAAACATTACCATTCAATAAATGTGCAGGTGGTGTGCCTTGCGGACATGACGATTTCACATGTGTGTGCAAGATTCCCCGGCTCTGCCCATGATTCATACGTCATGAGGAACAGCATGGTGCCAGGGATGTTGGCTAACCTGCATCCCGATCGTGCATGGATTGTGGGTGAGTATGCCCAGTGATGTGTGTTTGTGACGTGCTGCCCTCTGCCTGTGCAACGTAGCAAAGTGTGTTTGTCATTCCTAGGTGACTCTGCATATCCCAGTCATCCATGGATGCTGAGCCCACTGAGAAATCCCAGGACCCTGGCTGACGTCAGGTACAATGAGGCCCATGGCAGAACCCAATGTGTCATTGAGCGGACTTTTGGCCTACTCAAGTCAAGATTCCGCCGCCTTGACAGGACTGGAGGTGCACTGGCATACTCACCGGGGAAGGTCTGCAAGATCGTTGTGGCATGCTGTATGCTGCACAATATGGTAATTCACAAGGGAATTCCCCTGCTCCTAGATGACGGAGAGGAACCAAGGCCCGCGCCTGCCCAAGGTCCTGAGTCCAGTGATGAGGACTGTGGAGAGGAGGAAGGAGTTGACATTTGTCAACAGCTCATCAACCGCTACTTCACTTAAAGGTGTGTGAAGATGTACAACTTGTACATTGTCTGTTGTGGTTGTTGTTGTTGTGAAGGGCTATGGGCGGATGGTACAGACAGGCACATGTTGAGTCACCTCTGTGTAGGAAAGGTGGCATTGACGTTCCATATGTGGACGTATGCTGGACTCTATTTGTTGACACCTGCTGCACATAGTCTTGTATGCCTGTAGACTCATGTGTATGTTTTGTGTAGTGGTATGTCTGTGATGCCACAATGACACCAGTGACTGTTGTTCTGTTGTGTCTCCCTAGGTGCTTCAGAATAATCTATCCCTACATACTGTACATCATTTGGACACATCATGGACATTTTCTAAACTGTAAATATTGCACTAAAAACGATACAGCACAAAATCTGGTGCGTCAGGTATTTTATTTGCAAAGTGGATATGTGAGGGGTGCGCAAATATTTTTCGTGAAGGTGGTGAAGGAGCAGTGAGTTAACAGTCATGGTAGATGAGATGCAAGAGTAGACACCACATGGATGTGGTGACCCAGTCCAACAGACAAGTGCCATTGCCAAGGCAGTGTGGGGAAGGACAGTCCAAACAGTCAATGCAGTGGGGAAGAGGGTTGCCATCAGGGCTGGCTCTGTGACTGGCGTGTGGCTGGTGCTTTGCCTCCGGAGACTCCCAGGCTCTTTTTTGGATGCCCCCTTGATATTTTTGGTGGTGGGGGGCCTAGTGAATGGCCAGCGGCGTCTGAGGACTCACCCCTCTCTGTTGGCGCAGGGGAGGATGGTACACTGTCATCCTGCAGCACAACAGAAGGGGGCGGAGGTGTTGGTTGTGATCAGGCCTGTCCCTCAGCAACGCCACTTGCTGGGCCATGAGGTCCACCATTTGACCAATGCGTTTGTCGCTGGACTTCATCAGCAGGATGAGTTCATGTAATAGTTCGTCCGACCGGCCACTTTGTCCCTGGACCTGTTCATATGCACTGATGACTCTGGTGAAGTGGTCCAGGGATGGTGTGCCAACCTCGGGGACCCTGGCCCTCCCACCTGCCCTGCTGCCATGGACCTGTTGCCTCACCACAGTGAGTCCTCGCACACTCTCTCTGCCCTCCACAGTTGATGTTGTGTCCTGGTCGTCCCCTGGGACAGGGAGGGTGCTGGTGGTGGTGGTGGCCGAGGTAGCAGCGGTGGAGGCACAGGCCGTGACTGCAGGGGTCTGCTGTGAAGTTGTTGGTGCAGCAGACATGGTGGTGGGGAGGATGGGGTCCTGGGACCGGTTCGGCCTTGGCACACCAGATGGGCCGGCCCGGAGCTCATCGTCCAAACTGTCCTGGGAGTCAACATCCGAGAGTCCATGTACCGGGGGTGGACACAGGCTCTGCTGGTCGTTGTTGTCCTCAGCAGCAAGATCTTCATCACCTGTGGATTAGATGGGAAATAGTGAGTGTTGGGCAATGTGCAAGTATTCTGTTAGCTGCATGTCATCTGCTGTCTGTACACTACGCAATTGAGACAACTTTAGTATCATTGTTACATGCAATACTGGCTGTTATTACATGGTGCATGAAAACATCAAATAATCAAACATGTCCTGTGTCGATGCACTGCATGCAATTGGTGCCGTGTATTGTGTTGCAGGTCTCACAACCACAAACAGCCAGACCTGTGACAATGGCTACCTACCTGTTAGGTGAGGGTGAACAGTGCAATGGGTGACACATGCTCCTGGGTGGGGGAGGCCTCCATGCTGCTGGGGTGTGGGACAGGGGGCATGCTGGGAGTAGTAATACAGGCCTCCCACCCCAAACAGTCCTTCAATACAAGATAGCTACCTACCGGTAAGTCTGTTTGGTGAACAGTGCAATGGGTGACAGATGCTCCTGGGTGGGTGAGGCCTCCATGCTGCTGGGGTGTGGGACAGGGGGCATGCTGGGAGTAGTGATACAGGCCTCCCACCCTCAAACAGTCCTCCAATACAAGATAGCTACCTACCTGTTAGGTGAGGGTGGACAGTGCAATGGCTGATACTTGCTCCTGGGTGGGGGAAGGCCTCCATGCTGCTGCGGTGTGGGACAGGGAGCATGCTGGGAGTAGTGATACAGGCCTCCCACCCCCAAACAGTCCTCCAATACAAGATAGCTACCTACCTGTTAGGTGAGAGTGGACAGTGCAATGGCTGACACATGCTCCTGGGTGGGGGAGGTCTCCATGCTGCTGGGGTGTGGGACAGGGAGCATGCTGGGAGTAGTGATACAGGCCTCCCACCCCCAAACAGTTCTCCAATACAAGATAGCTATCTACCTGTTAGGTCAGGGTGGACAGTGCAATGGCTGACACGTGCTCCTGGGTGGGCGAGACCTCAATGCTGCTGGGGTGTGGGACAGGGGGCAGGCTGGGAGTAGTGATACAGGCCTCCCACCCCCAAACAGTCCTCTAACACAAGATGGCTACCTACCTGTTAGGTGATGGTGAACAGTGCAATGGCTGACACCTGCTCCTGGGTGGGGGAGGCCTCCATGCTGCTGGAGTGTGGGACAGGGGGCATTCTGGGAGTAGTAATACAGGCCTCCCACCCCAAACAGTCCTTTAATACAAGATAGCTACCTACCGGTAAGTCTGTTTTGTGAACAGTGCAATGGGTGACAGATGCTCCTGGGTGGGGGAGGCCTCCATGCTGCTGGGGTGTGGGACAGGGGGCATGCTGGGAGTAGTGATACAGGCCTCCCACCCCCAAACAGTCCTCCAATACAAGATAGCTACCTACCTGTTAGGTGAGGGTGGACAGTGCAATGGCTGACACTTGCTCCGGGGTGGGGGAAGGCCTCCATGCTGCTGCGGTGTGGGACAGGGAGCATGCTGGGAGTAGTGATACAGGCCTCCCACCCCCAAACAGTCCTCCAATACAAGATAGCTACCTACCTGTTAGGTGAGGGTGGACAGTGCAATGGCTGACACATGCTCCTGGGTGGGGGAAGGCCTCCATGCTGCTGCGGTGTGGGACAGGGAGCATGCTGGGAGTAGTGATACAGGCCTCCCACCCCCAAACAGTTCTCCAATACAAGATAGCTATCTACCTGTTAGGTCAGGGTGGACAGTGCAATGGCTGACACGTGCTCCTGGGTGGGCGAGACTTCAATGCTGCTGGGGTGTGGGACAGGGGGCAGGCTGGGAGTAGTGATACAGGTCCCCCACCCCCAAACAGTCCTCTAACACAAGATGGCTACCTACCTGTTAGGTGATGGTGAACCGTGCAATGGCTGACACCTGCTCCTGGGTGGGGGAGGCCTCCATGCTGCTGGGGTGTGGGACAGGGAGCATCCTGGGAGTAGTGATACAGGCCTCCCACCCCCAAACAGTCCTCCAATACAAGATGGCTACCTACCTGTAAGTCTGTTTGGTGAACAGTGCAATGGGTGACACATGCTCCTGGGTGGGGGAGGCCTCCATGCTGCTGGGGTGTCGGACAGGGGGCATGCTGGGAGTAGTGATACAGGCCTCCAACCCCCAAACAGTCCTCCAATACAAGATGGCTACCTACCTGTTAGGTGAGGGTGGACAGTGCAATGGCTGATACTTGCTCCTGGGTGGGGGAGGCCTCCATGCTGCTGGGGTGTGGGACAGGGGGCATGCTGGGAGTAGTGATACAGGCCTCCCACCCCCAAATAGTCCTCCAATACAAGATGGCTACCTAGCTGTTAGGTGATAGTGAACAGTGCAATGGCTGACACATGCTCCTGGGTGAGGGAGGCCTCCATGCTGCTGGGGTGTGGGACAGGGGGCATGCTGGGAGTAGTGATACAGGCCTCCCACCCCCATACATTCTGCCAATACAAGACAGCTACCTACCTGTAAGTCTGTTTGGTGAACAGTGCAATGGGTGACACATGCTCCTGGGTGGGAGAGGCCTCCATGCTGCTGGGGTGTGGGACAGGGGCATGCTGGGAGTAGAGATACAGGCCTCCCACCCCTTAACAGTCCTCCAATACAAGATGGCTATCTACCTGCTAGGTGATGGTGAAAAGTGCAAGGGCTGACACATGCTCCTGGGTGGGGGAGGCCTCCATGCTGCTGAAGTGTGGGACAGGGGGCATGCTGGGATTAGTGATACAGGCCTCCCACCCCAAACAGTCCTCCAATACAATATGGCTACCTACCTGTTAGGTGAGGGTGGACAGTGCAATGGCTGACACATGCTCCTGGGTGAGGGAGGCCTACATGCTGTGTGAGTGTGGAATAGGGGGGTATGCTGGGAGTGGTAGTGCAGGCCTCCCACCCCCAAACATGTCTCCCAGTGAGGATGGCTGACTACCTTTTAGGTGAGGGTGAACAGTGCAATGGTGTTTGGGTTGCGCAAGGAAGTACTTATCAGTGTGTTGGTTGCCATTTGTTTGTACTTACCAGCCTCTGTTCCCCCGGCTACTCCTGTGAGACTCTCAGGATGCAGTATGGCAAGCACCTTCTCCTCCCATGGTGTGAATGTTTTCTGTGGGACAGGAGGGCCACTGCCAGTCCGGTTCGCCAGCTCCCAGTTCTTGCTCCTCTTCTCCTTGACAACGCTCTTGAGATCATGCAACCGCTTCATCGTCTCCTTCTTGGATCACGGGGTGGTCCTTACTGCATTGACCCTTTGGACTATCCTTTCCCACATTTGTGTCCTTGTGGCTAATGGTGTCTGTTGGACCAGGCTACCAAACAGTTGTGGTTCCACTCTCACTATCTCATTGACCATGACTGTCAACTCACCCTCTGTGAATTTTGGCATTTTCTGTGCTGCCATGGTGGTTGGTGTTTGCAGTGTTTGTGGGTGCAGGGGTGTGTGTGGTGGGTGTGGTGTTGAGGTGTGAGGTGTGTTGTGTGCTGGGGGATTGTTGGTGCTGGTGTGATGGTGGTGGTGATGGTGGTGGTGGTGGTGGTGTGTGTGTTGTGTTGTTTTGCCTCTCCTGTCAGATGTGGTGTTTGGCCTTCTCTTCTGGAGTGTTGCAAAGGATTGTGGTCAGTAAAGGGGCTGTATTGATACTCAGCTGTGTGGGTGTGTCCAATTGGGCCCTTGCTGTGAGGTGTATTGTGGGTGTTGTCCTGGGAATTGTATTTAATTTTTTTGCATTTGTTTTATCATTGGTATGTGTGTTCTGTATGTGTCGTGCATGGCTACTTTGATTTGTGCTCAGTTAGGCATCGTTGCAGTATTTTGGCTTTGTCCACCATGTTTTTCATGTACCGCCCGCTGCGGTGGCTATGCTCCAGCTCTTCCACTGGCTCTCCCATTCACTGCTGTGTGCGACCGTGGCGGTCGGAAACAGCGGTTCGTACCCCGGGACCATTGGGGAAGTCCTAATTTCCCGTGCGGTGTCCCCGCTTTGCTTGCGGCGGGGTGTAGCTTTTCCGCTGCTTTTCCAACTGCAGCGGTCGGTTTTAGGTCGTCACCGCCCTCTGATGGTTAGGGATGTCTCAATTCTTCCCAGGTGTACAGACAATTCCTCATCCCCATTATGTCCAATCAGGGTCAGAGTATGGTACTGTCTTATAATCCATGATTCAAGATGCCTGAACCCTATCTCCCTCTCTCTCTCAAACAGGAATACACAATACACAAAAATATTGCTATTCTGATTGTGCTGTGTTTTGAAATGTCTTGCTCTGGGATATTGCTTATCATCATTTTAATCACTCGAAGATGTTCCAGAATGTGTTTTTTTGCCTTCATATCGTGCTGCCAACGTAGCACTTATCACATGGATATGTATATATATATATATATATATATATATATATATATATATATATATATATATATATATATATATATATATGATTAATGTTCCGCTTGCAGTCTACAAATGCATTAGAAACGGACGCAGACCCAGATTCATGTGCAGATACGTGTTTAATCCATTTCGCCCTGCACCACCGCCATGACGCGTTTCGGGCAACTCAGTGCCCTTGCTCACATGCAATATATATATATATTCCCAAAAGAAATTCACCCTCCTAGAAGGCAAAATCAAGCCCGACCACCATCCTCAGTATCAAACCTTTATTGAGGCAAACTGGTAGCATGACGCGTTTCGACTCAGGTGACTCTTAATCATATGCCTTCACATAGTGGCAAGTCATTGGTCTAATTTAAAACAGCTATTCATCAACATTGATGAAGGACAGAGTTCATTGTACCAATAAAGCAAGAAAATAGACTTAAAATTGAGTCCATGATCACCTCGTTATCACATAATTGAGTCAGTGTTATTTGTGGATATTATAAATGATGCATTGGTAAATCCATGTTAATTTCCTTTATAGCATCTCCAATTTGGGCACACCAACAGTAGTTCCTAATATTCACGAGTCAGGGACTGCATTACCCATAGTGCAGCAATGTTTTTAATCACAATGTTAATGCCTCAGTCATCACATCTTTCAAATATCTTTAGTCTCTTTCAGATTTTGGACATAACATACTGTTGGACTTGGCCCTTCTGGCAGGTTCACCCCTGAACTTTTTACCTTTTAATGTTACATCATTATAGTGATTTCTGGTCTTTGCGCACTTTAGCACTGTGGCGCAGAGTAAAGTGCGCACGCTCCCTGAGTGCGTGTGGTGAGAGTGGCCTGCCCTCCCATGGGAATGCATGAGGAATAAGTGTGTCCATGGGAGTTCCTGATGTGTGGGGAGTGCAGGGTCGAGGTTGGTATGTTTGAACTCGTAAGAATAAATGCTGCGCGATTATGTGTGCGGCTTTACTGTGTCTAGCGTGGAAGTACCACTTCTAGAAGTTGGCATGTCTGTGCAGTTAATGTGATTTGACTGTCTGGCATGTGATTGGCTGGAGCTGGCTGGTGTGCCTGGCTCCAGGAGTCAGGATGGGTCTGCCCCGGTGGTGAATGGGGAGATCTGCATGTTGATGGCAGGGAGGGGCTGCACCTGGGACCTGAATAGGGCTGGCCTTTCCCTACACAATGCTGTCCTGTGAATATGGAACGTCCCATTTCCCGTTCCCGGAGTAATGGTATCTGTGTCCCATGGTGGTCAGGTTGAGAAATCAGGGGCGGTAGAAATTTCCTTACCAGTCCAAGGGGTGGTGTGTATGGATGAATGGTGTGTTGTGCTGAATAATTGGTGTGAGTTCTCTGAGATAGGGAGCTTGCTGAATGATTGGGAGTGATTCTAAAAGGAGTGGCTGAGGTGTCTTCCAGCCCAGCATGGTGGAAGAGGTTCCGAGTAGCCCAGCTATGTCCTGGTGTAGGGGTCCACGTTCTGTCTCTGAGGAGAAGGAGTGGGTGGGACTGCGTGTCTCCAGGTGCCCGAATCCCAGTCTCAGGGCCTGGATTGTTTCTTAAGGGAACATCAGGTCGGGGGCCTAGGCTGTACTAATAGGCCATTTGAGGAGGATCTCCCAGAGTGTCTAGAGAACGTGGAACATCTGTAAGCAGGGTTCCAGTAGTTCTGGTGTCTGGCAGTACCACTCCAGTTGGGAGGGTGCAGAAGTCATGATGGAGGGGTGCGAGGGGGAGACCCCCCAGTGGAAGAACCAGTGGGTCAGGGGCCAGCCAGAAGGGCTGTGTCGCCAGGGAGTGACCATGGCGATGCCACTTCTGTCCTGAGTGAGAGGCAGACTTGCTACATGACACATTAGTTATGTGTCACCCTCAAGGAAGTCCTGGTGTGCCAGGCATCTGACCAAAGGGTACGTCCCTCAGTTGGGGAGCCAGTAGCCGGTGGTTCCGGATCTGGACGTAAGGGCAACTGTAAGTAGTGTCCTGAAGTTACAAGAAGAAACTTCTGCCTGAAGAGAGGGAACCGGGTAAGCTCTATGGAGGAGTACTGTCCCTGACCTGGGGGATTGGCCTGCAGTGGTTGCCTTGCTGCTGAAGGAGAAGAGAAAGCCTTAGACTTTGTTTTCAACTTGTAGAAGTCCTGGTGCGCCAGGCATCTAACCAAAGGGTAGCGTCCCTAGGTTGGGGAGCCAGGTTCAGGTGTTTGCCTGTCCTGGATGGCAGGGCGACTGTAGCCAGTGTCCTGGTCGGTTTGTCTACTAGGGGTACCACTCCAGTTGGGAGGGTGCAGAACTCTGGAAGGGGGTCAGAGGGAGTCTGACCCCTGTGCATCCGGTGAATTTGGATCCCAGGTGGTAGACCAGTGGAGGGAGAGAGGTCCTAAACTGGTGGGAGAGTTGTGTTCTGGAGGGTGCTTCTCCTGGGAGAGTGCGCAACCCCAGAAGTAGAGGTAGGGTGGGGCATTCTTGCCCGTGACCTCTAGTCAGCCTGAGGGTGAGTTCCCTAGGTTGAAGGATCAGTGGTAGTTTGGAACTACACTGAGAAAGGGAGTGGAGAATGGCTACTGTATGCCAGGGGTTACCATCCCCCACTCTGAATTGGCAAGGACCAGTGGTATCTGGGTGGCCGAGGGCCTGGTCCTAGCCATGGACAACTAAGGAGTCCCAGTGGGGTAGCCTAGTTGGGCCTGAATTTTTTTTAAGTGTGTTTATTTTGTGGAACAACGTGGCGTAGAACCGGAGGGCGTCCCTGCAGTGCGGGCCCGCCTCTGTGTTCTATTGCCCAAAGCAGGGAAGCCCATCACAGTGGTGATTGGTCTGCCCTGCGTTTTGGCTGGAAGTGGGTTGTGTTGGACTTGGCCCTTCTGGCAGGTTCACTCTGAACTTTTTGCCTTTTAATGTTACATCATTATAGTGATATCTGGTCTTTGCGCAGTTTAGCACTGTGGCGCAGTGTAAAGTGCGCACGCTCCCTGAATGCGTGTGGTGAGAGTGGCCTGCCCTCCCATAGGAATGCATGGAGAATATGTGTGTCCATGGTAGTTCCTGATGTGTGGGGAGCACAGGGTCGAGTTTGGTATGTGTGAACTTGTGAGAATAAATGCTGCGAGATGATGTGTGCGGCTTTACTGTGTCTAGTGTTGAAGTACCACTTCTAGAAGTTGGCATGTCTGTGCAGTTAATGTGATTTGACTGTCTGGCTTGTGATTCGCTGGAGCTGGCTGGTGTGCCTGGCTACAGGAGTCAGGATGGGCCTGCCCCGGTGGTGAATGGGGAGATCTGCATGTTGATGGCAGGGAGGGGCTGCACCTGGGACCTGAATAGGGCTGGGCTTTCCCTACACAATGCTGGCTCCGCCCCCTGTGGTGCGACTGATGTCCCTGGCCTGTCCTCTGAATAGGTAGAGGGGATGAGCAAAGCAAAGTGCTCAGGACCCATTTGCATCTGGTTCGCCCCTTGCCTGTCCCTTTGGAGACAAAGGAAATGTCTGTATAAAAGAGGGGCTGTGACCCCATGAAAGTGTTCTTGTGTCCTGATACTTGAATCTACCAGGGGCATGCTGCTGCTGGGGCCCAGGGGAAGGCTTGCCTCCCTGATCCCTGCCCAGCCCCAGGGGAAGGGTTGACTCCCTGGGCCCTGCCCAGCCCCTGGATGCCTGATGAACCTTGTGCTGAGACCCCTCTGCCTTGCCTGGGGGACTGGAGGACTTCCTTGTGCTGAGGAGCTGGTTGCTCCATGTTTTTATGCCCACGACTTTCCCTTGTTTTTCCCCAGTTGCTCTGTTGAACTGGAGCTCTTTCTCCCCTGGCGCCTGGGAGGCGCTTTGTCCTCATTTGTCCTTTTGTTGGGGGCACCGAGCTCCTGCCCACCCCGCTTATGGCTGCTTGCCGACTTTTTTTTCTAAAGACGAAGACGGGTGCCACCCCGCTTATTTAGATGTTTGTCCCCTCGGGTGCCCACCCCGCTATTTGCTTTTCATTTCGAGGGAGCCTACTCCTTATTTGCCAATCTAAGAAACACTGCCGCGGCCCAGTTCGGCAGGGAACCGGAAGACAGGCGGCCCGGCGCCTGGATTGGGGCGGGACTTCTGCTTGCTTCCAGGAAGTCCCGCCAGCCGCCGCGCTGGGATTGGCCGGCGCCCGGCCGGAAGAAGAGACTGCTGCCTCGGAGCCATGAAGGCTCCACACCCTAAGTCCCGGTCGCTAGATGGGGGACCGGGCGAAGACTGGGCGAAGCTGGCGCATTGAGAAGGCGGGGCTCCCATGAGGAGAGAGAGCCCCGCCACGCGCTACTGCCGCCCAAAGAGGAACCAGCCATCTGGTGAGTGTGGCCCTTGGTGTTCCTTTGTAGAGAGGGGGCGTCGGGGCACATTGCCGGTGCCCGCCCCCCCAATGGTGCTAGCTTCATTTTGGGGGGCAGATTCTGTAGGGGTAGAGCGTCCCCGGTTGGCAGGGGGCCGCTGCCCCAGGGGGCAGCGTTGTATCTCGAGCCCACAAAGCTCAAAGGGGGCAGTTTGTATCTAGAGCCCACGAGGCTCCACGCACATGGGGGGCATTGCAGAGGGTAGAGCGGCCCCGGTGGCAGCGGTCCGCTCCCACGTTCCCCGAGCCCAGATGGCTCCCACGAGGCCCCATTATTTTTAAGAGCCTAGAGGGCTCCTGGGGACACATTGTTTTAGAGCCTAGAGGGCTCCAACAATGGGCAAGTGTTTATTTCTAGACCCAGAGTGCTCCCATGTGCACAGTTATTTCTAGAGCCAGAGGGCTGCAACCCTTTGCACAGTTTTGCTCCTAAGGGCCAGTGAGGGCCCCTGTCGCAGTTTACTTTCCAGCTGGCCAGCAAGTAGTGGGCAGCTGCACCGTTTAGGTTTCCTTCCTAGGGACATGTCTTTGGACTCAGGAGTGAGTCGCACTCCTTCATCCCTACTTTGGCCTACCACAGCTGTGCAGCACTTAGTGCCAGCTGCAGCGTTTAGGCCCTGTTCTTGTCCTCAGCTGCCCAGCAAGTAGTGGGCAGCTGCTACGTTTAGGTTTTGGCGCAGTGGCGCAACCTGGACCTTAAGATGATTGATGTACTACTTTTTGGGTGTTAGGAAATGTACCGTGTGTAGTATGTTTTGCACACCCTGTCTTTGATACCTCTAAATGTATTTTTATGCTTAGGAGGTTGTGTTTCCTAGTATAGATTATGCTAGTGAGTTCATGGTTCCTTGCGTGATATATGCCTAAGGTGTTTAGGATTGCGTAAGGTGTACTTACCTTTTACCAGTGGTTACTGGTTGTGTTCTACATTTGCTATTTGGTGTTATAATTATTCTATGTTCTCAGTGCTATTTCTACAAAGTGCTAGTTCTACCAAGTGCTTATTCCTGACAGTGGTCCATGTGGCCCTGTCCTATGTACATAATCCCCTGTAAATTCCGCCCGTGCCAGTGGCACAGTGTAAATTGTGTGTTTATTATCTAATGTGTTTGGTATAATACTAAGGCTATTTTTATATATAACCTTGTGGAGTTCCTTTTGTGGGGGCCTGGGATGTTGTTGCTGGTGGGTGAGTGCGCAATGCTTTACACATTGCCTCCGAGATAGGCCTGACTGCTTGTGCCAAGCTAACAAGGGGGTGAGCAGGGGTTATTTTTGGCGGGTGACTTCCTTGCCCTGACTAGAGTGGTGGTTTCTGCCTGGCTTTGGCGCAAGCCTCAGCCAACCAGAATCCCCATTTCTAACACATACCCTCAATTATGCCTTTAAAGGAATCAATTCAGTTTGTGGCTGAGTTAATGGGATTATGTCCTAGTCCGAGTATGTGCCACTTTTGTAGTCAAACATCGATGTCGTTCAGTTTCAAACTTGTTTGCTTTCATTAAAATCATGGAGGCATGGCGTAAAAGGGTAAATGCCCCTACAAATCCTGGCTGAAGTTAAAAGTTTACAAAATGAAGGAGAATTTTTACAGCAAGCACAATAATGTCAAGTGATTTTTCTTTATTATGCATTTTTCCTTTGTAATTGCAATTGTTTTTCCCCTTATGATGTATTCTGATCTCATTTCCCATTTCCTGTTTCTTCATCCCTCCTCCCTTCCCTCCCCTCCTGATTTCTCTTTCTCTTAAATAAAATCAAACTTAAAAAAAAGAAAAGTTTACAAAATGTATTGGTCGGGCCGGCTTCCCAGCAATGGCCCTGCCTCAAACAAATTGTCTGCTTCTTTATTCAGCCAGTGGGATTCCCGTTCCATTATAAATCCAAAAGAAAAGCAATGCATCATGAAGCCCAGACTCTTAGACCTGGGCTTGATGGGTCACGTAAATCCCTCTATATTCAAAAAGAAAATCCCGGAATGCTGTAGCCAAACAGGGCTCCACAAGGTTGACACCCTCTTTGTGGTATCTAGCTGAAATTATTTGTAGCTGTGCAAAAGCCCAGCGGCAACACACTTTTGTTGGATTTACTGAGCAGATTTACCCCAGTCATCCAGAAGTCTTTGGAGTCAAAAAGTTTCTCAGTATGGTAGGAGTATACTTTGGCACAGCCCCGGGTCTAAGGACCTCAGGAACAACAACTGGGTGGTGAAGTCTCACTTCAACAGGAGCCACCAGCAGGGTACAGGGCAGGTCAAGTTGTAGTATAGGCCATGTGGACATGTTTTTTGGGTTGGAGCACTGGGTAGCGGAGTTCCAGTACATAAAGTCACAAAACCAGCAGCACCAGTGTAAAAGCTGGGATGATGAGAAGTTAGTTGCTTTCATAGAAGGTGTCTCTGAATATGGTGAATTACTGCACGTGAGTGTGCAAAGTGAGGGGCTCATCAACAGGAAAAGACTGTTGACAGTGGGGAGCACTTTGGTTGTGGTTGATTAAGGGGTGAATCTGGGTACACTGGTGTGTGGTTTGATGCACTGCGAGAAGCGGATGCTTATGTCGTGGCATAATTCTAACCTGGTGGTACTTTTGTATGGATGGAAGGCTTGTTAAAAATTCAGTGGGTAGTGAGCATTCCATAAGGCAGCATCTTCCTTCTATCTCAGAATGTGTAAACTGGGTTACGAAGTACTTGAGGGGTATCAGAGTGCCATCTAAGGATAAAACTGCAGGTCTGACAGAGCTCTCTTTTGAAGTTTATAGGACTAAAAGAGGCTGGATTTGAGGTTTGTGAAAGTGGTCGAATACACTGCACCAGCATATCTTATACTAGAGTATTGTTCAGTTGATGTTGCCTGTGCTCAGGCTCTAATCCAGTTTCAGTTACTATTATATTGTGAAGATGTGAAGAGAACCAGACAGGTTGACTTCATTTTCAAATATGAAGGGTAGCGTTTGGAATACCCTTCAAATAAATATGGCCAAAGCTTTTTTCATTGTACAGAGCATCCCTTGATGCATTGCTATTTCTAAAAGCACACTAACTGTTTCTACAAATTTTAAGCATGGTTATGTTTTTTTAAAAGTAATGTTTGATTTCTTATCTTTGCCTTGCATGATGGTTCCATCTTGGTTCGGTCTCATTACATCTGTTTCCAGGTATCTCTTGGAACGCACCTCTTGTTGCTGGTTTTCATGATTTGCTTAAAAAATAACTCAATTAAATGTGTCTTAGAAGCTGGAAATATATTAATTATGTTAACTATGCACTTGGAGGGAAATTGATTATTTATGACGTATATATTTTATGAAACAATTCTATTTATTAAAGTCTGTCAAGTACAGCACACAGCTGTTCACTTACAACCAAAGGCCGGCAGAAGAAAAGAATATAAATAGCACATAGGACAGTTTTTCCATCCCCAAGATAAATGATAGCTTGTGTAACCAAGAGGTATGATCAGAAATTCAATTGGTACCCCAGAGTGAGAGAATCATCTGTTGCACCAACCCTAGAGCTAGTGCAATTTGTGTCACCCAGGGTGGAGTGTACAGGTAAGGACAATGCGTTCGGGAGTCCAAAGGATACTGTATGCTGGGAACTTTGGGATGAAAGTATTAAAGGCGGTGTCAAAGTCCGTTTGCACTTGGTCCCAGTGCCAAGTGAGTTTTGCACAATGCCATAGGAGGTGGAGGAGGGTATCAGAGTTTCCCCACCAGCACTCATTTGAGCGGCCCGTGTTCCACTCGTGCTGGTGTCAGAGACAAATAAGAGCCAATTTTATAAGCAGCTTCTGGGCTGGTCATGTAGTGTGCCATGTCATGTACCCTATAAAAATATCCTCCCATTCTTTGGTGGTAAGGGCCCAACCAAGCTCTACCTCCTCATGTGTATGCCTCCTGGACCTTGCCAGGGAAACCTCCTTGCTCAGAAGGGCATGCAGTCAGTAATGAGACACTTATCATCCATTCTAAGAAGTATCCACCTCTCAAAGAGAGCCATATGTCGTCCCGCATGCCTGCCCCCCCTCTGTACTCTGGTGACATCACCCAATGTAGCAGCAGCAGATACTGAATGCGGTCAGCGTCAGTAAAAGAATAATCAGCTTTATGCTGATGAAAGGGGATAATCCCCTTTTAATCAAAGAGGCATATTATTTGTTTTCTGCCCCCGTTGTGCCAACTTTGAAACATCTCTAGTTCCCACCCCAGAGTAAAATCAGTGTTGATCAATATTGGAGAGCGGATTATTTATAAGCAAGGGTATTAGGGAGCGCCCAAGCTAGCTTGATGCCTAAGTAGGTTATGGAGTCTTTCTCCCACTTGAAGGGGAACCTGGAACGCAGGGCAGGTTTTTGAGGAGGAGTGACTGAGAGGTTTAATATCCGAGATTTTTGTAAGTTTACTTTGAAACCTGAGATCTCCCAGATGAGCTGGAGTTCTTCAACCAGAGCAGGATTCGAGGACATCGGGTGAGTAATCGACAGGATAACATAATCAGCGTAAAGAGTGATGAGGTGAAGGTCACCTCTGAAGGGAATCCCAGTGATGGCCGGGTTATCTTTCAGCTGTTGCATGCACCATAGGCTCAATTTACAGAGCAAAAACAAGAGGGGACAATGGGCACCCTTAGCATGTACCCTGTAATATAGGAAAGGTAGAGGTCAGGTCTTTGCCCGGCTTCGGAATGACTGGAATGGCAGCCTCTGACATAGAGTCAGAGAAGGAGCCATAGTCAGCGAAGGAGTTGTGGAGACAGGTAAGCAGGGGGGCTTGCATGTGGCAGAAAACTTTATAGAATAGGGCAATGTAACCATGAGGTCCTGGTGATTTTATCTGTTTGTGGCGAGCGATAGCTGAGATCACCTCCTCTATTCATATGGATGGTCGAGAGCCTCAGCCTCCATGGCCGGGATGAAAGTAAGGATGACCTCACAAAGGTAGTGGGAAGGGTCCCCACTGGGGCCATCAGAAGTAGAGTACGTAGTACCGCAGAAGGCCTGGAAAGCTGAGGCAATCTCTGCATCTGAGCAGACCTCCGTGGAGAATCCTACGCATAGCTCCTTTACTGTCCCATAATGAATTTTACTACAGAGGCAATGCGCTAACATACGGCTGCAGAGGTTGCTCTCGAGGTAAAATTTGTGCTTAAGAAGTATCAGCGCATATTCTGCTTCATCAAGGTCAACAAAACAAATGCCAATACTGTTACATCACTTATTTCAAATTCACATCAACATGTTGGATTTCAACTCAACATGGGTCCTAGACTTATGATTCAGTCTGAATAAATCTTTCTTTTTGTTTTTCAATTTCAACACATTATTTCAATTTGCTTTATACAATTTCTAACGAATTTACATTCTATACATTTACATCACAAAACAACAATACAAAAAGTCATACATTTCCTAAAAAATGATTAGTCTAATCAATCCACACATTCATGCGTTCACTCAAGTTCTCACAGACACCACACCACTATCTATTTACACGGATTCCTTTGACTAGTTAACTTTCATAAAGAAACCATAGAAAACAATGTTGGTAATTATGTTCTCTGTTTCACTGATTTCACACCATATTTGTTATATTTTATGCTCTTATGGTTATATACAAATTGGTCTACGCGTTTCGAACTCCTCCTTGCTATGGAGTTCTCATCAGGACCAGAGCTATGAAAAAGAACAAAAATTCTTTGTAACTTCATAGCTTATTGCCTCAAAAACTTTTTATCTACTGTCACAATTGGCTTCTCTGCCTCTTACCTCTTACACGGAGGGCCTGACGTAATACCTCACGACGAACACTGTGAATCAAAACACCAATCCAAAGTCACTACTTGTAAACCAACACTACTTGGAAGCAATGTCCCTTATTCTCACACCATGGAAATTGATCTTATAAATCACTTACTTCAAAACACCAATGCACTCTCTTCAAGTGTATTGTGATGATGAAGATAACCTAAAATGCAGAAATGGTGTTGGTTTGTTTAAAAATGGTCTTTGTTGGGGGACAACAATCTGTTTCAAACAGAACAGCGACTCACTTGTTTAACTTCCTCAATATCCTTTCAGAAATCCAATTATGCTCGCTTTCAGGACAAATCTACAACGGAATGAGAGCGGGGGTTTGTTTTCATCAGTCAAAAAGTCTGGTAAAGAGAAGACAATGGCAAACTCATGAGGACGAGGTCCTCGATTCCTACCTCCAAACGCTGCTTTTTTCCACCAAATGTTTTTAACCGGCGTGTCTCTCTCCGGCGTCGTATGGTGGCCTATAAGCGTCCGCACTTCCTCATTGGAGGAAACATGGAATTTGTAGTCTTATCTGAAACACTATGGCTGATCCGATTATTTATCGCTGGAAGATCGTAATGTCCATTATATAAAAAAATATATATATATGGCCAGTCTCGCCTATTGATGTGTTTCATAGCAATGCAACAGTCTTTTCTACATTTATTGTGTTATAAATTGCACAGCAGTGGATGGCGGAAAAAAGCAGCGTTTGGAGGTGGGAATCGAGGACATCGTCCTCATGAGTTTGCCATTGCCTTCTCTTTAACAGACTTTTTGACCGATGAAAACAAACCCCCCCTCTCATTCCGTTGTAGATTCGTCCTGAATGCGAGCATAAATGGATTTCTGAAAGGATATTGAGGAAGTTAAACACGTGAGTCGCTGTTCTGTTTGAAACAGATTGTTGTACCCCAACAAAGACTGTTATTAAACAAACCAACACCATTTCTGCATTTTAGGTTACCTTCATCATCACAATACACTTGAAGAGAGTGCATGGGTGTTTTGAAGTAAGTGATTTATAAGATCAATTTCCATGGTGTGAGAATAAGGGACATTGCTTCCAAGTAGTGTTGGTTTACAAGTAGTGACTTTGGATTGGTACGTCGTGAGGTATTACATCAGGCTCTCCATGTAACAGGTAAGAGGCAGAGAAGCCAATTGTGACAGTAGCTAAAAAGTTTGTGAGGCAATAAGCTATGAAGTTACAAAGAATTTGTGTTCTTTTTCACAGCTCTGGTCCTGATGAGAACTCCGTAGCAAGGAGGAGTTCGAAACGCGTAGACCAATTTGTATATAACCATAAGAACATAAATTATAACAAATATTGTGTGATATCAGTGAAACAGAGAGCATAATTGCCAACATTGTTTTCTATGGTTTCTTTAATGAAAGTTAACTAGTCAAAGGAATCCGTGTAAATAGATAGTGGTGTGGTGTCTGTGACAACTTGAGTGAATGCATGAATGTGTGGATTGATTAGACTAATCATTTTTAGGAAATGTATGACTTTTTGCATTGTTGTTTTGTGATGTAAATGTATAGAATGTAAATTTGTTAGAAATTGTTTAAAGCAAATTGAAATAATGTGTTGAAATTGAAAAATAAAAAGAAAGATTAATTCAGACTGAATCATAAGTCTAGGACCCATGTTGAGTTGAAATCCAACATGTTGATGTGAATTTGAAATAAGTGACGTTACAGTATTGGCATTTGTTTTGTTTTCTTGTTGGTCAGGGGCTTGGCCTTACTGTTGGGAGCCCGAACCCAGTTGTGTTTTTTCGTTCGTCAAGGTCAAGGCATTTAAGAAGAAGCCTCACATTTTCGACCTTCGGCCATATTCTGGCAGCACCTGTCCACTTGTGGATACCCTCTAGTTCCGCAACTGATTTCTCTATGAGCTGTCATTGGTCTTGATGCCTGGGGTTCTCACTAGCGGAGACTGCTATGAGTTCTCCCGTCATCACCAAATTCAGAGCTTCCCAAACCAACGACAGGATAGCTTCCTAGTGTTGTTAGCATGGAGGTAGTCCATTTTGGTCATTCATAGGGAATCAACAGTATCAGGGGACTGCAACTAGGAGTCTCTATGACACCAGCATGAAAACAACTGTTGGGTGACATCTAGCCGAAGAGACAAAGAGTGGGAGGCATAGTCAGAAAGCGACTGAGAGGTAATGGCTGCCTCTGAGACAAGAGCTGAAAGGTCAGTTTGGCAAGGACATGGTCAATGCTTGCAAACATTTTGTGTGCTACCAAGTAAAACGTATAATCCCTCTCAGATGGATGCAGCTGGCACTAGACATCATGCAGTCCACAGTCTGCCATCCACTGTAAGCCTGATGCAGGAAGGCCCCTGTTTAGTAGGAGCGCTGTCCCGAACAATCCATAATAGTGTCCATGACAAAGTTCATGCCCCCTCCTATCAGGATCTAAGGGCGGGTGCCAGGGAGCTAATAATAAAAGATTCCTGGTGCTCCTTAGGGGCATAAATATTCACTTAGGTGAAGTTAAAAGTGCCAATTTTAAGCCTGCCAAGGTGGAGAAATCCCTTAACCTCAGTAACTGTAGATAAGATTTCCCCCCTCAGTCCTCTGGAAAGAAAATGCCCCCCCTACTATTTTAGAGGGACATGAAGACCAGAACTGGCGTGAGAACCAGTGGGGTTGCATTCTGGGCACATATTTAGAGAACAGGTGGGTCTTCTGTGGGAGCAATACATAACTTCTGGACTGTTCTAAAAGTGAGAACACAGCAGACCATTTGGTGGGATTGTTTAGGCCTCGTACATTTAGGCTAGTAACCTTAAGATCCTGGGAAACAGTGTGAGAAGGAGAAAGGCTGTGACAACTTCAATACCAGGGTGAGCTCGGAGATCGTACATTGGAGGGCCGAAAGTCAGATCAGTATAGAGGAGTGGAAAGAAACCCTATAAAAATTACTTTTGAAACCTATGGAGGAGATATAACACTGATAAAAAGAAAAGTCCATCATGGAATGGTCCAGGTCGGAGAGCACAAACCAGGCAGGCCGGGGTATGATCAGCCATGTTTACAGAGTTAGAATACGTCCCTGAGGAGGGGGAATAGTTGGGCCAAAGCATGTCCACAAAAGAGCATCCCATACCCCATACCTGTCATCAGTTTACGCCCCTGCTGAAGAGAGCAAAATAGTGGCTTGAGAGTCCCAATGATTTCAGTACACTTCAGGATGGTCAATGTCCTCGGACAGTGTTTTAAAGACTGACTGCATCTCTAACACTATAGCTTCTGGGTTGGGCCTTGTGTTAGCAGGAGAGCCTTTGGTGTGCTGCCACCTTGAGGATTTACATTTTACACAACCCTGGCAGCTTGGCTGGCACCCATCTGTCAAGGGATCAGCAATGGTGAGCCCTGCGTAGGCTAATGTAAGAGAACTGATTTAGTACAATTTCCTATCAAGTCGAAAGATAACCTGGAAAGGATAGCTCTATGAGTATGATGTCCTAGACTCCTACAGTTGAGCAGTAATAGGGCACTTCTGAAGGGCTATGGATGCCAGGTCTTGGAATAACACAGGTATGTGCCCTCGGAATTGGATTGGGTGGGTTTCACGTACCTCGTGCAGGATACTCCCCTTCAGCTGATAGTCATGTGGCTCCTAGAGGGTTCCCCTAGGCTCCGGGAAGGTCAGCTCGCTATCCAGATATTGATGTGACACTTTGCCTCCCACCAGAGACGGCTGGGGCAGAGCCTTCACGCCTTGCGGGTCAGTCTCACACCCAACCCTCAGCCCGGGGCAGGTGAGGAGCAAAGTAGCCCATTGGTCAGCCAAGAGCGTGCAGATAAAGTCCTTCATACAAGGGGCCCATCGAGAGGTGGGAAGGACACTCCAGGCCTCGGGGACCCACCACTCTCAAGGACCTGCAGCTAGGTTTTGTGTACCCCAGGTAGGGCTCTCTGTACATCTGGTTCCTCCAGAGAAGACGACTGATGTCTGCTCCCATAGGCCGGAGTACGGAAAGGGGGCCCTCTGTGAGACAGCCTGCCCCCCCCATGACAAAGCTGGTAGAGTCAAGGATGAGTGTCTGCCCAGTCCCAATGCCACAATCACCAGAAGGCACGGGCCTGGTACCCCTAGGCCAAGAACCACACCAGTTCAGACAACGAGCAGGGGCAGCACAGGTTCAACTGCAAAAGCCATGTGGGGTCGCAAGG
This sequence comes from Lissotriton helveticus, assembly GCF_964261635.1. NCBI lineage: Eukaryota > Metazoa > Chordata > Amphibia > Caudata > Salamandridae > Lissotriton > Lissotriton helveticus. Next base: position 2,027,206,474 of record NC_136061.1, read on the forward strand.
GAGCTCAATAGGCGGCAGGCAGGCTTTGATCGAAGTAGGGTCTCTAAGTGGCCTACTGGTTAGCCCCACTGAGCCTCATGCAGTTGGGCCCAGTCTGAGGAACAGGACACTAGCAGGGCCGACAGCTGCGTGGGTAGGTGGGGGGCCGAGATGTACATGAAGGGGCCACAGGCCTCTAAGCGGCCCCTCTGCCCCTGCAGGAACGCCAATGTGGGGCATGCTGTGGGAAAGCATGCTGAGGGGGAGGGACTACCAGCATCTGCCCCCCAATCCGATCAAAATGGGGCAAAGGCTGCTGGAGGGACACGACTTGCCCATCCTCACATAGACCCACACGTCTGGTGCTGGGGTGGGTAGTTACCCACAGTAGGCTCACCTCATTGTCGCAGTTGGGTCTCTTGTAAAGCCAACTCTTTTTTTTTCTCATTCTGCAATAGAGTGTATCTGGAGTTATCAGGGACTCGTTTCTCTACTGTCCGGTCCTTCACAACCTCTGGAGTTGGGGAGACTCGCTATGCGTAATTGCAAAGTTGGGTCCCTTTATGTACATGACGCTTTCAATACTTTTTCTTCGAAGTAGGGGAGCTGGCCACCCTGGCCACTCGCACACGCATCATGCTTGTAGATATATTGCCATTGCATAATCATTGGAAATGAATAGGGCTTAGCATGTCAGTGTTCTAAATCTCCCAATTAATTAACAATCTGGGAATCCTCCCAAATCTCCCAATAGTTGTATTTCCTGCCAGGTTTCCCTTTCATATCCCACTTATTTACTCTGTTTATGGAAGCCACCCATTCTAAGTGTGTGGGGGAGACTGATCTTATCCATTTAATACAAAGTTCCCTTCGTGCAAGCAGAATCAAGATAAACAGCAAATTCTCTTCTTTCTTTGTTAAGGGTGTTACCCCCTCTTGCCGACTGACTCCAAAAATAACAAGATCCATACTTACTGTGAGTGGTCTTCTCAGTACTGCTTCTAAGATTTTACTCACTTCCTGCCAGAAGCCATCAAGCCTGTGGCACTGCCAGAACATGTGCACATCGTCCGCCCTTGGTAGGCCACATTTGGGACAGGATTTCATCTTAGTGCCACTGAATTTGGATAGACGCTTCGGCGTCCAGTAGGCTCTGTGGGAAGTAAATAGGTGATTTCTCCTTAGGGTAGCAGATTTCACAATGGACCAGCATTTGCTCATGGATACTTGCCACAGATTTTGGAGGTCCAACGACGGCAGATCCTTCCCCCAGGTATTTCCCTGGCTTCAATCAGTGCCCAGTACCATAATGCAATTTCTTTTCTCTTTGAGGAATTCTGTATCATTGATGCTTCTAGGATTTTATTTCCACTGCACTTCTCCTTCAGAGTTTTTTGCCCAACCAGAAAGTTGATAGAACTTGAACTTTGAAAGGGGTGCATTTGTACTTGCACATAGAGTCTCCCAGTCTGTTAGAGTGTTCTTAGCTAATAATTGGCCCCATACTTGAAAACCTGATGTTTTTTGCGGTTTTGCCAAACTGTCTTTAAGACACTCCGGGGTTCCCGGAGAGTCCCATATAGGCGCGAACTCACTATAACACGGGATATCCAGAGTACTCCTGATCTGGTACCACAGTTTGGCCGCTGATTGCAAAGTCTTCAGTTTTATATTTTTTGAAGTACTTTGGATGCCCAAATTTGTATAAAGAAGTGGCCAGTATTATCAGTCATTGCTTTGAGATGTTCCGGGTACAGATCTTGATTGCCTAGTAAGACCCTAATATACTTAAATTGGAAGGCTCTATAATATTCTACTAGGTCAGGACTAGCAATTCCTCCTTCCAATTTTTTTCTCTGCAGTTTTTCCCATGCAATGCGAGAACTTTTGGATGCCCAAATGAAGCTTGTTAGTTCACTTTGTATTTTCTTCAGAGCATCTCTCTTAAATTCTAAAGGGATTGCACTGAATACAAATGTAAATTTCGGGAGGATAGCCATTTTAATCAGATTAGATCTGCCCAGAAAGGTCAGAGGGAGGCCTCCCCAAGCCTTCAATAACTTTCTTACTTCCGCTATTATCCTGTCTAGATTCATCTTGGCTATTTTATCTAAGTTTTTGGTCAGCTCTATCCCTAAGTATCTAATTTTCTCTCTGGTATAATTGCTATTTACTTGGGAATTCCAGCTCATAATCTCTGTTTTTGATTGATTAGTTTGATAGCCGGATATCCTACTAAAGTCATTTAGAGTGTCCTCAATAGCTTTAATGAATCCTACGTAATTATCCGTGAAAATCATCAGGTCATCGGCATACAAAGCTATTTTCTTTTCCCATCCGTTATATTTGAACGGGGTTATTTCCGAATTAGATCTAAGCCTATGTGCCAACGGCTCGATGTATAAATTAAACAATAAGGGCGAGAAGGGACATCCCTGTCTAGTCCCCCTATTTTTATCTATATTCTCCGTTAAACTCCCATTTATAAGGACCTTGGCTTTTGGCGTTCGGTACAATTCTTTAACAGCTTCCTGAAAATTTTCACCCAGCTTATATTTTTCTAGCGTTGCATTTAGAAAAACCCAGTTCACTCTATCAAACGCTTTAGCTGCGTCCAGCGGTATTATTGTTAAGGGGAGTTTCTCGCTTATCGCTATATCTATTGACCCGATGAGCTCACGAGTAAGATCCTGCAAGTGCCTGCCTCCTACAAACCCTTTCTGATCTTCTTTTATCAGTTTACCTGCAATTTTACTGAGCCTTTTTGCTAAAATTTGTGTAAAGATCTTGTAGTCACAATTAAGTAAGCTTATAGGGCGATAAGATTCACATTTTGCAGGATTTTTACCGGGCTTTAGCAAGATACTTATCGTGGCGTCATTCCACGAATCAGGAAGTTTCCCCTTCTCTAGGTAGATTTTATTTAGCAAGTTTGTGAGTGGGGGGGATAGGACCTCACTGAGTTTAATGTAAAGTTCATTTGGTAGAGCATCCGGCCCTGCTGCTTTGCCCCTTTTCAGACCTCTCAGCACCTCTTCTACCTCCTACTTTGTAATTAAGGCGTTCAATCCCTCTTGTTCCAGGTTTGATAACAATGGTAATTCCAGATTTTCTAGGTACTTATCTAAGTCCTCACTTAATGGGGCAGTATCCTCGGTATATAATAGGGAAAAGAAATCTGCGAATTCTTTTCTTATTACCTCTCCTTCTGAACAAATATCTGAACCATCTTGTGGTAAGATATTAAGTATCTTGTTTCTACTCGCATCCGTCTTTATTTTCCACGCCAGCAACATGCTGCACCCCTCCCCATACTCATAGTGCGCCAACTTGATTGTCTCCCATCTCTCTCTTACCCTACTCTCTAATTCTCCTGTTAACAGTTCTTCGTGCCTCCCCTTGTCCTCTTCCAACTTCCTTTTTGTTTCAGGATCAACCTCAGCCTCTATCAATAGCTCTAGGTTTTTGATGTTAGTTTCCAACATTCCTATCTCTTGTTTTGATCTTTTTGTTTTGTATGCAGACAAACTGAGTATCTTCCCTCTTATAATCGCCTTATATGCATCCCATATGACCTGCGGGGATACACCCTCATTATTATTCTCGAAGTACTCTGTCGACTCTAATTTAAGTTTCTCAATGTTTTGGGTTCGCTAAAAATAGTACGGTCCACTGTCCATCTGACTACCGGCTGTTGACTATCCAACTGAGTTTTTAATAGCACGGCAGAGTGGTCCGACAATATGGCTGGCAAATGTTCACCTTTATAAATTTTATCCACTAATATTTTGTCTGTCAACAAGAAATCAATTTTATTCCCAGTCAGTTATTTTTGAAGGTAAAAGGGTGATTTTTGTCCCCCTTCTCCCTCCAAATATCCGCCAAACCCAGATCTCTTTTATATATTCCCAAACTACTTCCGCATTTTAGGGAGATTAACCTGTTTCATGGGAGGAAAACGGTCTACCTTAGGGTCTCCCCCCTAAGATCACCGGGGATGCATACGATAAGAGATGGGTATACAGGCTCTGTAGGGGAGAGGGGTCATCAGAATTAGGTCCATAATAACCCGCTATAGTATATGGGGTGTTGTAGATTCTTACCTTGGTGATTGCCCATCTACCCTTTTTATCGAGTTCAGTCTTGTCAATTTTTACTTTTAAGGTTTTCTTAAAGAGTATCGCTATTCCCTTTACCACACATTCCTGATCTGTACATACATAGCAATCCACCCAATTCAGGTTTTTTATGATGTCTTCCCATTCCATCTTCAACAAGTGTGTTTCCTGTAAAGTTATGATCTCGCAGTCTGCCCCCTCAGATATTCGAGAATTCTTTGCCTTCTGCTTGGGAGTCTTAGCCCATTTACATTCCAAGACAGTATGTTAACGTTTTTCCCAATCATTTCCTCTTTTTTTCACATACGGATTTTCCATGTCCTCCCCTGACCTGTACTTCGCAGGCCCTGATAACTCCTTTTCTGCCTTCTGAGGATCTTTTTCCATTTTTTTTCCTAATTTGCTCCCCACCCATGTGCATATTTTTATATTTTTAACATTTTTGTGACATAAAAGCCTCCCTTCTTTTTCTCTTGGGCTGCATTATTAGCCCCTTTTGAGCTACGTGACTGCCAACTTTTTACAAGTAGCGCTCCCTTTTCATTTCCATTAAAAAGAGAAATAAAACAAAAGAAACTTACGTATTATCCCCCCTTGAGTTAATCACTATTTTCTTGACCTCCTTGTTTTCATACAGTACTATTAACTCGCCTCTCACCTACCGGGGTTAGAGATTGAGGATCAGATACCAGACCTAGCGCCGGACCCATACTCCGGCCCAGACTGCATTCTCACTTGATCCTTCATCTGTTCCCGGAAATGGGCCACTTCAGCAGGCTCCCTTATTTTGTACATTTTATTTCACCACATAATTCGAAGTGCGGCAGGGAACTTCATATGTACCGTGGCCCCTAGACTTTTCAGCTCCTGCATGTATTGACCTCTATCCCATTGCCTATTTTGATTGTCTTGGAGATATCCGACCGGATCCTAAATGTCCAATCACCTTTACTATGTGGGCCGCTTTTTAACGCCTCACTCAGGATTCTCTCCTTGATGGTATAGGTTTTGAAGTTTATCAAGATTTTCCTGGGGTTCTTTTTTTCTTTATTCCTACCGAAGGGGTCTCGATGTGGTCTTTGAATGTCTTCGTCTAGTCCTATCTCCTTTGTCCATGGAAAGTGTTCCTCGAGTAACTGTACTATACATTTCTTAACGTCATTCCCCTCTTTCCCTTCTGGGACATTCAGTATTCTCAAATAGTTTTTTCTAGCCTGGTTTTCTAAAGATTCCAGTTTTTCATTGGTACTCCTACCACTTTTTTTGAGAACCCTTATGTCTTTTTCATTTCTTTCCACTTTTTTTTTAGAGACCCTCCAGTACTGACTCTACGACGGTGACCCGATCATTCAGAGCAAACATCTTAGTGTCTAGCGCTTCACATACTTCCCAGATTTTACTCTGATTTGTTTCTGATACAGCAAATTTTGCCCTCATTTCCTCCATCATTTTCTCCATCATCAATTCTGTTGAGTTAGCTCCGGGACTTGAGTTTGAGCTTGCTCTCCCCCTGGCCGGTCCCCTTTATGATGGCAGCTCAGTTGATCTACTACTGAGTGAGGATATTGGGTGTCTGGCCCTTCCGACCCATCAGTTGGTAGGTCTGCCTGCACTTGTCCTTGTTTTGTGGTAATCGTCAGCTTTTCTTGCGTGGGATCCCTGTTTTTCCCTTCTGAATAGAAGGGATGGGTATAGCTTCTTGTGGGGCTGACATACCTGATATTGGGGTCGTCCCAGCCATAAGTGAGCAAGATTTAGGTAGCGAAGTAAGAGCGTTGCTTTCTAATACTTTAACCTCTTGAACCCCCTTAAAGGTAAGTGCTTGGCTTTGGTCCTGGACTCTAAAGAAGGATCTGAGAGAAGGAGTCACTCGAAGAGGCGGGTCTAGTGAGCTTCCGATCTTCCCTGTCTCCTTAGGGGTTTTCCTCTCAGTGTAAAAGTTATTGGGGTCTGACTTAAGTTGTTTCTTGGACTTCCTTTTGGTCCTACGAGGGGCAACAGCTTGTTTAGATACTGCAGGAGTCGTATATTTAAGGAATTGCCTATTTCTCAAGCAATAGCTTGATATGCCTTTTTCCTGATCTGCGCTTACTCTAGTAACCTCTATAAGTGCCTGCTCCACAAACACCGGTGCTACAGCCCCGCTACACTCATTTGTTATACCACTGCTTGCTTCCGTGTTTGCTTCTGTGCTTGCTTCAGTGTGGTTCACCCCCACTTTGACTTCCACTCTCAGTCCGTGTACTTGAGCTAGATCTGAGTTATCTGTGTTTTTACCCCCCCCCTTTAGGGCTTTATCACCCCCATTACTCCTTGCATCCCCAGTGTTGTCAAGATGTTTCGTCCGCCGCCGCTACTGTGGCTGTTGCACACTGGGGGGTTCCTCAGTCTGCCTTACGGCTGGAGTAGTTGTGCCTCTCTCACCCTGTCCGTGCACGGAATTATATACTTTGCCTCTTTGAACCCCTAAGGACTCCTTATTTCTATCATTTAATAAAGCGTTTTCAATAGCAACCTCTTCCAAACTACGTGCCACACCCTTAATCCTAAACCATTGTACAGCATCACTCACCCACAAACTGTTCTCCCCCTTCGGCTGCGTTTTTACTTGGTTTCTTGTAGTATCATCTGTTTCAGGTAAACCCCTGACGCCTCCCACGCCGATCTCGCTACCCCGGAATAGGAAGGAGTACCTGCCTGCGGCTCTCCGGCAAGCTACGCCAGCCTCTCGCGCTGCACTCCACAAACCCGCGTATGGCGGCGTCACCAGCCCCCACCTCCCCCGGCGAGCTGTACACCGATCAGAAAGTGTGCCGCAGGGAGCGGACACGCAACTCCTACCCGGTGAGACTCCTCCAACTCTTCCAACAAACCCGCCCGTGCGGGTGACGGCATACTTGCACCTCCTCACTCCTGGCTAACCATTGGTAAAGTAACGTGGAGCGGAGCTGAAACCCCCGAGGGTTAGTAATTTGCAGTTCTCACACCGGGATTAATTCACAGTGCTGAGTGTTTCTCAATGTACCGGGACTTTTTAGAATTCTAAGGAGCCTATGGTTAAAGATACGCTTTTGAGGGGGTGAATAAACGACAAAGGGAGTGTTATTGGCAGCACATCTCTGCGTTTTTCCGTTCCGCTGGGGCAATCATTCCGAGCTCCCGACCTAGCGTCCTAGCCGGCCGCCATCTTCCCCTCAGGCAAAGTGTTTGTGGATCCAAAAAAGCCAACTCTTTAGGAGACATGGCAGGCTGCAATGATGGGTCCTTGCAAGCACTGAGCCAAAGGCATACCAGAGGGCTATAATGCCTACCCCCAGGCCAGCAGTCACTATCTTGCTGCTTAGCAAGGCTCTCATTTCCTTTGGGTATCACGCAGGTCAGCTCCCTACAGCAGATGGGGTCCGCCACGTCGTCCACCATGTCCCCCAGTAATCACCACTCAAATACGGCTGAGGGGACCGTACAAGGCTGGCAGGGAGGGTGCTTATAGGTGCTAATGAGGTGGCGGGGAGGGAGAGACTGGAAAACGCTCCTCAACTGTCCGCCACCACCGATGTATGTATTATAAAAGGAGAAAACTGGCAAATGCAGTCCCCCTTTCCAAAACATAGTGCTAACAAAATGAATTTAGACATGGCTTTCAACAAGCAGTATTTTTAATATACCAGCTACATTTGTACATTCAAATTGTTTTGGCATAATATCGAAAATATTGATAAATGTAATGGAACTCATTTTTATAAATTTAATTATTTATACCCCCTATCTACATTGCAACTTCCCCTTTAACAGTCCTGCCTATCTATGCAACTTCCAAAGGCATAAGGGAGGCATACCACTGGCATATTCTATGGCGACCCCTCTGTGAATGAGGCATGTGCTACAATCAGCACCAGCTGTCCCTCTTTGTATGCTCCTGGGGTGCACATTTTCCATTAACCAAGATGTGGGTGCCCAATTTTGTGCACATTTCATTTTTAGCACTAGTTCTCTATGCAAATCGGTACACAGGATAATCAGACCAGTGTGCCATGGATGATCTTATGAGTACAATTATAAAACATTTACTTAATATGAATACGATAAAGGAAGCTCCATCTGACGTAACAAAAATATCACAAAGTAACCCATGTCAAGAATGAAAATAGTGCCTTTAATATAAGTTACAGCAAACGTATGCATTTCACATCACATATTTCTAAATTGCTCATCTGGAAAAATAAGCTGAAAAAATACAGAATGCTGCACTCAAAATATATCAGTGTTTATTTGTACATTATGGTTTTCTCCCTTTGCTGGAAGTGCTGCTAAATGCACCCAAGAATTGTAACCAGTAATAACAAAGTTGCAATGAATTTAAAACAAACAATAAGGTTTAACAAAAAGTGTAAAGTTACATGCTGCGATAAACAATTCACTTCCCCATGTCTCCATGAAATATGCTCCAGTGGGTTCTAGATCCGTGTACATAAACAAAGCTGTTAAACATTGGATTCGTTAATAAAATGATTTGTAATAAAATAACAATGTTTATGCTATTCAAAATAAGAGTTTATTTATAAAAATGACAGATAAGAATACAAAATGCGATGCAATGAAGGGTGGGGAAATTGGCAGGTTTGCACGTGTCAACTTTATAACTAGTTGCAATATTTAGAGATATCGCTAACATTTACCTCTGAATGAAGATCTATTGACATGGAATGATGTGAGCAGAAAATATAATAAATATTATGGCATCTTTAATACTCTGTTTGGGACCACGGACTTCATCCACAGTGCACCAAACACGTTGATGATCAAATGAAAAGTTAGCATATATTGTTATGCCTTTCTTGGATATAAATGAATGCATCTCTTGGGCATCTGGGATTGTAATCTGTTTTATATACCAACATTATAAAAATATTCATTAGACCGCTGACAATGGTAATATATGAGGTGATAAACACTTTAAATAACTTTTTGGAGACACTTGATAATCTCTTCGGTATTATAAAATGAAATGTTGAAATCCTACAGTAAAGTTTCTTGTATTGTTAATAATGGCTAGCTATGTCTCAGATTCATTATACTTGACTTGACCTCAATAGTGTCAAAAGAAGGCCGGGGTACACCTAGGACATTTTAAACCCACGTAGCAACACAGAGAAGAACAAACAGATTGCTTTTACTTGATATCAAAACCTTTCTAGCATCCTATTTACTTTATTTACAGGATTATAAGTACAATGCAGTAGAGTGTAGTATTCTCTGTAAGGCACTATAGGGATAAAACAGTCAGTTGGTATATTTCTTGTACATTTTTCCTCATATGTACTGTACAAGCATCATACTTCTTTAAATGCACATTACTGCTATAGTGTACAATTTTATGCTGATTTTATGCGGAAAAGTTGTTATTTTTTAATGAAGTGGGTTAATGTTCAAGTATACCATGATGACCAGGCACCAGGTACAGAAACAATAATATTTCACATTGGTTTGGCTCCATCTTGCTTGGATACTATAAGATTATTTTCTCAATGATTATTCTGATCTTTTTCTCTGCTTAACTGAAAGCTTTCAACGTGGCAAACGGAAAGAAAATGAACGAAGCCTTGTATTCTTTTTAAATATGCGGAGGTGAAGAAGTGTTGTCGTTTGGTTTCATATATACTGTTAGATGGGACATGAAATGGCGTTATCCTTTTTTTTTTTAAATATGGCTTGAATATGTTTCACTATTCCTAGATTTATATATAAATAGACGGCAGAAAGAGTTTGCAACAGTCTAAATAACTTTGTTAATATTTCCGATTGTTTATTTCTGCATGTGAGAACACATATAATTTACTGTTTAGGATATGTACTACATTTTAAAGAAAGGACGTTGGCCCTAAATTACATGTTTAACATAAGATGATTTTCATCTAAAATATGTTATTCTTGTTTTAGGTCAGAAGACTTCTTACACAGAAAAAATATTATTATCTGATGTATTTCTTAGAATTGCAAATGTCTACCTCCATACTTGCCACAACCTGTTGTAGCACAGCTCTAATGTGTTGTCATTGAAAAGGTTTCTAAAACAAGCAATGACCTGCTGTACCTTTAGAACAATTGGAGCATTTTAGTCAATTCACAAGTTCCATTTATTCATGCTTGTTTAGTATTAACAATATTTCCTATCTTGTTGTCTTGAATTTGATGCTAAATTGAACATGATGTGGTAGTAATTAACTTGTATAGTGTCTGTATTGATTGGTGGATTATCAGTATAATAGTTAATTGCTGTTTTTTGTTAATCAATACAGAATAGTACATCCCGGAAAAGGAGACAGGAGTTGTGTATGGTTTTGATATTGTCGCTGTCAGTGGCTTTGATGGAAGGATAAATACTCTGATACTGTAAGGAGAACACTCTGAATTTCATACTGAAGGAGATCACCAATGTTTGATACCATACAATAGTTGCTTTACATTAACAAGCAGCACGTATGAGAATTTCTTTTTGGATGATGAATATGCTAGCCAAAGATGTAACCATATACATCTCTTTTAAAATTATTAAAAGATGGAAATCCAAGAAATAAATCTGATAGTGCTAATCAACAAATAAAGAATTCTCTTGGTGGATTTGTTAAGTTAACGGATGATGGTTCCTACTGAATTCTGGCTTTTCTATGAGTAAGCCCATATAACTTTCAAAGTGTATGTTTATAATACGAACCATCAGAGCCATACCAGAAATTGGGAGGAAAAACTGAAACTGAATCAGATAGGAATGGAGAAATTGTACATATTTGTGTGATTAAACAACATTAATTTTGAAGCATTGAGCAAGATTAAAAAGCAAGAATCTCCACAACTGACAGCACAGGATACAAGCTTTCCAAGTTGGTGATAAAGCCTTCTTAAGTGTGAAGGTTTTGGCCCAGCTGGCCTTCTTTAGAACATGGTTTACATTCATGCTGCCTAGAACTGCCCTCTCAAAGAAAGAGACCTGAATGTCATCTTATCAATTCATGCGTCTCATCACTCACTGGAGGAGAGAAAAAACACATTTTAAGTTTTCACAAAGTGCACATCGAAGTTGCTCTTAACAACTCAAGTGATCTATTTTCTTCTGAAAGAGAATTAGAGATTCCATGAAGTATGGCTATTGAAAACGCTGCTGTGAATTCAGAGCCTGATTTACAGTTCGGAGGTACTCTGTCCATCAGGCACTCGCCAAAGTTAAAAGTAGGATGCAGGATATCTAAAACCAGCCAAGAAATCAACTGTCCTCAAAATCATTACAGACCTGGAATTCATTAGGACCTTAAACCCAAAAAACATCTAGCATCATCTCCAGATATTAGCATATTTTTGAGTTTGAGGTATATTTTAATTACTCATTAGCTGAAGAATGGACTCTCCCATAGCCTGGGGCCACCTAATGACATCTGAAGAAAGTCTTGGGAGTCTCTACAATTCTGCAAACATCCTCAGGCAAACAAGGGCATAAGTAGGTGTCTCTGCATAGTTTTCATTATGCAAGCATAATCGCATATATAATTCCTTATAGGTTTTACCTATAGTTTGCAGATTTCTCTTTTTTTCAGTAAGAAGATAGTTGCATGTTTCTTTAGAGAAATTTGTATTTGTCTGACCCATATTTGTTGCAGAGATTGAACATTTTCTCTGACAGTTATTGCATTTTTAGGACGATTCATGTCCTTTCTTGGTGCTAGTAGATGGTAAAAAAAATACTAACTTTGCTGCTATAAATGTGAACTACAGATCTTTGTGTGAGGACAATATTTATGTAAAATGCATATACTACTTGCATTTAGCACTTTAACTATGTGTATTGCCCCTAAACAGAACTAGGTGCCTTTGTACAACACTAGGCATAATTCCCTGAGATAGCCAGCGACTGTGCAAGCCATTACTGAAAGCGATGGTGCAAAATCACTTGCAGAAGAGCAGAGACGGTGGCAGAAGAAGAGAAAACCAAGATTTGGGAAAGAAGGCACACTTCTTAAGAAATGCACTGGTGTCCTGTGTAGCTATCAAATCTATCATCTAGCTGAAAAAGATCAGTAGCTCTAACTAATGCTTCTGTGTCACAGGAGCCCATTTATTAAAGTCACACATTCTGGAGTCCTCTAGGTATCTAAAGTACCAAACTGCTGTCGAAGTGGACATGTTAGAAATTTGAAATGGGTTATCCAAAAAACATGCAATATAAAAAGAATTTGCAAAACTGGCAAGCTAGCCAAGAGAAAATCATCAATATTGCGGCTGGCAAAAAATGTATGCACAGAATTGCTTCAATGCTGTCCACCATGAGGACCAAACAGAACCTGACTACAAACTTTTCTAAACTGTCCAAAGTGCTCCGCAGGATTTTGCTCTTGTGTTTCTCTATGTAACTGCTTTTCCTCTTTTGATTGCAAATGCAACTCGTATCACAGAGAGGGGGAAACTGGAGAGCAGTGGAAGGTAATGCAGAGCTCATCTACCCATATCCCATCTTTTTTAGTGTAGGTGATGGGTGGGATATGGAGGAGTCCTTTGCAGCTAGGACCTGCAGAGATGCCATTGGCGGAGAGACCATTGTGCTCGAGCAGACAACCAACTGTACAAATCACCCACATTGGGGGTGGGGGGGGGTGAGATCATGCCATGTGTAGAGCACACAGGGAGAGCTGATGGTCACTTTGCTCTGGGAGAAGTTAGAGTGGCTTGTCAGAAAAAGCAAAGTTAAGGAAATGGAAATAAGTTCTCCAGGGCAGTCTCCATGGAACGAGTGTGTGCTGGTGGCTCATGACAGTGACACAATCTGGGGCATACAAATGGTCATGCACTCCAGTGCTATTCCACAATCAGCAGATAAGTAGTGCGCATAAAGAATTGCTTTTCGAAAATGACAATTATTCTTAATTTCCTGCATCCCAGATGCACTAAAAATATGATCAATAACTCTAGCCACAATCTGCATACAGACATTTTATAACCACAAAATTATTTTGGGATTTGACCTATACAGAATGATCAGTTCATAAAATCAGGAATCAAAGCATGTCATAATCAGATCTACATCATTAATATTCATTGGGTAGGTCACAAATTGTGACTCACTCTGATTGATGACTATTACACAGATGGTGACATGATAAGGGTAGCACGCCATCATGTCTATGATTGCCATTAAATAAAGTAAACATTTTTAAAAAATGCATTCAGGTTTCCTTAAAGAAAACAGGACTACATTTAAAAAACAAATGCTTTCTTTTTTTAAAGTTTTGTTTGGGAGTTAGAAGTGGTCCCCGTTACCACTGTCAACTTATACACAAACTTTTCTTAACATTCACACAAGAGGAGAGGTCCCCAGCAGGCCTTTTTTTTTTGCAAACGTGTTACATCCCCTAATTGGGAGTCAGTCACATATCAATGTTTTATAACTAGATTGCAGTTGGTATTTAGGAGGGAAACGCAAAACATGCCTCTTCTATTCTTCATTCAATATCAATTGCTAAACATATTTTCCAGTTCAGAAAAACGTTTTCCAAATCTCTCTATGTGGTTAGTTGTACATAAGGAAAAGAGCTTTAGCATTCGCAAACCCACTGATTTACTGTTTCCAAATGTTTGCAAACGCTAAAACTCTTCACTCATCTGGTCCAAAGTTCTGGGATGGGTACCACTGCTGGATACTATTTGCCACAGCTACTTTGGATAGCTGCACTTCGAAGGACACATATTTATGAAATCTTATTGTGAACTCTGATTTCCAAGAGAAAACTATTTTACATTCAGGACTCAATGGATGACTTGAATGTGAAAAGACTTTTGCTTCTTTGAGGCTCGCTCGCGTACTGCCTTTGCCTAGCCTCACGTTACAATGTCTTACAGTTTTAAAACATATATAAAATTTACTGTCAATTTTCAAACCTACTTCGCTGTTGTTAGTTACTCTGCGTATTTCTTAAAAAAGGACTGAGGGTATTAATATACTCTGGAACACCCTGCCACTCCACCTACGGCAATCTGCGTCGTTGACCCAATTCAGGAAGGACTTCAAGACCTGGGTCTTCGACTGAACCTCCACACCCAGATGGATCAGCTGCACCCCCTCAGAACCCCCCCGACCTATAGACCCTCACGGGTTAATAGCCGTGCTTTACAAATCCCTGCTTGATTGATATACTCTCAAACTCCTAGGTAAGCTTCTCCACTCCCCCTCCACACCGATTTCTTTCCTCGCTTCTAGGTGCCTTCTCTCTTCCTACTTGGGATGTTTGCTGTAACCTCTCACTTTTGTTTTTGCACATTGTTGTGTTGTTTCATACACGTTTTAAACATGGTCAACATTAATTGGACTTTTCTCGACTCTATTTGAGCTGAAGCCATCAAGCAATTTTACTCCGCATTTACGTTTGTTTTCAGTTTCGTATGTATTTTAATCGTGATGTGAGAGATACCGATTGCCACAATGAAACTACTGATGAAGAGCCCAGCCTGATGGAACCATGCCAGGCCTCAGCCATCCCTTTTACCCTTCCGTGATCTTTGATGTTATTTACCTGAGGGGCCGTTTTTAATGCTATATATTTTACAACTGCTGCACGATAAAATTAATAGGATCCCATGCAGACACATGTGAAGTGCTCTTGGTTATTCTGTTGCAAGAAAGATGGCTGGCGAAGAACTAAAAGCTCATATGTAATGAGGAAAAAAGAGATATGAGACAAGCTTTACAAATGATAATAAAGGTGTAACTTACAACTTAACGTTTATGAAGCACGTGTTGACTGGAAAAATTGGAATCAAGGCAATAAAAAAGGATTAAACAATTTGAGAATAAAAACATCAGAAACCTATGTGAGCAGGCTTTTGAGTAATTCAGCTTTGCAGAACGTAACCACTTTTGTGGGCTAATTGTACGGTTGAATTGGACTGAAGGTACAATAAAGGGCTTTATTTGCGATTGTTAAGAGAAATGTGTTATTGAAACGATTAATTCTGTTCATTCTCAGGACGGAACAATAAATTCTTGTTCATTTCCATGGACAGCATCACCCGAGAGAGGTATACAGTTAATGCATGAATTTAGAACATTTCTTTTGATAAACTTGGAATAAAAATTAGGCAATTCTCATTTGGCTTTAAAGTTAACATTTTGTCTACATTTATCTGAAAATAGAAATAATCTCTTCTTGTCCAATTCCTGCTTCTCCCGAACCATCCAACACTATGATCACAAGTATAATTGGATGCTTTCAAAATAATTGAAGGGCTTACTCCAGGTAGAACTAAGCATCTACAAGACTCACATGACAATTTTAACAGCCTTTCTGTACATAAAAAATCCTGGTTAGATCACAACGTACTAACCCTTTTTAATGAGAGAGATACATACCTTAGAATAAAATACAAATATCATAAATATGGTGTACTGTCTTATTGTTAATGTTAAAGGCAAAGCCTCCCTGTCACTTAAAGTTAAAAGGAGAAGTAGGTCACAATTTTGTAAACACAATATCGTCTCATTTATGACAGAAGCATGGGAAAAGTACAATATTTTGGATCGATTACTTTACAGCTGCTTCAGCAATCTTATAAAAGATGGTAACTATATTTACTGGATATTGAGCTATGAAAATTAATGATAAGAACTTGATTACTGCAGAGTCTGTCCACAAATTGTGTCATAGAGTGAAACCTGCTCCTACCATGTTAATATCTGGTACTGTTTTTTAAATCAGGCCCTTCACATTATAAGATGTTCTCTATGATGAACCATTATTCCAACATCACAGTGCTAAAAATAATAAAAACATTTTCAAGAGGAAAAAAGTGAATACATTCTCATTAGAATTTTCACCCATATCTCATTTTGAAATTAATACAAATGAAAACAATGTGTGGTTTTCCAACTGTACTACAAAACCTGCCTCGCTCCAAAAAATATAAATTACTGCAGGATGAAAAGGAATTATGGATATAAATAAGTAGTATAAATATATCTTTTTGGCTTTAATGTCTTTCATCTGAGTGAAAATATGTATAAATAAGTATTTTAGAAATCATCAAAATGAGAAAACATTAGTATACCCTGACTTTGATGTTCTTTGTGTTATAATTTTCATAAAACATATCTTTCACTTTCAAAACACATTACAGGTATTTGGACAATCAATATTATGACCTTCTATAATGTGTCATCGAAAATGTAACAAATCAACTAAAAGATTACAATAGTAGAGGAATACAATTGTTTTCTCCATCTTGCAATAACTTAAGGAAGGTGCATTATCCTTTATCCACAGTTTAAAATAAGATGCTTCAACTGTTTGGCACATTCGTCATTTGTAATACTGTTTTGTGTACTTGCATATATTTAAAGCCTGCTAACAATAAGAAACAATCAAAGAATAGAACTTTCAAAAATTGACGTCAAGCCAGGGTGAAGTACTGAAAGCAATGTGAAATTTATGTTGTTCCCACATTTAGAATTCATGTTTTATCACCTGGTATTGATTACCAGAACTTCTTATCATTACCCATGACAATCTATGGGCAGGGAGGTCATTTACCTTTTGGGAAATTTGATAAACCTGACACCTACTGCATATTATGTGTAACAGGATTGTAAGGATGTGCCTTACCTTTTGCCACATACATTTTATGTTGCAATGCTGACAGCAGGACAACCATTTAAAGCATTCATAACATTTTCAATATTGTGACAGTGCCTAAAAAGCTGCAACAATGTCCAACATTACTATCCAGTATAAAATGAGATAATGACAAGTATATGATTTTTTTGTTCTATCGCAACTTCATAAAAATGATGTCCTTAAAAATGGAGTGTGTTCTGCAAAGGATGCATACAGGAATAACTTTGTTGAAGCTGCTTAGCAATGCATAATCAGATATCTTGCTGGTTTTAGTATTTAACTAGCTTTCCACTAGTTGTGATATAATATAATTATTGCATGTTTTGATAAGCACAAGTAACAAAATATATGGAGTTGAATATATTTATCTTCTTATCTTGCCAAAGGTAAAAGGGCTTCCTATCCTAAACTCTAAAAGAAAACCCTAAACAATTAGATCAACCAGTGTCTTTATAAGGCATGTAAATGATTTGTTGATACATTTTTGCAACTGACGCTTAAGTAGTGCCCTCTAGGTTTAGCACTTTCCAATTTGTTTACTGCCCATTGTGGAATGACTCTAGCATTACAAGGGAATGGTATTGGTGAAAAGCAGGGGTTTCCTTTCAATAGTGTAGATAACGTTGGCAATGCTGTGTGTGGTGCTGAAAAGCAGTCATGGATTAAGATAGTAACCATTCTTTGATATTGGCCTGCACAATCAACCAGGGCACTACAAATTCAAACAAAATTCCCACCTAAAATGAAGCAGAATGCTGCTCTTTACTAAATTCTTATTTATTTGCCAATTTCTCATTTTGAATTACGTCCAGGAAGATCTATCCGCCAGCCTTTCTGCCGATACACAGATTTTTCAACCTGTTGCCTTAACAGGTTTCCTTCAAAACAATTGTACACTGCAAGACTGATGATACCCCATTCTATATTTCATCTCTTGTACAGAATTTCCATTAATATTTGCTAATGCTGAATCCTGCATAAAGGTCTGAATCTGAGGCAGACTAAATTACAAGTGCACTCCTTTAAAAATAAACCATTTGTGGGCCTTTTCACTTAGAACGTCTCCATTCTTGTTCACTACAAAACCGACTCCATGTTCTCACACCACTCATGGTCTTCGAGGTTATAAATAAATTTTGTCCTTTGTGACTGGTTTTTGGGAGCTGTGTCCTTTCCCAAATTGTCCAGGGTCAAAGTGGAGGTAAAGAACTCACTAGTGCTGAGTCCGCCTTCGTGATTCTTTATATATTTTTTATAGTTTTTTCGTAGACAATGCCATGTGGTGGTATACAAGATGAATGCCAAGGACTTCAGGGTTATAGCAATGCTAACATACAGATACCTGTATGCAACATTGTCATACAGTGCACAGGCTCCCTGCTCTCCACAAAATGTACTCCAAAACAAACATGTTGAGTCGATTCCAGCACCAAATATCAACGGTGGAGGGATAAAACCTGTAAAAAACAGACAAAATACATTTGTGAATACTCTTTTATCATTTTCTGCATTTCTTATAACTATGCTAAGCAATCTTTTGTCTACATAATGCAATAACGAGCACACATCCATCTATATCTACAGTGTGCAGAAGAAGCTGTGAGAACTGGTTAAAATAAGCTCATCAAACCATGGAAGGACATTATCCAAAACAATTAAATGGGGAAAACATTTGATTCTTATTTGCTCGGCACTGGGCACCCAACAACTTTGATGTAATAACAGTCCTGTGATCACTGTAGTGCCTCTGCTGTTTGTTTGCTCTCACCCACAAAAAACAAGCTGTGCAGTACACTTTATCAACTTCTTGCCACCATAGAAGGCAATATTAGTGCTAAAAATAAAATGTGCGGATGAGTAGTGAGGGTTGAAGTCATTAAAATCTTTAAACAGCCTCCAATGGCAGAATAATTAGACTGAGGAATACACTTCAAAAGTACACCACACTACTCTGATTGAGGAGCTGTGTAATAATACTGTTGGTGATAAAAGCATTATTTCAAATAGCTGCCCAGCATTTCCTTACCTCTAATTATAATTACCAAGAATGCTTTTAAGTGTTTTCATAATACAATTCTGCCGTTTAAAACGTCACTGCTACAACTAAATTACCAGACATGAAATTGTTATGGGCAAGACTGAGACCTTGATGTTTGCTATGGAAGGAGGTATTAGTCGCCCTACATAAAGGCCCTACCATAGACCCCCAGGCTGTTAGCTGTAATAGGGGATAATGTAGGGTATCCAGAAATCAGCACACTTCCATCTGATGTCAGCAGACCCATCTCTGTCTCCCCATCACCTCTTCTCCCACCTTCCTTCCTCACCTCATCATTTTCTCTACCGCTACATCACCTCATCAATGCACATTGCTATCTTATCACCCTCTCTGCCTCACTACTACTGATTGGTTACACATTCTAATCTAAAATCCCATACCATACTACACCACATGACAACAAAGCCAATAACACATCATATGGCAATGGCAATGGTTAATTCCAGATGACACCACTCACTCAAATTTGACAACATCTCATTTTACTGCACAGGAGCACTGAACACCACAATTACTGAAGAACACATCAATACCACACAACACAATCAATTCAATTTCACAATGCATAACACTAGAGCTTATCATACAACACCATACCACACATACAGTAGCACTTTCAACACAGAATACTATAGATATAACACCATCAAAAGCAGCACAACATTTCAAACTACAGCCTATTCGACACGACATGAAAAGCCCCCTCCATTACACCACACAACCACATACTGCATCTTATGTGACCTTCCAGCAAGCCAAACCCTTTACTGTAAGAATTAGGGTCCTGGTCTCATGATAGTAACATATGACAGCAGACTGCAACATGCAGCAGCTCACTAAGGAATGGTCCATCCTGAAAAGGTAATATTACAATGCACCTTGTGCTCTACAAAGTGTACTTTGTAATCCCATTTTACTAAATGCCTGTAAATTGTGTTCTTTCTTTTGCTCAAGACAGTGCTGGCCCTAGCTCCTCTGGTGAGGTGTATTCGGAGTCACTCTAAAACAAGCTAATGTTAGTCCTGGAAGTTGTCTCCAATTGCAAAATGGAGGGTGTTGGGTTGTATCACTACCAATAGCAGTAAGAACCCAAAATTCTATAAACTGTCAATTTAAAGATAGACTTTTGACTGGAGAAACAGAGCAAACCGGAGGCATTAGAAAGAATACAAATTAATATGACAGCACCACTTCACAAGTATTTAAACCTTTAATCATCTTTTATGGAAATGTAATATTACTCATAGCAGAGGTTGTTCTGGTGGGGTTTGCACATTGTTCTACAAGCGGTGGGTTACTGTAAATGTTACCATTGGTGACATGTTTCTAAAGGATTCCTTCATATTTTAGGTTCATGTGGTAAGTCATGCTTTCTTAATGATATGTGTGTAGGTGGGTACAGACCATTCACCAAGAAAGTATCAATTCGAAACTAAATGAAACAGGTTTAAGTGGCTGGATCGAAATGGAATGTTTCACTGAAAGGTAATAGCTGTATGTCCATGTTATGTTGTATGTGATGCTGTCGCAGAGGCATCCTTGTGCCAGGGCACCCCCATTTTTTTTGCTGATTGGTACTGGTGGTAACTGACTCTGACTGTCCCTGGGCTCGGTCTAACTGGGCCCGGGGCCAGTGCTATGCTGAAAACACACTTTGAATACAGTGAAAACACCTACATACACTAGGGTACACTATAGCTTAGGGTACCCCCTATTAGCATGACCTTCCCTATACACCCCTAGTACATAATAGGGCAGGGGACCAAAACGACTGTTATGTCCCTAGTATATAATAGGGCACATCAGTTTGGAGGCCAGCAGCCCTTTTTGGACTTGCATGTACGCACTGCTCAGGCCTGAGGTCACTTTAAACGCAGCCCTGTGTTGCAGGACTGCTTGTAACATGTAAAGTGTGCCTAAACTCGACTTTGATGATTGGGGCACTTACAAATTAATAAACAACAATATTTTGACATATTAGGTACCCCTAGGGTCTTCGCTAGGTGTACCAGTGGTGGGGGGTCAGGTATCTATAAGGAGGGACCTAATAAAATAGGTTTTATTTGCCTTGGGATTAGTGAATTTGCACACTTCACTTTCCACTTTGCAGTAAAGTGCTTCCCAAAATCGACATTGGTGCTAAGACTACTGTGGAGTGAGGATCTGCAATATTTGTATATATTCAGAGCCCCTAGAGTCTCCCCTAGGTGTTCCAGGAGTGGGGGGTCCTGTATATATATACAGAGTCCTTATACAATATGTTTTACAGGCCCTTGTGTTGGAGAAATTGTCCAGTTCATTTTTCCCATTGCAGACCCCTAACAATATAGGTTAACATGGCAAGAAGTTATTCATTAATAATTCCCCCCAGGAGAACCAGAAAATAAATAACATTCAAGGACTTACTAGATTGGTATTGATAAATTCAAAAATGTATTATTGTTGAATTTATCCAAAAATGTAGAAACAAAAAGTTATACACCAGATGGCAGGCTATTGGCAGGAATGTGCAGATGCCAGGGGGAGGGAGAATATGGAGATGAGCCATCCTGAAGGTTTGTTTAGACAGCTCTTGCCTCTCTGCTCGGTTTTCAGCCATATTGAATTTTGCAGAAATAGTGCTTCCTAGGAGACTATTGTGCCACACTATGGAGGAAATCGTCATGCTCTTGGGTGTTGCCCTGCACCTCACTGGACAGGTGGGCCCTCCTGTGTGACCTCAGGGAACATTGGATAAGTATCTGAGAGGGGCAGTACTTCACTCTGTCACAAATAAAGTTCCCTTAATAATGGGTACAAGTGGACAATGGATTCAATGAGTGGGTCCAACAGGATTCAAGTCACTCGTCGCCATTGTCGCAAACCTAATACTCAGAGGCAAGAGTATTTGATTCACTTTATTGTTAACTTGATTCCCAGAACAGCTTCAATGAGACACAACAAGAAACCTCCTCTCATAAAGTTGCTCTATCCTTTGGTGACCTCATCGCATTCCATTGCTCGAGGGAGAATCGAGCATTGGAACTTCATGAGCTCAGCAGCAGGCACAAACTCACAACACAACCCTTCCCCTTCCTCTTACCCTTCCCTACAAAATAAAAAAAGGAACAAGAAAAAAATGCAGGTTCTGCAAAAGGGGAAAACCCCACAATGCTATAAGTGAAATAAGAAACAGAACAAGAAAATGCTACAAACAGCCAGGCACTGCCAGAGGAGTACACAACAAAGTGTGTGATGAGAGGAAGAGAACATCAGCATCAAGTTTGACAAATGTGGGTAACATAATAGTCCAAAGTTTAGGATTAACACGAAATCCTCTGAGCTCTAGTGACCTCCCCACTCTGAGTACCTCCCATCTGCCCAACGCCCACAGAAATCTCCCCCTCTGTAACACTTGAATTTGTACAACCTGTGTTGGGTTAGCAGACAGAGGACGTGCACAAATCCCAGATCCCTGAGGTGAACAGAAGGATAAAGGCAGAACACTAGCATTGGTATCCAAAGATGGCCCACTGCCACTAGCAACAAGAGACAGCCCCGGGAGACAAGCACTCCCTAAGGGTGCAACATCCTCAATCCAATCGTACCTTAAGGTATGGACATTTACCCCCAAATCACATCCAACACACGGTCCTGAAGCCAACACATAAAGTTTGCATTCGGCGTGTCTTCCTTTAATTTCAAAAAGGAGTTTGCTAAACCCCAATAAATCGATAGGCTCGCCTGTGTTACTCACATGATGGACATCCAGAATTTCTAAATTCTCACCAATTTTCTCCTTGAATGAATCTACCAAATATTGTTATTGATGATGGTGTAGGGTGAGCCAGAATCAGCCATAAGAGTTGCACACACACCACCAGACACAATCCTGCATAACGTCTTTTTCCTTAGTCTGCCTTCAGCCCAGTAAGACTCCTCAACATCTGACTCCAAACTTTCCTCCCCTTGCTCAAGTTCATCCACAACACATTTCACTGATTTAGACTTGTGACAAACCCGTGCATAGTGTCCAGTTAGCTTGCACTTGTCACATTTCTGCCCTAATGCAGGACATCTTTTGTCATATGCCAAATGAGACGAGCTACTACACCTAAAAGATTTTCCTTACAAGTCAGCAAACTTGTCCCTCTGGATAGGTTTGACCCCCCATCTCATTTCCCTGGTCCTTTTCATTTTTCTTCTTCCCTTGCTCGTTGACACATGAAATCTCCCCTTCACTAATTTGACCATTTCTTCACTGTTATCAACCTTGCTTGAAGCAACAACAGCCTTGGTGCACCTGAAACTAAGTTCAGCTTTAGGGATGATAGTGGTAATTTCACGTAGACTGGCATCCCCATTAATCCAAAGTTCGTCCTGAAGATGAGGGTTGTTACAATGCATAACTACCTGATCACGGATTAACTGCTCTTCTATAACACCAAACTTAGAAGATAGAGCTAATTTCCACAAGGCAGCTACGTATTCCTCAATTTTGTCATTAGGGTCTTATTTACGGTGGGAAAAGTTAAAGCGATGCATAGCTTTGCACACAATGGGTGCAAAATAAGCGTCTAGATCCGCTATGGCTTGTGTAAAACTGTTGCCTTCATCGGATGTACGTTGTTACAACGCATGCTTTTAGCACGCATGCTTTAACAACGTGGTTTTTATAACGCATTCTTTTGCAACGCATAACAGAAAGGGGTGTTGGATAGTGAATATTTTAATTTACTATTCCAACACCAGTCCCCGTTGACACTAGGGAAGGTGTTGGATAGTATATTAAAAGTATTCCCTATCCGTGAGCGCCCCCCAGAGTCATGCGTTGTAATAGAATGCGATTTAAAAACCGTGTTGTAATAGCACTGCGTGCTAAAAGTTGCGTCGTAAACGACGTTCCCCCCTTCATCACCTGCCCTAGGTCTCTTTCGATTACGATTATAAACCTGTAAACCACCTCGCCCCAAATAATGCAAGAGATTTTTTTTTTCCTTTCGGGGGATTGTTCCCTACTTTTGAAAGTATCAATGTACTTAAATAGGTAATCGTTCCACTCTTCCCATTTAAAACTACTGACCTTGCCGTCCTTCACCATAAAAGGATGCGGAGCATGAAGATTCAATGTGGCCATAGCTGCACAGTACAATACAACTGCCAGAAGAATAAGTATAACGGGTAATGGCCCGCCCAGAAAGGATAAACAAATGCACAACTGAGGGAAAAAACAAAAGAAGGGAGGTGTAGGTGTGTGCCCACCTCAGCACATCCAGCACAGCGGTAGGCGTTTGAATGTTGATACGAATATGACACTTTACTCAGCTCACGTTTACAACGTGTGCCATTACCTCACATTTTTTTGCAACGCAGAGCTTTACAATGCAATCCAATCCAAGGTATTGTCCATTACAACACAATTTACTATTTTAACTCCACGGGACATTGTAAAGGGGAATAAGTTGTAAAAGATTTTGTGGAATAAAAAATGAGGGGTTTTGTACTGCGTTGTAACGCAGTCGTTGGAAAGGATGTTTACTGTTGATACTAATGTGACAGATAGGGTGTGCCTATCACCATTTAAGGATGGATTTGTAGCTCCTCACACCTCTCCAGGAGGTGCACAAATGTGACACGCCAGGTGTGCGCGTCACTATGGACACTACATGATGAATTTGCACTCTTGACTCCACCTATGGGTAAAATAAGTGACATGTGAGGTGTGCGTGTCATCGTGATCGGAAGTGAAAAAAGATTCACTTTGGTACCACCAGCTTCTTTTCAGCTCTGGGAGTAAGTGACAAGCAAGGTGTGCGCATCAACGTAGTTGGAAATGAGGAAGATAATCTTGTGTTCTTCTGGCTTCAGTACAGACTCGAACAACAGCTGGTGGAATGCAGGAACAGTAGGATGGCAAACACCTAATCAAGATCACCAGCTAACATTCACGTTGAGTGCGTAACGTGCGTAAGGACGTCGCATGCTACCTCATCATTCCATCACTGCCAAGGTTCCAGAAGACGTCACAAGTGGGTTCTGAGAGCAGGGAATGCCTCCCACGCAGCACCAGAGATCCTTGTACGCCTAATGAACAATGGAGGATTGAAAGTTCCCAAAGGTACAAAGTACAGAAAATATAGAAAACTCGCCTTTCCTTTATCAGCAAATGGAGGAGAAAAGCTCACACAGTTCATTTGTTGTCTGCACCTCACTCTGTCACGAATAAATATTCTGTACTAATGGGTACAAGTGGACGATGGGCGTAATCAATGAGTGGGTCCAACAGGATTCAAGTCGCTTGTCGCCATTGTTGCGAAGCTAATACTCGGAGGTAAGAGTATTAGAATTCACTTTATTGTTAACTTGAATCCAAGAACAGGATTGAGGAGACATGCCAAGACACCTCCTCTCCTACCGCTGCTCTTTCCTCTGATGACCTCATTGAATTCCATAGCTCGAGGGAGAATCAAGCATAGGAACTCCATAAGCTCATCAGAAGGCACGAGCTCACAACACAACATACCCACTATGCCTTACAGTCACAACCTGTAAGTTAGTAGTAAGGCAGCACAGGTTGTATGTTGAAGAGGAAAAAACTCTCTACTGATTTTAAAAAAAAGCTTGCTTTCTTCCTATAGGATCTGGGCAAAGCGCTCATTTAAGCACCGTGATAGTGTAGTTATTGCCATTTCATACATGAGTTGGCCTACTGCTGCAAAGCTTTCATACATGGTGTCCTTTAAACCACCATCCTTGCAGATAAATTCACATGGTGTCTTCTGTTGTTTTTACTGCATCTTTCATTTTGTTTTCTAAGGGGCATATCACCAGCAACGGGCGATAATTATTGCTAAGCGCACTTAGCGCTAGGATAATTATCGCCAGCTATCGCTTGTTTTTATCGTGGAGATAGCGCGCTATCAGCGACTCTTATCTCCAGAGCGATAAAAACAACCGAGTTAGCTGCCTAATGTGCAATTAATCGCACAGTGTTTGGCACTACGATGGTGATAGGACAGGGCATACTTATCCATGATATCCACCTTCCATTGGATATCATGGCTAAGCCAGATGAAAAGCAGGCGGTAGTAAAGTAGCGCTAACCTAGGTTAGCGCTACTTTTCTTATTGCTCTGCAGGTTAGCGTGAGGCTTGATAATAGGAGAAATGTTGTTTAGTGACATTTCTCCCATTATTCTGGGGAGGAACGCCCACTTTGCATCTCATTAGAGATGCAAAGCTGGGCATTAAGGGAAAGGGCGCTGAGGCAAGGATTCACGCGATAGCGTGACCTTGCTAATAGGGCGATACAATTATCGCCACTTTCCGGACAAAAACGGCCAAATGGGGTAGTAGTTCTGCCACTAGCAGTGGCAGATGTGACAACATCTTGTCTGACTCATTGCACTGATGTGTTTCTGTCAGTACTGCACTTTCCAGGCTTGGCTCGCCAGAGCTGTTTTTCTCAGGCGCTATGCTACCTTCTTTCCCTGCGTGCTGTACTTCTGTGACCTGCGTAACTTCAGAAGTTGTGTGATCAGTGAGAAGTGAAGGAGATGACATGTCAGTGGCATGCATATGAGTCATGATGTGTCATAATTTGCTGATGGTAAAGTCACATAATGAAATTAGTTCCCGAAGTGTGATGTTAATAAAACATGTAGGTCTGCTACACATTAGCACATTTCAAAAGTATTATTATATACCTTGGCAGTTGGATATGCAGTCTCTTTACTACTATGGACTACAAAATGCACTGTGTTAGTGCCCACTACACAAACCGTAATACATCTGTAAATATAGCCATTACTTTTGTAAAACGTCTTAGTGAGAGTTGTTGTAATACATGTAAAAGTTCAATGCCTATACATTTTTAACTTTAAAAAGTTCATGCGGCACTTAATACATGTTACTTACCTCTGGATGCTAGTTTTTGCTGCAATGTCTCAACGGTGCTGACAGCTGTAACAGCTTCTGCCTGAAGTGTGGGCTAAATGAGTTTCTTCAGAGATGTGGGCGGTGCATTAGTACTCGCAACAAATTGTTTTGTAGTGTGCTAATGGAGGCTGTACCATCTTTTGCATATTTCTTCTACACTCCTCTTAGCCACACCAACAGCATTGATCCTTTCCTCTGTTTTATATGAAATCATATTTGTATCCTTGTAGCTTAAGACACAATATGTGAGGCCTTGCCCAACAGTTTGTAATTGTTGGGTGAGCACTCCCATGTCAAAATGTCCAACTCCTGATCGCTTAATTTCCTTTTGTGCTTCCTACTGCCATCATCCTGGTGATTCTGGTTAACCATGGTGCAGGATGGGGGTGTATAGCAGTGGACTGTGCAGGCTCATTTCCTTTTTTGCTAACATCTTAGCTATGGACAAAGCAACATTTGCAAATTGTGAATGACACTGATTCCTTAATTGTGAATCAATAGTCTTAAATATTGAATCTTAAGGTAGCACTGTTAAAGGGCTTGATGTATTTGTACAAACCATTTTGCGATTCCTTGTTAGCGAATCATTATTTCTTGCTAATGAGGTATTGCAAAAAATATTGTGCACATTAGGCCCTCAGTCAACTAAGTACAGTCACTGCTTTGAATATATTTATTACACACCTCCTACAGTGCTATATCTAATGAAGTTGTTAGTTTACTATCACGTCGACCCAGTTACCACATCCACACCCAAGGATCGTAGTGGACGATTTATCTGATTTTTCACCGCTGGACCCCCTACCAGCTTCCAGGATTT
This sequence comes from Lissotriton helveticus, assembly GCF_964261635.1. Lineage (NCBI taxonomy): Eukaryota > Metazoa > Chordata > Amphibia > Caudata > Salamandridae > Lissotriton > Lissotriton helveticus. The sequence continues at coordinate 2,027,234,016 of NC_136061.1, forward strand.
GGCAGCTGCCACCGAGTAACACAGGTGAGGCAGAGGAGGAGATTGAAATGTGAATTAAAATATTTACCTTGCTGCTGGACCGCCGGACAGCTATCTTGCCTTGCACCATCCTCTGTAGCAGGAATCACGGCTCCCTTGCCTAAGCCAATCCCAAGGATCTATGATGTTACAACGCGTTATTTTACAACGCAGACCGTTACATCGCAATTTTTACAACGCAGGATCCATTACAACGCATGGCATTACAACGCATGGCATTACATCGCAGATGCTATTACAACGCATGGCATTACATCGTAAGTATAGGTAAGTATACCTTTTTAAAAAAAAAGTTATTATTTTAATTTAATTAAATTATTTTAATTAAAATAATAGTAATTATTTATTTAAATTAATTTTAATAAAAAATGTAATTAATTTTATTTAATTAATATAATTAAATTAATTTAATTTAAATATTTTTTTGATTGTAATTAAAATAAATTATTTAAAATAATGTATTTAATTTAATTATTTTAATTATGAAAAGTAATTAATATAATATAATTAATTTTATTTAACTTAAAAACACCCCTGTACCCCAAAACCCAAACCCTGCCCTGAAACCTAAAAACACCCCTGTACCCCAAAACCCAAACCTTGCCCTGAAACCTAAAAACACCCCTGTACCCCAAAACCCAAACCCTGCCCTGAAACCTAAAAACACCCCTGTACCCCAAAACCCAAACCCTGCCCTGAAACCTAAAAACACCCCTGTACCCCAAAACCCAAACCCTGCCCTGAAACCTAAAAACACCCCTGTACCTCAAAACCCAAACCCTGCCCTGAAACCTAAAAACACCCCTGTACCCCAAAACCCAAACCCTGCCCTGAAACCTAAAAACACCCCTGTACCTCAAAACCCAAACCCTGCCCTGAAACCTAAAAACACCCCTGTACCCCAAAACCCAAACCCTGCCCTGAAACCTAAAAACACCCCTGTACCCCAAAACCCAAACCCTACCCTGAAACCTAAAAACACCCCTGTACCCCAAAACCCAAACCCTACCCTGAAACCTAAAAACACCCATGTACCCCAAAACCCAAACCCTACCCTGAAACCTAAAAACACCCCTGTACCCCAAAACCCAAACCCTGCCCTAAAACCTTAGTACACCTATACATATACTCCTATACTCATATTTATTTAAAAAATTACTTAAAATAATAAATTTAATTTATAATATTTAAAAACATAAATAAATATTTTTATTTATTTTTATTTATAATTAATATTAATTAAATCATTTATATAATATTAAATAAAATTAAAATAAATTATATACTTACCAATACTTACGATGTAATGGTATGCGTTGTAATAGCATCTGCGATGTAATGCCATGCGTTGTAAAGCCATGCGTTGTAATGGATCCTGCGTTGTAATAGCTGCGTTGTAACAGCATTACGACGTAAAAGTTGCGTTGTAAGTGATACACACCCAATCCCAACGCTGCAATATAGTGTTCTGATTGGTTGGAGCATTGCCGATCGGCGCTCAGGCAGGTAATGGGAGCCTGTGAAAGTTCCTCACCAGGCTGCGTAATGCAGCCTGCTGGTGAACATGCAAAGTGTGCAGGAATCTTTGGCCGGTCTCAGAGGGCAGGCCAAACTGTCATGCTCACTTAAGTGCCCACCATTCCTCCCCTTGCTGTCTGTGCTGACAGTCGAGCCCAGCCAGCCCCATAATGCTGCATGACAAAGGGAAAATAAAATTATAATAACGTAGTGTTATTCTAATTTTATTTTTCCTTTTTTCACTGCAAAAGATGCAGTGGGGCGGCACTCCTCCGCCTTAGTGGAGGAACCGCCACTGCTTCAAGGTCAAGTCAGGGGTTCGGGGGTTACGGCAGTAGGGTTGGCTTTAGCAGATGCGGTTGGATTACAGCTCTAGCAGCGGCATCCTATGGTGAGGAAAAGCGCCAGGAAGGGCAGACAGGGAAGGGGCAGGTGTGTGCAGGAGACTTTGAGGTGTCCTCTGCAATGGGAGAGCCTGGGTCCCCGGAGAAGTGCTCAGCAAGGCCTGGGTGTGACTTGCAGGCCTCTGGTGATCTTCTGCTTGCCTACCCACCACAGTCAACAGCAAACTCACAGCAGGTTTCAACACAGTCTGAAGCCAGAAAAGTCAAAGCAGGAGGAGAAGTTGGGGGAGAGCCCCCAGCAGTCAGACATAGATAGCACCACCAAACTGGGAAAGAGCCCACAGAAGTTGTCACATGAGTGCATGGTAGCCTTCGTGTAGATGTATGGAGCAAGGTTCAAAGTGCTAGGAGCAGGGAACAAGGAAAGAGAGGAGAATAAGGGCAGCACTGGAAGCTGTGCATCTGGGGGGGGAGCAGGCTGGAAGTTTGAGCCAGAAGGACCGAAGGCGGTATATACTAAATGCTCAAATTGCTGCCCCACTGCCCGCAAGCTGTTATAAGCTGCCAAGCTGTTAAGCAGCCTAGCTGACTACCTAGCAGCCTGCCTCCACAGTAGCACCTCAAAGTTGAACAGTTAAAAGTGAAGCTGACAACACAGAATTGAGACTCTGGCCGGGGAACAACTAATACTGCAAACATCACATTTAAGCCCCTCATAATAACTGTCAAACAAATGAGAAAATTGCCAGTGGAGACCCGACAGTATTAGGCATGCAACTCCGGCAAACCATTAAACAGCAGCACTTTTCACCCCTTTGTATAATAGCTATAATCATAGTGCCCACACCGCCACCGCTCGCCCCGCAATGCCAATTCCACTTACATACCCAAAGGAAACTCATGAGACATATTTGTGGGAAAGAAGTGCTGCAGGTTTATTTCGTACAACACAGGTATGGCGTTAAGGTGGGTCATCTTACAGGCGATCCAAAGCGGCAGCCCCTCGCTGACCCGCATGCCTAAGGAGCCATCTTGCACGGCGAGACGATGCTCTGACGATGCTCTGATGCATATTACCATTTCGTTATACTCCCGCCCCCCCTGTCAGGGCGGAGCGATGAGGCACACCCCCGGTCGGTTCAGGCCCCCCGACCGCCCGAAGGACTAACGGGGCGCCGACGCTGTTTCCCGGAACCTCCTTCGGCTCCAGGTGCTTGGCTCAGGCACCCTTACTGTGCCAGGCGGAGGTATCTTGACTGTATCCTTCTGCCGTCGAGTAGGGAGGTCGGCTCAGGGGGAGGGGTGCCGCGCTAAGGGCTCTGCTCGCCCGTCGTGTGGAACTAGGGCGCTGTCCCGCCCATGGTCCCCTGCGTGTCGCGCGGTCAGCGGCACAGTCGTGAGCTGAAGTCCAAACGATGAGACCATTCTATACATTAAAAACCCCAAACCCAGCTCAGCTGGGAAATCAGAATTACATAAATACCCTCAGTCTAAATGAGGAATCAATTAGTTCAATATGAGGTCTGGGAAAACAAGTGGAGACCAGAGTAAGTAGAAAGTGACAAAGAGACCCAGAACTCCAGATACAATATTAGCGACATGCTAAGAGGAAGATGGGAAATCTGATACAGCAATAAAAACAGCAAACCAAAAAGGGAAGGAAAACAGGTGCCGCAAATGGTGCAGAAAATAAGATAATGGATTTCCTGACAGTGAAGAGAATCGAACAAGTGATAATACCTGATAACACTGTATGCTCAACAGGAATTCCACAAGGGCTTGATAGTCAACAGTTTGAACAAGGCAATGGACGGACCTCACAGTCAAAATACACGTTTAGTCCAAGCACATGTGCATAAAGTCAACACATCATCATTGTTTATAACATTGAACATCTCAGGTCTTACCAACTGGTTTCCTCTTAGCCCAAGTTCCACAGGAGATAAAAGTAAAAAACATCATCTCGAACATCCAGTAATACAAGAGCAACCATTGATAGAGTTCTTGGAAATGTCCTCTGCCTCGCAAGGAAGAGAAGTAAACACAATCAAACAACTGTCCTCCACATCAATGTGGAAAATTCTCCATCCGGATATTACCACTGTCAGTTTGAGCACCTTCTATATTTATTGCTGTAGTCCTTGACAATATGCAAAAAAAATAACTGATGAGGCTAATCCTCCCTTAAGACCTATTAAGTTAACAAATTTTAATGTGGAACATAAAACCCCAGAAAAATGTGATGAGGGCGGTGATGCTTTTCACAACAACAAAGCAATAAAGCTAGAGGCTTTGAAGAAGGGTCAAAGGGATCTAATTTTGGCAAAGAACGTGGAGGTGGTCCAGGAGACAGAAGCAATTTTCTTAAGATCTGGAATCTGTGCCACCCTATGAAACAACAATGTGACAATAGGTTCTACCTGTTGCCCTCTTAAATACAATGAAGGCATGACCATTGAAAATCCGTTTTTAATCTGACAAATAGGAAATACAGGTAGATCTCCTCAACACATTAGCAGCCCACATAGCTGGTATCGACATAAAGTTACAATCAGTAAATTATCTGATAGTGAGGCCCTAAGGCCACAACTACATTTAACAAACTTCCTGTCAAAGCTCAACTCTGTTGGACAGATTACAATCACTACCAATTATTCTGAAAGACATTTTGAATGAAGTTAAAACATAGCTAAGCAGACCTCCGGGAACATTCTGGGCAACAGAAAATGAGCAAATAGAAATATCACCAGTTTCTGCCGTACAAATGAACGTAGTCATTCCACCTTTAATTCCTCTACAAAATATCCGCTACAAATACAACCGTTAGCAAAAGCACAGCAAGAGTTCCAGTGCCAAATGTAACACCTGGAAATAATAAAGTGGCTATACAATTAAATTAAAAACACAGCAATAAACTGTTACTTCTGCAAATACTCAGGAGTAAAACAAAAGTGAAAGAGTAACCTTAACCAAAAAGGAACGGAAAAGACAAACAACAACATGGAATAAATATAAACAACAACAAAGTATATACCATTTATTCTCCCATAAAAAAGCAGGAGCTGACCTACGATTAGCGAATTAAAAGCTACAGAAACCACCGGTTTCAGCCCCCAACAATCTCCAGGAAAAAGAGCTTCCATCCAATAGAATTCCAACCCCACATATAGGAGTAAATGCACAAAGTACCCCATCACAAACTTGCAAAACTGAACGGAGGACTGCGGAACCAAATAAAAACACAAAGTCAATGTATACATCCTCAATAACTGTTGGCAAACTGGTGAAGGAGAACCATCAAACATCAAAAGAGAACCATCAACCCAGTTTGATGATAGGAAATGCTCAGTCACCAAATCGTCATCAAGCTTAGTGCAATATTGTTGACCTGACCCTACTGCAGGCAAGGAAGAAAAACACAAAACGGATAAAAGGGAGACCTCCTTCAGGAGCTTTTGGAAGGTGATTTATTAGTAGGTGGAGGTCCTACAGCTAGTAATAACACCACAATCACAAATAAGGTCCAGTCAAACTTCAAAAAATGTATCCTTGCTTAACCCTTGTTAGCTTGGCACATGAGCAGTCAGGCTTAACTTAGAAGACAGGTGCGTCAAGTATTTAAAGCCACCAATACAGTAAATAAGTAAGACACAATACAATAAAAATCTAACACCAAGGGAATATGCAAGTTTAAAGATTAAATGTAAACATGTCATTTCTAGTGCTTTAAAGCATAAAGCACCAACCAGGGACATTTAGTCACGTTTCAGGCCAACAGTGATAAAGCCTGGGTCGGATAGGTTGGGGTGGTTGGGGCAGGTCAAACATTTACTTTTGCACGTGGTCACTTTTTTAGTTCTGTTTCCCTCTACATCGAGATTGGGTTGCAGTTTGACGACCGCGGTTTTCTTAAGTGCAATGCCTTGCTGATTCCTGGAGATCTTGGTTCAGGTCTTCGACAGCAAAAGCTCCGGAGCATTCAGCGGAGCAAACCTGAAACTCAGGCTGATTCACGGTTCGATGGTAATAAATCCAACCTTGGCAAGTAGCTGGATTTATTGTAAATATTATTTTAATACTTTTAATTATTTTTCTAGCTTACTCCTGTCAAATGTTAAGCTTTATTAACGTTTAATAAAGCCTTCGTATGTTAACCTATAGAGTTAGGAATCTACAATTGCAAAAAATGAAATTGTCAGTTTTCCCCTCACCAGGGCATATGAAATATTGTTTATAATGTCCCTGCTTTTTATCATAGTGCACTCTACCCTTGGGGCACCTAAGGTAGACATTAGGGGTGACATATATGTGAATATAAGGTAGCTTAAGACTTTAGAAGTACTTTGTATTTCAAAGTCATATCTGGACAGAATTTTATTTTAAAAGCAGGGCTGCCTTTAAAATGACAGCATGCACCCTAAATTCTGGCAGCGTTTCAATGCTATAATTCTATCTTGCATTTTACTACTCCTTTGCATAACTTTCATGTCTGAATTTGTAATGTAGTAATTTGTGGCAGACTGCATATTTGCTGCTATGATTAGAATTGTTAAGGAATTATCAAGAACATGTGGATTATTCGCTGTGTTTTAACTATTCTTACTCTATTTTATTTTCTATATACATTCATGTGAGATGTTTTTAAGTATTATTTTTTCTATAGTCGCTTGTGACCAGAATAAATAAAGACAGCAGGCACCATAGCAGTGCACAATTAAATGTATTAAATCTACTGTGCCTCAAAACCTACATGCCCTATCATATACTAAGGACTTGCCGGTAGGTTGTCAGACCCAATTGTAATTTACCTAATTGCCATACTCCTTTAAAACAGAGCACTGGCCCTGGGCATATTTAGCAGAGCCCAGGGCATAATCAGAGTCAGAAAGCACCAGTATCAGTCAAAATAATGGGGGTGATCAGGGCAAAAAGAATGACTTTCTCAAACAGCCCACTAGACAAAAAGGAATGGGTAATTAACCTACACATTGGTAGTCCTCACCAGCTAAGTGGAAAAACCTGTAAAGTCAATCTGTATTAGAATGGGCAGTCACAGGTCAGTGTTCCACGGTAAAGTCCATCCTCTATAAGGAAATGGATCACCTGAACAGTTTTGGATTCTCCCCCCTCATCTGCATGAGCTGTCTGAGAAGTCTGTGGTCAGTTTGGACATGGAGATGAGTCCCAAACAGTATGGTTTCAGCTTCATCAGGGACCAGACGACAGCAAAGGCTTCCCTATCAATTGCACTCCATCTTTCTTCTCTGGGAAGTAGTCACCTGCTAATGAAGGCAACTGGCTGATCTAGGCCCTCTTTATTTACTTGTGCCATCACTATCCCAATCCGTTGTTCTGAAGAATCTGTCTGAACCACAAATTCCTTTGTATAGTCAGAGGGTAGTAATATTGGTGCTGATCACATAGCCTCTTTCAGAAGGTCAAAGGCATTCTGACAATCTGAAGTCCAAATTACCTTCTTCGGCTGTTTCTTTGAGGAGAGGTCTGTCAGGAGAGCCACAATGGTCCCATAGCTCTTCACAAATCTGTTTACAATAATGACAGCTCAAATTGTCCCCTATCGTAGCATACAGTTTAGAAATCATTCACGGAAAGGAAGCGATCATGCTGAGTCTCTTCCAAATGTCTACAAAGCTGGCTTTTGTTTGCCAAAATCACCTGTTCCACTCAGGTCAGCTGGAATTTGGTTTAAAAACACCAATAACTGCAAATAATGAATGGTTTTGTCAAGTTATGCTAGACATTCTGTGCTTCAGTGAGTGGCTCCTTGAACAACCTGTAATGGTTGGTTGGAATTAGAGGAGCAAATGAGAATTAAAAAAAAATCTTGGTGAGACGACATAGGGTTGGCAATGTAAGCACTCGGCATTAAAGAAGCATGGGTAGCCACACGGAAAGAGCTGCTTTCTTTGGAATAAGCAATACCGCAGCAAAGTTCTTGTCTCAAATGCAGGACAAGAACTTATTTGCAAAGCAATGACATGCTAGGACAGTTGTCAACATATCAGAACTTGAAGCCCAAAGAATACTTGATAACTCATTTCTCCCCGGCTCTAAAATGTGCGTTTATGATGTTTTAGTTCAGGCAATTTGATACAAAGGAACTCATACAGACATGCAAGAACTGTTCATCACAACCAAGTTGTTGTCTCTGCAGATATAAATCAGAGACAGTCACCCATATTTTTTGCACTTGTCCGGCAGTTATAGGACAAAAAAAGAAGCTACTTAAACCACTTTTTTATTGCTTATTTGCACCTGTAGGCAAGCTTTAATTTCCTGGCTGAATGGAGCCTCACGACCTCTAGCGAGTAAGGGTACGAAATTTCTTAGGGCCAGATGTAGGTAAATACCATTTACCGATTCTAAAATACCGAATTTTACGGATTCGGTATTTTAGAATCGGTAAATGGTATGTAGGTATTCATTCGGTAATTTTTACCAAATCGGTAAAATTCGGTAAATACCGATTCGGTATTTACCGATTCGGTATTCCCCATTCATTCCTATGGGCCTGAAGGCCCATAGGAATGAATGGGAATTACCGAATCGGTAAATACCGAATCGGTAAGAGGGGGAAGACCTACAAGGGTGGCAGGGTGTCACAATGACACCCTGTTGCACCCCTGAATAGTGCATGGGTGCACATGTGGCACACATGCATGCCCTAAGGGCATGTATGTCTGCCACATGGCACTGGTAAAAAAGCACAGCATTGCTTTTTTAACGATTTTCGTTATTTACCACCAACCTGTAGTTGGTGGTAAATAACAAACCCTTACAAGTGAAAAGCACTCACTTGAGTGCTTCCTACATTAAGTGTTCGGTAATTTTCCGAACCGGTATTTAAGAATTCGGTAATCTACAGATTCCTTAAATTACTGATCCGGTAAATTACTGAATCCTTAAATTAGGCCCCTACATCTCAAATGCCTAATACCGGTCGGTAACGGCTGAAGTTCGGTAATTTCGGCTGTTACCGACCGGTATTAGGCTTCCTACATCTGGCCCTTAGTGTGGTGAAAAAACAGCTTGGTGACATTTTGGATTAGGGTTTGTTGGGCAAGGTTGCTTCAGAAAAACGAGGTTATCATCTTATAAAGCACTCGCACTTTATAGAATTTTTAGAAAACAAGGACGCAGTGGGTACCAGCATGCATAAGATCGTACATAATGGCCAGACAGAGATCAAAATGCACTTTATTATCTATGCAACGTATGCACACTTTACAGCAAACTGGTGGAGCGAAAACAGCCCAAAGAAACCATTGTATCAGGGACTGATAGACAAAGTATTTTAGGCAAAATCGGATGTTCTATGCCGTAGGCACTTGGTCCACTATGGGAGGACTTTAAAACAATAAATGTTACACAAGTAATGGTCACTGCACACAGGCAGCAAAACCTTCAGACCACATTGCTTTGGACCAAACCTATAAAATACCTCAGAAACAACAGGCCACACTGCCAAGGATTGTGAGAGTAAAACGGTCTGGATTTAATTTGATATCATCAAAGCCTCGCAGAAAGGGGACATAAGGTAATGATTTGTTTTAATTGTATACAAAGTAGTTATTATCATGCTTTAAATCAGCACTATTGGAATGTTTGTAAGTTATTATGGAATCAATGTTTGTGTTTTATTGTAAAGGTTTTTATTAACTATACAATGTAATTACCTGACATTCAACAAATGAAGCAATCTACTCTTTAGTTTCATACATTGGAAATAGCTTTGGTATGATGAAGGTAAGTCTTTACTAATAACTGGGGTCTGGTACCATTAAACCCCATGGATTTCTTGCTTTTGGACCACCCAGTTTTTGGACTTTTACAGTGAATGAGTCTCAATAACTGAGTATCTTTCACTGTATACTCTGTTCAAATAAACAGAGTGCTGGCTGCCAATGTCCTCCTTTAAAAAATGGGGCACTGCTGTGCAGCTGGGGTAAGAGGCACTGTGTGGGCTGCACAGGCACAGCTGTGTACAAACAAGTGTAAACTGAGTATGTGAAACTAGTGTATATGTGCACAGGTAGCCTGTCACTGAAGGGACACTTCAGGGATTGGTGCTGACCTGCAATGGGCCTTCATAGTGTTATGTCAGAAGCGCTCAACTAAAACTAGTGGGTATGTAAACTATCATATATTATGGGGGACTCAGCACCAAAATATAGTTTCATCCCACTTAGGCCTTGAGATTAGTGTGACATATCAATTGTAGGGTAAACAAGTATCAGAAATGTAAGTATGATATTGGTTCCATTTTTTTTTTTTTGCGCAAACTCGACCCAAGACATCAGAGAGCTTTACATGAGCACCAGTTTCGTTACAGATGGACACATTAACTTTTGTTAGGCCCGGGGTGATGAAGTGATTTGCCCAGAATTACAGGATGTTGAACGTCGTTGCCTAAACTTGAACCCGGTTCCCCAGCTTTGAGGTCGATCACTCTAGCCGTAAGGCTACATCTTCTCCCCCTCTCTTCCATCTTATCTGCACTCCTTCTGGCACTTAAGTTTTTCATAATTCTGGATTTGAATTCCTGCGCCGGCCTAAGGTAATGACAATACTGATCAGCCAGGGAATCAAAAGCTTTCCCCACACAGAAGGGCCGTTCATCAGGGTTAGGCTTGGGCCCGAAAGAGGTGGGGTTGAGGGCAGTATTAGGATGTGCTGATGACCATTTCGGACTGTACCAGGCCCGGGAAGTCCCATTCCAAACAAAACTAAGGAGGGCACACACACATCTGCGGTCAATGGCATAGTGGCCCTCCATTGTAGTTTTAGAGGTAAGGAAACAGGCAGGAGTGGCAGTTAGAGGTGAGCTTTCAGGCTCTCAGAGAGGTCTTTCAACTGACCACTTCAAGTCGTCATTTTGTGGTGTCCCAAGTTTCTGTGCAGGTGGGTTGGGTCAGGGTTGGAGTGATGATGTGTCTTCCTAGGACTGGACAGAGGTGCCGACCTTCTGGAACCTTCCACCTCCAATTAAATGCCTCAGCAAAGGAAAGAGAAAGGGATTATGCAGGACTGTGAAAAATACTGCACTACTGCCTTATAGTGCTGGACCTAGCCTGGATGGAGTTCTGTGGATTATTCTCTCCATTGCCAATGGCGCTGTCCCCCTTACACCCTCTGAAGTACAGGAAGGGGATTGACTTGTTGGGGGCCTCTGGAGGAGAAAGAGTTCTCTGGGTCTTCTGAGGACTGGGTCTGAGTGTGGGTACCCACTTCCACAGAGACTTGCCCCCTAACTTCTACTAACACACAGGTGCTGATCAAGAGGACATGGGACCTAAGAGTGCATATGAAGTGTAGTCTGCTTTCAGGGCTGTAGGGTGCTGCTGGAGGTAACCCCATGCTGAGGAGAACACTTTTTGGTTTGTAGTAGAACAGAAGTGGACCAGACCTGCTGTCTGTAAACTATGAGGAGACCTGAAGCACTGGACCTAATCCCACTTGTTCCCAGGACTCCAAGGGTCAGTTGGCTGACCTATACTGTGGCTACTGGATATAAGACCCAATAGGTCTTTTTCATGGAGTGGCCAGTGGACCAGTGGGAGTGAAGTGTGTCCTGGCCTTTGCAGTGCTGTCCATGAGTTTCTGGGAATCTTAGAAATGGTCTTAGAAATGGCAAAGAGTAACCCAAAGAGATTAAAAAGTTGGGACTTTTGGAGCTTCAGTAGGATCTCACAACAAAGTTGTCCAATTCTGGAAGGACTTCTTTGGATACAGCTTCAGGCTTGGGCTCCAAAAACTTAGTCTGAAGGAAGGTATCTTCAATAGACAAAGGTACAAAAAACAAGGGAGTAGCCAGAAAATAAAAATACGCTCCACTTTTAACCACAGCGCTGATGGCATCAAGCAAGTGAAACTGACTCTTCCTAGAAGAGTGTAATTGTCTCTACCATCCACGCATCCAAACATTAATCCTTTTTCCCATCCACCTGCTATCCATTATTTCACCTTTACATTTAGTCATTCATGCCTTCTTTCATCCATCATACAGTCTTTCACCATTTCATCCATCCATTGGCCATTCAATTCAGGTATCTGTTCATGCATCCATTATCTCTGCATGCATCCATTGATCCATCCATAAATGCTTCCTTTGGCTTACCCATCGATCGATCGTCCATCTGTATGTCCATTCACCAATGTTTTCAGATTTCCTATCACTCTGCCATCGTTTCACCCTTCCATTCACCTAGCCATTAACTCATCCTTTCACTCACTCATTCATCTACTAGTCCATTGATCCACTCTTCCAGCCACCCTTCCTACCTTTCTTCCACCCTTCCTAAATTTCAGGTCTCCTTCCTTTAAACATTTCATCCTTCGCTCCTTTTTATATCAATCCATCTTTCTTGTAGCATTAATAATTAGCTTTTGTCTGCCCAGTTACAGACAAAAGAGGTCCATAAAGAACCCTACCCCCACTGCAGCTGCTAAACTGCAGAGGGGGTATGGCCCTTGTGAAAAGTATCCTCCAGAAGAGAGAACTTCAGCTGCCATGAAAGTTGAATTTTCAGCTAGTAGCGTATCCCACTAAAAGCAATGTTTTCAGTCAAACCTCATCTAGCAATTGTCCGGATTTGAAGGGACTTCATTGGAAGCATCATTCAACCTTGGCGTTCCGACAGATTTCAACTTCCATAAAAAAGACAAAGTCAGAAGGTAAAAAGTTATTTGAGTGGAACCAACCACCTGGTGTAGTTGACCTCTGCTCTAGAATCGTAGGCCTGAAATTACACCTAGGTCGCAGTCAACCGCAAACAGTAATTTCTGATTGGTGCTTTCCTTTTCTTGGTGCATTTTGTCTTAACACTTTAAACATTTATCTCTGGTCCCCCTTTTTGGATTTTAGTAATTGTTTCCTTATCAAATTTGTAATAATTGTTAGAAATTGGTTGTGGGACTTTTACTGTGATGAGACTTTTTGATTGTTTTTAATGTTGCAAAGTACTTTGCACATACTCCTAAATTAAGTCAGCCTGTTCTGTACCACAGCTAGCAGAGTTTGAACCCAGGGTTAAATTAATGAAACTATGTAAGTGACCTGGCAGGAGTTTAGAAGTTATTAGTCCAGTAGGACTCATATTCTTCCCAACTAATATCTAATTTTCTTACAAGCTACTCTAACCCAAACGATAGTCAAGAAATGAACACAAACTAATCCTAGGCTTGCTGAAAGAATTATTTTGTTGAGTTGCTTATAAAACTATGGCTATGATGCCCAGTGGACAACAGACAGCAGTGAAAAGTATCTATCACCAGCATTCGACAGACAGGAAAGTCATCAAAACCCCAAATTTACATGAGATGAAGGAATGGAATTGAAATGAGATAATGTCATCACTAGAAAAGGTTGAGGCTCTTGAAGAAAAACCTCTGTGAGTTATATATATATATATATGCATTTCAATTTGACAAATTTAAGTACTGGTATCCACTGACGTTAATGAAGCACTGTGAATGTTAACTCACCCAGGAAAAATAAAATATCACCTTATCTAAATTCTGAGGGACATCAAGGCAGGATCTTAGCAAGCCCAGATAGTTTGCTGACATTGTCTATTCTCAATCAAGTCAAATCTGCAGTGATATTGTGCTCGGTGTGCAGGAACAGCTGGCGCAAAATCATCTTATATTGCATAATATCACAGAAACACTAAGAAAACAGTACAGAGGTTTGAGTTTTAAGGTCAGCTTACAGTCAAGGACACCACAAATACTTCTTATCATATGCACAGCACAGGTCAGATATCTAGAAATAGTATGTTTCAATTCATGAACCAACTGCTTACATTCAAACACTACCTAGAACTGATTATATTGTTAAAGAAGTTGGTTGCTATTGATATAAAGCTGAAAGTAGAATCCAAAAAATTGGTAACTGTAAAATGTTGAAAGAATTGCTAACATAGTGGATCTATTAGGAATTAAACAAGCCACTAAGACCCGGATGGGAGCAATCAAACTAAGGGACCAGTTCTTCGAAGTAAACAGAGAATCAAGCTAAAAACCATGTCTCCTAAACTGAGTTAGTCAAGAAGAAATCGTATTTGGTAATGTTACATTTTGCATAAAAATTAGGATGCCTACATTGACACTCTGAATAGATCTACGGAATCTGCCTTTTCTGCATGGTCATCCCAGATGTTCGGCCTTTTTCTGGAGCCTATGTCTACCTGGACTATGACTCTATGCCCTTTGATACTGCTATCCTGTGCACCAAAATGCACATGGTTTGGACCTAAAATAGCGCTTGGTAAATTGGTTTACTCAATTGGTTTATTTACCTTTGCTGTAATGCCACAGCAAATGGCGCTTAAAATTAGGTGTCTGAAATTCATGGCATTTGCTTATGCATAATTACGTTTCAGGAAAATTAAGTAAAATTACACGTAATTATGCAAAATGCAAATCTGTTATTTTATGCCAGTTTTGGCATGACGATGCTTTTGAATAAAGCATTGTAAAGAACAGCCACTTGGGTTCTGTTGTTTGTGTGCAAACCTTTCACCAAAAATTATGCTTTTTGCTGTACATTAATATTGTGATTAGAGCATAACTACGCAAAGTGCCATAATTTCAGGAATTTTCCATAACAATTATGGAAATTGTACCGGAGTAATTTACATTTTGAGCTGGCCCACTAAAAATGCACAAAAGTTAAATGTCATATGTGGGTTGCAGCATGTATTTACAACACCCACATATATGACAATAATAGATGGCAGCCACCACTGTGTTCTGGCTGAGCTGAAATTTAAAAACACCACAGTGACATATGGAAAGGAAAAATGTATGCATGCTTATTTTTGCATATTAATAAGTCACCCCTAAGGAACAGTTGGTAGAACAAAGCCCAACCATAATACTACCTATTTTTGAGTGTGAGATGCTAAATAGGGTGACATGATTTGCTACAATTGATTTCTAGGGCTATTGTAAACTTTCAGGTGCCAATCTCCTCAGGAGAATCAGTTCAGATGAGAGAAGAATGGGTACCTCATATAAGTTAGGGAGCGGCTTCAATAGTGCCATCCTGCTGGTGGAAGAAAGATTAGTCTTTTAGGCTTTAAGGTTCTTGCAATTACAATAGAGAGGACATACCACAAAAGGCGGTGGAATAGAGTGAGAAATTAAATAAGATTGGGTAGGGAAAGTTCTTCACTCACTGGCATTTACACAGAAATAGACTCGCATCTCCCCCAATGGCCATACAACACAGACACAGGCCTGGGAAGACTATACCAGTAGAAGGTGCTGCTGGAAGAAAGATGACTCAAGGACCCCTGATTTCCAGTAGCACCTATGGTGTGGAAAATCTATCCAAAGGTCAGGTGGCCTCTTTGCCTGCTTCATGGACACAAAATGTAAAAGGACTCCAGGCTCCAACAAGACCTGAGAGTCCTGACTTGGGAGAGGCCAGGTGACAAAGAGGAATGTTCCCAGAATTTGGTAAAAAGTGGAACTTAGGTCTCAACTCATATGTTGGCTGACCAAGCGGATATTTTTAGCATTGGCAGGAACTGTTGTCATGGCAGTTCCTGACAATGCACTGAAAGTTTGATGGAGGCACTTGGCAAAATGACATATATATACATATATTTATTTTTCAAAAACAAATTTCCAAAGTGAGATTTTTCTTTTTATATAAAAAATAAAATGCCCCCCTCGCCATGGGAGATTCCTCACATTGTTTGGGGGGCATGGAGCATTTTTTGATGCTCCTTACTGCAAGTTTTTTCCTTGTGGTGAGGGTCACTGAAAATCGTTTGTATGTCCACCCATCGAAATTAGGTGGCCGGACAAACAAACAACCCTCCAATGGCCCTTACGCTGTCTGGCCATTGGAAGGTTTTAGGAATGTCAGAGATGGAGTAGTCTCCATCATTGTCAAACCTATAATCCACCTACATCTATATCGAGAGTGCTGACCTTAATATTGCCGGAATCCACCAACATATAAATCGGGCCCATAATCTCTTTTTCCATCTTCCAAAGGCTGGAACATGGTGCAGAGGCATGCTTAGTGAGGTCGGACCCAAAGTGAGCAAGAAAACCAAGTTTGTTCTGCTCTGAGCTTTTTGCTGCTCTGCAAATGGTGTCAGCAGGACCTTAAAAAAGTATAAAGCCTTGTGAAGCACTACCCAGCTACAGCCTCTTGCTTTGCCCTGAAAGAGGTTTTTGAGTGAACAAGTCCAAAGTGACATAGAGGAACGAGTTGGGGTGGCAAATCTATCCTTGTGCCATAGTAGGTTCATCGGCTACAAAATTCAGCTTTATCCCACTGGATGCTTAAAGAGCCAAAATCAATGGATTCACCGGGAACTCAACAACAATGTATCTAACTTTGAGGGACCTTCACTGCCTTGAGAATTGTACCGTGCCCCAATGGTGGATTATAACGTCCATAAGAAAGACTTAGGGCCTTACTTAAAGTTTGAAGGGTGGAATATTATGCCAATATGGGTTGAATATCATATCTTCCATACTACAAGGGCCATAGACTATAATATACTTGTATACAGCAGTTGCAACACTGGCCTAACTTTAAATAAAGGCTTAGGTAAGAAAGTAAAAACTCTGGCTAGGACAACCTGCTTGGTGTAATTGATCTACACTCCATTGTGGTCATACTAAAATCAAGCCTACATTCCAGTCCACCACAGACTCTTATTTTTCAATGCCATTTTACTTTTCATCTAAAAACTTTAAAAAGTAATATCTCTGTTTCCCCTTGTCACTTGTAATAATGTTATTGTCTTTTGCCCAATTTCTCTCTATTTTTATAAGTTGGGTTGGAATTTCTTTTGTGTTGTTTTCTTGACTTTAATATTATTGCTTTTTCGTTTAACTTAAAAAAAAAAACTTTCCTGGGGACTGCCTGCTAGGGCTGAGCAGAGATTCTTTAAGAATTGTGGGGCATATTTATGAAAGACTTGTGTTGCCCTTGCCCCACACAACGGGATGCAAGAGCGACGCAACTCTTAAGTTTGATTCATAATGCTAGGTAAGGCCACCTTGAAATTACTTAATAATTCTAGAGTAACGCAACACATCTCAAATCACTGCATTGCATTGCTCCACCCCGTGGGTGGAGGGTGGTGTTCCATGCATCCACCCATAGATTATGATGCATTCCCAGATATACCTTTACAGGTAGATCTGGCAGTGTGTCAAATTGCTAGGTCTCTCCAGGGGAGGCGCAACGAAGAGAAATATCTTTATTTCTCTTCATTACTTCCCCTTTCTATGCGTGCTGCATGCTGCAGCACACACAGAAAGAGGGAAATGCCTCAGGGGATTGCTGTTGTGCAGAAAGGTGTCCCTTCCAGCACAAAAACAGCCCTGCTTACAACACAGGAACCCTTGTATCTTGGTAAAAGGGTGCCTGTATAGGCCTTAGGCAGCACATTGTGCACCAGTGCTGGGAACTGACAGGAATGCGTTGTATATTGTTAATTATGGTGCATTTACGTCCTTTCCCTATCATGCAGTACAGCAAGGTGGCATGCTGCGCTGCATGATTATTTTTTAAATAGGCCCATGTGTTTTGGCCTAACCAGATTGTCTTTATTTAGTTGGTGACGTTTCCCCCTTCCCAACTAACTGCTATGTTACTGACAATCGATCATTCAACACAGACTCAATACAGACATATTTCTCTTAGCATGGTACAACTCTGCTTAGTAAGGCTAGAACAAATGACAGATTTTTTAAAATACTGAATTCAATAAATATGGGATTTCTGCTATAGCTGCTTTAACCAGTGGGATCCCTTTCTGAGTGTAGACATCACTGCAAGATTTAATTGAGAAAGCAAGAAGAATCGTGTTCCAGTGTATGAAGGATAATAGCAGTGGATAAACATTTTCACCATCGGAGTGGAAAACCACACATCATGGTGTGTTTTACAAGGATAACATGTCTGAGAATGACAAAGTAGGAACTGATGTCATAATGGGTCCTATGCTAGGTAAAGCATTTCAGTTGCAGCGCCAATGCCACATAAAAGACACGAAAGACCTAATTCTGAGTTGATTGGAGTTTTATGACCCCTGCGCAAAGCACTTTTTGCTCAGGAATCGGAATTCTGAGTTTAGTCGTTTTAACAGGGTGAATTAAACATCTCACACGTCATTAACTTTTGCAGGTCAAACCTGTAAAAATGTAACGAGGGAAAACAATAAGGTATTTACATTGGCGCGTATTTTGGTTAGGTAAGTACCAAAATCTGGACATTTCACGAAGGACTCTGGACTCTGTTTTTCAAATCTGAATATAATATTTGAATTCCATCTTCAATTGTTTATCAATATTTATAACAGTATAACTATACTAGGTCTCTGGAGCCGTTCAATTACATTTTTCTGTGGTAGAGCCTCGTTTTTCCCTAAACGTCCTCCCTATTTTAGGAATGAAATAGCAGGTCGAGTGTAATTTAATACATCCTAGTGGAACCAATCTCATTGTTCATGCCTTGGATTATTCTTTTTTTTTTTTTGAGAGCCTAAAATCGTGCAATTTCAGTATCGCATTTACGATCAATGAAACAGAACAGAGAACAAAAGGTAATTTCACATATCAAATATTATGAAGATATTGTATATCAATATTACTGTTGACCAGCAAAGTTTGGAACAAAAGGTGCTCCTTGTGACAGCAGCAGTGCAAGTGCAATAGTGTAACAAAAGTGCACATGTGCGCAAGGAAAATTTATATACAGAGAGAGAGAGAGAGAACACTGGCTACTGAACTCGACTGATTCCAGTGCTGTCTGAAAACCAGTCTTGGAAAGTAAACTGGTAATCTTTCGAAGTTGCAATCTGTCGACCATATTTGCTGATACACTGCTTTCTTTTTCGGAGAAAACTTTATTACAGAAACGTTTAACCAAAGAGTACAAATCCCTTTATATTTACTACATTTTGTCATAAATCAGCAATATCGGTTATGAACTACAGAACTTTGTTAGATTTGCTATCCAGAGGTGGGCTTTACTATCCTTAATCGTCAGGATGTTCTTACTTCTTGCCAGCTGGGGGCCATCTGTATGGCTTGTTACTCTACTTAGCATGTTTCACCTCCCCTGGTATTCAACCATCCTAACGTCTGTTTCCATCCAGTGTCTAACTATGTTTTATACAAGTCTCCTTCCAATGTCCTGCCATCTTTTCCCTCTATAAACTCTGCCTCCTTGTGAGTTTTGTCCGTTTTACATCAATTATTGCATTTTATTGTCGTCATTTAAATAAAAATATCATTGGTTTGTGGTGTCTTTCTGATTTTTCTGTTCTTTTTTAAGACCATTGATTTTTGCTGCTCTTTGGCCTCTATTTGGCAAGAGCCTCCTGAACTTCTAGAGATTCACCTATTCAGTCTGATTTGCAGGTTGCAGCTGCCTTGTAAATATGCACTGCCTAATCCCAGCTTGCTTTGAGCCTGCCAACGACCAATTTTTCTTAGCTCCTCTCACGCCTTCTCTTGCGGATCCCTCAAGATCATCTCTTCAGCTCTTTTGGCTCAGTTTCTAATTGTATAGTTTCCTAATCACCCGGCTGTTCACATATGATGTTCTCTGGCCTGTATACCTTTCTGCAAGGTGTCAACGTGACTGGATAGCTTTAGCCTATTGTTCCTGGAAGCGCTACCTTCACATGCTGTTCTTTGGACTAGATGCTACCAGCGGTTCACACTCACATTTGGATGCCAAGCCTGAGACCTTAGAGCTGTGCTAGTTTTATCATCTGCTTTCTGGCGTCTCCCTCTCCAAGTTTATTGTGTCCCTAGCTTCTGTTTGGACTTTCGTGAAATATTTCTTTT
Source organism: Lissotriton helveticus (assembly GCF_964261635.1). Classification (NCBI taxonomy): domain Eukaryota; kingdom Metazoa; phylum Chordata; class Amphibia; order Caudata; family Salamandridae; genus Lissotriton; species Lissotriton helveticus. The sequence goes on from NC_136061.1 coordinate 2,027,253,770, forward strand.
CAATAGATTAGATACCGCTTCTAGTGGTTTGGTACTTCTTTAATTCCTTCATTGGATGACTTTGGCATTTGGGGTGCAATGACAGAGGAGGTTTCTAGGTGTGACTATCTCTTGTAGCTATGGCATTACAATGTATTGATTACTTGTTCATCTCTCTGTTGCTGCTTCTTGTATTAGTAATAAATACATACTACACTAGATTCATTGGGCCTCATTTATGAGAAATGACGCATCGCTGCGTGAAAGCAGCGGTGCGTCACTTCTCAGTGCACACTCCTTGCAACATACCTGATGCGTCATATTTATTATATGACGCATTATGTCGCAAGGAGTTACAGATACGTCAGTATTTCGGACGTATCTGTTAGCGCAAAAGTGACGCATTGCCGGAGGGAGTGTGTCACAAAAGTGACGCAACTCCAGCAATGCGTCCTTTCACACGGGGCAAGCCCCATGTGAATGGGCATGCATTAGTCTTATGCCTGCTGTGAAGCAGGCGCAAGATTTTGACGCAACGGTGTCCTAGAAGTGACGCAGTGAAATCTCATTTATTTTACTGCGTCACTTCTACGAGGCTTTTTGCGGGGGAATGCCCCCTGCATACATTATACCTGGCGCAGGTATAATGTAGCGCAGGGGTTTACAAAGTGATGCATCTGCTTAGATGCATCACTTTGCAAATAGTGCGCAACAGGAGGCATGTTTTACGCCGCCGATGCATCACAAAAAGTGACGCATCGGAAGCGCAAAACTGACGCAAGGCCTCATGAATGAGGCCCATTGTCTTTAATAAAGATTTATATGCACTAGCGCTAGGAAAATGTAAATTTCCTTATACTATTTTTCTGTATGTAATGTTACTTTTACTAAAATCCTTTTGCAGTCGGCACATCAAAAGTTCTGCTGTAAACTGTTGCCTTTCCATTGCATTCCTTTTTTAGATTGGGATTACTGTCAACATTTATGATGTTTGGTGCACTGATGAAGTGTAAATATTAATCACTGGCAAGGCTTGATGAATGGAATTCATTTATCCAAAAGACAAGATAAAACTTTAAATCTGATTCTAAGCATTATTACCCTTGATTTGGTAATTAATTTACCATCTAAATAATCGTATGGGAAAGTACTGTATTAAAGGGATCACTGACAGAATATTGAGGAGCAGAATATCGAGCTTCAAGAATATCGAGGAGAAAATATCGAGCAACAAAATTTCGAATTCCTATCTACAAACAGGTTAGTACAAAAATATTGAATCCTAAATATCATTGTTAATAAAATAGTTTGCTAAAATATTGACTTTTTAAAATGTCTTAAAAGTAATATAAAATTAATTAAATAATAAATATATTAAGTAAAACAAACTTAAAATAATTAAAAAATGTTAAAATTATTAAATAATCCATGTAATGTAAAAAAACATGCATTTTTATTTTTTATTATATATATTTACTTTATAATATTAACACATAATTCATATTTTTAATAATAAAATATAAAAACATAATTTAAAATATAAATATATATATATATATATATATATATATATATATATATATATATATATATATATATATATATATATCATCTTACAAAGTTTGCCACAATGGAGGAAACCACAGGTAGGTAATATCCGCACTATTTATTTGAAAGCTACAACAGGTTGCAATGCACAGTTCTCTTTCATCCTGCTGCCAGACGCGTTTCGGATGTTAATCCTTCTTCAATGGCAGTCGAGTTGTACCTGAGACTGGATAATGCACCTCATTTTTCTTTTCAATTTGCCTGGTCCTACCCCAAAGGGCGTGGTCCATCTTCTCTTGGCATTCTGGTAGTCGTAGTTGCATTGATAATTGCTCCAGTGAGTCGGTCTCAAGGTGCACTCAATATTATAAAATAACACCACAGTGGGGTGAGACACAGTACATCCAACAAACCAGTTGCACTATCATGCTTTCAAATGCGCGCTAACCCCCGATCATAGGTTGCGCTGCATGGCGTCTCCACGGGTCCGCATTCTCGCGGCGGGTCTCCTCTGCGGCTTGGCAAGCCGCTAAACGTCATCTCACAAAGTTTGCCACAATGGAGGAAACCACAGGTAGGTAATATCCGCAATATTTATTTGAAAGCTGCAACAGGTTGCAATGCACAGTTCTCTTTCATCCTGCTGCCAGACGCGTTTTGGATGTTAATCCTTCTTCAATAGCAGTCGAGTTGTACCTGAGACTGGATAATGCAGCTCGTTTTTCTTTTCAATTCGCCTGGTCCTGCCCAAAAGGGCGTGGTCTATCTTCTCTTGGCATTCTGGTAGACGTAGTTGCATTGATAATTGCTCCAGTGAGTCGGTCTCAAGGTGCACTCAATATTCTAAAATAACACCACAGTGGGGTGAGATACAGTCCATCCAACAAACCAGTTGCGCTATCATGCTTTCAAATGCGCTCTAACCCCCGATCACAGGTGGGGCTGCATGGCGTCTCCACGGGTCCGCATTCTCGCGGAGGTTCTCCTCCGCGGTTTGGCAAGCCGCTAAACATCATCTCACAAAGTTTGCCACAATGGACGAAACCACAGGTAGGTAATATCCGCAATATTTAATCCTGCTGCCAGACGCATTTCGGATGTTAATCCTTCTTCAATGGCAGACGAGTTGTACCTGAGACTGGATAATGCAGCTCATTTTTCTTTTCAATTCGCCTGGCCCTGCCCCATAGGGCGTGGTCCATCTTCTCTTGGCATTCTGGTAGTCGTAGTTGCATTGATAATTGCTCCAGTGAGTCGGTCTCAAGGGACATGGACTCTGTCTCACCCCACTGTGGTGTTATTTTATAATATTGAGTGCACCTTGAGTCTCAGGTACAACTCGACTGCCATTGAAGAAGGATTAACATCCGAAACGCGTATGGCAGCAGGATGAAAGAGAACTGTGCATTGCAACCTGTTGCAGCTTTCAATTAAATATTGCGGATATTACCTACCTGTGGTTTCCTCCATTGTGGCAAACTTTGTGAGCTTATATATATATATATATAAGCTCCCCGGGTGCGGCCTTTCCACAGAGGGCAACCTTCGTTTTTTCATGTTTAGCGGCCTGCCCGGTCGCGGAGAGGCCCCGGCGCTGATACAGCGGATCCAGGGTTTTTGCACATGGAGACCCGACTGGGCCGAGGAGTACCCAACTGTGAGTGACTCTGTTACAGGCGGAAGAGCCATGCTTCAACTTTCATCAAACCCACTGGGGTGAACATTGTTTTTAATGAAGGCCGTCCAGCAGCACCCACTTGGTTTGATATTTGTAGCGGGACTACATTAACCAGCGTGCAACATTGCACACGCCCACCAGGCGAGACCTCAACGCCCACTGGGGCGGGACCTTATTCAAATAAAGAGGCTTGTCCCAATACTGGCTGTTGTCCGTCCTTCATTTTGCCAGTGATCAAGGACTTTGCTGTCCGAAACATGTTTGGCGCTTGTTTGGAGGGGGAGGCTGGCTCAACGGCTGTCCTCACGAAGGAGGTGTAAGCTCCCCGGGTGCGGCCTTTCCACAGAGGGCAACCTTCGTTTTTTCATGTTTAGCGGCCTGCCCGGTCGCGGAGAGGCCCCGGCGCTGATACAGCGGATCCAGGGTTTTCGCACATGGAGACCCGACTGGGCCGAGGAGTACCCAACTGTGAGTGACTCTGTTACAGGCGGAAGAGCCATGCTTCAACCTTCATCAAACCCACTGGGGTGAACATTGTTTTTAATGAAGGGCGTCCAGCAGCACCCACTTGGTTTGATATTTGTAGCGGGACTACATTAACCAGCGTGCAACATTGCACACGCCCACCAGGCGAGACCTCAACGCCCACTGGGGCGGGACCTTATTCAAATAAAGAGGCTTGTCCCAATACTGGCTGTTGTCCGTCCTTCATTTTGCCAGTGATCAAGGACTTTGCTGTCCGAAACATGTTTGGCGCTTGTTTGGAGGGGGAGGCTGGCTCAACGGCTGTCCTCACGAAGGAGGTGTAAGCTTCCCGGGTGCGGCCTTTCCACAGAGGGCAACCTTCGTTTTTTCATATATATATATATATATATATATATACCTATAATATTAATATATATATTTTAAATATGATAAGGTTAAAACATTAAAATAAATATTTTATTATGAAATAATATTTTACAGTACATTAAATAAAACAATACTAAATACGTTACGGTGGGAAAACATGGCGGCCGGCTAGCAACATGTTGCGGGTGCCGTGAGCAGTGGTGGTGTATGTAGAGCTGTATGCTGAGTGAACGCGGTTTTTTTTTCACCCGTTTTGCTCGATTTGTATTTTCAGACCTGAATAGTGTTGTTGGAGGGAGTTCTCTGAAGAGCAGCGCCAAGGAGCTGGAAGGACCTCGGTGTGAGGAAGCAGAGGAGATGAAGTTGGAGGCGGGGCTTGAGGTCGCAACGGTAGTAGCGGTAGGCAAAGGTGATCCAGGCTGCTCGGGGAGAGCAGCATACGAGCTGGGGAGAGGGCGTAGAGCAGCAGCAAGAGCAGGTTACATGGGCACTGGGGGGCCTGGAAGAGGAGCGGCCGCTGCCCCAGGGAGGAGGAATTCGCTGGAAGGCAAAACTTGCGAAGGTACTGTTGTTGTTTGTGAGCTAAGGGGCTCAGCTGAGCAGAATACTTTGGTTGAGGTTGTGAGCCTTGGGTCCTCCAGCTATACCCTGAGAAGTGCAGGGAGAGCAGCGGGGGTGACCGATAAGGCATTGGAAAAACTCAACGGCCCCTCCATACTTAAGGATAAAAATTTGCAGGAGATAAATTTGACAAAAGCACAAAAAAAGAGGAACCGCTCTAAGCAGACCAGTAAAACAGGAAAGTTCAGCATTTTAGAGCGTAAACTTAAGACTACTCCTTCCCTTAACACGTTCTTTAAAGTTATCCCTAAGACCTTGATATTAAAACCTAATCTAGTGAAACCCGGTGAGAGTACAAACATTGAAGACGAGGGGAGTGAGGCGAGTTTGACGACTGAAAGTATATCAGACTGGTCCTGCCACTTGAGCCCCAATCAATATCAAGCCCTCATGGAGGGGGAATGTCCAATTGAGGTTGTGGAGGAGTTGGCCCTGACGACATCTAATATGGTTCAGCCTGAGGTGTTAGGAGGGGGCATAGGTGGGTCAGAGAAAGCCGAGGTATGTGCCATCAAGGAAAAACCCATTAGAGATTAATGAGGAAGAGTCAGGCAATCCAGATATGTTAGACTTGGATATGCATAAGGGGTTTGAGATCTAAATTAAATCAAGAAAGTATTCGAGCCTCATGCAGCATATTAGAGGCCAAATTTAATGAATTAAGTTCTCGCACAAAAGTGTTAGAGGCCGAGGCAACGAAGCTCCATGAGTCTGTTACGGATAATCGTAGAGAGATTGAAGAAATTAAGTTTAGAGAGAGGGCGCAGGAAGAGAGAGTGGAGAAGCTTGAGAATATGCAAAGACGCAATAACATAAACATTTTGAAATTGCCAGAAGGGAAAGAGGGGTCAGACATCAAGAAATATGTGGCACATTTTTTAAAATGTGAACTGGAATTGGAGGACGACAAGGGGGTGATCCTAGCAGACATTCAGAGGGTCCATCGGGACCCTTTCAGGTTGAATCCGAACCGTACTAAACCTAAAAAGATTTTAGTAAATTTTCTGACATATAATTTAAAAGAGAAAATTCTTTCAGTTGCTCTAAAGAAGAAAAACATCTTAGTTGACGAGGTGAAAATTGAAGTCAGATCTGACCTGTTCTAGTGTAGTTCCTATATTCCCAATAGGCTCTGCGCATTGGAATAATATAAACAGCAGTGTAGACGTAGGACTTAGGTCGACTAGGTCTCTACTGACTATATTAGACTTAATTAGTTTTGCCAGCTAGCTCAGAGGTCACTAGAAACTTTCTCGAATAAACAAGGAGGAGTTTAACTTCCCTGGATAGACAAGAAGGGATTAGCTTCTGACAACCATAAACATGACAACTTTGCTCCCTCAGAATAAAGAGAGTATCTCTAGAGTCGTGTGAAAACAATAGACAATTATTTTACTCAGTCAATCGTGCATACTTAGTTTCACCAGAGTGCAGCGAAATAGAGAGACGGGCGTTTTCAATAAAAGGTGTTATTTATTGAGCAGTCTTCTTTCTCATGCAAGAGAAATGAATTGCCACAATTGCAATACTTAGTATAAAGTAAAGTGCGTACAGTAAAAGGAGTATTATAAAATAATACTGTAAAAGCATTGATATGGTTTCTTAGCCATATGATACTTTAAAATAGATAAAATATATAGATACATATATACATTGACTAACATACTCAACTGGTGCTTCTAAATACGCCTACCCCGGTGTACCTGACCTAAGCCTAATACGTGGGAAGGAGTAAATAAGTAGCAGTTTAAGTTAAGTTGATTTTGCCAAAAATCTGAATCAAGAATTCTCTTTAAGGGTTTAGTCAGCTCCGTACCTGGGTAATAGAAAGCAGGAGGTCTGGTATCTCTCTCTCAGGACTCGATATCCCAGCAACCCGCAAGGGCGGCTGAAAACACCGGAGCTGGATTTTATCGGCTGGTGAAAAAGACAGCATCTTTCTCAGTGCGTGAAAAGGGAGGGGCGGCGTCCGTGGGCTCTCGCATCAGCTGGGCTCTCGGGCAAGTAGATAGCCGCTCTGCTCCAAACCACCGTTTGTTTGCTTAAGGCAACGTTGGTATATTTATACCTGAAAGGTGCCGAGTTTGACGTAAGGTTGGACATAAGACGTCACCAAGAACTAACAGTTCTTTCTGACTCTAGGAGTTCTTGTGCAAATCAAAACAAGAGCAGGGAGATTTCCCGGGCTGCTGGAGGCTTGGTTTGTTTAAAGAACCCGTTGTACTTTCTAGGAGTCTAGAGGAGTAGCCATGCTGTATTTGGACCGCATGGGTTGTTACTAAATATGGATATGATTCTTATGCCTTCATAAGGATATTATTTATTATAACCACATGTAAATGTAAAAATGTAAATGTCATGGTACTTATAGAGAGCACTGTCACCAGACGGTCACCTTGCGGTGTCGCCTATTCGGCTTCCTGGCGCTGATACTCATACCGCTGTGGAACCCCTCCTGGCTTTCCCTGTGAAGTGTCCACTCCAGGGCACGCCCAGGGTGAAGCCAGGCATCCTTAGCGCCGAGGCGGGAATCGAACCCTGGTCCCTGGCCAGTACTCTGCATCAGGGTCTGCCGCTCTAACCATTGAGTAACACTCCTCCACACTCCTCCATAAGGGCATGAATCAGGAATATCGAATTAGGGTCCTAGATAGAATTACAACACCCATTCCACGATCTAATGTCCCTGATTACTTAAAACTAAGCAATAGTAAACATATAATGGTGCATGTGTTTTCCAACCCACCACAAAATACATAATTCGCATTTGAAATGGTATATGGTGAAATACACGAAAATGAGTATTGGTACTCTACGCTTTTCAAGCAGTGGTATCATTCAGTTAAAAAATGCATATATATATCAGCTGAATGAATTGCGAAAATTTACACATGAAATGGCTCTTAATACAGAAGAGAAGGTCGAGACCATTCCATCACATCATAATACAAATGCTGTACATGTGCTAGAGGCTGAGGTAAAATATTGTCTCTAGAGTGCCTAAAATAGAAGCTCTGTTCTCTAAGAATAGTTCTACTTTAAGCATAGTACATGTGCCAAAAAAAAAAGGTAAATATTTTGGAAATGAAAAAATATTTTCGCTCGAAAGGGGAAAAATAGTTCCAATTGTTTTCAGTAGTTTTGTTTTTCAAAGCTGAAGGCCGAATTCAGAGTTCAGGGAACGCTGTGTGCTTGTTGCCTAAAAAGTTATTCTTTCTGTTCAGGGGAGAACATCATTTCAGACAGACTCGCAAAAAATTGGTCTACGACATCAGGTGAAAGTTCGACCAAATTTGAAAATGCCGAAACAGCGCAGTCGTGAGAATGATTGCTATCATCGATGTCAGGATCAGCAATGCTCACTGAAGGTTGCACCTGTGTGATGCTGCTCTCATCTCGTACTCCACTGCCACATACTCGTAGTGGTGAAGTCTCAACGAATGCCGTCATCAGAATAGGTAGCCGCTGGGGACAGCTCGATTCATGAGCCGTTACAGGACCTAGCAAGATATCTGTATCTATTGGTACTGCTGATGGTAGTGTAAGACAGACGTCCAACAGACATTCTTCTCCGCATAGCATACTTCGAAGCACAGGTAAGATGCAATTCTGCCAGATAGGTTTGAATGAAATAAACCAGGTCATATTCAGATCTCTTAGCTGGGCTAATCCAAGGACTTTAGTTATGCGGTCCCGATCGCGTATAGCTCGGATCGTTTCTTCCATCGTTGCTGGAGTCTTGTCTGCGACTTGGCTTGCCATATCGGAGCAGAAGAATCAAAAACAAAATTCCTGCTACGAGTCCCAAAAGTAGAGGTAGGCCGCCAAAGACAGAATGGACAAAATTGGGGAAGATGCCCAGAACTGTTTCAAAGGGTGTTAACAGTCCTGAAAAAATTGTCTTAAATACATGTGCGATGCCACTGGTATCTGACATGTTTAGGATTTGGCTTAGCATTTCTACGAAATGCGCAGGGCAATTTGTTGATAAAAGGGTATGTATCTCTGCCGTTGTCTTTGCAACTTGCAGATCATACGTTTCTTTGGACGAGGTCAAAGGCACAATTGTCTGTAAAAGAATAGACTTCATTCTGCTTAAAGTATCAATTCGAATAGAAGAGATATTCAAACAAGGCCATATTGCCGCCTCCATATCTGGAGTGCTGTTTGGATACAATACTTGCATACAGCAAGTGACCATGGAACTCTTATTAGAAGACCCTTCGCAGGCTCCATGCAGGTTAATGCCTTGACACAGGAGTGTACCGCTTAGTGATCTTTTACAATTTTTACCACTAAGAAATACATCCTTTTTCTTTTCACTGTAACATTTGTGTGTATAAGGTAATTTCCATGTTGACTTGATGTACCCTTTACCCAACCTTTCATACTGGCCCGCTGGTATATACTCTTGGTAATATTTAAACTGGAAAGATGTTATCAGAATTGTGATTATTCCGTGTATTATCCATTCAATGACAGTTATTTCTGACATTGTCAATGGTAATCTCTAAAGTTTTTCAATGCTCAGAATCGTATAGTCTGCTCCTTTTTGTGCCAAACTGATTTGTTTATCAGTAAGGTTAAAGATAGAGAATAATGACGTTGTGTTGATTAAACGCCATGGTAGGTAGCCTGAACGAAGATTTTGCAACCTCCAGCCAAGCTGTACAATAGAAGGTAATTGGGACTGACCATGTTGTAACATTAGTAAGTCCTGCTCTATTATATCAATATCAGATGATACAATACTGTCCAGTGAATATATTCTGGAGGACAGAGTCATTAACCCATTGTCCACAACAGAAAGTGATTTTTCCAAATTAAGACGATCAATTTCTCGTATTTTTTCTGCTGTTAGAATTTGCATTACTTTCCAAGCTTCGTTGTACGCAGCATATATACCGGCCGCTATGAAACGTTTTTGACGCTGTTTGCGTGGTCCCAGAATGAAATTACGCAAGTCAGCACCGTCTTTAGGTAAAGTCAAGTGTTGCTTAATTTCTGCCAGTGTGGATTTTTGTAGCCATTCGAGGCATAGTTTCCCTACACTGTATGTTGTAACTATCCCTGGATGGGTAAACAACCTTTACAACGAAACTTTTACAACGCACTACCATTACAACGCGGTCATTACAACGCAAACCATTGCAACGCATTGCGCTGGGGGGCGCTCTAGGATAGGGAATAAGTTTAATTTACTATCCAACACCTTCCCTAGTGTCCACGGGGACTGGAGTTGGAATAGTAAATTAAACTATTCACTATCCAACACCCAAAAGCACTATGCGTTGTAATGGATTGCGCTGTAAAAACCGCGTTGTAAAGGCAGGCGTTGTAATAGCCTGCGTTGTAACGTCATACATCCCCCTGGATGTTGTCTCTGGGAGTATCTTGTGTCTGGCCTGGTCATTTTGAACCCCTGTATTTTGTTCAGGAATCTATCTTGACAGTTATTTGTGTCTGTGGGCCAGATTAACCATTCCTTCCAATCAGGATGTGTTCTGTTTTGGTATAAAATATGGAATACGTCTATCTCCATATCAGTAGTGCTATTACTATCAGGTATGGGCTTTAGAATGGACGGTTTGTTTAAGTCTTTAATTTTGGCTAGGCCAAGACAGGTAGTATGTTGAATGGTGTCATTCAAGAATATTATTTGTTCTGGGATCATGCAGGCTCTAAACAATGCTTCTAAACCTTGGACCTGCCATTATTTTGTACCCCAGATGGTTTTTGTTTCAATCTTGTTTTTCCAGAATTCAAAACCAAATGTAATCATTTTTCATAAAATGTTTCAGAATAGATCAATTTAGTATTTGTCAGCATTGTTTTCATTCCTGTCTTATTTAACATTTTAAAATAAAACGTTTCTGCATCACTTGTGTTAAACCCTGAGAAGTATTTCTCAAAAAACGTTTTCGAGCTGCTTTTAGGTGGTGTTGCCCAATGTTCCCATTGATTATAATTAAAAACATTTCTAGGCTGTGCAGATTTATGCAAATAGTGATGACCAAAATGATTATAGCAATACATTTCTTCATAATTTGATGAACCCTGTAAATAATCATGTTCTGTGAATTTTGCTGACATTACTAAATCTGACATCATATTATTTATATTTTCAAAGTCCCAATCATCAGAAAAAGTACTTGGTTTTACAAAGTCACTTAATGAAATCTTGAACTGATGTGGATATTTCAAGAGCTCAATCGGGCCAAAAATGTAAAAATCAGTTCTGTCCCATGCTACCCCACCGGGTATTGGATTGGCTGTGATGTTCACTGATGATAGTTCTCTTTTCTCGATGTGAGATGACTTGTGAGGCTTTAGGACCAAGTTGATGTTCTGACTTGCTGTGTCCATTGTACTATATGTTCCTTCAATGAATTTTCCCAAACAAAGAACCATGATGAGCCAAAGCAGGAGAAAAAATACACCTAACACAATCCAAAATTCAATCCATGGAGAAATCAGATAGGTTTCTTTGAGTTGATGAATGAGTTCAGTTACTTTGTCTTCGAACGTTTTTGTTGCTGGAGTTTCTTCTGGTTCGCTTGGATCTTCAGAAAAGTCATCGAAATTGATGAAGTAGCCAGATGCAGTTCTGTCAATTGTTGGAATTGCTTCTGAATTTTCTTTTGCTTTTAGATTTTTCTTTGTTTCACTAGCATAGTCTGAGTCTACATCATTGTAGACTGGTGTTTCTTGACGAACTGTTGCAATTTGGGTTTCAAGAGGCACAAGTTCCATGGCTTTGTTGCATAGTCCTTTTTTATTCACTGCAGATTTATCAAATGTGATTAGTCTCTCAGTTTGAAGCTCTTGTATTGTAGCAAATTTTGGTGTTCTGCTATTTCTTGGGAGTCCACTGGGCCTACTACTTATTATTGGCCACATGATTGTGGTTTTACCAGGTCGATGGATACAATTCGGTTCTCCTTTTTACCAGCAAGGGGCGGTAGTACAACTGATCTTGTTCCGCTGACAGCTAAGACAGGTACTGCTTTTCTGTAAGAAGGCCCAAATTCCTTCTTTACCGCGATCTTTTCTCTGACCAGATCCCCAATGTGTGGAATCCAGACAGGTCTTGCTGGGACAGGTGGTTTTTCCTCAGTGGCTGTTGGCTGTTGTTTTAACTTTATGTTGCTCAGGTTTCGTCTTGTTTCATTTAACTCCAGTAAAACAGCCAAACTGTCTTTGATATCAAAGCATTTTTCTTCTACCACTGATGTTTGACTATCAAGGTCCTGGACATGCATTTTAGTACCGAACAATAGTTCGTACAGACTGAGACCTTTTAGAGAATTTTTTGGCAGATTATTAAGACTACGTTGGACACTTGTTAAATGTTGGACCCACCCATCACCCGAATCTAATACCCTCGCCGTTATAGATTGCTTTATGTCCCGTTTTTTTCTTTCCACTACCGCATTTCCCTCAGGATGGAATGGACAAGAGTACCGCAATGCAATGCCCATGCTGGCCATGGCCTCCTTATAAGCTCGAGAGCTAAAAGCAGGACCCTGGTCAGAATGTAGCATGCCAATTGCGTATGTGCCGATAAAGACACGCAAATCTTTTATAACAGTTCTGGCGTCAGCCGAGCGCTGGTTTCTGTATTTTAAGTGAATCTAGTCTTAAATATTATGGGACGCATTTCTCCTGCAGGATTTTTGCGTATAGATAGCCTTATGCTTTCTAAAAGAAGGGTCCTGGCATTACTCCGGTCGGTTCGCGACTGCGATCTCTGTTGCAGTTTGGACAGCCCATTGCAAATTTTTGCAATTGCAGGCTCATCCCCGGCCACCAGTATTCTGATTATAATTCTTTAAGAGATTTCAAGATCTCTTGGTGTATTAGACCCAATCCCATATGTGCGTCTGCTATTAAAACGACTCTCCTGTTCGTGTTTGGAATTACTCTATTCCCCACTCCAGGGATTCGAGCAAAAGGAACGGAGTTTGCATCAATTATGTATGTATAAGTGAGTGGATAGTTCAGAGGTAATGCTGCATGGTTGCCTTTTAAAGACGCTTTTACCGCCAGCATTGTTTCTCCGTCTATAAACGCTTTTTTGTGACTACGGAAGCCAGTTGAGCTGCTTCCGCTGTGGCTCTGTGAGCCAATGAATTCCCTGCAACGTGAACGCCATCACGTTGATGACTCAGTGTATGTATCACGTCAGTCTTTTGTAGTTCTTTCTGCAAAAGAACTACCTGTTCCCAAAGCTTTTTATGCTATATTGTGGCACCTGTGTCATCTTTGTATTCGTTTTGAACCCAGTTCTGCAAGTCATTATTGTAAGATTTGACGCAGTAATGCGAATCGCACACTATTAGTGTGGGGAATTCGCGATCAGCATTTTCAAGCGTCATCTTTAAAGACCTGATTTCAGCTCACTGAGCTGAACAGTTTCTCAGTGATTCAGTTTTGGTGACTATTGGTCTGAATTTACCAAAGTGCCAGCGACTTTTAACAATCGCGCACGCTGCGTTGTAGGATTTTTTCTCTACATCGTAGTGTTGTGTAAATCTGTCCATGTAGATTACACATGTGTATTGTTCGAGAGGCAGAACTTCGATTGGCAGAGGATATTCTTCTTCATATTCTAGATTTTCTAGTTTTTTCATTTTCGGGTCAAAATAGTATTTCACGTCTTCTGCAGCAAGAGAATTTTCCCATTGTATCCATTTTGGATCTAATGCCACGGTAGTCAAACTGCGTGGGCTTGTTAATGCCTCAAGGGCTGATTCTGCTGTTAAAACAGTTATCCTTCTGCCTTGGGCTAGGGCTCTTTCTTTTGCTACAACGGTTTGAACCGCTATTATTATTTTTTCAGTATGACTGAATTTCATTTCAGCTTGTGTGTACAAGTGTGATTTGTAAGCTATTGGTACAGTTTCTCCCTTATTAGAGGTCAGGTACGTGAATCCGCATCTTCCTGGGATGACTCGGATTACAAGGTTGCGTAAGTTTTTCACGTGTTTGCAATTATGTTTTGGCTAACATGTCTGTTTGCAATGATCCTAAAATCTCTGTGTGTTTCTGAGTCCTATTTATTGGTTTGAAATCAGGTTTTATTAATTCATAGAGAGGTTTAACCCTCTCAGCATAATTTAGAATGTATGTTCTTCCGAAATTCAGGAAACCTAGTATTGATTGTACGTTCTTCAGCGTTTTTGGTGCTTGGAGTACAGCGCACTTCTCTAAGAAGTTGTCTGCTAGGCTCTTGCCTTCACTTGATAATTCATATCCTAAAAATAGGACAGTTAGATGGGCAATTCGTGACTTTTTAAAGTTGAATTTGTAACCCTCAGCTGCGAACCCAAGTATTATGGTGTTCACCCTTTTCAAGTGAGTATCCAGGTCATCATCTGTGAGATAGATGTCATCGACATAGGATAATGCCTCATCATCATATATTTGTACTAACTCTGTTACTCTTGCTGAGAATAATCCTGGGCTATTCTTGAATCCCTGTGGGGGTTGACAGAAGTGTTTTTGCGACCCCATTATTGAGAACGCGGTCAAATACCTGCTCTCAGGTGCAATGTTTTGACAAAAGAGTCCATTAGAGATGTCTAATGTCGTTTTGTATTTTTTGTGCACGATGTTATTCATTAGTGCTGCACTGTGTGAGTTTTGTACTGCAAGTGTTTTGCAACATGAGTTAAGGTGTCTGTAGTCCAAAACTAGACGATATGAATCGTCTGGCTTGGAGACAGGAAACAAAGGATTGTTCATTTGTGAGGTGCATGTTTCAATCACCCCTTGGTATTCAAGTTGATCTAAGATCTCCCTGACTTGCTTTTTAGCTTCTTGTTTAATTGGGTACTGCACATTGTGCAGTTAGTTGACATTTTAACTGGATTATGTGAGGAGGAGAGTCCTCATCCCATCCTACGTGATTTTTATATACTGCAGGGGCTTGGGCCACTGCCCATTTTCATGCATATGTATATTTTTTATGAATTGAAATATAATTTGAGAAGGCAGGCATAATCATTTCTTCGCCATGAGGGCACTCCCTGACAAACGCTGGTAGCCAGTCTTTTTCAGCTAAAAGGATGTCATAGCCTTTCCAAAGGTTATCCCAAAAGAGACCCCTTACTTTCTTAGTCTTCTCCCCTTCTATACGTAATGTTATTTCGTATATTTTATGAGGTTTTGCTAACTCTGGTATGTGCAGTTTCCACCTGAATGTATTCATTCGTGTCCACTGTCTCCAGAAGATTCATCAAGATCTTGTGAGCTATTGTCACTTCTGCTGCGCTGTCTAGCATTGTCTGGGCCCACTCTCCGTTTTTCAGTGGTGTCCTCAGTATCCTCTGCATGTTTAATTATTTTAATACTGGCTACCTTCTTTCTTGGAAATTGTAATTTTTTACTTTGATGAGCAGGTTCCTTGTCTTTGGACTTGACGTGCTCTTCTTTGTGTTCTGACCGTCCTCTTCTTTCCGATTTCTGTGAGGTAGTCTGAAAAGATCCAGAGGGACATGTATCAATATCTTGATATCTTGTCAGGTTTTCTCAATTTATCCCTATCTTTAAGGTTGTATCTTTTCTCAGAGGGCTCCCTCTGGGGAGACTTGTCACCTCGCTCTAGAGATCTGTCTCTGCGTTGAGGAGACCTTCCTCTGGACTGGAATCTTTTTTCTCTGGGAGTGGATTGTTTGTTTCCATCCCAAGTCTTTTTTGGAGTGTTTAAATTATTTTTAATAAATGTTTTCTCAGGATTTTCAAGTAGTTGGGGTTTTACTGGTTTCCCACCCAAACTATCTCTACCTAGTTCTTCATAGGATTTGTCTATGATTCTGGCAAGTTCAAATGGTTGTTCTGCTATATCTGTTTCTTTTAATTTCTGGCGGATCGCCACAGATGCTGCTTCTCCTTTTATGTTGGCTAACAATAGAGCCGAGACCTTCATGAAGTCTTTCAGTAATTTCATACCCAGAGTTAAAGCAGGTTCTGGACCGTATTCATTTTGAATCTGTCTTAGCACATCTGGTATAACCGCCATAGACGGAACACCATGTGTTTTTGTATAAATGGAGGCAAAGACTGTCCCCAAGTGTCACAGTCCTCCACATGTGGTGCGATCCCCATTGGAAGACAGATAGTCAGAATTCTGTGTTTCTCAGTAGGCGTAGTATAAGGAAATACTGCCTCTATTTGAGTGATTTTCTGTGCTAACCAGAATGGAATTTATTCCTGTTTTGTAGGTACTTTACCAAGACATGATTGTATGTTCTGTGGTGTAATTTTGTTTGGTTTCCCCTGATGAGGGGTCAGCTGTGGAATGTTGATTGCTGGTTGGACTGTTGAAGTCCGCATTACATATTGGACTAATTGTCTATGTATTTTAATTAGTATTTTTAGCTGAGCTAAAAGTTCCCGGTCTGACATTTTATCAATATCTGGATGTGGTGTGTTGCTGGCTAGAACCGGCCACGTTGCTCCTGGTCTACCTAGTGGACCGAGCCGGGTGATGTGATTTTGATGTTTTAGGGCGCCTTTGAACCAGAGCAGGTGCTCTTGGTAATTTAGTGGGATTTCAACAACCTCGAAAGGAGTGTATTCATCCGGTGGTTCCTCTATTTTGTAATAGTGGAATTCGTGTGTTACAGCGTTTGCTGCTGGAAAGTTTATCCATGAGTAGAATACCTCTGTCTGCCAATATTCATTGGCCTCTACCACGAATATGACTGTACCACCTCGTGATGTCAGTCCATTTTCTATAAGTTTAATAGTTATAGTTTTTCTTACATTTACCGGAATGATTATAACATTCGGGTCATTTTCTTGGAGACTTGTGTCATCCGCTAGGAGTTGAGCTGCTATTCTAGCTGTCTCCCTTTCGTCTTCACTTTCCGTAATTTTTTACTAACAGAAAGTTTTTTGTTGCAGATCAAGTTTCAAGGAAACAAAGATTAGGTGCACAATATTTTGGAACACTGTATCCTTGAACGTTGACTAAACCAAAAACTATACATAGGATTCTCATCCTACTAAGTTCCGGCGGATTTTAACCTTTTACCCACTCCAGACGTCTTTTGGAGTATTTACGGAAATCAGGGTCTGTGTGAAAAAGCACGACTGAGTTATTCTAATGTCTTGCGTTAGATTATCGCCTTACCAAAGGTTGGGCGCCATGTAGTGTAGTTCCTATATTCCCAAAACCGTCTGCGCATTGGAATAATATAAACAGCAGTGTAGACGTAGGACTGAGGTCGACTAGGTCTCTACTGATTATATTAGACTTAATTAGTTTTGCCAGCTAGCTCAGAGTTCACTGGAAACTTTCTCGAATAAACAAGGAGGAGTTTAACTTCCCTGGATAGACAAGAAGGGATTAGCTTCTGACAACCATAAACATGATAACTTTGCTCCCTCAGAATAAAGAGTGTATCTCTAGAGTCGTGTGAAAACAATAGACAATTATTTTACTCAATCAATCGTGCATACTTAGTTTCACCAGAGTGCAGAGAAATAGAGAGACGGGCGTTTTCAATAAAAGGTGTTATTTATTGAGCAGTCTTCTTTCTCATGCAAGAGAAATGAATTGCCACAATTTCAATACTTAGTATAAAGTAAAGTGCGTACAGTAAAAGGAGTATTATAAAATAATACTGTAAAAGCATTGATATGGTTTCTTAGCCATATGATACTTTAAAATAGATAAAATATATACATACATATATACATTGACTAACGTACTCAACTGGTGCTTCTAAATACGCCTACCCCAGTGTACCTGACCTACGCCTAATATGTGGGAAGGAGTAAATAAGTAGCAGTTTAAGTTAAGTTGGTTTTGCCAAGAATCTGAATCAAGAATTCTCTTTAAGGGTTTAATCAGCTCCGTACCTGGGTAATAGAAAGCAGGAGGTCTGGTATCTCTCTCTCAGGACTCGATATCCCAGCAACCCGTAAGGGCGGCTGAAAACCCCGGAGCTGGATTTTCTCGGCTGGAGAAAAAGACAGCGTCTTTCTCAGTGCGTCAAAAGGGAGGGGTGGCGTCCGTGGGCTCTCGCATCAGCTGGGCTCTCGGGCAAGTAGATAGCCGCTCTGCTCCAAACCACCGTGTGTTTGCTTAAGGCAACGTTGGTATATTTATACCTGAAAGGTGCCGGGTTTGACGTAAGGTTGGACATAAGACGTCACCAAGAACTAACAGTTCTTTCTGACTCTAGGAGTTCTTGTGCAAATCAAAACAAGAGCTGGGGGATTTCCCGGGCTGCTGGAGACTTGGTTTGTTTAAAGAACGCGTTGTACTTTCTAGGAGTATAGAGGAGTAGCCATGCTGTATTTGGACCGCATGGGTTGTTACTAAATATGGATATGATTCTTATGCCTTCATAAGGATATTATTTATTATAACCACATACGGGCATGAATCAGGAATATCGAATTAGGGTTCTAGATAGAATTACAACATTGTCTCCTGTCACAGCGCACAGACAGTGGAAGTTAGGTAAACGCATCGAGCCTCTTAGAGCCCTTGGAGCCCTGGTCCAACTTAAATTTCCAGCTTTTTTTTAAAGTAATGTGGCGCAATAAGATGTTTAATTTTCGAGGGGTTGAAGAAGTAGATACATTTATTGATCAATGTCAGGAGATGGCCCAGCAGGTAGATAGGAAGATATAGCACAGTCTTAAGACTTAAAACGGGCGGAATCTTGTATTTTATCTCTTTAAGTAGGAGGCATGCATATAATACATGCATGCATGTGTTAATCATTTAGTTGAGTTATTTTCACCACCACGGTAGGCACCTCAGGGCCGAGGCCATGGGAAGGTTGGTTGGGTTTTCCACGGGAGGGGGGGGGTGTAGTGGGAGTAGGGGGTGTAGTGGAGGGTAGTGGGGGGGAGGAGATGGGTGGGGGAAAAACAATAAAAGATTTCCTCAGAAGCCTAGTTGTTACCAAGGTTTACGGAATAGTTGGCACTAAATATAATGAGTGGGGCTAATATAAAGGAACTGAAATTTTTGTCATGGAATGTCAATGGTTTACGTGTTAGATCCAGAAGGCGAGTAATATTAAAATATTTAGAGGACTCACAAGCCCATATTATTATTTTACAAGAGACTCATTTAACTGCCATTGAATGTAAGGAAATTCTGTCGGCCCAACAATGGGTTGCTTATTCATTTTACACCCCTCAAACTATAGTTACAAAAGGGGTGGCAGTTTTGGTTAGACCGGGGTACATCTCTGTGTAGAATCAATGGTGGCAGACCCAAAAGGTAGATGGCTAATTTTGAGAGTAAAAGTGGAAGGTGAATTACTAGTTATAATTGGTTACTATGGTCCAAATTTGGATGATGAAGGACCCCTGGATATGTTGGCTAAGGAGTTACTAGGACTTACGGGGAAAATAATTTGGCCGGAGATTTCAATGTAGTATTAGATTCTAATTTAGACCGATCTGCAAATTCACGAGGGCTGATGAACTCTAAAATGTCCAATAGAGTCAGAATACTGATGACTCAGTTTGGGTTATGTGACATTTGGATGATAAAACAGGGTCAACAGCTAGGATACACGTATTATATTAAAAAATACAAGCATAGATCTCGAATTGACTTTTTTTTGGTGGACTCTAGATTGAAGGATCAGGTAATGGTGGTAGGACATGTAGGTGTGCATATTTCAGATCACTCAGCCATTTCACTAAGTATGAAGTTAAAAGTGAGTGGATCGGATTCAACCTGGAGGTTAGACTGCACAGTTCTCTTAGTTGAAAATTGCCTAGAAGCGGTTAGGGAAGAGCTAGAGGTGTTTTTGGATAAAAACATTGGCACGGCAACGATTGAGCTAGTTTGGGAGACCTGTAAAGCTTTTTTGAGGGGTAGATTGGGAGCACTGGGAGCAAAAAAGCAAAGATCTTACTATAATAAAGTCACTGAATTGGAAGAAAAGATTCATTTGTGTGAAGCTAAGATCAACAATTCTGGTGAAACAACAATAAAGATGCAGGTCTTGCATAATTTGGAAGAGCTGAAATCAGATTTAGAGGCAGTCCTCACATATAGAATTAAGGAAAAATGGGAAGCCAGTCAGCTGGCTCATTTCAGTTATGAAGAGGGCTGCAGCAAACTTCTAGCATGGAAGGCGAAGAAAGATCTGGTCCGCAATTTCATTTTCATTAAGGAAGTGAAGCCGGCAGGGACAAATACCACCATTATAGAGAGCAAAGGAATAGCGGATGCTTTCTTTGAGTATTTTTCAAAAGTTTATAAGGAAGATCTAAACCCGGAATTTTCAGCAATAAGGGGATGGTTACAGTTAGTAAATCCACTCCCAACTGAGTTTAAGCAGGTCTTAAATGGGGAAATATCTTTAACTGAAGTTGAAAATGCTATTAAATCGGGAAAGAGAGGTAAGGCCCCGGGACCAGATGGTCTGCCGGCTGAGGTGTATAAAGTGCTGTGCGGCAGTATAGCGCCTACAATCTTTCAACTATTTAATAGTATTTTTCGGGGAGAGGCGGCCTTACCAAATTCATGGAATGAAGCAACTATTGTATTCATTTCAAAGCCAGGGAAATCACCGAAATATTTAGACTCCTATAGACCCATCTCGCTATTAAACTGCGATTACAAACTTTTTGCTAAAATCATGGCTGACAGGCTAAGCCTGGTCATTTCTAAATTAGTACATGAAGATCAAAGGAGATGCATCAAGGGCAGGTTTTTAAGAGAACTTACTTTTTCTCTAATTGGCACTATAGATTTGGCCACGGCCCATAAACTTCCCCTGGCGGTCATAGCATTGGATGCCGCCAAGGCTTTTGACCGGGTAAACTGGTCTTTTTTAAAGGCCCTTCTGGAACACCTTGAGTTAGGGTTGAATTTTACTAATTCACTGTTAGCATTATACAATTCGCCTACATCTAAGGTATTGGTCTACAGGATTCTAACCCAGTCCAATAAGGTGATGCGGGGCACACGTCAGGGATGCCCATTATCCCCTTTATTGTTTGACTTATACATAGAGCCCTGGCCTGCAGGATTAGGAATGCTGAAAATATCCCTCCTTTTATTGTAGAAGGGTGGTCTGAAAAATAGGACTGTATGCTCATGATATTATTATTTATTCCCCTAATTTGCAACAAGCAATGTAAGGTCTGTTAGAAATAACTAAAGAATATGGTGCCAGATTTAGGAGGCCATTTACCGACCGGTAACGGACGATTTCGGGCGATACCGACCGGTAAATGGGTATTTGTGATGTAGGGGCATCATTTTACATAATCTGTAAATTTACAGAATCGGTAAATTTACTGAATCTGTAAAATACCGAATCGGTAATTTTACCGATTTGGTAAATCCAAGATGTATGTAGCACTGTTTACAGTGCTACAGGCCTTCAGAATTCGGTATTTTACCACACAATCCTATTGTGTGGTAAAATACCAAATTCAGGTGTGCATGCACATCTGTGCATGCACAACTATGCCATGTGACAGACAGACATGCCTTAGGGCATGTCTGTGTGCCACATGGCACACATGCCTGTATTTGGGGTGCTAGAGGTCAAACTAACACCCCCTGCACCCTTGCTGGAATCGGTATTTACTGAATCGGTAAATACCGATTCGGTAATGCCCATTGATTCCTATGGGCTTCAATGCCCATAGGAATCAATGGGCATTACCAAATCGGTATTTACAGAATCTGTAAATACCGAATCTTAACGATTCGGTTTTTACCGATTCAGAAATACCTACATCCTCCCCCCTCTATTTTACCACTTCTTAAATACCGAATCGGTAAAATTCGGTATTTAAGAAGTGGTAAAATAGAATTACCTACATCTAGCCCATGGACTTGTCTCAGGATACGAGATAAACGAAGCGAAGATAAGACCGTGATAATGGCTTGGAATCTGGATACAGGATTAATTAATTCTAAAGCTGAGATGAGATACTCAGGGGTAAGGATAACACAGAATCTTGATGATTTAATGAAAATAAATTTTCTGAGGATTAAAAAAGAAATAGGAGTTTTGTTGCGAGACTAGGGACACCTATCGCTTAACTTGTATGGTCGCACGAATCTAGTAAAGATGATGGTTCTGCCAAAATTGAAATTTTTGTTTGAAACCATTCCCCTAGCATTTAAAAAGGAATGGTTTAAGAGGCTGCAGAGTGAGATTTGTTCATTTATTTGGACCGCAAAAGGATCTCGTTTATCTTGGAACAAGATAAGACAAAAATTGGTTAAAGGGGGATTGGCGGCCCCTGACTTTCAGTTGTATTTTTGGGCTTTTCAGTTAAAAAACGTTAGAATACTGTTGAACATTCCGATGGCTACAACTATTGGAACATTGTTTGCTGCAATGCTGAAGATCTGTAAATATAGCGAACATGGCTTCATGTGTAAATTCTCTGATCCAAGGTTTTTTTAAAAAGTAAGGCTCAAGATACTGCATGATGCGGCGGAGCGTTGGTATAGGATAAGGAGAGCATTAAAAATTCCCTACTATAGGCACATGGCCCCAATATGGGATAGTCCAGGGGCACCTCCCTCGTCTAAGGACGCACTGGTTACTCCTTTGAGAGCATCAGGTCTGGAGCGATGGGGCGACCTTTTTCCAAACGGAAAGCTGATTGGGTGGGGTCAAGGTGAAGCCATTTGGGGTCGGGGCTTCTCAAAATTTAAATATTTGCAAATTCATAGCTGGGCAAGCAAAGCGGAAAATACTGTTGGACTTCAGATCGACCTAGAAGAAAAAATCTACTCAACTCAAATGTATAAAAAGGAAGTGGCCCTCTGGTACTGGTCGATGTTTGAGATGGAGGACGTGTTTGTACTTCCTGAGGCTCTGTGGGGTAATTGCTTGCTGGACGTCGCAACAGATACTCAATGGCAAGTAACAATGGATATGCAATATAAAGTAGTCAAACCTGCAAACTTAAAGCGAAACTATCTGTTCACAATCCGCAGGGCCTATTGGTCTCCTCGTAGACTTTCTAAATTCAAGGCTGGCGGTCTGGTGAAATGCCCTAAATGCAGGAGCCCTAATGAGGATGATTTACACATGTTTGTGGATTGTCCGAATATCAGGGAGTTCTGGGAAGCCGTAAGTAATTGTCTATCACAAGCTGCTGATCAAAAGATTGAGGTAAGCCCTGAGCTAATCATAACTGGAAGATTTAATTTGCAGAGTAAAGATATGAATGATAGAGCTAAATTGGTCTTCTATGGGATTCTTTTAGCTCGAAGGGAGCTTTGCAAATTATGGGGGTCTCCTGACAAGGTAGTAGGAACTGACAAGGTAGTAGTGTCTACTTCTGAACTCGGGTCGGTTTGCATAAAAGAAGCTATGTTCAGAGTAGCATTGCATGTGCCGTTGTTTGTAAAGCTGCTATATGAGATAAAATCCCATGGGCGGTATCGTATGTTTAGAAATGGGTGGTGAAAAGGCTAATGAGGATTTAAGAAAAATAAATAAATAAATAAATAAAAATACTAAATAGGTTACATAGCGTAAAGGATAGAATTACTATTTCCACTCCAACTAGAGGTACAGTAGGGAAAGTGTTCGATAGCGGGTGGATACAAATTACAATTCCCACTACAGCGACAGGAACAATAGAGAAATTGTGCAACAGTAGGGAAAGTGTAGGATAGCGGGAGGTTAAAAATTACTGTTCCCATTCCACCGAGTGAAACCGTAGGGAAAGTGTCGGCTAGCAGGTGGGTACAAACCACTATTCCCACTCCAGTGAGTGCTACAGTAGGGAAAGTGTTGGATAGCGGGAGGGTGAAAATTACTTTCCCACTCCAGTGAGTGCAACAATAGGGAAAGTGTTGGATAGTGGGTGGGTACAAATTAATAACCATCACATCTAAATTAATTCACACAATTAACACAATAAAATAACTTGAAATAAATATAATATAAAAAATTATAAAAATTACATTAAAACCAAATTACTTCCTACCCTACTCCCCTATCATCCCTCAAACCACCCCCAAAACAGTACACAATTAAAATATTCACAAATTAATTATTAATAATCAATATCTAAATAATTACTTCTTAATAAAAAATAACACAATTACCAATTAATTATGAATTGTTATTAATCAATATTTAATTAATTAATAATTAATAATAATTAAAACATACCACAATTAGCATACTTACTAATTAATTATTAATTGTTATGAATCGATGTATAATTAATTAATAATACATTAATTGACTTAATTAACAATATACATTATTAAATACTACCTTATTCATTAAAATATAATTTATTAATTAATTACAATTGAATTACTTCCCACCCTATTTCCCTATAAACCCACAACCTGCAACAGAACTAAATTACGCAAAAATTAATTAACATATAATTAATTAATTCTAAATAATTCTTAAAAAACTTATTATAATTAAATTACTTCCCAGCCTATTCCCCTATAAACCCACAACCCGCTAATGAATTAAATTACACAAAAATTAATAAACATAAAATTCATTACTTAATAAAAATTCAACTATACGTTACAAAAATATATATATACTTTTAACACATATACTAACATTTAAAACACACAGAAAATCGATATTTTTACCAACTATATCATGACTGTCGATATTAGTAACTTCGATATTATGACAAATGATATTTCTTACCTGCATTGTGATATTCTGCATCACTATATTTTTGACAGTCGATATCATGTCCACTCAATATTTTAAACTCAATATTTTGCCATATCCATATTTAAAATTCGATATTTTGACTGTACACCATTTTAAAGACATGAAGCGCAGATCACAGTTACTCACGCGTTTTGCTGATTTCAGTTTTGTTAGTGTGAACACAGGTGGTTAAACTTTAGTCTTTGCGCAAATGGTATCCAATGACGGTCTTTTAGTGCAAGACTGATATGTAATTATTATTTCTTTAGGTTCTGGCAGAGCCTGGCTGTATGATTCTGTGGTCTTTAGGGTTTTTGGGTCTCTTTCTTAGGAACCCCATATTTCTATCCTAGGATAGTTGTGTCTTGATAACGCCAGTCACTGGTGAGTTGAGGTGTTTCAGATGCAGGTGAAGATGGCTTCTTCATCAGTTAATGGTTGCTGTTTTGGCAACAGTTAAAATTAAGTGCTTAAATCAGAGATTTGTATGAAGCCAAACCCTGATATTTCCTTTTTGCAATTTGGGGTTAAAGTTGACATATTTCCTAAGTCTTCTTTTCACTTGACTGACAGTCTGCCATATGGATTTTCATGAATACAGTTATGAGAATTCCGGTAGTCAGTCTCTTTAGTTGGAGACATCTCTATTTCCTTTAGTAGTAGAAATGTGTCACATTTGTCTATTAGCGTGTCCAAGACATTGCCTGCTTGCAGGTGGTGTTCATCACCATCGACATGCATTTGTAATTGAGGTTGGCAAGGGAGGCTACATAAAAATTTTGAAAAGTAATGGTTATAGTGCAGAGCCATGTGGGACACCATAAGTAATGTTTATTTTGCAAGACATTTTTTGTATGGGAAGTGGCCCATTTTGATTTTCTGAACCATTTTTTCTGGCTCAATTTATTATTATCCACACCCAGGTCTGGGTGATATTTGAATGCCCAATTCTTTCTAGCTTGCAACAGAATGGTCAATGGATACTGTCTCAGATACGTCTTCTGTAGTTGGTTGGTAAATTGATTAAACTCCAAGAGCCTCATTTACTTATTTTTGGCGTATTGCAGCACTGCAAGCCTTCCTGATGCACTGCCCTACATCAAAAGAAAAGGGGAGGAATGTGCTGTATCTATGAGATATGACGCATTCCTGTCCTCTTTTACTGCACTGGTGCACAAATGGCCGACTAGCGCCAACACAGGTCCACTTGCACCATGTGCAAGGGTGCTTGCATTGAAATCAAGTTGCTTTTGTGCAGCAAGGCATAACTTCCTTTCACAAAAACAACCATTATGCCACCCCTGGGGTGGCGCAGGATTTTGACACATTCCCAGGTTTACAGCATTTTTTAACTCTGGGAATGTGTCAAATGCCATGGATGTTATGAAACACCCACCGTAATGCCCTTGGCACGCCTCCCTATCAAATTGTGAGGTAATGCAGCAACTTCAAATGCGTTGCCTCACACCTTATCTAAGAAGCCATGAGAGGCCACTGCAGATATGACGCTGCAGTGTGCGCCGCTGGGGCATCATTAAAAGGGACTTTCTGGTGGCGCATGGGGCTTGTAAATGAGTCCCTAAGTTTACTTCATCCTCAGTGGTGAGCCATGTTGGACAGTTCACGCTTTAAGCCCTCATACCTTTTTTTCAACAAACTATATTCAGACCAAATGTGCGTCCTTTTCCCCTTCACATGAAAAGATAATCAGGTTTGCAAATTAAACTTGTGTACAGTGAGAAAACACCCAAAAGATTTTTAAAAACTAAGGGGCCCATTAGGATGTCAGGCGGATCGCCACCGCCATGCGGGCGGTGGTGATCCGCCCGACATCCTGTTCCGCCCGCCACCCATTTCCCCCCTGCCACATTACCATGACGGAGGGGGACCGCGGCGGACGAAAAGACCGTCTGCCGCTTTTCCGCCCCGGTCGCCTTGCGACTGGGGCGGAAAAGGTGTGATATGGTGGCGGTGTCTATCAGACACTGCCAGCCATATTTGGATGGGCTGAAATAGATGCCTTTCCGTGGGGGCA
Organism: Lissotriton helveticus; assembly: GCF_964261635.1. Taxonomy (NCBI): domain Eukaryota; kingdom Metazoa; phylum Chordata; class Amphibia; order Caudata; family Salamandridae; genus Lissotriton; species Lissotriton helveticus. Next base: position 2,027,280,147 of record NC_136061.1, read on the forward strand.
ATGCCGCCACGGAAAGGCAGGTGGTCTTCGCTTCGGGCCCCCCTGCTGGCCCCCGAAGTGAAGGCGAGGTGGGGGGTGCACAGCATTTGCATACACGATGCGGCAGGCACCTAGCGGTACCTGCCGCTTTGTGTATGCAAATGCATACATGCATTTTTAGCATTGTGGCGGGCGGTGCTTAGAGCACCGCCTGCCTTAATGTTAAAAATGCATGTGGCGGGCGCATCCTAATGGCGCATCCTAATAGCGCACCCTTATGGCAGGTGGTCCCAAGTACCGTGAGGATGGCGGGCGGGCAAAGTTCGCCCGCCATCCTAATGAGGGCCTATGTTTTTTCAAGAAAAACTACAAAATGGAAGAAACGCTGTATGTTGTTTTAAAATTGCCACTGAGAGGTTTACTTTGTTAAATTCACCCTCTTTTGGGCTTTCTAAAACAGGTTTGGAGGAAAGAAATAGATCTGTTTTCAAGATTAACCCATACATTTTAGGTTTAGAGTACGAATGCCATGTACATCTTGTCAGTGCTTCTGTGAAAAATAAATATTTATAAAAAAATATTCAAAGAAAAGAGATTTGGCTCCTTCAACCATTTATTTTTGAAAGTCTCAATCTTATTTTGGATGAGCACATTTGGAAATATTCATTAGTTGGCCTCCTTCAGTCGCTGTTTGTTGGAAGACTCATTCAAATTTTGGATCATCCTTTTTAAATAGAAATCTACGTATTATATGATAAGCATTGACAAGCAAAGGAGGCTGATCATTGATGTCTGCAGCATTGGACAAGAAAGTGTGACAGCAGACATGTGATACATCAGCAGATCTTCTGTGGGCTACTGGTGAAAGCCCACCTCAACTTCCATTCCCTTGCAACACAGTGGCAAGGCCACTCTTAGCCACTTATGAAAATCAAATTCCGCCTCCATCACGTTGTTCTTAATATCCCCCAAAAAGTTAAATGGAACATTCATATGTTTACCCTGTCATATACCGATCCATCAGCTATTACCCATGAAGTCATTTAGCATATAATATAGAGGAGAAATGATTAAGAATACACAAAACAATTAATTTATTTATTTAGCACTTACCAAGGTCTGCGTAAAGTCTTGGACAAGTTTATTAAACACATGAAATACACATTGTCTTTACATATGGCTGATCCCATTCTTACATAAGATTCCTATTAGGCTGTCTGCGAGATTTTCCCTATGCATCTTCCTTTTGCCTTTAGTTCTTTACTAGTGGGCATCCTAGAGTGCCATGCAGCTTAGAAAGAGCCTCTGGCATCATCCAAGAAACATTAGAGCTTTCCTGTGCCAACTAAGGTGTCGATTAGGATGGCGGACGGACCTGCGTCCGTCCGCCACCCCCGAGGTGGAGGGACCGTCCGCAGGGGCAGCGGCGTTCCCTCCATAGGAATTAGGATGTGACCGCCACCCTGGCGGTCACATCCTGTATATTTAACATTGCGGCGGTTGCTGCTTAAAGCAGCACCCGCTGCAAAGTTAAAAATGCATGCTTTGCATGTGCATGCACAAAGTGGCAGGCACCGCGCGGTGCCTGCCGCTTCGTGCATGCACATGCATGGGGGTACCAGAGGTACCCCCCATGTGCACTCCCCACCCCCCAACACCCTGGGGGCCCGCAAGGGGCCCCCAGAAGCAAAGGTCCACATGCTTTTCCACGGCGGAATATCCGCCGAGGAAAAGCATGTCTCCGCAAGAATTTCGTTGCGCGCACTGCATCACATTTGGTGATGCAGTGCACACAACGAAATTTGTTTTATTTATTTATATGTTTACTGACCTGTTAAAGTCCGTAATCCATACATTACTACCCCCCACCCTGCCCCTCCCCACGTCACCGCCCTGCAGTTACACCTACTACCGGCTGCGGCTGCCAACCGCCATCATAATCTGGCGGTGGGTGTTTTCAAGGACCGCGGCGGTGAATCCGTATCCTTTGGGCCGGCGGGGGCTTCCACCGGCCCGGAGGATGCGGATTCACCGCTATCATAATCGACCCCCATGTAACCAGTGTAAGGAATGAATTAAAAAAACATGTCGACTTGCAGACCATATTAGAATTGCACTTTAGAATGTGTTTAAATCGCTGAAGAATGTTTTCAGATAGGAAAATAACACATAGGAAAAATGTGCTTGCTTTAAGAGCATAAAATAATTACTTTTGAATGCATTTCAATTTTGGTAAAAGAATGTTCTTAAATACAAAATAACACATAGGGAAAATGTACTCGCTTAAAGGTATATGAAAATAATGTGAAGAAACAATATATGTACTAGGCTATCTTTCTTAAATGTGCACCTTTAACTTAGGCCTAAGCCTTTTCTTTTGACTTTAGGAAATTTTGCCTAGCACCAGTATCTTGCTACAGAATGTGCTGACTTGAAGATTATATTTCCTTAGCTTCATCATGCCATATTAGATCAATACATATAACAATGAACCTTGCTGTGAATTCATAATGAATAGACTGTTAGAATGACTAGTAATTTAGATATACTTTATGTATGCTTAACTAGAAAATCATTGATATATTCATTTAGCACATCTACTAGCCTTTGTATTCCCAATAGAAATTGAACACAGCCTTTGGCTTAGGTAAGAAGGTTCTCATGAGAACTTTTCTCCATGTTTCTAACACTTGCAACAGTGTTTTACTATGTACCTGCGTGAAGGTTTACAGTGGGAACTGGGAGGAGAAGCAGAGGATGTTGACAACACCATCGGGTGAGCGGTTTCTATTGGATGAGAGATTCGAACACCTTCTTAGTTTTGTTAAATTATTGTGGTATTTTATACTAATGAGTTTTCCAAGTAAGTTAGAAGGAGATACCCGCATACTGACTTCTGAGACTAACTTGGACTCTGCTAAGAGAGAGTCACTCTATTGCATCCTTGCCTATTGTTACCCAAAGCTATTGCTAAAGTCAATTTATTCTTACATTTATTCAGATTTTCTCTTGTCGGTGCTACTTAAAAAATCATTCATCTATCATTGATAATCTGACAGTTGACACTGCAGCTGAGTGGAACTTGGCTAACTTTCTAGAACAACTCTTTATGGGAAGTTCTAGTCTTTAACTATGCTCCAAAATCTTGCTCTTTTCCGAAAAGGAACTCTTCATGGGTTTCTATGCATACAGTAGATTAGGGTTCATAGCCAGATGGTGACAATTTTCTTTATGGAACACTCTGTATTGATTTATGCTGTCTCTAAACAACCTTTTACACAATATTTCTGTAAACTGGACTCATTTGAAAAAAGATGCCAAAACCATACTAATGTTGAAAACTTATTCAACCTCACATTTGAACAGGCTTCAATTGGTCCAGAACGCAGCAGCTCAAATGCTTTCTGGAACACCGAAGGATTGAAAAAACTGCACTGGCTCCCAGTAAAGCTAAGAACACGCTTTAAGGCTTTGTGTATTGTTTTTTAAGGCCGTTAATGGAACAGGTCCTGAGTTTCTCAGACGTAAACTCCAATGGTATGTTTCAGGCAGGATGCTACGATCAACTGATGTTAAACAAGTGCAAGTTGCCTCCTTCCAAAAAAACAATTGGGGAGGTAGAAGCTTTATTCTTTGCGCATCTAGAGCTTGGAACGAGCTCCCTTTTCAGCTTAGAAATGCCCCGGACCTTTTTTCTTTCCGTAAGGGCTTGAAGACATGGCTCTTTTCTCAGTAGCACGTTATCAGCCCCTCCAGGTAATTAGTACTTAGCGCCAGGACACACCTGGGTAACCGTGCGCTCTATATGTATAAATACCATAACATCATTTACTGAATATCAAGGATCTAGCAGTTGATGATATGCATGACTTGTGTTTTGTTGCAGCTTCATTCGAACCATGGTGGAAAAGGTCCATCTACCCTGTCAAGTAGATCTGAATTTTCAAATGTTGAGATCTGTAAGTGGGGTGTTTAGTCATAAGTACCATTTGGACAATCCTATAGGTGCTAACACCAGCATGTTGTTAGACGCTTCCTTTCCTCCTATTTCAAGGCTCTGTCTCAGAAAAGACAGCACACCATATTTATCTCCATTTGAATCATGGACCAAATCTACATGAACACCCCATAACCTGTGTAAAATCATGATCAAGGGCACCTACAAGCAGCACAGGTCAGCTGTGAAATGTATGAGCATTGATGTCAACTGGCTTGGATTATGTGAGGGCCTAGTCGTCAATTGCAGCCTGTCAAAAGTTCCCATTTATGGTGGCTGATTTGACTCAGTTCTATTCACTATGCAGGTTGTAAATAGAAAGTCAATATAAGATTATGGTTTTGTCAGTTTGTGGCGATTTACAGCCTTTTCCAATGTTTGAGGCATTCTTGTCAGGCTCTGATGATGTCACATTAGCTCAATGCTGTCAATTAGAACAATGCATGATGGTACTTTTTTGCTTGTTGCCATCATAGTGATAACAAAACACATCCAGCGCAGACAGGCCATTATCTTAAAACGGTCTGATTTTACAAAGTGCATGGGGCCCCATCGTAATTATCCAGTTGTGACTCATAAGGTGTCAAACAGTAAAAGGTATTTAGCAATGTAGCTTTTTTTTGTGATGTCTTTTCTTATCACATGGTCCCAGTCTACCTCCAGTGGTCCAGGGCTACCAATAAGAAGAATCTGTCCTTAATTTGGAACCACAGTTGCCATTACCTCCCATCTTTTTGTGGGCACATCTATATCCAATAAAATAACTTTATCTGATGTAAGCCTCTATCCTTTGAATGACCTGTGGCCCATTAAGCATACTATTCCAACGGTTAGCCTACATAAGTTGAGGCTAATTATACTGAGCCACACTCAGCATCCATTAAGTGCCATCTTGCACAATACTAAGAGGCAATCGGTACGCAGTCTCTGCATACTGTTACAATGTGAAAATGTATGAATTTCCTTCTACTCCACCTTCATTTTTATATTCTTCTTTCCTTTATCCAGATTCACTGGTTTTGTGGCCATTTGATAGCCCCATATTTCAATATCACACATTCACATATTCCAATGCTCTCGGATGCTGACCACGTATCCCTTAAATCACTCTAGCAAAGCATTTCCACACAACTTAATTTATACCATATCACTAAAAACTATTGAAATCTTGTTAGTAAGCCTGTATTCTTCCCTTCAGATTAACATCACAGAGGGTCCTACTAAAACCAAGAGTGTGGAGTTAGCAGGTGTTCCAAGGAGAACCCTGGGGTTCCACTGACAAATGTGGAATTACCAAGTGTACGGTAATGCAGGATCTGGTGAGTTTGGTCATTCCCCGGGGTTTCTAGCTGTTTTGAAGAACTGTAATCTCAGAGCGAATCAGGTGTGAGATGTTTCTGCAGACATAATAATACTGATGAACACCGTAACTCTTGATTCCGGGCCCAATTAAATTAACTTGCCATTCATAATGACGGTCTCAAAATCCCAACCAGTGCATTTTTTTGCCTCATTTTGCTTTTGGAATGTACAATTCGTCTTAACAAACTACATTGTGTGGCTCTGTTTTTACTTCAAGGCCAACTATTATGGAGATTGACAGTGTGGAAAGTAGGATATGCCCTTGCATGTAGCCAGGCTGTGCAGTCACTTCATGCCTTTAAGTCTATGCCCGACTAAGCAACCTTCTCCTCTTTCCCACATCTTTGTGCTGTGCAGTAGTCATCTCTGTTACTGTGTTGGGAGTGAGTTTCAGCTAAGAGCTCTTTCTCCAACAATAAACTTATCTTCGTGATTGTGGCCATATCTGATCTGTCATAATTAGTCGCTCAGTTGTCATTTATTAAGTTGTCGACATTCTCTGTAGTGGAACCATTTGTTCCAATGCTCTTTAATAAGGCAACTTTCATGCAACTTTCACGCACTTCTACACAAGCACAATTTGCAGTACTTTTCTATCTTCTGTGTTAAATAATATAGAAATTCTGAAAACTAAAGGTGAGTTTACCAAACTGAATACAAACGTTTTATATATATATATATATATATTCACTGACAAAACCATAGGTTTCAGACGTGTTATAGTTAGGAATTAGCATTTAAAAAACCTTTGAAATTAACCGAAAAAACTATAGGTTTCAGACATGTTATAGTTAGGAATTAGCATTTAAAAAACCTTAGTTTGGGGAGTGGGGGGGGGGGTCTTTCGCCTGGTTGGCATATGTAACACCTCTTGTTTGTCAATTTTTTCTGCCTTTTTTTTACATATGTTTTGCTGATGACATGAGAACGTTGACATAAACGCAAAGACAAGTAATGGTTTCAAACATTTATTCTCACGTTGAACCTTCACTACATGTCCCTTGTTGCATCCCAGAACATGTCATTCAGTGATGTAGCGAAACTTGAGGGGGGCCTCCTCCTACAAAATACATGATAGGGCCCCCCACCGTACTCACTCAGGAGCTCTTAGGTGAGGGTACTGTGCTGAGGCGGGCCCCTGGAGCTCAGGGTCTCTAGCACGGCAGGGGCCTTTGTAAAGCCACTGTTCACAATGTGTGTGCGACTATGATTTCCAGTCACTGTGGCTAGTCCCCTTTCCAGGGCACATTAGTCCGCACACATGTATTGTGCAGAATGGTACAAACAAGTGATCTGAACACCAGTGGGGGTGAGTAGAGTTACCTCCCCCTAGAGATGTCAAGACAATGGAACCAGGCCTTGAGCAGGCCAAAGGTTTGCTCGACAATATTGAGTGTCTTGCTGAGTGTCTGGTTGTAGGCCTTCTCTGGTTCAGTCTGAGTGTGTGCATGTGGGGTCATTACCCACAGCTGAAGCCCATAACCTTGATCAGCTGAGTGTGAAAAGAAAGGACAAGTGTAAATGGTTTTGATCACTGTTCCAGATACATTCAAGTCCTTGTATGATTTGTGTAGTGAAATTGTCATGCACATTTCGTACTTATTTTCACATTATGTGTTACTCAGACAGGTGGTCATAGGTTTATACATGTCTCTTCCATTATTCTATGTAATAGCAAATGGTGAGCAGAGACTGATACATTATACACTTCTACATCCTGACTGTCATGTTGATCCAGTAGCTTTCTGTTAAGGCCATTTGGAGATGTTCCTGACCACTCTATGGTATGTGCTCATACTACATGTGTGAAGTGACAGATTGGGGATCAGATATTTAGCTAGTTGATGCTCCCTAGGTAGGTAGTGACGTAGCAGAAATGCCTTACACTGACACATCCATATGTCCATGGTAAACCACAGATGATGGTAATCTACATGACATTGGCAAAGACATTTAAGTGTAGAGTATTAGCCAGTGCAGTAGATTAATAGGTGCATATCAAAGTGGCACATTGTAGTCTATCCGATGATTGCCATTGTTTCCACTATATGCAAATGACCCATGGACCCTGGTAATTTTAGAGTGCCACTCTGTAGTGCAGCAAGGCACCTTTCTGCACTGCACTAGGTCACTGAGAAAGGGCAGTAGTGCACAATAATGAGGCCATACAGCACATTTTAGGTCATTCAGCCTATACTTGCCAACATGCGTAGTGCAGCCATGAGCTTTAACTGTTGAGAGTTGTTGGTAGATCTGACAGTTTTTAGCTGGAGCCTTGCTACAATCAGGTTTAGCAGCTGTACAAAGGTCTCCCTCCTAAGCCAATAATAGGTGATTACCTCGTCCTCCTTGAAACTAATTAGAGAAGTATGCTGCTGACAGATGTGCTCCCTTCTCTTGCGTTGCTGGCAGGGGTGGTGGGTTGTGCTCATCCCCTTGCAACTCTAAGCTGCAAAATTAGCACCTCCATGGCATAGCTGAGCTTGCCAAACTATTTTGAGTTGCTTTTTTTTATGTACCAGAGCCCATGCATCATTTCCTATGGCTGGGTTGCCGACGCGCAGAGAATTTGATACATTTCATGCTCTGCGCTCCACTTGCCAATGATGCGTTACTTTTGCCAAAACTCAAAAGTATCACTGCATTAGTTTTACATTGTAAATATAGATGGAACACCTACCTTGCACATATTAATACTTACGAGACACAGTCGTTTCAGGCGCAGGAGCATTTTGACACAGGACTCCTAAAAGTGATGCATCAGCCTAGATACGTCACCTTGTAAATGTGGAGTACTGATTGCACCGCCATAGCATCAAAAATGTTGATGCATTGGCAGCAGAAGCTTCATGTAAATAAGCCCAGCAGTCTTTAAACCAAATATCTAGGCTAACTGTTTGCACTCTACTCACTATCACTGTAGCATTTGAAATGCAAATATGCAGTACTCTCCTGGATAGCAGACACAGCATGATTTCTGCCCTAGGTAAAGCTGTGCATGTCTGATGGTCAGAACTGAAACTGCAGACCCATTGGATATCTACAATTTGAGATTTTTGCTGCAGTGATTCCAAGAGTTGGGGGCTGTGTTGCAGTTGAAAATGCACATATTCATACACTCACTGTAATGGGGACATATGAGACGCCCTATGGGGTGAGTCACCCAATCAAATGGATACTAAAATAAATTGCCTTGGAATCCAAGTACCTGAAATGACTTACCATGATTTACTACATTCTCCTTGGCTAGGAATAACAATCCTTTTAGCAGTAAAAACAACAACAGTTTTTTGCTCATGAGACTGAAAGGGGGGCTCATGATTAAACCTAAAAACCTACCTGGAGATTTTTACTGACTTCTATGACACATTGTATTGCTATAAATTTGAAAACTTACTTCTCAAGTTGCAAACACTTTAAGGCACCAGAGGCATACCTCTACATTCAATGCAGTGCATAATGCACAGGAAAATATTTTGTTTATACAAATTAGTGATTTCAGGTCCATTAAAATGCGAATATTCCTCAGACTTTCACGTAGCTGTCATTGAATAGGATAAATAATTTCCAATGTCCTTGTTCATGAATTGCCAAAATTAATTTAGTAAATTTGTGCATAGATAATCTTAATAGCCTATTAAAAAGATAGCAGTTCCCCGCTGTTATGGCAGGTCAGTAATGCATTAAGCCAGCCTCTCTTTTTTTGGACGTGAATGTCATTTCACAAGAAGCACTCAAGCGACTACGGACGTGCAGATTTAAATCCAAGATTAATGCATCCATAATTGGATTCATGCCAATTAAATGGCAAGAATGGTAAAAACTAAATGTCACATTTCCAATAAATAATGTTCGCCTTTTAGAGTGGATATTATAGATAGCTTTAAAGTCGTCACTACAAGGATAAAACTTGAAATGGAACAAAACCTTTATCTAAAGCAGTTAATTCGACGGTACTTTTGAAAACTCTATTATACTTTTTTATTTTAAATGTAAAAGAAATTCCACATACCTATCAAACGGAGAAGCAGGAATAAAACCCCCAAAGCGTAGGACTTGAGTTCGGGACTCACTGCCCTGCACAAGAACAAAAAAGAGAGAAATGGATTCCTATCGTACTGCTTAATTAACAGGCCCATCATCAATACTTTATTGCCAATCACAATAGCACTGTCAGCTCTTACGGAAATATTTAATTGTCTTCCCCTTTCTGCAGAATGGAACACAATTGCTCATTTTTATGAATTAAACCTTCAGAAGCGTCCCTTACCTGTTGAGAACATTAGCAAAGCGTGTCACTGTAAAACCTAGTCCACTCCTCCAACATGTCATCACTTATTGCACATTCCTTTTGAAACTTCACGCTCTAGTTGACAGAACACTCTAGTGACTCAATCCAAATATGCTGTGAGTGAAATGTCTGAATGAAAAGGCTTTGTTGCCAGGAGAAATGTTCTACCATGTCTCACTAGCCCCGCAGCAATGCTGGCTTGGTGTGATATATGTAACATGTAGACACAGCATGTTTCAAAGAGGATTTGTTCCTGCTCTCTGAGTTAGAATATATGTGTTCAATGCGAAAACTGTCTGGGTAATTGCTCTCTAGCTCTGAATCGAAGTGACCTATATTTATCTCAACATGCTGTGAAAACACCCATCTTTTTATTCTGGTTGAGTATTAAACTATCCTTTTTTTGAGATTTGAAGTTATATCCTATTGGAACAGAAAGTGCCTTTAGGTGACAGAATAACAATCCTCACCTGGTTCAAAAATCTTATGTCGCTTTAAATTATGATGTTAGAAATAAATTCTATAAAAACACAAACTGACAGATAACCTTTTAAGCAGATCATTTCACCTTTGTATGATCAATAAATATTACCAAATTTATAATTTGCAAGATGTCTTCCTATATTAGAGAAATGAGATTTAAAATGTACAAAACCCTGCATGTTGCTTACCAGTTAGCATGAAGACATCAATAGCGAGTGCATGCCATCTTGTTGATTTCCAGCTCTTTTATTTTTATTTCCTGACCTCGTGTCAACAAATCCTTCAAAAAAGTACAATAAGAAGTACCAAAAGAAAGTAGTCTACGAACGAGGTCCATTCAGCCATTAGCTTTCATGCACTTTTCATTGTTTGCCTTTACTTGGATGAACTGCAAATCAAATCTATGGCATTTTGTGGATGGCAGTATTGTCAATTTTGAGTTTCCAAGAGGTTTTGGTGATGAATAAAGGAGTCCATTTGTTTGACAACTGGTGTATGTTCGTTGATGTGCTGACACTACAACTTTTTTATAGCTGATTTATGGCTTTTTACTTTAGAAGAGTATGCTCGTTGGATGCCTAAGCCTGTCATAAAGACATAGTGCAATTCACTAATTGCCCTTGCTCATTAATTTGTTTTACTTTTCCACCATGATAGGCTGTTGCTGGATTTATGGCTTTCATGTTTGCAAGCTAAAGAGGTGTGCCCACACTTTGTAATGATGCAATGGAAATGCTGTCTGTGAGCCCACAGTATCTATATGTTACATTTTTCTGTTCTTTTTTTAAAAAGAAAGCTTCATCATCTAACTTCTTCTCATACAACTCTTCTTATTGGACAAGAGCCACACTCTGAAATTGTCGAGCAAAGGGATATGTCTCCCAGCTGCTGCTGTACCCCCTGATTTTTATCAAGCTTGTTCATGATGGGATTTTTTTTCAAGGACAGTTGTGATCAACACAGATAACAACCAATCAACATAGCCAAACACTTCCCCTAACAAGAAGCAAGACCGATTGGCTTTTCCAAAATTTGCTAATACAATGTTGTTACATGCTTGGATTTTGATTAGCAATCGTACAGTATAGCATTTAATTTGTACTCAAGTGAGGCTCTTTCAATTATGAGTTCTTCTACAAACCTTCCAGTTACCGGTATCTTCTTTATTAGAGGATAGAGGCTAAGGGTGTCATCCACAGAAACTTCTTCCATGAAAGTGTAACTAGCAACTCAGAAATAGATCAAGATTAAGCTATCCTTGAGTTTTCAAACTGGGTCCAGGTTTCAAAGATTCTCAAATGCAACAAGTGAATTCAGTAAAGAATGCTTGAAGTTATGAAAAAGATCTAGGAATAGAAGGGACTGTGGCTATGAAACCAAGATATATAACTCTCAGGGTAATAATGCAGGATCTTTCAGATGGTTCTTTGGTAGAAGGATTTGTGCATACCACATTTTAATAAGTAACTGCTCTCAAAGATACAATCCCTAAGGGTGAAGGCACAACACTAGATTATTGAATTGATATAAGGGAGTCAACTCCGTCCTCCTACTCACAACCCTTCAGCGTCATTAAACAATACAAGTCACATTAGTCTTAATTCTGTGTAAGGAGAACCCAGCCACTGTTGCAGATAGGGAGGAAACTTGTACAGACCTCTGATCCCCATTGAAAGGCATCAGTCCAAGCAACACAAATGCACGGAATATTAAAAACCCTCCAGGCACAAGAATCTCTAGCTCTCATCAGGACGAGGAATATTGTACAGAAGCTATCTATCACTCCATTATTTTTCCTTATGTCACAGCCTAAGGTGAGCTTAGAGTTTGACAATCTCACTCACAGCCACTGAAAAGATCAGAAATAGTGAAAGCAGTAATGTGTCTAACTCCAACTTTTCTCATATTGCCACTAACTGTGTGTAGAGTAGAAAAAACGATCCCACCCCAGTCTGTGAGACACTAGGTTGAAAGGTTGTTCCATTGTTATGGTAAGTGTTGACGTGATCCATAACAATCAAATGTCATAAATTCCAACAATGAAACTGGAAGGTCCTGGCAGTGTGTGTAACCACTCACGGAACAGGGAGTGCTTTTCTGCAAGCTCCTTTTCAGTTCTTGATCACAGACTCTTTCAAAATAGGGACACTCTTCAGATTAAGCTTGAAAGTATCTGCATTGATCTTTTTTGTTTTGATATACTTTCCATAGGACTGGACATGCAGGTATCTGCTTGGGAATGTCATCTGCTTTCACTTCTGACCAGGTCTTTCATCATGTAAACATCTTCCATGAGTTAGTTGGTCAGTTCCATAACATATTATTTAAATCCAACCTTTATACTAATAATGTTATTGTTCAAACACCCAAAACCATCACATGGCAATGTGCTCATCCATCCACATGAGATAAAGGGGCAAGGAGTATTTGGTGGTGGAGTCAAGACTACGAAGTCTTGGTATTTGGCAACCCAACATTTAGCAGTGCTAACCATAAGCTTCTGAGAAATCTTTGGGCAGTGGCACTTATTATTTCACAAATTATGCATTGAATGTTTCAGCAGTAAGCTTGGGACCTGAATATCATTATGGACTGGAATAGCTCCACACTCCTATTCAATCGAAATGTATGTAACATAATTTGCCAACTTTAAGTTGACAATGTTTTTTAGTTTTTGTGGAGGGACAGCATTTAGGAATGCTTCAACGGGACTTCACAGGGAAGCCATTAGCCCTGATTACTGGGATATATAGCGACAAAAGCATCCAATGGGAATCTGAATTACTTTGCTATGAGGACTTCATAAAACAATAATTTTCCCTGATTAGCACAATTTACAATCTTTGTACTATCCATAGGAATCTTGGCTTCTGCACATGTATTGTGGAGAAAATATCATTTTTACAGGTAGAATGTCTTTTTCTGACAAAGTTGCTCATCTCTGGCTCCTGTACTATCTCAGTCTGGGCTGAGAGGAACGAGCCGGCATGTCAGAAGATTTTGTGGGCCCAAGTTAAAATTGTGCTGCCTGGCCTAGATGTCATCAAGACGTGTTTTTAAGTAAGGAAATGCCCTAATATAAAATAGAAAATAGGCATCTATAATATCAGGCACCATCTATGGGTTGTAAGTATCTTACCTGTCTTGAATCAACACGAAAGGCATGTTTCTAGTGCTATAACTAGATTTTGCAGCAGGAGCACAAGTTCTTAAACAAGTAAGGCATCTGGGAATGTTGTTCTCTATGATCACTCCTCAAGAAGCCAGTTTTAGCTGGAAGGCTACTGTAGTAGAATGAAGAGTGCTCCCTCAAACGTGCCTGCAGTACATTTATTGCACTCAAAAAGGAAAACTGGGAGGATTGAGAAGTACCCTAACATTAATCTAATGTGACCCTGAGCCAAACCTTATTTTAACACTCACTTTATCTTCATCATTACCTAGTCGTAACCCTGATCCTTACACTAAGTCTGGCTTTACTGTTACCGTTTACCTTTCATCTAAATTTGAACCTAGGCATCTACCTAACCCAAATCCTGACCCAATACATCATATTATCATGATAATTTATATTTTGTATCCATTTTTTACTTAGTTGTTACAAGTTTCTTTTTTTTACTTACATTTTTGCTTTGGAAATGCAATGGCAGATTTACACATAAATTCAAAACAGAATCGTGCAGTTGCACACCTGTGTTTGGGGTTATTATTATGGGTTATGCAGAGTTGTTAAAACGTTTTTAGAGGTATGTAAAGAAATTGCGTGCTACTCCCCGTGTATGGGAAAAAGACCCTGGCTTCCCATTTATTTAAATGCAACAATGGACTGTGGGAACACCCACAGTTGAGGGGTGCACAGCTAGTGGACAAATGTCTCAAAACAAACTAGGTGTGTCCAAATTTAAACACTATACACAGATGCTCAAAGGCAAAAAGGTTTTATACAATTATCAGATTTAGTATCAACAAGTTTCAACAAAAATATAAATACATGATTTCAAGCATTATATGCATGCCAATAATCATTTGATATTCAAAACACTATTGCTAATATTACTATGTGTAATTATTCATGAAAGGATAGCATTATACATAAACATGTGAATGCGTAGCAACAATAATATCATCAAAAATCCCAATGCATTTCGGGTTCATGATTGGAACCCTTCGTCAGGGGAAATCAATTCCATAGGTAAAGCTGTCTTCCCAAGATGGATGGAATCCACAGTAATCTAAAACACAACAATATGCAGTAAGTCTACTGCATCAAATGTAGGATTTGCACTCAAAATAGTGACTGAATGTGCAAAATAAGAAGAGAGAAGAAAAAGTGGAGGGTACTGTGTGATTGCAAGTCAAAGGAACGGGGGCGTATTGCCAAAAATAACCTCGAAGAAGTGTGTTGCTTAGGTTATAATAAGTGATAAAGATACCGTGTCCCAAACTGTAAAGCATAGTGCTGGGCTTGCCTGATAAATTGCTCGTAGCTACTAAGTTTCATTACCTTGATGGCGCAGAGGAATATAAAATGTCCTTGTGCTTCAAAAACGGTCTGTGAAATATAAACGTTACCGTTGTTGAAATGCAGGTTAGGCAGGAATGAGAGAAACGAGCAAGAATGCGTTAAGCGCTTACCTGCAACCATAAACTCTTCTCGTTCGTCGATGCTCGGGATTTACACATAAAACATGTATCCAGCCTACACAATTGCACATTACAGAATGTCAATATTTTTTTAAAGCAAGGATATAGTAGTTTATCATGATAAGGACATATGCAGTTATTACGACTCTAGAAAATGTAGCGAAATCCGCTAAAAAAAACCACAGATATCCCATCTACCCGCTTTACAGTCTACATCAACTCTATGCACTATAAGGTGGACAGTACATCTGCAACTTTTTTTTTGATGGATGTCTTGCTTCCACCAAACTGTAAGTAATACATATAGTGGGGGAATCCACTGAGGCCATGAAGTACCAATGTAAGTTGAGACTTTACTTCCCACCCAAAAGGAAAATGCTACTTACCCAGTATGCATCTGTTCTTGGTATGTAGAACTGTAGAGTTACATGCTGTGCCTAGCTCGCCATCTGGTGTTGTGTCCGGATGTTTGCACTGCCGGAATGCCTGAGTTTGATACTGGATTGTCTTTATGTGGTGAAGCGAAAGCGACAAATAGCTGTTCTGTCCTTTCTATATAGTAAAGAATTGCTCTTTTCACATCTAAAGTGTGTAAAACACGTTCTGCCACAGAATCTGGTTGAGGGAAAACACAGGCAACTCAACAGATTGGTTGATATGAAAGGCAGAAATGACCTTTAGTAGAAATTTTGGGTTGGGTTAGTCGGGAGAACCACTTTGTTTTGATGTATTTGTAGGAATGGTTCTTCTATAGTTAGTGCCTGAAGCTCGCCCACTCTCCTCAAAGATGTGATAGCTATGAGGAAAGCCATCTTGCATGTAAGAAATTGTATTTCTCATCTATGCAATGGTTCAAAGGGAGGACCCATTTGCCTGGTGAGTACAATGTTGAGATTCCACATTGGAGCAGATGGAAGCCTTGCAGGAATGATTCTCTTAAGTCCCTCCATAAATGCTTTAATGACAGGCACTCTAAAAAGAGACAGATGTTGTCTGTTTTGTAGGTATGTAGCTATTGCAAAAAGATGTAAGCGTATGGAAGAGTACGCTATATTGGAACGCTGCAGATGTAGTAAATAGCAAATGATGTTTTTTAAGTGAACTATTCAGAGGATATATTCGATCAGTATTACAGTATATCACAAATCTCTTACACTTTGCTGCATAGCATGTTCTTGTGGTAGGATGTCTAGCCTCTTTGATAATGTTCATGCAATCTGGAAGAATAAGGTAGCCACACTCCAAGATGTTAAGTACCAGATTGCAAGGTTTAGATGGCTGGGATCTGGATGTCTTATCTCTCCACGGCTCTGAGAGAGCAGATTGTGAGTGAGGTGTAGTTACTGGTGACGAACTACTGAGATCTCTAACGAGTTTGTGAACCAGGGTTGTCTGGTCCATGTGGGAGCAACTAGGACTAATGTTAGGGATGCCTGTCTGAGCTTCTGAACCACTAGGGGAATGAGTGGGAGAGGTGGAAAAGTGTAGGCAAAATATCCCTGACCACTTCATCCATAGTGCATTACCCTTGGACAATTGGTGTGGATGTCTGGATGCAAAGTTTGGGCATTTTGCGTTTAGATTTGTGGTGAACAGATCTATGTCTGGAAATCCCCACATTTGTAAGAATGGGAGGAGAACTTGAGGGCGGAGTTCCCATTTGTGGATCTGTTGTCTTTGACGAGTAACCAGATCTGCACTCTGATTGTTTACTCCTGGAAGGTGTTCTGCAAGGAGAAACATTCTGTGATGTATGGTCCATGTCCAGATGGATGGTGCTAGCTGTGATAGCTAGAGAGAGTGTGTCCCACCGTGTTTCTGTATGTTGTACATTGCTGTCATGTTGTCTGAATGGATCAGGACGGCTTTGCCTACGAGATGAACTTGAAACGCTTTTAACGCTAGAAAGATCACTAGCAGCTCTAGATGATTTATGTGAAGCTGCTTTTGCTGCATGCTCCATATGCCCTGAATTGAATGCAGCTGGAGATGAGCTCCTCAACCAGTAAGCGATGCGTCTGCTGTTAGCACTATCTGTGGTACCGGGTCGATGAAGGGCCGCCCCTTTGAAAGGTTTTGTGTATTCCACCACTGCAGAGAGCAATGTGTGTGGCCGTCCACCAACACCAGATCTGATAAGTGACCCTGAGCCTGGTTCCATTGACATGCTAAACATTCTTGGAGAGGACGCATTTGAAGTCTTGTGTAAGGTACAATTAGGATGCAAGACGCCATTATTCCTAGTAATTGCTTGAACACTCAAGCTGGTAACAAATGTTGGGGCGAAACTGATAGATTAGAGTCTGCATGTTGCAGATTCTGGCTGGATTGAGCCATACTAGAGCTTTTTGAGTGCTTATTGTGGCTCCTAGATACTTCTGTATGTTGGATGGTTGTAGATGAGACTAGGTCAGGGTTATGGTGAACCAAGTTTGTGGAGAAGCTGCACCGTTTTGTAAGTGTGGCGAGGCAGCTTTGTTGCAAGTCGGCTTTTATGAGCCAGTCTTATAGATATGGGAATACGTGAATTTATTGTCTTTTTACATGAGCTGCGACTACTGCCAAGCACTTTGCGAAAACCCTTGGTGTGGTAGTTACTCCGAATGGGAGGACCTTGAATTGATAATGCTGATCCTCTACCAGAAGCCTGAGGTATTTCTGGTGAGCAGGGTGTATGACAATATGGAAATAAGTGTCCTTTAAATCCAGAGTGGATAGAAAGTCACCTTGTTGAAGTAGTGGGAGCACTTGCTGAAGTGTGACCATGTGAAAATGGTTCAACTGAATGAGACCCATCCTTTTTAAGAATTAAGAAGTACAGGGAGTATACCCCGGTCCCTTGGTAATATAAGGGGTTTAGCTCTATAACATGTTTTTCCAACAGAGAAAGTAACTCCTGTCTGAGGAGGGTGATATGTTCTTGTGATATTGTATATGTTCTTGGAGATATATTTGGGGGAATGTCTGTAAGCTCCAGGCAGTAACCATATTGGATAATTTTGAGTACCCAGTTGTCTGAGGATATTGAATTCCAGACAGCTAGGAAATGTGAGAGACATCCCCTGAGAGGAGTGGAATCTTTGGATGGTGCCTGAAGAGACTCACTGTTTGTTTGCAGGGGAAGTGTGTGTGGAGTTGCCTCTACCTCTTCTCTTCCTGTTGTTTCCTCTAAAGCCCCCTCGAAAGTAGCCTCTTGATGAGGGTGATTGATTATTACCTTTGTAAGAGGTGGAGGGAGTTTCTTTGGATACAGTCTTGGAGCCACCCCTGTAAAAGGAGCGATGAAGGAACCACCTATTTGTAGATGAATGCAAATCCCCCATGGACTTTGCGACTTCTGTGTCTTTTTTTGTTTTTTCCAGCGACGGTATCAACTGCTGGGCCAAAGAAATGTTCTTTATCAAATGGTTGATTGAGAATGGAGGTTTGCAATCCTGAAATTCTCAACCAAGCATGCCTGCGTAATAGTACGCTAGTGTTTACTGCACAAGCTGCTGTCTAGTGCACATCTGATGGAAGTATTAGTAATGAGTTTGCCTTCCTGGATAAGATCATTAGCTTTAGTCTTATGCTCGTCAGGGGGAAATAGCATGAGCTTTTCTATCTCAACGCAATGAGCCCTGTCGTTCAGGGCCAAGAAGGCTTGTGTATTAGAAATGCGCCAATGATTGGCCGCTTGGGGAACTACTTTTTTGCCCGAGGCATCAATTAGGTTTGACTCCTTTGTCAGGAGGAGGGGCCTCGCCCGGGGTTTGTGAGTTAGATCTCTTACGTACGTTGGAAACCACAAGAGAGCGGTTTGTGAGTTAGCTCTCTTACGTATGTTGGAAACCACAAGAGAGTCTAAGCGCAACTGACCGTTGATGTAAGTGGATCAATAGTTGCAGGCTTATACTTTTTTCTCCACTCAGGTGTGATTATTCTTGCCCTTACAGGATCTTTGAAAATGTCAGCTGCGTGCTTTAACATGCCTTTAAGCATTATCAGTGTATGAGTGGTTTTTTGAGTGGAATTTAGGGTCTCAAATAGAAAGTCCTCTTCTGATGGCTCCTTATGTAGCTTCACCCCGTGATATTGAGCAGCTCTGTTAAGTAGCTCATTATATACAATGTTATCATCAGGTGGCGAAGGTGTGGACGGATATTGATCAGGGTCATTATCCGTGTTTGGGTCAGTGTGATAATCCTCCCAGGGGTCATTCCCGCCATCCTGTGGGTGAGATGATAGTGGTGGTCAATTTCTCGGTGCAATAAGTAAGTTGGGATGAGTAGGGGAATGAGGTGAAATGTAAGGTGGAGAAGGGTTAGTAACCACACTTTTCCTTTTGAGAGGAATGTGGTAGTCCTCTAGCTGGTCTTTTTTATGTTTTTTTGGAAGGGTGGCATGTATAGGTCCTGTTTCTGGGTGTATCACCAGCTTATTCTGCTTCAGATCCGATGGCGTTGCATCGGGTCGAGGCTCTTAAACAGAATGTCTTTGTCTTTACTCGCCGGTGTTGGCATCAAAGGTGTCTTTGTCCTTACTTGCCGGTGTTGGCGTCAAAGGTTGCGATTCCAAAGCTTTCGGTGCAGAGGGTGGAATTTTGGATACTGATGGGACCCGCACAGAGAGATGGTTCAGTTTGGCTTTCGATGCCGAAGGTGTTGGTTGGTCACTGATATGGGGCCAACTTGAGCCCGAGCCGGAAGGCTTTTCTTTGCGTTTCGATGCCGAGGGAGTGGTGCTGTCCTTGGCCCAAAGACAGAGGAGGGACCAGAGCCTTATTCTTTGTTTGATGAGGGGCCAAGGGGGTATCATTGAGTCGGCGTAATCCTGCTCCTCTTCTTCCATGTCGGAGTCGGCTTCGGCGAGGGAGATATATTCTTCTTCTACCTCAGCTCCTTGAGCGTGATGTTCTGTGTTGGAATCTTAACCGAGGCTGTCCGGTGCAAAGCTGGTTTGATGTTGCATCTTGTGACGTCAAGCCAGATGGTCACAAAGCGTCTTCTTCAATCAAAATGATTGGCACGCGTTGGAGTCTTTCGCGTCGTGTTCTGGGGACAGGCAGAGGCTGCCCACTTTGTGCAAGTCGGTGCGTGGAAACTTAGCACGACACCCAGGGCAAAACTTGAAGGGAGTCCGTTCCATCGACTGCTGGTGCTGTCGGCGCGGGAATGCCCAACGGCCTGCCACGAGTTTTCCGATTGAAGTTGTCTTGAGTTCATGCGAAACGTGTAGAATAGGAAATCGCGATCGATAACAATACTGTCGAGGATAGTGAAATGCGCGTCGAAGGGGTGCGAGAAACGGTGCAGACCGGAGTGAGGCAATAAACATCCGAACCCGATTGCAGAAAAGAACAATTTAACAATGGAGGCGATGCCCATGCACACTATCACCGAAAGGAGGAGTCACATACCTTGTGACTGGAAAAACATCTTCGAAGAAAGTGCAGACATCTGGACCCAACACCAGAGGGCGAGCTATGCACAGCATGTGATCTACAGCTCACATGCTCGAACATGATGATACAAAATAATGAGGTGCTTTAGTGAATTTTATGTTACAATTAATATAAATATATATATATACATATATGTGTATATATATACCTATATATAACATCCAAACCTTTGTTACAGCAATGCAAAAAGGCACTGACTCCGTGGGATTCAACAAAGAGGAATTTATTCACCCAACGATGACGGCTCCATATATATATGTATTACCTACTGGCGATAGCCAGTAGGTATATATAGTTAGGATTTTTTTCCTATGGGATTTTTGAAAATTCTATGTCGAATAACTTTGGCGTTTGAGGACAGAATTGGCTGATATTTTCAGGAAAATGGAACATTTTGTTTCTGAGCAGCCCCTAAAAATTTGGGGGGGTTTCGTCAAGGGGGGGCCGAGAAAAAAGGGGGGTCCCAAAACGTGTTTTTCCCATGCAATTTTCCATAGGGCGGTTGGCCTCACTTTTAGCCTGAACGGCTGAATGGATTTACACCAAACTTGGCAAAATTGTAGGGACTGGTAGCCCGATGTGCCTTTGCTATGTCTCAAGATATAGGCTCCAGTGGTTTTTACGAAAATTAACTTTGAAAAATATATATTGGGCTACATTGGGCTATATATATGTTGAAGCCCAAATGTAGCCCAATGTAGCCCAATGTAGCCCAAAGATGGCCATCAGAGACAAAAAAAAACAAATGTAGCCCAAATATCAGCCAGATGTAGCCCAACTATAGCCCAATGACAGAATGTCCCAGAGTGTTCTAAAGAACAACTAGAATGCTAACAGTCCTACTTATTACAAAGGTATGGCACACCTGAAGCCATCTTGATTGGAATAAAGTGGTAACTCTTAAAACATTTAATTTAAAAAGGAACAAAATGAGGGGGTTCATTTTGCCATAGAAAGTATGATTAGCGAATATATGACGAAATCCCGCATACCATCAGTCCGCAAAAAAAATCCCGCATGTACTATTAGGCCGCAAATTAAAATAACGAAAACTTTTAGAACGAATATGCCTTTAGCATACACTAAACAACTAAACTACCCTAAACCCTAAAACACTACCCCCAGCATGACCCTACACTACGCAAACAGTACAACACTACCCTAAACCCTAAAACACTACCCCCAGCATGACCCTACACTACGCAAACACTACAACACTACCCTAAACCCTAAAACACTACCCCCAGCATGACCCTACACTACGCAAACACTACAACACTACCCAAAACCCTAAAACACTACACCCCAGCATGACCCTACACTACGCAAACACTACAACACTACCCTAAACCCTAAAACACTACCCCCAGCATGACCCTACACTACGCAAACACTACAACACAACCCTAAACCCTAAAACACTACCCCCAGCATGACCCTACACTACGCAAACACTACAACACAACCCTAAACCCTAAAACACTACCCCCAGCATGACCCTACACTACGCAAACACTACAGCACTACCCTAAACCCTAAAACACTACCCCCAGCATGACCCTACACTACGCAAACACAACACTACCCAAAACCCTAAAACACTACACCCCAGCATGACCCTACGCTACGCAAACACTACAGCACTACCCTAAACCCTAAAACACTACCCCCAGCATGACCCTACACTACGCAAACACTACAACAGTACCCAAAACCCTAAAACACTACACCCCAGCATGACCCTACACTACGCAAACACTACAACACTACCCTAAACCCTAAAACACTACCCCCAGCATGACCCTACACTACGCAAACACTACAACACTACCCTAAACCCTAAAACACTACCCCCAGCATGACCCTACACTACGCAAACACTACAACACTACCCTAAACGCTAAAACACTACCCCCAGCATGACCCTACACTACGCAAACACTACAACACTACCCTAAACCCTAAAACACTACCCCCAGCATGACCCTACACTACGCAAACACTACAACACTACCCAAAACCCTAAAACACTACCCCCAGCATGACCCTACACTACGCAAACACTACAACACTACCCAAAACCCTAAAACACTACCCCCAGCATGACCCTACACTACGCAAACACTACAACACTACCCAAAACCCTAAAACACTACACCCCAGCATGACCCTACACTACGCAAACACTACAACACTACCCAAAACCCTAAAACACTACACCCCAGCATGACCCTACACTACGCAAACACTACAACACTACCCAAAACCCTAAAACACTACCCCCAGCATGACCCTACACTACGCAAACACTACAACACTACCCAAAACCCTAAAACACTACCCCCAGCATGACCCTACACTACGCAAACACTACAACACTACCCTAAACCCTAAAACACTACACCCCAGCATGACCCTACACTACGCAAACACTACAACACTACCCAAAACCCTAAAACACTACCCCCAGCATGACCCTACACTACGCAAACACTACAACACTATCCTAAACCCTAAAACACTACGCCCAGCATGACCCTACACTACGCAAACACTACAACACTACCCTAAACCCTAAAACACTAGCCCCAGCATGACCCTACACTACGCAAACACTACAACACAACCCTAAACCCTAAAACACTACCCCCAGCATGACCCTACACTACGCAAACACTACAACACTACCCTAAACCCTAAAACACTACCCCCTGCATGACCCTACACTACGCAAACACTACAACACAACCCTAAACCCTAAAACACTACCCCCAGCATGACCCTACACTAAACAACCACCACAACTCTACACTACACTAACACAACACTACACTACACAACACTACACTACACTACACAATCACTAACCCACGAAAAAATTAACACAAACCCACTTACCTCTCTCGTCATCGTGGTTTTCACAACGCAAATGCATTTACCATACATGCCTTTAAAACGTAATTCTTTGTAAAGGCATGCGCGATAAATGCACATGCGTTTTGAAAAAATGCGGGATAATGGTATGCGAGGTCAATGACCTTGCGGGATAATGGTATGCGGACTGAAAGTCTGCGGGATAAAAAATGCGGGAAAATGGCTGCAAACCATGATTAGCAGCAGACTTCCCTGGTGAGCACTAGCTTTACTACAGTGATCTAATTAGCAACTAGAGTGCTAACATTCAGAATTTATGGCAAATGTGTGACACATCTGAATGCCTTCTTGATAGAACCAAAGTAAACAAGCATTGAAAATGCAATAGATCTCGCCCTCGTTTAAGTTAAAGCCATTCTGTTTGTAATGAGGTGGCTTTTTAGCTTTGCTTTTATTAGTGTTTTTAAAACTTTCATGTAAATAACATGCATATGTATGCATATATGTATATGTATGCATGCATTTATATTTATATAGATATGCAGATTATATATGTTTATATATGTATATTACCTACTGGCGATAGCCAGTGGGTATATATAGTTAGGATTTTTTCTCTATGGGATTTCTGAAAATTCTATGTCTAATAACTTTGGCGTTTGTGGACGGAATTGGCTAAAACTTTCAAGAAAATGGCACATTTAGTTTCTGAGCAGCCCCTGAAAATTTGGGGGGGTTTCGTCAAGGGGGGGCCGAGAAAAAAGGGGGGTCCCAAAACGCGTTTTTCCCATTCATTTTTCCATAGGGCGGTTGGACTCACTTTTAGCTCGAACGGCTGAATAGATTTACATGAAACTTGGCAAAATTGTAGATATCGTTTGCCCGACGTGCCTTTGCTATGTCTCAATATATGTGCTCCAGTGGATTTTGAGAAATTAACGTTTAAAAATATATATATATCTGTGACAGCGCTCCGGTTAGCGCCCCGGTTCGCGTACCTGACGCGTAACGGAACTTCGCGAAGCGAAGCTGATTGGCTCTCCGGTGTCTGTCAACATTCTAAACAGTCCGGAGCGGCCGCCATCTTGTCTCTCGGTACGATCGAGAGACAAGATTTGGTGAAAAACGAAGGGGGAAATGAAGGAAAGGGGGCAAGGTAGACCACTCCTGACCCCCTAGGATTGATGAGGGGGATATTAAAGTGCCCCGCAAGGCAAAAAAAAAAAAAAATTTTTTTTTGCGATTTTACGCCGTAGAGGCGCGTCCCGGTACGCGAACCGGGCTGCTCACCGGGCAGCTCACCAGGCAGCTAACCGGGCAGCTAACCGGCAGCGTAGCTGTCAACATTGTAAACAGTCCGGAGCGGCCGCCATCTTGTCTCTCAGTAGGTTCGAGAGACAAGATGTGGTGAAAAAAGAAGGGGGAAATGAAGGAAAGGGGGCAAGGTAAACCCCTCCTGACCCCCCTAGGATTGATGAGGGGGATATTAAAGTCCCCCGCGATTTTTCACGGTAGAGGCGCTTCCCGGTACGCGAACTGGGCAGCTAACCGGCAGCGTAACGGGAGTCCGCCATCTTGTGTTTTTGGAGCGTCCGGTTTGCGTACCGGGTAGCGTCCCGGTAAGCGTAACAAGGGGAAAACCAAGAGAAACAGTAAAAAAAAAATTAAGGGAATAGATTTCCAGCAAACTTGGCAAAATTGTAGGGACTGTTTGTTTGATGTGCCTTTGCAAGGCCTCAAGATATGTGCACGTGTGGATTTTGTCTAATTAAGGTTAAAAAAAATATATATATCTGTAAGCGTGCTCCGGCACGCTTACGTTACGGGTTTTGTTTTCGCTGCAGAGCCGATACGTCACGGTTATGCGACGCGTCATGAGGCGTCTCACGTGGCTACGTGATACGTCACGTAATAAAGAATATATTTTACAGCTATAGATATTAGCTTTTAAAAAACCAAAGAAATTCACTGAAAAAACCATAGGTTATAGACCATATATAGTTAGGGATTTGCATTTACAAAACCTTGAAAATTCACTGAAAAAACCATAGGTTAGAGACCATATATAGTTAGCTGGACATTTTATTGACATAAAACCAATGAAATTCCATATATAGTTAGTTGCACTAACTATATATCGCGCACCCGCAATCCACTGCTGATGATGTCACATATTACATCATTCATGACATGGTCAGTGACATCACTGATGACATCACTGATGACATCTCAAATGACATCACTGATGACATCATTGATGACATCTCAAATGACATCACTGATGACATCATGACACACCAATACCAGTTACTACATACGCACTCACTGATTCCTACGTCTACACACACATTCACTCATTCACCCATACAAACACTCATACATACAGTCACTCATTATTACAACACTATCATATGCACTCATACACCTATGCAGACACTCACACACTGCCACTCATCCATGGAGTTACTCACACACCTAGTTAGTCCTGTAAAGAATCAATCACACTTCCATTTCCTCATCTATACAGTTAAACACAGAACACCATACTTCAGTGACATCACTGATGACATCACTGATGACATCTCAAATGACATCACTGATGACATCTCAAATGACATCACTGATGACATCATGACACACCAATACCAGTTACTACATACGCACTCACTGATTCCTACGTCTACACACACATTCACTCATTCACCCATACAATCACTCATACATACAGTCACTCATTATTACAACACTATCATATGCACTCATACACCTAGTCAGTCCTGTGAAGAATCAATCACACTTCGATTTCCTCATCTATACAGTTAAACACAGAACACCATACTTTTCACACATATACTAACACATACTTACTCTCTTATACAATCACTGATACAAGTACGCATTGATATGCACAGAGTCACACACCTCCCAGCCAGCCACACACACACTCAGTCTTCCATACATCCACTCATTCTTCAATATGTAAAACATATTTAAACTTTACAAAAACACACAGACACTAGATGATGTCATCAGTGATGTCATTTGAGATGTATCAGTGATGTCATCAGTGATGTCATTTGAGATGTCATCAGTGATGTCACTGACCATGTCATGAATGATGTAATATGTGACATCATCAGCAGTGGATTGCGGGTGCGCGATATATAGTTAGTGCAACTAACTATATATGGAATTTCATTGGTTTTATGTCAATAAAATGTCCAGCTAACTATATATGGTCTCTAACCTATGGTTTTTTCAGTGAATATATATATATATATATATATATATATATACATATATATATACATACTCACACACACACATTTATAAATGTATATATAGCGCATAATATATACAACATATACATGCTTCTTGCCTTCTTGCTTTAGACAGCTAGGTAACATAACAAGTCAGAGTTTCATTAGAGGGTTCCTACAGTGAATAAATCAATTTTAAATTGGTTGTCAAATTTCAACTAGGGGTACAGTCATATTTTACCAACACCACTGCATTTGCTTGTGTGATTTTGAATCCAACAATCTTACCGTATAAGAATGATAACCGATGGAGTCTGCGCCATTGCTCCAATCATGCTGCAAACACACATCACACACAGGAATGTAAGGAAGGCTTCTTGGCAACCAGGGCTTGGGCATTTTCCAGGCACCACTGTATTATTTCCACTAGGAACACCGCTGACGCATGCACAGTCAGCATGGCTCTGCAAGGAAGACCAATTACAACGTTTATAAAATAATTTGCTTACTTTTTCATCGTTCAAAACAGCTTAACAACACCATTTACCAAATCATAATAAGACATTCTGTGGTGCTTTAATAACTAACTCCTCCTAATTTACCCAATTAATTCAATTTAATTTCATATTCATATTTTCTACAAGAGATTGAGTTGAGATAATTTACCTTTTTGTGGGGCTCTGCTTTCTTTTCCATTCCCTAAGGTAAATAAAACGTGGTTCACCAAAAGTTTAGCAAGAGTAACGTATTAATAAAACGCAGTTATATTCATACAATACTCATTTCATATTTATTAACTTTACAAAATCCAATAGGAAGAATTTAGCCTCAGGCATAAAATACTGTCAAATACACTGCCTCCTTTATCTGACTTTTGTATTAAAATAATGATATTCAAATGAATTACAAAGGCAATGCAATAATTTTCTAAGATGGTGTTTGCTGTAAATTCTAGATCGGGTGTGAAGAAAAAGTAATTGACTGTTAAGGAACAATTATAACCTTGTCAAACTCATTTAGTTACTCAAATTCTTAATCCTGAAAATGCACACAGTTATTTCACACAAATGGTATAGGATGACTAGTCCAAGAGTGTACAGCGATAATAACATTGCATAACTTTTACCTTTCTAGGCTTACTCTCACTGTATTAAAAATGCCACAATTGGCGTCAATCTAGAAATCCCAAAATTAATATTTGAAGTGTATTTTGCCACTGCATATACTGTGCAACAGTATGGCACAATTGATAGCAGTGTGCTTAATAAATCACATTAGTAAACTATATATCTGGTAACAGAAGAAAGATGCAAATATATGTCAGTAATGGTGTTATTAATTTGGGAGGGGGCCACGCCTGCTAACTTAATAGATCCACTATTTTTCATTCCTGCTAGCTATGACACACGCAGCACGAAATCCCTGGAGAAGTGTGTGTTACATTTCAAGCAGTACTTTACACTTAAGAACACAACACAATAACATTTCCAAACCGAGACTTATTATAAAGCTGTTTTCTCCAGCAGTATATCTCCCAGTACAGGCCCTTTCGATGAGCTAGGTGAACTTTCTAGTTCTTTATCAGAACTCTGTGATGTTCACAGGCAGCTGATATTGGAAGAAAGCATTGCGTGTGATATGTGGGTTCTCAATTGATACGTATGACAAACCCAGGTGCCCTTCAAAAGGGGCCAAAACAGATGGGACATGGTAATAGGCCTACACTCTCAAGAATTAGTCGACCAACTGTAATATTACTGGAGCTTGCAGTCGATACTAAGCATTATTAGCAGGGCCTCTGGAATTATGCAGCAGGAGAAAGTCAAATTATGTGGCACAGTTGCGGGAATTATGCAGCAAGAAAAACAAGTTATGTGATATAATGCAAAACATTTTGTAATAGTATTACTTCAATATTTTTTAATTTTTAAACTTAGTAATACTATATGGGCATTGGTTGCACCTCATTAGTACCTGTGTAACACTCATACATAGCAATAAGTAGCAGAAAGCTGGCGAGTCCTGCTTGCAAAGGTGTGGCAACATGTGTCACTGCATTTTTGTCACCTTTGGTTTAAAGGTTACTAAAAAGGTAGCTTGAGTTAGAAACAATTTATTTTGGTTAAATCAGCAGATTATGCAGCAGATTATATATTATGTGGCAAAATGCAGCAAACCTATAATTGTGTGGAAATCGCAGCAGCTGCATAATTCCAGTGGCCCTGATTATAAGTGTGGTGCATGTAGTTCTTGTAAATATTGTTTGAAGACTAAACCCTTTAAACACATTGATTCCAAGTACATGATAAGGCATTTCATTAATTGCAACTCAAATGTACACATGTGTGCTATCTCGTGTCCCGGCTGCAACACATATGTGGCCCAGATAACACAAAATGTGAAAAACTGCATCCCAGAGGACCGTATACATTAGCACATCAATTATCGAACATTACAAGCAATTTGTCTCTCTAAAGGGTTAGACACCGACCTCAAAAGAAAATTACAGGACAAGACCCTCCAGTCCAGATGCCAATTTGACAATCTTTCACAAAGTTTTAAGGTGTGGTTAAAGATGATATGTTCTTTATGTTAATCACGAAAAATGCTAATAAAATATATTCAGTATTCTATACTTCATCCGAAGTGTTATATTTTTACAATTTTGGTACGGTGGCTGGTAGCTGGATTACGCATGAGGGCGGCTGTAATAATACCTACTACCGTCCCTCTCACAGATGTAATCCAGCTATCGGTCACTATACCAAAACTGTGAAAATATAATATTTTGGATGAACAATTGCCACCTGCATAACATATATTACATGGCCCTAATGAAGAGTGTTGTCGTGAAACACGTTTTGGCCCATAACGTGCTATTCCATTTTTCTAACTCGTTTTGGGATGTATATTGTTTCACAATTTTACTTTATTAATGTTTTGGCACTGCATAACTTTGGTACTGCATAATATTTCCGCTAAGTAAAGCCTGTTGACACTGTGCCGGAGCTACCAGGGGTTGGACTCAGGTTAATTTTGTGACCTTGAGGGTTCACCCTGACAAGGGATGTAATTATTCCTTAAAGTGGGTAGTCACCCACTCCAAATTATAATTTAATTTCTAACAACAAGATACTCCAGAACGTATTTATCAGTTAACAAATGGAACTGCCATAGAGACAGTTGTGTTTTTTTGGTCTGTGCACCCATCACCTTATTGCTGTTGACTTGCACTGAACTTCCCTTGGCGCACCCATTACCAAATTTGACACTGTAAACGTCTTTTCAACAATATAGCACATTTACTGAAATAATGGGTATTCATAGCACTCATTGGGGTCCCCCAAAATATAAGAGTGCCTAAATAAATTCGAAGGAACACATTTCATTTTGATATTCATAATTACTCTGGTTCCTTGGAATGTAGGATTGCCACCAGGTTATTGTCTAATACATTTTCATAGCATGGCATCTCGTTTTATGGAATGATGTGACAGAGAATGCTAAAAAGATCCAAGCAAATGGACAGTTAAACCTATAAATAAAAGGTGTATGATGAGCAGTTGGAGGTATAAAATAAATATAGATTTCGTTTACATCTATGCAAACAATGACGGGGAAAGAGCCAAGAAGTCACTTGTAGGGAAGAGGTTAGTGATATTCACAAAAGTACTAATAATTCAACTATTTACAAACAGCCTGGCACTATAAATGATCTTGGATTTTAAGTCATCAAATCAATATTTTAGAAATTTGCATTCAAATACTTATCTTTAAAACATACACTTATTCAGATGAATAGTGGCTTGTGCTTCTACTGAGACAATATAATGTGCTTCAAGAGTCCCAGAGTATGAGGCACAAAGTTACTATAAGGATCTTCGATCACCATTACCCCCAGGTCCCTTATGTCCTCGTCCCATTCATTAACTTAGTGGAGATAACCATCTCCAGACAGAAAAAAGACTAAAAGAATGCTGGGACTCTAACCCCGCCCCTCCCACCGGGAGTACATAAGGAGTACTTGCCCAGCATTCCCCCTGTTCTTTTTTTCTGTCTGTCGACAGAATCTGGATTTGGATGCTGGTGCTGCTCCTGCTTGGCTTGAGTGGCTTCTTCTACTGTTATACCCCGTCGGGCTGCCTGGCTGTGCGGTTGGGGTATCTGGTTCCTTGCCTCCCGGCCTGCAGGACTTGCTGGGAGGCTTGGTTTCTCTGCTGGAATTTTGTCTTCCCTGCTTGGAAAAAGTATTCCTGTAGGCCCTTTGTGGCTGGTGAGCCGGCCTCCTTCCGGTTGCTCGTCTTCCTGAGGCTTGACCGGTTGGAAGTTGGGCCCTTTCTCCTGCGTTCCTGTTTTCCCCCAGCCTTGTGAGGGTGCGTTTGCTGCTTTGGGCTGGTGGCGGCTTCGTGTGGAAGGTGGAAGGGGGGGCCTTGTTTATGTATTTGCCCCCCCGGGTGAGTACCGCATAGCGGTTTATGTCTGCTTTTCTCCATTTCAGGCCGGGCGAGGCATGGAGTTGCAAACCTGATATTGGTGAGGTATTGTTACACTGGGGGTGACGTAAGATGTATGTCAGTGTCTGCGGGTGCTCAATTTGGTTCGTGTGCTGCTCTTGTGAAGCGGAGCGATGCACAGCACTGCCATTGTGAAACCTGTGTCCACTGCAAACTGTTGTAATGTGCCGTTTTCGGCGCTGTTCTCCTCTGTTGTTCTTACTGAGCATTAATGTCAGAGCGGACAATTCGTAGGAGTACACACTGTGCATTTATTGTTTTAGAGTCCTCCGGAGCATGATCCCGGTTCTGATGTGTTTCCTTCATGAACGCAGCCATGCATGTACTCCGTGTTCATGCCTGCTTGAGTATGCTTTGATAATGCCTATCCTGCTTTTGCTTTGCAACTTTTATTTTAATTGACTTTTGCCTGCTTTGAGTGCACACATTGTTTTTTGGTGCAGGTGAAAGGGCACACAGCTTTCCACTTCTTGCACTGCGCGGCCGTGTTCATGGCCTGCTTCCTCCTGGCATCACAGTGGAATGTCGAGAGCTCCACTGTACACTCTACGGTGGCTGTGGGCCGATACTGCTCTTGCGCTTCAGCGCTTTGCCTGTGGTACTAAGCCTGAATATCTGCAAATGCAGTGCAATACTGTAGGATATGCTTTGTGATGCTGCTCTTTTACTGGCAGTGGTGTCTTTCTTAGACTGCGCGGACTCGGAGTAACGGCGTTCTTTCTACTCTGCCGCTTTGCTTTCTCCTGCTTCTGACTGGCTAGGGGGTTGTGTGTCCAGCGTTCCTGCCATGATGCATTTATGTGCCTGGCACTGATCCTCTCAGTTGTCTGTGGAGGGGCGGGGTGGCTGCTCCAGCACTGCGTTCAGGGCTGCACGTGGTTTGGTGCTCGGTTGATCTGCATTCAGCAGTCCATGCCTGTGTTTGCGTGCTTTGGCTCATCGCATTCTGGCAGAGGCCTTGCTGTTTTCCGTGGTACTTCTTTGCATGGGGTTGTCGTACTGCTGCTTGTATGGACTTCCTTTGGCGTGTTGGTTTGCGGGCTATGGCTCAGCAGTGCATGCCTGTATTTGCGTGCTTTGGCTCCTTGCATTCTGGCGGTGGCCTTGCTGTTTTCTGTGGTACTTCTTTACATGGGGTTGTGGTGCTGCGGAAAGTATGGGTTTCCTTTGGCATGTTGGTTTGCGGGCTATGGCACTGCAGGCTCTTTCTCGCTGTGCTGCCTTACTTCTGCTTCTTTCGCCATCATGGGGGGTGCTTGTTTGTGGGTGTCTCCCCTCCTGTATGCCTCGTTCCTCCTCCGCTGTGGCCTGTTCCTTTGGCGGCAGTCCGTTTGTTGGCGTGCCATCTTCATCCATGGGCCGGGTTGGGTTTTCTTGGCCAGTGTGTCCACCTGTAGGCTGGGCACCGGTGCCTCTTGGTGGCTTCTGTGGGTCTCTGCCCCCTGCCTGTCCTGAAGGATGTACCTGTGGCTTCGGTGTTGTTGTCTCTGTCGTCCTGCAGCTGTTCTGGCTCTTGTGGTTCCATTCCATGTTGCCTTTGCCTGCGTTTCGGTGTGTTTCATCCGGTCATGCTTGTTGATGCTGCGTGTAGTCCTGGTTGTTTGCTCGTCCTTTCCTTGGGCGTGTTGCTGGAGCTCTTTGGCTGTGTCCTGTGCCTCGAGGTTGCTGATCCTGGTGTCTGGGGTTTTGCCTGTGGCTTTATCTCCCTGGGGTCAGCTTCTCTCCTGCTTGGGGGCGCCCAATTGTGTTTCCGGTTGCGGTTGGTGTCGTCTTGTTCTGCTCCCGTGGGCTGCTGGTTCTTGGCTGACACTCTGGTGCTGGTCTAGCTTCCCTTCCGGTCTGCCTCCCTTGCTGGTGTGTTGGCCCTCTCTGGTCCCCGCTGATGCGTGGTGTTCTGTGCGCCTCACCTGGTCTGGTGCCTCGGTGGCTTCTGGATTCCCCTGGGGTGTGTGGTGCTTATACTCTTGGCTGTGGGCTGTGCTTTTTTTCTTCAGCCTTCACTCTCTGCTTCCTCTGATTTTGTCAGGTGTCAGTGGTGCTGCGGGGTAGGTTTTTTTTGGTGTCTGGTTGGGTTTCCTGGAGGCTGTGGGCCCCCGCTGAGTCTCCGCTGGCCTGCAGTGTTCTTCTCAGGCTTGGTTCACAGAGGAGAGGGGTTCTTGTCCCTGCCTGTTCCTGGTGGTTCTTTGGCCAGGTTGTGCCTTGGTTTTCCCTGTCCTTGTGGTCTGGAGGCCGTGTTCCGGTCGCTCCTGGTCTGCCAGCTTGCGGCTGCTTATGCTTACTTTGGCGGTGCATCCTTTTGGTTGTCGGATGCCTTCCTCTCTGTTGGCTTCTGTTCTTGGCTGGCCTACTGCTTTCCAGTGATGAGTTCTGCTCGGGTTTGCCTGGTTGAGCTCTTGCAGTGGTCCTGGGCTGCCTGGGAGGCCTGTTTTGGGGGCTTGCTGGGTGGTCTGCCTCCTTGATTTGGCTGGTGTCTTTTCTTCCTGTGGAGTGGCTGTTCCCTCTCTTGTCAGGTTATGGTCCTTGCGGGTGTAGTGTTTTCCTGCTGTTGTGGCCTCTTGGCTCTGCCTGGGCCTGTTTTGGTCTGTCACCCACTCCTTTCTACCCTGCTTGCCTACTCTGGGGATGTCGATTGGGCGGCGCGGGGGCTGCCGGTCTCTGCCTTCTGGTTTGTCCATATGGCTGCTGGCGGTTCGCTCTCTTCGGTGGCCTTTGCATGTCTCTGTTCCCATGTGGGGTGCTGTGGACGTTGGGTCTTCCTTGTTCTCGGCCCTTGCTGGTCCGGGCCTTTGTGGGGCTTACCTTGTTTTGGTTTCGGTCCTGCTCGGTTTACCGTTTTTCTTTGACTGGGGTCTCTTCGCCCTTCCAGCCTTTGCTTTGCCTATGCTCTGCAGGGGCCTTCCCTTCTTTGGCCTTTCCCTGACATGGGTTGGCCGTCGGGTCCTTTTTGGTCGGGCGGGTTGCTTGGCTTCAGCTTTTGCTTCCCGGGTGCTTTGTCCTCTGTTGCTGTATTTGCACTGGGGCTTATTCCCTGCTTGTGCCCTTCCTTGGGTCGTGCTGGGCCTTAGGGTTTGGTTTGCCTGTGCTCTCCGCCCTGGCTTCTGTTGCTTGGCCTGTCTCTCTGCTCCGGTTTCCCTCGGTTTGCTGTTGAGCTGTTCTGCTGGGGCTTTCTTCTTGGGTGCCTGTGCTCCCTCCTGTTCCCTTTCTCTTGATTCCTGGCCGGTGTTTCGGCCTGTGGGATCTTGGTCCCTGTAGAGTCTGCTTCCTTCGGGATCTTGGGGCCTGGTGGGTTGGCTTCCGGGAGTTGTTTCCTCTTCCCCGGTGCCTTGGCTTTCCCTCTTTCCATGTCCCGGGGCTCTGTATAGCTTTCCGGGCTGGGTGATGGTCGGCTGTTGGTTGGTTGGTGCTGGCCCTTTTTTTCCTGGGGCCGAGTGCTCTTCTGTGGGTTTCTGGGGGCTTGTCCTCTGGTCTCTCTGTGGCTGGTCCTCCTCTTCTCTTGTTGGGTCTTCGTTTTTCTCTGGCCCCCTGGGCCGTGGGGTGTTGGTGGCCCTGGGGCTTGTTTTCCCTTATGCCGGTGCCTGCTTCTGCTGGCGTGGTTTCTCTGTGCCTTGGTCAGGTGCCTGTTTGGTTCTGGCTTGCTGGCGTGGTGCCCCTTTGGCTTCCTTCCTTGGGTGGCCTCTTTGCTGTTTTAGTTCATGGCTTCCTCGGTTGGTGGTGGTGTCCGTATTCTCCACTTCCCTTGTTTGCTTTGGGGTCTTCCTGCTGTGGTCTGGTTGACCTCTGTGGTTGTCGGACTTGTCATCTGGTTGGTCTTACGTTGTTTTGTTGGGTTCGTCCCAGTTTGGTGGGGCTCCCTCTTGTCTTGGTACTCTGCCTGGTGTTTTTCAGCAGTTCTGCCTTTTTGCTTTCCTTCTCTGCCTGCCTTGGTTTGGTTTCCTGGGTTGGCTTATGTTGTTTTTGGGAAGGCCGGCTTTTCTGCTTTGGTATTCTCCACTAAGTTAATGAATGGGACGAGGACATAAGGGACCTGGGGTTAATGCTCTATTACTTACTGGTAATCTTCATTACTCCGGGTCCCGTTGTCCTCATCCCATTCATACGCCCCGCCCTCCCTCCCGGACGGCCGGCCTTCCTGTTATGGGCTTGTTTGTTCAGGGGGAATGCTGGGCAAGTACTCCTTATGACTCCCGGTGGGAGGGGCGGGGTTAGTGTCCCAGCATTCTTTTAGTCTTTTTTCTGTCTGGAGATGGTTATCTCCACTAAGTTAATGAATGGGACGAGGACAACGGGACCCAGAGTAATGAAGATTACCGGTAAGTAATAGAGCATTCAGCATGAAAAAAGTAGTGCCAATTGTTTAGGAAAAACAATGGAAAAAACTGAAAAGGTTATGCAACCTACTTTAGATAACACTTCCCCTCTAGAGGCTCCTACATTCTGCAGAAACGTTTACTGTATACTTTGAATGTTGATACTGTGTACTGTTCATGCTGACCACAGGTTAATGGCCAGAACACATGTATAAACACTTAGCTTGTTACATCTGACAGCTATTCCACAGAAAGGATGTACCACTAACAACGCTGCCCAACATTGCCTTCTTGCATAACAGCACTGGAGCAGCAAAAGATAGAAAAGATTGTGACAGTTGCTTATTCTGATATATAAGGCAACAATACATGTAATTCTAGTAATTTTTTATTTCCTATTTATGTTCAGGGTATGGAGCCTTAGGTAAAATGGTTACAGCAGAGGCATGAAGATGTTACATCCAAAAATACAGTTCATGAAATTGTTTGTGAAATTGTTTGTGAAATCAGCAAAAGGCAACTAATTTGGAAGGACCCTGAGCCTTTTCATCTATGAACATGAGCAAGTGAATTTTGATTTGTAAGATGCAGACTGCACAGTAATCATTATCGTTTAGTCCACTCTCTTCCATTACGAGATTTTCAGAGATGCTGCCACTCCAACAAATAAGTAAAAATAGGGACCCATTGAAGGCTAAATGATGAGTTGAACTAGGAGTGATTTAAATGCATTTTCATTATCATATCTTCAATATTTTTTAAAAGCTCAATTCACTTTAATAATGCAAGTTATTTAAGGCTGCTGGTAAAGCCATAAGCATTGGATGATCTCAGAAAGATTACACCATTGGTAAATCTGATGGTACGTTAGTGACAAAGGTGCAAAGTTTGCTGATGTTCCTATCTATTTCAGCATGTCTATCAAACAATATTCATTTAAATGTCAGAAGTGATATTCATTTCTTAGATAGTACAATAACACTGTAGAAGTCTATACAGCTCATACGAATAAAAACATGCAAATCTACATTTACATATAGGTTATCTATACATCGAATTCTCCTTGCACTGCAACTAGTCCTACACACTCCTAGTTGGATTCAATACCTACCTTACCCTATTTCGTGCACTGATGCTATGCTAGCTGGTTGTACTGAAATGTATTTGTCCTTGCTAAAAGTACATCGCACTAATATCATTGGTGTGGTTGCGCTACAGAAAGCCCTTTTTTTTACTTTTCTTACAAACGGTGAGTAACATGATTTCTTAAAGATTTTATACAGAACTCCAGTAGCCAGTTGTGTATTGTTTTGTTCTCTGTTGAAAGTACATTGAAATATTGAACTATAGTTACAATGGATGTAGCGAATTATGTTCTTGTCTTAGGAAGAGCCTACTTTTTTTAGTTCTTGCTTAACAGCCTAGCAGCTTGCTTTTTCTAATTGGCATTTTGTCACCTTATTTTTGAGCGTCTAAAAGAACATGAGAAGGCTGTACCCTTTATTATATGCTTTATGAAATAATACCCTGCAGAAATAAGGAAACATGAAAAATAAGCTACATTTCTGTTTACAAACCTGAAGTTATTATTTCAGCATATGTCAAAGATATATGTTATATATTCAGGGTTTTAAATAACATAACACATTTATTGGTAGCACACATATTCACCCTCAGGGCAGGATTGCACTGAAATAACAGATTTATTATTGTTATTCGACTCAATAATATTCATTTCGTCAACCTCAGGAGGTAAGACTGCGTGGACCCGCTGCGATTCGAACCAAACATAATTCCCAAACCAAACATAATTCCCTGGAGTGGATGTATTATGCCAACTGAACCACCAGACCCGGCCTAAACCGGTAATCGTCTTTTTAAGTGCACTGAATGTTATTCCCATGTCTCAGTGTCTATGGTAAAAGTGAGATTTCTAGGTAAAGACTTCTTTAAGTAAACATCCTGCTTACTATATTTAGTTTGTGCTTGTTTCATCCCTGAGAACATTCCTCAGCTTTTTTCAAGCGGAATAAAAAATGTGAATCCCCTGCACAGTGCCTTTGCCTCCTCTTTCCTGAATGTGATAGACCCAAATGAAGCTCAAATAATTTAGCGTAATTTAGCAAACTCTCCTCAGTGATATTTAGGATGTATTCATGCCAAATGATGTTTGCTAGTACTGTGAAGAGCAGGATATTCATATACTTTTGTGAACGTTTTCACTTAATAGTTGCTTTGATGCAGTTATAAGTACTGTCATTTAGATAAAAGTTGCCAAATTAAAAGATGCTGATGTTGAAGTGTGCTTGCAAGTCCTTACAAATCCTCTTTCCTGGCCTCTGAATTTGCTTTTAATTATATGTCTTCCTCCATTTTCTTTTCATTTTTGCTTTCCCATGCCCTTTGTTTGCTTTATTTTGGAAATAAACAAAAGTGAACGGATTATGGTTTCTTTCTTTAATGAAATGTGAACATTGGGAATGTTTATTTGTTGTTCCTTTTTGCATCAGTCAATTACAGTGTACGCTTTTATGAGTACCATAATTAGTTAAATGTTCTCATTTTGTATTCATTGGCAGCTGCACACCTGTAATTTATTGATGTTTTATTTCCTAAAACATAAAAAAAGTTTAAATAAATGAAACTATTAGGCAAGTGAATAGCTCGAACTGGCAAGGTTATCTCAGCCTAACTCAATCGACCTGAGCTTCACATTTAATCTTCACACTAACCGTGTAGACAGATTATCGCTATCCATTGACTATAGAGTTTCAGGATATCACTCACAAATCTAACACACTTGGGCAGTATTCGTGTGTTGGCTTAAATGTCGTATTTTCACAGTGGTCGGCAGCAGGAATGGATCCGCATAAAGGCAAAGTAGACTCCCAGTGGAGACGAGAGTCAAGAATGATGTCTCTGCTATATGGTAATCATTAGAGTTTGAATGCGTAGTTTGGAAGTATATTTGCATTATTTTCAACCCAGTTCTAAGCACGTACTGCTACAGAACCTTGAAATGGGACAGTGCAAGCTTAATTATTTACCAGCAACTTTCGCCTAAAATGTTATATTCTTAAAGTGATTTAAATGAATTTCACTGTTCTGGATAATTTTGGCTTAAAATTAGCTGATGAACTGACAATGTTATTTTTGATGTTAGGCAAGGTACATTCAAGTAGCCCTGCGAATAACGAAGGGCAAAAATGGATTCCTAGTTCAGTATTTTGCACGTTTAGCACGTATACCCTGATTCCTAGTTAAACTGGCAGAACAATTACTAAGATGCTGTTTCAAATACAATGTTATCAATATTAATTTTGCACAGCATAGCATTTGCAATCAGGGATGCATTTTGTATCTACCTAAACTACATTCATGCAGTGGCACACATAAAAGAGGTAAGCTCAAGGGCATGCCATTAACACTCTAGCAGCACAAAGACTTAGATAGGTGTGCATGCACAGGACATGCTAACAGATAAGGAGGGCTGCGGATTTGTAGGGCTCTCTCCAGCGGTGTGACTTCACTGCTTCGGCCCACAGGGCTCTCTTTTGAGAACTGTAATCCAAAGAAGACGTTTCATATTCCCAGCTCCACGGAGCAGACAACACGAATCCAATTAAAATGATATATTTTTGTTCGAAGTGTTTCTTTTGGCTAGAAAAAAGAATTTGCCTCTTTTTGTGCTTGACACACTAAGTTTGGCAACTATTTTCGTGTTTTATGAGGCGGCAGTCCGTTTTGTCTGGCTTTCTAGACGAATATAGATGCATTGACAGCAAAGCAATTGTCTAAGAAGGAATTCCTAATCATTTAGAGACACAAGCAAATAGTAGTGAAAAGTGCCTATTTTTGGTTGGCTCTATTTAAACTACATTGTATTCACGTTGTAACTTAATCCGAACGCTGGGAGTAGCTAGATTGTCTTATTTTCGTTTGTGCTTTCTATGCTTTTTGCTTTTCTGCGGCCGTCCCTGTTTGATTAACACTAACAGGTCCTCACACAGCTACTAGTTCATCTTAGCATATCCCTGCATTCCAGTCTGCATCTTTTGGTAGTCTCATTTATTTATACTTATTGTTCAGTCTCACCCTGTACCTTTTCAATAGATATGTAAAGGACATCATAGGACTACCATCCAACAAAAATAGCTTATAGATTATATATATGTATAAATTATAAGTAGTATGCCCATGGTTCGCGTAGGCCACCTCCTACCTGACATAGCGCCCCAATTGAATGAAATAGCACAAACATTTTCGAAATCCAAAACAATATTTCTTCAAAGCCATGACCCACAACCAGGGGCCACTATATCCCAGTCCCAAAAATATAAAAATGTAGCTATTCAAAAAATTATGAACCACTGACGAACACAGACACATTAAACAAAGAAACACTAATCTGACGCTAGATTTAGGGATAATCAACCATTTTAAAATGGCAGGCGCTGTCTTAAACCACCTTACACCTGTTCCTCTCTGCAATGTAAGTAAGGTGGTGCCAGTCTTCTCTGGTCTAGTGTCACATGTGAAAACGGGCATGCAAGCAGATAACAAAAACACATACATTCCCATAACAAATGTTACGCTACATGTTACTTCTACCACAGGACAGATAATAGTGAGCCGTAGCTGTGGTATTTTTAGCATAATTTCATAACTTTATCACTTCCTGTGAGGAAACGTGATTATTTATTTGCGAGTGGTGGGTTACTCCCACCAACTTAATGAATCCTCCCTGGTTAGGTGATGACAAACGTCCCTAGAGAATCTCTGTTCAACTCTTGGCGATTGTAGCCAAAGCAGCAGGCAAGTTTCCAGAGAAATGCAAGATGAGTTCTCACAGTACCAACCATTTAAAGCCAGAAAACAAGATAATACTTTTTAAAGTTTTAAGTGAAAACATGATAAAAAATTGTTAAAGATTTAAGGGAAAAGGCAATAAGAAAAAGTAAAACACAATTGAAAGTCATTGTTTGCTGTTGAACTGGATTTATGCGTGATTTCAGGTTGAGCTTAATGGACTGTAATGAAATGGAGGCCAGATACACTACATTTTACCTTCTGACTTAGTGTATGAAATGGAAGTCAAAATCTAGCAGGGTTATGTCCAAGGATATGGCCGATGAGGGACCCTTGAAGTTAGGCTTGCCATTGTCAAGCTACTGATGAAGCCATTGGGTTGGCACCAAAAGCTCAGAGCAGGACACATCTGGGTTTCATAGCTGCTAAAGTTTCTTCATGGATTGGATAGATTTGCCACCTTGCCCCAATTCTAAAATGTTACCTCTGACCTTAGTCACTTTGTTGAAGTCAAAGTTCTCTAGCTGGGTAAGGTGGAAGCTGAAGCTAAGCAGGGCTCCGCAAGGCCAGATAACTTTACAGAGAGGTCGGATGAACCATGTTTCATCGTGACAAAAAGCACTGAATGGTTTTCTTACCGACCTAAGAAGTACTCTTTCTGGGCAAGCCTCAGCACCTTGTCCATGTAGTCCAGATATGGATAAAATGGCTAACAGTGCATTCTGAAGATATCCACACGTTATTATCAGGTTGTGTTTCGTTCTTCCAAAGCAACCTGTACAGTATTCTTGCTGCCTATGAGGATTTAGTGTCTCAAATGACTACAGAAATCGGAGTCTGAGAGTTTCAGACTGCCTTGAGAGTGTGTTTCTCACATGTTACTACTTATCATCTCACCAAAGCCCATTTATAAGCTTGAACTGTGGGTGGTCATGAGGGGTTTATCACTGCTACCGATTTGTACATAGACATAATGCCTTTTATACAAAGCATGTCACAATCCAGGTTGTGGACACAACAGCACCAACAGGCAAACATGGCGGCAGGCAGACTCCGGTCGGTCGAGCTCCCTGAACACGGAGAGGCATGGGCTGAGTTAATCTGAAAATACTTCGGAGATTCAGCTGGAAAAAGGACAAAGTGAAGGAGTGTTAATAGACGGCCCCCCAAAAAAAAAACAGAATTCTTACCGGTCGGAAAACATGTGGGTCGAGGCACCGAGGGACAGCCGAGGGTCTGGAGGCGCGTAGTGGACCTCTGGAGGAGAGCCGCAGCGCTGGTTGGATTCTGGGCAGGCAGAGCCAGCTCCAGAACAAGACTTCCAGGGAAGATGGAGGAGTCAGAGAAGAGAAGCTGTGTGTGGTAAGGCGAGGAGGACAAAGACCCTAATTTAAATTCACGACCTGAGGAGGTGGTAAGGTGCAGGAGTGGGCAGACCCAACAAACTGAGGTAAAAGGAACTTGTCTTTCCCTCTGTCGATGGAAAGGGACTCCCCCCCCCAAGGCACCTCAGCTCGATAAAGAGAGGAGGGAAAAGGGAGGGGGCTCGAATACAACAAATACCATAGATAAGGAAGGCACTGTTAGCTCACAGAGGAGAACAGATATATTGGTAGGGGAGGGGGGGGCAGTGCCACTACCAGCACCTGTATAAGTAGGGAGGTACAGTCCACCCAAATAAAGAATAGATATCAGCTAAGGTGGTTCGGGAAGTGATACTGGTCTCCCCTAAGAGAAAGGTGATAACATCCAGGGGGAAGCCAAAGCGATGTAGTGCTAAGGCGATGCGAAAATCGATAAACCCCTCACCCGTCCCTTAGCTCTTACTTCAAAATAATGGAGCATGTTGCTGCACCCAAGGGCGGAGCGAATAAGACTACTCAGTCAAATTCGGTCCCTCTACAGCTGGAAAATCAATGTTCCCCATTAGCAGGTACACAAGGTGGGGATGACCAGAGTGGAAGCCGAAGGCAGAAAGAAATGCCAGTCCTCCCCCCACCTCTTCCACCTCCAGTTTAAGTCTACCTTTAGGTAGTGGCAGTACCTTAAGGTAGTGAATACGGACAAAACGCAAGGAGGGGAGGGAGGTGAAGAGTCAGGTCGAACTATTGTTTCTGAGCTTGAGGCAGGACATCTTTACAAAATTAGATATCTTTGAGACTATCCAGAAAGAGATACAAGATAAGTGTGATATTCTTGAAGGAAAACTCGATGATGTAGCACAGCGAATTGGGGTGCTAGAGAATGAGGTGAAGGTCTTGTCAGAAGCCGTGTTAGACAACACTAAAGACTTAGAGAAATTAAGAGTACAGAACAGAGCCTTACAAGAGGACATTGAGAGACTTGAGATGCAGGCCAGACGAAATAACTTGAGAATCCTCAAAGTACCGGAAGAATCAGAGGGAGGAGATAACAAGGCCTTTGTGTGTAACCTGTTGAGAGAAGGCATTTTGAAGGACAGACCTGTGGCGCCGCGGCCAGGGCGACTGACGCTGGAATCTGGGGATCAGGGTTCGATCCCCGGCTCCGGCGGCAGGTCAGCCCAGCACCATGTGACTCTGGGCAATAGCTCGCTTAATCTTCCCGACGGCCCCCCAGCGCCTAGAGACCCTTACGGGTGATTGTGCGCTTTACAAATGTGGACTTTACTTTACTTTACCTGACATTGAGCTCGAGAAGGAGATATAGAGAGTTCATAGAGACCCTTTCAAGCTAAACCCAACTTGGAAGGCGTTGAGGAACATTCTGATAAATTTCCATACCTATGGGGTGAAGGAGCTAGTGCTGGAGCACGCTTTGAAAGAGGGATCTTTAATGCATGAAAATTTCAGTTACCATATAAGGTCAGATCTTGGAAAAAGACCTGCTCAGAGGCAATGGCTGGGGGTCAGAATGAAAGAAGTAAGGAGTAGGGGGTCAAGTGAAGTTTCTGGC
Source organism: Lissotriton helveticus (assembly GCF_964261635.1). Classification (NCBI taxonomy): domain Eukaryota; kingdom Metazoa; phylum Chordata; class Amphibia; order Caudata; family Salamandridae; genus Lissotriton; species Lissotriton helveticus. The sequence goes on from NC_136061.1 coordinate 2,027,323,044, forward strand.
CATGTTAAAAATAATGTGTCGAAACAAAATGCACAATATCAGCAACCCGGATGAGGTGGACACCCTTCTAGTACAGATGGAGGGATGAGTCTTTCACAATAAAGGGAGTACTGTCAGTAGAGACAGAGACATTGTGTATATTTAGTATGAAGTAATAGGCTGATTTAGTTTAATGCTTCTTTTTGGGATGGGGTCACGAAGGTGAGATTGAACCACCTATGGAGTAGAAAGGGGGTTTCCCGGGGGGGGGGGATCACTGGGTGTGGGGGAGCAGAGGGAAAAATTAGTCCTCATTATTAAGCTGGGCTCTAGATTGAAGGAGTTAAGGTGCTATAAGGAAAAAAGCTTTAAGTTATGGATAGGTTGAATACAATTATGATGGTTGGGGGCCACCATATTGATTCAGGACAGAACATTAGTGTGTGTAGTATACTATGGGCCAAATGAGAACAATCCAGAGGCACTATTAAAGCTTGAATCTTGCTTATTAGAGACAACAGCACCGATTATTATGGAAGGTGATTTTAATTTAATTCTAAACAAAGAGTTACACCGCACCTCACAAGTTAAACACATTAGCCCCCCAAAAACATTTGCAAGTTTAAGGAACATGATAAGAGAATTTAACTTGGTGGACATCTGGCGTAGCAAGATTAGGGAAGCTAGAGATTTTCCTTTTCACAGATAGATTATTTCCTTATAGATCAGGAGCTATACATAGATGTGGAGACAGTAAATCATATTATTTATCGGATCACTCGGCAGTGGCCATGTCTCTGAGGTTTCTGCGAAAAGAACGACAGAGGAGGTGGACATTAGACAGGGCGATCTTATTAGATGAGGAAGTAATTTGTGATTTAAGGGAAAATAAAGATGAGTATATTCAATTTAATATGGGCTCAGCTAAAGATCAGATAGTCAGAGAGATTAAGGAAAAAAAGGGGAATTGCAGAAAGCATCGATGGAAGGCCTAAGTAATTTACCAGTATTAGCGAAGGAATTGGAGAGTCGGCAGGTTGAGTTCCAGGCCCAGTTAGATAAAAAGCTACTAGACAGATGAAGAGCAAGCAAGCTTCAGCATTTCGCATATGGGGAGAAGAGCAGTTCCTTTCTGGCTTGGAAAGCGAAAGCGGATAGGGCCAGAAATACAATAAGAAATCTAATTAAAAGAGGGTCTGGAGAAGTGCTTCACGCGGATATAGATAGTCATGAAGAAGCCCGAGGCTTTATGAGCGATTTACAATACCAGGTTGAGAGAATATAGAGAACTGGCTAAAAACGATGATACTCCCCCAATTAACAATGGAACAGAAGAAAGTCCTAGAAGCAGACATTACAGAAGTAGAAGTTAGGGCACAGTGCAAAAAAATGGTAAGGGCAAAGGCAGCCGGACCCGATGGTCTGCCAGTGGAGATATATTTGTGTATCATAGATAGAGTGGTGACAGTCTTAAAAACTTTGTTTAATAAAATGTATATAAATGGGGAAAATCCACCTAGTTCATGGGCAGAGGCTTCGGTCATGTTAATTTAATTTTAAAACCAAATAAATACCCACAGAAGATAGATTCTTATAGACCTATATCTTTTTCAAATATAGATTATAAGATCTTCACGGGTATTGTGGCATCACGAGTTGCTACGGTCATAAAAGGGGTGGTTCACTCTGACCAAAGGGGCTTTATACTAGGGAGGCAGCTTAATGAACTAACCTTTCAGATAATGGGGGCTATAGATATGGCAGAAACTCGAGGGGTCCCTTTAACTATAGTGGCAATAGATGCCGCCAAAGCCTTTGATCAAGTGAACTGGGCATATCCGTGGGAGACCTTAAATGGCTTTGGTTTCCGAGAAACATGATTAAGGCGGTACAAAATGTATATCTGAACCCCAGGGCAAAGGTGTTGGTCAATGGGGAATTATCAGATTGGTTGAGTATTACAAGAGGAACAAGGCAGAATATAAAGAAAATGTTGCTGACCTTGGCAGACATCCCTTAACATAGCTTCAAATAATAGTCCCAAAGATGATCTTTAGGTCTTATTAGCCAACATGCGAATTTTTTTAAAATGAAAGGCATAACAATAGGTAAGTAGGGCGGGGTTTTGGCCAAGATGGCCACGTAGAAGAAGGGGGAGCTCCGCCGAGGCCGGGACAACAGCCCGGATTATCCTGTATTTATCCCAGAGGGGCAGAGCTCAATCTGTCTGTACGTTTGTTGGAAGCCTCCCACTCTTGTATGCGGCTATCCCCGAGGAGCTGGGCCCTGTGAACCCCGAGAAACACGACGGTGAAGCCGGGGGAGCAGACATGCGCAGCGGCCTCTGGAGTGTGTTGTGTGGTATCCGGGCTGCACGTAGCGGCGATATCCAGGAGACGGTGGCGCAGCCGCACATATCCTGTGGGCACCAGAGCTAGGGCCCTACTACCCTGAAGCCACGCTGCCATACCCACCCAGTACGGATTTGGGAGTCGGGCTGTGTCGGGTGGCTGCAGACATACTGAGGCGGCGGCCCGAGAGTGATCAGATGACTGGGCGGTTCGCACCCCTGATGTGAGTGGTGGACCCCTAGAGATGTGGAAAGGTGAGTGAGGGGTGGCCTCGTGGCTGTGGAGGTGTGGGATGCCCCCCTCGCCTCCGCAGAATCACCTGTAAGTGGCCCAGGTGCCGCTGCTGCATCCGCCCGAGGCCCCGGTTACCGCTGAGGGTCCTGAATAAGCACGTATCGTGGCAAGTATTGGCATTGGGGTTAGGCAATGGATCGCCCACCGGGACTACTGTTGAACACAGGTGGAGCGCGGGAGCCTCCCCTGCCCTGATATTAGTGACCTGGGCAGCGTTTGGGACTACCGCCTGCATCCCCAAGTCTAGCAAGTCTGCATTAAGGCTTTCCACCCTCGATGCGATAGGTAAGCGTGAGGAGCAATTGATAACGAGGCCGACCGCAGATTCCCGATGTCCTGCAAGCTGTTCGGTGCCTGACCCTAAAATGGCGGCCCGGGTAAGATGAAGCAGATCGCTTTTATTTCCTGATGATATCGGGCTTGGTGTAATAGGTGTATAAACAGTGGCAAGGAGGACTGAGTGTACTGTGACTGGACTGTGAAACACTGTGGAGGCGACCCACCATGAGGGATGTCAATCTCCTAAGGAAATACTCCACTGAAAGACTAAAATGGGTAACGGCAGTGTCTATTTCCAAGGTCAGAATCCCTGGCCTTACCCCAAGATGGCTGCCACAGTTTTCCCTACCACCAGACTCTGACCAGACCTTGATCACATCCCCCATCGGCCTAACTGGTAGCCCCCGCTCCTTCTCTGGCTTGCTTTTACTCCCTCCCTCCACCTCCTTCTGTTACCTCTATCCTACCCTATGTATCTATTCAAAACTGTTTTTCCCAAACGTTGAGACCTGAGCAACATGGCTGATGCCCGGTGGAGTTGCTAGACAACTAATGAGGAGATTGGCCCTGGTTTCCCCCTTGACCGTCACCTACCCAGCCGGACATCGGACACAGTTCTTCTTTGTCTCCCTGTTATGGCTCCTTCCTTCCCTCCTTTCCTACAACTTCTCTCATCCTCGTTGTTTGTTAACTATACCTTACTACTCTATTGAAACTGATGTAATTTGTAACTTAATGTTCCTCCTGTATAGTGCTCTGATACCTCCGGGTCTAGCCAGCGCTATATAACCTTCTCACATCTAATAAACTAAAATCTGGTTTTCCTGAATACTGAGACCTGAGCAACATGGCTGATGCCCGGTGGAGCTGCTAGACAGCTAATGAGGAGATTGGCCCTTGTTTCCCCTTGACCGTTACATACCCAGCCGGACATTGGGCACAGTTCCTAGTAGTCTCCCCGCTATTACTCCTTCCTCCCTTCCCTCCTACAAATTTGTGATTCATTGTTTATGTGTACTGTATCTTGCTATGCTCTTGTATCTGATGTAACTCTTAACGCAACAATCCTAAATGTAAAGCGCTCTGATACCCTCTCGGGTCTAGTTTGCGCTATATAAACTTTATAAAAAAATTAATAAATAAAAGGCAGGGGTGCTCCCTGTCCCCGCTTTTGTTTGATTTGTATATAAAGCCTTTCGCTAATTGGATCAGGGTGGACCCCTCAATTTCCCCCTTTAGATCGGGTGACTTCGAAGTAGAATTAGCCCTACATACAGACAACCTGATTCTTTATACCACAAACCCTCAAGAAGCAATCCCTAATCTAATGGAGAAGGCAGAGAGCTTTGGTAAAATATCAGGTTACAAGGTTAATATGGGAAAGAGGTCGTGGAGTCAGGGAGCCAAAAACCAAATGAGGTACTTGGGTGTACAGATATCTCAGAAATTAAAGGATATTCCTGAAGTGAATTGGAAGAAAGTCAGTAAGGAGATAACGGGTCTATTGTAACAATGGGCAAACCTATCTTTAAACATCTATGGGACGGTAAACCTTCTAAAAATGATTATTCTTCCTAAAATCACTTTCCTCTATAACTCTAGCCCCCTATCAATTAGAAACGAAGACATAGCTAAGCTACAGGGAAAAATCGGTAGCTTTATCTGGTCCTCGAAGGGCCCAAGAATAGCATGAAAAAAGTTTAGAAAAGGGCTTGAGGTGGGAGGACTGGCTTTACCGGATCTACTTACCTATTCTTATGCCTTTCATTTTTAAAAAAAAATTGCAGGTTGGCTAATAAACCTATTGATCATCACTGGGACTATTATTTGAAGCTATGTTAAGGGATGTCTGTCAAGGTCAGAAACATTTTCTTTATAAATACGGCAATCCAAAGATTAAAAAAAAAGTAAGGCTGAAGATTTTAAGCTCTGCGTTAGAAACCTGGGTTCACATAAGAAAGAGACTGAAAATCCCATACTACTCATCGCAAGCCCCGATTTGGGAGTCTCCAGGCACTCCTGAATGTCTGAGAGATCAACTTAGTCAGCCTTTGAAAGCAGGAGGCATATACTATTGGGCAGATCTTAAAAGGGACTCCAGTTTGGTAAGCTGAGAAGGGCTTAACCCCTTCCATGCTCATGACGAGCTGAGCTCGTCATGAGTTGCGCCTCTCACATGCTCATGACGAGCTCAGCTCGTCATGTAACGCGGTTTTTAAAAAAAAGCCGCACAGCGTGAAAATCGCGGCCGCACGCATGCGGTTAATAACCTTGCTAGAGGTAGTCTGACTAGGTTTAAATATTAACAGCAAGGCTCCTGGTGGGCAACACAAAATTGACCCCAGGAGGAGGAGAACCACAAACTCGACCAAGTGAAAAGAACAGATAAGTGGAAAAAAGAAATATAATTTTGGTATTGGGCATTTTTGGAAGCTGAGGACAAAATAGAAACCGAAATTACAAGCTTATGGGGCACAGAATACAGGGATGAAGACATCAAGAAACTCTGGACTGACTCCTTCGGTATGTTACAGACAGTAGTAAAACCTGCATCGCTTAAGAGGAATCATCTGTTAACTACTCACAGGGTCTACTGGTCTCCCCAGAAGTTATCAAAGGGCACAGGTAACACATATAATTGTCCAAGGTGCAAGTATCCTGCAGCAGATAATATGCATTTGTTTATGGAGTGTCCAAAAATTAAACCTTATTGGAGAGGGGTGTGCAACTTTTTGGAGGAAATATTCGGGAAGGCAATTGAGGTAAGCCCCTGCGTGATATTCCTTGGACTTACATATGCTATCAGTTGAATGCACCTAGTTCAAAGCTTATATTTTATGTGATAGTATTGGCGAGACGGGAGATATGCAGGCTCTGAAAATCTGGGAAATCCCCAACCCTAATGGAATGTTTAAAGAATATTATTTACACAAGCGATTCAGATATGGCTTGAGATCCAACAAGCCGATATAAGAATTGGACTGCACTGGTGGTCTGGAGGGAGAAGACAAGTGAGTCCTATAATTAAGCCAAATATGCTGTTGGTCCTGGCCTCTCCAGTATTTTCGCAATGGCCCCCACAAGTGAATAGGAGATGGAAGTGGAAACAGCACTGTCTTTGTGGGGAATCTCCACTCTTTCTCTTTTCTCGAGGGCCTCCACATTCTGGTAAAGAGAGGTAAGAGGAGCCCAAACAAGGGAGTTGGCAGAATGAGGACAAAAAAAACCCCAACAAAATAAACAGTCCAGATTGTGTAGTGCACACGGAATAGTTAGCAAGCCGAGCTTCATTGTGTGATGTAACTGATATAATAATTAGTCCCAGCAAAAGATTTCCATCAACAAGAAGTGGCAAAAACTCATTCCTCCACAACATGTATGAAGTAGGAGCAATTTTACTACTCCCTGCATGCTGACATTTGTTTTAAAAAGCACCCATTTGATAGATGTAGCTGCTTAAAAAATAAAAAGAGGCATGCAGGGAATGAGATCAGGGAGATCAGGGGAGCAACCCATTCTGTGGCCCCCTGTGCTGCTGTCTAATCTCAAGAAGGCAAGAAACCCCCGTTCACCAGGTGGATAAATCAGATACCACCACGTGTTTGGTATCAGTATATGCTTAATGGTTTGAGACTGTATCTGCAGTGAATAGCAATGATGAAAATGATGTCACATTATCAGCCCTTCCTTTTTGAAAATTGATAGTGAATCACAAAAGGTGCTTTGTGAGTCACAAATAAATGTATGACCTGTAAAGGTACTTTTTACTACATTACAGTAGCCAAGCATGTAAGTTTGTTAATCACTGGCCTAAGAACCAGAAAGAGATTTTACATTTGGCTCCTACTTTCTACTTTTTCCTACATCTTCAACTGCTCTCCTTTTTACTTTGGTGTCCAGAGTGGTGCCACCCCTTCTTAAATGTAGATATTGTTACTCCAGTGATTTGATTTGTTATCTAGTGCCTCTTATATTACAGACTATTTCTTTACTTTGTCTCATTTGAAGAGGGAGTTGACCAATTTTGGAATCATATTTTCCAACTTCCTCAGCCTCGTTTGTGACTCCACTGTGACTGTCCGGAAGGAGGTGGCTTGTGCAAACCATGGTCATACCACTCAGAATCTATACGCTATTTTTGGTGAATGGTGGTCCTATGATGTAATTTACATATCTATTGAAAAGGTATAGGGTGAGACTGCACAATTAATATAAATAAATGAGACTACATGAAGATGCAGACTGTAAGACAGTGACATGCTAAGAAGAAGTAGTAGCTGGGTGGGGACCTGTAAGTGTTAATTAAACAAGAACGGCAGCAGAAAAGCAAAAAGCATAGAAGGACAAAACAATAAAGAATTCTAGGAAAGTGGATGAGTCTGGTAGATATGCAGGACTATGAATACGTTTTGGGTGGTTGCTGAGACCAGGGGGGTAATGCAGACCCCTACTGCTCCTGCAGCGCAGGTGCGTGTTGCTGACCCTACTGGGGCCTCCAACACTTCAGAGAGCCATCATTTAGCCCAAGGCCAATGATTACATGTGAGCTGGGGGAAACCCAGGGGCCACCCAACACATTCTACAGGGGCCCCCATCAATTTGCTTTACTCCACTGGGTGACACAGCCATTGGCGGAAGAAAGAACTTTGCAGCAGAGTTAGCAGGGCATCACCATTGCAAAATGACAAGGGAATCTCGTGCATGTGTTCCCAGGGCCCTTATAGAGTTTCTCTCTCTCACCTGAAATTAGCTTTTGTGTGTTTTCCACCTGTGATGAAGAGCATGCCACGTAGTGAGCTTGATCTCAACCACCAGTTACACGTGATAGGGCTAGAGCAGCATCCTCAGATTGACTTAAATTAAAGAAACACTTTACTAGACTAAATGAAAATCAATCCTAAGATTTTAACATTTGTGATTAGCAGATATATAGAGTGCTGTATATTAACCGTGAGGTTATCCAAGTGCTACCCAATTGGGCACAGGAAGATTAATCGATTTGCCCAGAATCACAGAATTGAGAGGACGCTGAGCCTCAAACCCGTATCCCCAGTTTCAAAGTCGGCAGCGCTGGCTGCTGCGCCACAATCTCTCTTCTCCCCTATTCACAACACATCATGGGCCTCATTTATGAAGGCCTTGCGCCACGGGTACGTCACTTTTTCCCATTTTAAAAGTGACGCACCGGCGGCGCAAGACCTTCATAAAGAAGGCCCCATGTTTAGTTACATTTTTGTAGGCAAACAGGAGGTGATCGGACGACTTTATCTTTTGCTACTTTTTTCATGTACTTCACCTGTTATTTCCTTTTGAATTGTCTTTGAATTATGACCTTTGACATTAGTTATTAAGTGTGTACTCTAGATCAATTCATTACAGAAGTATATTGGACCTATTTTAAATCCTTCCTATAACATTTTTAAATATAACGTGTTTCATGTGGGATTCCCATATAGAGCACCTGTATGAGTTAAAACTTTAAAGTAATGTTTTACGATTACAGTTGCTGAAAGGATGCAATGAAGAGTTTCCTTTTACCGTGCTAGTGCAGCCAGCAAAGCAAGCGGATAAGTATGTGATACCATCTGCTCCACAAACCGGAGTGAAGGAGTCCGTCTGGCATTCACACTCGTTATTGCAAGGGGAGTATGGGTTCAAGGAAGAGCCAGGAACAGAACTGCAAACAGAACAAAGACACCATAGTTATTGCATGCGTCATGCTGCCAGAAAATACGCTTTCAGTTGTTCAGTATTTTCAGTATTTTCATTCTCTGGAAAACACAAAGATAGGAGGAAATTTGATAGATTCAATTGATTAAACAGACCTTGATCACATCTTTCACTCTCAGCATTTTCCACCAAATTGATTTTCGTTAGACTAAAGCACGATTTTGTTCACATCATTGTCTACGTGAAAATGTGTTTTTGTAATACGGTTACCTTTTTCACGACTAGGCATATAAATTGATTGCTTATATGTTAACATCTCAATATTAACCACTCTCTTAACTTGCTGTGTTGATTTTGTACCACCATAATATGCTCAAGAGGTGGTCTCTTCAGAAAAGGGCATACACAATGTGGCTGCGGAGTGGTATATCACAAAAGTGTGGGGAGGGTGTTGTTAGCCTCCTGGGCTTAACAACATGCTCTGCCACTTCGGAAACGCAAGGCTGCACCATATTTACAAGGTGGTGCAGCCTTGCGTTTCCCCCTGCGATGTCGCTAAGTTTAACAACTTAGCACCAACGCAGGCACTCTTGCACCAGAGTGCAAGGGTGTCTGCGTGCAGGGGAGAGGATTGGTTATGTGTAGGAAGGTGCCCTTCCTGCACATAAACAATCCTAAAATGGCATTTTGTAACTTTCATGTGTGCTGCTTCATGCAGCACACATGAAAGTTACAAAATGCCATTTTTTTAAAAGGTGTGTTTATGTACAGGAAGGAACACCTTCCTGTACATAAACAAACCATGGCATTATGTTTTTTCCATGCGTGCTGCACAAGGCAGCACACATGGAAAAGCAAAAACGAGGAGAAACAATCCATTTCTCCTCGTTTCGCCAACTTGAAACCAGGATTTTCTTGGTCTTAATTTTGGTGCTGCCTCCTACGTACGCCACCCTTCTACATAGAGGGCAGCGTCAAATACATGGGTGTTGTGGTGGAACGCCCACCACAACACCCACTGCATGCCACTTTCATGATAAGCAAAGCGTGAAAGGGTGAGTTATGTACAAGGCAGCGTTAAGCCACGTTCAGTGGCTTAACGCTGCCTTGTACATAAGGAAAGGCCCCTATCGCCATAAGAACGTCACAAAAAGTGACGTTCCTGTGACAATAGTAGCTTGTACATATGCCCCTAAGTTTTCATCTGTCTACAATGCTCTTATAATAAATCCCTTATGTCTTTGTGCAATCTCTAAGAGTACATCACATTTACATGAGGCTATCATACTGGAAGCCACTACCTAACCTCACTAAATTCCACATTCCAGATGGCAATTTTACATTTTACCTCCTCTCTGCAATTTTCTGTGAATACTCACATGTTTCCATAGGGAATTGTTACGCCAGCTACAGGTCCAGTGTCACAGCCCAAGAAAAGGAAAGAGACATAGCAAGCAGTAGATACCAGGTTCACCATCATGGCCATGCGAATGGCACCCAAGGCAGAGAGGCTAAGCTTCTTTACGAGGAGGCCACCAAGGAAGATTCCTAAGCATGCACACGGGATAGCTGTCATTCCTAAATAGATCAAAATAAATGAGTTAGAGTCTATATTTCTCATGTTTGCTACATATACTTTAGGTGTATTTAGAAAATCAATTAGACAGTAAAGGCACAATCAAACAAAATACAGACTTTTTGTGTATAACGCTATTTCTTGCACACTTAACAATGCAAGTCAGCAATTACACATAAGGCACGATGAGGCAAACGTTCTCCAAAGCTTCCGGATATGGAAGACGTTTCCAAAATATTTGATAATAAAGGTACTTACATGTTGTAATGAAAAAGATGTATGCTCCTTCCTAATATGCAGTATTAATTTTTTGCAACCACATTATGTGATTATTACTACCCATTTCTTTTAGTGACAAATTTTGTAACTGAAGTAGCCTACAATCTCTTTTGAATTAAGTCTGTATTGTTTCAATCTGGAGGAAGGTGGAGTGTATAGCCAAGTTCAAAACAGAGTGAGCACCATAACTCAACTAAGGGCACTCAACTCAAGTATGATGGTTTTACTCAAAATGTAAAGCAATAATACAAATATCTATGTTTTTGGACTGATTCAAACCTAACTATCAGTTCACATGCCAAACACACCACCAAACCAGCCCCAGTTACCCGTTTCTCCTTCAGATGTCTCAGACCTATCTTCACTAAAACAGGCTTTAGTTCTTTTGTACAACCTATTGTCATTTAGAAAAACAGACCACAGTATAGTGCTACTTATAGAAAAGGCACTGGTCCCAGTATAAGCCAATCTTGATATGCCTGATCCGTTAACAACAAACACCAGGAAATTCAATCACATCACCCTCACCATGTAAGATCTCCAATGGCTCACTATGGAGGCGGAGATTACATCTAAACTTGCCTGTCTAGAACCAGGCCAACCAACCTATCGTTGCTCCCAGTTCCACATTGCTGACGGGGGAAGAACGCAGAGAAGCAAAATATCCCTTCAACCGGAGCGCACAACATTTGAATCCCTCCAAACCTCACACAGGCCCTTCACTGGGGTAGCCTCTCACACTGGAACTCTTTCCCAGCCAAACTCAGATGTGAAGATGATTTAGGGCCTGATTTATGGTTAGGTAGTGTGCACTTTGCACATCAGTGTGACAGTAGACATTATGTTTATCACCCTGACAGACTGCCATATTTAGAGAACAACACTTCCCCAGCAGTGATATCCGTACCTTCAAAGAAACTGCCATCTTCCTCTGAAGGCATCAAAAGTTTGGTGGTGAGCCTTGTTGGTTTAGATGGCCGTCAAATTGTGAGTATATTTATAAAAAGCAAATCATTATTGAACCCCACAAATAGGGAGTCTATGATGGAATATTCTGTTCATAACTCTCTAACTCACACCTTTAGTCTGCTTCCAAAAAAGACTAAAAACAGTTATTTTTAAACAAACATGGAGAGAGAGAAACTGTAAGACGTAGATAGGAGACATTACATCACGGACAAATTGTGTTACAGTTTCTTTGGTAGTAGTCACTTTGTAGGTAAGTAATTATTCAAATATTTTAATGTATGTAATCCTCCAGAAATATTCATATATATATATATATATATATATATGTATATATATATATATATATATATATATATATATATATATATATATATATATATATATAAAAGAAAACAGTCCTGCTCCCACAAAGAAGAGGCACGTACACGAAGTGTGCATGGATGAGGCTTCTTTATTGTTGTTCAGGTCTCCCACGACCCAGCATAAAAAGAGAGACGCGTTTGTCAAACTATATATATATATATATATATATATATATATATATATATATATATATATATATATATATATATATATATATATATATATATATATATATATATATATATCTATATATAAAAACAAAAGGTTGCCCCAATGGAGATATCACTCAGAGAGGAGATACCACTCACACATCCCTGGCGGTGACAAAGTCGCTGCAGTTGCTCATTCCTCTCATTCACCAAACGCGTTTCGGGCGGTGAGCCCTTGATCACTGGTGCAAGTAGAGACACGAAGGCAGCGCTGTGTTGGGAAACCATTTTAATTGCATAGAAGTCCCGCCCCAATGGGCGTGTTCCGGCATTGCATTGTGGTAGATGCAGTCAATATGGTTGACAAGGACCCCAGGTTATCCAAGTACATCCAAGTGGGCACCGCTGCCCCCGTTGCAAGTTTGAAAATGGGCTGGATACAGTTCGTTTGGCACCAATATCCCCCAGAGATGAGGCGTCCTCGCTTCCACACGGTGCTGTTGTGAAACACCAAAATCCGCTAAGATTAGCGGCGGGACATCTCTGCGACCGGGCTGGCCGCATAACATCAAAAACAAAAGGTTGCCCCCAATGGAGATATCACTCAGAGAGGAGTTACCGCACACACATCCCTGGCGGTGACAAAGTCGCTGCAGTCGCTCATTCCCCTCATTCACCAGACGCGTTTCGGGCGTTGAGCCCTTGATCACTGGTGCAAGTAGAGACACGAAGGCAGCGCTGTGTTGGGAAACCATTTTAATTGCACAGAAGTCCCGCCCCAATGGGCGTGTTCCGGCATTGCATTGTGGTAGATACAGTCAATATGCTAGACAAGGACCCCAGGTTATCCAAAGTACATCCAAGTGGGCGCCGCTGCCCCCATTGCAAGTTTGAAAATGGGCTGGATACAGTTCGTTTGGCACCAATATCTCCCAGAGTTGGGGCCTCCTCACTTCCACGCGGTGCTGTTGTGAAACACCAGGATCCGCTATGATTAGCGGCGGGACATCTCCGCGACCTGGCTGGCCGCATAACATCAAAAACAAAAGGTTGCCCCCAATGGAGATATCACTCAGAGAGGAGTTACCGCACACACATCCCTGGCGGTGACAAAGTCGCTGCAGTTGCTCATTCCCCTCATTCACCAAACGCATTTCGGGCGGTGCCCCCTTGGATGTACTATGGATAACCTGGGGTCCCAACACAGCGCTGCCTTCGTGTCTCTACTTGCACCAGCGATCAAGGGCTCACCGCCCGAAACGCGTTTGGTGAATGAGGGGAATGAGCAACTGCAGCGACTTTGTCACCGCCAGGGATGTGTGTGCGGTAAATATATAATTATATATATATATTCAGAAAACCAACTGTGGGGAATAAAATTTTACACACCAGTACCTCACACCCGACACCTCTCACCTTTTGGAGATCTTGATTGCGCTAGGAGGGCATGCAGCACTTTAGAAGAGTACGATAAAGTAGACAGTGAGATTAAATGTTGTTTTGTCCAAAGGGGTTACCCGCCTACAATTTGGGAGACAGCTTCTAAAAGAGCGAGAAGTATGAACAGAGGGAATGTATTGTTTGAACTATCCAAAAGCGCTGTGATAAAGAAGAACAGGGGGCCACACAACATACACAGGTTTATGACAACATATTGTTGTGTGGCGATTTAGATTCCGTATGCATTTTCCCGATTCATGCCCTTATATAGGTACAATTTACATTGCCCTTATATAGGCATAGAAATCCAGTCCTTATTTAGGCATAGCCCATGCAGCCCAAATACAGGCATGGCTATTTCCATCTGTTCCTCCACATCACAGCGATTTCTTGGAAAACCAGACTCTTAAGCTGAAGGGACTTCCCCTAGCCTGGATATTGATTTCTCCAAGAAACTCATTATTATGCATGAACAACTATTCCTTAGGGGTTCATTCATGACGTTCATATGCCTGACTTCTCTTCTAAGCTGGCATTCCTAAACACCTTCAAGGTATAAATGTACCTTCACTTGCTATAGCAAAGCACGGTGTGGTTCGGTGCAGTACGACTACCTACTTGCACGACGCAGCTCGTTACAGCAAGTGCCGAAGGAAGCAAACTCTCCAGCCGACGCACTGATCAGAAGCTGTTCTCCTCTGCCAAGAAATCCAGCTCCAGTGTTTCTGACTCTCCTTGCGGGGTGTTGGGAAATCGAGTCAGTGAAAGAGATACCAACCTCTCTCATTCTAAGGTATGGAGCTGATTAGAACCTAGAGAAACCTGTGGCAATTCTTGGCAGAACTAAAACCTATGCTAAAGACCACACTTACTTCTTCCCTCGTACTAGACCTAGGTTAGGTACATGGGGTAGGCATATTTTAGAAGCACCAGTTGAGTATTTTAGCCAGTGGTATTTATGTGTGTATTTTTATATGTCATAGCACTAGACAATGCTATTACAGTATTATTTGATACTACTGTTTACACTGTACGCATTATATTTCGCATTTTGTCTAACAATTGTAGCCGTTCACCTCTCTTGCATGAGAAAGAAGACTGTTCAATAAACCCCTTTTATTAAAACGCCCGTCTCTCTATTTTTCTCAATTGGTTCTGTCGGATATGTGGCAATTTCTTTGCTAAATTGTGAATATAATATTTCTTTATATCTCACCCAGTCCGCGTTTGCGGTATGATGCGTAAGGACACACACAACAATATTCAATTTTGAAAAAGTTCTTCTTATTATGAAAAATATTTTACACGTATAAATCAATTTATGAACAGTGGCTGTCAGGAACCAAAAGGCAAAGAAACACATACAAAGTGAAATTTTTAGTGATTAGTAGTGACTGGTGATGGTCGTGCTATACATAAATAAGTGGAGATGACATATTTACAATTATAGAAACACATAGAATTTCATCAGTCCATATTTGAAAAATTTAGGTCACAACAATATTATTTTCTTTTTCGGTGTTGTGGCTTATGATGGACGATTGAAAAAAGTAACGTCGACGTTTCGACCCTAGACGTTAGTGCAGAATTATTTGCATCTGGGTCGGGTCTTCATCAGGACAATATGAGAGCAACAGCCTAAGGATGTGGACAGCTAGAGAATTCTTCAGTAGCCGTTGGATGTTTCGGTGTCAGCCGACACCCTGTTTGGAGATATCCTTATGTAATAAATACAGGTTTTCTTCACCAGCCGGTGAAGAGATTTGAGGTATGTGCCGCCTGTATGATCACTTGTGCGAGCTTAGCTGGGACGTCTGGATCCGTCTCGGTGCGGCAATGAATGGCCATTTATAGATTTTTGGTAAATGTGTGTTACTTGTTTTAATATTTTATTTAATTTCTACAATAATTAATACATTTTTTCTAATTCATTTGCTTATATGTTATGGTTTTTTATGTATGTATTTTAGTAGTAAATGTAAATATTTTCGTATATAAATGTAAAGAATTGTAGATTAAAAAAATTCCACTAATATTTAATAGTAAACATCTATATTTACTTATATAAACACACAAACACATATGCATATGTTGGTGTTTGTATAAATAAATTTATAAATGTATATATATAATATATATGGCATAATATAATTACATTATATTAAGCTTTTTTAGATTTTTTATGTATTGCTATGAATATATATATATATATTTATAGTAATAAATTGAACATACTGAAAAATGTAATAGAAAGTAAAATAAATATGTATTTATATAAACACAAACACATATATGAATATATATGAGCATGTGTGTTTATGTAAGTATATATTGTAATAAATACTAGTGGAATTTAATTAATTTAAATTATATTACTTTAAACTCTAGTTACATTAAAACAAAGCGATATTTTTGTATATTTTTTGTTAGTGTCAACATTATTTTTTTCTGATATTTTAGTACTTACCATTATAAATAGGGCTTCCGGTTTTCCATTTAAACGGATTTTTTACATATAAATACAGACTGAAAACAAGTTTTCCTTTGTTTGTATTTATATATTAAAAACGGGAAAATACTAGCTGCCATGCTCCAGCAGAGAGATGCCTAGCCATGCAGGGCTGGCGCTCATCACTTTCAGCTGCGGCAGTCTGTCAGGGCAGTGTTTCTGGCCAGTATCATCTTGCCTTTACTGACACCTCTTTCTCTTAGCCTAATCGCTGCATCTGCATGATAACAGCGATTAGGCCGATGCTTGAACTCTTCTGTGGTTTAAAGTGAGCCCTGCTCCTGCATGAATGAGAAGTAGAGCATCCTGCAGGGCTCACAACACAAACAAGCATTTGCTTTGCAACAGTTCTTTATTCTTCACATTTTTCTTCACATTATTATTAACATTAACATTTTGTCGACATTGTCGTTTCATGCATTCTTAAATTCCCCTCAGGATTTGTGTGACAGTCAGTGATCATCAGATTAGGGGGTCCAAGACATTTCTCCTCTCATTACGAAGAATGTTATCTACAGGCATTGAAATTAATGAAGTTGTGGCACTTACTCCTGTGCGAAGGAGAGGTGTAAGTTTTGAAGTGCAGTGAGCATGGGGAGAGGCATTCAAATGTTTGGGAATATAGACATCGAACTTTGTGGGTGTCCAACACTTTTGTAATGACAACTCCTCTGACATTCCCACGTTAACATTAATTTCCTAACTTCTACTTTGCAGTTAAGATTTCAGAAATTCCAGCCATGCAACATATTTAAACATCGAGTTGTGCTATTGCTTGTCTCACATGCAACCTTTTTTTGGCAAGAGAGCTTAGCTTGCGTGTGCAACGAGTCCTCTGAATCGACTCTAGAATGCTATTAAAATGGCATGCGGTCTATCTTTCTCATACCTGGGTCCCTTTCATTGGAACAGGCTCCCGTTTCATATTCGCGCCTGTTCTGATTTGGCCTGTCTTTTAACTATATTTCTTCTCTTCCTCTCTCATCTGGGTCTGCACTTTAGCGCCGAGATACTACTGCGGGGTGATTCGTTGCACTTTATTAAGTTGTTTTATTTTCATTCTCTCTCGTCGGCGTCGTTAAATGTCCCCCGCTCGTTGTCTGTCGCCCGCACCTACCACGCTCGTCTTGTTCTTTCACCAGCGCCTGCCCCCCCCCCCCCTCCTCGCTCTTACCGGAACTGGGCGGCAAACTGAGGGATTGCCCCGGGCGTGAAAAGCCCTAGCTAACTATGCCACTGCATTTTATAGCCTCTATAGCATCCTCTGTAAGATGTGGTGTCCCTTACTCCACATACGCCCACGGTGCCAGCATCCACTGATTGAATTGACAGAGGAATAGCCACAGAGGTGATTGATCTGGTTAAAAACCAGTCCCGATCAGGGAATAAAAGGTGCACACTTTTTATTTTTTATTACAATCAGTACTATGAATGGATACTTTTGATCACAATCAAAAAAAGACAGTTGTACTACTCCGGAAATTACGTTACTTCCAAGTCACACCTAGGTGACATCTTATACTGTTCAAGTATGACTCTTTGCAGAAGCGCTACTCGATAAGAGAGTTTCTAGTGTTACAGTGGCACAGGTCTTTAAGCTCTAACCTTGTAAGCTGATCGTTGAATAGCAAAAGCAGTCAAAATTAGCAGCATTAACTGAGGATTCCATGTCCTCTTCCTCTGTGATTTTGGGCTAAAGATTGGTGCGATTCACGAAAGAAAGAAAGAAAGACAATCTATGTATTTAAAATGAAATATACACATATTAACAGTTTTAGTGCTTATAAAGATCTTCCCTCACTGCAGCATGTGCGCATGTTCAGAGGTGGTTCTGACATCTTGAGGGTTGTTTAGATGCATAAATTTTAAGCGTATTTGGGACATTCTGCAAATGGCAAAGTTTTCAGATGAATGTATAGTGTTAACTAATAACAACCGAGTGCATGTGTGCAACGTCAATTTAAATAAATGTGGAAAAATGCATAGATGCAGCGTCAACTTTTGCTTGTGGCAAAAATGAATATGGATAAATACAGATAAAATGCCCAAAAAATAAATATGGATAAATACAGACGGAAATGGCAAAAAAATAAATACCATAAAACCGGGAGCCCTAATTATAAATAAAGGAGCACAATATTGTGCTAAATGTTTCCGAAATGGGCAAGTCCTACTCAGTGAGTCATGTCAGTTAAATTTGAGCCTTCCTATGCAGGGTCTGACATCCTGAAGTCAGGAATCGACCCAAACTTCCCAGTGCATTGTTAAGAAGGCCCTTCTTCAAGACATGAATGATGGACAATGTAAAAGGGTCAGACTACCAACCAGAATATAAGGTCCTCAAGTATTTGCCCGGCGGTGTCGCCTCTTGAACCCACAAGGTATTTAAACTAATGAAGAGGCAGGCGCTGGAGACTGGAAGGCAGGAAACAAGGTTTTATTCTCTCCGGAGGAGAACACAGCAAAACAGACAGCAGGTATCGTTCTGAGGTGCTCTACCCGCATCTCTGAGGCCTGGCCTCTTATATACAAGTTAATTACTTTATTGCATGAAACACATTCTCGCTAATACTTTGATGTTCGAAAGACATCCCCGGAATCTCCCCTTCAGGTCCGTTCCTCCACATAGTTAAAGTTGAAGTCCCCACCCCGGTCACAACAGGTGGTGATCATCGCGCAGTTGGATATTCCGCCGATCCATGGAAGGGGTGGGGTTCGATCGGATCTCGTAGGGCGGGGGTTTTTGATCGACCCGGGGGTCCGGCAATGGGGGGGGAAGCTTCCTACTGTACTGGGGGTAATAAACAGTATCCGCAGAGCCAGGTGGTGGCCTGGGAACGGGGAAGACAAAACGGGCACACAAAAAAGAGGGGGTTTACATCAAAGGACCTGGGACCATGAAAGGAACGGAGGGAGGTGTCGTTCTGGGAACAGGATGGGATTCCGAGGCAGAGCTGCACCGAAGAGGGGTTTATGACCCGAGACATGGGAGAGCGAGGGGGTTGCCAGCATGCGGAGGGGGGGGGGTGGTGCCCGTGAGGCTAGGAGAGGGAGAGAGACGCACTGGTTATCAAAAAGGGGCAGGGAAACCATGGTGTTCAAAATGGCGGTTGTTTACGTGCACGAAAAAGGGGTCAAGAAGAGCAAGAGGGCGCCGATAATGTTGACAGTTTCAGCCCAACTTTCAACAGTCCTCCCTTTTCAACATATCTAGCCAACTTGCTTACTCAATGTCAATTTTCATCAAATTTCTAACCTCGGTATCGTATAATGCTCTCATGGGTTCGTTTCCAACGTCCACAGTTTTGGAGAAAATACAACTTGCACATAAAGAACACAGAGGTGGCAGACATTGAATTCCTAAGCATAGACCACATATTACAACTACGGGAATCAGGATAATGGTGAGCAGTCTCCAGCCCCAGTTCTTAACGGAGTCCCAGAACCAACCACGGAGCGACCATTCTCCTTGTTCTTGGTGGACTTCCGAAGAGAGTCTGTGAAGATGTTCAATGGCTTTGAACACTGAGGGTGAGTTGTCCGGAATGTATGTACAACAGCTGGACCCAATAACGCGGCATGCTCCTCCACGGTCCGCCAGAACCACGCCTAGAACGAGGCGGTTCTGGAGAGCCACCAGCCGGACCGCTTGGAGCTCGGCAGTGTTGTTAGCGAAGATACCAGCTGTGATGTTCATGGTTGTCTCAACTGCCTGAGTCAGGTGTCGGATGGCACGGCTGTTTGCCATCGGGCCCCAGAGGGGGACGAGTCCTTTCATAGCATCGAGGAACTGTGCTCCTGTTGAGTCGGCTTGTTCAATGTCTTTGGCTCGTTTTTGTCTATGGTGATTCGCTGGGGCCACATAAGTCGGAGGAAGGATGAAGGAGATGAAACAAGTGCCCCCCCAGCCTTTGGGGAGCCAGGTATAGGCCTTGGTACCGCAGACGAAATACATGTTTGGGGATGACACGAAGGAAGGTGGATCCGTGGAATCCAAAGTTCTGGTAAAGCGGCAAGCGCTGTGACCCACCAGCTGTGTCCCAAGTCCTTCTACACACATGTGGCCTGTGACGTTGATGACCGACAAGGCCACAGTCAGAGTGGCAGCCGTTCGTTTCCGTAGATAGGAGAAGGTGGGTCTGGTTGGATTGTTGAACACCTGCATTTCGATCCGTTCTTTAGCCGGGATGTCCATTTGGATTGAATCGTTGGAGGTCTGCGGGCAGAAGTGTATCTTCGTTTTGTTTCGCCGGGCCCCGTGGGAGAAATGCGTTACGGTTCTGCCGGAAGTGGCATTGTCCTTATAGCTTTCTTGCAGGAGGATCAGCCAAGCAAGGCAGGAGCCGTGAACGGAGAAGGGTGAAGGAATGAATGGTATTGAATGTCCAGTGGCATGGGGTAGCAACCCACAGATCCAGCAGTTGGTGGCATTGGTGGCAAGATTGTGTTGGTGAAGCAGCTGCACAAAAGAGTTATTCCAAAATTCCTTTCGCCTCTCTCTTAGTTGAGGAGAGAGTGAAATTAGATAGTGTTCCTTCATGGTGGTAGGCTGAGCAGTGGTTAGGAATGTTTCGCGAGCAGGTGCATGTTCCTCCATAATCCAGAGCGTGGTCATGAGGAGAAAGCAGAAGAGGCTTACGATGAAGAGTGCAATTGTCTTTGAGCTATGGAGTCTGTCTGTTCTCGGATTTCTGTAGTGGGTATTTCCTGTTGTCTCCATTGGCTTCTTATTTGGCGCTTCCATCATCTTCTTATCTGGCGCTTCCATCATCTTCGTTTTCAAGGTGCTCGGTAGTGGGCAGGACCACAGACTTAGTTTAGCTTCTCTCCAGGTAACCCTTGGTAGGTTTGGGTCACCGTTCTGAGATCCTTTAACTTAGTCCGTGGCCTACTTAGCCGAAGCTCCCTCCTTTCGTCGCAGGAAATACCCTTCTCGAGATGGTACAGTGGGATCAGAATGTTTTGAAAGTTCAAGTGTCTCTGTGTCGGGATAGCAGTTCAATGATGGTCGGTCTTTGTTCAGGAGTTCTTCTTGGGTACTGACGTTGTCTGCCGTGGCCAGGGCTGAGGAGACCTTTTTGCAGTGATGGGCGTGCAGCCAGTGTTTCTTCCCCTCCACTCGAAGTGCGGTCCGAGTGGCGATCAGCACTTGCCAGGGGCCCGTCCACCGGGGTTCCAAACTCTTTGACCGCTGAAAATTCCGGATCAGCACGAAGTCCCCCGGTTGGATGGCGTGACCCGGACCCCTGGAAGCATCGGGGATGGCCTGCTGCACCTGCTGATGAATGACAGACAGAGTTTCAGTCAATTTATACAGATAATCAGACATTAGGACGTCCGGGACGTCATGAATGGACGTTGGTTTCGGGGCAGACCAGACGCTCATGGGTCGACCGAAGACAACTTCATAAGGAGTTAAGTGATGTCGGGTGGGGGTAGAGCGCATCGATAGCAATGCCAGTGGGAGGGCGTCTGGCCATTTCAGACCCGTGGTAGCCACTATTTTGGCCAGTTTAAGCCTTAGTGTGGCATTGTGTCGTTCGACAAGCCCAGCAGATTGGGGGTGGAAGACTGCGTGGAATTTCTGTTTAATACCCAACCCATTTAGGATGAGCTGGATAACTTTGGCTACGAAGTGGGGGCCATTATCACTCCATAAAATACGACAGAGGCCATAACGGGGAAAAAACTCCTTTAACAGAACCTTTGCAGTGGCCGTAGCGGTGTTGTCGCGGGTTGGATAGGCTTCCACCCACTTGCTAAATGCGCACACCACAACAAGTACATATTTTAGGCCTCGGCATCTGTCTAGCTGGATGTAGTCCATCTGCAGGACTTCAAATGGGTGGTTTGGGACCCCAAATCCCCCCCGGGGTACTACAGTTCCTTTCCCGGGGTTGTGTTGCAGGCATATTAAGCATTGTTGGACCAGGCGTTTGGCGGAATCTGGGATCTTATCATTGTGCCAAACTCTGGAGACAAGTTCGATCATGGGGGCTGATCCTATGTGGGCAGGGGAGTGTGCCATGGTCAGTATGGGAATCAGGTATGAATCAGGGAGCAACCATTTGTTCGTGTCTTTTGTCCGCCAGCAGCCTTCATCGTCTTTTAATCCCACCCGTGTCCATTCAGTCAACTCGTGTTGTGTGCTAGCCGTTTGAATATCCCTGTTAGTGTCTCCAACGTCAGTCCATTTTTCCGCTTGTGACCTGGTCACGTACATATGTGTTGTCGTCCTATTTTCAGCTGTCGTTCGGGCAGTGATGTCGGCTAGTGCATTTCCCTGTCCAATGATGTCTGTCACCTTCTTGTGTGCCTGCCATTTGATGACGGCAAGCTTGTCGGGGAGAAGGACAGCTTCGATTAAGGCGGAGACTAGATCCCCGTGCAAAATGGGTGTGCCGTGTGAGGTCAAGAATCCCCTTTCCCTCCAAAGGAGCCCAAAATGGTGAACCACCCCGAAGGCATACTGGCTGTCGGTGTAAATGTTCGCTGTGGTTCCTGTTGCCAGGATGCAGGCTCGTGTCAAAGCAATCAGTTCCGCTGCCTGGGCAGATCGCTGGGTGATGCGGGCTGTTTCTACTACGGTTCGAGCCGTGGTGACTGCATAGGCAGCGGAAGTGGTACCGTCGGAGAGTTTGATGCAAGAACCGTCCACCCACAGCTCCCCGTCGGGGTCAGGGAAAGCCGTGTCTCTGAGGTCAACCCTACTCCTGGTTTGTTCGTCCGTAAGGGTCACGCAATCATGCACAGGGTGTGCATTGGGATCGTTCTCTGGCAGAGGTAACAGAGTTGCCGGGTTCAGTGTGGTGCATCTTTTCAGGGTGATATGGGGTGCAAGCAAAGTCAGTTCGTATCCGGTCAGTCGTGCACTCGTCAGATGTTGCGTCTTGGTTTGGTTCAGGAGGGAGTCGACTGCATGGGGTACCAGTACCGTGAGGGAATTCGAGAGTACAATCCCCTCACTCTGTCGGATAGAGATTGCAGCAGCAGCTACAGCTCGAAGGCAGGCAGGCAAGGCTCTGGCGACAGGGTCAAGAGTGGCAGAGAAGTAAGCGCACGGTCGTTGCCTAGGGCCGATGGCCTGGGTCAGGACAGATAAAGCGCACCCCTCCCTTTCGTGAGTGTAGAGGGAGAAGGGCTTTTTGTAATCAGGGGTACCTAGGATGGGGGCTGAGCAAAGGGCATCTCGTAGTTCCGTGAAGGAAGTTTGACATTCAGGGGCCCAAGGGAGTGGGAAAGGGACGTCTTTGTTTAACAGAGAAAGCAGTGGTTTTACAATGAGGCTAAAGTTTGGTAACCATTGTCGGCAGAAGGAGGTGAGGCCTAATAGGGAGCGGACCTGTTTCTGGGTCTTAGGGACAGGGGTATCTAGGATAGTTTGGATTCGATCAGGAGTGAGTTTTCTTCCATCTTTGGACAAAAGGTGACCTAGGTAAGTGACCTGGGGTTGGCAGAATTGCAACTTCTTCTTGGAGACCTTGTGGCCATTTTCCGCAAGGAAGCGCAGGAGTCGAATGGTGGCGGTAACCGCTAGAGGGGTGGTGTCGGCTGCCAAAAGGATGTCGTCGACATATTGTACTAACACCACTCCGTCCGGTAACTGGACTTGATCTAGTTGTCTTTTGAGGGCCTGGCTGTAGATGCTAGGGCTCTCCGTGCAGCCCTGGGGCGCTCGGCAAAACCTATATGAGCGGGCTTTTAGGGTGAAGCCGAAGAGATATCGGCTGTCTGGGTGAATGGGGATGGAAAAGAACGCGTTTTTGAGGTCGATGACGGTAAAGGTGGTGGCAGTAGAAGGAATCAAGGTCAGGATGGTGGTGATGTCTGAGACCACAGGGTACTGGGGTACCACCACTTTGTTGATCTCTCGGAGGTCGATGATAAAACGGTATGCTTTCTCATCTCCTTCTCCCTTTTTCTTGATAATGGGCAAGATAGGGCTGTTGCAAATATTGCTAACCACTTCCTCTACCACTCCTGCGTCTATCAGTGACTGGATAATCATTACCAATGCCTTCTCGCCCTCTGGCGATATCCGATATTGTGGGAGTTTTGGGAGTGTTGCGTCTGGTCGGACAGTAATGTGCACTGGGTCAATTAACATACGCCCTACGTCCGAATCCGCGTTGGCCCACAGATACGGAGGCAGAGTGTCAAGCAGGGATGCGTCAGCGTCGGTGATGGAAAACATGTGTCGGGGAGAGCAATGTCTAAGCAGAACGGGGTTGTCGTAAAGAAACACTCGAACTCCATCTTGAGAACACCTGATCGTCGCTCGGAAATGTTTCAGTAAGTCAAGTCCCATAATGGCGTCAGGGCTATTGGAGGAGAGCAAAAACGTGGTGTCAGTGGTGTTGTTTTCTACGTCAAAGAGGATCGGTGCAGACAAAGGGTTGGTGGAGGGCGTTCCATCGAAGCCTGTCGATGTTTTATGTGAGCCAGACAAGGGTGCCCTTGGAATCAGTCGTTTAGATAACGCACTACGTGTTGCGCCAGTGTCTACCAGAAATGGTGACTTGGTACCCAAGACCTTAGCAGTGACGTAAGGGCCCTGCTGGTCAACATAGAGCTCGACTGGATCCCTCCCTTGTCCTTGGCTGTCCTATGCGAAGTTGTGGGTGTCTTCATAGTCAGATTGTTGATATTGGTTCTGCCTGGGTCGATCAAACGTATTTGGTCTGCCTGATCTGTCGTTAGTCGTGTCATTTGGGGGCCCTCGCTGTTGTCCCTTATGTCTCGGTCCGTTTGCTATGTCCCTGGTGTCTTTGTTTTTGATCATTTCCAGAAGAACTGGGCACTGGGATTTCCAATGGCCGGTCCCTTTGCAGAAAGCACACTGGTTCTCTCTAAGGTCTGTGCGTCCATTGTAGGAAGTCAGAGTGCGGTCCTGGGGAAATGTAGTCTTAGGGACGTTCGTCTGGTAGTTTCCCCGGTATTGGTCTCGTCCTATAGTCACCCCTTGTAGTTTGGCAATCATCACCCTCTCTTTCAAGTCCTTCTTCTTTTTCTCTGTTGCCCTATCATTTTCATTTTTCTGATGTTCATAATATTGGGCCATTTGGAGAATCGCTGTAGGTTTGGATGCTGCCCAACTACTCTCGCTGGCCTGTAGTTTCTGGGAGATCTCCGATGACAGTCCCTTAACATAATTCTGGACAAACAGATGGTGTCCGGTTGCAGTGGTCATGTCCTGGCCGCTGTAATCGGAGAACACCGTTTCAAACCGGGAGAAGTATTCCGATACATCCTCCTGGGGTTTCTGGCGGCAGGCCGTTACTATCGACCAGTCCACTTTCTTTTCTGGGATCAGGGTTTTTAGTTTCTCTACGATTTTATCTGGAAGGTCTAGAATGGATTTCAGAGGCTTTTGTCCTGGTCCCCGTTGTTTATCCAGGCCATCGAGTTGTGACCAGGTATGTCCAAACAGCTCAAGGTGGTCGACTTTCCGGATTTGCTTCCACACATCAGCTGGTAGACATAACCCGAAGAACAAGTCGATGTCAGCCAGGGTCATAACCGTTGAACCCAGGGCTGTACCCAATTCAGTATAAAAGGCAGTGGGGTTTTTACGTAGATCGGGTAGAGATTTCCGGAATGTCAGAATCTCTTGCCGGTCCCATGGCTGGTAGACCCAGTTGTACACTACCCTTCCCTTCGCATCTTGGTTGTTTGCATCATCGTGAGTCCCTGTACCTCGGGGAGGAACCCAGTAAGGGGCAGCCTCTCGTATCGGCATCATGGTGTTAGATTGCTCGGTTGGTGGTTCGATCACTACGGAGGTCGTGGTTTTAGTTCCCGACTCTCGTTCAGTGAGGTGACGGAAAACCTCAAGCGTACGCGTAAGGAGGTCCGACACATCACACTCGCCCTCATCCCCAATATCGACCTTCCGGTACAGGGTCGTTAGGCTCCCGGGACCGTTGTCTCGATATCGGTCCTCGTATGCATTCAAGACGTGATAACACAGTTGTACGGTAAAATGTCGTCTGTGACTCCCTGTATACGAGTTGAACATATCCGTGATGTACTCTTCGTCTTCCTTCCTTTCTACCAGTGTCCTTGCTATCTTGTCGATCCCTGCTCGCTCATCTTTGCTCAGTCTGTTTGTTCTTGCAGGGCCAGCCCCCCGAGTCTCATGGTCGCCTAACGTTGTCGTTGATGTAGTATTTAATACAAGGGGTTCGGCTGGCACAGAGGCCATTGGGGCCGAAGCTGCGGCAGTACTTTCGTTTGTACCTGGGGGTGGCGCGTGCTGTGCTAAGGGTTGGGAAGGGGCATATGGAGGGGGCATGTAGATGATAGGAGGACCTAACAGCAGATCATCGTTAGTTCGTTGTTTCGAGGGTAAATCAGGGTAGAGCATGGAGGGAGTTCTAACCGGACACTGGCTCGGTGTTTCCATTTCTAGTTTCTGTTTAGCTTTCTCTCTTTCCTTTATCTCTTTTTCTAGTTTCTGTGCAGCTAGGTGGGCTGCTTTTCGCAGCTCTTTTTCCAACCTACTCTCAGTTTTCTTTTTACGTTGTTCAGTTTCTTTGCGCCACATGCCGAAACTGTCAAGCATAGTGGGTGTTGTCTTGTTTTTACCAAGGGCTGTTTCTAGCGTTTTTATTTTATCATCATCGAAGGATCCTATCAGGGGCCACTGACTTTCTTGACCCTTTTTCGTATATTTATGCCATAGTTTGCTATAGGCTATAGCGGTCAACCCATGCTTCGTGAACATGTCCTTATTAGGGGTGCCTTCCAGTGGGGCTGGGTGGTCCATCTCTAATAAGCGGTCCGGGCTAAACAGGCTACTAATCAGTGGGGAGAAGACAGACATGACGGCCCGTAACGAGGGACTAAAAGTCAGCACTGCCTATCTTATCACTGGGTGCAAAGACTGGACAGAATATTTCTATTCTACGTTGTTTGCAGGCAGTGAGTACCTCATGGATCAAAATAACAAAAGACCAATAAATATTCGATGGGGAGAATGAGTAGGTCCGCAAAGATCTGCGTTACCTACCCTTTTCACTATCTGCAGAAAGGGTGGTCTCTTCCCTGTTTGCAGACAGAGAATCTCCAGAAAACAATAGTTTGCGAACAACAGTTCAGTTTCAAGTAATTATTCAGTGGGGGAGAAAAAAATAGGCACGACTGCTGCCCTACCTATCCTCCACTGTTTGCAAAGAGAGAGCCCGTTGTTTCTCCGTTTGCAGACAGTGAATCTCCAAATAAATAAAAAAGAGCAATACTAGTATTTTTTAAACAATCAAGCAATCATTTCGCAACTTGTCGTGTTTACACGACCTTACCCGGACCGCATGGACAGTTTCTTGTCTTCCGAATCCAGCGCCCGATCGTCCTCTCTTCTCCGTTATCCTCGCGGCACTCCTGATGGTTCCCAGTCAGGACCGTAGATCACTCGAGAGAGGTCTGTTCGGAACCAGTGAAGTTCGGATGATCGGCTGTCAGACGAGGGTCTATCGGACAGACGCGTTCCCGATCGTTGCAGTCGTTCACTCTGTCGTCAGGACCTCTCCCACTGGATCCACGAGTCGCTGATGGGCCCCACGCTTGGGACGCCAATTGTAAAAGGGTCAGACTACCAACCAGAATATAAGGTCCTCAAGTATTTGCCCGGCGGTGTCGCCTCTTGAACCCACAAGGTATTTAAACTAATGAAGAGGCAGGCGCTGGAGACTGGAAGGCAGGAAACAAGGTTTTATTCTCTCCGGAGGAGAACACAGCAAAACAGACAGCAGGTATCGTTCTGAGGTGCTCTACCCGCATCTCTGAGGCCTGGCCTCTTATATACAAGTTAATTACTTTATTGCATGAAACACATTCTCGCTAATACTTTGATGTTCGAAAGACATCCCCGGAATCTCCCCTTCAGGTCCGTTCCCCCACATAGTTACAGTTGAAGTCCCCACCCCGGTCACAACAGGTGGTGATCATCGCGCAGTTGGATATTCCGCCGATCCATGGAAGGGGTGGGGTTCGATCGGATCTCGTAGGGCGGGGGTTTTTGATCGACCCGGGGGTCCGGCAATGGGGGGGGGGGAAGCTTCCTACTGTACTGGGGGTAATAAACAGTATCCGCAGAGCCAGGTGGTGGCCTGGGAACGGGGAAGACAAAACGGGCACACAGAAAAGAGGGGGTTTACATCAAAGTACCTGGGACCATGAAAGGAACGGAGGGAGGTGTCGTGCTGGGAACAGGATGGGATTCCGAGGCAGAGCTGCACCGAAGAGGGGTTTATGACTCGAGACATGGGAGAGCGAGGGGGTTGCCAGCATGCGGAGGGGGGGGGTGGTGCCCGTGAGGCTAGGAGAGGGAGAGAGACGCACTGGTTATCAAAAAGGGGCAGGGAAACCATGGTGTTCAAAATGGCGGTTGTTTACGTGCACGAAAAAGGGGTCAAGAAGAGCAAGAGGGCGCCGATAATGTTGACAGTTTCAGCCCAACTTTCAACAAATGATTACTCGTATACAGCTGGGTTCAGTTGGATACCTTAAGATCTAAGTGCTTTAAGGGAAAACCAGTACATCACTGCAGTATTGTGTATATATGTATGTATACTGGTAAAGCGCACTATCACCTGACAGGCATCTTGGCGCTGTATACCGCTGTGGAACCCCTCCTGGCTTTCCCTGTGAGATGCTCCCTACTGGGCACCCCAAAGGTGAAACCAGGCATCCCAGCGCTTTTTAGGGCCGTTGTGGAGATTAAGCAAGCTATTGCCCAGAGTTGCAGAGTGGGGACCCATGATTAGAGTAGGCACCGAGGCGAGAATTATCGAGTCTGTGGACATTGAGCCCAAGACCCTGCCGCGTCGGGAATTGAACCCTGGTCCCGGCCAGACCTCTGCATCAGGTTCTGCCGCTCTAACCATTGAGCCACACTTCTCCACTCCAGTATTCATTCTGTATACAAGTTGAAATCAAATGATGTGCTATTTTTATTAGGTGATGTGAAGTGCTCTGGTAGTTCCACAGCACAACATAAAATAAATAAAAAATTCATGAAAAAAGTATGCTTCCTCCACGGTCTGGCAGGGCCCTGCCTTGGTTAGGAGAAGTCACTCTGGCCCTAACCTGTAGCCCTGGCCAAGTGGGATAGTTCCCTGGCACCAGTGTAGGCTTCTTGGACCTCTCTCCGTGGCTTACTCTAGTGGGATGCATCCTGTCCCTGCCTGGGACTGTCAGCTCACTCATTCAGCCCA
This sequence comes from Lissotriton helveticus, assembly GCF_964261635.1. Lineage (NCBI taxonomy): Eukaryota > Metazoa > Chordata > Amphibia > Caudata > Salamandridae > Lissotriton > Lissotriton helveticus. The sequence continues at coordinate 2,027,352,116 of NC_136061.1, forward strand.
GTAGTGCTGTCTGACTTCATGGAACCTAGGTATGGGTTTTTGATGTGGTTTAAGCCTCTGCATCATTTGGGCCTATGCCTGAAACAACACACCAGTGGTGTACTTCCAAACCAGTACCAAACTCCACAGGGTTAGAGTTACCTCCCAATCCTGGTTATGGAAGAGACGCCAGCAACAGTGAACACAAGTAGTCGTGGGACACCACAGACAGTGGCATGTAGCCAGACATCCTAAGGTATCAACCCAAGGACACACTGGGTGTCTGTCCTCCCCATGAGAGCGCAGCCAGGCATGCCAGTTGTGTAGCTCTGTGCCATGACTTGGGGTCCTGAAACCAACAAGTGGGATCTGAGTTTGAGGTACAAAGGAAACAAAACCACTTCTGATTGCTCCAGCCATGTCATTGAAGACCCCATCGCACCAACCTTTAGGGAACCCTATGACAAGCAACTTTCACCATGATCACCAACCTGTAGGTTCAGGAGCAGTAGGAGAAAAGCAGTGCTACATGTCTACGGCCCAAATGGCACGACAGCTTGGTTCCTCATCATGCTTCCCCTCTTGCAGGGGAACTCAACAGTTCATAAAAGTTTAGGGTGCTCTAACCGAGAGCTCCAACCCACTGCACCAGGAAGGTAAGCAGGCACTTCAGTACCAGAGGCAAGCAGCTCTTCCACTGGTCCTTCCGGGCAAGCATGAGGATGTCAAGGCACAAGACTCTTCAAACCACTGCTGAGCCACATGGGACTGAGCAACTAGGTATCTAACTAAAAAGGGGGTTCGCTCTATGTCATCATTGCTCCTCTGCACCCGTCATATCCCATGGGAGGCAAGGATCAACCCTTGCTCTTCCAGAGTTATCTGCCTAGTTTACAGCCCCAAGCTGTGCTGATGGGCCAAGACCCTTTCCCTGTGGAGGTACCACTAAAGAACTACTGGGACCCCCACCTCCAAGCGACTCATGTGAAGGTCTCTGGAATGCATATGTGCAGCTAGGGCAGCTCCCTTCCTTAGCCTGATAACCCCCTGTAACTGTTATGGTTTTTGCCTGGGGGCTTTGAGCAGCGCAGGGTCTCTGCCATGAAAAGCTGGGGTTTCCCTCCTGCCCCTGTCTCATTCCCATTGAAGCTGCTCTGCTGCCCATATTGGCCACTTAAAGCTGAGACAGGTTAGGTTCGGCCACAAAGGGCCCAGATAGCAGGGTCTCACGGGCCAAGCTCAGTAAGGCACTGCAATTCTGTTTCCAACTGCTAAACAGCTACAGACACGTCCGCCAACCAACAAATAAGGGAAGGAACAGGCCGTGGGCTTGAGTTCCATCTGTGAGGCAGCCAAGGTCGGGCGTACAAGATCCCTTGAACTGTTCCACCATCTATGATTCATTTACAAGTTCAACTAAGGAAACCCACTTTTGCTTCCTCCAGACAGTCATTTGATCATACTCTCAGCTGTCTGCCAGGGCCAATCTAAAGACCTCTTAGAAGCATTCACTCAGTAGTAGTGATGGGTGGTGTGTACAAGGACAGGGACTAACTCAACACAAGCATATGACCCACACTCACCGGGAATCACTTGTTCTCGGGAAATAATTACAATCCACAATCCTTTTCATGAATGGTGTTCAGCAGGTTATCCATTTTAGTCAGCGAAGAGTAGACACATCCTGATCCATTCAGAGTAGCAAGTGTGTAGCCCGGACATGTAAGTGCATCACAGACCTGTTATTGTTCCGCACTCTACCATTTGACACAGCTGCCACAGGTCTTTCTCAAAATAGAGACTACAGCACACCTTCGTAATGAGTGACGGCTGCCCCGGCATCCCACAAGACACTCACAGCTGTACACCATGGTCCATCCAGGGAGTCCATTGGATGGTTGGGTTAACCTCCCCAAATGTAGTCTACCAGCTCCATGAAGCAGCTGCAAGTAGTTGGACAGGCTGCGTGCCCCGCACAGACTGCAGAGGAACACCATGAACATCCAGAGGGGCAGGCCAGGTCATGGGATTCCCAGCAGCTGCCACTATCCCCAAGACACAACCACGTTTTGCCTGTGCTCCAGAGCCTCTTCCACACACAGCTCCTCCTGCAAGACACTACAGAGTGTGCTTCAATCCGAGGCTGGCCGACTGTTGCAGCCCCTACAAAAGATCCTGGAGGAGCCAACTCTACAACCTCCTCAAAGACTTCCCCCTCTCTGCCCACTTCCTTGTGGCACGCCCTAGCCTTCTACTCGCCCTCTGCTCTCTGTTACCTCAGAGCCAGGTTTGGATTCTATAATTCTTCTAGACAGTTGAGATCCACCAACAAATTTTTGGCAGAGTACCCCAGAATTCAGCGCAAAAGAGAGGGAGGAATCAATCAATCAATCAATCAAAAACATTTGTAGAGCACGCTACATACCCGTGAGGGTCTCAAGGCGCTGAGGGGAGGGAGTGCTGCTACTGCTCGAAGAGCCAGGTCTTGAGGAGTCATCTGAAGGTTAGCAGGTCCTGGGTCTGCCGCAGCTCGGTCGGGAGGGTGTTCCAGGTCTTGGCGCCGAGGAAGGAGAAGAATATGCCACCGTAGGTGGTTCGTTGGATGTGGGGGACGGCGGCTAGCGCGAGGCTGGCGGAGCGGAGCTGGCGGGTGGGGGTGTAGAAGCGTAGTCTGCTGTTCAGGTAGGCTAGTCCGGTGTTGTGGAGAGCTTTTTGTGCGTGGGTGAGGAGCTTGAACGTGATCCTCTTGTTGACGGGGAGCCAGTGCAGGTTTCTCAGGTGGGGGTGATGTGGCTGCGACGTGGGGTGTTGAGGATCAGGCGGGCGGAGGCGTTTTGAATGCCCTGTAGTAGTTGTAGGTGCTTGGCCGGGATTCCCGCGTAGAGTGCCGTAGTCCAGCCTGCTGCTGACTAGGGCTTGGGTCACCGTTCTACTGGTTTCGGTCGGGATCCACTTGTAGATCCTATGGCGCATGCAGAGGGCGTTGTAGCAGGAGGAGGAGATGGTGTTGACCTGCTTCGACATGGAGAGAGAGAAGTCGAGGATGAATCCTAGGTTACGTGCGTGGTCCATTGGTTTTGGTGCTGCTCCCAGTGTGGTCGGCCACCAGGAGTCATCCCAGGCAGAAAGGGTAGGGCTGAGGATGATGACCTCCGTCTTGTCCGAGTTCAGGAAGTCCCTTAATGTATCTGGAATCAGTAGCCTGGACTAAGCTTTCTCTGGAGGCGCTAATCCTCTGTTGCTCACCTTCCGAATTATGCTGTCTTGTGCCAGGACACTCCTTGAAGAAACTGTGCATGCACCAAATTGCTATCATCATCTCTGCCATGATTTGTGTACCGAGCGGACTGAGTTGCTGGCGCGCTCTTCACTTTATTGTGTTTCGGTGCAACTTTCATTAGAGGTTTGGGACAAAGAAGCACTCATCGGTGATATGTTACGGCACTGCAGGCATGTCATTGATATCCTTGTGTGTGTGTTTGTGCATTTTTATTAGGAAGTTGGGTACAGCTCTAGAAAGCTGGGCGGTAAACTCTGCTACACAGTGGTTGGCAGTGTTTTTGCCAAACTCCGCATTAGCTCCGCGAACCCCATCGGTGTGGTGGAGTTTACCGCCCAACCCTAAACATAACTCAGTTACCATGGCAAATTTCAAAATATATTGTGAATGAATTGATAGTGTAGTTCTTGTGAAATAACGAGGCATAACCAAAGCAGTAGCATACACTGGACATGCTTCCTGCCTTTAGTTCTTCTGCAGGAGAACATCTGGCAATTGTACCTAGTACTCACCTCTGCAACAAAATTGCATCATGGCAAAAATTAGCTGGACAGTATAAATACAGCAGTCTAACATTATCCACTCATGCAGAGTTTGAAATACAGCACTAGTCGATAATGTACGGTAAAGATATGACAGGTGGTATAAACCTTACATGAGGTAGCAAGCGTCATTTCCCAAAGGGTCACCTTTCTTCTCAGGTTTTACCAATCTGAACCCGAATCTACAAGGCCCATCAGGAAACTTTAGGGTGACTAGGAAGGCATATGGTGATACTTGTAGGGCGAATAGAGGTGTCCTAGATTATACATTTACAGCTCCAGGCCATATGCATGATGTTCCACATAACCACCCACAAGAAGAACTCTGACACTCTTCCAACCATTACTAAGCCTTTTGACATCTATTTAATAAATGTGCCAAACTCTTGAAAGTGCTTATGAATCCTTTGACTCAAGAATCAACAAAGTGACCCATTGGCTGAGACATGTTCACGTCTGTCCATTGAATAAATCAATGATCATTCAAAGGGAAGAAAAACAGAGGAAGCCCAAATTCTCCTTTGCCCAAAGTCAGATCTTAAACCAACGCATGTGGTTGAGAATATGTTTGAAAATTGAACAATTCAAACTGCCGTTTTACTTAAATTCAACATAGACTGCGTGGTGACTAAAGAATGTTGACTGCGGTCAATTGTGATTAATTGCCCATCAGTCTAGGGTATCTGTGCACCCCACTCTCAAGAGCTCTGAGGCAGATGCTAGGAGACATGTTTAATTCTTTTTTCATAAATTATAAAGGGTTACTAATTTAGTTAGTATACCCCCTTATTTTTACTTTTTTTTAAATGTGGAATTGCATACTGTTGACCTCTCCGTGTTTCTCTCTCTTCAATTCTGCTTTTTGAAGGTTTCAGTTTATATTGTCCACTGACCCATTTAATCTGTCAGTTTGAATAATGCGCATAATAGGTGATGCATTGAACCTAAGTACGCCAGGCTACCTTTCTTACTTTGCTACTACACACCCCAAGGGAATTAAATAACATTTCTCTTTTTAGACACAAAAAATAAACAAGAAATATCTTCGCTTACCTAGAAGTTGATTGGCAGATGACGTTGTGAGGTTAAACTGCTGTTCAAGATATTTCCCCAAAAATGCAGCAAAGCCTGCCACCACCGCAATCTCCATGCATGCAGCAAGAACTATGCAGGTGAACACAGGGTTTGAGAGCAAATGTTTTGTGACCTTTGGAATAACTGAAAAAAAGTCATAAACAAAAGTTGTTATTTACAGATCCGCCTCTTACCCCTATAAACAAGCTTTTTTACAACTTTTGATGTCAATAACCTTTCTTCGGAGATAGAAAAAGTAAGCTGTTATAGTAGGAAATTATTACATTGTCTATGACAATGAAATGGCTCAACTCGTTGCCTATGATTAAGCTTGAAGTTTCAGTCTTACGTTATTCTGTCAAACAGTACATTCATCATAACATTTATTGCACCATTTATCATCATTTTAAGCAATTTGTTCTATCGGGTGTGACTGCTGGCAGTACAATACAGAGAACCTCCACGGAAAAATTACTGTCGAGACGTTTTATACCTTACAATGGATATTGACACCAACATAGCAAATCACATCACCAACTGATATATCGACTTGGAGTCCTGCCATACTGTTCTTAGCTCTGAAGAGCTAAGGACTGGGAAAAAAAACTAGCATTGTATTGTTATAACCCTAACACAGGGATCACAGGCACATCCCTTCCTTTCTTCCACCTTGTGCAGCTCACCTACATAGGTGATGATGGACCATTCAAGATTGGCCCATAAAAGACCACTGGGCAAACTGTTCCAAAGACTTTTTCGATTTCATACCAAGACTTCAAAGAAGGTGGAAAGAATGTCACCACGAAGAGATATTGAAAGACGATAGAGCAAACCTGATTGTCAGCATAAAAACGGACATTAGCAAAATGGACTGCCTACACTTTACACCTACTGATAAAAAAGTCAAGGAACCTTCGTCACAGAACTCACATCACATAAAAGTAAGGAGCTTCCTTATAGACACAGGTGATACATATGTGCCCATTTCTTGTGACAATTCTCCTCAGAAGGGACTACAAGTTGTAGAATGGATAGCAGTAATTGATCAATATTATTTCGCATGGAGGCAATCCCTTTCAAAGCAGACCCCCATCTCTTGTCATACTCGGCAATAAATACATATTCAGCATTGCACTGCCAGTACTAAGCAGACATACATGACACAAGATAAGGCAAGCATTTCAGTGGTCTTGTCTTGTGTGGTGAATTTAGGGAGCACTGATTGATCATCCTCCCTTAGCAGAGGCATATCTGTGCTGGACTCTAGTGGACTTCAGTGGCACAACGGCCAAATGGGAGGGGGAAATGGTCCACTCCTCTATTTCTAGCTCACCCAATAGGCACAAAAGGATTACTTTCTGTAGTTCTTGCCCAGCAGAAAAGCATAGCGCCGCATATGGAGACTGCAAATATTTTCACCAGTGACACAATGATGATCCAGGAAATTAAAAGGGGGGGCCCTTGGCCCCCCCACCCGCATGGCGGCGCGGCGACCGCCTCCCCCTTAGTGCCTCTCGATGGTGGGGCGGGCCCTCGTGGGCGCGACCCGCCACCGATTGGCCGGCGACCTCCCTGACCCGGATACCAGGGTAGGATGTCCGGGTCAGGGGGGGGCGTGCTGCTGGAGAGGCTGGGCGGGGGGCGTTGCCATCCCCACCCGGCCCCTTGTGAATAAAGAGGCGGGGAGCGCCCGGGAGACCCTCTTGTTCCCTGGACGCTCCCCTACAGCGTGTTGTGCCCCGCGCTCGGGGCTTCTTTGTTAACTTCCTTTTGTTCCCCTTCTGCAGGTACTACAGCTTCGGGACGGCCTCGTCGGAGCTGGGCAACTGGAGGAGCGTCGCAGGATGGGGCCACGAGTGGAAGTGGCAGGAGAACGGGCACCGCAGCAGGAACAGGGCTTGCGGCGCAGGAAGGAAGAGCTGTGCTGAGCAGCGTCGGTGTCACACAGAGCCACTGGGTGTGAGCATGGCGATGGGGCTAAAAGGTGAGCTCATGGGCCGCGGGTGCCGTGATTCTCGCTGCTAGACTGTTGTTGCAACGTACATTTTCGGCATCTCTCTTAATTCAGACATCCGAGTCCCAGGAACAATCGCGGGGTTACACAAGCATGTTGTATCATTTACAGTTTGTTTGTTCCTGTCGTTTTGGTTTATAAAGTCCATTTGCCAAAATATTGAGGGGTTCGCTGTGCTGCTGCTCATGAGGGACCCATTCATAAATCGCAGCAGTTCCTCCATGCTTTCTTTCTGGAGGGTGAGTGCGTGTGTCTTTGCATACACAGATGTCCATTAATTTCAGTCTTCTCCAAAATGCTGCGTTGAATTGTAGAAACCCGATCTGTCCCTTATTCCCCCATCTCTCCTTCGAGTTCTCATGACGATGGGTGACAAAAAGAAGGTGAGCTCATGGTCCAGTGGTGCCGTGTTTATCACTGCACGAGTGTGTAGCAACTGATGGCTGGCTAGGTATAGCTCGGTTGGGTAAGGCCTCAGCAGTGCCTAGGTGGGATGTTACAGGTCGTAGGTTACAGCACCTTACATGGCCTTGGTTCCTCGTTGGTTTGGATACGCCATGGTGGGCGGGCATGTTTGAGGCAAATAATTGGGATTGTAATTGGGATGTTCTGTCCACGTGCTCGTGCTTCTGGGGCACAACTGATACGGCGGTAGCCAATGCTGTGCTGGGAGGGGGGTGCCCTGGGCCTGGTGAGGATGTAGCCTAAAGGCTAGGGTAGTCGACCTCAAATCCGGGGAACTGAGTTCGAATTTTGGCAAATTAACATTCTATGATTCTGGGCAAATCACTTAATCTCCCCTTGCCTAACAAAAAATGCATGTGTCCATCTGCTGCTCATACAAGCGCTCTGATACCTGATTTCGGGTCAAATTCGCGCTCCTACGTCAATCTTTCTGCATTACAAAAGCTGTTTGGCACTATAAAAGAAGATAGCATGCAAGTCAAAATTACAGATGCAAGTAGCTAGCATCACCGGTAACTACTAGAAAAGAAAAAAAAAAGTTGTTTAAAAATAAAACTAATGTCCTCTGCAAGTAGGGGAAGCAATGGAGCTTTGAAAGAGTGTAGCCCGAGTTTATGCATCTGGGATAAATGATGTGTTGCAGTAAAAATAACGCTCGTTCGTTAGTGAGCTACTCGCGCACATAGGGCGGTACATTGTTCTGTAGCCCGAGTTTATGCATCTGGGTAAATGATGTTGTTACAGTAAACAACATGCGTTGTAGGCTGGCAAACGCAGAACGGTTTACTCTTACATTAATGTGCTTAATGACCATGGCCGTAACTTTAAAGAAGTAAACAGCATTGGACTCTGGGAGTCTTTGTCGATAACCTAACATGCTAAGTTTGTTAGTTGGGCAACTGACCGACAGCTCGGGGTGTTGTGCAGTTGGGAAATGTGTGTTTTTCATGGATAAGCTGTGAGGTTAGTCAGTGGCCCAAGTCCATGCATTCACGGGAATTGTGCAATGACGCACCACCCACACTTTGGTGCGCTCTTATATAACATGCGCAGAACAGTGTTCGCTAAATCAATTAGCTCACTGACCATAGCGTGGCACTTTAGTTAAAAATATAAAGCAAATCACATGTCGTCCATAACTAGCAGCCCACATGTTTGGTCTGGCGAGATTGCTCTGTAGCAAAAAAAATCTATGTAAGCGCTACCGCGTGCGGTGAAAGGAAGCAATTGTTTGCCAGTATCTGACGTGGCACATGTGAGAACGGAGGGATCTTACATCTTGCATGTATACACACACTTTTCCATTACCTGCCACGTCTGCTTTGAAAACGTGAAGTCCCATTTATTGAAGGCACATGTGAGAACGGAGGGATCTTACATCTTGCATGTATACACACACTTTTCCATTACCTGCCACGTCCGCTTTGAAAACGTGAAGTCCCATTTATTATTAACAAACTCGAGGATTGCATTCTTAGCCGACACTGCGAATTACAAGGCGCACATTGTCAACTCTTGCTTACCGGTGCATCTGCTGTCAGGCCCCCTTTTTTCAGATGAGCATATACAATGTCTTGGTTGGATTAGTGTGATAATGTAGCTCAGGCAGACTCTGCCCGCTAGCCAACAGAATAGGAAGTTGAGGCATTGCAGTGGGAGCAGTTCCATTTAAGTAAATTTCGCCGTAGGTAACGCTACTGTTTAAATATTAAAAATGATGGTGGCATACTTTGCCACACACAGAGCTGACGTGAGGCCTATGCTACCATCTAGTGGTCTAGTAACTACATGCCGGGCCCCCAAGAGAGTGCATGGCCAATGAGGTAGGGACCGTAAGCATGGGATCCCGGGTGCAAGCCTCGCTCTGGCCAAATGTCTCGATTCCCCCAGCACTTCGACTAGGAATATGCCCGTGCTACTAATCATCTGAACAATTTTCCCGGGGAATACAAAATAGTATACACAATGTAATTGAGAGGGGAGGAAGTTTATTTGTTTATTTTATTTATTAATGCGTGTTGTAGGGCACGGACGGTACCCGAAAGCGTCAGGGCGCTTCACAATAGGGACTGAACTGAGGCATGAGGGGAACTTTACATGTGAACGGATTACAAAAGCAGAAGCGGCGGGACATGAGGTATAAGTGACAATTGTGAGCAGGCGTAATACATGAGGTAGCAAAAGTGTACAGGAAGGAAACGTGACAAGTGTGCAGGTTACAAGAGAATACAAAGTGCAATTAGAGGTATACTACTGCAATATAGGCTAGGCACTCAGGCACAAACACAAATCTTACGTAGGCAATGATGGCATTTGGGCAAGTATCAAGGGCAAACAGAATGCGAGAGGAACAAGCTTTGGCAAAGCCGACTGTTCTGACTTTAAGGGAGTGACATTGTCATCCCACCTAAAGCTCTGTCCGTGGGAGCGCGGATGGTAATATGATGTGATACCCAGGTTGATAATACTACATACAAGGTGCGTCACCATGGCGCGGTGTATGAGCCACCTATATGCTGTTGTAGTCACAGTCCACATAACAGTCGGGCGTGATGCAGCCGAATGCAGGATTACTTGATACACACATGCAGACTAATTGCTCCTGGTGTACCTGCCAGATGTTAACCTGCAGTTCACACAGAGTATTTTTGTTGATGTTAGTTATTGATGCGTTTAGTATAGGGCGCAAACTTTTTCCCACGGATGTCGGAGCACTGCACAATAGGAACAGATCTAATACATGAGGAGAACATTATACGTGAACGGGGTACGAAACAGATGTCATGTTACATTGAGGTAAATGGCCGGTTGTGGCCAAACTAAGTCAGGAAGTAGCAGAAAGTGCACAGAAGGAAAACGTGACCAGTATACAGGTTACTAGAGGAAACACGGTACTATTAGAGGTATGATACTGCAGTAGATGCCAGACACACGGAACAAAAGTCACGTAGGCAATGGTGGCACTTGTTCAAGTATCAAAGGCACACATGTGAGGGGTACAAGCCTTTGGCGAAGCCAACAGTTTGGACTTTACAGGGGTGACCCTGGCAGGAGCACACATGCATGAGGATGATAACACGTAATGGCATGTTAAAGCTAGATCGTTGGTCTTGCTAATAGGGCTGCAATTTTGACATCGGTAGGGTGGTGGTCGGTCCTGTGTTTCCTTGTTACGGCACATGGCACGTGAGGCCCCTTCAGCCAGTCCTGTTTCAGCTAGCAATACTGTGGTTCTAGCGCCATTAGTTTCCAAGTAACAGGAAACTAACTCCGGCAACAGAGCATCGACCAAAACAAATACTAGTCTACTGGGGGCTGCATACTGAGGTTCTGTCAATTCTGGCGCACAGTGCTGCAGTGTCCAACACAGTGTTGATTGAAATAATTTGCACAGTTCTTTGGCCGGAAGCCTATTACTAACTGGGGGACTGGTCTCTGTAGCCATTTGCATCATGTGCGGGTACACTAGCCTGGGATAGGACTTAGCGTAAGAGGGCAATGTAATGCAGGCATGTGTATTGCAGCTCTCATCAGGAATCCGAGACGCTAATGGTTGTTTGTCTCCCCATTTATGTACGGCCGAGTTCATGGCGGATGTCCTGGAGGTGCTCCACACCGCAACGACTGCTACGACTCCAACTGGCAGACAGCCGATGGGACGTGTACATCGGATTGGACCCATTGGAGATACCTGGGCAAGGCTACACGCCACGTCAACGGCAGGGGATGGACAGCCAAGGGGTTGCAGTTTCTCAAACCTGTCAACGCAGGGGAGGAACTCGCCGCGGGGCATCATCAGGCTTCAACAGCTCAACGAAAGCAGCAAGACGTGCGACGGACAATGGTGACTTGGTTGTGGGCCACTCATGTGTGAGGCGTGCCAAATATGTTTATTTTCCTTGCAAGTGAATGTAGGAGGAGGGCAGAACAGAAGGGGTTTCCGTCCCCTTAGGGGAAGAGGGGGGTATACGCCCCAGGCAGTTAGTAATTATTTTGGTCTGAGCTACTCTCCTAACAACTTACTCTCCGTCAGTGGCGATACTTCACCTGGGGGGGAACGATTTGGCCAAACTGGGCGGGCACATCCTTATTGAGGAAATCATCTCTGCTGCGTGGTGGGCGGCCAAGACATGTCCGGGTCAATGTTTTTCTTTCTGGAGACCGTAGGAAAAGGGCTTATGCCCAGCCAGTTAGGAAAGTCTTCCAGGGACTCTTAGCTCAGCAGCCCGCCCCCCCCCCCAGTGGTGATACTTCGCCTGGGGGAAAGTCATTTGGCCAAACTGGGGAGGCGCACCCTTATTGGGGTGATTATCTATACTGCGGGGTGGGTGGCCAGGACTTGCCCGGGTTGCACAGTAGTATGGTCGCATCTTATCCCTGGTGACAGTGGCGAGAGGGGTACTCGGTCAGGGCATTGAATCACTCGGTAAAGAGGATCAACACACTGTTTGGCAAACTATTTCAAGCCCTCCGTTTGCAGACGATTCCACATGGGGTATCTGGGGCGCTTAGTTCTACCTGGGGGACAGGGTACACTTGACTGCGGCAGGGAACGTACGGTGGGCTAATAATCTATGGACCTGGTTGGAGGGGTTTTTTGCAAAAGTAAGTATGCTCCTGTGTAGGTAGGGGGAGGCCAGATCGTCGGTTAACAATGCTGGCCTGTGGCGGTAAGGTCATGACCGGTGAGCAGCTATTTTAAGGTCTGAGGGGGCGGGCATCATCCAATGGAGGTTCCCGCCCAGGGGGAGGAGGCCATTGGCCCCTCCTAGAACTTCAGGGGCAAGGTAATTGGTGCTTCAAAGGGGCGCGGGTTGGAGGAGTCACGCTTTCCTTAGGCTGGTAGCCACCCCGCGCGCGCATACTTGTGACGTCACCGGATGACGCAGAGTAAGGGCCCTACTTAAGTGAGTAAATGGAGTTCACGGCGTGGACCGGGTAATTACCGGGCCCGGCTGCGCATGCGCACATCTCTAGGTGAGGCGCAGCTAGTAGGACCTGACACCGGTTAGCGACCTTGCCATATGGCCAGAAATGTAGGATACAAAAATCAAGATGAGGATGTTAGATTCGGTTAGGAAACAACCTGTATTAGAATTTTGTTAAGGTTAGCCTCTCAAACTTGTTGACGATATTGTATCTAATGTCCTGCTGATTTTTGTATAAATTGTTGACCATGCAATTAAAAACCTTTTTAATTTCATATCTTAATAAATACGGCCGGGGGACTAGCCCCCGCCTTCTAAAGATAACCAGGCCTCATGTTCATGTTTCTGGGGTTGGTGTGGTCGGATGGGAGGGGGGGCCGCAGCCAGTAGCTGACCATGTGAAAAGGGGGGGCCCTTGGCCCCCCCGCCCGCATGGCGGCGCGGCGACCGCCTCCCCCTTAGTGCCTCTCGATGGTGGGGCGGGCCCTCGTGGGCGCGACCCGCCACCGATTGGCCGGCGACCTCCCTGACCCGGATACCAGGGTAGGATGTCCGGGTCAGGGGGGGCGTGCTGCTGGAGAGGCTGGGCGGGGAGCGTTGCAATCCCCACCCGGCCCCTTGTGAATAAAGAGGCGGGGAGCGCCCGGGAGACCCTCTTGTTCCCTGGACGCTCCCCCACAGCGTGTTGTGCCCCGCGCTCGGGGCTTCTTTGTTAACCCACCCACCATCCCTGGAACAAAAATGGTTGATGCTGTATTAGTCGTGTTAGGTGTAATTTTGAGGTGATTGTTGCCATCCTGGCTATGCACATGGAAAATTGTCGGGTTATATATTATGCGGATGATGCTTTCTTTAGGAATTTTCCCCTTTTAGTGAACGGTAAAATATGTTATAATTTGCAATTGTGTGTAGGAAGTTTTTCTCCTTTTAGTGTACTGTGCTGAAATATTTTATAATTTGCAATTGTGTTTAGGACCTTTTTCCCTTTGTAGCCTTACAGTGATGCTTTGTTGTGTTAGTCAGAGTAGTTGTCCATTAGAATTTTTTCCCATAGGTCGTCGTATTTATTAGGTATGGGGCATGCGGTAAGGTCATGACCGGTGAGCAGCTATTTTAAGGTCTGAGGGGGCGGGCATCATCCAATGGAGGTTCCCGCCCAGGGGGAGGAGGCCATTGGCCCCTCCTAGAACTTCAGGGGCAAGGTAATTGGTGCTTCAAAGGGGCGCGGGTTGGAGGAGTCACGCTTTCCTTAGGCTGGTAGTCACCCCGCGCGCGCATACTTATGACGTCACCGGATGACGCAGAGTAAGGGCCCTACTTAAGTGAGTAAATGGAGTTCACGGCGTGGACCGGGTAATCACCGGGCCCGGCTGCGCATGCGCACATCTCTAGGTGAGGCGCAGCTAGTAGGACCTGACACCGGTTAGCGACCTTGCCATATGGCCAGAAATGTAGGATACAAAAATCAAGATGAGGATGTTAGATTCGGTTAGGAAACAACCTGTATTAGAGTTTTGTTAAGGTTAGCCTCTCAAACTTGTTGACGATATTGTATCTAATGTCCTGCTGACTTTTGTATAAATTGTTGACCATGCAATTAAAAACCTTTTTAATTTCATATCTTAATAAATACGGCCGGGGGACTAGCCCCCGCCTTCCAAAGATAACCAGGCCTCATGTTCATGTTTCTGGGGTTGGTGTGGTCGGATGGGGGGGGGGCGGCAGCCAGTCGCTGACCATGTGTAAGAGATTCGTAATTCGTGCACAGAAGGCAACACTAGTATGAAATGTGTTGTGCAGGTTAAAGAATACATAGGTATTTATACATAAATGTGTCCCCTCCTGAGGTGCAATACTTATTTATATTGCACACCAAACAACTTATGCCGCCACCTAAAAAGTTTCCATTACAGACACAACACCTTTGTACTTAAGTTTTCAAGCGCTGTTTTCAAACTCTATTATCAATCACATCATTGCATTTTCGAAATATGCTGCAATTCGTGTTTTACAATGTGTATTAATTAGAGTCCAATAATATCATGTGTTGTGCGTATTTGTAAACACACACTTTGTACTTATAGTCGTTGCTAATGAGAAGCAAGGCTGGCAGTAAAAGAGGAGCAGTTACTACTGCCAGCCTTGCTTTTCGTAAGCGACGACTCTAAGTACAAACCCCTTGCAGGTTTTCAAAACGGATAAATCAAAGGCATTGTCATTTACAATGACAATAGCACAAAGTCTTGCAAATGTGAGAGACCTATTGCATTGCAAATGCTTGTTGTTCTTTGTCTATGGGTAGAATATTTTTTACCATGTAGAAAATCCTTCTCGTAGTCCACCATTAATTCGGTGGATGTTGCCTATCATCCGCCATGAGCATTGATCTATTTCTACTTTTGGCAGGAGCAAATATAGGGCTATTTTCAGGGCAGAAAACTACCTGCTGAAGATGTCTGACTCTTGTTCGTCATGTTTTAGTGGTAGAGCCATCCTGAAATGCGCAAAATTCCATGCCTGAGAGAAAACTTTCTCTGCGAGTAAACTACACCCACTTACAAGAGCAAAATACCAACACTTCTAAGTTAGACTGTTAGGAGCTGGGTTTTGCACATGTAAATGGCTGTTTCAAGGACCAACATTTCACGTAGATGCACAATTACATTTGAAAACAGGGCCTGGAGTGTTAGACGCGCGTACAATTAAATAAAATCATTCTGTGTTCATTTGATACCGAATCGAGGTCAGGGTGGAAAGCGCATTAAGGGACGAACATTTCCCTGAAAGATGAACTCGGCTTTCAGATCTGCAGGGCTGCAGTCCCAGCGAGGCTGCGGCGACCTGAGTGTAATCAATGTACATGGAAAGGCCCAGAACGTCTGCGGAGGCACATCACACACTACACAAATTAGGCTCCGGGGTGCACTCTACGGCAGGAGCATCAATAATGAACCGCAGAGCTATTTTGCATTCTCCTTCTGCTAATTTCAACTGCTATTTTTTCTAATAAAAATTGAATTCCTTGAAGGCCCTTTCTTTGATATCTTCAAAAAGGCAGCAGGTGGCTTAGATGATTGGACAAGGGAACTAATGAGAACGCATCAAGCTTGTGTTACATTGTTTTGTTTCTGAAATTAATACCGTGAAGGAGTATGCAGCGTACTCATTAAAAGCAACTGCGCCCTTAGGAGCCGTGAATGTTCATACACTAGTGACTTAAATGAATTAAACACCGATTTACTTCTAGGACCGAATGGCTTGCAATAATCTGGACAACGGCCAATTATACCTATGTCATAAACCTATACCGATTTTTGCAGAATGGAAACCTTATCATTAAATAGCGGAATGTCAACTGCAGGGAAATAGGAACACCAGGAAGAAAGCAGGCCCGCCTCTGAGAACAACAGCGTCAGCACGGCCACGTCGTCCATATTCAGAGCCTGCAGAGCAAATTTATTAAGTAAACATAGCATTCCACCTGCATCCCGCTCAAGATGATTTCAAAGGTTATGTCATTTTCACATTAAATTCTGATAGAACCTTGTGAGCAGCTACGTGGCGTCGAGCACTGTGATCCCTGCCAGGGCAGCCTGTTTTGTCGCAGGCTAATTGTAGTGTTCACTGAGGCAAAACATGCGGTATCTGATCCATTAGCCAAATGTCCCTTTGTAAGGTAAAGACTCTTGAACTGGAGCATAAGACATAGACATCGAAAAGAGACTGTGCTGACCTACAGGTTGGCATCATACTTTAAGAAACATTTCATCACTTTGGAAGTGCTTCACTTTATTTAAAAAGCGCTAACGCTCTGATTTATATGTAAAGCGCTAACAAAGCCAACACATTTTGGTCCTTGATTTAGCATTTGATGGATTCTTACGTCGTCACAAACGGGACATACATGTGTCTGCCTTACTGCAAGTGCATTATATCCTGACCTTTTTAATAAACTCGATGGGATGCTCATAATGTTTATGATGGAATAACTCGTCCCCAAACTCTATATCAGGCTCTTAGTATGGGGACTTTTTATATGGCGGCTCTGGAAACTCATTTTAGCTGTCCATGCTATTTTACAAAGTCAGATGCATCTACTGCAGAAAAGCTGGACACAATTTTTGTTACATTTGATAACACTGCCACCATGCACATCCTATCGGTACTGGGCACACGGATAGGTTAGACAATGTTGATACAATCAGGTAGTTCGTAAGAGAGTCGACAGAGGAGATCAGATTCTCAGCTTACCAACATCTTCTATCCAATACAAGTGGGCTTGAAAATGTGTACATACCTTAAGTCAAGTCGAGTCAATTTTTACTGTTATAAGTCAAAAAACACCGTCACAATGTTTCCAAATACTACATTTTATAAAAGGGAAAATATTAAAATTCAATAATTGGTGTGTTTTTGCCAATCTTACAAGAAAGTTTCATTTCGACTTCAATTATTGGTTTCATTGCATAATATTGGACAATCAACAAATTAAATATAAAATTATACTGTAGACAAGTATTTATGTTTGTGTTGCATTACAATCTATGCTTTAAGTACAAGTGCCATTTAAGTACCATTGAGCTTATGCATATAATTGTGTATATTCCTTCAAATGTTTGACACCACAGGGCTTACCTCGGGTCCCTGATCTGTCTCCAAGAAGATAAATTCGATTTCCAATAGCAGTGGTGTTTGTGGTCAGTTCCACGTGATAATTTCCTCAGAGATTCATGGTACTTTTCATGGGTTTCACTGTCAGGTAATAGTTTTTTTTTCTCCACAGCAGTCTTTCTTCTTTTATTTGGTTCTCTTGTAATCGCCCAGTGTTTTATCTGCTGACTGCCAATAACCACATGGTTTGTGGGAAACAGTTTCGCTCCTTGTAAACTAAACTGACCCTGGAGTTTCCAAATATAGTGATATGCAAGGATCAAAGAGTCATCCATGGGATCATAGATCCCTGTTTGGAACAGTGGTATTCACCTTTCTCCAAGGATATGTTTAGTGCTTTTGTGTACTTTTTCATGCTCACCACATTCCAACATGAGTGACGAACTACAGAAATGTTTATTTATCTTGACCGACAATGTACCAAACACTGTTAGCTTTGGACAAAATAAAAGGCTTTCACTAATGGCGAGTACCAATTGGTTATCAGGTGGCACGAGGTACTCTTATTATTGTAAAATTAAACAAAATAGTTCAGCGACGCAGTTACTACTTGATTTGTCAATGTAAAGGTGAATGTTCAAATAAATGCCATAAAAGACATTCTCATGACAGGTCCATTGACTGAGACAACAGACACTTATTAATGAGTAGGACCTGGTATGCTTTCTATGTCAACATAGGCATGTTTGTTTCGTAGATCTAACCATCTTTTTTGTTTTGGATCCTGTGCCCATTTCTGATATAGATTACATGGGAGTGCACCAGTATACAATGTTTACAACGCAATTTTTACAACGCACTACCATTACAACGAAACTTTTACAACGCAACATCCATTACAACGCATACATTTACAACGCAGTCATTACAACGCATGACACTACAACGCACACTACTACAACGCATTCCATTACAACGCAGTCATTACAACGCATACTATTACAATGCAAAACTTACCATCCAACACTTAGCCTACTGTTGCACCCCCTGGAGTTAGAATAGTAATTTTAACCCCTACACTATCCAAAACTTTCCCTACTGTTGCACCCCCTGGAGTTAGAGTAGTAATTTTAACCCCTACACTATCCAACACTTACCTTATATGCAATGTAATGTAATGCGTTGTAATGGTATGCGTTGTAAATGTAGTATGCGTTGTAGTGGAATGCGTTGTAAAGGTATTTTTTAAGAATTCGTTGTAATGGTATGCGTTGTAATGGTGTGCGTTGTAATGGATGTTGCGGTGTAATAAATGCGTTGTAAAGGTATGCGTTGTAAAAGTGTGCGTTGTAACGTCATACATCCGAGTGCACCCCATCAAGGTAAGACAGAGTGGTACAACACATTTATACAGTACTCTTCTGACCTATGACTAAGTCCTCTGGTACTGTGAAAGTGTCACTTACACTGAGGAAGTGTTGCAATACCATAGACATGTTAGCAGCAGGTTCATTAAACACAGTTTTTCAAGTTTGTACTGATTTTGTCACTATTAGAAATTAATGTTAAAGTATTTGTGTAACATTGCAAACAGTAAATCAGTGACAGCACCACTCAAAAAAGATCCCACACCAGGTGAGATGAATAGAGCAAACTTTATGACAAAAATTCAATTAGTAGAACTGTAGAGATTGAATTTCAAAGTGTTTAAGTAAAATAGTGCCAAAAAGCACAATTAGGGATATCTGAACCATCTGGTCGGCCTGAAGTTGTGACTCTGTAACAGTCTGGTGCAGAGTCACAAGGTGAAACCGACCACGATGGAGCGTGAGCCAGTTACAGGGACCCGGTTAGGCCCACTGAACAGAGTACCTTAAGTTCTGGCTGCAGAGCACTGTGCATCAAAGATGTGTTGCTCAGCAGAGGCAATGCGTCGATTCCGAGATGCAATTAGGCTGTGGTGCTAGGTTCTGATAAATCGATGTTAAGGAGCCTGTTGACAGGGCTTGCATTGTGAAGTCCGGTGTCGAGGGTGCAAGGCACAGCAGAGGCGATGGGTCAGTTCCGATGAGCGATGAGTCTGTGATGCTGAATATCAGCGTCATCTATGACACAGCGGTTGATGAGGGATGGAGGGGCTTGCGCTGGGTAAAGCGTCACATAATGGTGGTTCCGAAGGCTATGAATCGGTCCAAAGATATGAGAGGCGGCGGCGAGGCGAGTCGTTTGCAACGGGTTCAATCCAAGCAACAGCAGTGATGCGTTGGTTCTGTTCGAGGATGCCCTACTCAGCAGAGAACATGAATATATTCTTCTCGGGGACGCACTTTGCTCAGAAGGGAGGATACATTGGTTCCACTAACAAGCACCTTAGGCTTACTTCCAAGAGTCCAGGACTTGGGTGGCACCACTCGGCATGGTAGACTCACAGCTGGCAGAGTCCAGGTGCAGAAGCAGAGTGGTTGGAAGTCTTTTATCTCCCTGAAACTTCAGATCGGGAAGCCATCCAACTAGTCCTTTGACTCCCTCAGGGTTCTGGGGTCAAGTGATGCAGGTCCAGTCCTTCTCACCCGGGCAGGGGGCAGCATGTAGCAGGTCAGCAACGCAGGAGTCCATCAGGGACCAGTCCAATTGAATGGCAGTGCTTCAGTAGCACAATAGTTCTCCTTTCTGGCAAAGTATGCACATGCCCAGTAGTTTACTGAGCAGTTTACTGAGGTGGTGGAGTCTGAGGTCCAGTATTTATACTCAGTGGTGGCTTTGAAGTGGGGAGACCTCAAAGACATGCCTTTGAATTGCACAGATGTCCTCCCTTCCTGTCCTGTCCTGGCTCTTGACTCACTACAATGCAGCCCTTTGTGTGTGGACAGAACACAGTCTTTTCAGGTGTAAGTGAAGCTGTACCCAGCTCCTCTCTCCCATCCGGCCAGAGATGGCCCATTGTGACACAGCTATGCTCCCATTGTGTGTGGCTGTCTAGAAGGAGTACACAAAGTCCAGCTGCCAACTATACCCATTCATGTGATCAGAGACAGGCTTCAGACACCAAATGGCTAGAGCAAAAAACTGTCAACTTTTTAAAAGTGGCATTTTCAGAATTGCATTTTAAAATCTGACTTCACCATAAGGTAGGATTTTAAATTAGGATTCCAGAGACACCAAACTTGAAACAGTTATATCTTATAAAATGTATTAAGGTAATCCCAATGTTATCCTAAGGGGGATATAGGCCTTGCAGTAGTTAAAAACACATTTAGGCGTTTTTCACTATAAGGACATGTAAAACTTAAAAGTACATGTCCTGCCTTTTAAATACATTCCACCCTGCCCTCTGGGTTGTCCATGGCCAAACTTAGGGATGACTGATATGTATAAAAAGGAAGGTTTGGGCCTGGCAAAATGTCAGGTCGACATAGCAGTTTAAACTGCACACGCAGGTTCTGCAATGGCAGGCCTTGAGACATGGTTAAAGGGCTTTTTAAGTGGGTGCACAAGCGGTGCTCTAGGCCCACTAGTAGCATATAATTTACAGGCCCAGGGCACATATAGTGCACTTTACTAGGGACTTATAGGTAAATTAAATATGACAATTTGGTATGAGCCAATATTACCATGTTTCATGGAGACAGCACAAGCCATTTAGCACTGGTTAGCAGTGGTAAAGTGTGCAGACTCTTAATACTAGCAAAAAACGAGGTCAGAAAAGAGGAGGAGGAAGGCAAAAGGTTTGGGGGTGACGCTGCTAAAAGGGTCGATTCCAACAGTCACACATTCCAAATGAATTTCAAATGCACAGGCTCTCTGAAAATATTCCATGAAAGAAGTTAATGTTATTCTTTCACTGTTCTTCAACATTCCTCATGACCTTGTTGCTCTCAGTTCTGTAGAATCCAAATGTTTCTCTTGTGCTGAGCCGTCTCTGAACAAAATTGAATGCATCATAATTGCAAGAAATTGGGTTATTGGTAGAGGGGTTTGAAACCCTACTCAAGCAGAGACTGCAATTCTTGTCAGGGTGAAACACAATCAAAACACAAGTTAACCTGTGCTTAACCCACAGGTAGGTTTGCACAAAAGTAGTAAGGCTTAACTTAAAGGAAATGTCTAATGCATTTATATAGCACAAAAACAGTACAAAAGTGAAAACACAACACATGAACATTCCCACCCCAATATGCAAACAGAGTAAAATGTAATAAATTATTTGACACCAAAACAACAAAAGTTCAATTTGTACAAACGGAGATATGCAATTTTAAAGATTTAGGTCAAATTAGTACTTAAAAGCACAAAATGCCAACTATGGTTATCTGGTTGTACCGGACTGGGACAAAGTCACACGTTCAGGTCGACTGTGGTGGAGCTCGAGCCAGATACAGGGACCAAGTTAAGCTTGCTGAACAAAGTACCTTAAATCCTGGTTGCGGACATTGCGAGGTCCAGCGTTGAAGATGCATTGTGCAGCGGCAGTTCCAAGGATCTTCGGGGCTGAGATGTGAGGTGCTGCATCAAGAATGCATTATGCAGTGCCGGTTCTGAGGAACCTTGGTGCTGCAATGCATGGTCCTGTGCCAAGGATGCGTTGTGCAGCAGCAATCCGAGGAGCAGCGAGGCTACAATGCAAGACTCTGCATCGAGGATGTGTGACACAGCCATAGTTTCGAGGAGCTGCAGGGTCCTGCATTGTCCTGTGAGGTCCTACATCAGGGATGTGCATCACAAAGCGGCAGTATCGATGTGGAGCTGCGAGCCGATTTCACACTATGTCGGTTATGCTAGGAACTCAGTTGGGCTGGCAGAGCACCTTCAGACCCACCTCCAAGGGTTCAGGTCTGAGGTGGCCCCACTTGAGGGTTAGGACTCACAGTAGGTTCAGGGTTTAGGGTGGTTGTAGCTTTTTCTGTTCTTGTGGTTCTGATCAGGAGGCCAGCCAGTCAACTAGCCCCTGGATTCAGTCAGGTTTTCCTCAGTTCAAGATGCTGGTCAAGCCCTTCTCACTCAAGCAGTAGATCAGCAGGGCAGCAGAGTAGCAGTCCTTCTTGCAGCAGCACAGCAGTCCTTCTTAGGATTTTTCCACGGGTGCAGAGGTGTACTGAAGTGTTGGGTCTAAGGGTACACTACTTATATCCGGTACCCAATTTGAAGTGGAAGAAGCTTCTAGAGTCCTCTGCTACAGTGGTGCATGGAGTTTTCTTACTGCCTGCCTTGCCCTAGCTTGTGTGGAGGCACATAAGAATAGTGTCAAACCATTTGTGCATGTGCTGAGGCAGAGTCTTTATTGATGTGCAAGTATGGTTGGTGACAGCCCTGCCCCCCTACCAAGTCTGAGACGGCCCATCCTGCCATCACCTATTCCACCTTTGCCTCACCACCTTTGCCTCACTGCCTGGAAGCAATATACAAATACCATCAGTCACCTAGTCATGTGATGTTGGATACAGGCTGCAAGCACCGAAATGGTTGGGACAAGAACTAAAGGAGACAAGCCCAGATGCTATACAACAGTTGGAGGTGAATGAGTTTACAACAGCAGAGGTGGGAGCCGCAATATCCAAACTTGCGGCTGGCAAAGCCCCGGGGCTGGATAAGCTCCCAGGTGACCGTTTTAAACATGAACCAGCTTTCTGGGCCCCATACCTGGCGATCATTTTTAACGCGATAATGAGAGGAGTGGCGGTACCCTGTACTTGGCTGGGTGCAGAGATTGTCCCTATATTTAAGAAGGGCTCTCCTCTGCTCCCAGCCAACTACAGGCCCATTAGCCTCATAGATGTGCCACAGAAGATCCTTGCGAGGGTAATTTTGGGGCGGTTACAAGACTGGATTGACGATAACTCAATCCTGAGTCCCTTTCAGGCGGGATTTAGAAAAATTACATCCACTATGGATCAAATATTCCGCGTGAATCTAATATTTTGGAAATCTGTGAGGATCGAGGGCAGCTCGCTATACACTGTTTTCGTGGATTTGCGGGCCACCTTCGACTCGGTCCCACGAGGGAAACTGTGGGCGGTACTACTCAAGCTGGCCGTCTCTCCTCAGCTTCTGAACATCTTGATGAGGTTGCATGAGAATAACTATGCCCGGGTTAGGTATGGGAAGAATGGTTTGTTGTCTTCCAGTTTCCCCGTTGACAGGGGGGTAAGGCAGGGGTGTGTCTTGGCACCTAACCTGTTTTGCCTCTATGTCAACGGGGTGATTGCCCATTTGAATGGCGTGTCAAATACGGACGCTCCTAGGCTGGCTGGCAGAAGGGTGCCTGCGATCATGTTCGCAGACGACACCCTTCTGCTCTCAAGGTCTCCAATGGGAATCCAGCGTGTGTTGGATGGCTTCGAGTCTTTTTGTTTGGAACGGGGATTGGAAATATATGCTTTAAAAACCAAATTCATGATTTTTCATCCCCCACCAACTACTCGCCCAACCCCCACTATAGGCTCCATATGTCTAGAGCGTGTCCAGACTTTTGAGTATCTTGCGGTAACCATGAATGAGAAAATGACCTGGGAGCCCCACCAAATTAAATCTCAGCTCAAACTGGCCCAACTTACTGCAGGAATCATGAAGCTGTATAACACATCTACCTACAAACCCATAGGCCCACCTCTCGAGATTTACAAAATGCAGGCAAGGGGGGCGGTACTCTATGGCGGAGATGTTTGGGGCTACAGGTGTAGACCAGAGATCATCGCCACGGAAAATAAATTTCTTAGACAACTTTTGGCGTTGCCGCCAAGCACCCCACTTTTACCCCTGCGGCTCGATCTGGGTATCAAATCGATAGAAGAGGAATTGGGCCTTAAACCACTGAGATTCAGGCGGAGATTATGGACAACACCTGAGCTACATAATTACAGGCAGGAACTTCAGGAGATCCTAAGACTACCAAATCTAGGGCGAATTCCCTGGTTAATGTACATCAAGAAAGAATTTGGTAGTCTGGGATTATCATCACTGTGGTCTGATCCTGCGTCTGCATGTAATGCTATTTCACGTAAGCATTTGGCCACAGTATTTTATGATAGCAAACTATCGGCTGTCTTGCATAACCCACAGAATGGCACCCTAACGGATTCTTTCTTAAAAGTTAAAGATTTCTTTTACTTTGAACATGCTTTAGATAATATTTCTCCAATCTTAACAAGAAAATTATATCTACAGTGGAGATACGGGACCCTACCAATTAGAGCTCTAACTAGTAAATGGGCTATAGCGGCACCGAAAAATTGCCCAGGCTGTGCATGTGACTCTGAAAATGATGTACATATACTGTTTTTTTGTCCAGCCTATCGTAAGTCTAGAAAATACTGGATCGTACCAGTATGTAAAAACTTGGGAATTAAAAAATGTATGCAGGCCTATAGAATATTTAAAACAGACCTCTCTGGCTGCATAGTATTTGCTGTAGCAACATTTTTGACAGCCATGTGGCATAATCGTAGGCTTTTAACAACTTCTGCCTAAAAAGTCCCATTATCTGTATAATAGGCCAAATGAATTCCCATAGATGACTAGACCTACAAATTGTATTTTTTGGGGCTTTTATGTGTTTCCATGCATTGTGCAACGCTGATATTTATTTGTTCTAGTATTGTGGATACTGTCTTTTTAAACTAACATAATGTTCTTTTGTAATATATGTATGTATTTGTAATATGTGAACATCTTTTATGGCTATATAAGTGCAGAAATAAAGATTTATGAATTGAAATTGGTTGGGACAAGAAAATGCCAACTTTTTAAAGTTAATATCACAAGTATAGCTCAAATGCACTCCGTTATACGTATTCAAACATAATAAACACGTTATCCAAAGTTCATGGAATAAAATGTGCACCAGGTCCGTGGCCCTGCCAGCCACCAAAATTCAAATGAAAATTAGATACCCCGGATATATAGTCAAGAATCCAGGGTATATATTTTTCAACTTTATAAAAGTTGCATTTTCAGAATTGTGACTTAAAATCCAACTTTGCTGCTATTAAAGAGGATTTTAAATTACAATTCAGCACCTTACCTGGAGAGGTTGGGTGGTCAGATTGGTAAACCTGCAGGAAAAACCATCAGCATTCTAGTGGTTCAATCTGGCTCTGTTTTCCACTACAAAGTTTAACCCTTATAAAGAAATAGACCATCTCAACAATGTGGGATTATCTCTCTTAGCCATCATATGATCTATTTACACCACAAACTTAGTACCAAAGAAATATGGGTGAAACTTATGAAAGGCCCACACTATGACAAAGCAATCCTTCTCAATAGTCACCCAGTTCTGCTCACTAGGTCGTAATCTCCTACTAGTAAAGACAATGGATGCTCTTTAACATTTTGATACAGTTGAGCTACCACTACTCCCACTTCTTTGTCAAATGCCTTTTGACACACTGCAGTCCATATTACCTTCTTGAGCTGCTTCCTAGAGGTCAAAGCAGTCAGTGTGGGAACTATACTTCCATAGTTTGCCACAAACTTTCACAAACTTTCTGTAATACCCTGTGAGCCCTACTAAGGCACTGACTTCAGTCTGGGTAGCAGATACATTCCACTTGATCATAGACTGAATCTTGGCATCAAACAGGTGAATCTATCTGTTCCCCAACTTAAGTTCAAGGTATACTACAGAGTACTGCCCACCTGACAATTAGTTGCCTTGATGGCCAGTTTCATCTTCTTTATCCTTGCCAACACCTGTTCCTGGTGACTCAGGTCGTCCCGCCATGAATTGATGTAGACCACAATTTCATCCAAGTAGGCCGCACTGAACTCTGCCAACCCTGCAACAACATGATTCAACTGGCACTGAAAAGTGGCTGGAGCATTGTTCAACCCAAAGGATACCACTTTAAACTGATTCAGCTTCTCTGGAGTAGAAATGTAGTTTTCTCTTTAGCATTCAGTGCCAAAGCGATCTGACAATATCAAATGGTCAGATCCAAGAGGTGCTCAAGTACTCTGCAGCACCTAACCAATGCACAAGCTCATACACTCTGGGAATTGGATGGACATCGGGTTTGGTTACCTCATTGAGGGATGGGTAGTTGACACAGAACCGTAAGTCAGTAGACCCATGCTTTGATACTAGAAACACAGGACTAGACAAAGGACTACGAGATCTCTCAATGACACCCAGGTCCCAAGTCTTGTCAACGTCCACCTTAATGCATCCCTCAACCTGGTAAGACATTCTCTACAATCTTCCCTTCAGTGACAGGCTGTCACCAATGTCTGTGCCATGCACACAGACCAGTGTCAATCCTGGAGTTAGCACCAATAGGTTGGCAAGCCATCCCAACACCTCTCTACACTCTCTCTGCTGCTCAGGCGTTAACTTAGGGGCCAAGTGAACCCCTTCCACAGTGACATCCTTAATGTTACTATGTAGTAAGTGAAGAAGAGGCTCACTGTCTACCTCAACTTCCTATGCTATAGCCATGACATTCACTGTGTAGTCACTTCAGAGGTAAGGCTTCAGCTTGCTCACCCTCTTGGGCTCCCTTGTGGCACCTGTGTCCATCAAGTAGTTTACCTCAGACACTTTTTGAACTACTTTATATGGCCACATCATTTGTTCTCCAAAGCTCTGGGACAAATAGGCTTTAGCACCAACACATCTTGGCCTTCTTGATAACCAGTCAAGGTAGCTTTCTAGTTGTATCATTCTTTTGTCAGTGATTAGCTAGCCTGAAGGTTTTGCTTTGCCTGACACATTTACTGCACCATCAATGTCCTTAGGCCAATCACAAAGTCCACCACATCCTTCTGTGGAGAGTCTGAGGTTCCTTCCCATGCTTCTCTTACTAAGGCAAGATGATCCTGTGTTGGGTGTCTATACAGATATTCAAAGGGACTAATCCCTAATCCGTTATGCGGAATCTCTTGGTAGGTAAACAAGAAACATATCAGGAAAAGATTCCATTTCCTTCGAGGTTCTCTGGAAGAGTTCCCATCATGAGCTTACCACTCATTTTGGCAGGCTAGCAGGCCAGGTTCCACAGAACCGCTCTGTGTCTCTGCACATCCCTTGCCAGCAGAACAGAGGGTTCAACCTACCCTGCATTTTTCCAATCCCTAAATGTCCTGCTTAAGGCACTTAATGGGCTAGTGATAAGAGACGTTCCTATGAACTAATGGAACTACTGGCCTTTTGTAGCTCCTGGCTCAAAATGTACTGGTTCACTATGGAGTAGCCATCCTTCCAGCCCACATAGTGTGTTCTGACTGCTCCCTTTGCTGACATGATCCTGGAAATCATTCCAAAGTCCCATAAGCATAGTACACTCTTACTGTGCCTTGTAGAAATCTTGTATAAATCTTCTCAGGTAGGCCCACCAGTAGACAACAAACTGTGCAGCTCTGGAAGCTAAACAGGCTCTCGCAGATGGTCCTCTCTCTCTCTCTGGAGCAGAAGTAATGACCTCTATGGTCACCGCAGTCTCAGAGTCTGCCCTTTCCTTTAAACTACCTTGTCTTAGTCCTTACTATGATGCTCCCAGCCTCACTCTTAGACTGACATTCAGCCTGTGCTCTGGTCAACACATCTGAGTTTGTCCAAGTCATAAAGTCTTTTGGCCCTGGCACCAAGGGTAGAGAAATAACATCATTGCCAGTGAGGTATTAAGCTCCTTGCTTTTGCCTTATCCAGACATCAATCACAACCATGTTGCCATTGAGCTCAATCTTAACCCTGGCAAATAGATACTCCATGCCCTCTCCACTGGATACCAAATCTGACCCTGCTTGCCAACTTTCAAGATTAATAATTCTGCTCCATGAACCCTCAGCTGGAATATCTAGTGCTCAGGCCTGCCAGGGCTATGAATGCACTATACAGATAACTACAAGACAGGAAACATTCGCTCACTTGGCCCCAGAGCCAGATGTTTGTTACCTACCCATGTGGTCGGGGATCAGCCATACAAATGGCCCTTTCTCAACAGCGCCTTCATGAAATGGCTGCTGGTCAGTTGATTTAAATTATAAAGCTTCTTCACTCAGCTGTTTGAACTCCATCCCAATTGTGTTAAAGGCAGAAGAGAGGTACCGGAAATGGTTACAGTTAGTAAAGTATGTTGAGACCTCATTTGTACTTTACCTTCCTGAGGACAAGGTCTGTGCTTCCCACTCTCGGTAAAAGATATTCGTGTAAACCAGAGGTTGCTGCACACTGACAAGATTCTACGGGAGTCCACCCAATACAAGGAGTGTTGCAGCACTGTGCATAACACGAGGTCGAGAAGAATAATGGAGGCAGCCCAAACTACTGACAGACAGCATGAAGGGAATACACCCCTGTGAACGATTTGGTGGCCGCATCAGGATGCCAACGGGAGACAGAGACGGTCAGCTTCGGCCAGGAAAGACACTTGCCTGGGGCAGCTGTGGTAAATGCACAAGGTGTCATCTTGCCCATGCCCTGACTACCTTAGACCCCTTGTTATCAGGCCCGGTTCCAGGATTTGGAATCTGGGAGGGCCATGAAGAAGCATTGGTGGGCCATAAATATAAATGGGGATGTCCAGAGTCCCACGTGTCTGGGAACTGTGTCTAGGCATGCGGGATGGTCTTGCATGGGTGTGAGCTGCATACCATACCTACTGCCGGCTTCTGTCTACTACTGTAGACTATATATTTCAAGAGGTTTAAACCTATGGACTTTATCTTTTCTGCTCTCTCCACTTCACCAGTCTTTCACTCTGTTTCACCTTCCTCTTTCCCTACTTCACCCTCCTTTCTCTCAAATTCACCGTGTTGCTCTGCTCACCTCACCCTCTGTTTCCTTCCACCTCACTTTCATCACATCATTCTACTCTCTCTCCACCTTATCCGTTTCCATGTCGTGCCCTTTTATTTCACCACTTCACCTCATATTTTCTCACCTCCTCCCCCTTTCTTTCTGCCTCATCCTAGATTCTCTCTCTCCCGACCTATCCATTCTCTCACTGTGCACCAAATTAGTTTTGTTCCACTTCACCCTCACTTCCTCACCCTTCTCTCTCTTCCTCCCCCTCTTTTGTGTCCCTCCTCCTTGCTCCCCTCCCTCTGTCTTTCTGGCTTGCCATTCTTCTCCCCCTCTCACCATCCTCCTTTTTTGTCACTATGCTCCCTTCTGCCACAGCCGCCTCACTATTACCCTTCTATCCCTCTGCTTCACCTCACTTTTTTCTCTCTTATCAATTTGGGACGTGGGGAGTAATGGCTTCGCTTTAATTAGGGCCTCTGGAATTATGCATTACGGTAGGACCAAATTATGCAGCAGGGTTGACTACATTTTGCAGCGTGATGAAAAGTAGTATTAAATATCTTGTCATTTTTTACACGTTAACAGTGTCTGGGAAAAAAAGTTTTACCCCATTAGTACCAATTTAAAACGCAACTGCAGCAGTAAGCAACTGAAAGTGGATAAGTAAACCTTTGTGAAGGGCCTTCGACTGTGCATCAACAGATGGTTGCATTTTACTAGCGTTTAATCCATTTATGTGGCTTTTGTTAAAATCTCCAAATTATGCTGCAGATGATGGATTATGTGGCATATTAGATAAATCCATATTATGTTTAAAACACTGTTAATGCAGAATTGCATATTTCCAGTGGAACTCACTATAATCCATTCCTGTCTTTTCAAGTGACAAAATGAGAGAATAAATGCACAGTCACTGGTTCCCCAAAATGGGGTGTTTCCGATTCTAATTATGTTAGCAAGCTCCTTTTTCTGCAAGGTCCTCGGGAGATTGGGAATTGGCAGGACAGTTGCTGCACATGTTGTCGGTGCTGCCATGGAATTGTTGCCAGTGCGTTTCTTTGCATAATAGACAATTGCACTGTTCCTTTCAATCGATGTGTGATATATTAGTGAAACTTGACAAGTATTTTTATTTAAGGAGAGTCAAACCCTTGCCATTGTAAGTGTTTTTATGCTTAATAAGCAGGGCCATGGGGATTGTGCAATTCTCCAGCTGAAGGGTATTCTGCATGATTGTGGATTTGCCACATTTGTAACATAATCCATCATCTTCTACATCATTTTCAGATTTTAACAAAAAAATTGTTTCTATGTTAAATGGATCAAAAGTTCCTAAAAGCACAGTGGCATGTTGCTACGCAGTTGACGGCCCCTTGGAAAAGTTGGCTAATCACCTTTCAGTTGCCTATTGCTGCATTTTGGTGTTAAATTGGTAATCTTTGCCAAGACAGTATTAAAGTATGATAATGTAAAAATAATGGTTATAACTGGGGGTCTCTAGTTGGCAGAGGTAGGTACCACTGTCCAAATAGGGACCCTTGCTTCTAGTCAGGGTAAGGAGGAAACCCTCTGAGATAACCCCTGCTCACCCTCTAGGTAGCTTGGCACGAGCAGTCAATGCTAACCAGAGGCAATGTGTAAAGTATTTGTACTAACACTCACAGTAACACAGTGAAAACACCACAAACTGACTCCACAACAGTTTAGAAAAATAAAGGTATTTAATCTAAACTACACAAGACCAAAACAACAAAAATCCAACATACACAGTTCAAGAATATGGTTGCAAAAGAGTTCTTAATGTTAGCGATAACTTTATCCACAGTTGCGTCACGTTTTAGCCACAGTACCTTTGTTAGCGATAAAAAGTTCCAAGCACAGAAGCTGTAGCGGTGAAAAACAAGCGATGCGTTGCTCCTGAGAACCTGGGGAGGCGTTAGCGACAGCCCCGCTGCAGCAGCAGGCGTGTTGCGACGAATTCGGTCTGTATGGGGAGGAAGGCCACTTGTATGGATTTCGGTGCGTAGGTTCTGTAGGAAGTTTCCTCCCGCAAAGGCACGATGTGACGATTCTCGGGTGTTGCCACGATCTCCGGGGCGACGATGCGCAGTCCAGTGGCGATCTTTCTCTCGCAGCTCCTCGTTGCGGTCGCTCTGAGACGATTCTCGGAGCAACGTGATGCGATGGTTTCACCAAGCAACAGCAGGCTCTGCGACGATGTTCGCAGCGGCGGAAATCTTCCCGCTAACGAAGGATGCAGCGTCTTTGGGCAGCGCGGCAGGCGCTGCGATCATCCCGATCTTCGAAGCGGCGGGAATTTTCATGCTCGGCCGGGTTTGCGATAGATTTTCTGTAGCAAAGTCTTTAAAAGCGTGATTTCCAGCTCCCCTCCACAGGTACAACTTCCAGAGGCGCCACACATAGGCTAAGCACTCCAGGAAGGACACAGCTTTCTCAGCAGAGCTCAGGGAAGCTGGGGGTGAAGTCCTTTTGTTCCTGGGACTTCAAAAACAGGGAGCCAGATCTTCTCAGGCCCTTGCAGATTCCTTCAAGACAGGGGACACAGCACAACAGCAAAAGTCCTTCCCCTCTCCTTGGCAGCAAAGCAACAGCAGGACAGTCCAGCAGAGCAACAGCAGGACAGTCTTCCTTCTTCAGATTCAGCTTTCTCCTTGGCAGAGGTTCCTTCTTGATTCCAGGATGACCTAATTTCTTGTTGTCAGGGGTCCTCTACTTATACCCCTAAAAGTCTTTGATCCCTTTGTGCAGGAGGGCTCTGAGCCCAGTCTGAACCAGTTCTGGGTGTTTCTTAAGCACTTTGTTTTCCTGGCTTCTCCTTTCCTTTCAGAATGAGGGGCAGGGTCGTCAGCCGCCCAGCAGGAGGCAGAGCCAGCATTGTGGAAGGCAGGCACAGCCCTATTCAGGCCCAGGTGCGATCTCGTCCCACCACTCAAGTTGCAAATGCTGTCATTCAGCCTAGGGCTGACTCAGCCAGCCTCCTGGGGGATCCCCAGCCCCTCTCACTCTCAAACCAGACAGTCAATACACAAACAGGCCAAGGCACACAGAAAGGACAGACAAGAGAACAGCAGCTTTCTAAAAGTGCTATTCTCAAACACAGGAGTGAAAAAACACCTTTCCTAAAAGATGTGTTATTAAATTCTGAGTCCAGGGATACCAGACTTTTATGCCCTATCTTGCTCCTATGGGAAGATATGCTGGTAGCCACTGTAGCCAGCATCCCCCATGTTAGCCTATGAAGCAAGATAGCCTTGCAGCAGTGAAAAACGAAAATGGCTGTAATTCACTACCAGAGTATGTCACCTGCACAAGTACATGCTCTACCTTTCACATACACTGCACCCTGCCCAAGGGGGTACCTTGGGCCTTCCATAGAAAGGGTAGGGTTAGGCCTGGTCAGTGGGGACACTTACCAGGAGGACATGGCAGTTCACAGACTGCACATAGGCACTGCGGTGGCAGGCCTGAGACACCATTTTAGGGCTACTCATGTAGGTGGCACAATCAGTGCTGCAGGCCCACTAGTAGCATTTGTCATCACCAGCCCTGGCACACCCAGTGCACATTACTAGGAACTTCATGGTGACACAAATATGCCAATCATGTATATCCAATCATAATAACAATTTACACAGGGAGCACTTACACTCTGACACTGATCAGCAGTGGCAGAGTCTCCAAAGCATCTAAACCAGCAAAAACGAAATCCAGCACAGCATCAAAAATACAGGAGGTATAGGCAAAAAGATAGGGGGAAACCACGCCAAGGATGCCAGGTCTAACAATAATGAAGTCATTCTATCACAAAATGAGCTGCACTACAAAGCGTAATTTACTTTTCTTGCCAGAATATGTAGTAAATCCTGCAGCATAATTTGGTTTTCCCTGGCCGCATAATTCCAGTGGCCCTGGCCATAAGTTAGGAATAGCTTCACAGCAAAAATAAAATATACCACTATTAAGATATAACTCCTCCTTGTTTGCACATTTTCTATTACCTTTCTTGAAATGGTAGAATCCTTCAAACTGTTTCTGCCATAAATTGTTTTCATTTCCAAATTATTGTGTCACAGGAATTTGCGGTTGATATATGGGGGTGTCTCATATATTTCTTCAATTTCCACTTGTGCTGTAATAGCAATCAACCCCTGTGACCTCACCCCTGGCCCAAGGCACTTATGGTAGCCCAAGGCATTGCCATTATATATGAAAGCTGCACAAGTAGGCTTTGATAGCGAGAATGCAGTCCCCCGGTATGTGTTTCATTAAATAAAAAACCCAAAATGTTTTCTGCTCGTGAATGGGCCTTGGGTAAGCCACAGGGCTATTTATGGAGTGCCTGACCCACCTGACCCACCCTCTAGAACCAGGTCTGTTTGTAATACTACTTACAGCAGGTTAAACTATGATTATGCTCACTGCTGTGAAAAATCTGCAGAACAGACCACCTCTGCTACTGCCTGCTGACCCCCACGCATAACTATTGCACCGCATTCCGGCTCAAACAATATTCCGAAGGGTATCAGAGTTATAAATGCATTAACCTTCCCCTCTTTGCTTGCCTGGGGATGTGGGTCAGGGATCGAAGTGTTGGAGGGGGGAGGTATTCTAGGGGCATGACGTGCCCATACTTTTGTAATTTTAGAAAAACAGTTCCCAGACTTTTTGTGAAAACACAACCGTTCTAGGACGTTTAATTCCAAAAGCTGAATTCTCGGAGTCGACTATGCCGTGAAACAGAGGGAGACACAGACAGCTAAAAAAGCCTTCTTGCTAGGATGCCTGCTGCCTGAAACACATGTAAATGCGTGCAACTGGTCAATCTGCAAATGTAAAGGATGCTTTGAAGCTGCTACTGCCTTTAATTGAGGGAATCACTTGAAGCTTCTTGATAATACACCAGTTATTGTTTCGGAGAGGTATTGAAAGGGCTCTACAAGATAAACTGTGCAGTATGTGCTTTTAAACAACAGTTATAAATAAAAAAAATCACTCCATCATCGCACCCCAGCTCCGGAACATCATCAACAGCTC
Organism: Lissotriton helveticus; assembly: GCF_964261635.1. Lineage (NCBI taxonomy): Eukaryota > Metazoa > Chordata > Amphibia > Caudata > Salamandridae > Lissotriton > Lissotriton helveticus. The sequence continues at coordinate 2,027,385,804 of NC_136061.1, forward strand.
CTTCGCATCCGCCACCTTCCCGGAGAGCTGGAAACACGTCGAGCTGAGCGCCCTCCTGAAGAAACCCACCGCGGACCCCACGGACCTCAAGACGGTCCGCCCCATCTCGCGCCTCTCCTTTCCAGCTAAAGTCATCGAGAAGACCGTCAACAGACAACTCTCCACCTTCCTCGAGACCAACGGATCCCTCGGACCCTCACAGTCCAGTTTCCGAGCAAACCACAGCACCGAGACCGCCCTCATCGCAGCCACCGACCACATCAGGTCCCTGCTCGACAACGGCGAAACTGCTGCACTCATCCTCCTGGACCTCTCTGCTGCCTTCAACACCGTATGCCACCGCATCCTGATACAGCGCCTCAGCAACACCGGTATCCAAGGAGCGGCACTGGAGTGGATCATCTCGTTCCTCGCCGGAAGAACCCAGGTAGTCCGCCTCCCCCCCTTACGTTCCGCGGCCACCGAAGTTATCTGTGGCGTTCCGCAAGGATCCTCCCTCAGCCCCACCCTCTTCAACGTCTACATGAGCCCTCTCGCAGTCATCGCTCGCCAACACAACCTCAACATCATCTCCTACGCCGACGACACCCAGCTGATCCTCTCCCTCACCAACGACCCCGCACCGCCAAAGCCAACCTCCAGGAAGGAATGAAAGACGTCGCAGAATGGATGAAGATCAGCCGTCTGAAACTGAACTCAGACAAGACGGAAGTCCTCATCCTCGGACCATCTCCCTCTGCCTGGGATGACTCCTAGTGGCCCCCTGCCCTGGGCATCGCACCCAAACCAACAGACCACGCCCGCAACCTAGGCTTCATCCTGGACTCCTCCCTCACGATGACCAAGCAAGTGAACGCCGTCTTGTCATCCTGCTTCAACACCCTGTGCATGCTCCGAAAGATCTTCCGATGGATCCCCACCGAAACCAGGAAGACGGTCACCCAGGCCCTCGACACCAGTCGTCTGGACTACGGGAACACCCTCTATGGTGGAACCACAGCCAAACTCCAGAAACGACTCCAGCGCATTCAGAACGCCTCAGCAGGACTCATCCTGGATATCCCTCGCCGCAGCCACATCTCTGCCCACCTGAAAGACCTGCACTGGCTCCCCGTCAACAAGAGGATCACGTTCAGACTCCTCACCCACGCACACAAGGCTCTCCACGACACGGGCCCGAAGTACCTCAACAGCCGCCTCACATTCTACACACCCACCCGCCAGCTCCGATCCGCCAGCCTCGCCCTCGCCTCCGTCCCACGCATTCAGAAGTTCACCGTCGGAGGAAGATCTTTCCCCTACCTGGCAGCCAAGACATGGAACTCCCTCCCCACTCACCTATGGCTGACCCTGGACCATCTCTCCTTCAGGAAACAACTCAAGACCTGGCTATTCGAGCAGTAGCGACCCCCCGCCCCCTCAGCGCCTTGAGACCCTTGCGGGTGAGTAGCGCGCTATACAAATTTTGCTGATTGATTGATTGCGTATAGTCTGCAAATAATCTATATCTGGGAAACACTTTTTTATCTTAACATTTTTGAGCATCTGTAGCAGCCTTCTTACACTGTGTGTAATGCAAGCTTAAAATACTGTTTTATATGTTCATAGTGTTTTCTGTCAAAGACAGAGACCTTGTAGCACTAAACATTCACAAGTCACTATTCTCCATGACATCCACCAGGATTCAATTCAGTGGCCCTCTAATGCAGTGCATTAACCAACAGAGGTTTCATAATGTATGTTAGTGCATCTCTCACTGATTAACATACCTTGCATTAAATTTTCCTCTTAGCTCGGTGTTATTTTAAGTTATTTTGGGGCATATTTTCAAGAAACGGAGTAAATATTATCGCCGCTTTAGCGGCTGAAAACTGCAGCTAAAGCGGCGATAATGGGCTTGATAATATGCCCTTGAGAATTCCCATGGAAGCCCATGTTCTGGTGTCAACATGGGTTTCTATTGGAATTCTCAAGGGCATAGTATCAAGCCCATTATCGCCGCTTTAGCAGCAGTTTTCTGGCGCTAAAGCGGCGATAATTTTAACTCCGTGCTTGATAATATGCCCCCAAATGTTTTTACATGAGCGTTAAAGACTGAAAAAAGTTACCGAATATTTTGTATTTTTTAGCCACATCTATGACCACACACCCACACTCACTCACCATGACCACCCTGCGCGCAACATCACAGCTCCCACTATTTTTTTAATCCACTTTGACCACTGATGTGACTAAACCCCGTTCTGACGTGTGCAGGTGGCTCAACCTCAGATTATCCGAGTATGAATTGTGTACCTGGGAGAACTCAAGACACTAGCCACTGCGCAGACTGCATCACTTTTGTTCTGATTCTGAGCCGAGGAGGCATGCAACTTCTGCCTGATCCAACCGTGTACTCCAGGTTCCCAACACGTGGGCGGAGCAAAAGCCCCTTTCTCCTGGTGATTTCACATAATTGTTTGGCAACAGCTGCGCTTTTAAGCCAGAATATACAAATTACGTTATTTTCTACAAAATCATAAGTCTCCATAACAGATACATGCGATGCAAATCTTAACAATACATTTAGATATTTATATTCCAAAGAAGAGAATCAGAATTGATTACACGGTGATTACATTGCCATTAAAAACAGCGGTGTTGTCATTTATACAAGATAAAATGATTTCAACTAAAGCATGGTCACCTTTCAGCTGCTGGAAGCAGGATGCACTGTCGTCTGGCTCCAGCGGATGCCCCAGCACCCCATTGCTGGGCTTGGGTCTTTCAAAATCTCTGTCAGGAAGCATGGTTTGCTCACTTTCACAGGAGGGGTCCATGCTCGGAGTCAGGGACTGAGGAAATCCAAACATCAAAAGAGACGAGAAGAAGAGTAAGGCACCACAGAGCAGGAACCCTGCCCACCAGGCACCGATCCACCGGGGGTCATCTGGCGTGATATCAAGCTTACCTATGAATATCAAGGTGAAATGTTTAGCTTAGTGAAAAAACGTAGTAGTGCTAAATTCATCACAGCAAAACAAAACTAGCAGGAATAATTGCTTGCATGTTGTAAAAATGTAATTGATTACGCTTTGGGGCTTCAACAAGCGGGAGGGAACTGCCACAGAACTGATACAATAGATTACAATGTAACGTTCTGCAAACCTCTATGCAACGTACGTTTTAAGCAGTGAAGAAAATATTTTCAGCTCAAACCAGCATCCATGATGCATCTATCCATCCATCTCTGTTGCAGTCTGAACTAATAATTCTCTCTCTGATAGAAAACCCACTTCCCAATATCGGAGAAAAAATACCAATGTTATATTACTTCACCCAGCTTTTACCAATACTGCGGATATTATTAACTCTGGGATGTGGCAATATAATGATATTCTGAATTGTACTCTGTTGGTGCACTAAGAAATGGGGAATTGCTGTCGGAGTGGAGTTACTGCACCTAATGTAGAAAGGGAATATTTAAAAGGTTTGATCAATTACGTTTAGATTGCCCTTATAATCTGGAGAAAAGGAAATTTAGTTGGGAACATGGTCGGATACATTTTGTACTTGTTATCAAAGAGCCAAACGGTAGTATCTGGAAACAGAAATTCAATACAGTATGTATAATTTCACATATACCTCAAAATTTCACTTATGGCTGGAATAGAGAGGCCTTATTAAAACAATATTTTCAGCTGCATGCAACCGGGAAATAAAATCTAACCGTTATAACATTCAAAATGCTTATTCTTTAATGGAGAACTTTTGAGTAACTTGATGGTGATCTCTTTACACCACCAAAATTAGCAGCACTTCAGCACTAGTCAGGACTTCGATTCCTGTCACCCATCTGCCTACATTTAATCCTTTGCTGTTACCTTTTAAATCCGGTGGTGAACTGCAAAGTCTGCTCTTTTTTCCTGGTTCTAGGTCCATTAACTGCTCGATCTTTATGCACTCATATCTCTTAATTTATTGTGCAATTTAAGTGGTATATTGCAAAGTCTGCTCTTCACCTTCTCAGACCCCAGTAATCTAAGCTCCATTACCCCCCAATCCTAGTAATCCCCTCAACTCTCTCTCCTAGAACTGTTTCTCCAAGCCACAATCCCTAACTTGCCCCTAAAATAAACGCTAATACAAACAACCTCATCCAGATTGAGCACACAAAGATTCATAATCCCCCTGCCACAGTTAAACCCTCTTTCAGGGCTTCCTACACAATGTCAGATGAGCCTTAACACCACTCTCTGATAACCTCACTAATTGCATCCACGAAAGTTGACATGCTTTCCATATCTAAGTCTTGGCTCAATTCCTTATCACATATCATTACGGGCTTCATTGACGCTCATGAATACAAAATTCCTAGAGTCGACAGTCCAGAGTAGAAGGGGGTCTTGCACTTATTGTCATAGACTCTATTCCCTGTAAATTCTATTCACGCCCTCCTTGTCATTCTTTGAAAATCCAAACTTAGCCATCTCCACTTCACATTCTTCTTCTTCATTATGTACATACCTCCAAAGCCATCCAATAACTTAATTGTACACATCTCCAAATACATCTCTGTTACTCAAACCCTGTTAAACAACATCTCAATATGGGAAACTGCAACACGGACTGGGGAAACTCCCTCTGAAAACAAACTATTCCTGGACTTTCAGAACATAACAAGCTCTCAACTTGTTACAACTCATTACTCAGCTGACCCAAACCAAAGGCAGAACCCTAAATCTGATTTCCATCACTTGCGCTGAAAGTGGCATCTGCATTAATTGGAAACCCATGTGAAACTGAATGAATTAGGAAGGCTTATCCTGATTAATTCAGTTTCAGGCTGGTTTCTGGCTAATGTGTATACCACTTTCAGTACACTACATAAATTTGCAGGTGGCTTTAAATTACCCCTTTTAATTTTAAGTTCTATTACGTTTGGCCATTCATCTCTAAATTGTATTATTCAATTTACATGCTAATTGACGCTCTTGCATATTTAAACTCCTCTTTGTCCTAATGATGACCAGATCACTTATTAGGGTTCAAATGCTGTGATGCTTTTGACAACTGGAAAATAATAATAGTATTCATATTGCCAGATTACTGAGATTTGTACTCATTATATGGGGTATTGTGCTGATCTTTTGTCTTTTTCGTTTCTGTAGAAATCTTGCATAGTTTTTTCATCATGTTCAACGTGTGATCACTTGAGCGCTGGGCACTGATTAAATTAAATATGATCAGTTTTGAAACATATATATTCAACTATCTTGATATGAAAACTGTTGGCAGACAATTCAGATTCAATTCCTTTTGGGATATAATGGGCGATCATTGAATGACTCACAACTCTTTTGAGTTCCAATTCGAACAGTTATTGTAAATTTGTATAACTTTCTAAACGTGGCATCATCACAACTGTACCTTAAAATGTATCTTTACCATTAGAGAGGGCTTTAAATAACAATTACTTAGACACCAAACAAGATATTTCTAACTGTTCCCAATTAAAGTTATCACTTATTAAATGTAATAAGGTGGCCAAATGTTATCCTATAGGAGTGGTAAGCCACACCTAAGGGAAAAACAAATTTGGGATTTGTCACTATCAGGACATGTAAAACTTAAAAGTATATGTCCCACTTTTTAAATACACTGCACCCTGCCCTATAGGCTGTGTAGGGACTACTTTAGGAGAGACATATATTTACTAAAAGAAGGTTTTAGGCCTGGCAAGGGATTCATTTGGCCAGGTCGGATTGACAGTTCAAAACTGCACACATGCTGCAATGGAAGGCCTGAGACATGTTTTAAAGGGCAACTTAAGTGAGTAACACAATAATTGCTGCAGGCCCACTGGCAGCGTTTAATATATCGGCCCGGGGTACGGTGAACCACTTTACTAGGGACTTAAAAGAATAATTAGCTGCACACCAGTTTTACCATATTTAGGTAGTGTGCATAAGCACTTTAGCACTGGTTAGGAGAGGTAAAGTGCATATAGTCCTAAGGCCAACAATAATGAATTCAGAAAAACAGGAGGTGATAAGGCAGAAAGATTGGGGAAAGACCCCACTAGGCTTACTGGTCTAACAGTGAGACAAACATTGACATCTAAAATACAGAATAGAAAGAATCACATATTCAGAAGCAAATTGACCTTTTTCTTAGCAAGGCAAACACCTCTACAATCTCACCAATGAGAAAACTACAGTATCCGAATGTGCCCTTTCTAACCATCACAATATAATATAATGAATTCCTAGAGTTTCTCACTATGAAAATTGCTAAATTAGGAAAGAATCTCACTTCCTCTGAATCATCAAACCCTACACTCTTTCCCAAAACAGCCAGCACTTTCTTTGATATTTTAGATTAGATGAACTTGCCAAAATAATCAATCTTAAGTGACCTAATTATTACTTTATTAGCCGTTTGCCTGCCAAGCTACTAAAGGACCACTTCCACCTCTTAGCTGCCTAGAGTAAACCACTTATCAATGCATCTCTGCAACAAATCACCTGGTGCAAATTTCACCAATTCTAAGAAAGGCCAACGCCGACTCTGGAAACTCTTGAAAATTATAGGCCGATTACCAATTTATGGTGGTTTGGTTAAGCCATTGAAAAATGCATTTTTAAAAAGAAAATAGCAGATTCATATAGCCCAAACTAGACTCAAAGGTACTGGAGTGCTTTACACGTGCACCAGCTACGTTACACAAGGACACAGTCATATGTCTAAAGGATTCAGAGATGGCTACAGCTGTGAAACAGAAACTATATAAGCCCTCAATGGCATTCTTCAAATCTTGCTTCCATGTTACCTAAAACTCTCCTCACTCAATAACATCCCAATCAGCAAGAGAAGATTAGAAAAGATTTATTCATGGGCAACAGACAATTCCCTGGAACTCAACCTTCAGAAAACCAGATTTTTACTATTAGACAGAAATCTCAATAAAAAGATTGGCATAGCCTTAATTGCAATGTTAACACATTGTGTATATTCATACTTCCTAACTGATATCAAATCCCTTGAATTTGCCTTTTACAGAACCCTCTTACTTGAAACATGAGTCAATAAAATATCCTGATCTGCAAATTTTTGCATACGCCAACAAAAAAGAAAAAAATGGTCTCCAAGGGTCAAAAAAATGTAGCGTCTCATGCACTTGTTAATCTCATTGATATTTAGAGACTTCTACTGGCTCCACACCAAGGCCATAATTCAATCTAAAATCTGCTGACTCACATTTAAATTCCTACACCATCAAACCCAGTTACCTATAAGGTGTCTTGAGCATCTCTAGTGGTTTCAGAATTCCTGCAGCAAAAACCCTTCCTGCTCGAGCCACTTAAATTCAGAACATTGCTAGCTCAAAAGACAAACCTATTCTGAGTTTGCCCCTGCAATCTGGAGCCTCCTCACAATTTAACTAACAAAGGCCTCTGATCTTCTCTTCTTCAGAAAAGTCTCAAAACTCACCTCATAACAAGATACCTACATGAGAACTACTCTACTCAACCCAAATGCCCACAGGTAGTCACAGGAAACCCACATTCCATCCTTACCCACTTCCCTACCTCTCCTTCTGACCTATTTGTTCTGTTTGTCTTACAAAGCTCAACAATTTGTTTTTCTCAATCTTCATTACATCTACTCCTTTACACTCTAAACCCCCATGCCTGATGTCTGTTGAACTTACTTACAGTTCTGTTATTGTTGCTTTATTGTAACCATACCTGAGCTAAACTGAGCTATAGAAAATAAACTTAAATACATAAATAAAAGTTGTGCAGACAGATATTTTACTGTTATAATGTCACAAATACCTGAATGCTGACAACTTCCTCATTCCTCTTTCTTGTGTGTCAGGGTCCATATTACACGATGTGCATTCACACCTTGAAAATAGGCTACTCTTCTTTTAAAAAGTAGATCCTCTTAAACGGTCTAAGAATAGACCATTCTCATTTTCTCTTTAGTCTACATTTGTGTGATAGTTACTTTTCCTGCAATGAGTATGGTGGTGGGCACAGTACTCTGTGTGGCCTTTGCCATATTAGAATGAATGCAAAGTTAGAGGAGCACTCCTTATTTGTTGTTTTTACTATAACTATCTCTTTGCTGATTTGAATATTTAATCTAAGCGTGCTATGGAGGTGGCACGTTTGTCCTGACCGTGCCTGACTATTAATTTTATCTTAAGTGTTAGAAGCACTTAACCTCTATGCACTGTTGCTATGGCGGTATAAACCTTCAATTCTACTTTTATCCAATACACATATTTTCATGCATACTTGCATATATCATCCTAGCCCTACAAGTTGATATAATATATGTGCAAAGAAAAAATTCTTTACACTGCACCTACCTCTGAATTGACACCCGGAGTGAACAGAGCTCCAAGGCACTTAAGCTGTATCTATGCTGTACCAACATATGTAATGTAACTGCCCCTGCCCCCTTTCCGTATGCTATACCTAGATGCACTGGTAACACGCAATTATATGACCTGAACACTTAATGCATACTCATGGACCTACCGCACTTGCAGCATGTTGCACCATCAGTTGCATCATTTTCAGATTCCAACAAATATTCAGTAGGAAATTAGGTTAATATAAGGGGTTAAAAAGTGTCCACCTCAAAGGATAAAGCCATAACCTGCTAGTTGTCACACATATTACATTAAATAAACCTATGCTTGAGCCTTGGTAATGTGACATGAAGCAGGTTTCAATTAAAAAAAAAATTGTAAAGTATTTAGGAAGTGCATACAGAGGAGAAAAAGTCACACAAAACACAACAGAATTCAACAGCCAATTTTAACATGAAGAGAACAATTTTCTGGGTAACATAAAACCACAATGACAAAAATCCAATAAGGTGAACAAGACATTTAAAAAAGATTCAAGTGTAGATAGTGGGAACAAGCACAAAGTGCCAATGATAGTTTATGGAAGCGATATACTGCGATCTAAGAGTGATTTGAGGCTGTCTGTGATGGAGCTCTGCTTGGATGCACCAAGTGGCTTAGTTTCAGTGAAATGTCCGGTCTTCATATAAGGAGTATGACACTTTTTGCTCGAAAAGAGTAGAACATTCTACTAAGTCCCAATTCAGATAGGAACTATATCACTTTTTTGAGAAGAAACATCATCCCAGACCAGACGCAGCTGAAATTTTAGCTGCAGCTGTGGAAAACCGGGCCTGATGCTTGAAAGCAAGTTTGTCCCACTGTAACTTTGGTGATTTCTCGCTGAAATCTTTTTTAGTCCCAATGCAGAATTGAACTCAGTTGTGTTGAGTTGCTGGTAGCCTTAAGTGGGCTAAAGCTGAAATTCAATCCAATGCTGTGGAACTTCCAGTCAGAGAGTTTTCCCCATGGGTCCCCCTGTAGCTCTGGAGAACAATTTTTAGAAGTACACTTCGGAGGCTCTCAAGGTATCACGCAAAAACTAACAGCAACATCCAGTCCTATTGGAGCTTGTTGTGTCTCAGTAGCCACATGGTAGGTGTGTCAACTGCCCCGTGGAGTACACTTCTTTTTTCTTTGTCTAGGGCACATGAGGGAACAGGTTCAGTCCTTCAAGGATCCTCTCAGGTCAGACAAAAGGTCCAGTCTGCTTCTGATCTTCCACAGGTCCAGTAAGTATTCTCAGGAAGGTTAGGTGAAGGTCCAGCTTTGTAACGTTCATCAGCCTGTGGGAAAGGAGCACTCTAAGACCCTCCTACTCCCTGCCGCGGTCCTTGCAGTTAACAGTGGTGGGGCGAGGGGCCGCGTGGGGGTATTCCGAGGGACGATGCAGAAGGAAAATTAATTATTTATTAAATGTTCTCTCTGCACCGACCCTCAGGACACCCCCCATGCGGCCCCACTGCTGTTATCTGCACAAACCGCTGCTGCCTACATACCCGCTGACCAATGGGGGAAAGGTTCTCAGGTCCTGCGCTACTTACTTTTATCAGTAATTCCTTTTTGCATTGCTGCAAACAGGCCCAAAATGACAGACTAAACTTGGGCTCTGAGAGCTGGGGTTGTGTATGGGAGGGTAGTATAGAAATCACCAGTGTATTCTACAGCTAACATTAAAATCCATTTTGAAGCAGGCCCTGAACCTAGAATAAAACAAGAGACAGAAGACTGGTAGGACACAAGCTGGGCCCTTCAGCAAACTAATGGGAAACAAAAGAATTGTGTTCTGGTCCTATTTGATCCCTATTCAAGGGCACAAGTATTTACATCTGCCCCTGTCAGGCCTGTCAGACAGGATTTGACAACGTTGTTCCAACAGAATGCAAACTCACCCTAAATATTCTGAAGAGCTCAAACCAGTCATTCCTGCTCATTCAGGTTGACCTGTCAATCAAACTGAACTACAGCGTAGCACCTCAGTCACACCGCATTCAGGAAATATTTCGGCTGACCAGCTGTCAGAGGCTAATACTAATTAGCCTCCTAAAGGTTCAGGTGGGAAAAGTTCACTTTCTAAATGTTATTTTGCTTGAAAATGTATTACAAATCCAACATCACTGTTAAATTGAATTTTTAAGAACTATTAGAAGTAGTAATGTAATTATTTTTGTAGCTGGTCCCATTCTCGGAATAGCAGTATTACTATTTTAATCTACACTCTAATTTTTTACATAGGACAGCTTAGCCTGCCACACTGAAAACAGCTTTTGTACCCTTGTTGCTCTAGGGATATTGTGCCTGTAATTTCCGACATGCCCCACTTTTAAATGCCATTCATGCTGCCTTGTTGGCTACAAACCCTACATAGCAAGACTTACTAATACTCAAAGGGAGGTCTTTAGCTGTCATAAAGTGTTATTTTTAACAGGTCATACAGAAGGTTTTATTCTGCAGCAGTCAAGGATAGGCTTAGAGCCATGTTTTCAGTGTCAGTGTCACTGTAGTGAATGGCACAATAGGTGCTGCCGTCCACAAGTGGCATTTACATTTACATGCCTCGGGTGTATATCTGCACCAGACACTATGGCCTTTTCTGTAGGTCAAAGGTGCTCAAAAGGTTTTAAGACAATGTTGACATGTTTTAGGGTTAGAGCACAAACACTGGGCACTGGATAGCAGATTACCAGCAGGTAAGTCCCCAAAAAATGAAAAACTTTGTGTGACAAACACAACTGGGGGTGACAATCCAAAATAGGTTCAGTTTGCAACAGTTTTTATTCCAAAAAGACAAAAAGTTACTAAACAAAATCTGTCACATGTGATGCAATACAGTGGTAAACACTTTGCAATAGTTAACCTTGCAATAGCTGATTTCTGGATTCAGCCATTAGTGTACTAGTCAGGTGAACCCGTTACCCTGACAGTATTCATGTCCCCTATTGGTGGGCTGAGGAAGGGCTTTTGCTACTGGAATGAAAGAAATCATGGTCGATTTCAATGTAAATTGTACTGGGTGTAAATAACTTACATCACATGAAAATATTTTGCTTCTTATACATTCATTTTCATGTCACCAAAGTGCAGACACTGTTCTGCAAACACCAGCTACTTCAGGAGTCATCATCATAAACTTTATTTTCGATCACATGAATCTTATAAAAGATCATTTCATAGTATTTTACAAACATAACAATCATAATTTAAAAATAATGTTAAGAAATGAGAAAAAAGAACAGTAAAACACAGAACTGCCTCCCTACAAAGACTGGGTTAAATGTCCCGTTAGCATCATAATATGACATTGCTATATGCGATGTTACTCTAATCCAGAGGTCTTCAAACTGTGGGGCACGCCCCTCTGGGGGGCGTGAATGGGTTCCCAGGGGGGCGTGAATCACTCAGTAAATACATGTAAATCAAGATGGCCTGGAAATACGCCGTGTATTTGCTGCATTTCCAGGCTGTCTTCATTTATTCCGAGCCCTAGTAGTAAAAGTGAGAACTGAGGTGGGGGCAGGGGTCAGTGAGTGTGCTGGCAGGGTCAGTATTCATACTCTGGGAACGCTGTATGTTTCTTTCAAATAGAGGCGAGCCAGAGCCGAGGGTCTGGCTTGCATCCTAGAGCCTGAGCAGGTGCCAAGCACTGAAAATATTTGCTAGCTAAATCATACAACAAACATCAAGTAAAATATGATAAGGCCTCCTCAAAGTTCCTAAAAGTGTATTTCTTTAACCTGTCGAAGCTTTTACATTAATAAGGCGCACTATATTCCGCAGTGAAAAGTACTTATTAAAAGTGATAGTTTTGTAAAACTGGTCATCTAAACTCACATTTAAAAGTGCTTTCCTACGCAATAGTGAAGAAAACCGTTTTAGTGAAATATAATATTTGCCTAAGATCACACAATTTGATAAGCGAGGAGCCCGCGATTTATCCAGGTTTTCTGGTTACATTTTTTGCAATTCAGCAGAAAATGGGTATCGATTTGCCTTGCCTTATGTTAAGGGTTTGGTTTTACCTCTTGCTTATTTTTTCTGCAGTTTGTAAATACAGAGTGAACTCAACCAGGGATGGCCGAGTGCTTTACATGAGCACCAGTTACATTACACAAGGTAGAGACTTGCACCTGGATCCCCACTTCAGCATTATGCAGCTCTGTCCCTAATGGCAGATCCTGGGAAAAGGGAGGGAGGCAGGTAGAAGCCACATGAAAGCTCTGCTCCTTATGGGCTCGAGCCTCCATTAGGACCTCGAGCTGAGCCAGAGCACGGATTCAGACTCGCGCCTTCAGTGGCTCGTTCATCTATACTTTCAACTCAACAAACTTTGTGGGATTTGTGATGCCATATTAGAGCACACTGTTCAAGTAGATTAAATAGTCTTCTGCTTTTTGGTGTACATAGTTGGCACAATTCGCAACTCTTTTATGCATCTCTGCCCAACCTCGCTGCAAAAAAATTAAAATAAATATCTGTTGTTTAAGTCCAAGTCTTTGTTTCATATATTGAGAATGCATTGACAACAGGGCGACCATGAGAGATGTTCCTAATTTCAGACTTTTTGCGTTCTGAATTGACCATGTGCTTTGTGGCCCTCTGCAAATAACACAAAACATATTTTCTATGTACGGCATCCATTTTTTATTGGACATAAGTTGCATTTTTCAACATCCCGTTGATTCAAACCTCTACGTCCACTTTCATGTGTGTAATCCATCACCTCCTCAGGATTCTTTTTCAGTAATCTCTCAAATAGTTCCTTTTATCACAACCCCCTTTACCACTTGTCATCACGTTATCCTTCTAAGACCTATACCTCTTAAATCTGTCACACAAAGAACTTGTTGGATACTGAAACATAAATATATTGAGGAGAATTAAGGAACTAGGGGGCATATTTACAATAAAGTGGCGTGGCGAAGCGTGTCATTAAGCCAAGAAGGCTAGCGACACTCTCCTTCACTTTAGAAATGCAGGACTGCGCCATATTTACAAGAATATGGTGCAAACTTGCATTGGTGCTAAATTTAGCTGTCTAGCAGCTACGCAGGCACCATAGTGCAAGGCTGTCTGCGTTGAGGGTAAGATTATTTATGTCAGAGGTCTTTAAACTGTGGGGTGTGCTCTCTGGGGGGGCATGGATGGGTTCCCAGGGGGGCGCAAATACCTCTTCAAATACATGTAAATGAAGGTGGCCTGGAAGTACAGTGTATTTGCTGCATTTCCAGGCTTCAGAAAGGGCCATTCATTAGTGCAGCAGGTGCTGATGCCAGGTGTGTAAGTGGCCACTGTTAGTTATCTTTAATGAAGCAGATGCTGCAGGGCAGGGGCCCAGGGGTTAGAGGGGCCACTGCTTCACAATTATGACAGTCTATCTTTAAAAAAGGCGCATGGGATCTTATTTTCCTTTCTAGCATAATGACTGAGGGCACTCTTGCAGAAACAAAAGGGATACAACATGTTGGAGCACTTTTTTTCGAACTGGACAAAGAGCCCGTTTGAAGATTGAAGTGATGGTCAGGCATGATGGGGAAGAGTTAAAAGATGCAGAGGAGATAGCCTGCTACTCAGGAATGCAGTTATCATTAGTGCAGTAGGTGTAATTGCATTGGGATCCTAGAGTGTGAGCAAATATCCGAGTGGTATTTTTGGGACAATACATGTTTTTGTTTGATTAATTTGCTGTTCTATAAGTCTCATATTTAGTGTGGTTCATGAACTATAGAAAAAGTACTCCTGAAATCATCTCATAAGCCCTGCTCTCCCAATCCTTGCCATAAAGTTTTGGAGGGGGGCCCTACTGCAAAACATTTTGCTTAGGGGGGCTCAGAACAAAAAAGTTTGAAGACCTCTGCTATAATGATGTATAGCCCCATAAATGCACAATTGTTCCTAGAACAACATGCATGTCCTTAATTTTTAAATAAACAATAAAACAAGGTCACTGACCCAGCCCATACATAAATATTTAAAAGGAAGGTCCTAATGCCTAAAAAGATACATCTCAATAAATAGTATAGTGAAAAACCTTCTCACAGTACTAAATCAGAAGTATCACGCAATACACTTTGAATGTCTAATCCATAAGGCCATCAGGAATTATGCAAAAACAAATACCTCATCTCTCCATGTGTCAGTGCTAAGAATTCTGAAGCAATTCAAAATGGTGTCTGGAACCAATACACCCACATAGAGAAACAATCCACTTGGACCTCAAATTTCTGTAGTAAGTGCAGAAGAAGAATAAATTACCATGGATTCAGGTCCTCCTTCACATGCTGGACATAGATCATCAAGTGGGGCTTGGGTTCGCCATCTACTGCAGAACACCCTCGTAGGGAGTGTCCTGTACCTAAACTGAAGGAACAACTTCGATGCCATAGCTGGAACAATCTCATCAATAGTGCGTTCATATTGGGGATAGCACTTAAAATCTATGAACACTAGAGTAAGCGATCCCATAGATTTGGTCACACTTTCCACCCAATGAATTCACAGTAGATTTCTTTAACTCTGTCTCTGGAAATCTGAGACATCTTCTCTAGTTCTCTCCAGTACATTTCCCATTCCAGGTTTCACAAAAGAGACCTAAGGGAACATAACCAGGACATTTTGCTAACACATGGGGATAGGATCCATAAGACCTACACGGTAGGGAGCGAGTGCTTCAGTAGATGATACCCTATGACAAAACATTAAAAGCCTGAACACTATTTTCTGTACAATCTTCCTTTGGGCCAAATTTAGGTAAACTGGGTCTAAGGGGTACTTGCAGGAATATTGAGTAAAGCTCTTTTAAATCGATGGTCAATCACTGATAAACTATCAGTGTTCCAACACCTCCACAATTTTGCTCCATACATAAATGAACTTAGGGCCTTAGTAGTGTAAATTTCGAGTGCTGGGGCCACTTTTCTTGACACAGTTATTCTATGTATCTTTCTTATATGTGAAGTTTGCTAGATAAGTGAGAGATGTGCTTTCTCGAGCTGTGGAGCCAAACGCAAATTTGGGGTGAGTCCTATACCAAAATAATCGAGATGGAGACCAATTCGATAGGGTGCCCCCAACAAACATGCATCTCTTAGATGGCTTCAAAACACCATTGGAGAATACCATATACTTTCTTTATATCATTCAGCTCCAACCCTCGATCATCACAAAAAATAATTACAATTATTCAGTAGCTGTTGGAGCCCTAGAGGAGACTTTGATAACAGTAGAGTTGGTGAAGAGAAGGGCCAGGGCCCTGCACCCCGACTTTTGGGGGTGTTGCACGCATCTCTGTGAAGATAACAAAGTATCGTTAATGAATAGCAAAAACAGTGTGGGTGCTAAAATGCACCCCTGTCTGAATCAATGAACGATCTTAAAGGGCTCTCGTAGCTGTCCCATCGCTCCCCACCCTACCTGGTTCATATTATCTGCATGTATTCTCCTCAAGATATCCAATACATTTTCTCCGATCCCCATCTCAGCCAGCACCTTCCAGTTTTTGCCCTGTGACACCAGGTCAAACCAGTTTGCAAATTCATGAACGCTACATACATTTTGCCCCCTTTTATTATCACCTCTTTCAAAATACAGATAAAATGGAAAACCTGATCCAGAGTACTAATATTGGCACAGAACCCCGCCTGAAAATCAGACAGGATATTTCCTTCTCTAATCCACTCCTGGAGACGCCCCAATATTTGTTTACAAAACATTTTCTGCAAATAATCTATTCAAACTGGTATAATCTCCGGCAGATTCCAAGAAGGGGAAATCTCAACACTTCTGGGTCTTCCTTGTATAAGTTGTTTGGGATCCTTTCCAGGCCTGGGCTCTGGCTGGGATACATGTGCTAATTGCTGCAAAGGTTTCTTTGGAGAAAAGTGCAAGGGCATCTCACTTATTAAGTGGGACCCTTTCCAGAAAACTACAATTTTCCTCTTCCTCGCCACTTTCATGTGAGTACAAGCCACCAAAATGATGTGTCCACTCATTAGGTTGGACAGTAAATTCAAGGGTGGTCTTTGGGCCATTCAGACACAATGCTGCTTTCTTCCAGAAATATTAGTTATTTTTTTCTATCAGGGCTTTGTAGAGGGTGGATCATAGCGAGCATTCCCATTGCCTCTTGGGGCAGTCCAGTGTCAGTATGTACATAACTCTGCACCTTGCTAGAGCCTCACGTGAATTGGATTTTGCTGCCAATAGGAGTTCCCCCTCCACCTTCCTACATTCCTGATTGCACCAAACGACTGCTTTTGATGGATTCCTTCCCACCTGTTTGTCTTGGGCAAAGATATCCCTAATCTGCAAGTATAATGCATTGTGTCTGTTTTTCATTTTCTCTTTTTTAGGTTCTTCGGGAAGGGAGGACAGAAAATCCACCTCCTTTGTTATTTTACTCTTAACAATTTCAAAGGACACAAGGTTTTTTCCACCCACTCCCATCTTATAGTCCTTAAATTATTGGCTTGGCTTATCTGTTTCTCTTATCTGGCCGATGATAGCAGTCCAGTAGAACAGAGATACCCCTTGGGGGGGTGATTCAGGCACTTTATAAATCAAATCAAGTCTGCTGGCCATTATCGTGCAGAGACCCATCACATCTATCTGCTACCACCTTCGACTGTTTAGCTATGCGCAAAACCAGGTCTTTGGCTACCCTTTCCTCCCTATCCTCCGCCCACTTTTTTTAAGGCTGCTGCCTCCTCCTTGAGTCCCTCAATTGTACCCCTTACACTTTGAAACAGGGATTGAACATGCCACATTTTACCCCTCTGCTCTGTTGTCCACTACAGATAGGGCGACATACCGATTGCGGCATTCAAGCTGTTTAACCACCTGGGTGCCTAGAGACTGCTCAGAAACACAGGAGTGTGCCTCCTACACCACCAGTGCCTAAGTGAGTGCCATTGTGAGTGCTCTGGCAAGGTTTACTAAACATTTGTGGAATGCGCTTGGCAGTTGTCTTTTTGGGATTGGGGGTGGGTAGAACATCAGGTGAGTTTGGGATTGAGGCCTTTGGGGAATTGAGTGTAGGGGATTGTGGTGGGTTTACAATTTCTTAGCACTCAGATAACAGAGTACCGATCATGTCGATGACATTATTACCAGTTGCACCAGAAGACAATTTTTTCTCAGGGGCCCAATCCTGGGCTTTCCTTTTAACCATTATCGCACAAAAAACAAACGTATTAACGCACACAATACTGCGAAAGTAGGAAATGTCACACGGTCCCAGAGGTGAACCTGCACAAGAGGCTTTTCTTCCAACCTAACGAGTGGTATCAGTGCAAGGGGTGCCCAAGACAAATATTAAGTCTGAGAGTCAGTACAGAGCAGGGTGGTGAAATAAAATACAATGAAACAAACTGGAACAGCCCTTTCGAGGGAGAGTTATGGCTGGGAGACAAAATCAAGAGTACCTTTATTGGTGGTTAGGTGATATTTCATCTGAAGATGGCAGGGGCACTTAGGTGCAGGGACAATGGGGTGGTCAGGCTCTGCCACCTCCTGTTGTGATGGGCACAGGACAGGCCCAGCCTTCACCTTGGCTTTGCCTGGGCAAGGCCTGTGTGCCTGTGTGTGTCCCGCGATGAGGGCTTGCAGAGGTCCTTATCAGCATGTCAGCAGCTAGCCACACCCCTCCTGTGCTGGCTCTACAAGGGCTCCCCCAAGTGCATGCTGGAGAGGGGGAAGGAGTCAGTAGTGTTACATAGTCCCTGCATTCCCTGTGGTGTAGTGGCCCCCAAGTGCCCTCTCAGCACCGTACCCAGACCTGGGAGCACCTGATTAAGTCTGGAGGGGGGCCCTTTATGTATCTTGCAGGGGGACCCCCTCAAATTAAGTTAAGGAGACCCTTGAAGTCAAGATGACCTGTGGGGCTCAGAGAGCTCTTTGTTGGCAACTGAGTTGTCCAGCGATGAGGGCGTGTAGAGGCACTTATCAGTGCATCAGCAGCTGGACACACCCCCTCCTGTGCTGGGTCTGCAAGTGCACCTCCTGCTGTGTGCTGGAGCTGCAGTGGGAGACGCAGTCCCCTGAAGCCATGCTGGTCTGTGGGGGTCGGAGAGCCCTTTGCTGGCAAGTGAGTTGTCATGCTCTGTGTATTTGCAGAGGCACTTATCAGAACGTCAGCAGCTTGCCACACCCCCTCCTGTGCTGACTCTGCAAGTGCCTCCTGGCACGTGCTGGAGTGGGGGAAGGAGTCCGCTGAAGTCAAGATGGTCCATGGGGCCAGAGAGCGCTTTGCTGGAAGTGAGCTTAATCATTAATTGTAGATGAATAGCATTTTCAATAGGATCTGGGGAACATCTATTAGTAACCTTTAATATGTTTGTCTTAGAAAGACAAAATAAAAAATTAATGCTGCATAATTTGCCTTTTCTCGCTAACACATTTAGTAAACTGTGCCACATAATTTGGTCCTTGACGGATGTGTGTGTCCAGTGGCCCTATCTGTACCTAAAAGTGAGTGACTTCTGAGATGTGCCTATCAGTGATGTGTTATGTTTGAGTGACAGATGTCTTTTTTAAACTTCTTAGCAGTAACCACGAGTGATCAGTACGTCCTTTCATTGTACTAAACTTAATTTTGAGGCTTTGGTTCCCCTTTCACCTACTTTGTACCGAGCTATGCATTGCATATAGGGGAGAGGAGTTGGCCTAACGGCTAGGGTGGTTGACCTCCAGTCAGGGGAACTGAGTTCGAGTCTCGGCAATGACGCTAAACATCCTGTGATTGTGGGCAAATCACTTAACCTCCCCTTAACAAAAATGAATGTGTCCTCATGTAATGCAACTGGTGCTATGTAAAGCGCTCTGATACCCGATTCGGGTCACGTTCGAGCTCCATAAAAGTCTGTAAAATAAAAAAATATATTTGAATGATCAGTGCTCATCTCTCCTCTTGCACCACATTGTACTTTTAATGAGAGCTAAACTCTGCCACGGAATCTTCGCCAGAACTGCATAAAACACACTGCACATTAAGCTGCATCTATATGTTAACTGTAGTACGAGTAATAGTTGGAGTAACCAGTGTCCTACTGTACTTACAATGTGTTGATGGGCTCCCTACACCCTACTTACCCGTGAATTGTCATTTTGCGAACGCCGAGCACCTTTCAGCCAGCTGCATCTAAAGTGAACCTAAATGTAAATTTGAGTGATTGAGTACTTTAATGTTATCCTCAGCACCTTATGCTTGGCTTAGCTGCCATGAAATGCAAGCTGTTTGATAATCTGATAAAAGTACCTTTCTGCAGCTGAGATCTAATCCTAATATTTAGCTAACCTCTTCGGTGCTCATGACGAGACCAGCTCGTCATGAGTCACAGCGGAGCTGTGCTCATGACAAGCTGGTCCCGTCATAACGGCTCCGCACCGCCCACGCGCGACTGATTCGCAGGCTGTGTGGGTGAATTAATCAGTAGGCGAGGTCGTGACGAGACCAGCTCGTCATGAGCATAGCTCCACTGTGACTCATGACGAGCTGGTCTTGTCACGAGCACTGCGGTGCCACACTCACCCGCCCACATTGTTGGGGAATTACCCCCACAGGGAAGGGTTTAAGGGCCTGGTTATCTGTTCAAGAACCTGATACATGTGTGAGAGAATGAAAACCGCCCCGGCCCCCTGCCATTACCACCATCACCAGTTAGCTTACATAGCAGCACAATCATTTTGTGTCAAAATTACACTTTACATTATATACAGCTGCGCCTGCTAGTGTGTTGCAGATACTTGACTACGCATTTACCACACTTTCCATGTAAACAGGGTTGTCCATTACTGTTTTAGTCCCAGCCTGCTTTCAAGACACTTGTAGCTGGTGCTTAAAGTTTTATAGACACTACCCAGTGGAATTTATCTGACTCAGAGGTTTTTCTTAAAAACTTGAATACTGGTGGATACAGGCTTCCATCGAATGTGCTGTTGCATTAGTTCTTCTCGTTAAAAGAGGAGTCACATGTTAAGACAGCGACGTTTGTGCTTTGCTGCCGATTCAATGGGTCAAGAATATGATTTGCATGATTAAGTCTCGTGCTCCACTTCAACCCTCGGACTCTGCAAGCAACATAGACTTTGTGGAGGTTTAAATGTAAACGCGACATTTTGGATCTAATAGTATTCGTTCACTTATTGCACAGCAAAATTCATTTGCTTGATCTATGTGATTCAATTTCATACAGAGACATTAGTACACTATGGACCTGCAGACAGTGCACTTAGACATAAATTGCACATGTTGGTTTGAGAAAGCTTCATGAGCATTAACTTTTAACTTCTATCCCCTTATTCTCCGGATAACCGATTTTACCGTTTATATTCATGTTAAAGAAGTTGGGCCTTCAAAGTTAGCTCTTAGAAGGTCCTTGCAGTATGTCAAAGTGGAGGCTTCTTTGAGTTGGACAATGTGCACATGCTGAATGCAAATAGTGACATATATTTTTCAAATGTCTTGATTGGACATAGTGTTAACCTATAGCACCAAACTTGAATTTGAACTGTAAAAAAGAGATTGGAAGTAAATTGGTCAATTGGATTCTCCTCGACCACTCCCATGATCCTGCTGCTCGTTATGTGTATCATTTGTTCACATTCACAGCCGATGCCGAACTAGTACAATAGGTATTAATTAATACGTATCTATTGCCCTGCTTATTTTTTAGCCTAAACGTTAATCCTTGCAGTGGTTTATTGGTTGTTTAGAATTATATCTGTAATGAAGAATTTTAACACAACTACTGTATGAAACTGTGGTACCGTAGTTTGTGGCTTGTGCACTTGCTATTCATAAGACTGTAATTTATGGCATCATTTTCTATAGGTCCCACACTTTGCTGGTATCAGGACTCTGTGAACTATGGCACTGTGAT
The DNA here is from genome assembly GCF_964261635.1 of Lissotriton helveticus. Taxonomy (NCBI): domain Eukaryota; kingdom Metazoa; phylum Chordata; class Amphibia; order Caudata; family Salamandridae; genus Lissotriton; species Lissotriton helveticus. The sequence goes on from NC_136061.1 coordinate 2,027,407,086, forward strand.
TCAATGTCACAACGTGTGTGTTGCTTTTACCCATTAAAATATAACGTAAAATTGATAGTACTTAATCGGCATATTTTGCTTTCAGGTACATGTTAAATTGAAACCTGAAATGTAAAGGTTGTGTGTAAATTAAATATACTATGTTGGCTCCAGTGTTTGTTTACATCACCCACATATGTGACTAAAATATATGACTCCAGAAAACACTGGTGTGTCCAGGCTAAGCTGCAGTTTAAAATGTATCCAGTCATTTAATAAAAACGCTTTTCATACCTTTGATAAATCACCTCTTAGGTACCAATTTAGCCCACTGCTTAATGTATAAAAGCGGTGCATACTTTGGGGCGATTACAATGTCGGTCGGAGAGCCTCTGACCGCAGGTCGGAGGCTTTCTGCCCGACATAGTCAGTTTCAATTCCGACCGCCTAATTACAATGTAGACGGTAGGATTTGAAAATGGCTGGCCATTCCAGCTGGCTTCTGACGAGTTCCCCAGTCAAAGACGGGCCCCTTATCCCAATTGAATGTCGTTACTGCCATCAGGATTACGATGTCGGTTTCTGACAGCCTTTCCGTGCCAGCCTTTCCGACACAGAAAGGCTGTTGGATAGTGAGTTGCCTCCACGGCCTACGGTTGTGGGCCTGGGGGGCACCTGTGGTACCCCCTGTATATCCCTGCACCGTGTGGCTGGCACCTTGAGGTGCCTGCCACAGGGTGCAGGGATTTAGACAAACTCCCATTTCTCCATAGGAGCTTGTGCTACGGCCAGATTACGACCACAGCACAAGCTCCCAAAGAGAAATAGGACTATGCAACCGCACCGGAGGTCGGTCGGTCCTGAATCTGCAACGGTGTCAGTCAGTGGTAACTCTGACAACATCGTAATTGGCCCCTAAATATTAAAGCAAAGTATGTCCCCACAGTGAAAAGTTGCCAAAAAATGTCTGCCTCTGTGTACACCAGGTTACATTACCATTTACTAGCAGTACTGCTTTAATGGATCAACATCCCTCCCGCACGCATAACATAATCCCTAAATACCTGTTTGAACACAGTAGGTTTAACTCCATGTGATGTTTCTGAACATAAGGGAATTTATTGTATTTATTTATTTTATTTAAAGAGTTTTATATAGCGCTGGCTAGACCCGAAGGTATCAGAGCGCTTTACATGAGAATCAACAATGTAACAGTATAAGATCAACAAGTACACAATACATCAAAAAATAGGCAATACAATTAGGCGAGGAGAGAAAGGAGAGAGAAAAGTAGTGGAGGGGGCAGGGGAGGTGTGAAAGGGGGGAAAAGGGAAGAGACAACAAGAAGAGACGAAAGGAAGTCTGTCTAAAGACCGACTGGGTAGGTGACGACCAAGGAGGGAATCCACAGCCCATCTCCCCTATAGCTAAACCAGGTAGCTCCATCGGGCATCAGACAAAATAGTTCAGTCTCAATATATTGAGAGAGGAGAGAAGGAGAGACATAAATAGAGGGAGGATGCGGGAGGAGACGACAGGAAAGATGAAAGAAAGTCTGTCTAAAGACCGACTGGGTAGGTGACGTCCAAGGAGGGAATCCCCAGCCTGTCTCCCCTATAGCTAAACTAGGTAGCTCCATCGGGCATCAGACAAAATAGTTCAGTCTCAATACGTTAAGAGAGAGGAGAGAAGGAGAGACATAAATATAGGGAGGATGCGGGAGGAGACGACAGGAGAGATGAAAGGAAGTCTGTCTAAAGACCGACTGGGTAGGTGACGTCCAAGGAGGGAATCCCCGGCCTGTCTCCTCTATAGCTAAACCAGGTAGCTCCATCGGGCATCAGAAAAAATAGATAGATTTCAATTGACGAGGGAAAATTCACAGATAAATAGGGTGGGGACTAAGGGTCCGGACAGGTGAGGGCAAAGGTCAGTAGCAGGAAAGTGGAGAAGAGTAGAGCGGAGAGGGGTAGGGGGTAGGGGGAGGAGGGAGATAAGGTCAGAAGAGACACAGGAGGGTTTGTTACGGCCGTCATTTTAGGCAGGTACAGGCAGTATTTACATGAGGATCAGGGTTACAGGTTACAAGTTACATTTGTTCCAAGAGCAAAATAAACATAGGAAAAATGAAAGCAAAGTTACGGAAATTCGTCAGGGGAGGGATGTGAGAAAAAAACAGGGAGACGGGGAGAAACTGTGCCCAATGTCCGGCTGGGTAGGTGATGGACGAGGGGATGAACCCGGGCCAGACTCCTCTATAGCTGAACCGAGCAGCTCCACCGGGCATCGGACATAGTGCTCGGACTCCGCTGTCAGGATAATGATCAGGTGCAATCAGAGAATGTCAAAATAAAGCGGGGGAGTTGGAGAGATGAGATACTGCAGTCCGAACAAAAACCAGATGCCATCTTGAAGTCAGGCACTGTCCTGAGAGGGGTCTATAAGGAATATTGCGGCTTAGAATAAAGAGTGTAGGGGGTCCCCAGGCACCTCCATAGTGATGCCACTCCACCACTTCCCAGGGGGCGTTCCTCCTTCTCGAGAAGAAACAACACTGGGGACCAGGTTCAACACCTGCAAAATCCAAAGCTGGCACCAATTTCCACCGATGGGGGTGGAGATCTCAAAGCTCCTGCTTGCCGCTGGTCAACACCTAGGACTCCCATGTGCTGTAGGGTTAACAATGACTTTTGTTTTTTATGAAGGAAAAATATTTTGTGCCAACAATTGTTGCATCTCTTTGGTATTTGGTTTTGAATACCATTCGAATGATAGATATATGGAAGGGTTTAATAGTACAGCTTTTGGAATTGATGGTCAAGCTCTAAATGGAAACATTTAGTCATACTGGGGACTCTTACAGAATCTGTACCAGGGATGGACGATTTACACTTAATATCAGATTTACTCGATTTGTTCCCACTCCCATACCTATGTCTTTTAAGTCAAAGTGGCGGACACAATGGTTTGTGGTGGTAGGATCAGGCATTCTGCGCTTAGATGCTGCTGAGTACAGAGATAGACGACAGACCCAGAGAAAGTAATCTAGTCTAGCAGAATTAATTTGACTCAAGCTACACTTGTTTCATACCTATTATCTTTCAAAGAGGGGTGCATGATGCTGTTATTGAGGGCATCCATTTTACACTAGTTAGTGGTATTGAATTGCTTTCCAGTTTGCCTCCTCATCAAATCATTGATTTATTGCCCCTCTGCTCCAAAACAAACAGTACATGAGAACTGCTTTACTAGTCCCAAAATAGATTAATTTGCTGTTAAAAAATTCGTTAGGCTTAGACCCCTACTTAAGCTTAACAAAGGGTTATTTGGATGATTCCTATGTTAAAATATAACTCCCATTCCACAGAGGTTCCCATCTTTGTGGTATGGCATGAATATTTGAATCTGATTTTGGGCAATCACTAATGGTGTCCATCAAGGGAGCTGGAGCATCAAATGATCCATACACACCATCACCCAAATGGTGACAAAGTAGGAGGTCCTCTCACCTAGCAGAAGCTGGTGTTGGAATGTGGAGGAGTCAGAGCGATTTAGAGATGGCAAATCCTTTGTTTGACGGTGTTGCTTCTAGTGACATACTTAGGTCCACATATTTTCTTCGCTGTGGCTGAGAAAGATGCCATTGGTGGAAGAACAACCTGAGAAATGGCAATTCTGCTGACTTCTTTGCCAACAGGGCGCGTCCAAGCAAGTGCACTTTGGTGCCAGTGTTTTAAAGGGGTCAAGGGAGGAGTCCGTATTCTCTTAAAATAGATACTCACTTTCGCATCAGAAGGCAAGACCATTAGGTTTGACCAAAAATCCACCAAAGGGCTTGTGAATGGCATCCAGGAGTTTTGACGCATATTAACTGCGATGGCCACAGATCAAGCCACTGTTGGAATAGGAAACTTTTGTTGGTGATTCTGTCAGTACTGTGCCAAAGGTATTCTCCAATCACTAGCTAGTACAAAAGATGAACATGAAACCTCATTGCCACCTCCCCAAAACATCCCGGGCCTAGAAAAACATCTGCACATGGTTGAATTTCAGATCATGTTCTAGGCATATTGAAACTGTTAAAATCTGTAACTTGATTGAGACACACTGAAAAAGAAAAAGTAAAACTGCAAAAACATTCTTAATTTGAATATTTTGCAGTAGGTGAAAATTGCATTACCAATCATATTTTCTGTAGCGAACGAGCTGTTACTTATCTTGCTCAAATACAAATAAATTAAAAAGAAAAGAAAAATTGCATTCTCTTTATAAATAGTCCTAAAGTTCCCTATGCATTTGAATAGGGCTATTTTAATGACTTTACAAAGAAAAACACAATTTTGGAAAATCAATTTAAAATAGACTGAATTATTTAACAATTCACTTTCAAATATGTATTTAAGCCATGACTATACATTTTAATGAGATCATACCATCACATGTTACGCTGACAAAAGGAAACATTTTTGTGTGATAATTATATTGTGTAATGCATCTCCTTACTAGTATCAATGAAGACAGCATCCACATAGATTTTGGTGCAGAAGGAACCCAGAATAAATCCGCAGGCAGGTCCAAATACCAACATGGTGAACAATATCCCTGCAAAAGATAGAAAACAAAAATATTTAGTCTTATTGAGTTCAGACAGAATGTGTTAGAAGGAAAATACCTAATGTATTCTTCTTTCTATCTTTTTCTCGACTTACTAGGCCTATTTCCTGTTTCAATGATTTTATAGGAGATAATGCATAGTAGAAAACCCAATATTTGCTAGGAACCCTTATAATAGGCAACATATTTGATGGGGTCCTGTTGAATAGGGAAAATATTTGAAATATCGCATGAAATAACAGTTTCATCATCATAATATATCCTAAACCACTCTGCACAGGTTTGTCATTGTCCATTGTTCAATCAACAATCTATTATAAATAAAATGGAAACATTATAATTTCAATTGGGACAAATTGTTAGATGCACCTTAATGAAATCAGCTTGCTAATTCTACAGACAGAACGTTCTCTTTTCATAAAAAGGGTACATTTTCCTTGTCACCACTAGCTTAAAGTCCTTGGTGAGGCTAGGATACATTGATGCCACAACTCTAGCTTGGAATGCAGTAAGTAAGAAACTGGATATATTTACCACTTTTATTAAACGTATCCAGAGTACCGTACAAATCACCAATAGTAGCAATAAACACAAGTCTCATCTCCCATTGCAAGATATACTGCTGCTCTACATTCACAAAAGAAAATAGTAAGAGATCTGTGGCCAGATGCACAACCCTTTTTAGCACTCACACACAGTCAATCGGCCCATTTGCGACTGCTAAAAGTGTGGTGGTAGAAACCCTATTTTGCGAATCGTAACCAATTACTTACTCGCAAAACAGGGTTTGGGAGTTGCTATTAAGAAGGAGTGTGCCAAGGGCATTCTTTTCTAATAGCAAGTTGCACTTGTATGTACGATTGTTTTGCGAACAAAATTGCGGTACAAAACACTTGCAGTTTACCACCAGCTTCAAGTAGGTGGTAAGCCACTCGCAAACTGGAAGGTGTTCCCAGAGTACCCCCTCCCCTTTGTGAATGTATGTAAAAATTGTGAGTCGCAAATTGCGAGTCGCAATCGTCACAATTTGCGACTTGCAAAATGGAATGGTCGTACATCCGGCCCCTGGAGAAGAAACTAAAATATGCTAATCAGTATTTAAACAAGACTTTGTGTCATCCATGCTACACTAAACTCAGTAACATCTATAATAAGCTCTTATAATAAGACCTACCATCAGCAATACGAAGACTTGAAAAGAAAATCTACAGGTTCTTGCTATACTATTCCAAATGTATAGTATTCCTTTGCACCTCATATAGCAACACATTGGCCAATCTTTGTGGTTATCCAAAGAAGTATGTATTTAGTAGACCAACAGCAGAAACACAAGTTACAGAATTACAATTGTGGGAGATTGTCACACATCAGATCGTAAGCATAAAAACATAGTTGAAAAAACATTTCCCATATCTTTCACATCTGAAAAACTACAAAAGGATTATCTAAAACCTCCAGTCTTTGCTTATGGCAGAATTCCCAATTTCCTTATTGGTAGAGCTGAAATCAAAAAACCTGTAACAAATGAGTGGGGTCAGTGATATTCTAGAAGATACATCAGAAGTGAATGTTTTTAACTAACATAAGTCAAAAGTTCTGTTATAGGAAAAATGAAAGACAATGGGTTATTAGTTGTGGAGGATGTGGATTATTCTCATGTAAACTGCCCAAACGTTTGGCAGTTCCAACATACAAGTTCAATAAAATAAACATGGGCTTACCCATTTTAGCTATGGAACTGGGCAGACAGGCTTAAATTGAGAAAAATACATCCCCGCAATATCTGACAATCAAAAAACAAAAAAGAAGAAAAATTAAACAAAAATGATTTATATCCAATAAAAAATGAATTTTTGAAGTTTGAGGACAGAAAAAGTCCCAAAAAAGTAAAGTGACAATCAAAAATCTCTGTTCGTGGTTGGCCAGGACCTACACATGAGTTCAGGCTGAAAATAATGAAGTGGAGGTAGGATGCACCAAAGTGGATCATCACATTTGAATATTTTACCTTCTGACATAGGCTACTTTTTGGAAGTTGGTTGAAGCCCGTATCTGAAAAGATGCACTTGAAGTTTAGTACTCGTTGACTAAGTTCCCATCGAAGCTGTTGGTTTTAGTGGGGAAAAGACTCTGAGCGGGAAGAGTCTAATTTTCCACTCAGAGAACTCATTTCGACGTTCAGATGCTTTTCACACCTTTACTGTATAAAGATTTCTAGCTTCAGACTTAGGGGCCAAGTTAGAGTTGGGCGAACAACTCGCCATTCACCACGGAAGCAGAGAACTCTTTGCCTTTAGAGGATCTGCCATCACGGTGGCTCATCTAAATGCATTCAAGGTTTGCTGATAGGCTGCCATGTTTCATGCAGCCTCTCCACAAAGTTGCTGTTTTACACATACAATCTCCGAAAGCAGGAGTTTGATACTGTAAAGAAAATTAGGTTAATTATTATTTTTTCCACCAAGCTTTTCAGACAATTCTGAAGAGAAACAAAAGTGCCTCAGACCATCAACTCTATAGAGGGCAGATGGTCTCATACTCTTATTCCGACAGTCTGTGCGCCCATCAATGTAAGGTTCCCCCCATCACAGACAATGGAGGCTGTGCTTGCAGAAACATGAGGCTCTGTCTGACTCTAAGTAGATTGGACAGCCTGGCAGCCTGGCAGACAGGGTACACTACCATATGTGTGGCAGAGTGACCTAGCTACAAAATTGTAGATCAGGACCTTAATCTCTTTTTTTGAAACTCAGGAACTCCTGCATGACAGACCTGGAAACTTTATATGATTAAGTCCTCTTGGGAGAGGAGTCCATTGCTGTGAGGACTCACTGCAACTCTGGTGTTCATAGAGCTCGAAACACTTTGTAAGTCTCACTTTTTCTAACTTTTTGGAACAACTCCTGTTAGTCACTTCTAAGGCTCCCAACAAATTAAGGACAGAAATTAAGGGCCAGGGCTCACTCCAGCAGGAGCCACAAGCAGGGTCCAGTCCAATCCAGTTGCAGCTGGTCAGCTGATCACTCCAGGAAAATGGTCTATTGCAGCTTCTTGTGTCCATGTAGCCACACAGGAGTTCAGCCATCTGATCCTTGGAGTCCACGTCTTAGTGCTGGGTACAAGTGGGAACAAGTCATACCATTCATATTTCCACGCAGGTCAGAGGTAGAAGGCCCAGTCCTCTTCTTTACATCCACAGGTCAAGGTGTGTTCTAAGTAGCTGGGGAAGGTGCCACTTTTGTAAAATGTACTAGCCTATGCTGTTTCCTAACCAGTCTACAAAACAGTGTTCTTAGTAGAATCCAACATGACAGAACCCTCCTGCCCCTAGATGAGGTGGGTGACCCATCTAATCCTACTCGGTCTCTGAGGTCAAGCAGCCAACTTTTATTGAGAGTGCCAACAGCAAAGAGGGTCAGACAAGGTGGCAATGCTTTGTCGGTTGTCGGACCCACTTGGTGGAATAAACTTCCTCTCGAGCTTAGGCAATGTCCGAAAGATTTAAATTTTAGAAAAAAACTCAAAACATTCCTATTTCAGACTTAGTCTATGTACCCTATGACTTCACTGAACTACATGCTGATTCGATACTGCTGGCCTGTCTCTGTCTATCATTCTGTTTTCTTTCTGTGCACAGAGATACTCTGTATAGAGTTGATTCTAGCGCGTTATAAATCTGTAAATAAATAAATAAATAATGCGGTGTCTAGGGAATTAAGCAACCAACCACACCAAATTGGTTCTGGTAATAGCTCCTCCTCTCACTGGAATAGAGTCAGCCTGGCTACAGTTGAACTTAGGATCAAAGGTCCCCTCTTCACCAAGTCCCAATTTACAGGTAACAATGAATTGCAGGCTCCACCATGGTCCCTTTCAATTTAATGAACTTGCTGAATCCTTCTATACTTCCTTTCCTGAGAGAGGATGAGTCATATACCTCACACTCAGGTCTTCTTCCCAAAATGGCCAAGACAATGTTTGTGGCCTTGGAGCAGTTTTCATACCTCCCAAGGTGAAAGCACTGACAGGGTGGCTGGCGGCTGCAGGCAGACTAATGCTATTTAGCCTGCTGGAGCATAAGGAAGACACAGTCTAACTTTCTAAAAGTTACATTTCCTGTATATTTACTAAAAATCCTAATTTTTCATTCCAAACCAAAATTACCAAAATAACATTTTAAACATACTTTAGTTTTTCTTCTCGAAAACACCTACAGCCCTATACAGTGAAACTAGTTTTGGGGGGCTTGTCAATGTAGCAACATGTCAACCTTAAAGTCTTCTACTTTTAAATACCAGGCACCATACCTAGTGGACTACAACACCTACTTAGAGATGACTTACATAATATTAAAAGTAGGGTCTCTTCCTGACAAAAATGGTTATTTTGATAGGTTTGCTTGCAGGTTTAAAAGCTGGAACCATTAGGCTATATATGTAGCCCTGGAACCATGTTTTCAATGTTAGCTTAGGAGATGGCACAAAAGGTGCTCAAGTCCACAAGTAAACTTTAACCATCCTTTTCCTGGAAGAAGCTCTAAGTAAGTCCTAATTTTGTCTGGCTGCAATGTGTAAAGACAAGTTGTGTATTGTTCTATTTTACTGTAGTGTTGTTTCCAACAATGCCTTAGCTGTCAAAGGCCTGCAAAACCAGGAATAAGTCACATGTAAGCTAGGAGTAAAGCACAGGTACTAACGGGATAAACGTGTTATTGTTTTCATTATTAATATAAATAATAATAATAATAATAAATAACACGTCCGTAGCAATAATACTATAAATGAAACATAACGTTACTGTTGGCAGACCCAGCTTCTGTATATTTATTTCTAAAATATAACCTTCAAACACTAGGGCGAGCAGGCTCTTAATCATTCATTGTCATAAACACCCGTCTAATGTACAAATACGGTATGTCCTTCACCTACATCACTACAAGCTCTCTACTTTTAAGAATATTCCGCATTCTGACTTTAGTAAGTATCTGTCGCTTATTCATCGCTTACAGTTGAGTACAGACACGGTGAAGCAATAGCAACAGATTAGCAGCGGCAAATCGCAAAGTAAGGCAATGCTGCCACCTAGTGTGTACAGCACCTTTGTGCAGAAGTGCGTTGAACAATAGGACAGAATAATTACTGTTACACCTTTTATTCTGAACTAATCAAGAACTATTTGGCAATTTCAACGTTAACACAATGCAATAATGTTATTTACGGGGCTTGTTGTGAGTCTGTGTAAAGCACATACATTCTCTCCCTACAACAGGAGAGCTATACAAAACAGCTGAATAGACAGCCATGCGTGTATATGTATATAAATATATGAAGTAGGTCTAGGCAATTTATTCTTTGTAATAACTATCACTACCCCATCGATACGTTGGCCCGTATTGACAAACCGCATATGGGTGGAATGCACATGATTTAACTCACAGATTTTTACCTCACAACTTTCTCTAACCAAGCGCCACCCACGTTCTTTCTGCCATTCAAGGTCAAATTCGTTTTGTGTTAAGTTCCACAAAAAGACGTTAACATGGCAACAAGTCACTAATAACACTGCCCGCCAGGTAGACTATTGGCTTTAACACCATTGCAATAATTGGTCGTGATTATTGACACATGGGGGATATGTACAATGAAGTGGCGGAGTGAGGCGTTAGCCTTCATGGCTTAACGTCTAACTCCGCCACTTCGGAAACGCAAGGCTGCACCATATTTACAACGACATGGTGCAGCCTTGCAGTTCCCCCTTTGATGGCGCTACACTTAGTGGTGTAGTGCCAACGCAGGCACCCTTGCACAATAGTGCAAGGGTGTCTGCATCGCAGGAGAGGATTGTTTATGTGTAGGGAGGTGTCCCTTCCTGCACATAAACAATCCTGAAATGCCATTCTGTCACTGTCATGTGTGTTGCTTAATGCAGCACAGATGAAAGCCACATGTACATCAACAATCCATGGCATTTTGCTTTTTCCATGTGTGTGGCTTAACGCTGCCTTGTAAATAAGGCTAAGCCCCTATCCCCATCACAACTTCGATAAAGGTTACGTTGTGGTGGTGATAGTGGCTTGTACATATGCACCATGGTGTCCAGTATCCGGAGTAAAACTACGTCATTAATATGGAGATACACTCACGATAAGTAAACATATGAAAGTCTTCACGAAACCTTCATACAGTCTGCAGTGAAGCATATATTGGGAAACTACATATTTGAATTTCAATTGTTAATATAAATCAATCCATGAGGCTAGGAAGGCTTATAAAAAGATCCTTAATTCGGCTAGAAGGGAGTGGGAAGAAAAATACTGGGAGGACCTACTCCAGGCTAGCAAAATCAGGGATTCCGGGGTGTTTTGGAATCTCATAAGGAAACGGACCAAATCCGATGTAGCCATGAGACCCTGCAGCATTCCGCCTCAAAGTTGGGCAAAACACTTTGGGTCTCTATACCTCCCACCAGACGGGGAACTGTCTGTGGGGATGGATTTCACGCTAGTTATCGAGCCTCATGCCTATGACCTTTTCACTCCCTTAGAGATTGAGGGGGTTATAGGCTGGGTGGCACCACGCAAGGCACCGGGCCCGGATGGCCTTCCGGGTGATCTGATGAGGGCTTACCCAAGGGAATGGGGAAGGATCATAGCTGCTCTCCTAAATGACATTATGAGGGGAGGAGTAGTACCAGAATCCTGGAAAGGGGCGGTGGTAGTCCCCATCTATAAAAAAGGGTGCAGGGAAACCCCGGGAAACTATCGCCCAATAAGTCTGATAGACTCCACCCAAAAGATAGCTGGCAAAGCTATCTTAGGTAGGATCCTCCATTGGGTGGAGGAGAACAAAATCCTATCAGACTTTCAGGCAGGTTTCAGGGCTGGTATGGGGACTATAGAGCAGGTGTTTAGGTTGTCCCTCTTGGGATGGAAGGTGGTGGAACTGGGCAAGGGCAGTCTTTACTTAGCCTTTATAGACTTGAAGACTGCCTTTGATCTAGTTCCCCGGGAAGAGCTCTGGAGGGTCCTTTTTGAGATGGGGCTACCACCTTACATCTTGTCCCTTCTTATAAGCCTTCATGCCCACACTTTTGCACAGGTCCGTTGGGGTAATAACGGAGAACTCACGGAAAAAATACCAGTGTCTAGGGGCGTAAGACAGGGCTGCGTCCTGGCGCCCACCCTATTCTCGTTATATCTGAATGGGGTGGTAAAACACCTTCAACAAGAACCAGCTGACGCCCCCTGTCTTGGAGGTGTCCGCATCCCAACCCTGCTTTTTGCGAACGACACGCTCCTGATTTCTAAGACCCCACAAGGACTACAGAAACTTCTAACACGATTCCAGGAGTTCTGTGTTGCAAAAGGGCTTACAATAAATGTGGACAAAACCAAATACCTAGTTGTTAACCCACCTAAAAAATTGGGCCGCCCACCTACACTTAACTCTATTCCCCTGGAGAAAGTAGCCGAATTTGACTACCTTGGCATTCGGATTACGGACAGGATGACATGGGCAAACCACATTGAAAAAATGGTCCTTAACCACAGGAGAGTAGGAGGAGCTCTCATGAGGGAATACAGGGCCTCAACTAGGAGATCACTTACCCCAGTACTTGACATCTACAAGGCTAAAGTAGCGACATCAGCCTTGTATGGGGCAGAACTGTGGGGTCATTGCCGCCTGGATGCCCTAGTTACTGCTGAGAGCAAGCTATTAAAATCCTTCATTGCTCTCCCCCTGAGCACACCATCAGTACCTGTGAGGATGGACACGGGATGTAAAAACATTAAAGACCAGGCCCAGCTTCGCCCGCTCCTGTTGTGGACACGGATTTGGAGGTGCGAAGAATTAAAATCCTATGCTGATGCACTGAGAGACATAATGAGCCAGGGGGGTTGGGCCAAAATAAAATGGTTAAGGGACACCAAAAAGTTGTTGGAGAATATAGGACTAGGGGATTGTTGGCCATCCCGCTCAGCCCCTCCAAAAGAAGTTGTCAAGGCGCTTTTTTGGAAATGGATTGCTGAGCGCCTAATCTCCAGCCCAAATCACTGCAGGTCCACTGCCACCTTTTTACAAATTAAAGATATTGTGGCCTTTGAACCTTATTTGGACTTGATTACTCTCCCCTTTGATCGTGCCCTTTATTTTAAATTTAGAGTTGGTTCCCTCCCGTTGGGTGCCCTGGTGTCGAAATGGTCAACAGCGGATCGCACTTCTCCCAACTGTGCATGTTGCCCGACTAAGATTGAGTCTATTGTGCACGTTTTATTTGAGTGCCCGGATTACGCAAGGCCTAGGAGCTCTTGGCTGAAACCACTCTGCCGTAACATGGGCACACGCAGTTATTTAGTAGCCTTGCGTATCCTAAGCACGGACACTTCCCCCCCAATAGTCTGTGGAATAGCTAAATTTTTAAAGCAGTTTTGGCATATTCGATGTAAGAGACTGTCAGTAGCTGTTTAATTCTTGTTTTAGCTAATTTATTAACGGATTTTATATCCTTTTATTACTCTTAAACATTCTAATATTTTCTACTGACTTCTTATGGCATAAACTTTTTTGTATACTGTATTGATTGTATTATGTATGTGCTTATAAGATATCTCTGAGTATCGAATAAAAGCTTATGACTGACTGACTGACTGATAAATCAATATTTATGGCATGGATATTTCATCTTATAAATGTCAATGTATTTCATGTGTTTATAAAATTGTGACACCTGTTGCCTTATGTTACCTCAGAGTGTCTTGTAGTTTCACTCAAGTATCTTTGTTTGTTGGTCCGAATGTTTGAAGTGCATCTTTGAGTGGGTGTAGTAAAGTTAAGTGCATGATTTAGAAGGTTCACTTCATTTCCAAAATCAAGGTAAGCTAGTTCCCTGGGTCGGGGAGTGTTTAGTGATGGATGAGGAGAAGGTAATCAGCCATTGTGGGGGGTGGAGTTAGGATACACTTTACATGCCGTGAATCAAACAGAGTTTAATTCCAGACTGTTTAAGGACTGGAAGCATTATGGGTAGGTACTACTGAATGTTGGCGTGCCAAATACCAACCCTGTAATCTTGATTTTCTCTCATGACTTTTTAATCCACCACCAGACACTCCCTGTCCATTGGTCTCACTCTTTCTGGTTCGTTTTCGTCTCAGATTTCTATTTTCGGCATGTTTTTCCCATCTTTCTAGTCCTTTTCTTTCCATCTTGTGTGTTTTTCTTCTGCTTGCTCTGAGTCAAAGTCTGCTCGGAAAACTAATTATCGGTCACCAAAAATGATTGCTGGTGGCCCCACCTACAACCACAGGCTCAAATTAAGCATTATCTAAACGTATCTACCATCAAAGCATTGCCTGGCTAATTTGATTGTCAGGAGCGTCTTGAACGGAGAGGAGCTAGATTAGGCCCTGCTCCAGCGAGTACACTGCACTTGTTTCAGAGTCTGACACCATACACCCCATGTCACCTGCCGACATTTTGTATGTTTTATCTTCTGCTGATAAGACGTTTGTTTATTAGCTGGGCAAAAGATTCTAATAGCTGTGAACTGGGGTGAACTTCTTCAAACACCTTTTTCTCCAACTTGCCTTAAACATGGTTCAGGGCACTTTGAATGTAATTGTAGGTGTTGTTAGAAGCACTTGAGTAAGTGTAGTGGAGGGTCTAACGTTATTGGTCTCATTTAAACTGAAGGGCAGCCCGGCTGCCCAAATGTACACTATTCCCACCCTATCAAAAACATTTTGTGTAGACCAGTGTACATTGTAGTGCAATGGGGAGAGGATGCAGCCTTATGGCTAGAGCGGTAGACGTCTAAACTTGGGAACCGGGTTTGAGTCTCGGAAATGACGCTCAACATCCTGTGATACTGGGCAAATCACTTAATCTCCCCATGCCTAACAAAAATGAATGTGTCCTTGTGTAACGAAACTGGTGCTATGTAAAATACTCTGATACCCAAAATCTTCGGGTCTAGTTTACTCTATATAAAACTCTAAAAAGGAGAAAAAATGTGTCCTACAGTTATTGGACCACTTTGCTCAGAGTTTTAAGTTAAGAATTATCCAGCAAGATGAATTCAGAAATTAAAGTTTGAAAGCAGAACAAGGAGAAAGAATACAACCAGAAACAGAGAAAGCATTTAACACCTCAAGTTGTTCCCCACTAATCATGAGGTTACTTCTCTCTTTTATTTAAAAGGAAGAACATAAAAGGTTGCTTGTTAGTTTTTTTTTTTAAGCGAATCCCAGGAAGTATATTGTAACTTGGGCACAAGCAAGGAACTGTTTGGCACAAGTGCGTTGTTGTACGTGCTTCTGTCTGTCCTGGACTGCTATCCACCATCTTTCACGTCTCAGTAGAGAGGGATGTGCGCTCAAAAACACCATCCATCTTAAATGACTTTTCAAATTAGGTTTAAATGCTCAGGAAATTGTATTGGAATTTGCTCCTCATAACTCCTGGTTCAAACGGTGTAATTCATTAACATGCCGTCAATTGCAATTAAACAAAAACAGGTTCATATCAAACCTAAATGTCAGAGAATGGGCAAAACATCCATTTTTAGGTCGAACCTAGAGCCAGCGTGCATGCGCTGCTCTAATGACTTGTTGTATTGGAGTAGGAAATAGAAGCCCCACCCACTCTCCACCCATATTTGCCATTTGCTGATTCGTAAATATGCTTGTTAGTCCCTCCTTAGTACTACCTTGTCTTCACTTGTAACCTCCCATGGCGACTGGTCCCTTTACTTCGGTTGTTACATGGTATGGCTTCTTTAGTCTGTGAGAACTCTTTTCTTAAATGAGTTTCTCATACTGCAGGCAGCATGCGGGTGCTCGCTCACACTTTAACCTGGGCCCTCAGCATTATCTCAATCTCCACCTACCCTGTCGCTGTTATGTCGCTCCATCGCCCTCATGTCTTCCCCCCCCAACCAGACCTAAAGCACCGCCTCATTCATGAGACAGTCTACTTGCCGCTATCCTTGCTCGTTCCTACTTATGCTTGTAGTTCATCAGCTGTCTCAAGTCGAGAATATAAAATCAAGTGACTGTTTGCTTTCAATGAAATGAGGTATCAGATGAAAACACTAGAATGATGTGTCCGTCTGATGGCAGTGCAGACAAGCGCTGATGTTTGTCGGCTTTAAGTATTTATAAACACGTGGTAAGAGCACAGCGGAGCCACTTATTTTCCTAAGACACACGCACAACAAATCATTTGTGAAATGTTGACACAATATGGTTGCCTTGGCCATTGTCACACTGGTATTTAGTTTCAGTTCTGTTGAAAATGTTCACTCAAGTGACATATTGGATAACCAGCTATCGATGTCTTGTTTATTTAAAGCGTTAGTTAGTACTTGGAAGAGTTGCCGGATTTCTCACCACCTACTTGCTGAAGTTGCCAGCCACGAGTCAGTATCTGGGAGGGGTAATGGGGGTGTGTCAGGGAAGGAGGAACTTGACTCTCCTTCTGCGATTTAGTTTTCTCCCCTACAGTCAAAGATCAGGGAATACTTACTCGCAGCTCTTTGGTTGCGAGGCGTCAGTGGAGTCGGCGGGACGGTCGGGTTCTCGTGGTGGAGAGTCGACCTGTGAGCGCAAGCCATGGAGACCTTCGTGGCTGTGATCCTCCACGCGCTATCGGGGGGGGGTTTGCAGTGATGTTAGTGCTTATAATGGTGAACTGTATATAAAGAGTTTAGTAAAAACCCTGGAGGTGAGTGTGTTTGCCTTTTTTTTTCATGCGAAAGTGCACACTGCCAAGCAGTAGCACAGCTGCTGTGAAAATACGACCCAGAGTACCCGCTTGCTTACTGCGTGTCTGTTAACATTTCCAAGCTCAGTCAGCACTTTTCCAGTCTATCCAGTCCTAGAACTAAAAATATTTATCTTTGCTGTATTTTTGGGGTTTGTCACGCATAAAAGGAAATGTCACTCAGTGAATTTAAAGATCACGAGTTGAAACCTGCCTGTCATTATCGCTCGAACTGCAAAAAAGAGTCCTAGAATATTATACCAGGAATTAAAGGGCAAGTTGGGCGGCGTATGCCAAGTCTACATTTCTGTCTTTTATAGAAGAGACATACTACATTTGTAGAATGTTTTAATAACAGAGTGTAGAGCCAAAATACTCTACTGTGTTTTCGATTCAACGCCTTCAAAATAAACATAATTTAAAATAGGTCAGTCCTTTGTCATACAGAATTTAAAACCTGGTCAATATGAACAAGCACAAATATTTAACGAAAACGGGAGCTCTCAGCACGGTGTAGTTGCCACAAGATACCATGTTGCCTCTTTACTACAGGTGACGAGACAAACAGTGGTTTTGCTAATACGGTATTATTCCAGGATAATGGTTCAGAAAAGCCGAATTTGGGAATATTTACTCTGAGACAATCCGATACTACTGATCTTACTGTTGTTAATATAAATCAATATTTATGGCATGGATATTTCATCTTATAAATGTCAATGTATTTCATGTGTTTATAAAATTGTGACACCTGTTGCCTTATGTTACCTCAGAGTGTCTTGTAGTTTCACTCAAGTATCTTTGTTTGTTGGTCCGAATGTTTGAAGTGCATCTTTGAGTGTGTGTAGTAAAGTTAAGTGCATGATTTAGAAGGTTCACTTCATTTCCAAAATCAAGGTAAGCTAGTTCCCTGGGTCGGGGAGTGTTTAGTGATGGATGAGGAGAAGGTAATCAGCCATTGTGGGGGGTGGAGTTAGGATACACTTTACATGCCGTGAATCAAACAGAGTTTAATTCCAGACTGTTTAAGGACTGGAAGCATTATGGGTAGGTACTACTGAATGTTGGCGTGCCAAATACCAACCCTGTAATCTTGATTTTCTCTCATGACTTTTTAATCCACCACCAGACACTCCCTGTCCATTGGTCTCACTCTTTCTGGTTCGTTTTCGTCTCAGATTTCTATTTTTGGCATGTTTTTCCCATCTTTCTAGTCCTTTTCTTTCCATCTTGTGTGTTTTTCTTCTGCTTGCTCTGAGTCAAAGTCTGCTCGGAAAACTAATTATCGGTCACCAAAAATGATTGCTGGTGGCCCCACCTACAACCACAGGCTCAAATTAAGCATTATCTAAACTTATCTACCATCAAAGCATTGCCTGGCTAGTCTGATTGTCAGGAGCGTCTTGAACGGAGAGGAGCTAGATTAGGCCCTGCTCCAGCGAGTACACTGCACTTGTTTCAGAGTCTGACACCATACACCCCATGTCACCTGCCGACATTTTGTATGTTTTATCTTCTGCTGATAAGACGTTTGTTTATTAGCTGGGCAAAAGATTCTAATAGCTGTGAACTGGGGTGAACTTCTTCAAACACCTTTTTCTCCAACGTGCCATAAACATGGTTCAGGGCACTTTGAATTTAATTGTAGGTGTTGTTAGAAGCACTTGAGTAAGTGTAGTGGAGGGTCTAACGTTATTGGTCTCATTTAAACTGAAGGGCAGCCCGGCTGCCCAAATGTACACTATTCCCATCCTATCAATAACATTTTGTGTAGACCAGTGTACATTGTAGTGCAATGGGGAGAGGATGTAGCCTTATGGCTAGAGCGGTAGACGTCTAAACTTGGGAACCGGGTTTGAGTCTCGGAAATGACGCTCAACATCCTGTGATACTGGGCAAATCACTTAATCTCCCCATGCCTAACAAAAATGAATGTGTCCTTGAGTAACGAAACTGGTGTTATGTAAAGTACTCTGATACCCAAAATCTTCGGGTCTAGTTTACTCTATATAAAACTCTAAAAAGGAGAAAAAATGTGTCCTACAGTTATTGGTCCACTTTGCTCAGAGTTTTGAGTTAAGAATTATCCAGCAAGATGAATTCAGAAATTAAAGTATGAAAGCAGAACAAGGAGGATGAATACAACCAGAAACAGAGAAAGCATGTAACACCTCAATTTGTTCCCCACTAATCATGAGGTTACTTCTCTCTTTTATTTAAAAGGAAGAACGTAAAAGGTTGCTTGTTAGTTTTGTTTTTTTAAGCGAATCCCAGGAAGTATATTGTAACTTGGGCACAAGCAAGAAACTGTTTGGCACAATTGCGTTGTTGTCCGTGCTTCTGTCTGTCCTGGACTGCTATCCACCATCTTTTA
The DNA here is from genome assembly GCF_964261635.1 of Lissotriton helveticus. Classification (NCBI taxonomy): domain Eukaryota; kingdom Metazoa; phylum Chordata; class Amphibia; order Caudata; family Salamandridae; genus Lissotriton; species Lissotriton helveticus. Next base: position 2,027,425,815 of record NC_136061.1, read on the forward strand.
CGTCTCAGTAGAGAGGGATGTGCGCTCAAAAACACCATCCGTCTTAAATGACTTTTCAAATTAGGTTTAAATGCTCAGGAAATTGTATTGGAATTTGCTCCTCATAACTCCTGGTTCAAACGTTGTAATTCATTAACATGCCGTCAATTGCAATTAAACAAAAACAGGTTCATATCATACCTAAATGTCAGAGAATGGGCAAAACATCCATTTTTAGGTCGAACCTAGACCCAGCGCGCATGCGCTGCTCTAATGACTTGTTGTATTGGAGTAGGAAATAGAAGCCCCACCCACTCTCCACCCATATTTGCCATTTGCTGATTCGTAAATATGCTTGTTAGTCCCTCCTTAGTACTACCTTGTCTTCACTTGTAACCTCCCATGGCGACTGGTCCCTTTACTTCGGTTGTTACATGGTATGGCTTCTTTAGTCTGTGAGAACTCTTTTCTTAAATGAGTTTCTCATACTGCAGGCAGCATGCGGGTGCTCGCTCTCACTTTAACCTGGGCCCTCAGCATTATCTCAATCTCCCACCTACCCTGTCGCTGTTATGTCGCTCCATCGCACTCATGTCTTTCCCCCCCAACCAGACCTAAAGCACCGCCTCATTTATGAGACTACTTGCCGCTATCCTTGCTCGTTCCTACTTATGCTTGTAGTACATCAGCTGTCTCAAGTCGAGAATATAAAATCAAGTGACTGTTTGCTTTCAATGAAATGAGGTATCAGATGAAAACACTAGAATGATGTGTCCGTCTGATGGCAGTGCAGACAAGCGCTGATGTCTGCCGGCTTTAAGTATTTATAAACACGTGGTAAGAGCACAGCGGAGCCACTTATTTTCCTAAGACACACGCACAACAAATCATTTGTGAAATGTTGACACAATATGGTTGCCTTGGCCATTGTCACACTGGTATTTAGTTTAAGTTCTGTTGAAAATGTTCACTCAAGTGACATATTGGATAACCAGCTATCGATGTCTTGTTTAATCAAAGCGTTATTTAGTACTTGGAAGAGTTGCCAGATTTCTCACCACCTACTTGCTGAAGTTGCTAGCCACGAGTCAGTATCTGGGAGGGGTAATGGGGGTGTGTCAGGGAAGGAGGAACTCGACTCTCCTTCTGCGATTTAGTTTTCTCCCCTAGAGTCAAAGATCAGGGAATACTCGCTGCTCTTTGGTTGCGAGGCGTCAGTGGAGTCGGCGGGACGGTCGGGTTCTCGTGGTGGAGAGTCGACCTGTGAGCGCAAGCCATGGAGACCTTCGTGGCTGTGATCCTCCACGCGCTATCGGTGCGGGTTTGCAGTGATGTTAGTGCTTATAATGGTGAACTGTATATAAAGAGTTTAGTAAAAATCCTGGAGGTGAGTGTGTTTGCCTTTTTTTTCATGCGAAAGTGCACATTGCCAAGCAGTAGCACAGCTGCTGTGAAAATACGACCCAGAGTACCCGCTTGCTTACTGCGTGTCTGTTAACATTTCCAAGCTCAGTCAGCACTTTTCCAGTCTATCCAGTCCTAGAACTAAAATATTTATCTTTGCTGTATTTTTGGGGTTTGTCACGCATAAAAGGAAATGTCACTCAGTGAATTTAAAGATCACGAGTTGAAACCTGCCTGTCATTATCGCTCGAACTGCAAAAAAGAGTCCTAGAATATTATACCAGGAATTAAAGGGCAAGTTGGGCGGCGTATGCCAAGTCTACATTTCTGTCCTTATAGAAGACACATACTACATTTGTAGAATCTTTTAATAACAGAGTGTAGAGCCAAAATACTCTACTGTGTTTACGATTCAACGCCTTCAAAATAAACATAATTTAAAATAGGTCAGTCCTTGGTCATACAGAATTTAAAACCTGGTCAATATGAACAAGCACAAATATTTAACGAAAACGGGAGCTCTCAGCACGGTGTAGTTGCCACAAGATACCATGTTGCCTCTTTACTACAGGTGACGAGACAAACAGTGGTTTTGCTAATACGGTATTATTCCAGGATAATGGTTCAGAAAAGCCGAATTTGGGAATATTTACTCTGAGACAATCCGACATAGTAATGCATTTAGAAAAAGGTGGGCAGCAGCTGAGTAGAAGGGCTGCTCACAAAAATCCTTACAACACTAACAGGCAAGTACCTGGGGATTCCAAATGTATTGTCCATGCAAACCCCGCAAAATGAGAAAGTGTAAGTGTTTATGTGGTGGAAAAGAGAACAACAGCCATCAGATTTTTAGGCAAAATAGATTTTGTTCAAATGTACAGATCTGGTCACATTTTCCAACATTTCTTAATGTTCAAGAAAACTTGTGTCAACAACTTCTTGATAGTAATAATTATGATGTTGTAGGAATGGTAGTGTTAACACAGTAACAAAGTGCTTAATGGCGCATCACATGTAGGGTTGTCACCTCCCTTATAAAAACAAAATAGTTCCAGTTTGAAAATGTACAACACTCTGGGGTAGTAGGTTTTCTTCTGCTGTACTAGATTAAACACACCTGATGATAATGATGTTTAGGTTAAATGTGCAGGAATGGAAGCACGGTCATGGATTACATGGAGTGAGATGGCAAATGTACTTATACTAAGAAGGCTACGTCCTTTACACTGAATGATCAAAGGCATGTAAAATCCCAAATCAAAAATAGTTAAGGATTCTGTATAAATAATGAACTCTACAAGTAGGACACCTTTTTCACTCTTGGACCACTGAATTTTAGTCACTCTGTAACTTATTTCACGATTATACAAAAAGTCAGAGGGATATCTGTATATGTATCAGAAAAGCTTTAGAAAGAGGAATACGACTCAGAAAGGTTACAAGCCTGTTACCTGACCTGCCCTTTTGACACGAGTTCACACAAAACACTTGCATCTGTAACCTTGCTGTCGCCCCCATTGCACTTGTCTCTGCCCCGTGCCTGTACCCCTCTACTGCAAGACTTTTTTTTATTTAGTTCATTGTCTCGCCAGTGATAATCACCACAATCTGCTGCATCGGCCACCATCACTGTATCCGTAATCTGCCTGTCTACACAAGTCATCCCCCTATACACCTCCCCCCACAGTATCTGCCTAACACCATTGTTTGCCTCCACTTTATCTGTCGCCAAACGCCACTTTTCATACCCTGTACATGACACCCCCTTTATCTTTCAAGTTATTTTACCTGTCACTGCAACTGTACCTTTTAACCCTCCATTGTATATGTCATCCACCACAGTTTCCAAATTCGCTTTTCCATCTTCCACAGGATAGCAACAGAATTTACCATTTGTTACAGCCCTTTAGTTACCCTTTTTTTGTCAAAACCATTGTAACTGTAACCAGTCACTCCGCCACTTTCTCACTTCATTTGTCATCCCTTTATATCTGCTTCACCAAAGCACTTTTTGTCATCCCCTCTGTTCCTCTCCCCGCCACTGTGTCACTTATTTACCATGTCTGTCAGGCTTAGCCGCATCTATCCGTCATTTACTCCGTCACCTCGGCATTACGAGCCCACTACTGGATATCACCATAGCCATAGTCCTTCCCCTGCTTTCTCTTACTTCCTCTGTCTCTGTTCCCAGCCTAGGTCAACCAAACCACAGGGGTCTCTCATTTCATATTGTGTCTTTCTCCTCACAATTTAACCGTTGTCTTGTTTTTTTCCCACTGTTGTGAAATATAACTCTGTACTCAATGATGACCCGGCCCTGTTTTCCTTTGGCTTGCGCAGGGACCGTCTATATGCTCTCTCATGCCAGGATTACCACATATTACACACACACAATCAAAAAATAAAAAGTGCAGTAATTGTACAGCACTTCAATCCCTAGCGGCACAGCACCCGTGATAATGTGCTCCATGGCTACAAACTGATAAGGTCTAAAAGGCGAGACCTATTGGCTATGACAATGCTTGTTAAAATATTTTGTGCTGCATGGCTACAGACTGATAAGGTCAAAAAAGGCGAGACCTATTGGCTATGCCAATGCTTGTTGAAATATTTCTCTCACAGTACCAAGACTCTTTTGGGCCCATACCTTATGAACCAGTTCCCTAAATATGTCCAGCAGAGAAAACTCCACTTAAAACTGCAAATAGAAATAGTATTTCTGAATGTTAACAATTGACACGAGACCTGCAAACTCCCGCTGCGATCTTTGTTATCTGAAACCTGCCATTTTTGTTATAATTGGCATTCAAAAACCTTAGAAATCGAGGTGTTGCATCCTGCGCCATGTAGTGCAGACATGATATAAGGAAGGCACTATTCCATCAGACCTATTTAACAGCAGGGCACCTATGAGTTACCTCGTTGCAGAACAGAAATATAATGTGAAGACAGGGAGTGCCCGCCCTTCTTTAGTGAATGCTAATTTAATAAACCCTATAGACCATCTCGCTTTCTGATATTCCCATATAAAACTATTAATGGCAGAATCTAATTTGTTAAAAAAAAAAGTTGGGGACTAGAAGCCGAATTGCTCAAAACAAATACAGTAAATTAAGAAGTACAGCCATCATGACTGTGTTTCGGCATCCCACTAGGCCGATGCTGTTTTGGTGGAAAAGTACAGTACATTTTCAAGAATGGCGTTGCATAGGTAAATGACAGTGGGGCATATTATCAAGGGGGTTTAACTCCGCTTTTTTGGCTTTAAAAGCCAAGAAAGCGGAGATAAAATTATCTCCCTATTACCTAGCTGTCTTTTCAGCGATATTCATGCATTTCGGCCGATTTTTATCGCTTAGGAGATAAACCTTGATAATAGCAATGTTCCTAAGCGATAAAAATCGCCGCAGCTTGGCGATAAAAATATTGCCTCTAAGCCAACATAGCGATAATTATCGCTAGTTGTTGGTAATATACCCCAGTGTTTCTTGTAATTTGGCCTTTGCAGCGTCAGTCAGAGAAGGGGAGCAGTGGTACATGCAAAGGTGAGGGATATGGTTAGAACCAAAGAACAGGGCAACAGTTGTTTGTGCTTGCAGGAGAGCGTTGAGCAAGTATGAGCGGAAGTTGCAGTTGGCCCTAGAACAACAGACCTGGGAGATAAGGAAGAAAGGGGCTGTGTGGTTAAATATATCGACTCTTTTTGTGAAGCAAGCTGTGACCCAGAATATATGGTCAGATAGACTTTACCGGAACTTGGTTAGTAGAGTGACACACTCACAACCTAAAACCTGATATCCAAATATGGAAAGGATGTTTTGTTGCCATGCTGGTGTAAACTGCCTCATCTCTATGCATCAATGATAATCAAAACAATATTTGATTAGTTGGTGAACAGCACCCCTTAGAGTAAAGTTACAGTAATACTTTAATTGAGCTTTTTGCCACAGGATTGATTACTGGTGATGATGGCTTTGTAGTTTTCACAAGTTCTCCTTAGGAAATGTAATAATATGTAGCAACTTGTGCAATCGAGAGCGCTCTTCATATGTGTTTGCCGCATGCTGTCCAATGATCAATGCTATCTTCATTAACTATTTCATGCTGATACCAGACATATCCTAAAATTTACTCAGAAGTAGAATAATGGGTTTTCTTCGACAATAGGCAACCAATGTGACTTGCGTAGCTTAGATATGCACTGCCTAAGCAGGTTCCCAAATTACCAATGATTGTGACCCCTAAATAAATAGCTTCTTTAATGATGCATCTCAGATTTAGGGTTCTGAATGATATGCGTTTTCGAGGAGTTCAGCATAAAACCCACCAAATTGCTCAACATTGTACTCAATTGACTTGATGGCTTCTCTTACTTCTCTTACTGATGTGGAGCAGATTGCCAAGTGATCAACATAAGCAGATAGTTTTGTCTTACATCTGCTAAGCTTCACTGTCCTGCTGTTGTTATTCGTCATTCGTTAAGATATGCCTGAGGGACAGTAAAATAGGGCATCCCTCATGGGTGCCATTTTTAATCTGAGTTAGGTGACATACCATTCCCATCACCACAATCCTGGCAACCAGAGTATTGTACAAAGCCTGGACCCACCTAATGACCTTGGTCCAAAGTCTTTTGCATAACCTTTCTAAGAGACTGTCAAAAGTTTTCTCAGCATCGAAAAGGATCCCACCGAACTCCTTACCAAGACTGTCACTGGTGTCAAATAAAGTCATAGCCACTTTGACATAAACTGTTGTATCATCTCCAGGCATAAATTGAAGAGGCTGTGGAGAGGCAATATTTTCAATAATTCCTTCAAGACATTTAGCTAAAACTTTGGAGTATACTTATGCATTGGAGTATCAAGGCGATAAGACGATGTGATCTTTGCTCTTTCTTCAGTTTCCCTTTTTTAAGGGAAAACCACAATATCAAGACAATTCCGTGGCAGTGGCAGTCCACTCCCTATCAATACTGATGATAACTGCTTGTAAAAAGACAAACATTGTTTTACTATTGCTGGTTAAGAAACAAAGCTCCCATTACTTTCCTTCACATTTTAATTTTTTCCTAGGCTATTTATTGTCTTCCTTGATTTTATAAGCCAGTATTGGTCATTTAGATTCTACATATTCAAACATCTTTCCTCTTTGGGACAGATATAATGCTGCAGCTCTTACCCAAACACATCTGAAAATTAGCTCTGCGTGCTAGAATCAACAGTACACTTCGTGCACATACTTCATGATTTTTTAAGTGAAAAGCCTTAGCGTTCTTGATCTCCCGATATCTGAGACTCTCTTTATTTCTAAGGTCATACTGAAACGCTGCCCCACAGATGAATGCTATTACGTAATCTCACACTATAATCGTGAAAGCTGTACCCATGTTACTGGGAACAATTCCCTAAATTGTTCTTGTGTAGATTCCTTGTACCCATCATCTTCTAGTGGTGCTTTGTACAATGTCCACCGAAATACCCTCCTCTGATCACTGGGCTGTTGCATGATAATTAATAAAATGTTATGTAATGTACTGAAACATTTCTATAACAACATGAGGTGTAATCTCTTCAGACACAAAAATCAGATGATGCAAGAGTACTGTGTGTGCATGACCAGAGTATGTCTATCCGGGGTCATTGCGTAACAGTATCAGGTAATCCATGCACGTATGCCAATTTTATTAAAATACTTCCTATAAGCCTCATGCGTGAACACGATTTAGGATTATCATCTAATATAGCATTGAACTCCCCACATATTATGAAAAGTTCCTCCCACCCTTTAAGTTCAAGTGTGAGGGCATCAAACATACTTGAATCGTGTACATTAGGGTCATAGTGTATATTGTTTGTTGTTGTAGATAATGAATGCAATTGCCCATCACCTACTAACAACAGCTGCTGTCAGGACTAATTCTACCAATCTCTTCTAACCAAAATTCCTTCTCCTCAGATCAATATCTTCTGTGTGTAGCAGAGAGCAATGTCATACTCCAATTATTGATATAGAGATATTTCTTTAAAAGCCATGTAGGTCTGGAGCAGACAGACCACTCCACCCCACCTTATAATGATAAAGTTCCTCCTTAATCACACACCTTTCATTAGTTCTGTTATGACCTCTGACAAAACAGCTCACATTAAAGAAAAAGTTGTTGTTTTCAACAACAACAAAAATCAAATTCAGGATCTGTTCTAGTATTGCTACATTGTATAGCTTTCATAATCAATCAATCAATCAGAGTACCTGTAAAGTGCGCTACTTACCCGTGAGGGTCTCAAGGTGCTGAGGGTAGGGGGGGTGCCGCTACTGCTCGAAGAGGCAGGTCTTGAGGGGGAACAGCCTTTACGACGCGGCTGTTACACCGCCTTGCCGTTACAACGCAGTTTTTTTTTTTCAACGCAAGTCGTTACCACGACTTGCGCTGGAGGGCGCTGCAGGACAAGGAATTTTTTAATTTACTATCCAACACCTTCCCTACTGTACGTAGGCTGGTGTTAGAATAGTAAATTAAAAAACTTTCTAAGTCCGCACCCCTCCAACGCAAGTCGTGGTAACGACTTGCGTTGAAAAAAACGCGTTGTAATGGCACGCGGTGTAAAAGCACACGTTGTAAAGCAGTACAATCGTCTTGAGGAGTCTTCTGAAGAAGAGTAGGTTTTGGGCCTGCCGTAGGTGGGTAGGGAGGGTGTTCCAGGTCTTGGCGGTGAGGTAGGAGAAGGATCTGCCGCCGGAGGTTGTTCGTTGGATGCGGGGGACAGCGGCGAGGGCGAGGCTGGCGGAGAGGAGCTGGCGGGTGGGGGTGTAGAAGCTGAGTTTGCTGTTCAGGTAGGCTGGTCCGGCGTTGTGGAGTGCTTTGTGTGCGTGGGTGAGGAGCTTAAAGGTGATCCTCTTGTCGACGGGGAGCCAGTGTAGGTCTCTCAGGTGGGGGGTGATGTGGCTGCGGCGGGGGACGTTGACGATCAGTCGGGCGGGGCGTTTTGGATGCATTGCAGTCGTCGTAGGTGTTTGGCTGGTATTCCTGCGTAGAGTGCGTTGCCGTAGTCCAGTCTGTTGCTGGAGCATGTGGGGGGTGTTGTAGCAGGAGGAGGAGAGGGCATTGACCTGCTTAGACATGGAGAGGGAGGAGTCGAGGATGAATCCTAGGTTGCGTGCATGGTCGGTGGGTGTCGGTGCTGTTCCCAGTGTGGTCGGCATCTGGAGTAGTCCCAGGCTGAGGGGGTGGGTCGGAGGATGAGGACCTCCGTCTTGCCCGAGTTCAGCTTCAGATGGCTGCTCCTCATCCAGTCGGCGACGGCCTTCATTCCCTCGTGAAGGTTGGTTTTGGCGGTGTGTGGGTCCTTGGTTAGGGAGAGGATGAGCTGGGTGTCGTCGGCGTAGGAGATGATGTTGAGGTCGTGATGGTGGCCACTTGTGCAAGGGGGGCCATGTAGATGTTGAACAGCGTCGGGCTGAGGGATGAGCCCTGGGGGATGCTGCAGATGATGTTGGTGGCTTCGGATCGGGAGGGTGGGATGCGGGCGCTCTGGGTTCTGCCGGAGAGGAAGGATGTGGTCCAGTCAAGGGCCTTGTCTTGAATTCTAGGAGGCGTGTCTTTAGAGTGTGATGGCAGAGCGTGTCGAAGGCGGCTGACAGGACCAGGAGGATGAGGGCTGATGTTTCGCCGTTGTCTAGTTGGTACCTGATGTCGTCTGTGGCGGTGATGAGGGCTGTCTCGGTGCTGTGGTTTCGTCTTAATCCGGACTGGGACGGGTCCAAGATGTTGTTGTCTTCGAGGTGGCGGGCCAATTGCATGTTGACTATTTTCTCGATGACCTTCGCCGGGAACGGGAGCAGGGAGGTGGGCCGGAAGTTCTTGAGGTCCGTGGGGTCCGCCTTGGGCTTCTTGAGGAGCGCGTTGGTTTTGGCGTGCTTCCAGGTTTCCGGGAATGTCGCAGTTTCGAAGGAGATGTTGATGACCTTCCGTAGTTAGGGTGCGATGGTTGCATCTGCTTTGTTGAATACGTGGTGTGGGCACGTGTCTGACGGAGATCCTGAGTGGATGGAGATCATGACCTTGCATGTCTCGTCGTTGTTGACATTGGACCAGGAGGTCAGGCAGTTGGCGCTGATGGTGTTCACAGGGTAGGTGGAGTCTGGCGTAGTCGGGGCGGTCGTGGTGTTGAAGCTGTTGTGGATGTCAGCGTTCTTGCGGTGGAAGAATATGGCTAGTAAGTCGCACAGTTCTTGTGAGGGCGGGATGTCGTTGGTGTTGGCGCTGGGGTTGGAGAGTTCCTTTACGATGCTGAAGAGCTCTTTGCTGTTGTGTGCGTTGTTGTACAAGCGGTCTTTGAAGGAGGATTTCTTGGCTAATCTGATGAGGTGGTGATGTCTGCGGGTGGCGTCCTTGTGGGCTGCGTGGTTGCCCAGTGTGCGTTTGTGGAGCCATATCTTCTCCAGTTTCCGGCATGCGCGTTTGGAGGTCTGGATTTCGTCGGTGAACCAGGTAGCTCTCTTGCTGGTGTGGCTGTTGGAGGGTCTCTTGAGCGGGCGAGGATGATGGTGCAGTTGTCGATCCACTGTCTGAGGTTGCGGGATGCGGCGTCTGGGCTGGTGGGCTTGGTGGGTGGGTTCTGGGCGAGGGTGGTGATCAGCTGGTCTTCGGTGACTTTGTTCCAGCAGCGGCGAGGCAGCTTTTAGGTGCGGTGGTGCGTGGTTGGTTTCTTGAAGGTGAAATGGATGCACCGGTGGTCGGTCCAGTAGAGTTCGGTGGGGTGGTCGAAGGCGACGTGGGTGCCTGTGGAGAAGACGGGGTCCAGCGTGTGGCCGGTGGCGTGGGTGGGTGCGGTGACGAGTTGTCTGAGGCCGAGGTTGGCAATCAGGGTGGCGGAGTTGGCGTCCTTGTTCTCGAGGTGGAAGTTCAGGTCCCCGAGGAGGATGTAGTCCGTGGACGCGAGTGCGTGGGTGCTGGCGAGGTCGGCGATGGAGTCGCTGAACTGAGCCTGGGGTCCGGGGGGTCTGTAGATGAGTGTACCTCTGAGGGTGGTGTTGGGGTTGGTGTGGATCTGGAAGTGCAGGTGTTCGGCGGTGTTGAGGGTGTCGTCTGCGTGGGTGGCGACCTCGAGGGTGGACTTGTGGATGATGGCTATTCCTCCTCCGATTCCATTGGGGCTATCCCTGCAGGTGATTTTGTAGCCGTCCGGGATGGCTATGGCGATGTCGGGCGCCAAGGAATCGTTCCACCAGGTCTCGGTCAAGAAGGCAACGTCTGGGGTGGAGGTGTCGAGCAGGCCCCAGAGCTCGACGGTGTGTTTGCATGCAGAGCGGGTGTTTAGGAGTATGCAGCGGAGTTGGTTGGGTCCAGTCCTTGGTGGTTTGGTGGCTCTGTCACAGGTGAAGCTGCAGGTGCCGCAGGTGAAAGGTCCGTGGGTGCGTTTCGGGGCGGCCTGGAAGCAGCTGCGGTCTCGGCCGGCATTGAGTGCGTGGAGGGTGCTGGCGTCGTATCGGAGTCTAGTGTTGTGGCGTTCGCAGAGGCCAGGGGTTCTGGAGCTCTGCGCGGTCCAGGCGCAGACGGTCTTGCCTTAGGCGCGCCTTCGGCATATATGGAGAGGTGGTAGGAAGGAGCAGCTGGGAGGCGGGAGCAGCGAGTGGGCAGGGGGGCGGGGCCGCAGGGGGCAGAGCGGCGGGGAGAACGAGTGGCACAGAAAGAAAAACGGGGCAGAAAAGAGGGGGAAACAGTGGCACAGAGCAGAGAAAACGGGGCACAAAGGAGGGGGAAAAACGAGTGGTACAGAAAGATAAACAGGGCACAAAGGAGGGGAAAAACGAGAGACACAGAAAGAAAAGAAAAAGGATGGGCACAGCGAGTCTTTAGCAGCGGCAGCAGGGGCACACAGGCGGAGCTGCGTGGAGGGGGAGCGACCTACCAGGAGGGTCAGGGGTCGCTCTCCTCACCGCGCAGTGTCCGGCATATATCATATACGTCCTTGTTCCCATCTTCTTCTCATTTGAAGGTTTCTTCTATCACTCTTTACTATTGCTTACACCCCACATGAACATCACATGATGCCCCGCTCTTCTAACCAGCCCGTGTGACACACCCCGTACTAAGGGGAAATTAATACCTCTATAGCTGTTACAGATCATCTGACAGCCAGATTGTAATGTTACCCAGTCCAACATGCTCACCAATTATACTGACATCTTTACATCTGTTGAATCATATCTATTTAAAGGTCGCTATATTCACTGAGCTGCTCCATTGATGAGGAGCAGTAGCACTTTCTTACCATTTTATAACTCTGTGCTTTTATACATTTTACCCCTCACCTTAAACAACAATCTAGTGAGACACAAATTGAACTCAGACAGCACCTATCTCTTCACATTGTACCAACAATTAGGCTGAGGATGGGCTCTGGTAGAGCGCTGCCCCCACGTTGTTGTTCCTTTGTCAGCCTTCCTTTAGAAACCTCCAACCGCTGATGCTGCTTAGACTGTTCTGGTATGTGTCTTTTTAGCATGGCAGTTTTCTAAGGAGTGTTAATGTGAGCCCATTAGCAGTGAGGTGCTCCCATTTACATTTGAAAGGCTATCTCTGCCCTATCTACTAATGACCTGTTTAACCCTTGATTGCTTACAAGAAAAAAATGCAAAAGTCAAGAGTTAAATTAAATGTTGCATTTCACAAGTCTTTCAAGTGGCCTTATGACATATGAGACATCCAGCCACTCATGGATTTTTAGCCAACCCTATGTTGTGGGGCTTGTAGATTTGCTTTTTACACTTTCATGATGGGCCCAAAAACCTGGCATGCAAATTCCCTCTTGGCTAAAATGCCAGAATTAGCTGAATGGAAAAGATAAGACCTGGATGTGTATTCTGGATAGTGGATGCACTACTATAGGTCACTGTAAAAGTGTACGCAATGTCAACACTCAATGCTAAACAAGTTTTAAAAAGTCACTCAGTCTTTAAAAAAAAGTAGACGACAACTGAATCTATGTATCCATTCATCAATCTAAACGGTGAAAAGTAAGTTGTTGTTCAATCTGCTTTATTTCCAAAAGTTGCAGATGATGTAGAGTTGATTGAAATAACTCAAATTGCATGATAACAAAGTTTGTGATGTACAAACGGTTTCTCCCAATGCATTGTGGGCGTTACATTAGCCCTTTCGTCAGAGTAATCTGAAACATCAATATCATAAGTTGAGTTAAACAGCTGTTTAACTGAAACATGCTGTAAAAAGAAAATAGTACTACTGACTCAAATGGGGGCGGTGCATTTGAATGTGATGATGAAAAGTGGAGGAACTTTGCTACATTACTGGAGTGTGCTGTAGAGACTGTCATCAATGTGCAAACAGTGTTCCCTCGGTGTGTCAGAAAGCTACCTACAAGATTCACAGTTGAATAAAGAAGTGAATATAAGGAGTGCATTTAAAAAGAAAACCCTTATGTGACATGCTAACCTAAATGGATCATGCAAATACGTGCTAATCACCAATATCATACCTTTAACCATAATTGCCTAAGACGAACAATCGATATGTAAGCAGAACAGCTACAAGCTGAAAATAAACCAGAGGATCAGAAACCAAACAGTGAAGACCAGTGTATCTCTGTACAACAAACTCCTGAATGCTCACCTAGCCAAGGTGCCGCCTCCAAGCCAAAGTGTGAATATTCCGAAGACCCGGGCATGAAAGTGATACGCGCAGAAAGCAAGTGAACGCATACGAGTTTGCTGAATTTTATTTCGTTTACGGGAACTCTAACCATTACGTAACTAACGTAATTCATGGCCATAAACATAGGACTGTGGATGAAAGCTGGTGTTCATAATCAATAAAGATAGTGACAATAATAAAATAAAATAAAAACTGGCTGTACAGCACAAATAGGCAAAGCGAGGTTACAACAAACACAAGTTGCACAACTATGCGTGACTCTGCTCATGCTGCCAGCGATAGCAAAGGAATCGGCGCCTAGTAAACTGACTAAATGCTGACATAAGGAGTCAAACAAGATGAAATTGCTAACACATTGCGTACACTTTTACAATGACCTATAGTAGTGCACTTAGTATCCAGGATACACATCCAGGTCTTATCTTTTACTTATGAATCAGGTGGCTGGCAGAGCCCCCTACTAGGTGCACACCTAACTATTTGATAATGATTTGTTGAATTGGATGCATTCCAGCTGTATACATTGAGAATTAGCTAAATGTTTTGGAGCTATTTGTCAGCTGTGTTTTTAAATTTTACAAAATCACCCAATCAGTTCAAAAACTGCTTTACATGTAAACCCAAAAATAAATTCTGTTCCCCTTTTAGGGTGAGCCTAGAGTCAGCGCGCAAGCGCCTCTCTTGTGAAGATCTGCTGTAGTTCAGCAGCCACGGCCGGCAGTGGGAGTACCTGCAGGGCGGTGACGTGGGGAGGGTAGGGGCAGGGTGGGGGGTAGTAATGCATGGATTACGGAGTTTTACAGGTAAGTAAACATTTAAATAAATAAAACAAATTTTGTTGCGCGCACTGCATTGCAGTTGGGGATGCAGTGCACTCAACAAAATTCGATTTATTTATTTAAATGTTTACTTACCTGGGAAGCTCCGTAATCCATACATTACTACCCCCCACCCTGCCCCTCCCCATCCCCACGTCACCGCCCTGCAGGTACTCCCACTGCCGGCCGCGGCTGTAGGTCAGTACGTGAGGAAAGCCCCGCCCACTCCCCTGCCTATATTTTTTATTGGCTTCTGTCTTTGTTCTTTATAAATGCTGCCTTCGGATTCGTTTATAGGCCTGTTAGTCCCTCTTTTTATGGCCATGTCGTCATTTATATCTCTCATGGCTACTGGCCCCTTTACTTGCTTTTTACCCAGTTGATTTTTTTCTTTACTGAGCCTGGACAATGGTGGCACATGTTTTTTAACCCCTTGGCCGCGGCGGTAACTCCGTCGCGGTGCTGGGGGGGGGGGGGCAGCGTGGTGCTGACATGCTGGTGACGGAACCACTCCGTCACCAGCCACGGGTGGGCTGTGCTAATGACGGAGTGGTTCCGTCACGGCCCCGCCCACCTAATAGAACGCGCCACGCAGGCACGAAATCAACACCGCGCAGGCGCGGCGGCCGGGCCGGGCCGGAACCACTCCATCATTAGCACAGCCCACCCGTGGCTGGTGATGGAGAGGTTCCGTCACCAGCATAGAAGGGGTTAAACACACACCAGGGTTTTGCATGCTGCCGTCAAGGTGTTGCAGGACAGCCTAAGCGGTGCACCCCGGGATGGCGGAGTGGCACTGGATCCTGTTCCTGCATTAGACAGTCTCAGAGCATGGAGGGGACGGGCAGCTGCAGCGCTTCCCCACCACCTGCAGCGGCATGGAGGAGTGAGCGGGCAGGATCCAGGCGGGTCACTCTGCACGGGCAGGATTCCCAACTTTTCAGCGGAAGGGACACGCAGCCGCCGCTCCGACAACACTCTGCCAGCTGCAGGAAGCAAGAGGCGTGCGCTGTTTCAATCCGAGCAGCCGCGAACATGGTGAGGGGCTCAAGCCAGCACGGGTCACAGAGAGCTGCCTGGGGGGACAGACGAGAGGCAAAGGGCGAGGGAAGGGTAATAGAGTGGAAGAAGGCACACAAAGCTCTGATGGTTCTGTGAATCACAGGCGCTTCTGGGACATGTATGAATAAAGTCTTTTGTTGTAAAAAAACAGATATAAAACCACATCTCTCGTGTTCGTCCTTTTTAGAGGAAAAGGCACATACAAATGTTACCAGGCTCAGACCGACACGTTGAAGCACTGCACTCGGAGATGCATGGAGAACAGAGAATCCTGGTGGGTCAGTGGGCGATGGAAGACGTGAGCTGGGTTGATTTGGTGGTGTTGAAAACCATCCCCATAAACGACCCTTCCCCAGGGATTTTTAAGTCTGCCATGCAGCAGGGCCGCACCCTTAGTGCGGCCCTGCAGGATTGTGGCTGATAAAATCAAAGCCTCCTCCAAGCCTTTCACCGGCCTCTAGAGGGGTTCCTCCCCCTTCGTCCCGCTTCCCAGGATGCCCTCAGAGTGCACCGGCCCCAGTGGAGCCGAGGATCACTTCCCGCCAGGAAACCTGTCCATCTCCCTCTGCAACCGATTGCTTCCACTCCTGCCAAACGGTGAGGGAAAAGCAGACAGGTATATCCCAGACACCAGGGACAGTTACAATGCCTGCGCCCTCTTTGGCCTCAGAACTTTCTCGCTCCCGTGCCCCGTCTTCTCCACAGCAGTCTCAGGGCCTTTGGTCCTCCCCCTCACAGCTCCCCAGGCACAGCCATGCCCCACGGGCATGGCTAAACCACCATCCCAACAATCAAGGGGGACATCTGGACATCACCAGCTCGGGGATCCCTGTGTGTTGGAGGGGTATGTTTGCACAGGCCTCGCTGTGAAGCACCTCTCTGACGGAGGAAAATTGAAAGGATGTAACGTTGAGGTCAGAGCTGCTGAATTGGGAACTATGCAAATGGGTTTGAGACCTACCTCAGCTCAACATCCTGTAATTCTGGGCAAATTATTTAATTGCCCAAAAACTAAAATAACAAGCATTTGCAATGCAATAGGTCTCGCATTTACGCCAGTTTAAGCTATTGGCATTATAAATGACAATGTGTTTTATTTATGTTTCTTGAACCAAAACATAAATAAAAGGCATTGTCATTTACAATGCAATAGCTCAAACTCGCGTAAATGCGAGACCTGTTGCACTGTGAATAGTTTATCATTTTGTGTCAAGGAAAGTTTTTTATACTGAGCTTCACAATACAACTATGGTACAACCTGGGCCGCAGCAGTGCAACCTTCCTAATAAAAAGAATAAGCAAATGACAGGTGACAGAAACAAGAGGAACACCACATGTGTCTCTCACACATACAGAAGGGGCACAACACAGATATTTAATACACTAAAAAAGGAATGAGATGTATAAAGGACTGTTGTACAGTCCCCATAAACAGACTTAAACGTATAAGAAGTACAGAAGAGACAGTCAAACTTCTTATGGAATTACAATACATTTATGTACTCAGATGGGATGATGAATACTTATTCATGTGTATACTTCAACAGTAGGTTCCACATTTAGCACTGGGAAGTATACAAGAGAACTACCTTTCACAGGTTTTGTAGTCTCCTAGTTATGCATTCCCTAGTTTGGGCACAATTCAGTCCTTTAAATTGACACTCATGTTCATCCTGTATTAAAATGTCAAACATAAATTAAAATTGGGTGTGGAAGAGCTAAAAGTATATTTTACTAGCATCTCCTCGCCACAGGATTATAAACATGAAGGTCATGCATTGGACCCTGTTTCTCTTTTCTGTCAACATAATTTGGCATTCAAATATTGCCCTTATGGGCGTATGTGCCTGCCTTCCTCAGGACTATAGGTCTTAGCATCACACGAAATATTGTGAAACAGTCCCTGGTTCATAGAGCAGGTATTGCAAATGTATTCAATATATCCTTTGTTTTGTATCACACAGTCTAGCAGCAGTGGAAAACCCTTCTCGTGGAACAGGAACAACTTGGGAATAAGACATATTAGCTTCCCTCTTTCAGGGGAGAGGTACAGCTAGGGTACCAGCAGAGTATGCTTTCCCCATGATATTTCTCATAGAAATCGGGCAGCAACAATGCAATCTTTGCTTGCACACAGAACAGGTACAATTTGCATTAGCAAAGCAAATGTTCCTCTTTCACAGCAGGCAGAAAGTGCAACCTTCCATTTCCTGCAGAATGGATCCAGCAGGGCAGACTAGTACAAGCTGTCATCGCTCACAGAACATGTAGTTAAGTCATGAGTGAAAGGTTACAGACATATCTCTGGAGCAGGTGCTTAACTTACTGAGAGGAATGTATAGATGGATGAGTAATTGAATATGTCAGTTTCAACACCATTCTCAGAAGATATTATAATTCAGCATTATGAAAGCCATACTGCTGTCACAACGGAGACCTGCTTTTTGTTTTCTTTGGTTTTCCACATATTGAGAAGTAGCCATTTCCTAGTATGTCATTGTTATTTGGGCGGGTTTTTTCACAGCGTCAGTAGCTATGGTCTAGGCAAGCATACATATGCCAAGCTCTTTGCAAAGGTTCTGAATGTGCATACACCATGTGCATGCCATCCTAGCTTTGGTGCTGCACTTGTTCAAAATGGTGTGGGCTGCCACAGCTAAACAACACTACTTTTCTACTGTTCATTATAAAAGACAGACATAGATGGGGAATGGACAGGACCTACTAGGCTAGTGGTACTGATATGATCTCAAACTCTGCTTAGTACTATATGCATAATTTAAGGGAAGTGTGGGGGTAATGAATGATGGCTACAGAGTAGAATCTACTAGTTTACAGAAAGTAGTTTAACCAAAAGATTACAAGTGCTGAAAATCTTTGTGTCTTCCTCACTACGTAAAGTCCACAATGTTATAGCAGCAGTAAAAATGGGCAGAACTAAGGGAGTGCATCAGTGCCTTTTGTGCATTTAAAATCCTTGCATATATTTGCATGAAAATACATGTTTACATATACGTGTATAAAATGACTTAGTTTAAGCGCATACATAAAGATGGAATCTAAGCAGTCTCTGAATCTATCAAACATGGAGGTTATAAGGCCGCAGGTTGTCTGAATTCAAATGAGTAAATGGCATTAATTTGACCAAACACCACCCATAGGCACATACTGTGTCTTCCAAAAATGCATCTGATTTTAAGTGTTCACCCTGTTGGTTGGCTCCTTAGTATATAAACACGTGTTCCCTCTCTCTTTAAATATCTCAGTGAGCAAAGACACTGCGTCAGAGATAATGGATGCCTTATTCTGACACACACAGTTGTGCACAGTGTATTTCAGCAATTGTTGAAACATGCCTTAAATGTAAATGGCTGCCAGGGGTGGAATTGGAAACCTTTTGCTATGGTAACCAATAAATTGGCGGTCAGAGTGTGGCAGAGGAAATGGGGTGGATCCACAAGGTGGGTTGCTTGAAAAGCAGACTCTGACAGGCAACTTATACAAATATTTCTAAAAGTCTGCTAAAAAATTGGCAACAAGCACAATTTGAAAGTAGATCTGTATATCTTTCTTCATTGAGCACAAAAATGCTGTATTTTAAAATATCTTCCAGCATTAAGAAGCCTGTTGCAGAGATCTTTGTGTGCCCACCAACTTTAGGGGGATAATAACAGCGGAAAATGTCTCTGGTGGTTAATACAGTTCTGGTACAGTTCTGTGTTTTGTCCAGTCCTAGTTTAGACTCATAAAGTAGTATAGAGGGTTCATCACCCTGCTGCTGAGCACATCATAGAACATGCAGATCACAGATTTTATGTAGATAGGTAAATGAACTACTACTTTTGTCACTGAAACAATTTTGCTACTTCCAGTTCATGAATTGCAATCCTAATATAGCACGGTGATCTATTACCAGCATCAAGGAGATGCACGCAAACTGTAAATCATGGGTTTAATCCTTGTTGTTTTTTCCCTCAATCTGTCATTTGTCTAAGATTGCAAAGAATGGCTCCTCTGGGAATTAATTAAGTTTTTTTTAGTACAGACAACCACAACCACTACATTATGTTTTACATCCTGACTTTATGTTTCTTCCTACCATTTACTCTTAACATATAATGTCTTTATATCCCTCATTATCTTATTTAACATTTCCTGCTTAACACTGATTTACACAATTGTATGTTTTCTTGTGTCTCTACGTGTGATGTAGAGATCCATGGCACCTTGCATTCTTACAATGCATGCACAGCTCTTACATGGGGGCTGAACAAAGTTCAACATTTCTATCAAGTCAAAGTTTCTTTAAAGTACTTGTGAAGTGATAAGAGGCTGCCTCCTTTTGTTTCCATTTAAATGCACTTCCATTGGCATTTATTTAGGTGTTAGGCTCCAGATGGCTCTCAGCCAAGGTGATACTTGAATACAAATCCAGCCGCATCCCAGTGCTTTCCACCATTAATGGTTACCATAAATGATCAAGGTCCTCATAAAGAATGCGTTGTTAAGTCGACGTAATACTGCTGATACTGCAATTACGTCTGAATATACAGGGCTCTGAATCCGCAAAATGTCAAAATATATTACCTCACAGTTATAAAACACCAAATTAAGTCTAAAAAGTCACAAAAAGTGATTAGTAAATTGGGGTTCAAGTAATACAACATGAGAATGAAAATATGAAATCTAAAGTTGTGTTTTGAATGATGATGTCCAAAAGTAACAGTAGGTAAACAGCCCAACAGCCACAGTGCAAAGCGTCTGGGTTAGGATGCTTACGTTGGCTGATTTGGATGAGTCAGCATTTTCAAAACTACCTGACTCAACAGCTTACATCGAGGAAAAACGAATAATTAGAGGAGTACCTCATTATCTGGAGTGTAAAGCTTCCTAGGCGCTGCAATACGATGTCGATACAAGGAGCAAAATTAACATATCTCTCTCTTGTATGTAGAAACTGCTTTTGGCCACGAGAGGGCGGAATTGTACCATGAAGTAATTGTTAAAAAAAAGACCCATGCCTCCTCGAAGCCAGTGAATTAAATTACACGTTTGCATTCTTTAACTTTTAACTCTGAAGAAACACCCGTAATTAGGAAAAGCACCTAGATAGGTACTTTGGTTTTGTATATCAATTCCTATACCGAACGAACATGTGTGAAAATCTAACTAGTGAGAAAGCTTCCAATACTTCAAGGAAAGGAGTCTGGCACTGGTACCGTTTCATTATATAATAGGCCTTGTATGTAACATGAACAAATAAAGAAAACGTGTTAGTTGGGAGCAAGCGGCCCCACCTGGGAAAACAACGTTTCACCTCCCAAACACTGTTTACGGGGTAAACACAGTGCATTGTGGGAACAAATTATAACATTCCCATAAAAGCATTTTTGGTATAATTACTTCATTTTGTCATTTAACTTAATCTGGTAATTACGTTTGCATTGTCCCCTTCTTTAATATACTTAAGTGTCTATATTTGTATTAGACTAATTCCTCAAGCGCATCTCGACCTTGACATAAAAGCGCAGCGGTGCTCTGGCGCAACAAACGAGGGTATCAGTTGTAGTTAACAGACATATAAGCGTTTCTAACGACCTCCCCCCGCCGCCGCTGCCCCTCTACCCCCTTGCAGGAAGTTTACAAGCTCATTTCAATTCTCCAGAACACAACTTTTCAAGAACTGGACTATTCTTCTCGTGATTCAGGGCTCCCATGAAGGTTTATGAAGTCACGCAGAGCCATCCTGCGTGGCTTCAACTGACCTCATAGATCATGAGTAAGGCGACGCATCGCAAATCTCGTTACTCTGCGGTCGTGAGTCATTCCACGGGCATTGCAGTGGGCTTTCCTGCACAAGACCCATAGCATTTGACAGATTTACAAGGTAAAATAAACCTGGAGAAGTGCCAAATCCGTACGCCTCCCAAGGTGAAGCGCAACGAGGAGAAATATGTTTATTTTGGTTTATTTTTGTGCAGGAAGGTGAGCCTTCCAGCACAAAAACAACCCTGCCTGCAAAGGAGGCACTATTGCACCATGGTGCGAGGGTGCCTATGTTTGCACTAGGCTCCTGAAACGGTGCCAGAGCAGGCAGAAAGATCAGGAATGCACTGTATTGCTTAAATACAGTGCATTGCTGTCCTTTTACTTTGGTGTGGGGAAGTGCAGCAAGGCGCCTGGCTGCGCTGCCCTATGCCAAAATGCCATAAGTGAGGTCCCAGGTCTTATGGTGATGGAAGCCAGACGGTATTCCCTCCATTGAGGTATGTACACCCCTTATGCTTTTATGTATAAAATCACAGGAAGACCGTTAGTTCCAAATTCCTTTATTCTGAATAATGTGTTAGTTTAATTTAATTTGACTGCAACTCATCAGGTAAAGAGAGCTGCTATCAAGCCAGTCTGCCCCAGCAACCACTGGCTGAGAGTTCCACAGTGAGAAAGATCCCAACATCCTTCAACGAGACGTTTTTCTTCCCATATACAGTCAAAATCACAGAAACCGAGAAATACCAGCACGAGTTGTCGGAAGACAGAATACGAAAAATAGTGCATGGAAGTCAGTGGTGCAATACATAAAGCTTCAGAGAGCCTAAAAGACTGCCCAAAGTGCCAGTGCAGAAAAGTTCTGCTTCTCCCGCATTTCATTATCGGGTACTTAAGCGAGGAGTGTTGTGGATGTATTTGTAGGGGCTTGGGGTGATGGGTAGGTGATTATCTATTTTCACTGCTTGCCCTTCCTAAGACTATGCAGCTACCCTAGTGAATATCTCTTCCATTAGTAGGAAATGGTATACTTTTCAAATAATAGAGATGATGCATTATGGTCAAGGTAGTAATTTAGGGCCTCATTTACAAAAGAATTGGTGTACGGCAGTGCTGCAAGTCTTTTTGCTGCACCTCCTACGCCAATGTGAAAGGGCAGTACAGTGGCGTAACAAAAGTTGAGGGGTCGCCCCTGCAAGGTGCACGGAGGGGCCCCTGCTTTGGATTAAATCTGAAGCTCTCAAGTCTGAGTACAGTGCTGAGGGGGCCCCCTGCAGCTCGCCCCCCCAGCAGTGCAGGGGATGTGGGGGCCTGTGTTACGCCCCTGGTTCAGCTACGTCACTCACATCCACCTTACGGGGAGCTGCACCTCGCGGGGCTACACAAGAACAGCTTTCATGCTCTTCCATACCTCTGTGTCTGCAGAGGTCATCCTCACCAACGGTCTCATTTTGTTCACGGGACAAAGCGCAGCAAACACCCTGGACTGGCTGTACTCAAGACATAACTTGGCCACATACTTGCATTTTAAATTGTGTTCCCACCGCGTTTTTGCGCGGAATTTCACCGTTTTTGGTAGCTTCCTCGTGGCGCTTGGCCGCCATCTTGGGGTGGTCTCTGCCTCCTGTGCCATTTGCTCGAGCGCTCTAGCGCTTTCTGTAGCCCAGGTGAGCTGCTACTTAAAGCTCACTCTGCTCGCGCAGCGGTGACGCGCAGCGGTAGCGCCTGACTCGCGCCGGAGTCGAGCCAGAGTCTGCCCGTCTGCGCCCGTCCGCGCTAAGTACGCGCGGTACGCCGGGGATTTTATCCTTTATCTCTACTCTGTGTATATCCGTGTGCCCTTATCTGTCGGCGTGTTAGGATGATTACTTATTCCGGTGCCTCGCTTCTTGCCTTTAGAGATACTCTCCCTCGCTGCTCTGCCACACCCTACCATCCGCTGTGTGGCCCGTTTCAGTGTGCTTGCAACAGATGGTCATTGGACCAGCCTGTAGGTATTCGCGAGCTCGCCACTTCCCCCGCCCCACGAGGTCCTCCCGGTCTCCCTCTGTTGCCTGGTAGCCTGGGATCTGGTCTACGATTTTTAAATCTGAACACCAGATCTCTAGTGAAACACCATCTGTCTGTGGCTGATCTTATTTTGGATAAGACACCAGATCTGCTGGCTGTAACTGAAACCTGGCTACAAGACATTGATGACGCTATAGTCAATCTTGCCTGTCCTCCGGGCTATCTATGCTTCAGATCTAACCGCCACTCTAGAGGTGGAGGGATCGCCTTATTTATTAAATCCGCCTTCACATGTACCTGGACGGTCTTGCAGATTGCTGGATGCGAGAGTGCGCTGTTTAAGGCTTCTATCAGCCCTCAGTTCTCGCTGTCAGGGATGGTTGTTTATCGCCCTCCAGGCAGCGACGTAGCTTTTAGAGGTGCCTTTCCGGAGGCTGTGAGCCTATTGGCTAGTGGTTGTGCAAATTTTTCTATCCTGGGCGACCTAAATCTCCACTTTGATAGGTTAGAGTCTCTGGCCATCAGTGGTTTTTTGGCCGACTTAGAGGCCTTGCAGCTGACCCAGCTTGTTTCTCAGCCTACACATGTGGCCGGCCACACTCTTGACCCGTTTTTTACGACTCTTTCGGATGTTCGGATTGTGGCGGTTGATCCTGTGATATGGTCTGACCACTATCTGGTGTCTGCTTGGCTTCCCCTCCCTGCCAATCCCACCATACCACCTCCTTTGCGGATACCCCGTCGCCACTGGAACAAACTCAGGTTAGAGGACCTTCACCGCATTATGGGTGCTGAGCCTCTAGGTCCCCTGCTGAATGTCACCTCGGGCTATGACCTGTTCTGTAACTGGATTACCAGGGCGCTGGACGTCCTGGTACCTATTATCTCCAGCAAGTCCAGTTCCCGGCAGGCTAGCCCCTGGTATGACAGCGCGCTGCGTGCAATGAAGTCCTCTTGCAGACGGGCAGAAAGGGAGTGGCGTAAGTCGTACGATGCCGACAAGAAATCCATCTACCTGGCCTTAGTTAAGCTTTACCACCGAGCTATATGTAGGGCCCGGGCGGCGTTTTACGCAGCCGAATTCCGAAATAGCCTCAACCCGACCAAAACCATCTTCAAAACCATAAAAGACCTGATGGCAAAGAGAGCTCCCCCACAGTTGGACAGTTCCATCGCCCACTGTGAAGCCCTAGCCACCTTCTTCCTGGACAAAGTCAGGAAAATCTACCAGGCGTTTCCGAGCACATTGTCTCTAGTGATTCCCTGGTGTGGCTCCAGCAGCTCTCCATCGCTGCACTCCCTTCCTACCATCTCTAATGAGGAGTTTGCTAAGTGGGCCCTGCAAGTCAAGTCTGGATCGCCTGCAGACCCGGTAAGATCTGCTCTTTTCAGGGATGTTGCTTTTCAGGGACGCACAGCAGTGTGCTCTCTGATTAACCTCTCCCTGACCTCCGGCCTGGTCCCTGCCAAATGGAAGCAAGCGGTGGTTTCCCCGATCCTAAAAAAACCATCTCTGGATCCGTCGAGACCAGAAAACTACCGCCCAATATCTTTGCTCCCTTGGCCGGCCAAGGTTATGGAGGCCCATGTAAATCTGGCCCTCACGGAGCATATGACCCTAGTGAATGTCCTGGATCCCACGCAGAATGGGTTTCGTGCTGGCCACAGCACTGAGACGGCCCTTCTGGCAATGGTTGAGCATTTGCGGAGTGTGCTCGATGCAGGTCAAACGGCAGCGCTTATTTTACTAGATCTGAGCGCTGCCTTTGACACTGTCTCCCATCGCATCTTGCTACACCGCCTGCAGGACATTGGCATTTGTGGTTCAGCTCTGCAGTGGTTCCGCTCCTTCCTTAGTGATCGCTCCTTCTGCGTTGCCACCCCTCCATTTCAGTCCAAGTACCATCCTTTGGACCTGGGGGTCCCCCAGGGCTCCTCGCTGAGTCCCACGCTTTTTAATCTGTACGTGCAGCCGCTGGCTGAGGTCGCCAGGCAATGGGGCCTAACCATGGTCTCCTATGCTGACGACACTCAGTTGGCGGTTACGATCAGCGGGGATGCCAAGCAGGATGCCCTCAGGTTCCGAAGTGGACTGAGAGAGGTGGCCAGCTGGATGAACAACAACTGTCTCCAGCTGAACGCGACAAAAACAGAGGTGATGATCGTTGGAAGGGAAGCGGACCACTGGGGGGACGAATGGTGGCCTCCGGAGCTGGGATCAGCGCCGGCCCCTGTCCTGGAACTCAGGAATCTGGGAGTATGGCTTGACCACATGCTAAGCTTTGTGACTCACACGAAGAGAGTGGCAGCCTGCTGTTTTGGAGTATTACGCGGGCTAAGACCCCTGCTGCGATTCTTTGATGCTCCTACAAGACAGCTGGTCATTCAAGCAATGATCATCTCTCGGCTGGACTACGCCAGTTCACTCCTTTTAGGAGCGAACCAAGCCGAGATTCTTCGTTTACAGCGAGTCCAGAACGCGGCGGCTAGGGCGGTGGTTGGTCTGCCTCGAACCTGCCCTACCTCTAACACTCTGCGGTCCCTGCACTGGCTCCCGATAAGCAAGCGTGTCCAATTCAAGGCTCTTTGCCTGGTTTTTAAAATTTTGAGAGAGTTGGCACCCGGGATACTCAATACATTGATCTCTCCCTATGTTCCTACCCGCTCACTACGATCCCTTGGACAGTCCTTGGTGGTCGTCCCCCGTTTTAGACTTAGTCGGATGGGGGGTCGTTCCTTCCGCGTGAAAGCTGCAACCCTCTGGAATGCGCTCCCCTTGGAAATCCGCCTCTCGAATGACTTAATATCTTTTCGTAGGGCCCTGAAAACCTTCCTGTTTTAAAATGTTTTTTTGCTTTATTGTTCTGCTTTTTTTGTTACTGGACTTAGTGTTGTGTTGTGTTTACCTTTCCCTGCGCCAGGACGCTCCTTCGCTGGAGCAGCTGTGCGCATTAAAATGCAAATAACATAACATAACATAACTGTATCCTCAAACAACCCACCGTGCTTGTGGGTAGAGGCAACCAGCGAGGAATGTGAATCATCTTGCATTCCCTATAGAACTGCTCATATGAACTGGGCCCACCATTATTTTTGTGAACTGCCTGGGTCCTATGGATGTGTCTGCAACCTGACTGAAGAGCCTAGGTTTAAGTACTGCAAGATTAAACTAGCATTTCAACCTTCCAGTGTCAATAAACTTGAGGAGCACTGAGATGTCAATATTAACATAGGAATGTAATTGTTGCAAAGAATAGTGGATTGAATGCTCTAAAATGATAGACACGCAAATATTTAGTTTGTACCCATAGTGATACAGGTAGTACTAAACGCTGTGTCTCAAAAGGAATATTGTTAAATCACCACAAACCACAGAAAAGACATTCAGAGGTTTTATGTTCATTGGCCCCACTTTATATTTCGTCTTGAAGCAATTTGAAATATCTGATCAAGCTTGGTTTTAGTTATAAAATGCACGTTATTTTATTTGAACAAAAAACACAACTTATGATTTAAATAAAAATTGCCATGGAACAGCTTTTAACACTTTTTCTTTTCAAACACACTGGTGTGCCCTGTTAGGATACCAATACAATTGCATTTAGTTCACAGTTCAAAGACGGCCAGCATGTTTGCATTCACATATCAAAAGCATTTGAATTCCATCCTGTTCCTGCTTTCAGTCAGTAAATCAAGTAACCCAACCCCTAACCTCACTGTAAAGAAGCATATCGGCAGGGCGCGTCAGTGGCATCGTGGAACACATGGTATTTCCCACGGGATGACAAATCCAGTTTTTTTATTTCTCTTCTTTACTTATCACAGTGAGCCATATTTGAATTTTTGCGCCCTGGACAGGGTGTGCCAAGAACTCTAAACCTGTTTGCTTTTCATTGAGTTTATTATAATTTCAAAGCTTGCCACATACCTAGTGGATACTTATGACAGTCCAAATCCATGCAAGTGGTTTATACAAAGCTTGGGGAGTTTAAAACACACTGCTAACATAGCTTGCAGCTATGCCAAGTTGTGCCCTAGCCCCGGCCTGCTGTCACATGAAATATGAGCGGCGAAAGCAACGTGCTCCACGGGAGGTCCTATACCAGTGGGTACATCCTGCAAGATCCCACTTCATAATAAGCATCATGAAAAGAAAGATACAGTACTAGATTCCTTCGTTTCTGAAGATCCCTGCTTCAGAGCATGCTGGGAGCTCTCTCCAAAGCATATACCTTAGATTAACAAGTGCAGAGGGTGTGAGAAGAACGGAGGCTGCAACACCAAGAAATGATCATCATAGCTGCCAGCTTTAGGCTCCAAGGAACAGGGTTCAAGTCTCCACCTCGACTCGACATTCTGTGATTCTGTGCAAATCACTCTAAAGTTTGTTGCACGTTTAGGCACTGGGAAAATAAAGTATGTATGTAGAATAGAAAATACTGGATCCCCAGAGCGTGAGGACGAGCCTCAGCAGTCCGATCTTCATACTTCGGAGCTGGGGAGGCCTCCCTGCACGGTATGCAGAGGGCCCCCTCCGGGCTCATCAAGGAGCTTCCCTGCCAGAGTGCAGTGCCGAGGGGCCCCCCTGGAGCTTGGGGCCCCCGCACTGCGGGGGCCTGTGTTACGCCCCTGGGGCAGGAATGCACGGTATTTACAAGATATGTGCATTCCTGCCCTTTCAGATAGCGCAAGCGCACAATTTGGAGGCTCGAGCCAACGCAGGCACCATGGTGCAAGGGTGTCTGCGTTGTTGGCAGGATTGTTTTTGCACAGAGGGGCGCACCTTCCTGCACAAAAACAATCCCAAGAGACTTTTTCCTCTTTCTATGTGTGCTGCGGAATGGAGCACACATAGAAAGAGGAACAAATTAGGAGAAATAAAACTTTCTCCTCACTTTTATACAAAAACAGTCTAGTCTGCAACGGAGAAATGTGCCTATGTTAGCGCTATGCAGTAAATTGTGCACCAGTGAAGGGGGAAAGGACAGAAATGCACGGTATTTCAAAAATATGGTGCCGCAGCTGTGCATGCCTGTCCTTTCACATTGATATAGGGCAACGCAGCAAGAAGACTTGTGGTGCTGCCCTACGCCAGTTCCTCATAAAGGAGGTCCTAGATGTCATTTAATGCTACAGGTTGAAAGTCATGAACTTAACCCCTAACCCACTCTCCTCACTTGAATCTGAGGCTTGCTATTTTGTTCTTTGACTTTTACCCCCCATCATCTTGTTGCCATCTTTTCTAAAGTTTGCAGTGTTACGCTGTTGTGCATTATTCTTCATGTTGCTTATCCTTCCAACTGCTCCACCTTCGTGCCTCAAGAATTAGTGAGCATGTCGGCAGCAATTCAGTTTAGTCTCTTCATGGACACCCTTTTATAACTTCAAACATGTGTGCCAATGAATGTTTGGGCTGTCTGATCAGATTAAAGATGCTACCTTTCAGATTTAGACCAGAGTGACCATATTTGAACCTGCTGAATTCGTCCTCCTGGCTTTTAGTCTGTCCTTGGTGAAGTCAAACAAGTCTTGGATGAAAAACAGACCAGGCATTAGTGAATGAAAATAAGGA
Organism: Lissotriton helveticus; assembly: GCF_964261635.1. Lineage (NCBI taxonomy): Eukaryota > Metazoa > Chordata > Amphibia > Caudata > Salamandridae > Lissotriton > Lissotriton helveticus. Next base: position 2,027,454,106 of record NC_136061.1, read on the forward strand.
AAGGATGTGCAGCAAACTCTCTGATTGCAACACAAGAGGGGTAATCAGTAATATAAAACTGTTTTGTCTTTTGTTGTTAATTGTGCCAAGGAGTACATCTTAGTAGTCAGTACAGCTGGATGTTCACTCCTTGCCTCCAGACTCAGAAGACCAGCAGGGTAAATGAAGATAATATTTACACAAGTCAGACAAGAAATAAACTGATTTAAAACCTCTCTGGTTTTACAATCCATCTGAGCAATACAAAGGGCTTCTAAAGACACTGCAATGCCTTTCACAAGCACATGTAGCAGAGCCCAAGCATTTGAGGTTTAGGAGACATCTGACAACTGCACTATTGAGACTGGCCTCTAACTGAACTCATCTCAAAGAGGGATCAAAAGCGAAACATTTTAAACACTGCTCACTTACACTGACTGGAGTCCAACCCCATTTCAAGCAGTAAGTGGCATTTTCCCCTTTTAAGAATTCTGAAGTAAACTAAGGATTTCACCACCTTTAAAACTCCTCAATAAATAATTAAAAACATCTGTGTGATAATACCAGAAGAACTATGGGAGCCACCTGCAATTGTCTCCCTATTATATCTTTAATACAGGCAAGGACAATAATATTCCTCTTCAACAGTAATTATATATAGAGTATTTTACTATGACATTAAATGATTGTGTTATTATGCAAACTATATTATCAATAAACATTTTACAGCACACAATGAAAACTGAATTACTTGTGGCACATAAATGTAGGACTACAAACTCAACGAGTAAATTAGAAGAACGAACATTTGCCTTATCAGTGCAAGGGTTCTGATATTTGCCTTCCTAGGGCCAGTGGTACAAACGTTTTGGCAGTTGCAAATGGAGATTCAGGCCATTTGTGACTGCTAAAACACCTTTTGGAATGTACCAACCCTATTTTCTCAGTTGGTAACCTATTACTGACTGATCATCTCGTTCCTCGCCGGAAGAACCCAGAGAGTCCGCCTCCCCCCGTTCAGATCCAAGGCCACCGAAGTCATCTGTGGCGTACCGCAAGGATCATCTCTCAGCCCAACCCTCTTCAACGTCTACATGAGCCCCCTCGCAGCCATCGCACGCCAGCACAACCTCAACATCATCTCCTACGCCGACGATACCCTGCTGATCCTCTCCCTCACCAACGACCCCGCCACCGCCAGAGCCAGCCTACACGAAGGGATGAAAGACGTCGCCGAGTGGATGAAGAACAGCCGCCTGAAACTGAACTCAGACAAGACAGAAGTCCTCATCCTGGGATCATCGCCCTCCGCCTGGGACGACTCCTGGTGGCCCCCTGCCCTGGGCACCACTCCCAAGCCAACGGACCACGCACGCAACCTGGGCTTCATCCTGGACTCCTCCCTCTCGATGACCAGACAAGTCAATGCCGTCTCCTCATTGTGCTTCAACACCCTGCGCATGCTCCGCAAGATCTTCCGATGGATCCCCACCGAAACCAGGAAGACCGTCACCCAGGCACTCGTCACCAGCCGACTGGACTACAGGAACACCCTCTACGCCGGAACCACAGCCAAACTTCAAAAAAGACTCCAACGCATCCAGAACGCCTCCGCACGACTCATCCTTGACATCCCCCGACACAGCCACATCTCCGGCCACCTGAGAGACCTGCACTGGCTCCCCGTCAGCAAGAGAATCACGTTCAGGCTCCTCACCCACGCACACAAGGCTCTCCACGACCTGGGCCCCAAGTACCTCAACGCCGCCTGACCTTCTACACGCCCACCCGCCAACTACGATCGACCAGCCACGCCCTTGCCGCCGTACCACGCATCCGCAGAGCCACTGCCGGAGGAAGATCCTTCTCCTACCTGGCAGCCAAGACGTGGGACTCCCTCTCCATCCACCTTCGGCTGACCCAAGACCATCTCTCCTTCAGGAAGCAGCTCAAGACCTGGCTGTTCGAGCAGTGACGTACCCTTCTCCCCCAGCGCCTTGAGACCCTTCCGGGTGAGTAGCGCGCTATACAAATGCATTGATTGATTGATTGATTGATAAAAATAGAGTTTGCAAGTCGGTATTAGGAAGGGGCATTCCAAGGAAGTCCCTTCTTAATTGCGAGTTGCAGGGGGATATACAATTGTGTTGTGCCCAGAATGAGTTTGCAAAACAATCACAGTTCACCACCTACTTCAAGTACATGGTAATCCAGTTGCAAAGTGGAAGGTGTCCAGGGGACCCCTTGCCCTTTGTGAATGGTTGCAAAAATGTTGTTTAAGAGCTGACAGTGGTCTCCCAGACCACTGCCTAACCTTAAAAATGAAATAGAAATGGTTCAATTTTCTTTTTGAAATACATCCTGTTTTCATTTAAGGAAAATGGGCTGCATTAAAAAAAAAAGTTGCTTTATTTAAAAGCAAACACAGACATGGTGGTCTGCTGTCTCCAGCAGCCACCATCCCTGTATTATTACCCATTCCAAATGGGTCATAAATTGTGACCTGCCTCATGAATACTGATGAGGCAAGTCCCTTTGTGACCCATTTGAGATTTGCAGTGTTATACACACTGTAGTACATCGCAGTTTATGATTTCCTAATATCTAATCACACAAATTCACTATTAGGAAATCACAAACCTGCGATTTTGTACATCTGGCCTCTAGTTTCATGTAGATTTTTGCTGCAAGAACATAAATCACTGAGCTCCATATAGAAACCTCTGACCTACAGATTACCAAAGATCTATGCAAAATGCTGAAACTCAGTGGGATATCTTATTGTGATTTGAATAGGCAACCTACAGGCTGTATGTAGTAGTTTGCATCGGGACGGTATTTTATGATTACTCAAGTATCTGATCAGCAGATTACAAACCGATTCTGTAGCAAGTTCAATAACCAACTGGGCTATTATTTCACTATAATTGGTTTTGATTGCTGGTACCACACAGACATCTGTAGAAGGTGCCTTAACTCCTTACACTTTAACAACAGTAGAAACATAAGGCCAACTGATGTGGTTGATGGAGTAGCTCACTGATTACTGCTCTTACAGTGATAAACTGATTGCAGCTCGAAAGTTACAGACTCAAATATTTTTGCAACCAGATCAGCTATACATTATTCTAGGGTTAATTAAAAAAGCGCCAATGGGCAGGATAATGATAATTGTATTTATCGTTGCTAATAAAGTTCAAGACTTTGGTACCAATTCATGGGAAAAACACAAATTCGGTGTGCATGTGCATACGATCTTTGTATATAAAAGTAAGAAATGAGAATGGTCCTTGAAAAGGGTGAGCTTTAAGCAAATGGCACCCTTAGTTCACGTCCTAACTCATCAACTTCCTCCAACTGTTCAGATGATAACCTCAAGATTCCATAAACTACCCATCTCCTTAGGAATGCCCAGGGACCCCTCCTCTCAACCATAACATTCAACCTCTACATGCAACTCCTTGGTACCCTACTCACAACATTAAGTTCCATCAATATACCAATGAAACACAGCTGTACCTCAAAATCCTCTAAGCTCTGACCAGTCAGCAAGCCAAAAATGTGCCTCCAGCTAATCAAAAACTAGACGTCAGGCACACACGTCATACTCAGCCAGACTATGACTGACTAATGCTTGTTTGCTAACAATACCAACCAACCTTAGATTTAAGATTGACTCTTCTTTATAAAGATAGGTGTTTTCACCCTCCTACTTCAGTCGACAACCAATGCAAAGTCATATGGATTGACACTCAACACAGGCCTCTCCTTCAATGAGCATGTCACCATGAATCCTAAGACTGTGTAATACCAGCTATTTCGCCTGAAAAAGCACCTTCGACTAAAACCTGACGTCAAAACAAAAGTACTAATGCTGCTGCGGTCCAACCTAGTGAAGGCAGCATCCTGCTCAACAGCTTCCTGAGCTACCCAACGGCTCCCTTGAAAAGCTTCTGGCAGACTGTGACTCATCTCACCAAGAGCTTAAAGAAGTTGAATCACATTACCTTCACACCAAGAGAACTGCACTGGTTCCCCCACTCGGCTCACATTACCTTGAAGACCAGAGGCGCTTGAGTGTGTCCACCCACTTTGAGTGCAACCAGGGCACTTTAGTATTAAAGAAGGCTCTGCCTACAGTGCTTTACCCCTTCAAAAATACAAATCACGTCAGTGCTACATGTGTTTTGGTATGATCTCAAGCAGAACATTGTCTGATTTGGATACAGGAGAGGCCCTATGCAAATGAGGGCATCCTTTCTGCCAGTGCTGCAATATAGATATGGTCAAAGAGGCAGTCAAACAGCAAACTGATTGTGTGCCAGACAGGGGTGGCACTCAGTGCACCTCCTGAAGGCTGCCCTTTGGAGAAGTGACTGCATCCTGCAGGCGAGTGCAGGCCCTTAATCTACCTGCCTGAAGAGCGTATCTCAGCCCCAGTGTAAAACACAGGCTGGGTTGGGTGTCCACAGTGAAAGGCAGGCAGGCTACATCAAAGAGCTGGTCCGCCTTTCACTGGAAACAATGCATTCATTGTGATAGAACACACTGACACGGTCTGCTCCTGGCGCACCCAGTTAAAGGTGCGCCAGGGGAAGTGAATCCTACCTGTAACACGGGCCCATCTGCTTCACTACGAAGCCCTCAAAACAAGGATCCTGCATTCCTAGCTCAGAAACCAGCCACGTAATGTGGACACCGCCACACCACTACCCTGGACACTGCCCTCCTGCAATTCATGAAGAAACAGAAGACTTGGCTCTTTACTTCCCCACACAATTGTCACCCATACAGTTTCTGGCTTATAGAAAAGGTTGTATAATTGCATCCCTGCGGTCTCGCCTATGGCTCAGCACACGATTAGACACAGACATATATATATATATATATATATATATAAATATATATATATATATATATATATATATATATATATATATATATATATATATATATATATATATTTGAAAATGTATACATATATATATACATTTATATATAAGTTCAAGTAAAAGATCCTGCACCTCCAACTTGTGGCAAACAAAGACCAGTGAATCCCAAAGTAAGGCAGGAAGATTTTATTTCACCAGAGTTCGAAAAAGCAGCAGCAGTCTGACGCGTTTCGGGCGGATGCCCTTGCTCACAGTTTATATATAAATATATATATGTGTGTATGTGTATACGTATATATATATATATATATATATATATATATATATATATATATATATCAATCTCCGCGGGGAATGTCCAAGTAGAGCAGCACTAAATCAAGGGTGCATCCATTCAGGAAAAACGGACTGGAAATCCTTAAAGCTACGTGCAGCAATACAAGCAGCCCATTGGGGCAACGTTTTTTGCCAAACTAAGGAACTGACATTCCCATAATGCGTCTTTCTGACTTTGTAATGTCCATGAAGAAGTTTATTAATGAAACGCGTCGACGAAAGTCAGGTGTTTTGATTAGCTTTTCCGCGCATGTCCGTACCAATAAAAAGCTGTTGGGGAAAAGCTACTCCCTCTCGTGTGCCGCACTACTTGGACCAGGGGCGTAATACAGGCCCCTGCAGCCCCCGAGGTGCGGAGGTGCCCTCACCCTCCAAGGGGCCCCGTCAGAACCGCACTTCTGCTGGGGAGCTCTAGATTGAGTCCGGAGGGGGCCCCTTCACGTACCCTGTAGGGAGGTCCCCCTCAAGGTTCGTTCCTGACTTGGACATTCCCTGCGGAGATAAATATATACACACACATATAAACACACAGAAACACACACCCCAGTATTACAAACATACATACATGCATACTGCTCTGACTTTCTGATTTGAACAGGTGTGCTGTCGGTGAGGATTTAGGTTCATATTTCAACGAAACCGTGACTGTTAATGAGGTGATTTTGACCTGCGTGATCATTAATTCTGTCTCTCTCTCCCGTCGACATTTTACATTTTTCTATAATAAGAGGCTGACAGCTTTGGTTCGGGGGGCTGCAAGGGCTGACCCGCTGGAGCTGCCTGTGCGAATGATATACAATGAACCAGGTATTCCCAAACTGACGGAGTTAGTTTATTTTGGTGCCTAAGTGCAGCCGCCGAAGCAAATGGAATTTTAAAAGAAGCCTGGCAGATGTTTAAAAGTGCCTGCAGCTGTTAATTAATGAGGCACAATGTTAAGGCGCTCCACTTTAATACTCAGCTTCCCTTCTGACGGGGAGCAGAAAAATTCAAGCCATGCGGCGTCACCCTTAATCTGCATTCCGGGGACAGGCGCCGGCTGCCTCCTAAAATGGGAAGAGATAATGCGCGGAGCCTCTCCTGGAAACGGCGCTTCAGCCCCTGGACCCCTTTGTGCCAGTCAGCAGCCCACACCGGCTGCGCTACACGGTGTGCCAACCTGACTTTCCAATTTCTATTTTTTACTCTTCAGTGTTAACAAAAACGTTCTTATTTTTTTCCGTTCCTCTTTCATTCTGTAAAGAGCATGCCTTCTTAACCTGTCTGCCGCACCCTCATGTTAGAAGTCACACTGAATCTTTACAAAATCTTTCTGCCAGTTCCACACACAACACGAGGGGCGGGGGTTTGAAACATAGTTGCCATATTCATCATAAGAGTTGCATTTTGTTTGGAAACCCGGTTTTCTGCGTTAATCATAAATCGTTTCGTGTGCTCTCTCTGGTGAGTGTGTAGACATGTTTCTAAAAAGAACGTTCTGCATTTAAAAGGTCTGAGATATGTTCGGCGTCAATATATAAGTGTGTGAATATGTGATGGTGACCACAAAGTAATCCCACAGAATGTTCCACAACAGAGAATGTACTTGCATGACATGTTATATAATTAGCTTTCCAAGGCAGCTGAATTCAAGCAGCTCTGCAACATGATTTGATTCTGCACCCCCGCAGGAACGCGCTGCTCCAGCTCATGACGTAGAAAGGCACGCGCCTGCATGCAAGATGTCCGTCGGTGAGGTTCTCTCGCATACACCCACATTGCTGCCCGGTCTCCCAATCCCTCCCTCTCACACACACGTTCTCTCTGCAGATCTCTCTGTTTCCTCCTCTCCTCTCTCTCTTGCTATCTCTCCCTATTCTCACACAGTCTCTCTCTCTCTTACCCTGCCCCCCCTCTTTCTCCCTTTCTTCCCTCTCCATCTCTTTCGCCAGGCAGTCGGGACCACAGAAGACACAGATAGCTCCCTTGGGCAAAGTAATACTGATGTCAGATGTGAAGAATCCTTCGAACATAGGATACGATAAGATGTTCTTCATATATAAGACGGAATCTAGTTCTACTATTGTGTTGTATTTCAGTCTGTGTTTTTTTTTTCTGTAGACAGCAGTTGACAACTGTCTGTGAATGAAAGAATGGACTATTCTGGAATTAAATACTACAATTAGCAAGAGCATCTCATAGGCCTTAGGATTTTCATTGGCCTATCGTCCTCTCATAATTGATTTATCTAGCACACAACTAGAGTGACCAACTGGCATGGGTACACATTCAGGACGGTCAGTGGAACAATTCAGGACAAAGGGTCAAAATTCAGGACAAAAATTCAGGACAAAGGGTCAAAATTCAGGACAAAGATTCAGGACACAAGGTCAAAATTCAGGACAAAAATGTGGGACAAAACAAAAGTTTTACAGACATATCAGAGGAGGTGGCACAATAATATATAAGTAAGTAAATAGACAACCAAAATAAATACAAGTCTAAATAAGTTTATGTAAGATTGAGTCAATCGTGCACTTCAAAGATTTTCAGTATGTGCGCAGCTTTGCAAAGCAACATCGGGCCCTTTCTGCAATCAAGATTTGTACTAGTAACAATAAACATTAAATATTTTTTTTTTATTTGTATGTTGAAATCTGTCTTTTAAATGTGCAGTGAAAACGTAGTTTGTTATTTTATTTTTATTTCCTCCAGCATGGTGCCAAGATAAAAGCAGAATGCTTTGCCCTCCTAGACAGTCCCATGCAGGAGAAGGCACCCCACATGCTGTCACTACAACTGGGCCCATTGTCATTCTACAAGTGCTAATCAGCTGCACTCTCAGAATGACAATGGGCCACACCACAGTCTGCACGAGGGAGGTCCGGGAGGGGCCGCTGCAGGCAGCCTCTTCAGTTTAAAAGATAAGTGCGAGAGGCCCCGAGTGAAATCTTATAAACTGGGGCCTCTCGCATGGGAAACAGCATTCCTTACTCGCATTACCGATACAGTTACTCTACTACGCACTCCAGTAGCTGGGCTACAGGCCTCCTGATGAGGTGCATCCATTTTCTATTACTTGATCCATTGACCGATTCATGGATATAGCGCAGCAAGCTTACTTCTGGTAGCTCTTATTCTGTAAAGAGCACTATAACGCCACAGGGTCACTGGGCACAAAATGGCACAGCAGAGGAGTTATCGACCAAGCCAGGAACTGCTCGAGCATGCTTAAAAGGAAGACAAACAATACCATTTTAGAGATTTTCCAAACTAAGGTGGATTAGAAGAGAGTTCCAGGTTGTAGTTTTCAGAACAGAAACTGCCCTGTCACCTTTCCTGTGGTGAAATAAACTGCATGACACGGACAGTTCCAAAGAGAGCGGAACAGCTGAATAAATGCTATCACCCATCACATCAGAAGAAGGCTAAAGAGAGGAGCCCTGGGTCTCAGCTGTTGCAGGAAGTGGCCTACAGGACAATCTTGCAAGAATGTTGTGATTTGGAGAAGCAGTAGCCAAAAGCAGAAAGTTTCTCAGAACTGCCAACTTATAGAGCTTGAGTACGAATTCCTGGCACCTGTTGATACTAAGCGATCTCCCTATAATGGTGTTTGCAGTAGCATTAGTCACCTCACGACTCCAACTCCAAAGAACTCTACTAAGATGACATGTATGGGCAAGATTCTTGTTCAAGGTAACAATCTGATTCTTCTTTGGTTTAATAGAACCGACAAAAGGGTCTAGCAGCCCACTGGCACTTCTCTCCTCCTTGGTGTTGGATGTCTCCATCTTGCCCCTCTATCCTCATTAGACTTCTGTCATAAATATAAAAGTCAAGAGTGAGGGAAAATGTCAATGTTTCCTTTACAAGACCTTTAGTCAGTTTCGGCATAGAGCAAAGAGCTATAACTTTGTGGTAAATAAGAAAGCCCCACTTGGAAATGTAGGGCCTAGTGTACTATTCCCATTCGCAAACCAATGATGTGCAATGTGTACATAAACCGGTTTACAAATGAAAATGCAATTTGGGATGCAACCTATTTACTAATAAGTTACACTGTAAGCTGTATAATTACAGGGGTTCGAAAAACAACCTGCCTAATAAATATTCATTGGGCGGGTCATAGTTTGCAAGCTCATATGATTGGCTGCAAGTGCCAGGATAGAGGTCTACAAGGGACCACAGACCTCAGTCAATGCATCTGCCTTCTCAAATGGGAAATGTTTTTGAAAGCAGCGTGTCTATAAAAGTAACCTGCTTTAAAAAAAGTTTCAGTTTGGGAAGATGAGGCATTGGTCCTCTGAAAAATTGCATGGTCTCCCAGAGGCCACTGTCACATTAGCCAAAGACTGAAGATGTCCCACGGGGACAGCTTCCCTTTGCATATCAGCCTCCACCCACTTTGAGGTATTAGCATTTGATCAACGGTCTGCGGCCATGACTGTGGTCACAAACCACTGATATCTTCATGTCCCAATGGCGCATAGTGGTGGAGTGCCATTTTAGGATCCCCTCCTATTTGTGCTTCGGTGCTATTTTTATGCTCTGTCCGATTTGTGATTCGAACAGTTTTGCAAAACTCCTTTTATGTGTCATAAAGACTCTTCCGGCTGGTAAAAGGGCTATAAGAAATCGCCCAAAATAGGTAAAAGTTAGTTTGCCGACTGAAACCCTGACCTTTTGTGAACAGTAGGCTTTGAGATGCTAACAAACCTTGTCCTTCAGGTGCTGAGTCTTTAGTAGAATTTAAATCCTGAGTTTTGGAGCGCTCCTGTTATGGCTTCTATAGCTTTTGACTGTAGTCAGAATTTTTGATCCCACCTCCGTCGACTGATGCCCTTGATCCAGAATTCACTTAATCTTGCTAGTCAATAATAGAGGGCCCCAGGAGTGGCCCTGATTTTAAAGATGCCTATCTGGACATCTCATTCCGAAAGAACCATCACGCGCTCTCAGATCTGGGCATACAATAGAGGATGCTTACCCACGGCAACATCGCGTGCCAAAATGTAGTCAATGAAGGGTGCCATGATTTGCGGATCGAGCACCAATCTCTATTAACCTGGACTGTCTCCGATTATTTTTGCCTGTGTAGCAGTGATGTAACACAGATGCTATGCTGTTTCTGATGCTGAGAAAATCCACACGGGTTATGCCTCTTGGCACTGGGATTCCTAACATTGTAGGGGTTAATAAGAGATAGATAAACGCTCAGACAAACTGCTTCCCGGGACACAAATCCTGAGGCAATGGCTAGAATGATAAATAACAATGGGAGACAAAAAAAGAAAATAGTAGAATTGTATTCACTTTTTAAAAAAAATGTGCCTACCGTTCGTAAAGGATGAGTAAATGGGCGTGCTGCTCCAAATACCTAACAATGGCACCCCAGTGGTCATTTTGAGGAGACACCACCTGCTTGAGATGACTACTGATGTACTCTGGGACTGCAACACTTTATTCTACCAGTCTTTAACGCGCCCCCCCCCCCTTGCTGGCCCCTCCCCCTATTAAAAGACTGGTAGAAGGGGGGGGGGGCTTGGGGGGAGGTTGCAGTAAAACAACGCGGAAAATGAGCGGATCACCATACAAACGAGGCAGCTGACTGACGGCCCTCCCAGATCCGCACAGGTCCCCAGAATGGTAGTAAACACGATTCAAATAGCCCCTGCATAACATAACACGACAGCTGCTGCGATGAGTCTTGAGCAAAGTCTGCTCTAAATATAATACTTACTAATTAAACATCACTTATTCATGCACAGTGGAAACAACTGTGCCCTGCGAGTGTGAATGTTAAAGTGTTCACTTGGAGGGATGTTAATTTTGAAGACATGCCAAACCTGCAGAATCTTGACACTATGAGCATAGGTTTACAATCGTAGTAAAGAGTCACGCAGGCACCCTTTCCAGAAGATACACTTCGTAAATGGAGAAAAAAACACAGGAAGGTGAACGAGTGCCACAACGATGTGACGGCAATGTCACACAAGGAAATACAAAGTCTGCCTGCCAATTCTCTGCTTGTTGTCCACTCATACATATGTATAGGGAGGGCAGCACCAGAAAGAATTGTCGATCAATAGGTGCTTGTGATCTGCATAAGAACACGTAGTCTCCTGCAGGATGAAAACCGAAACAAAGAGAGCCGCACAAAGACTGACAGATGCAATAATAGATGAATGAAACCGCGAGACCCACCCGACAAAGGAGCTAATGGAGGAAACATGCTCTACGGTGGATGGGGCACAGTGTGCCCTGGGCTAGCAGTGTGCTTCTTGTACATGAGCAGAGGTCATTTATGCCTTCTTCATCTAGGGCTCTTTTCCGTACTATGATCGTCAACAGAGGCCTGTAGTCAACTACACAATGCCAAAAAGTAACCAAATAACTGATTTTGTTTTTAAAAAGTAACTTGACTTTCACGCCATCTTCTTGTTTTGACTCAAAGGTTGCCTGGAATGCAGAGTGAATCTCGGAGATAATCCTGGACGTAGGAATGGTGGAAAATGCGTAGGTTTGGAGAAATGAAGAGCAGTGGAACAAGCAGCAATATATAGGAATAAGTTTCACAAGTGAAAAAAAAGAATTGCAAAATAGGTAGTACTTACAATAAAAAATGCTTGAAGAGGTTCCGCCACCCCCTCCACCTCCCCCCCAGTTCTCTATGATTCCTAGATATGTGTCATTTTCCACTTACCTTCAATTTTGCTTGACTCACTACCTATAAGTCTACTGCGTCGAGTGTCAATACCACTGTCACTACGTTCCCTATAATCTTTCACTTCTTGACGTAACTTATAGCCAATGGCAGCTGGTGGTCATTGATAAAGGGGAGCCCAAATGCCCCAGGTGACAGTAGCGGCAGGTATCTCAATAGAGTGGCAAGACGAGGGGAGGGAGGGCCGAGGTATGACGAGACAAATAAAGAAAAACAAAAAAAAACACTTACCTGCTGTATCGCACTCCTCTCCACTGCAGGCAGAGGCTCCCAGAGTCCATTGCGCCCAATCCTGATGCCGCTTTCATGCTGCTGGCAGCATGAGAGCAGCAATTTCACACCTTGTACAACTGGCTATAAGTGAAACAGGTAAGAGCTTTTCAGAACAGAAAAGGTAAGGAGAAATCCTTCCAGGACGAGAACCCTCACTCACCATTAGTAGACATGCTTCATCATATGGGTTCCCTCCTCACACCTGGATTGAAAAAATCAATGGAGTGGGTAGCGACTCCCCAACGCGGAGGAGATGAGGTGTTTTCTCAAAGATGAGAGGTGAAGGGAAGCGAATGAGGGGCAGAGTGCATAGAAAGAGTGATCAGCGTGATGAATAAAATTATCTCTATGGGTCCAATTAAGCTTTATTCGGTGGCTTCTAGAATAGAGATTAAAAGAGGACTAGGGATCAACCAAATATATCTCTCCCAAGGGTCAACATGTTTCTGCCTTTAGGTGGTCCCATACAGGGATCCCGGGGCATTCGTCAGGACATCAACGTTGAGTAGTCACTCTGCAGGTATTTGTGTTAGTGAAAAAAATATAAAATAGAATACATATATACTGGCCACCATTGGATCCAAGAGGTCAGGTTGGCAACGAACCGTATTGTTCTGTGGGGTTTGTCTTCCTGAAATTCAAAGATAATAATTAAAAATTCATTCCCCTCTATGGCCTGTCATATTGTGAATAGAGTGCTCCATAAAGCATCTCGTGGCTGTAGGGGTTTTATATTTGTGTAAGCGTAGTTTACCCAAAAGCAGTCTTACCTATAGTGTAGGGTGAGAAAATCCACTCTGCAGTCTTAAGGGTACACCTTGTGGTGCCCAAAGGTTAAATGTACCGCTATTATAGAACCTGTACATGGATCATCTAAGAATACATACTATGGTAAAGTCAAAAAATTGTTTACTAATGTGTAAAGCAGAGGATGATTTTCGCATTAGTCTCCTGTGTGAGTCCCTAATAGTGGATTCCCATCTTGTAGCAGTAATGTAATCGCATTACTACTCAGACGAGGTATTGATGTTAGGAAGGTAGGCGCTTGATGACCATAATAAAGAAAGCGGTTCACATGAGCTACTGTAGTGGAACTGTTTATTTTAAATGAAAAGAAATAATTAAAAACAGCGGCTAATGCCTAGTGTGGGGACGGTTGTGATCGGTTGTCATCCCAGTGTGAAGCTCTTAAGCGGGGGTACAAATGGGGAGCTGTTTCAATGTCCTTGTATCACAGGACTAATCTACTGAGTAGATCCCAAAATGTGGATACCGTCTTTTAGCATTAATGTGCATGCATCTCTAGTCAAGGAAAGGGGGGGAGGGAAGCTTGTTCAATTGTATTAATCACACGCTTCAATCAGGCAGGCAGGGGCTTCGTGCCTGTTATAAGAAAAGCATGGTTCACATGACGTGTATTTTTAATCAAAGAGACGGCTACTGTCCGGTGCGGCAATCGATTATCATCCCTGTGTAAAGCTCGGTGGGCAGACAGGGAACTGTTTTCATGTTCGTATATTAGCTTACCTAAGGGTTTCAGTGCGCTCGTGCCAAGCGTCCATTATAGACAGAGGTTGAACCTGCGTAGGAGATGCGATTAGCGCATATGGCGGGTCATGTATTTTGCTTCCTACACAGGGTTTCTGGGTCATGTAGTCTACTTCCTACTCCCAGATGAATGTTTGGAGTGGACCATGTCTATGGAGAAGTGGTATTATTAGTCAAAATACAGTGTTGAATAAACGTTTAGTATTTCGTATGGAGAATACTGGTGACAGCGCCCGAGTGGTGCAGAACCGGTGACATACTTGTGTGTTCAGTCTGAATTCACGATTAGTTTTAAGGGGGTATACAAGATGGTCTAGTGCCAGTAGGGAGGGCCTACAAATAAAACAAACGAACTTGTCCCGATCTAAAGAGGTCAAAAAATGATGTAATTATATTTCACAAACAATATGGGATATGCTCACTGATTCTAATGTGGTTAACAGAAAGACACACAGAGAGCTATTTGTCAAATCATGTTTAAAGACATGCAGTTCATGTGTCATTTTCCCAGTCTGGTATCTGGGATATCATCATTAACTCTGAGTCTGTGTATGCTCAATCAGAAATTGTATATCATTTACCCAGTCTGGTCCATGGGATGTCATCATTAAGTCCGAGCCTATCACTACTCAATCTGAAAACCCATCGTGTGACCAGGACTGTGAAGTGTCTGGTGAGTTTGGTGTTCGTTCACCAGTAACTTCACAGACCTTGGTCACACAGTCAGCGAAATACTATGGATGGTGCTAGACAACCCCAATTTCCCACCCACTATGGGCCCATTAGAAACCGTTTTATTCCGAGGAGAACAACAATGGGTTTTCAGATTGAGTAGTGATAGGCTCTGTGGTCACGGGATGGCTGCTCCACCCATAAGGGTCCTGGGCAAACCCAGGAGAGGTGCTTTATTGTGTAATGGACGGAAATCCATAATCTTGCCATGTTTACTCATTTTTTCTGTGCGCCGGACATCTGCTACTCTGTTTCTTTTCTCTTCTTTCTCATAAGTGGTGTTCAACGCGTGCATTTTTTTTTCTATTGAGATCCATGAATCTCCGTAATCCTTAGTCTTCTGAGCAGGGTCCTTCACTCAAGCGTTGCCGTTTCCATGACACATTACTCTCTGCGTCTGCTGCCGTGGGTCTCATCTCGGTTTCCGTCTGATACAGCCGCAGCTAACCTGCAACTTATTAAAGCCAAAACGCTTCTGCTCGAATTGATCGCAGAAACGCGCCTTTCCTGTCTCGGTCAATGAAAGAAAATGCTGATCACCCAAAAAAGAGCGGCAAGCAGCTTATTCGTTTTTAACCGAGTTTGGTTCAAAGACGGAGCTTGTAAAAATGAGAGCGCCCTCTCCAAAATCACCATTTTGTGGAGCCATGCAACACCAGGGCAAACAACTGTAAAAGCTCTGCCAGAGAATCCTGTAAATCAACCACGACATTTCAGTCAGTACATAAACATCGAAGGCGTATTAGTCTAACTATAGCTCCATTTAGGAATGTGTAGTTATGTATTACTTTCTAACTTGCAGTCTTTTCTGAACCACTAATGAGTGACAATACCGTTTCGAAAGTATGACAACAAAAAAATTAAACACGACAACAGTCGTGCAGTTTAAAAAGGTTGGGGTTGTAGACTTTCGTTGGATGTTACAAAAGGATGGTGCTTTTGTAAATTAACTAATTAAAACATACAATCCAAGTTCTCGTTACAAACAGATGATGGGTTGGCTGGTCCTTCAAAGAATTACAAAGCACGCCAAACTATAACAGCTGATAGCAGTCAAGTGCTGGAAGGCATAGGATAGCCACAACCATATGGTACCATTCTGCTACGGTCGAGCAAGCGTGCCTTGGAAAGTAGTTTGAATAAAATGTTCAGAAGACTGCCAAGATTTCAAACGACAATGTGTGGAATTAGCTAGACGTATAATCAGTAGGGCAGGAAAGCACACTGCTGATGCCAATCCCTGAAATGAATCTATTTGTTATGAAGGGTATTTTATGTATGAACTGATGGAAATTGGGTTACTGGTTGAGGGTGGTGAAACCATACTTAAGCAGGAACCACGATTCATGTCAGAGACACAAGCAAACCCCCAAATTACCCTCTGGTAGCTTGACACAAAAGCAGTCAGACTTAACTGCAAGGAGGAAAGTATTTATGCAGCACTTCAAACAGTAATACAGTGAAAACACAACAGAAAAAAAAGCTCACACCAATTTTGAAAAATAGTGTAAAATGTAATAAATTATTTGAGACCAAAACAACAACAAAAATCCAATCAGTAGAACTGGAGGTATGCAATTTTAAATATTTAAGTGAAAATGGAGCCTTGAAGCAGAAAGCGCCAACTGTGGTAATCTGGTTATGCCAGACTGGGACAAAGTCACAACTTCAGGCTGACCACGATGGAGAGTGGGCCGGATACAGGGACCAAGTTAGGCCCGCTGAAAAAAAGACCTTAAATCCTGATTTGCAGAGCGGTACGAGATACTGCGTCGAGGATGTGTTGTGCAGTGGTAGTTCCAAGGAAACTGCGTCATCATCGAGGATGTCTTGGACAAGGGGCTTGCCATGTGAAGGCCTGCATCGACGATGCGTTGTGCACCAGCAGTTCCAAAGAAGCTGCAGGGCTGCAGTGCGAAGTCCTCCGTCGTCATCGAGAATGCCATTGACAAGGTATTTGCAATGCGAAGGCCTGTGTTGAGGATGCATCGCACTGCAGCAATTCCGAAGTGGAGCTGCAAGGAAATCTGTTGCGCTGCATCAGTTCCGCCCATAGGATAAAAGCTGGGCTGGCAGAGCACCTTCAGGTCCACTTCTAAGTGTCCAGGGCTGGGGTGGGACCACTTAGGGTTTGGAGGGGGGGGGGGCAGACTCACAACAGAACAAGTCCAGGTGCAGGGTTACAGATGGTTGGAGCCTTTTCTGTCACTAAGGCTTTTATCAGGAGGCCAGCCAACTAGCCCTTGAGTCAATCTTGTGGTCCTGAGTTTAAGAAGCAGGTCTAGTCCTTTTGCTCATGCAGGAGGGCAGCAGGGCAATCGAGTAGCAGTCCTTCTTGCAGAGCAGCACCGCAGTCCTTCAAAGTCTTTCACAGGATCAGAGGAGCACTGAAGAGTAAGGTCTGAGGGTACATTATTAATACTTGGTGCCTACTTTAAAGTAGGAGAAGGTTCTGGAGGTTTCCACCTACAGAGTTGTTTGGAATTTCCTGCCTCCCTGCTCTGGCACAGTTGGTTTGGGGGTCACAAAAGTCTTGTGTCAAACCCTTTGTGAGTATGCTCAGTCAGAGCCTTTGTGATGTGCCAGTCTGATAGGTAACAGCTCCCCTCCCCTCATCAAATCAGAAATGGCCCATCCTGCCAACACCTATTCTCACTCTGTCTCACTGTCTCGGAGTAATATGCAAAGACACACTGCCAGCTATACCTAGTCAGGTTATGCAGGAAAAAGGCTGCAGCCACCAAATGGTTGGGACAAAAAAAAAATGCTAACTTTCTAAAAGTAGCAAACCTAATCTTTTAGACCACTGTAATCTTATTTCCACATGAATACTGGGAGAACACATGTCAATCAGCAGACTTTCTCACCCTAGGCACACTTTCTCACTAAGCACTGACGCCTGAAGCTGTACTTTTGTTTTACAACTTACCCAACAATAACTGGCCTGTCAATTGGTCCCTGATTGATTTATTTATGCCATGTGACTTGATCACATGTCAAAGGCATTCTTCTTCTTGAAGTTTCCGAATATGCCCTCTATTATGAGTGAACTCAATTATGGCAGGCTCCTCCATTCGACTCTGCTGATATCCAAAGGAATATTAGCCAAGAATCATGCTGCCACCATGTAATTCAATCTCTGAATGTTGGATTTTAGTGCTACTAGCCTTGGTCGCACAATTCTTAAAACCTTTTTATCACCACTTAGCAGGGTGATGGCCCTTTCCATCTCTTGCAGCTCCTATTTGAATGTTCTATGTTTTTCAGAATGTGTACACCAGCTGTGTAAATTGCAGTGTAGTACTTGTGCAGCTAGTTATCGTCCTCATGTGTAGGGTAACTATGGTATTACTTAACTAATTCACTACTGCTGAAGTGGACTCCTGAAATGATCCTGATGCATTTAAACTAGTTTTAGCCATTTGTTCTCTACTACTTTCCAGCAGTTCCCACTGGCATGACTCCACCCTACACACAATTAACACATTATCTTGATGGACTACACTTTCCCTGCCTCTACTCAATCTATCATATTCCCCATTCCTTGAATTTATGCTTATGTCTACCCACTCATCTCAACTTCCCTTTCCGCCAAGGTTTGCTTGCGCCTCCCCACAAACTGTTATATGATATGTATTTATCAATGCCAAATATTTTGCCAGGAAACGGTAGATAAGTAAGAAACAAGACTGACTATTCATTGCAAAGATCTGGTTAATTGAAGACAGTGTCCCAAATCTACACAAAGCAATTCTACCTGGTAACAAAATAATCCATAAAATCCATCTAAACAAAGGAGGAGGGTCTTAGTTGTAGACACAATGATGTCTCCGATGCTGAAAGTGAATACCTTCTTCCCTTCTTTTTAAGAGCAATCTCAGGGAAGCACACTGCACTCTTCTCCTTGTGTGCTGAGGCATCCTATACAACACAGTCATTGCCAAATCCTTCTGTATATCTAATACCTAAATCTAACCATCCTGAACAACTTCCATGGTATCAGCATGGGGACACCACTGTGAGACAAGCTCACCGCAGGCCTCTTCATACAAACATACTAGCAATGCCATTTTTACAGACAATGATATTATAGAGTTACCTTGGAGGCATTGTCACTTCCATAAAGTGTCCATTATAGTACTGTGATGTCCATGATTTCCTTACCCACATGCAAATTAATAGAAAACACTGCTTCCCAGTCATAATCTAAATTTCATACATGGAATATCTCCCCTCTCTTGGCTCAGACAGATCGCTGGACACACTTGAATAAATGAAAACCACATCTTTATCTTCAACCAAAGCCTCCAATACCTTAGGCAAATAGTCTATCAAGGATGTTGCTATCGTTAAAGCCACTTAATAGCTCGTTGAAGAAATATAGCAGGTCTCCACAGATGGCAATGTTACTGCAATACTTTAGACAATACAGCATAACGATGCAGAAAGAGAGTATGAGGTATCACCACAGTCGTGCCATTTGCCCATGCAAGGAACTCTTAAGAAGCATCTCAACACTCAAAAACCCAGAAATAGTATTTGAAAAACATGTACTCATTTAAACTGCTCTATCATTTACTAGCCAACAATTTTCAGATCAAAGACTGATTTGGATGCCGACTCTGTCAAAATATCTGATTTCCCTAACACCCTCTCCCAACATCACCATCACACATTGCTTCAAGTGCTACACTCAATGCTTTACCTCTCATCTCACCTTCAGGATTCAGATATATCAATACCTTTGTGCTAAAACTCCTTTTTCTAGGAAACCCTGTACTTTAGTTATTGCTGACAGCATTAATGAAAGACAACTTCTTTGTCAACACCCAAGCTGGCTTCCATCTAGGTTGCAGATGACAATCCTATTAAAGGGCTCATCCACTTAACCTCTGTACCCAAAAAGATGTGAAATATGTAAAATAGCGGAAACACCCATTTCTTGCTGAAAGTTTCAACTACTCTTGGACTTGTGCTCTCACATGTTAGTAAACGTCAGATCCTTGAAATCTCCTAACTTTACATAGTAGAAGTCCAAATTAACACCCTCCTTTCTTGTCTTCCCTCACCATTTAAGTTGCCACTTACTCCATTTTCTGTCCAACCGATTCGTGAGCCCCACCCTCAGTTGATCCAGTCCTATTGTCTTACATCTCACATTTAAAGAGATAGTATCCATGGCACCTAGCTCTAAAACCAGTTTGTTGACAACTTTTCTCCTTACAGTTAACAACCGGATAACCAAGAATCATTTGAAACCGAATGCCAGATTGGAGCAACTTACCTTCAACTGCCTGACTGTACTTGCTCCTCACCTTTGCCAACCAACCTGTTGCGAGGAACTGAGTGAGGAGTCCTCCCTGACTGTGTACTCACATAGACTTCACAAGCAATTCCTTATTTAAACTTTCTTTCACCCTCCTGTGGGTCAGGTGGCGAATAACTCATATCCTAGGACCTCACACCAGTCGCTCTCCACCAAAGCCTTTGCACTCTCTTATTTTTACTAATCTACTGGACTATACCTCAGGCACCTGAAAATCTAGTTTTGTAACTGTAACAATCTTGGGGAAAATCTGCAATACTTTCTACATTTATAACCATGGCACCATATCTACCTGGCCCTCAAAGCACCTGACTTCATGCCAGGCACCTGGAGAATCTCAATTTAGGCCCTCCTCTTTGCATACTGGACTCGCCAAGTAATTAGAACAATGCTCTACTGGCCTTGATAAAACCTATACTCAAAGATTCAGCTCTGGATTTTGATGCCTCAATACTACAAATAGTACTTAAGAAATAACTTTTTTTCAGCCAAGGCTACAAAATTGTGTCAACAATTTGTACCAGTATAGTGCAAATCAGCGTATCATCAAAAGAAAAAAAAATTGAGCTTATATGTGGAAATTTCAAGCCTGCCTCTCTTCCAGAGAGCAGTAAAGCTTATTTCTACCCATACAACATTCGAGTCATGTAACACCTTATTCAGTTTACTTCCAAAAATTCTCTGACGTCCTTTGGAGATGTTTAATATTTAATCACTCTCCTCCACCATCCTTTCACCACATAGTCCTCAACTTTTAATCCACCACGTACAGGAGTAAATAATCACTTTTATTTCCTCAGGAAGGGATCATCAAATTCTATAAGTAAAGGGCATTACCTATAATATAGAACACTCTTCTCTCACCTGCTCAACTATTTGCAGCAAGTTTGCAGACACAGGTGGAGAACATCTCTGGTCTCCTGAAAAAACACTGAACTTCACCCATATAAGAAATCCTCAACCCAAGCAAATTCATTGCTACATATGGTTGCTCCAGCTACTTCCACAAGGCAACAGTGCTAGGCTGTAATGCTGGTGGCTGCTGTATGCAATACAACCACCAGACGCCATGGCAAAAATAGGATAATAGGAATGCTTCCATGCACTGCCTAGAGAACAATATTAAATAAGGTCCAAAGCAGAGAGCAGAGCTTGCCTGGCTCCAAGATGGCCGCAAGGGACTAGAGCTCCAGCAGCCCAACCGTTAATCCTGCACGGATCCTGCATTCGCAACTTGTAACCGGACGAAAAATCGAGGCACAAAGAACCGGAATGTGCCACCACCCAGGAGCAGTCACTAAACTTGAAGGACCTCTCCGGCGAGCGTCAAAAATACTCTGAGCCCGGAGCCGGCCCCGTGACTAACATGGCGCCCGCTCCGTAGCAGTCCACGCTGCAAACTGAAGACAGTCAGACCTTGCTAAGGCAAAGTGAACAAGGGAGTGGGAGGGAACCTCACACAGCCAGGCCCCCATAGTCCAGCTGGGGCTACTAGACCTGTAGAGTACGTGGGAGATCATATGAGTCGGTGGCCTGCTCTTCGACAACCGGCCGACTCAGAAAGCAGGCATGGCAATGGGGAACCGGAGCCTTGGCGTACAACTGCACATGAGGCCTACCAGCAGGTACAGCGATTGCCTGTGATTGTGGCGCGGCAGGGTACCCAACTGTGGAGTGGATACTACAGCAGAGCAGACACACGCCCCAGGCTGGTCTATTGTCCTGAGAGGGGCAACAAGATTGATTCTGTGGCATTAGCTGGGGCGAGACGAGAGAGGCCTTCTTTAAATTCACGGGTCCCAGGAGTATTGGTGGAGCAACGCAATATCAGAACCCTTGCAGCTACCAAAGGGCACCTCTGGCCCGGTCAGCAGTATTACAGCCACCTCTGGCCAGAAGGGAAGACAGGGCAGCCTCCAAAGGGTATGTGGACAAGTTAGCGATAAGACCTTTTCCACCAGAAGGGCAGCACACATAACACTGAGGAAGACCCAGCGGTTCACCCACAATGGACACTCAAGAAGGCACAATATATAGTGTATACCGATGAAAGCACAGGAAAGTTAAATGAAGCCAGGTGAAGCCATGTGCTAACCCTACCACCTCAGCATAGGGAAACCAGACAGATCACAGAATAATCTCCAATTCAAGGCACGCAAGACCCCAAGGGCAAAAGAGACTGACGCACACAGTACGGAGCCAGAATTGGGCTCTACTGATCAACCGACAGATTCTGATCTCAAGCAGATACTCTCGGCAATGCAGCACCGCCTCACAAAGATAGACGGCATGATCAATGTGCTGACATTCCGGATGGATAGAATGACGGAGAGACTTGACAAACATACTGAAAGGTTGGATGCGGTCGAGAGGCAAGTATCAGATGCTGAGCATATCCTGTCGGCTGATTCTGCAGAACAAGCAAAGACGGAAAAGACGATTCAACTGCTGAGAGCTAAAACCGAAGACTTGGAAGTACGTTCTCGGAGGAACAATTTGTGCATCACTGGTGTAGTGGAGACAGCACGCGTAAAAAATATGGAAGAATTTATTGAGAAGCTCTTGACTACCATCCTCGGCAGAGACACGTTCTCAGACATCTTTGTCGTGGAGCGCACGCACCACTCGCTGGCTCCCAGACATGCACCAGGAGCCACTCAGCACCCAAAAAATTTGCATGCCTTCTCAATTACCGAGATCGAGACGGAGAACTCCGAAAGACACGAGAACTAAAGACCCTGCCATACGAGGGAGTGGAGCTCTACCTGTATCCAGATTTCATTCAACAAGTACAGTAAGCAAGACAATTATCTTCCCCAGTTAAAAAGGGACTTCACGAGTTACAATTGAAATATAACATGCTGTATCCGGCAAAACTCAATGTCCTGGCTGAGGGCATAGAAATACTTCTTCACGGAACAAAAGCAAGTCCTACACTTTTTGAAGCTATGAGGGGTTATGGGAAGGAGAAGGAGCTTGCCACGTGGCAATACAGGTGGGTCAGCAGAAGCATTGGAGGAAGGGGACTGACAATCGGCTGCTCGAACTCGAGGGACACGGAGCCCCCCCCAAGCGCTGAATGGTGGGGGCGATCAGAGATGCAAGCTACGATGAGGAGCCAGGGTGAGGGAGCCACAGAGTCAACAGCTGAACTCGTATACATAGGTAAGACTGTTCCAATAATATGGTGGCTCGAATCCCTAAGATTCAGAGCATAATCTTTTCTCCTAAGAAAAACAGTTGTCATTCATAACACCCTGTAGTGCCACCATGGGCCATATCACCCCAAATGAGACAGAAGGGGTAGTTAAGAAGAATAACGCGGGATACTGTGAATAGGGAAGGAACCATAGCCTACTGACTCACCACTAAACCTTGCATCCGAACTAGTGTGTTGCTGGCAAGACTGTACTATGAGATAACTAAAACAGGCAACAGCCGCCCCTATGTGTGCACCACCATATGGAACTAATAGACTAGGGTTGGTATGGGGTTGTTTAAGGATGGGGATACTACGATGGGATGGAGAGGCAATGCTTTCCGCTATGCCAGGTTGGGGGGCAATTAGCATGGGAGGGGAAGAATTGGGAAATGTTCATTTTCAGGTTCGATTCGAAAAAAAATTAAATGGGGACACGTTACACAAGGCAGCATGACAGCATCACAAAACAAGAGAGAACACCATAGACACTAGTAACCAAGGTGAAAAGAAAGGCATAGAAACACCATTCATAAGACTGCTTACCTGGAATATGCTCAGGCTCAACAACCATAGAAAACTCAGGAAGGTAGTAGCCTACCTCAATCGCCACAAGGTAGATGTTGCAATTCTACAGGAAACACATCTCCAGCAAGAGAACGAGATACTGACTAAACAACGGTTGCAGGGACACTATCAAACTGCAGGATTCACATTGCACTCTCGAGGGGTCCTTGTCTCAGCTGATAGCCAGGCTGCAGTACACCTGACAGGCATACTAGTCGATGTGGGGTGCATATACGTGATAACCAGATGCAGCAAAGATTACCTAGTGGTAGATCTTGTAGGAGTATATGGACCCAACAAGATGATCCACAATTTTACCACAACTTTAATACCCGAATAATGCAGAGGGACAATCTCCAACAAATATGGGGAGGCAACTTTATTTGTACACTGAACCCTGGCTTGGATCAGACTAAGGGTCCCCCTCAACGTATATCAGCAGCAGCCACAACTATAATAGATATCACAGACAACACAGGGTTAGTAGACATATGGCGACACCAGCACCCAGACGAAAGGGATTGACACACTATTCGTCTGCATACGACATACATTCCAGCATAGATTATTGGCTCATATCCAACAGTCTAGTGTCCCGAGTAGAAAAGTGTAGGTCACTCCCACACACCTATTCAGGTCACTCCCCAGTTATCCTGGACATAAGACTCCAACCTCGCTGAATGGCCCATTCATCTGGCACTTCCCTCCTTATTCGCTGTTGGAACCTGCCTTCAAGGCAGAGATGGTACAGGCAATAGAACAATTCTTCATTGGCAACAAAGACTCTGTCAGCAGTTTGGGAAACATTTAAAGTGTATATAAGAGGGGTGGCACTTTCTAAACAGAGGTAGGTTCTCAAACCTGGAAAGGGAATTAGCCGACTTAGAGTCACGACACAAACACACAGGGGACGCCAAGGTATTGGGGAAAATTAAATCTAAGATTCTAAAGTACCCGAATATCACAACACAGCTAATGACGAGATTAAACATCTCTGCAAATACTCTATCGCCAGAACATACGTAGAAGGAAAGCGCCGGGGGGAGGGGGTGCGGGGGGCGCCTTAGCGACACTACTCCAACCAAACAGAGAGCAAACAGCACTCACAAGCATACTAGATGAAGAGAGGAATTTAGTAACGGACACCAAGTGAATAGCAGCCAGATTTCTGCAGTATTACGCAGAGCTATACCACACACACATTGCTCACGACAAAGCCTCTACAACTGAGTATTTGGAGCATATAGAGATGACCTGGCTCACTACGGAGCACAGAGAACATCTCAAGGCATCCCTGGACCCCTATGAAATAAGGTCGGCTCTAGTTGAGATACAAAGTTTGTAACAAAAGTGGCAAAGGCGCCACATGGCTAAAACCCCTGAACAAATATATATTTAGCAGACAGTAGATTTGCTGCAGGGGCTAGGTTTGCTCGAGCAATTTAACATGAGAGGTAAAGGAAAAGTGTGCTTATTCATATACTGAACATACCATTTTAAGAAATCCACAATTCTTCAATGCCTACAGGGAATACAGTTGACGATCCTATATTTTTACGAAGAAGTGTGAAATGCATTGAAGTAACATTAAACTCTTTGATATTTACATGCAAATATGTTTTTTTTAGTGTAAGTAAACGAGAATATAAGCACTGGAAGGGGAAAGAACAAGTAATTACAACCTGTACTCCGTCACTCAACCCGTGGAACGAAAGCCCGGGGCAGCATGAAGCGCATCACAAAACTTCACCCTAGAGTCATAATCACCACACTCCATGCCTGTCACACTGATCAAAGAGAATGCATTAAACAGCACGCTAAATCAGCTGGCACAGCAATAAAAAGCATGTCCCGCTGAACCGCAAGGATGAAAGGAGCACCTCAGTGTAAATGTAAGCAGTGTTAAGACTTCATGGCAATGCCTACGTCCCCACCATGTGACCAAGATATTTTTATGGTTAACTCTGGACGATTTGCAGTCACCTGCGGGCGTAGCTAGTTATAAAAAAAATATATAGTAAGTGCATTCATGGTTTATGAGCAATAAGGGAAAATATGTTGGCAGGTACCAAGGGAACACAAGGTAAAAATACGTATACGTCTCTTTTACATTGATTCTAGACTCCAACAAAAAACATTCTGGAGGATTGGACACATTCACGCTTTTTTGTTGTGATATTAATCCTAAAACGTGGACGAGCTATTGGCAAGCACCAGCCCTTTATTGCTATGCAGAAAGATCCCAAAGCCCTCCTTTCAGTTGCAATATCGGAGAGCTACATATACATTAAAAAAGTCTGACATGTGGAGTGTACCTAATGGTGATAACAGTGTAAGAGGTGACACAGAATGGATATTTACTACATTGAATGCTGCTCTAAATCTCTAATGCTTTAAACAACAGGTCTGACTTTATTATACTCAGACATAAAAAGGCATTAAGAAATATGGTCTGCATGTATAGTCGGCATTTGCTTGTAAAACGAAACATACACACATATTATTGAAGCAGGAATATGTTAGTATTCTCACAGAAATTGACTTGCAAGTGTGGTTCTAGTCTCCTTAAGCTCCGTGTGCTGCCTCTTAAAGGCTCCCACATTCTTGGCAAGACAGCTACCTGCCAGTAAAATGCACCAATTTGATAGTCACAAGTTCGTACCATGCTAAAGCATTTGAAAATCCTTTTATCATTTAAAGTTAGTGAATTATGTATTTATGAATAAGAAACAGCCAAAGCAGAGAAACATCTGCATGCTTTCAACACGACTGTTGAACACTACACTTCTTGATGCAGCTTCATTCACTGATCAGAACTGCATGAACACAAAAAAGTTCCTTACCACTTGTGTTCATCAGTGCCCCAGATACCATGATCCTCCCCTGACTGACTCTTAGGTGCCCCCTCCTCGTGCATTCACAGATACCCACAGAGCAGTCAGGTATGCTCAGGAGCAGATGTCCCTGTATCAGATCTATGGTGAACTTTAATGACAATCCTTGGGGGAATAGTGCAGTATTTTTTCGAAGAAAGATGCATCAAAAGAGCAAGAAATGTTTCCATTTTAGCTTAATGGTTTGGCAGTGCAACAAACTGAGCCCTACTCTGCATAGCTCCTACACTGTAATAGCAGCACTCTCTTGGAGGTGGAATAATATACTGATCCGCGAATGGCCTGCCTTTTCCCTTGTGACCCCTGGCACTGGCTTTGAGACCCCTGGCCTCAGAGGTGGCAAAATCAGAGCCAGGAACACAGTGGTAGCTTGTCCTTATGGACGTCAGATGGGGTTCCACTCTCTTTGTTTTCTTTCATATTTGTATAGACTCATAGTGAATAATATTTCATTATTCACTATTAGTGTAATGAAAAACATTAATGTGACCTTCCTTGGGGGCTGACGTAAAAAAATGCATGTTGTGTGCATGCTTGCGGTTGAGTGTGTGTTCATGTGGGAGAGAAAGTGTGCGTAAGTGTGAATGTGTGTGTGTTATGTTTAAACGTGTGTATAATTGAAATTGAAAGTTAAAGGATAAGTGATGTCACTTCTCCTGACCCAGGAATTTTGGAGAATTGACGTTCAAGGAATTGCATCATAGTGAGAGATAAATATTCCTCTGAAGCTTTCTGCATTGAGAGTATATATTGAGAAACGTTGTGGCAAAAGCTCATTTCCACAATTTAAGCTAAATTGAGAATACTTGCTGATAGCTTCAAGAGTAATCTTACATTTCTGACTCTTGTAACCATGAACACAACGAATATTAATTCATGTGATAATCTTCTACCTGTCAACCAAGTTTTCTTATTGACTTTTATTTTGGCCCTGGTGTCATGATAATCTAATAGACTAACACCACCCTCCCTCCCCGGGATTGTTTCCTCCTATAGCACTGCTTCTTTGTTGGTGTCAAATGCCCTCCTTACGTATATTGCTTCTTCTGTGGGTAACTATGGTTAATCTCACAAATTACTCATGGTATCTAATGATCATTATGCATTCAGACATTTATTCATGTGCATATACAATGAATCATCTATTCTGTACATAGAGCGTATACTAACCTCAATGTATTTCTGGCCGACCTGAACCTCATAAATGGGCGGGGGTTGGGAGGGGCTGCCAATGCCATGATCAGCATAGGCGTTATTCATGACGACCTCCCTTCTGTCTGATCAAGACCTCATCTGCAGTGACCACCATTGGTCCAACCCGGGCTGTGATCCTGCTGCTCAAGACAAGGCTAGATCACTGCAATCACCTGAGACCACTGTGACCTGGTCTGCACCTGTGCTGGTGTACAAAATCAAGAGAATGATGACTCTGACCAGAAGCACAAACAGACACAGCCCTCCCCCAGCTTACCAGAAGGCAGAGGAAACTTGCTGCTCACAGTGACACCGACCGGTGGCATGCACGAAGCCCACTGAGAAATAAAGAGACAAAGCAGGACTCCTTCATGCCTACCTAATACACCAGAGGGGTAAGACTTGAAACTCCATTATAAACATTTTAAGACAAATCATCTAATGCAGACCCCAGGCGCTGCTTCAGTTTGCACTAACAAATGAGACATTAAATGCAAACATCGAGCAATAGAAATAGG
Source organism: Lissotriton helveticus (assembly GCF_964261635.1). Classification (NCBI taxonomy): domain Eukaryota; kingdom Metazoa; phylum Chordata; class Amphibia; order Caudata; family Salamandridae; genus Lissotriton; species Lissotriton helveticus. The sequence goes on from NC_136061.1 coordinate 2,027,482,267, forward strand.
CTTTTGAGATTTGCCGCCCTTTTCTATATTTGCATCATAAAAAAAGAAATCATCAGTTTCTGCTGCTTGCATCTCATGGACAAATGCCATATTTCCCGCCACTGTCCCAAAAAATTGCCAGGAACGTAAGCACAATTACAGCAAGATCACTCAAGACAAAGTGCTGCCTCTGCCTGTGGCGTTACACACTTTAGCTGTTTCATTTATGTTAATTGTAGTGTTGTTCCCTTTCGTACTCACCGCTGCTTGTACAGAATGTCCAGCTCAAAAGCTGGGCAGTAAATAGGAGGTGGATAAAGTCAAGACTCAGCAGCCAAAATTAACGTGTTATATTTACCGTGACATTTCAGGCTGCAGCATACAAATCCTCCGACAACAAAAAGCCAGTGCTATCATTATTTTTTCTCCCTAATCTAATTTTCTGGACACTTCCCCTGCCCATAGCAATGACTCCTATAATATACAACCCACAGCTCAAACATACTGTTTTAAAAATGTTTTTTCATCTTTCATCTTTCTCGGTAAAGAAGTGTATTTCCTAACAACTAGAGCAACACTGGCAAATGTTGTGTGAATGCCCAGTAATGTATATATTGTCGCTGTTTATCTTATCCATAATGTATGATAATGGAAAGATAAGAAATACCAGATGCCATATTTTTCAAACGTATATCAGTGTCATTGTTATATCCTTATATAATTTGTGTTATATAAGGATGGGTGGGGAGGATAAAGAGAAGGGGTAGCGGTGGGTAGGGCAAATAGGGAGCGTGTGTTCAACATGAGATAACGCAACATAAAAAGAAGAGAGATAAGAAATTAGGATAATAAAGATATTAATAGAGAGGTGATCGGATGTTTAACGGCCAGAGCGGACGACTTTGAAGCTGGGGAACCAGGTTCCAGTCTGGGAGAGGCTCAATCTTGTGATTCTGGCCAATCACTTAAATTACCCGAGCCTATAAATGTGATGTATGACGTTACAACGCATACTTTTACAATGCAACATCCATTACAACACATTCCTTTACAACGCATGCCATTACAACAAATTTTTAAAAACTACCTTTACAACGCATGCCATTACAACACATACTACCTTTACAACGCATACCATTACATTGCATGTATGGTAAGTATTCGATAGTGTAGGGGTAAAAATTACTATTCTAACTCCAGGGGGGTGCAACGGTAGGGTAAGTGTTGGATAGTGTAGGGGTAAAAATTACTCTTCTAACTCCGGGGGGGTTGCAACAGTAGGGTAAGTGTTGGATAGTATAGGGGTAAAAATTACTATTCTAACTCCAAGGGGTGCAACAGTAGGGTAAGTGTTGGAAAGTGTAAGGGTACTATGTGTTGTAATGTTATGCGTTGTAATGATATGCGTTGTAATTACATGCGTTGTAGTGGTATGCGTTGTAGTGTCATGCGTTGTAATGGTTGCATTGTAATGGCATGCGATGTAATGGATGTTGCGTTGTAAAAGTTTCATTGTAATGGTAGTGCGTTGTAAAAGTTGCGTTGTAAAGGTTGTTTCCCTATAAATGAAGATGTCCGTCTGTAGTGACACTGGTGCTCATGTGAAGTGCTATGGCACCGTTGGGTCGATTCACACTATATAAAACTGCCCCCAAAAATAATTAAATACTGAGTTGTGGGAGTTTTGTTGTCAGAAAAGGGAGAGGTGATATCAAGTACAAGACTTACTTACATACATCACGGTTGGAGCAGGACTTAAAACGATGAAAATTCACACTCCAGAATATGATCCCCAATCGTATATGAGATCAACAGCTCAATTTATGGATTATTGTGAATGGTTGACTCCAAAGATCATTTGCAACATCTAAAGATGTATGAAGTGCTCATCTATGGAATGCCAACTAGATTATCCATGGCACAAGTCACACTTCGGAGAAAATGAATTCTCTAGAATTCCAAATGTAAAAGGCCCTGCTCTGGGCACATTCAATATGTAATACATTAGAATTTAAAAATCTTTGTTATTGGAGATGTATGATAAAGAAGAATTAATGACGGATACACATCTGACCACCTTCTGAATATGGGATGTCGATGTAAAGTTAAAAGGCAAGATCTAGTTATTATAAAAAACTACTACTGCACTCTTTTATAAAAAAAAAAAGAACTTGCTGATCATTGGTACACCTTCAGACAGGTACAGCGGCAAAACAGAGCTCCGCATCATAGAGGCTGATACCAGGCGTGCCTGGAAGCACAGGTAGGCATAGGTTAGTGCTGGCCTAGAGCACCAGGGCAGCATTGGCAGAGGGACTGAAAACTGTGATCACCGACTCACCCCACACCCATTGCTGACATAAAGCATTATACATTTGTGATGCACATTTGAAAATTCATACTATGGTTTGGCAAGTAGGTTTGGAGAAAATATGTGCTACTGTCTAATTGTTTCACACCTATTCGCAGTTTAATTGCAATTCCTGATGTGATCAAACCTATTACTATATATGCTTCCACAAGTGGCACTCACAGTTGAAGGGCCTTCATGCAAGCATTTGCAGTCAGGCTCCCGTTGTGGTTGCAAACACAAGGAGATGATGGACGGAGTGCTGAAACTTTTCAGACACTCACCCCTAGTCACAGATCTTGGTTACATTCATCATCGTTGTTTAGCTCACTTCGCCACTCCAGTTCAAACACAGCTATATGCAAATCAGTCTTGACCCTGTGCCTCATGGGAACAGTCCAGGCCGAAATGCCAAGCCATGTCTTCCCTGGACCGGAAACAAGCATCCTGGGACCGGTTTCGGGGTAACACTCCGCATCAGCCAGGCTGGCTTGAATCCAGTGGCAAAGTGAGCAAGGGACCCCTGTCTGGGCATACTCTGCCAACTTATGGTGAACAAACCAAACACAAGGAGATGATGGACGGAGCGCTGAAACTTTTCAGACACTCACACCCAGTCACATATTTGGGTTGAATCCATCACAGATCTGGGTTGAATCCATCATCGTTCTTTAGCTCACTTCGCCACCCCAGTTCAGACACAGTGAATGCAAATCAGTCTTGACTCTGTGCCTCATGGGACAGTCCAGTCCGAACTGCCAAGTCTTCCCTGGACTGGAAACAAGGATCCTGGGACCGGTTGTGGGGTAACACCCCATATCAACCAGGGTAGCTTGAATCCAGTGGCAAAGTGAGGAAAGGACCCACGTCTGGGCATACCCTGGGTATACCCTGCCAACTTAGGGAGAACAAAGCAAACACAAGGAGATGATGGACAGAGAACTGAATCTTTTCAGACACTCACCCCCAATCACAGATCTGGGTTGCTACAGGTGCCATACAGTATATAAAGACAAGGACCGCTTTTGTGGTAGAAAAGCTTTACCTGGTTGCTTGTAGTCAACTTTTTTAAGCAAGCCTGAGCGTGTTGGAGTCTGTTCACATGCTGCAGCAGGCAGTTTGATTGAGATTATATATATATATATATATATATATATATATATATATATATATATATATATATATATATTCACTGAAAAAAATATGTTTTACAGAAGTTATAGTTAGGAATTAGCATTTAAAAAACCATTGAAAGTCACTAAAAAACCATAGGTTACAGGGTTATAGTTAGTTGGACATTTGACTCATATAAAACCAGAGAAATTCGCCCGTCATAGTTAGTTGAGCTAACTATAACTCGCGCACCCGCAATGCACTGCTGATGACGCCACATATTACATCACTCATGACATGGTCAGTGACATCAATGATGACATCACTGATGACATCTCAAATGCCATCAATGATGACATCACTGATGACATCATTTATGTGATAATCTGAAGCACATACTGATGCCCTAATATAAACTTTGATACACCCACTCTAAAATACAGACTACTATTTTTGAAACCATACACATAACAATGCCAGATACTACTGCAATTGAGCGCGGTGCGGCAGGAGGGGTGGTGGGGTGCATCAGCCTGGGTACGCAGGTGCGAAAAAGTGATGTTGCCGTGCATAATGATGTGATCTCTGACCTCATTCAGTCACATCTCTGTCTCAATTTAAGGACCTGCTGGACCGTACTGTAGGCCTGAGCCAGTGGGCAGCGCTGCCCTACAGACATTTGTTGTTGGCTTTTGGGGCACTGTAGTGAGCTGATTACTAAGTGTACATGCACACAGGTTTGCACCACTGCATTACACTTGCACATTATGCTTCTAGCATGCGCTCTGTTCCTTTGTATGTGAATGTTGGTGTTGGAAATGGCCCTTTTTGCAGGGTTATCCCCAAACTTTTTGCTTCTTCCTCCCTTATTTTTTCTGACCCGTGGTTGTTGGCAATAGGACTCTGGGCACTTTAACACTGCTGATCAGTGCTACAGTGCATATGCTCTCTGTATAAATTATTATTGTAATTGGTCATCCATGATTGGCATTTTTGTATCACCAAGAAGTCCCTAATAAAGTGCACTGAGTGTGCCAGGGCTGGTGATACAAATGCTACTAGTGGGCCTGCAGCACTGATCGTGCCACCCACATGAGTAGCCCTAAAATAGCATCTCAGGCCTGCCATTGCAGTGCCTGTGTGCAGTCTGTGAACTGCCATGTCTTCCTGGTCAGTGTCCCCACTGACCAGGCCTAACCCTTCCCTTTCTGTGCACATTGGTCACCCCTATGGAAGGCCCAAGGTACCCCCTTGGGCAGGGTGCAGTGTATGCGAAAGGTAGAGCATGTACTAGTGCAGGTAACATGCTCTGCTAGTGAATGACAGGGGTTTTAGTTTTTCACTATTGTAAGGCTACCTTGCTCATTGTCTATCATGGGGAATGCTGACTACAGTGGCTACCAGCCTATCTTCCCATAGGAGCACAGTAGGACATAAAAGTCTGGTATCCCCGAACTCAGAATGAACTCAGAATTTAATAAGACATCTTTTAGGAAAGGTGTTTTTTAAATCCTGTGTTTGAGAACAGCACTTTTAGGAAGTGGCTGTTCTCTTGTCTGACCTTTCTGTGTGCCTTGGTCTGTTTGTGAATTGACTGTCTGGTTTGTGAGTGACAGGGCTGGGGGATTCCAGGAGACAGAATGAGTCCGCCCAGTGGTGATAGAGAGATCTGCATCTAGATGGGAGGGAGGAGTTGCACCTGGGGCCTGAATAGGACTGTGCCTGCCCCCCACAGTGCTGCCCCCCTGTGGTGTGTCTGATGTCTCTGCCCTGCACTGTGAAAGGAGAGAAGGAATCATGTCAACAAAGTGCTCCAGGGCTGTGCTTTCCCTCCACAATGCTGGTTCTGCCTCCTGTGGGGCGTCAGATGTTTCTGCTCTGCACTGTGAAAGGAAAGAAGGGGTCATGTAAACAGAGTGCTCCAGAACTGGTTTGGACCGGGCTCAGAGCCCTCCTGCACCAAAGGGAACAAAGACTTTTTGGGGTATAAGTACAGGACCCCAGACCACTGAGCTTTAGATCATCCTGGAATCAACAAGGAACCTCTGCCAAGGAGAAAGCTGGAAGACTGAAGAAGGAAGACTGTCCTGCTGTTGCTTTGCTGGACTGACCTGCAGTTGCTTTGCTGCCAAGAAGAGGGGAAGGACTTTGCTTTGTGCTGTGTCCCATTTCTTGAAGGAATCTCCAAGGGCCTGAAGAAGAGCTGGCTCCCTGTTAAGAAGTCCCAGGAACAAAAAGACTTCACCCCCTAGCTTCCCTGAACTCTACTGAGAGAGTTCTGTCCTTCCTGGAGTGCTTGGGCCAGTTGTGGTGCCTCCGGAAGTTGTACCTGTGTTGGGAAGCTGGAAACTAAGATTTTAAAGACTTTCTGCAAGTTTTAACACATTGCTCGCTTGCGGAGCGCATCCCCGTCAGTGCGAGGAAATTCCAGCTGCTACAAAGGCCGAGATCGTCCCAGCACCTGTTGCCGCTGCCAGAGTCATCGCATCCTTCGTTTGCGGGACGCGCCTGTCCGATGCGGGAAGATTACCATCGCTGCGAGTATCATCGCAGAGCCTGTCGTCACTGGGTAAAATCGTCGCACCGCTTGCTTGCGGACTGCATCACATCGCTGCGAGAGTCGTCGCAGAGCCATCGCATCGAGGGGCCACGAGAAGAGAAGATCGCCGCTGAGCCGGGCATCGTCGCCGCACCGGAGATCGTCGCATCGTACCTATTGCGAACAGCTTCCACCGAAACCTGTGCACCAGAATCCACGGAAGGTATCGCACCCCCCCATACAGACCGAAGTCATCGTAACATGCCCGCTACATCCAGCGGGGTTGTCGCATCGCCTCCCCAGGGTCTCAGGAGTGACGTATCTCTTGCTTTTCACCGCTACAGCTTTCACTTGGAACTTTTGTCGCATCTAAAGGTACTGTTGGCTAAAATGTGACGTAACTGTGGATTATTTTAACTCAACCTTAAGAACTCATTTGAAACCATATTCTTGAACTGTGTATGTTGGATTTTTGTTGTTTGGTCTTGTGTAGTTTAGATTAAATACCTTTATTTTTCTAAACTGTTGTGATGTCAGTTTGTGGTGTTTTCATTATGTTACTGTGAGTGTTGGTACAATACTTAGCACATTGCCTTTGATAAGCCTGACTGCTCGTGCCAAGCTACCAAGGGGGTGAGCAGGGGTTATCTAAAAGTGCATCCTTCTTACCCTGACTTGAAGAAAGGGTCCCTATTTGGACAGTGGTACCTATCTCTGCCAAATAGAGACCCCTAGTTCTAACAGATGGCATAACATATTATTATTTATTCTTGTGTATTCTGGTGCACTCCAACTCCTCTTTGAAGCACGATTAACAATAACAGTTGGTGGATCGTACTTCAAGAATGAAGGATGCACTCAAATTGGTGTTCTCTATTAAGCTTGAAATAAACCTTTATATACCTCAAGAAGTTTCCAGCATTATATTATTTCTCCCTTTTCAGACACTGAGTTGGTTGCGCCAAAATGCCCGTGATGATGCCCTGGGCATTCTGATCCCTTCCATCGTGGTATCAAGTCACCGTCCCCGACCGGAGATCTACTGTGCCACCCTGAGAGAGGCACCCCGGAGTCGGAGCTCACACCGGCACATCGTTGGACACACCAGCGATGGCAGGTGAGCAGTGAAGCCTCCATGCGCAGGAGCTGCAATTGAGCAAAGTGTTGGGGAAGGGGCTGGGGTGCAACAGCCTGGGTGCACAGGTGCAGGCAAGCGATGTTGCAGTAGATAATAATGTAATCTCTGGCCTCATTCATATCTCTGTTTAATTTTAAGGACTTGCTGGACCGCACTCTTTCTAGCTGGCCCCAGAGTCCCAGACACACGGGTGACGGGAGGTGAACAGTGAGGGCTGGGGGCAGTAGGCCGATGCGCTGTCTCCTCGTCCCTCTGTTCTTTTGACTCTCTCTCACCTTCTCCCTTCCTCCCACTCGCTCTCTGTCCCATTCTCACTTTCTTCCTTTCATTCTGACTACCTTTCTTTTTCTCTTGGACATGGCACACATACTTATGTTTCTTTTTTGTCTTGCAGGTTTTATACGTTGCTTCCGGAGGAGTCCTACCCACTTATTTCATGTTATACTGTTGTTTGTTTGAATAAAGTTGTGTTTCCATTTATTTGTGTTCTTTTAATAAAGGTTATATTTTTAACCAATAAATAAGTGAGTGTATGGGTCTTCTTTTGCTGACAACACTTGTCTGTAATTTATTGTGAAAATTGGCGGTTGATAGGAGGTTATGAGGGAAAACATTTGTCATTTTGCGGTGCACCTACCAAATATAAACCAACAGACTATTACATAAACGAAGCCTGGGTAATTCTGTTGAAAGTTGGACTGAGACCGTCAACATTATCGGCGCCCTCTTGCTCTCCTTAACCTTTTTGTGCGCGTAAAACAGCCGCCATTTTGAACACCATGGCTTCCCTGCTCCCGCCGAGAGCCAGCGCGCCTCTCTCCCACTCCTAGCTTCGCCGGCATCCCCCCGCATACTGACAACCCCCCTGCCTGCACCTGCCGCGAATCATAAAACCCCTCTTCAGCGCTGCTCTGCCCCAGGCCCTCGTCCTGTTCCCAGCGCGACACCTCCCTTCTTCCCATTTATGATTCCCGGCCCTTTGATGCAAACCCCTTTTCCCCGTGTGCCCGTTCGTCTTCCTCGTTCCCAGGCCGACACCCAGCTCTGCCGATACTGTTCCTTGCCCCTCCCCGTACAATAGAAAGTTCCCCCCCAGCAAGGGATCCCCGGGTTGATCAAAGCCCCCCGCCCTACGAGACCCGATCAACCCCCACACACTCCGTGAATCGGCGGAATATCCAGCTGCGCGATGATCATCACCTGTTGTGAACGGGGCGGGGACTTCCACTGTAACCTTGCGTGGGAACGGGCTGGGAAAGGGGGGGGGGGGGATTCTGAGGATGTCTTTCCGTACATCAAAGTATCGACGAGAATGTGTTACATGCAATAAACAGATAAACATGTGTATAAGAGGCCAGGCCTCAGGGATGCAGTTAGAGCACCTCAGAACGATACCTTCTGTCCGTTTCGTTGTGTTCTCCTCCGGAGAAAATAAAAACCTTGTTTCCTGCCTTCCAGTCTCCAGCGCCTGCCTCTTCAATGGTTTAAACGTCTTTGTGGGTTCAAGAGGCGACACCGCCGGGCAATACTTAAGGATCTTATATTCTGGGTGGTAGTGCCCCCCAATTATTTTCACAATTGGCGCCCAACGTGGGGCCCATCAGCGACCCATGGATCCAGTGGGAGAGGTCCTGACGACAAAGTGAACGACTGCAACGATCGGGAACGCGTCTGTCCGATAGACCCTCGTCTGACAGCCGATCATCCGAACTTCACTGGTTCCGAACAGACCTCTCTCGAGTGATCTACGGTCCTGACTGGGAACCATCAGGAGTGCCGCGAGGATAACGAAGAAGAGAGGACGATCGGGCGCTGGATTCGGAAGACAGGAAACGGTCCATGCGGTCCGGGTAAGGTCGTGTAACCACGACAAGTCGCAAAATAATTGCTTGATTGCTTGTTTGTTTAAAAATACTAGTATTGCTCTTTTTATTTATTTGGAGATTCACTGTCTGCAAACGGAGAAACAACGGGCTCTCTCTTTGCAAGCAGTGGAGGATAGGTAGGGCAGCAGCCGTGCTTATTTTTTCTCCCCCACTCAATAATCACTTGAAACTGAACTGTTGTTCGCAAAACTATTGTTTCCTGGAGATTCCCTGTCTGCAAACAGGGAAGAGACCACCCTTTTTGCAGATAGTGAAAAGGGTAGGTAACGCAGATCTTTGCGGACCTGCTCATTCTCCCCATTGTTATTTATTGGTCTTTTGTTATTTTTGATCCATGAGGTATTCACTGCCTGCAAACAACGTAGAATAGAAATATTCTGTCCAGTCTTTGCACCTAGTGATAAGATAGGCAGTGCTGACTTTTTAGTCCCTCATTACGAGCCGTCATGTCTGTCTTCTCCCCACTGATTAGTAGCCTGTTTAGCCCGGACCGCCTATTAGAGATGGACCATCCAGCCCCACTGAAAGGCACCCCTAATAAGGACATGTTCATGAAGCATGGATTGACCGCTATAGCCTATAGTAAACTATGGCATAAATATACAAAAAAGGGTCAAGAAAGTCAATGGCCCCTGATAGGATCCTTCGATGATGATAAAATAAAAACGCTAGAAACTGCCCTGGGTAAAAACAAGACAACACCTACTATGCTTGACAGCTTCGGCATGTGGCAAAAAGAAACTGAACAACGTAAAAAGAAAACTGAGAGTAGGTTGGAAAAAGAGCTGCGAAAAGCAGCCCACCTAGCTGCTCAGAAACTAGAAAAAGAGATAAAGGAAAGAGAGAAAGCTAAACAGAAACTAGAAATGGAAACGCCAAGCCAGTGTCCGGTTAGAACCCCCTCCATGCTCTACCCTGATTTACCCTCGAAACGACAAGCCAATGAGGACCTGCTGTTAGGTCCTCCTATCATCTACATGCCCCCTCCATATGCCCCTTCTCAACCCGTGGCACAGCACGCGCCACCCCCAGGTACAAACGAAGGTACCGCCACAGCGTCGGCCCCAATGGCCTCTGTGCCAGCCGAACCCCTTGTATTAAAACCCGCATCAACAACAACGTTAGACGACCATGAGAATCGAGGGGCTGGCCCTGCAAGAACAAACAGACTAGACAAAGATGAGCGAGCGGGGATCGACAAAATAGCAAGGACACTGGTAGAAAGGAAGGATGATGAAGAGTACATCACAGATATGTTCAGCTCGTATACAGGGAGTCACAGACGACATTTTACCGTACGACTGTGTTATCATGTCTTGAATGCATACGAGGACCGATATCGAGACAAAGGTCCCGAGAGCCTAAGGACTCTGTACCGGAAGGTCGATATCGGGGATGAGGGCGAGTGTGATGTGTCGGACCTCCTTACGCGTACGCTTGAGGTTTTCCGCCACCTCACTGAACGAAAGCCGGGAGCTAAATCCGCAGCCCCCGTAGTGACCGAACCACCAACCGAGCAATCTAACACCATGATGCCGATACGTGAGGCTGCCCCTTACTGGGTTCCTCCTCGGGGTACAGGGACTCACGATGATGCAAACAACCAAGATGCGAAGGGAAGGGTAGTATACAACTGGGTCTACCAGCCATGGGACCGGCAAGAGATACTGACATTCCGGAAATCTCTACCCGACCTACGTAAAAACCCCACTGCCTTCTATACTGAATTGGGTACAGCCCTGGGTTCAACGATCATGACCCTGGCTGACATCGACTTGTTCTTCGGGTTATGTCTACCAGCTGATGTGTGGAAGCAAATCCGGAAAGTCGACCACCTTGAGCTGTTTGGACATACCTGGTCACAACTCGATGACCTGGACAAACAACGGGGACCAGGACAAAAGCCGTTGAAATCCATTCTAGACCTCCCAGATAAAATCGTAGAGAAATTAAAAACCCTAATCCCAGAAAAGAAAGTGGACTGGTCGATAGTAACAGCCTGTCGCCAAAAACCCCAGGAGGATGTATCGGAATACTTCTCCCGGTTTGAAACGGTGTTCTCCGATTACAGCGGCCAGGACATGACCACTGCAACCGGACACCATCTGTTTGTCCAGAATTATGTTAAGGGCCTATCATCGGAAATCTCCCAGAAACTACAGGCCAGCGAGAGTAGTTGGGCAGCCTCCAAACCTACAGCGATTCTCCAAATGGCCCAATATTATGAGCATCAGAAAAATGAAAACGATAGGGCGACAGAGAAAAAGAAGAAGGACTTAAAGGAGAGGGTGATGATTGCCAAACTGCAAGGGGTGACTATAGGACGAGACCAATACCGGGGAAACTACCAGACAAACGTCCCTAAGACTACATTTCTCCAGGACCGCACTCTGACTTCCTACAGTGGACGCACAGACCTTAGAGAAGACCAGTGCGCTTTCTGCAAAGGGACTGGCCATTGGAAATCCCAGTGCCCAGTTCTTCTGGAAATGATCAGAAACAAAGACCCCAGGGATGTAGCAAACGGACCGAGACCTAAGGGACAACAACGAGGGCCCCCAAATGACGCAACTAATGACAGATCAAACAGACCAAATACGTTCGACCGACCCAGGCAGAACCAATATCAACAATCTGACTATGACGACACTCACACCTTCGCATAGGACAGCCAAGGGCGAGGGAGGGATCCAGTCGAGCTCTATGTTGACCAGCAGGGCCCTTATGTCACTGCTAAGGTCCTGGGTACCAAGTCTCCATTTCTGGTAGACACTGGCGCAACACGTAGTGCGTTATCTAAACGACTGATTCCAAGGGCACCCTTGTCTGGCTCACTCATAACATCGACAGGTTTCGATGGAACGCCCTCCACCAACCCTTTGTCTGCCCCGATTCTCTTTGACGTAGAAAACAACACCACCGACACCACGTTCTTGCTTTCCTCCAATAGCCCTGACGCCATTATGGGACTTGACTTACTGAAACACTTCCGAGCGACGATTAGGTGTTCTCAAGATGGAGTTCGAGTGTTTCTTTACGACAACCCCGTTCTGCTTAGACATTGTTCCCCCCGACACATGTTTTCCATCACCGACGTTGACGCGTCCCTGCTTGACACTCTACCTCCGTATCTGTGGGCCAAAGCGGATTCGGACGTAGGGCGTATGTTAATTGACCCAGTGCACATTACTGTCCGACCAGACGCAACACTCCCAAAACTCCCACAATATCGGATATCGCCAGAGGGCGAGAAGGCATTGGTAATGATTATCCAGTCACTGATAGACGCAGGAGTGGTAGAGGAAGTGGTTAGCAACGTTTGCAACAGCCCTATCTTGCCCATTATCAAGAAGCAGGGAGAGGGAGATGAGAGAGCATACCGTTTCATCATCGACCTCCGAGAGATCAACAAAGTGGTGGTACCCCAGTACCCTGTGGTCTCAGACATCACCACCATCCTGACCTTGATTCCATCCACTGCCACCACCTTTTCCGTCATCGACCTCAAGAACGCATTCTTCTCCATCCCCATCCACCCAGACAGCCGATATCTCTTCGGCTTTACCCTAAAAGCCCGCTCATATAGGTTTTGCCGAGCGCCTCAAGGCTACACGGAAAGCCCTAGCATCTACAGCCAGGCCCTCAAAAGACAACTAGACCAAGTCCAGTTACCCGACGGGGTGGTGTTGGTACAATATGTCGATGACATCCTTTTGGCAGCCGACACCACCCCTCTAGCGGTTACCGCCACCATTCAACTCTTGCACTTCCTTGCGGAAAATGGCCACAAGGTCTCCAAGAAGAAGTTGCAATTCTGCCTACCCCAGGTCACTTACCTAGGCCACCTTTTGTCCAAAGATGGAAGAAAACTCACCCCTGATCGGATCCAAACCATTCTAGATACCCCTGTCCCTAAAACCCAGAAGCAGGTTCGCTCCCTATTAGGCCTCACCTCCTTCTGCCGACAATGGTTACCAAACTTCAGCCTCGTTGTAAAACCACTGCTTTCTCTGCTAAACAAAGACGTCCCTTTCCCACTCCCTTGGACTCCTGAGTGTCAAACTTCCTTCACAGAACTGCGAGATGCCCTTTGCTCAGCCCCTGTCCTGGGTACCCCTGATTACAGAAAGCCCTTCTCCCTTTACACTCACGAAAGGGAGGGGTGCGCTTTATCTGTCCTGACCCAGGCCATCGGCCCTAAGCAACGACCGTGCGCTTACTTCTCTGCCACTCTTGACCCTGTCGCCAGAGCCTTGCCTGCCTGCCTTCGAGCTGTAGCTGCTGCTGCAGTCTCTATCCGACAGAGTGAGGGGATTGTACTCTCGAATTCCCTCACGGTACTGGTACCCCATGCAGTCGACACCCTCCTGAACCAAACCAAGACACAACATCTGACGAGTGCACGACTAACTGGATACGAACTGACCTTGCTTGCCCCCCATATCACCCTGAAAAGATGCACCACACTGAACCCAGCAACTCTGTTACCCTTGCCAGAGAACGATCCCAATGTGCACCCCGTACATGACTGCGTGACTCTTACGGACGAACAGACCAGGAGTAGGGTCGATCTCAGAGACACAGCTTTCCCTGACCCCGACGGGGAGTTGTGGGTGGACGGTTCTTGCATCAAACTCTCCGATGGTACCACTTCCGCTGCCTATGCAGTCACCACGGCTCGAACTGTAGTAGAAACAGCCCGCATCACCCAGCGATCTGCCCAGGCAGCGGAACTGATTGCTTTGACGCGAGCCTGCATCCTGGCAACAGGAACCACAGCGAACATTTACACTGACAGCCAGTATGCCTTCGGGGTGGTTCACCATTTTGGGCTCCTCTGGAGGGAGAGAGGATACTTGACCTCACACGGCACACCCATTTTGCACGGGGATTTAGTCTCCGCCTTAATCGAAGCTGTCCTCCTCCCCAACAAACTTGCCGTTATCAAATGCCAGGCACACAAGAAAGTGACAGACATTATTGGGCAGGGAAATGCACTAGCCGACATCGCCGCCCGAACGACAGCTGAAAATAGAACGACAACACATATGTACGTGACCAGGTCACAAGCAGAAAACTGGACTGACGCCAAGGACACAATTAGAGACATACAAACGGCTAGCACACAACACGAATTGACTGAATGGACACGGGTGGGATTGAAAGACGATGAAGGCTGCTGGCGGACAAAAGACACGAACAGATGGTTGCTACCTGATTCGTACTTGATTCCCATATTAACCATGGCACACTCCCCTGCCCACATAGGATCAGCCCCCATGATCGAACTTGTCTCCAGGGTTTGGCACAATGACAAGATCCCAGATTCCGCCAAACGCCTGGTCCAACAATGCTTAATATGCCTGCAACACAACCCCGGGAAGGGAACTGTAGTACCCCGGGGGGGATTTGGGGTCCCAAACCACCCATTTGAAGTCCTGCAGATGGACTACATCCAGCTAGACAGATGCCAAGGCCTGAAATATGTACTCGTCGTGGTGTGCGCATTTAGCAAGTGGGTGGAAGCATATCCAACCCGTGACAACACCGCTATGGCCACTGCAAAGGTTCTGTTAAAGGAGTTTTTCCCCTGTTATGGCCTCTGTCGTGTTTTATGGAGTGATAATGGCCCCCACTTTGTAGCCAAAGTTATCCAGCTCATCCTAAATGGGCTGGGTATTAAACAGAAATTCCACGCAGTCTTCCACCCTCAATCTGCTGGGCTTGTCGAACGGCACAATGCCACACTAAAGCTTAAACTGGCCAAAATAGTGGCTACGACGGGCCTGAAATGGCCAGACGCCCTCCCATTGGCATTGCTATCGATGCGCTCTACCCCCACCCGACATCACTTAACCCCTTATGAAGTTGTCTTCGGTCGACCCATGAGCGTCTGGTCTGCCCCGAAACCAACTTCCATTCATGACGTTCCGGATGTCCTAATGTCTGATTATCTGTACAAATTGACTGAAACTTTGTCTGTCCTTCATCAGCAGGTGCAGCAGGCCATCCCCGATGCTTCCAGGGGTCCGGGTCACGCCATCCAGCCGGGGGACTTCGTGCTGATCCGAAATTTTCAGCGATCAAAGAGTTTGGAACCCCGGTGGACGGGCCCCTGGCAAGTGCTGATCACCACTCGGACCGCACTTCGAGTGGAGGGGAAGAAACACTGGCTGCACGCTCATCACTGCAAAAAGGTCTCTCCAGCCCTGGCCACGACAGACACCGTCAACACCCAAGAAGAGCTCCTGAACCAGGACCGACCATCGTTGAACTGCTACCCTGATACTGAGACACTTGAACTTTCAAAACATCCTGACCCCACTGTGCCATCTCGAGAAGGGTATTTCCTGCGTCGAAAGGAGGGAGCTTCGGCTAAGTAGGCCACGGACTAGGTTAAAGGATCTCAGAACGGTGACCCAAACTACCAAGGGTTACCCGGAGAGAAGCTAAAACTAAGTCTGTGGTCCTGCCCACTACCGAGCACCTTGAAGACGAAGATGATGGAAGCGCCAGATAAGAAGATGATGGAAGCGCCAAATAAGAAGCCGACGGAGACAGCAGGAAATACCCACTACAGAAATCCGAGAATAGACAGACTCCATAGCTCAAAGACAATTGCACTCTTCATCGTAATCCTCCTCTGTTTTCTCCTCATGACTACGCTCTGGATTATGGAAGAACACGCACCTGCTCACGAAACATTCCTAACCACTGCTCAGCCTACCACCATGAAGGAACATTATCTAATTTCGCTCTCTCCTCAACTAAGAGAGAGGCGAAAGGAGTTTTGGAACAACTCTTTCGTGCAGCTACTTCACCAGCACAATCTTGCCACCAATACCACCAACTGCTGGATCTGTGGGTTGCTACCCCATGCCACTGGACATTCAATACCATTCATCCCTTCACCCTTCTCTGTCCACGGCTCCTGCCTTGCCTGGCTGATCCTCCTGCAAGAGAGCTATATGGGCAATGCCACCTCCAGCAGGACTGCAGCACATTCTTCTCATGGGGCCGGGCGAAACAAGACAAAGACACACTTCTGCCCGCTGACCCCCAGCGACTCGAACCAAATGGACATCCCGGCTAAAGAACGAATCGAAATGCAGGTGTTCAACAATCCAACCAGACCCACCTTCTCCTATCTGCGGAAACGAACGGCTGCCACTCTGACTGTGGCCCTGACGGTCATCAACGTCACAGGCCACATGTGTGTAGAAGGACTTGGGACACAGCTGGTGGGTCGCAGCGCTTGCCGCTTTACCAGAACTCTGGATTCCACGGATCCACCTTCCTTTGTGTCATCCCCAAACATGTATTTCATCTGCGGCACGAAGGCCTACACCTGGCTCCCCAAAGGCTGGGGGGGCACTTGCTACATCTCCTTCGTCCTTCCTCCAACTTATGTGGCCCCAGCGAATCACCACAGGCAAAAACGAGCCAAAGACGTTGAGCAAGCCGACTCAACCGGGGCGCAGTTCCTCGATGCTATGAAAGGACTCGTCCCCCTCTGGGGCCCGATGGCAGCCGTGCCATCCGACATTTGACTCAGGCAGTCGAGACAACCATGAACATCACAGCGGGCATCTTTGCCAACAACACTGCCGAGCTCCAAGCGGTCCGTTTGGTGGCTCTTCAGAACCGCCTCGTTCTAGATGTGGTTCTGGCGGACCGTGGAGGAGCATGCCGCATTATTGGGTCCAGCTGTTGTACATACATACCGGACAACTCACCTTCAGTGTACAAAGCCATCGAACATCTTCACAGACTCTCTTCGGAAGTTCACCAAGAGCAAGAAGAATGGTCGCTTGGTGGTTGGTTCTGGGACACCGTCAAAAGCTGGGGCTGGAGACTGCTCACCATTATCCTGATTCCCGTAGTTATAATATGTGGCCTATGCTTAGGAATTCAATGTTTGCCACCTATGTGTTCTTTATGTGCGAGTTGTATTTTTCCCAAAACTGTGGACGTTGGAAGCGAACATATGAGAGCATTGTATGATACCGAAGTTAGGAAATTGATGAAAATTGACATTGAGTAAAGCAAGGTGGCTAGATATGTTGAAAAGGGGGGACTGTTGAAAGTTGGACTGAGACCGTCAACATTATCGGCGCCCTCTTGCTCTCCTTAACCTTTTTGTGCGCGTAAAACAGCCGCCATTTTGAACACCATGGCTTCCCTGCTCCCGCCGAGAGCCAGCGCGCCTCTCTCCCACTCCTAGCTTCGCCGGCATCCCCCCGCATACTGACAACCCCCCTGCCTGCACCTGCCGCGAATCATAAAACCCCTCTTCAGCGCTGCTCTGCCCCAGGCCCTCGTCCTGTTCCCAGCGCGACACCTCCCTTCTTCCCATTTATGATTCCCGGCCCTTTGATGCAAACCCCTTTTCCCCGTGTGCCCGTTCGTCTTCCTCGTTCCCAGGCCGACACCCAGCTCTGCCGATACTGTTCCTTGCCCCTCCCCGTACAATAGAAAGTTCCCCCCCAGCAAGGGATCCCCGGGTTGATCAAAGCCCCCCGCCCTACGAGACCCGATCAACCCCCACACACTCCGTGAATCGGCGGAATATCCAGCTGCGCGATGATCATCACCTGTTGTGAACGGGGCGGGGACTTCCACTGTAACCTTGCGTGGGAACGGGCTGGGAAAGGGGGGGGGGGGGATTCTGAGGATGTCTTTCCGTACATCAAAGTATCGACGAGAATGTGTTACATGCAATAAACAGATAAACATGTGTATAAGAGGCCAGGCCTCAGGGATGCAGTTAGAGCACCTCAGAACGATACCTTCTGTCCGTTTCGTTGTGTTCTCCTCCGGAGAAAATAAAAACCTTGTTTCCTGCCTTCCAGTCTCCAGCGCCTGCCTCTTCAATGGTTTAAACGTCTTTGTGGGTTCAAGAGGCGACACCGCCGGGCAATACTTAAGGATCTTATATTCTGGGTGGTAGTGCCCCCCAATTATTTTCACAATTCTACAACTGAAAGGGTTCTATGAGTGTATCACTTTATAACACCATGAGTACTGCTCGTGTGATTACAGAACCAATAAGGCACTGCCTATGGCCGTCGAGGCTTCAGGGACTGGGGAGGCCCACCCGGCATATTTAAATAAAGCCCCAGAGGGTGGCGATGCCCGGACTTGAGTTGGCCTCGAAGCCCCCCGAACAATTAGTAAACAATAACCGGGGACGTGGCGATCCCCTAGGCTGCGAAACGTCTCTGTGCCCTCCCGTGCCTAATTTACATGTGAGATTACGGACCAGAGTGCTGCAGAGACCCTGCAATATAATAACAGATTGGCCCCGGAACATTACCCACCAGGGGGATCATTTAAATGAACGGGTGAGACCCCGCTTCATTTTTTTTCTCCATTTTTACCATCAGATTCGCTTTATTGAAACGATTTGAGGTTTTCCTCCTCTCGCTTCTACGAAGCAAACAAGGATTTGCTATCACAGGGTAGAAGACATGCGCCCTCCCTGTAATAGCAAACATAATCCCGCGGATGCACAACACGGGACATTGTATGAGCTGCGCCTGGGAGGTGGCACTCCATAGGGCCATGATGCATTGGTTACGGCATAACTACAGATTTAGTATAAACGCATACTAACACTACTTGCACACATGTAGTAGAGCGACCAGAGTGTAGTGACGAGGCAGAGGAAGCCCAAAATCAAAAAATATAAATCCAACCGGAGATCAGGTGACAGTTTGATGAGCAGACAACCCTAGGATAAGTAGAAACAGCTTCACGAAGAAAACGAGTCTTCAGCAGAACGCAAGGAAGCTCGAAATATTGGTGAGTCCTGCCTTCTTTTTACCTTCTCCCGCTCATCGCCAAATTTATGTAGTGAAGAGGCAGATAGCAGTGGATCCGATAAGTAGATTTATTGCAGGAAATCAAGACAGCTTAAACAGCCATCAACAGCACTAAACTGCAAATTAACTGTCTTCTCCAGCACCATGTACAAACTCCCCAAGATTCCCCTCATGACAGCCCTACATTCTAACATTGCATACTTACATTCTAGTAGCAATACATACTAGCATTCTGCTATAACTTACATTGGAATACTACACAGAGCACATGACTTAACAGCAATGAGCAACGCTGCTCCACGCACACCGTTCTTTTAGTGATATAAATTCAACTGAATTTCAGATTAGTGCTGTTCCATCCGTTACACTTGGTCAAAGTGCCTCAAAATCATAGTGAACTGGTCAGGTGGGAGAATCCTACCATGGAGAATGAGCGCACTCTTTACTTGGAACCTTGCTGGTTCCTTATTGTTACTTCAAAGGATCGCTGATTAATAACCATCCACAAATTAATGCCATTCAATCTTCTTTATAATTCTAAATACTTCAAAATGTCGATATTTTCAATTCGTAATATTCATTTCATGAGAATCATCACCCAATGCATTTCGGGTCACGAACTGGACCCTTCTTCAGGGGTCTGTATAAATTATAAACAGGAAGCTAAATTAATCGTCAATCTCATAGTAAAATGTCAAAAACCAAACAAATTGTGTAACAAACAATTAACATGTCATGCCTGTTCTAATTGTTGTCTTAGAAAGAAAGAGAACCCTAAGCCTCTACTATTTTCTTTACCTCATCAAATCAATGAGTACGCCATTGCTGTGTGCTATGTAAAACCTAAAGCTACACCTGAATTGTAGTAAAGTATTATGGGTCGAAAAACAGAAACGTTAATGTTTAACCCAATAATTTAAAAATGCTCGCTTTGAGTGTGCCTGTCGGTAAATAAAACATACTAACTATGACCAATTTAAACCTGCTTCGCGCAACTGCTAGCCAGCACGAATGCTCACTCTATTTGTGTTACAAGGTGATTCCCGCATTCTACAGTCCACCCATTACAAACGGTCTAAGTATGCTACAGTGCAATTACAACAAAATGCGGTAATGGATAACTTACTTCGGATTCACTGACGGGCCTGCTCTTTACAGCAATGAGCTCATGGTTTCATCCACGAGTCTTGAGACTGGTAGGGGTGAGTAGTTCGCTTCCCACTCCTTGTATTGTATAAACGCAAACTAACACTACTCCCACAGGTATGCTACAACACCCAGAGCACATCACTTTACAGCAATGAGCTCACGGTTTAGGCTCACGGTTTAATCCCCGAGTCTTCAGACCAGTAGGGTTGAGTAGCTCACTTCCCTCTCCCTCTATAGTATAAACGCATACTAACACTACTTACACAGTTATACTACAGCGGCCAGTATGCTACACCGCCCAGAGCCCATCACTTTACAGCAATCAGCTCGGTTTGATCCCTGAGTCTTCACATCGGTAGGCGTGAGTACTTCGCTTCCCACTTCAATTATAGTATAAACGCACGGTAGGGGTCAGTAGGTCACTTCCCACTCCCTGTATGGTATAAACACCTACTAACACTACTTGCACACGTATGCTACATAGACCAGAGCACATCACTTTACAGCAATGAGCTCACGGTTTAGGCTCTCAGTTTCATACCAGAGTGTAGCAGCATCTCATCTCAGCACCATGTCACTCTGAGCAACACCTCACTTTCAGACCGGTAGGAGTGACTACTTCACTTCGCACTCCCCACAGAGGTTACAGTGCTCCTATCTTCCTGTTTCCTACTCTTTTCACCCTTTTTTCCCCTTACTCATTTCAACGGAATCACAAAATGGCTGCCAGTAGGTATAGTTAGAACCTAGTTTCCGTAGGCCTTTTTTTTTGATTTGCTAATAACTTTAGCGTAGTTTGACGAATCTTCGAAAAATTCTATCCAGGTCAGCTCCTATCGTGAAAGTTTGGGGGTGATTCGTCAAGCGGGGGCTGAGAAAAAAGGGGGGCCCCAAAACGAGTTTTCCCCATGTTAATTTCCATAGGAAATTTTGAGACAGGCTACATACCGAACTGCTGAATGGAATTACCCCAAATTTGGCAAAAAGGTAGCGCTTGGTTCAGAAAGTGACCTTTTTTTTAAATGGTGTAAATCCGTTCAGTAGTTGCTGAGATTTCAAATAATAAAAGTTTCGATATATAGGGCAGCGGTGGATTCACGAACCCTCCCGACCACGAGCTTCACTGTGATTGGCTGCCAACACTCCAAACCAGGAAGTGTTGGCAGCCATCTTGTGACTCAGTGGAACAGAGTCACAAGAAAACAGTGAAACAAAGGTGAAAAAAAAAGAAAATGGGGCAGGGTATAAACACCCAGATCCTCAGGCCTGCTCAGGGGGTCCCACAAGGACCACCAGGGCCAAAAAAAGCATATATTTTTATATTTTGTCGAAATTCGCGCTGGGGTCGCGAATTCCGCCAAAATTTTAAACAAAAAATGAAGCGCGGGCTCCCACGCTTCATTTAAATGAGGCTCCGCGTGGGCCAGGTCTCGGGGGCATTGCCAAGAAACATATGTGGGGGCCCGCTGGGGCGCCCTACAGCCCTGGCGGCCACCCCCCGGGGCTTGCTTAAAATGATGTGCAGGAGGGCACTTGGCCCTCTCGCAGCCCCGGGAACCACCATCCCCGGGGCTTCCTTTTTAAGGTGTGGGCCCCGGTGACCACCACCCCGGGGCTTTTATTAATTATTCCGGGGCACACGGCCTCCCGCTTCCCCAGGGACTGCCATCCCCCGGGCTTCTTTTTTATTGTGTGGGGGACATCCATGCCCCCCCAAGCCCTGGTGACCACCATCCCTAGGGCTTTTATTAATTATTCACGGGGGCACACGGCCACCCCACAACCCCAGGAACCGCCACCCCCCGGGGCTTGTTTTTTTAATATAAAATAAACCTCTGTGGGGGGGGGGGCTCGACCCACTCCACATGCCCCGGGGACCACTTCCTCCCCGGGGAACTAAAATGCAAATATGGGGGTTTGTTAAGGACCCATGAGCACCAAGGACCACCACCTATCTTGTAATTGAAGGGAGTGGGACCATGCGGCCCCCCTCCTGGAGCCCTTGATGGCCCTGGGGACTGCCAACCCCCAGGGCTGGCTCCTGCAATGTCCTGGGGTGCCCACCCCGGGACACTGCTGATTGCTATGACAGGGCAGGAGACGTGCGGTTCCCAGACTGTCATAGCAAACTTGCTTTCACTTTAGCCCCTGACTGGGCAAGGTCCCGGGCCATGAGTGTGTTTCCTAAAAAGAAAAGGAGGAGCGCGTACATGACCCTCCTCCTAGGGCTCTTTTTAGCACCACAGACCACCACCTCCCCGGTGCTTTATTTAAATATGGGAGTGGGGCCTACAGACCCCACTCCATTGGGCTCATTGAGCCCCAGGGACCACCACCTCCCGGCTCTTTAAAATAATAGCGGAGGGGGTCATTCTGACTTCCCACCTGGGGCTCGAATATGCCCTGGGGACACCACCTCCCCCTGGGCTAAATAAATGATACAGGGGGCCGCGTGGATATCCGGGCCCTGGGGACCACCACCTCCCCAGGGCCAAATACATATTTAAAGCTGGGAGGGTCATGAGGCCCCCTCTCCTGGGCCATATATGGCCCCTGGGACCACCACCCTTTCAGGGCTGGCCCGTACATACTAAAGAAGTGGGCCGTGCAATCCACCTTTTGAAGCTATTAATGGTCTTGGGGGCTGCCACCCCCAAGCCTGGCTCTTGCTATCTTCCCAGGTGCCCACCCTCATGAGTAGCAGAATTTTTGCTTTTGCTTGGCGGGAGCTGTGCCAGCCAAGCAAGAGCAAACTCTAGCTCCACTCCCAGCAAGTGGGAGCTATCAAGCTGCTCCCACTTGCTGGGAGTGGAGTTTTCATCTGTTTCCCTGCCCGCTGTCATGCAGGCAGGGAAACAGAAGAAAGATTGCTCCCGCATGATGGGAGCTGCATATTTAGCAGCTTCCTGCGTGCAGTAGCAATGATGGCTTCCTCAGGAGGCGAGGAGGTGTCTGGTACTGTGGGGGGATTTAAGCTCCCCGTGGTCCTCAGCAAAGCACACTGGGTGTCCTGGGTGGGGCCAGGGCACCCAGGTAGATGTGGCCAAGCCCCAGGGGATGGGGCCATCAGAGCTGAAATTGGCCCGGGAAGGGGGCCCATGCAGGCCTGCAGCCTCTCTCCCTATTGGAGAAAAGGCAAAACAGAGGGCAGAAAAAAGAAAAGAAAAGGCAAAACAGAGGGCAGAAAAACACACAGAAAAGGAAAAAGAGAGGGCAGCAAAATGAGGGGAAAAGGCAAAACAGAGCAGAGGAGGGCAAAACAGAGGGCAGAAAAATGAGCAGAAAAGTCAAAACAGGGGGCAGAAAAGGCAAAACAGAGGGCAGAAAAACAAGCAGAAAAGGCAAAACAGAACAAAAAATGAGCAGAGGAGGCACAAACAGAAGGCAGCAGGTAGACAGGCAGCAGAGGGTAGCAGGCAAGCTGGAGAGGAGAACTGTTGCAGGAGGAGCTGGCAAGAGTATCTGCTTAATTTTTACAGAAATTAAACCTCAACAGGAAACACGTACATATATAAACTAAGAGTGAGCGGAATTTGCGTAATCGCATTACGCAAATCTCCGCAAAACAGTAAAAAACCTCTGCGAACACGCAGAAATTCCGCAAACACGCAGAATTGCTTATTCCCGATGTTCGGATTCGCTGTTTGCGTACTCGGGGGGAAATATCTTGCGAACACGCATTTGAGAACGTGAGCAAGCAAAATAATTCGCGAAGTCGCGGAACGCAGAATTTTGGGCAATTTCCCATATTCCGCAAATTCCGCGAGCGGACCAGAATTTACCGCCCAGGCATAATATAAAGATAGCAGGGGCCCCAATTGAAGCTCCACTATTGTAAATGATCCTGACCTCTTGAGCTTGACAAAGGCAAAGCAAGTGTGCTTTCTCTGTAATTTCACATTGAAAGAGGATCAGACATGCTTGGTGAAGGTGAATGCATCATTGATCGATTGGAGAGCAATGTGTAGTGACTGCGACAAGTCTGTGAGTGGACACAGACTCACTCAGAGATTCATTCCCCAACTCAGAGACCCAGTCAGATACATCATTCATGTCACCGACTGTGTCATGAGTGATGTAATATATGAGGAAATAAACAGTGCATTGGAGGGCGTAAGTTATATCTAGCTCAGGTAAATATAACAGCTGAATTTCACTGGTTTTGTACGAGTAAAATCTAAGCCTAACTATAATGTCCCTGTAACCTTTGGTTTTCCAATTAATATATATATATATATATATATATATATATATATATATATATATATATATATATATATATATACATATATATATATATATATATATATATATATATATATATATATATATATATATATATATATATATATATATATATATATATTCTGTGTTCAGTTTACTTCAGGTAGTGCATATTGACTGTAGAAAGATCTGGAGAGACTACAAGTCTACACCACAAGTCTGTGGTGTAGACAATCAGCACAGGTGATGACAAGCTACACTAAATTATGAGGGTGGGGGTGAGAGAACGTGCACAAGATATTCATATTCAAAATTATTTTGCTCACATCCAGAGAAGACTGCTAATGCTAGTTTGATACTAATTGCAATTTTGGTTTTCTTGAGAAGTTAGTGTACCATCAAGTACATTATTATATATTTAGCTGAAAGTGAACTTCAAAAGTTTGATGGACAATTGCCCAGGTGCGAGCAAGAACATGTATAAAAATAGATCTTTTATTAACAGCGACACCGAAAGGTAACATGAAAGCTTAAACTGCTATTAAAATAAAGCATTACTTCGTTATATATTATTTGATTATTATTTTCAAACATTATTTTCTAGTTATGCCTACAATTAAATGAGGTAAGTCAGAACATTTTAAAAATATCCATTTATAAAATTGTAAATAATAGAATTTAAAATCCTATTAATCCTTTCCATAATGGAAAGGTAATCACCATAGAAATATATAGGATCTAGTCTGTCACTTTAGCTTTGTTGTTCTTTCTTTTTGTTGTCGCATACCATCGCTTCAGTAAAGATCACCAATAATCCATACTAGATTCTGTTTCCATCATATTTGCTGTTCTCACACTTCAAATTCGACATTATATCTGTACGAAGCAGATCCGAATCAGTATAATGCAACCCGGTACACATACCATATCTTGCAAATTGCATCTTTCATAGTGAGATATTTTACAAATACTTCTACTTTGTTGTTTTAAAATATAACTGTACAGTACTGTAAATCCTGAGCTAGAGTAGGCTTATACTTAAGCCACAGTTAAAGTCATGAAACATCCTTTCAAAATATCCATATTTAATTTAATTCTGATTAAGCCAGGAGGTCAAAATAAATGGAACATAAGACATTACTGGGGGCAGGCCAAACCGTTACTTCGGTGACCTCTTTCAGCTCGCACTGTTTTTTTTTTCTCCTAACTGAGCCAAAATTACATTTTAACAGCATTGTTTAAAAATAGTCCTCCGAAGAGGCTGGGCAAACGCCATTTAAAAATAATGATTTTTACAAGGCGGCCCTTTGCTAGCTCCAAACTCTATAAACTAGGTCCCCCTGCCCTGCTAACATTCATTAGTTCAAGGACCAATTGCAACGCATGTGTATTTTATTCAAGAGCTAGTACGAGTTTTAAAAGCTTGAAATGGTTTTCCATCCATTGAGCTACATAGTATGCGGGCGGTGATGACAGGAGAAGGAAAAACAGTACATGGTTAGTAATAAACCATGGTGAAGCTTTTTACTGTAAATACTTATAGGGGATTACTTACAGCAGTGCCCGGAAGCAACTAAACAAAGATAGTAAATATGTATGAGTAATACACACAATAACAAATAATAACAGGAATTAAAATCGTGCAGATTACCAGCAGGCTGCAAATGATCTATGAATGGACATATTAATATAATTTAAAGACATTAGAAAATGATGTACAATATAAATTAGGATTGGTTATATATGATGTCATCCGCAGCAAACATTTCAGCACATATTACATACAATACTTGGTTGTAGAAGATATTGATAACACGCCGTAGTAAATGTTATCCAGGTGACTGTAATCAGTGTCTGTTTTGATCAATGAATATTTATACTCAAATGTTTGTCTATTTGCCGAGAATTTTTATCATTTTATACCAACAGACATAGTTCGGCTCCAATTACACAGTCATAAACATTAACTACATTTTCATAACTTGCAGCCTACCGCACTTTTATCATTTCATAACACTGTAAGCACCAGGTGTTACTGTGGCCTGACTCAATGCTTCTCATGTGAGCAACGTCGTTGGGATAATAAAATAATAAATCTGAGCTGCTCATGACTCAATTTCAACCTTTAACCTTCACACGGGGAAAAGCCTTCAACAGCTATTATTTGATTAACTGCACTGCTTCACTTGCCAAATATTAGGATGAAGTATCATCTCGAGTGCCTGAGATGGAGTTAAAATCGAATGTACTAATTCCTATTTTAGTCTGTAATTCCAGAGAGGGGTTTGCAATCACCACCCATATAGGGTCTACTGCTAAACAGTGAGAGATTATTAAGGTAGGGGCAGAAAATTGTTGTTCACACAATTAACGCACTAGAATGTCATTTTGGAATATGTGCAAATTCTAACGGTGCAAACGTTCTGTGATCTTATAGATTTGCAATTTACGAACAGTATAAACCATTACTTAACTAGTCCAACCTTTTTGAGGAGAGATTTCTAAACGTTCTACCCGGCTTCAGGCAACTGATTACATTCACACAGGTCTCCATTATCCCTAAAACACATCAAATATGTGTTAAATCTGTCCACAACTACATTAATACTATCACGTTTATGAGCTTCTGAAATTTAATACAGTATTTCAATGTTTTCATTTAGCCTGGTCCTCTTTAAAACCACTCCGTATATCTAATTTACATGGTTTAACATGCATTGGCAAAGCGAATATGTCCGGGATTAACATGACAATGCACACAAACACAGGAGTACAGAAATTATGTTTGCATGCGATAGCACATTTAATCCAAGTCTTTTAATTTTGCCAATACTTGGTAACAAGGGTGGTGATAGTCTTGATAGTGATAACATGGTATTCGTTGTGAAGGTGGTGGTATTGGCTATGGGGGTGATATTGGTGGTATTCATATTGTTGGTATTGTTAGTGGAGGTATTGTTGATGGTGGTTTTGGTAGTGGTGTTCCTAGTGGTGGTAATTTTGGTGGTGTTGATGTGGTGGCATTGATGATATTCATACTGGTGGTATTGGAAATGAAGGTGGTGTGTGGAGGTAATCTGATAATTAGTTGGGACAGATGCAAGTTCTTCACAAGTTATACGTCTGCAACTTCTCTTTGCTAGGAACCATGTACCTAACTGTAGCACTTGACCCTCTTAGGGTAGTGAAGGTAGAAGTCTAAGGCCTACTTAGGGGAGGTACTAGCTCACTGGTACACAACAGACAACACTCAATAAATTACTGTCTAGTCAGTGTGTTTTCTTGCAAAAAAGGATAAGTACATTATTACACACACAGTTCTGAATACTACACATTAATTTACAAATATCTACAGACAGGCAGATGGAAACTACCCCCATGCTAGTCCTGAACCCTATAACCAAGATACCTCCCACATATACTTGGCACAATTTAAAGAATGCAGTTATCAAAAAGGCAGGTATACTGCTTTGTCAGGGTGCCTCCCCATTTAGAGGAGAAGAATTATGGGACAATGACCCATTACAATCCCATTGAAATCAACAGGGATGGTACCATCTTACAACTAAATTTCTTACGACTCACTCACTGTTAACCTTGGAAGTCTCAATAAAGCATTTTTTTTAAATGTGTCAATGATCATCATTAAATGTGACTGTTAGCTTTGTGTTTATCAATGAAACCTCTTCTTGTCCTTGGTTAAACCACATACTATTGTTTTGTCATTGTAAATAAAGCGTTATCAATTCTATTCAATGTGTACAGGAGACTTCTGTTTTTAACATGCTTCCAATGCAGCTTTGGAGCTAAACAGGAGTCCCCAGATTCCAGAGCCTATGTGCAAAAGTACCAGCTCCAAGAGTACTTAAAAACATTGAAACATCTTCGGGGTCATTAATATAACTTCCTGGGAGACGTAGGACATCCATTATCAAACTTTGGGAGCTCAGGTGGTGGCTGCCGACCGCCTTGCAGCCCACAAACGACCGTATAACATTTTGGGGATGTCATTGCCCTTCATGGGGCAACACAAATACCGATATTCAAATTTTTAGCCCACAACAACTCCTTAAGATTTCTTGCATATTTTATTAGCAGCTTCTCCACCACCATTTCCTTTTTAAATATGTGGCTTAGTGCCACGTTTGCTTTATCATGCCTGGGGCCCCTGCCTCTTTCCTGGGGTACCAGGCATGTTCCTGTATCTGGTGCAGTGTGAGTAGCTCTCATCTGCACTGCTTCAGTTGACTGGCTGCCTGGCCAACACTACTCCATTACTGGCACAGGAACTTGTATATTTCTCTTTTCCTGCCTGCAGATGAGAACTGTGATGCTAGGTGCACCGCCCTTGTAGACATGGGGTAAGTAGCAGCTCCCGGCCTGGTCCATCTTCGGGTCCAGGGAGACGGGATGCCTGGGTGCCTGGAAAGTTCATGGTTCGCACACCACTCTACCTCAACAGCGGGTGTAACCCAAGAGCATCACGGTAGATGCAGTCCTTCTAGGCGTGTGCGCCTTACGTAGATCTGGAAGTGTAGAAAGCAAAGTTGCAGCACCAACTCTGTACACCGGTGTTTCGGAATTATTGTTCCTCATCAGCAGAGTGTAGGTTTCTTCAGGGTTTGCTGTACTGCTGCCAAAGTATTAACAGGTCTGGTACCACTCATGGCGCGTAGGTGCGTTGTCCGAGCTCGCCAGCTCAATGGTTCGAGGGAACCATTTATAAGTGAAAAGTTCATGGGTCGCACACCACTCTACCTCAAAAGCGGGTCACACGCAGATGGGACGAGCAGTGTGGGACCTCATTTGGAAATACTATTTATACAGGCTCCCTTGAGCCGGTGGAGGTGACGACCTCGAGATTCCGCACCTGCGCGCCATAAGAGGTATCTGGACCTATGAATATTTTCGGCAGCCCATGCAGCAACCCCGTGCACACGCCTAATCCCTGCTGACGAGCGTTAATGAACGGGAAACACGTGTCCAGGGATGGCAAGCACATCAGTGAACACCCTCAAGATTCAAGACTCGGGTAGAAGCGTACCCGCTGATACCTACTACATCGACCATCATGGTCCGGGGTCACACGCTGATGGGACGAGCAGTGTGCGACCTCATTTGGAAATACTATTTATACAGGCTCCCTTGAGCCGGTGGAGGTGACGACCTCGAGATTCCGCACCTGCGCGCCATAAGAGGTATCTGGACCTATGAATATTTTCGGCAGCCCATGCAGTAACCTCGTGCACACGCCTAATCCCTGCTGACGAGTGTTAATGAACGCGAAACACGTGTCCAGGGATGGCAAGCACCTCAGTGAACACCCTCAAGATTCAAGACTCGGGTAGAAGCATACCCGCTGATACCTACTACATCGACCATCATGCTCCGGGGTCACACGCTGAAGGGACGAGCAGTGTGCGACCTCATTTGGAAATGCCTGGGTGCCTGGGACCCTCCTGATTGTACTGGGCCCTGGGAATGCGGTCTCCTGGTCAATGATTGCTTGGGGATGGGGCCCCTTGTGCGCTGCCTCGCTATATATATGTATACTCCTTTTGTTCCTTCAATCAATCCATACGATGCCACAGGAAACAGAGGAGCCAGGACCACAGGTAGGTGCAAAAGCAGTTTTATTTTCAGACTCAGTCCACCATCAACATGACGCGTTTCGATCCCGTGGGATCATGATCACATGACGTGCTATATGGTGCTTGTTCCGGTTTTATATGCCATTTTTTCTGTTTTTAAAGTGATATACACCAAAAAGTGTGCAAATGCTTTGTATAATACAAATATGTCAACAAATTGCTCTTTGTCTTCGCTACTTTTGTACCCATACATTACGGTACACTTGATTTCTACAACAGAGATAATTCATATAGATGTACTCAATGGATGTGACACATATCATACAATAGCTGTGTATGTAGGAAATATTTGTCTGTTTAATGCAGTATTTTGTCAAACAAACTTGCTGGAGTTCAGGTATAAACACATTAAGAGGAGCTGAATTATGGGACAATGACCCATTACAACCCCATTGAAATTAATGGGGATGGTACCAGCTTACAACTAAATTTCTTAAGACTCACTCACTGTTAACCTTGGAGGTCTCAATAAAGCATTTTTTTCAAAGTGATATACACCAAAAAGTGTGCAAATGCTTTGTATAATACAATGTTTGCACTGTCCTACGTGCAGTTAGCGTAGTGCGAAGTAGCGCAAACTTAGCAAACTACGCGAGCGTAGCGTAGTGCTTTGCCCAGGGTTATTTTACACAGTTTAGTCACTAACCCATGCATTCAGTAAGACACGTTCAATCACTCACTTATACAGTCAGTCATGCACATACGAAATAATTCCTTTCGGGCACTTGTAAATGCATTCATTCTTCAATACACCTTGGTATATATATATATATATATATATATTACCTACTGGCGATAGCCAGTAGGTATATACAGTTAGGATTGTTTTCCATAGGGAAATCGCAACATTCTATTGGGAATAACTTTGGCGCCGGTTGAGGAATCTTCCTGAAATTTTCTTTAACTTTGCCTCGCGGCGCTCTGCTCCTTCCCTGAAAGTTTGGGGGGGATTCGTCAAGCGGGGGCCGAGATAAAAGGGGGGTCCCAAAACGTGTTTTCCCCATGTTAATTTCCATAGGGCGGTTGGACTCACTTTTAGCCCGAACTGCTGAATGGTTTTCCACCAAACTTGCCAAAATTGTAGGGACTGGTAGCCCGATGTGCCTTTGCTATGTCTCAAGAAATGTGCTCCAGTGGTTTTTACAAAAATTAACTTTGAACAAATATATATTGGGCTACATTGGGCTATATATATGTTAGAGCCCAAATGTAGCCCAATGTAGCCCAAAGATGGCCACCAGAGATAAAAAAAAACAAATGTAGGCCAAATATCAGCCAGATGTAGGCCAACTATAGCCCAATGACAGAATGTCCCAGAGTGTTCTAAAGAACAACTAGAGCGCTAACAGTCTTACTTATGACAAAAGTATGGCACACCTGAAGTATCTTGATTGGAATAAAGTGTTAACACTTAAAACATTTAATTTGCAAAGGAACAAAATGAGGGGGTTCATTTTGCCATAGAAATTATGATTAGTGCTGAAGAAAGAAAAATGAGGGCACATTTTGAGTGACTTCTCAAATCCTCTTATATTTCATTAAAATTCTGATATGCAGTCTCCCAAGATGGCCACCAGAGACAAAAGAGCCCAAATGTAGCCCAAATATCAGCCAGATGTAGCCCAACTATAGCCCAATGACAGAATGTCCCAGAGTGTTCTAAAGAACAACTAGAAGGCTAACAGTCTTACTTATGACAAAAGTATGGCACACCTGAAGTCATCTTGATTGGAATAAAGTGGTAACACTTAATACATTTAATTTGAAAAGGAACAAAATGAGGGGTTTCATTTTGCCATAGAAATTTTATATATATATATATATATATTCACTGAAAAAAACATAGTTATAGTTAGGAATTAGCATTCAGAAAACCTTTGAAATTCACTAAAAAAAACATAGGTTTCACACCAGTTATAGTTAGCTGGAAATTTTACTCGCATAAAACCATTGAAATTCCCACGTTATAGTTAGTTGGACTCCTATAACTTGCACGTCTGCAATGCACTGCTGATGACGTCACATATTACATCACTCATGCATATATTTAAATATTTAAACATTACTCGCTAATATATGTATTCACTAAGATACACTTAATAAGCCAGTTAACCAATCAATTTTTTTTTTAAAAACACTGAAAAAACCATAGGTTTCAGGCCTTATATAGTTAGGAATTAGCATTTAAAAAACCTTTGAAAT
This sequence comes from Lissotriton helveticus, assembly GCF_964261635.1. Taxonomy (NCBI): domain Eukaryota; kingdom Metazoa; phylum Chordata; class Amphibia; order Caudata; family Salamandridae; genus Lissotriton; species Lissotriton helveticus. Next base: position 2,027,514,322 of record NC_136061.1, read on the forward strand.
TCACTAAAAAAACCATAGGTTTCAGGCCCTATATAGTTAGGAATTAGCATTTAAAAAACCTTTGAAATTCACTGAAAAAACCATAGGTTTCAGGCCTTATATAGTTAGGAATCAGCATTTAAAAAACCTTTGAAATTCACTGAAAAAACCATAGGTTTCAGGCCTTATATAGTTAGGAATTAGCATTTAAAAAAAACTTTGAAATTCACTGAAAAAACCATAGGTTTCAGGAGTTATATAGTTAGGAATTAGTTTAAAAAAAAACTTTGAAATTCACTCAAAAAACTATAAGTTTTAGTGGTGTTATAGTTAGCTGGACATTTTACTCATACAAAACCAATGAAATTGCTCCTATATAGTTAGTTGTACTAACTATATTTCGCGCAGCCGCAATCCACTGCTGATGATGTCACATATTAGATCATTCATGACATGGTCAGTGACATCACTGATGACATCTCAAATGACATCACTGATGACATCACTGATGACATCATCCACGTGACAATCACATACACCTTTTCATACACTATTACAATTTTTCATCACTGTTTGTAAAATACAGAGTATCATATTTAAATCCATTGTCACAGCAATACAAATATCTAAAAATCCACTCAGTGATTCATAGATGTATACACACATCTAATCACTTACCTATGGATTCACTCATACATGCTGTCATTGAACAATAGAACACTATCAAAAATACTTGTACATCTATATCGACATTAAACAACAGCACGCATCCTATTCACATATGAAGTCATCCTACTCATTTATGCAAACAATGGATCATACTTACATATTTACTTGGCAAAACACTTATACAAACACCACTTCTTCTATTCATTTAGATAGTAAGTCATACTTAGTGAATTATAAAATCATTATTACAAGTATACAGTTATCCATACAGTCACTCACACAATCATTGTGTCTTATGTATACTTATTTATATACAACAACTGACACATACACTGCCTTTTATTTTTCTAGTTTGTTGGACCTGTACCTTTGAGAAATATATTTGCTCATCACCACACCCATAAAGAGATTCCCTCACCCAAACTGTTAGAACATGTAGTTTTAACTTCATATATCTACTGAATCAACTATTCACCCATCTTTGGACAGTCACACACCCCCACCGAACCACACACACTTTCACACTCCCATACAAATACTCAGTTAACTAATCAATAACTAATATAGACTTTCACATAGCTAGTAACCAACTGTAGAATCAGTTTACACAACAACTGACAAAGTGATAACGATATTCACACAGTTTAGTCACTATCCACTGTATTTAGTGAGACATTATAAATTGGTCAAGTAAACAGTCAATTACACTGCTACTAAATCCTCCATCCAAATATTTATTTATATATATCCACTCATTCTTCAATGTAAATTGCTATATATATAATGCATATTTAAATAACGAAGCAAACCACATTCACTGGATGATGTCATCAGTGATGTCATCAGTGATGTCATTTGAGATGTCATCAATGATGTCACTGACCATGTCATGAATGATCTAATATGTGACATCATCAGCAGTGGATTGTGGCTGCGCGAAATATAGTTAGTACAACTAACTATATAGGAGCAATTTCATTGGTTTTGTATGAGTAAAATGTCCAGCTAACTATAACACCACTAAAACTTATTGTTTTTTGAGTGAATTTCAAAGGTTTTTTAAAAACTAATTCCTAACTATATAACTCCTGAAACCTATGGTTTTTTCAGTGAATTTCAAAGGTTTTTTTAAATGCTAATTCCTAACTATATAAGGCCTGAAACCTATGGTTTTTTCAGTGAATATATATATATATATATATATATATATCTATATATATATATATATATATAAAACATATTTACATTTTATAGAAACACATTCACTGGATAATCTCATGAGTGATGTCATCAGTGATGTCACTGACCATGTCATGAGTGATGTAATATGTGACATCATCAGCAGTGCATTGCGGGCGCGCAGGCTATTGCTAGCACAACTAACTATAACAGGCGAATTTCTCTGAATTTATATGAGTCAAATGTTCAACTAACTATAACGTCTGTAAAACCTATGTTTTTTTCAGTGAATTTCGAAGGTTTTTTTAAATGTTAATTTCATATTTCAATATTTATAAAACCTATATTTTTTCTATTATATTTTTTAATATTTTGGTACTCTATTATACTTCTTTTTTTTAACTTTAAAAGTCATGTAATGTTTTATATCTTCCCCCAAAAAATGTATATATCTTTTTTTTGGGGGGAGAAAACTGTACTCCCATACCGGTAGCATACCAAGTTCCATCACCACACGAATCCTATCCGCCATATTGCTAAACTCGTAAATGATGCGCACTTCGTATCCGACGAGTGTGTGGCATCGTGTCCCGTGTAACATCATATACGTATGAAGTCACCCCAGGTACTACTTTGGTATCCGACGGGTAAGTAGTACCAAGCGACTTGTTACATCATGTATGTATGGGGTCGCGCCTGCTGCCTGTTGCGTATTCAGCGTGTACACGCTGCCAGGCCCTGTGTTACGTCACAGACGTATATTATCGCGCCGGGTACGCCATTCCCTTTTTATTTGTCTCAAAAGTAATCTAAATAACTTTAAACAGTATATGAGAGCACACAAAAATCTAAATTATTTTAAATATTTATATATTTCTAACTGCAATAAACTTATAGTATGATAAATATATTTTGTCAAAATCGCGTCGGTTGCGGCCTCCTTGTGCGCTTGGTTTGCGATTGCCGAGTGACCTTAAAAAAGCATTTGATTGGTTCATAACATTTCCCATTGTAACAGTTGTAAGACCCCACCCATTTTACTTATTCTCTCTACAGCGTTTGATCAGAGACACCTCTTCTGCTTAGAAAGCTTTTTGAAAAGTGTTTTCCTGTATACACATATCTTATACTACACACAACATGCATCGATCATCTTGATCAATATTCATGCTCTGTACATTAGCTTTCCACGTGTGATTGCCATGCATCTCAAACGTTCCATCAAAAAACAAATATGTGTTACGCAATGCCCCTGGTGTGTGTGTCTGCACATTATTGTGCTGCCTTTCGGCCTGGGTATTGGTGGCTGTAAGGAGCATCATCAGCCACGGGCAGACTGCACATCCTAGATCACATGCTATCTCATTAAAGATAGTTTCCGCCCTCCCGATACATGCTACACTAATCTAAATTGCACACTCTGCGAGGTCAATACTACAAAAGAAACACACATAAGTACACTTCCTGGCCAGGCAGGAACTGAACAACGGCCAAGTCCCCAAAATAATTATTCACACCCCTACCCTGGCCTGGCGGACGCAAGCCCAGCCCACTTTGCGTTATGTATAAATAGGATAACCACAACGCCACACATCCCTCTTCTTCCACACTACCTCAAATGATATGCCCCATCCACCTCCATATTACAATGCGCAGTAAAAAAAAGAAATGGATCCATGAGGTGTACACCATCCTGGCAATCAACACGGGCTCTAAATTGTGAACCCTACTGCCCGGCGTCTACGATGGGATACATGAGGTGTACACTCTCCTGCAATCAACACTCCATCTGAATTGTGAGCACTACTACCCATAGTGTTTGCTCACACAACAATGACAGCAGGTAAGCAGAGCGGCTCAGTTTGCGATTGCCGAGTGACCTTAAAAAAGTATTTGATTGGTTCATAACATTTCCCATTGTAACAGTTGTATGACCCCACCCATTTTACTTATTCTCTCTACAGCATTTGATCAGAGACACCTCTTCTGCTTAGAAAGCTTTTTGAAAAGTGTTTTCCTGGATACACATATCTTATACTACACACAACATGCATCGATCATCTTGATCAATATTCATGCTCTGTACATTAGCCTTCCACGTGTGATTGCCATGCATCTCAAACGTTCCATCATAAAACAAATATGTGTTACGCGATGCCCCTGGTGTGTGTGTCTTCACATTATTGTGCTGCCTTCCGGCCTGGGTATTGGTGGCTCTAAGGAGCATCATCTGCCACGGGCAGACTGCACATCCTAGATAACATGCTATCTCATTAACGATAGTTTTCGCCCTCCCGATACATGCTACACTAATCTAAATTGCACACTCTGCGAGGTCAATACTACAAAAGAAACACACATAAGTACACTTCCTGGCCAGGCAGGAACTGAACAACGGCCAAGTTCCCAAAATAATTATTCACACCCCTACCCTGGCCTGGCGGACGCAAGCCCAGCCCACTTTGCGTTATGTATAAATAGGATAACCACAACGCCACACATCCCTCTTCTTCCACACTATCTCAAATGATATTCCCCATCCACCTCCATATTACAATGCGAAATAAAATAAAGAAATGGATCCATGAGGTGTACACCATTCCTGGCAATCAACACGGGCTCTAAATTGTGAACCCTACTGCCCGGCGTCTACGATGGGATACATGAGGTGTACACTCTCCTGCAATCAACACTCCATCTGAATTGTGAGCACTGCTACCCATAGTGTTTGCTCACACAACAATGACAGCAGGTAAGCAGAGTGGCTCGGTTTGCGATTGCCGAGGGACCTTAAAAAAGTATTTGATTGGTTCATAACATTTCCCATTGTAACAGTTGTACGACCTCACCCATTTTACTTCTCTCTACAGCGTTTGATCAGAGACACCTCTTCTGCTTAGAAAGCTTTTTGAAAAGTGTTTTCCTGTACACACATATTTTATACTACACACAACATGCATCGATCATCTTGATCAATATTCATGCTCTGTACATTAGCGTTCCACGTGTGATTGCCATGCATCTCAAACGTTCCATCAAAAAACAAATATGTGTTACGCAATGCCCCTGGTGTGTGTGTCTGCACATTATTGTGCTGCCTTTCGGCCTGGGTATTGGTGGCTCTAAGGAGCATCATCAGCCACGGGCAGACTGCACATCCTAGATCAAATGCTATCTCATTAACGATAGTTTCCGCCCTCCCGATACATGCTACACTAATCTAAATTGCACACTCTGCGAGGTCAATACTACAAAAGAAACACACATAAGTACACTTCCTGGCCAGGCAGGAACTGAACAACAGCCAAGTCCCCGAAATAATTATTCACACCCCTACGCTGGCCTGGCGTACGCAAGCCCAGCCCACTTTGCGTTACGTATAAATAGGATAACCACAACGCCACACATCCCTCTTCTTCCACACTACCTCAAATGATATGCCCCATCCACCTCCATATTACAATGCGCAATAAAATAAAGAAATGGATCCATGAGGTGTACACCATCCTGGCAATCAACACGGGCTCTAAATTGTGAGCCCTATTGCTCGGCGTCTACGATGGGATAAATGAGGTGTACACTCTCCTGCAATCAACACTCCATCTGAATTGTGAGCACTGCTGCCCATAGTGTTTGCTCACACAACAATGACAGCAGGTAAGCAGAGCGGCCTGGGTGCACAGAGCCTCCAATTGAGCGCGGTGCGGCAAGAGGGGTGGGGTGCTTCAGCCTGGTTGCGCATGTGCGAACAAACGATATTGCCATGTGTTATGATGTGATCTTTGATCTCATTCAGTCACATCTCTGTCTCATTTGAAAGACCTACTGGACCGTCCTGTAGGCCTGAGCCATGTTTCATTTTTGTCTTGCTGGTTTCCTACGCTGCTTCTACTGGAGTCCAACCCACTTTTTTTTATTATACTGTTGTATTAACCCCTTGAATGCGCTGTGTATTTTCACGCTGTGCGGCCGTTTTAAAGAGTGGACGGGATCATGACGGACCCAGCCGTCATCAGCACATGACCACCGTGATGCATGACGGACGGGGGCCGCCATCAGCATGGAAGGGGTTAAAGTTACATTCCTATTTATTTCTGTTTTAATAAAGGTTACTTTTTTTCAAATAAATAACCGAGTGTATAGGTCTTCTTTTTCTGACAACACTTGTCTATTATTTATTGTGAAAATCATCTGTTTATAGGAGATTTTAAGGACAACATTATTTAATATTAGAGTGCACCTACCAAACATAATCTAACTGACTATTAGACAAATGAAGCCTGGGTAATTGTACAACTGCAAGAGTTCTATGAGTGTATCACTTTATAACACTGTAAGTACTGCCTGTGTGATTACAGTACAAATAAGGCACTGCCTTGGACCACGAGGCTTCGGGGACTGCTGAGGCCCACCCTGCATATTTAAATAAAGGCCCAGAGTGTGGCGTTTCCCGGACTTCAGTTGGCCTCGAACCCCCCGAACAATTAGTAACCAATACCCGGGAAGGTGGTGCTCCCCTAGGCTGCAACACATCTCTGTGCCCTTCTGCGCCTAATTTACATGTGACATTAAGATCCCAAGTCCTACAGAGACCCCACAATATAATAATTGGATTGGCCACGGCACATTACCCATCCACCAGGGGCCTCATTTAAAAGAACGGATGAGACCCCATTTTTGTTTTGTTCTTTTCTCTCCATTTTTACCATCCGCATCCCCTCTATTACAGCGATACAGGGTTTTCCTCCTCTCACTTAAAGTAGTCTAATAAGTATTTGCTATCACAGGATAGAAGCCATGCACCACCCTCTAGAAGCAAACACAAATGTCCAGCGAATGCACAGCTCAGGATATTTTATGAGCTGTGCCTGGGAGGTCGCCCTCCCTACTACCATGATGCATTTGTTAGTATAAACGCATACTAACACTACTTACACACGTGTAGTGCAGCAACCAGAATGTAGTGAAGAAGCAGAGGAAGCACAAAATCTAAAAATATAAATCCTACCAGAAGTCGAATGACATAGTTCAATGAGCCGACGACCCTGGCATGAATAGAAACAGCTACACGAAAAAAACGGGTCTTCAGCACAACGCAAGCAATTTTGAAATATTGGTGAGTGGTGCCTTCTTTTGCCTTCTCCCGCTCGTCGCCAAATTTATGTAGTGAAGAGGCAGACAGCAGTGGATCCAATAAGTAGATTTATTACAAGAAAACAAGACACCTGAAACAACTACACACAGGAGCAGACAGCAAAGCAACCGTCTAATCCAGCACCGGGTACAAACTCCACAAGGTTCCACTCATGACAGCCCTACATTCTAACATTACATACTGAGGGCCATATTATCAAAGAACGGTGATAATGGGCTTGATAATATGCCGTAGAGAATTTGAATAGAAGCCCATGTTCTGGTGTTAACATGGGCTTCTATTGGAATTCTCGACGGCAAATTATCAAGCCCATTATTGCCGTTTTAGCTGCAGTTTCCTGCCGCTGAAGCGGCGATAATTTTAATGCTGTTCCTTGATAATATGCCCCTTACATTTTAGTAGATTTACATACTAAATTCTACTATGACTTACAATGGAATACTACACAGAGCACATGACTTTACAGCAATGAGTTCATGGTATCATCCACGACTCTTGAGACCGGTAGGGGTAAGACTTTCGCTTCCCACTCCCTATATTGTATAAACGTAAACTAACACTTCTTCCACAGGTATGCTACAGCCCCCAGAGCACATCACTTTACAGCAATGAGCTCACAATTTAGGTTCACGGTTTAATCACCGAGTCTTCACACCAGTAGGGATGAGTAGTTCGCTTCCCACTCCCTATATACTATAAACGCATACTAACACTACTTACATACTTATACTACACCAGCTAGTATCCCACAGCGCCCAGAGCCCATCACTTTACAGCTATTAGCTTGGTTTCATCCCCAAGTCTTCACACCGGTAGGCATAACTACTTTGCTTCCCGCTTGCGGGATACTATCAAAACACAGTAGCGGTCAGTAGTTCTCTTCCCACTCCCTGTATGGTATAAACGCCTACTGACACTACTTGCACACGTATGCTACAAACACCAGACCACATTACTTTACAGCAAGGTAATCAAGAACAAATTACAATATTTCCTTGATTCTTTTAGCTTCCAAAAATTCTCTCAATTACTGTCTTTCCACTTTTCCATATAAGTAGTTTTTTTAATATTCAAGTACACATCGAAGTCAGAAATGCAACGTATTCTATCAACACACCTTCTAGAACATTCTACAACATGTGGAGGTTAAAGTTTCATCAATTTTTTAAACCTAACGATATTTTTTGCTACATTTTCTCGAACATTTAACGGCACGTGCAGGTTAAAAGTTCACGATTGTTTAAAGTTCGAACTGTGCCTTTTAAATGCATGTAGCAGGTGTGGTTGAGTTGAGCAAATTTTATCCTATAATATGTACTTCACATGCAAACTGCATTTTCCTAACCAATCAGAAACATACTTTTCCACAAAACGAATGTGCACCTTACTTTTAAAAAACAACGCTTTTCATCTCCCAATCAGGTACCGTTTTGTACGAGAAAAGAAACTAGTTCCCCATCTTTAAACATATCTCTTATTCTACGAGGGAACTGCATGAGCTACAGACATCTTTCCATACCTTCCAGCCATACCTTCAAAATGCTAGTGTGGACTATAGGACATAGCTATGTTTTCTGGTGCAAGAGGTATGCAAAACAGAGACGTTTTGACTTAGACCTATGTTTACAAAATGTGGACATTAAATGGTTTGGACAGAGAGGATTGAAGTGGCAACAATTGTTGCCTTTGGTTAAAACCCAACACCCTGACCTCATGATTGTGCACTGTAGTGGAAACGACCTAGCCACATTGACTGGGGTAGATTTGGAAATGCTTATGAAGGACACCTTTGGACAATTGATGTTACTTTTGCCTCAAACTGTCTTTGTATATTCCAATATATGGCAAAGACAGAAGTGGAAATGGTCAAATCAATTTTGTCCTCAGATTGAAAAATCTCAGAAAAAGCTGTCTCTGCATACCTCAGAGACCACAAAATGGGGTCCATATACAACAACAACATACCTTTTGATATGGCGGATATATACAGAAGTGATGGAGTACATTTCACGGATCAGGGAAACTGAGTTTTCCTGAATAACTTGAAGCTGTGCATCCACACTTATATGTAGCTCCAACTAATGATCACAAGGGCTCTTTTTAGAGCCACCCTATAACTTACAACTTAGGCCTGCTATTTTAGGGCTGGATAAAGCCAACTCCTGCACCCTCGCCAACATTTATTCTCCACACAGCTGTGGCGAAGCGGCCAGACCATCTCACTTTGCAGCACAGACCTCTCGCTTTGATCCCCAGCTCTACTCACCCATAGGGGTGAGTAGTTTGCACTTTACAAATACCATACTGATTTACCTTCACACTCCCTATACAACACCACCTAAGCACCATACACAAGCTACAATGTTCTAAAAAAAAGTTCATCCAAATAGCTATAACTACATGCTGACACTACTTGCACAGATGTGGCACAGCGGCCTAGGCACATGACTTCACAGCACATGACACACAGTTTGGGCTCACGCTTTAATACCTGACTCCGGCAGCAGCTCAGTTCAGCAACATGAGACTCTAGACAATACCTCACATATATTCCATACCCCAGGACTTTCATACCAGTACGGGTCAGTAGTTTGTCCAAGTAGTTCTAAACACATCGGGACACTACTTCCACAACTCTAGTGCAGTGGCCACGGCACATGACTTCACAGCATAAGACACACAATTTGGGCTCACGCTTTAATCTCCGAGTTCCGCACCAGATCACCTTACCCGCATCAGACTCTACGCAATACCTCACTTAATTTCTGCAGCCCACCACTTACACACCGGTAGTGGTAAATACTTCGCTTTGCACCCCCTCTATAGCACACCCTAACCACCCTACAGAGGTTACAGTGCTCCTCCCCTCCTATTTCTCACCTTTTCCCTATTTTTTCACCTTACTCGCTTCAACGGCATCACAAAATGGCAGCCAACACTTCCTAGTTGCACCCGCTCGCACCGCTCACAGCCAATCAGCAACAAGCTTGTGCTCGTAACGCTTCAGCCAATCAGATGGCAGAATTCACAAATATCGATATCTGTATATTTTGATATTTCTCAAAAACTACATGTATTCACTAAGATATACTTAATAAGTCAGTTATACAATCAATTTTACAAACAAAACATCCATTTAGATACTTATTTACCCATTTATTCTTCCATCGACTTTTAGAAATACATATATAAAAAATATTTATTTTGCAGAAAAACACACATTCACTGGATGATGTCATCAGTGATGTCAATTTGATGTCATTTGAGATGTCATCAGTGATGTCACTGACCATGTCATGAGTGATGTAATATGTGACGTCATCAGCAGTGCATTGCGGGCGCACAAGTTACAGTTAGCTGAATAATCGGGGCATTTCAGTGGTTTTGTATGAGTGAAATAACCAGCTAACTCATCAAGTGTGAAACCTATGGTTTTTTCAGTGAATTTCTAAGGTTTTTTAAATGCGAATTCCTAATTATACCGTGGCTGAAACCAATGGTTTTTTCAGTGAATTTCTAAGGTTTTTTAAATTCGAATTCCTAACTATAATGTGTCTGAAACCTATGGTTTTTTCAGTGAATTTCAAAGGTTTTGTAAATGATAATTTTTAAATGTATTAATTGTTATATTTTTTTATATTCATTTACTACATTGTTTTAAAGAATTTATTTTTCGATGTTTTATTTTTTAAATTACATTACATATTTTTAAAATATAAATTTAAAAAAAATGCTTTTAAAAATATTGAAATTGTGATATTTTCTTTTTTTTTCTTTTATATATTTTTTATTTATATATATTTTATATAGCAGGCAATGATATCCTATGGAAGGAAATTCAAGTTACTGGTAAGTACGGTTAACATTACTTTTCAGGATCAGTACTGGGCTGAAAGATGCAGCACTGAGGTCTCTCCTGATAACAGGTGAGTAAATCGGAATTTGTAGCTCGGCTGATTTCAGAGGAATTTTTTAAAGTTCCAAAACTCCACACACAGAAGAATTTCCAAGTGAAACTAGTCAATGTTAGCCTATGGATGGAAATTCAAGTTACTGTAAGTATGGTTAGAATTACTTTTCAGGATCAAGAGTGGGCTGAAAGATGCAGCACCGAGGTCTCTCCTGATAACAGGTGAGTAAATCGGAATTCGTAGTTTGGCTGATTTTAGAGGAATATTTGTATGTTTCAAAAATAGACACAGAACCTTTTCGGGTGAAAACCACACAATAGATTCCTATGGAGGGAAATACAAGTTGCTGGTAAGTACACTTAGATTTACTTTTCAGGGTCCGTACTGGGCTCAAAGATGCAGCACTGACGTCTCTTGTGATAACAGGTGAGTAAATCGGAATTCGTAGTTCGGCTGATTTTAGAGGTATATTTTGCTCAATAGTGAAGGAAGGGGGCGGAGCCTGAGGTGACATGTGTGCAAAAACGCCGTGTGGCGCGTTTTAAGTTGGGGAATTAATTCCTCTTCAATCCTGAGGTCCCCTGTGGGCCAACTAGCCCACCAGGTACCTCCAGTATGCGCCAGGGAGCTGTGCAAGCGCACCCCGTAGCGCGTTCTAAGTTGGGGGATTAAGTCCTCTTGCATACTGGGAGTCCCTGGGGGCCAACTAGCCCACAAGGAACCTCCAGTATGCACCAGGGGGCTGCCTTGCAGAGAGGTGTAAAAAGGGAAATGACCTCATTACACCTCTCTGCAACGCAGCCCCCTGGTGCGTTTCCAGAGGGGAAACTAAATCCCCTTGAATACTGGAGGTTTCTGGGGGCCAACTAGTCCCCTGGTGCATACTATGCCTGTGTGGTAAATTCCGTTCCGCTTGCGGAATTTGCGCAATTTTGCGTTCCTCGGAGAACGCGAAATTGCTCAAAATTCTTCGTTCCCCGACTTTGCGAAATTTTTTGCTTGTTCGCGTTCTCAAAATGCGTGTTTGCGAGATATTTCCCCCTTAGCACGCAAACTGTGATTGCGAACAGTGAAAAAGCATTGCGAACAAGCAATTCCGCGTGTTCGCAGAATTTCTGCGTGTTCACGGAGATTTTTTACCATTTCGTGAAAATTTGCGTAACGCGATTCCGCAAATTCCGCCCACCCCTAGTGCATACTGGAGGTTCCTGGTGGGCTACTTGGCCCCCAGGGACCCCCAGTATTCAAGGGGAATTACTTCCCCCTCTGCAAACACGCCAGGGAGCGCGTTTGCAGAGTGGTGCAGGGAAGGGGCGTGGCCTCCTCCCCGATCCCGTTTTATTTTTAAAAAATGGGTTTTAAGAAGGGGTGCTGTGTAGCCCCCCTTCTTTTTCTTTTTTTTGGGCCATGGGAACCCCATCCCACAGGGCCTGACCCCCAAAAAGTATTTTTTTTGTATCAGCAGGGTATCATACGCGTATCCCGCGATTTATTTATATTGTAACTTGTTTTTTTTTTGGGCCTTGGGGGTCCTTGTGGGACCCCCTAAGCAGGCCTAGGGGGTCAGGGTGTTTCTACCCTGCCCCCTTTTTTGCATTTCTTTTTCTGTTTTCTTGTGCCTCGGTTCTACCGAGGCACAAGATGGCTGCCAACTCTTCCTGGTTTGGAGTGTTGACAGCCAATTAGCATAAAGCTCGTGCTCGGGAGGGTACGTGTACTGTAAGCGTACCGTACTTCGTCTATAGATAGAATGTTGCAGATTTCCTATGGAAACAAGGTCCTAACTATAACTACCTACTGGCGACCGCCAATAGGTAATATATATATAAATATATATATATATACCTACAATAGTTTAAATAATGTTTCCATAGGAAAAGCGTTTTTTGACTTGCGTATATCTATATCTTTGGCGCCGCATGACAAATCTTCACACAGGTTTTCTTTTAAAGTGTCATAGTGAGTCTTGTTGTGCATGGGCAGTTTTGGGTGATCAGTCCAGCAGGGCCAGAAAAATGAAGGGGTCAAAAAAAGTGCTTTTCCAATGTTAATTGTAATGTTAATGTACATTTTGAACACGACTACAGCCCCACTGCTGGATGGAATTACAACAAACTTTGCAGAAAGCGAGCTCATGGTCCAGAAACAGTGATTTTAGTTATTTGGTGTAAATTCATTTAGTAGTTTTGGAGAAATTATAAAGAAAAAAATATCTAAGCATGTGGATCATCTTCAACCAGGAAGTGTTGGCTGCCGAGTCCCCCTACAAAACATTTTAAGAAAAGAGACGGGGCAGGGTAGGCATACCCTGACTACCTAGGCCTCTTGGCAGGGGGGGTCCAACAGGGCCAAAAATGCTTTAAAAAAAAAATCTTTTGGAGGGAGACATGCAGGATCCGCGGCTCCCACCCAAAATGTTTTTTTAAGAAAAATAAGAGCACCTACTCCCACGCTTCTTTAATGTTTAGCCCCCGGGTGTGCCAAGTCCCAGGGGCATGAGCAATTATATAATGGAGGAGGGCACACAGGCCCCCCTCTTAAAACTTATGAAAGTCCTGGGGTCCTCCACCTTCCCGAGCCACTTTAAAATGCGTATATGCAGGTGGGCCCCCTAGGCCCACCCTGGGGACGGCCATCTCAAGTCAAAGCAAATCAAGTTAAATTAATGTGGGAGGCCACTTACCCGGTGCACTGTGAAAATATATATGCGTGCTAACCAGCTGGGCATGTCCATGCCCCAGGGACCACCTCAATACCGAGGCTAAACACATAAAATCAATGCAGGGGATCAGCAGCCACTCCCTGCCGGTCCCCGGGACCGCCACTTCCCCGGGGCAATTTACTGACTTTAAGGGGTGGTGTCCCACCACCACAGTCCCTTGGACCGCCACCTCCTCAGGCCTGAAATAAATTGATGCAGGGGGTCTGTTGCTAACCCCATGGGCCCGGGGACTGCCACCTCCCCGGGGCAAAGTTTTACGAACGAAGGGGGCCATGTGGCAGAGCTTTAACCAAGCAAATTGAAGAACAGAAAGAGCAGGAAGAGTCAGAATAAAGGTCAGCAACGAGCAGAAAGAGGCAAGATAAAGGTAAGAAACAAGCAAAAGAGGCAAAATAAAGGTGAGAAATAAGCAGAAAGAGGCAAAATAGAGACCAGGAACTAACAAAAAGAGGCAAAATAGAGGTCAACAACTAGCAGAAAGAGGCAAAATAAAGATAGAAACGCGAAGAAAGAGGCAAAATAGGGGTCAGAATCGAGCACAAAGAGGAAAAATATAGGTGAGAAAGGAGGAGATAGAGGCAAAATACATGTTAGCAACGAGCAGAAAGAGGCAAGATGAAGGTCAGAAATGAGCAGATAGAGGCAAAATAAAGGCCAGCAATGGACAGAAAGAGGAAAATAAATATCAACAATGCGCAGAAAGAGGCAAATATAGAGATCAGAAACAAGCAGAAAGAGACAAAATAGTGGTTAAAAAGAGGCAAAATAGTGGTCAAAAAGAGGCAAAATCAAGGTCAGAAACAAGCAGAAAAAGTCAGAACATGAAAAGAGAATGAGCAGAACCCACTCAGGCACTCATGCACCCACTCACAGAACAACTCAGCCATTATCACAGCCACTCACAGACTCATTCAAACTCTCATGCACCCACTGACAGTTGAACTGAGACAATTACACCCACTGCCAGACCCAGTCAGACAGTCAAACACCCACTTACTCATACTCTCTCTAACCCACTCACAGATATACTCAGACTCATGTACTAACTCACAGACCCACACAGAGACTCACAAAACCATTCACAGAGCAACTCAGAGGCTCATGCACCTACTCACAGACCCACTCAGAGACACACACACACACTCACAGACCCTCATAGACACTCATACACCAACTCACATACCCACCAGAAGCTAGTACATTCACTCACTGACCCACTTAGACACTCACACATTCATTCACAGATCTACTCATGCACTCATGCACCCACTCAGACATGCTCAGGCCCTCATGCACCCCTCAAAAACTCATGCACTTACTCACAGACCCAGTCAGACAGTCACACGCCCACTCACACACCTAGTGATAAATCTTCAGGTGAACCCAGACCCACTCAGACAATCACACACCCACTACGACACTGTTGCACTCACTCACACACTGATTTTCAAAGGTTACAGGTTACATTTAGGAAACCGAATAATTTTTTTTTTTTAGAAATTCACTGGAAAAAAACAAAGTTTACAGGGACATTATAGTTGAAAAATAGAATTTAAAAACCCTCACCCATACATCCATTCACATAAACACCTATGTTACAATACAGCCACTCACATCCCCAAATGACTTAACCAAGCAGCCACTCACTCACCCATACAGCCACTTACACAGCCAGTCACTCACTTATAAAGCTATATGGACACTGACTCACTCACCTATTTAGTCACTTACTCACCCATGCATACAGCCACTCACACAGCTACTCACTCACCCACACAGCTACTCACATACCTACTGTTACACCAATAGAGCCACTCACACCCACTCACACACCCATACCGGCACTCAGACACCCACTCACACATGGATACACACAGTCACACAGCCACTCACCTAATATATGTTAGAAATAGTATCAGTCATTCGTAGTATAGAAAGTATACTATTTTAACTCATGTAATACCTTGGTATATATGTTTAATACTCATAAACATGTATAAAACACACAAACTCACTGAATGATGTCATCAGTGATGTCATTTGAGATGTAATCAGTGGTATAATCAGTGAATGATGCAATATTCAAGGTCAGGTTATAGTGAGCTCAGGTAACTATAACTCCTCAATGTCACTGGTTTTGTACAAGTGATATGTGAGCCTAACTATAACATCTATGTAACCTTTGTTTAAAAAAAAAAAAAAAAAAAAAACGGGAAGTGAGATCAGCATCAGGAAATGTGGCGGGCCCTTCGAAAATATAGGAGGAGTCTGTACACTGGTTACATTTACCGTGAACAAGCAACTGTGGGTTGCGAAACCCGTTGGTTTGTAACTTTATATGCTGAACCTTGACTAATAAATCGGAAGATTGGGAAACAACTCCTTGTTTTTCTCTTATCTTAAGAGATTTGTGCAATACTTAGAAAGCAGGGCTCTGCTGAGTAGTCCGGCACCGGTGGAGAGAGCGCCATTGGACCGCAATAACCTTGAGCCAAGCCTGTTGGATATATACACAGATATATATATTTTTTTTGAACAAAGAAGGTGGCACAACCGGATATTTTTGGAAGCCTTTAATTCAACGCTTCACCCCACCAACACGTTTCAGCCAGACAAGGCTTTGGTTGTTCAAAAAACATTAATTTGGGTCAGGATCCGACCCCTGGGCCGAGCACACGCTGTGGAGCGCTCTCATCAAGCTAAGGGATCACATTGCCGAAAGATATATATTTATATATATATATATATATATATATATATATATATATATATATATATATATATATATATATATAAATATCCAAACCTTCAGGAAACACTTTTAAGAGAGGCCACAGGAAGCTTCATTAAGTTCTTTATTTAAAACGAACACTTGCCAGCAGTCACTTCACCCAAATGCAAGCGTTCCAATCTTCAAACACTGCCAGACGCGTTTCAGGATTCTTCGATCCTTTCCTCAGTGGCAACTTAAATTCATGAATAATAGTGAGTGAGCGCCGTACCCACTTGGGAAAAACTTATCGAACTACAATCACCACCATGCAGTGGGAGTGCCACGCCCATCTGGGCAGGTGTTATGAATACGAACTGTGCTTCACAGCGCGATGCTCACTCTTTCAAGTTGCCACTGAGGAAAGGATCGAAGAATCCTGAAACGCGTCTGGCAGTGTTTGAAGATTGGAACGCTTGCATTTGGGTGAAGTGACTGCTGGCAAGTGTTCGTTTTAAATAAAGAACTTAATGACGCTTCGTGTGGCCTCTCTCAAAAGTGTTTCCTGAAGGTTTGGATGTTTAGCGGCTTTTACACGGTCGCAGGGAGAGGCCCACTGTGTTCTACAGATCCGTTCAAGTTTCCACTGGGAGCCTGAATTATCAGAAGGAAGAGGCACAGTTTGCAGTACAGGGCTGCAGCTTGCAAGAAGTTCGTACCGACCACTACAAAGCAGGGCAGCCGCAGCTTCAAATGCAGGACACCGACCCACTGGGGTTCATAAATTCATGAATAATAATGAGTGAGCGCCGTACCCACTTGGGAAAAACTTATCGAACTACAATCACCACAAGGCAGTGGGAGTGCCACGCCCATCTGGGCAGGTGTTATGAATACGAACTGTGCTTCACAGCGGGATGCTCACTCTTTCAAGTTGCCACTGAGGAAAGGATCGAAGAATCCTGAAACGCGTCTGGCAGTGTTTGAAGATTGGAACGCTTGCATTTGGGTGAAGTGACTGCTGGCAAGTGTTCGTTTTAAATAAAGAACTTAATGAAGCTTCCTGTGGCCTCTCTTAAAAGTGTTTCCTGAAGGTTTGGATATATATATATATATAGATATATATAGATATATATATAGATATATATATATCTATATATATATATATCGCACAAAACACAAATAAGGGTGGATTTGCTATTCAATGATCTGCACACCAATGTACATTCTCTTATCAAGTCCACTTCAACACATATAATATTCAACAAATTTAATATTGAGTGCAACTTTGGTGTCTGATGCGCATCCACCTAGAGACCTCCTGCCCACAGAGATTGCAGCAGAAAATCACAATACCAAAAACAAAACACCAGTGCACATCATATGTAGTCACATTTATCCTCTGTGCAGTTTAGCACTCTTTCTCCATCAACGTTCTTTATCGGAAGTGAGCCATGTTGTGTTGACAGTTCAAATTTTTTTCTTAAACGACAATGATCCACAGCCGACGCACGTTTCGCCCTATTCAGGCTTCCTCACGGCTGTACGTCATACATAAAACAGAAAAGAAAGACCCAAGCTATAAACTATACATTTTGATAGCTTTTCTTAAATACATGTGATTAGTTAATTTATGTATTATTCATGCATATTTCCATGCGTTAAATACATAAATAGCGACCAGCATCACCGCTCAAGCGTGTGTCATGCATCTCTTCTAGTTTATTGCTAATACTCATATTTTCACCCTAATCGTGTTACACACAAAGGTAAACAAGACCTCCACCACGCGATTTAGTTAATGTATTAGATAAACATAATCAAAAATAATAACATAGGTGAAAAAGAAGGGAAATGGAAATGTGAACTCCCAGATAAAAACCATGTGTGCATGCTAAAGGAGAAATCTTGTGCATGAACTACCATTCCATGTGCATCACTCTCGTCCTAGACCTCTCCATCCGTAAATGGGCATTATATTGGTAACGCCTGCTCACCTTCTTTCTGACGTATTACATTCTATTCTTTTGTAAGCGCCGCTTTTGTAAAATCAATTGTTTCTATAAGAAATATTGTAAGAATGATGTTTGAGTTGTACACTATTTACTACATTCGAGCATCTCAAACCCCCGATCGCGTTTCACCAAATTCCCACAGCTACTGGCCGACAAGCGGGACACGGACACAAGTTGAGTGCATACAATTTTCTTTTATTTGCTGACGCTTCGCATGGAAGATATATATATAATAAATGGAGGTTGCACCGTCCTCAAGGGGTCCACCCTCATAGGGCTGATTTTATAAAGGGATGTGTTGTTTTACTCCTGGCAAGGAGCTCTAGACACCAGGACATCAGGAGTAGTTTAGTCAGGTCTCCTGCCCTCTATCCTTAGTTTTGCCTCGCTGAGCTTGATTTTCTTGCTCTTGCTGCTGGAGCGGTACTGGAAAGATCCAGAAAAACTCTCCAGGAACCTCTATGCAGGTCCACCGATCACAGGGTTTAGAGGGGCCAGCACCACTTGTCCTGGAGAGACACTCCCAGTTTGTGGGTGCCATGTTGAGTCAAAGTCCTACAGTCCATCTTCTCAGTGGAGTCAGCTGGTTTCTCATACCAGCTGGACATTCTCTTACCATTATCTCTCCCAGCTCCAGTGAGTTCATGAGTGTCTCTCACTTGTGTAGGAGTTTTTAAATGGGGGTGGAAAGTTCCAGAAGGTGGAAATCTCTGCCACGTCCTAGGGTGCCATATTATACCTCCACCCCTGTACCAACCATCCTCCACAGCATTGTGGGACGTTTAAAGATGCCAGCTTCAAGTGGTCGATGTTAAGGCCTTCCTTATCTGAGATCCTCAGACACACCTACCTGATCCCCTTCCCACTAAAATGTCGAAGAGCAGACCATCTTGCATTTGGGTCCAAAGCTCTGGCAGTCCTCCTTTGATTCTGTGGTAGTGAAACTTTTCAGGCCATGTGCAGTGTGAAGAACTAATTGCCACATGCAGATTTCCTCCCCGCCACTTCCTTTCCCAAGAACAGGTAACACACGGGTAAATGGCATTATTTTGTGGGGAAGATTTTGAATATCCTGCTGGTCAGCTTAGTGATTAATATAGCTCAGAAGTAGAGAAAAGGCCTAGAATCTACTTTTGGTAGAGCCAAAGAAATATGAAAAAATGCGTACAGATATGCCAAAAGCGACAGTGGAGTTGCTCTCTGGGCATATATTTACACTAAGGGTGGTACCTGACTGGAACCTCTAGGCTTTAGTAGTGTGAAATTGTGTGATGGTGCAGGGTTCCCCATTATGTGTCATTCAGTAAAGGACCCATTTTTAACACTTAAGCACCACAACCTTACTCTTTGAATGCCCATTCACATCATACGGCCTACATCCAGGACAGAACCAATCCCAGCAGGGTCCCATCTGTGACAGGCTACCTGTGCACAGATACCGGGCTGAAATAGATAGTAACCATGGTACTGCTCATGGCTTTTGTGGTAATAATGATATTGGTTTTGGAACAGGTGGTTTTTGTATTGCGGATATTGGTATTGGTGATGACACTGGTGGTGGTTTATTGGTATTGTGTTGTTGGTATTGTGCTAGCTGTACTGATGGTATTCATGCCGTTGGGAGTGAAGTTTAATATGTTTTAGTTATTTAATAGAGTATGTTTATAAAATATACTTATCTTCAAGTATTTACTACATAAATATAATTTAAACAATTTGAGTAAAATAAGTAAAAACCTTTGATGATTTAACAGGTAATGGGCCTGATTCAGAGTTTGAGCAGGGTCCCCTGTCAATCAAGCTGACGGCCTGCCTGCTCTATTTGTGACTGGACAGACCACCATGTTTCCACTGGTGCAGATCTCACTGGCTGAGCCAGTGGAACTCTTACACCAATGGCCCAACAGACGTAGTGCCACCGGTATAAGTACATCAGATTTTCCACCCTATTTAGAGTGGGTGGCCTGAAGTCTTTTTTCCCTTCCGGCCACTAGAAAAAGCCTGGTGGTTACAAATAGAAAAATGACCCCACACCCTTGGAGAAAAATCCCTCAGTGTCAGGGTCATTAGTTTTTTGTTTTGTAGAAACAAGCTTCTGCTTTGGGAGTTAGCTTTTTTATCAGAAAATAATCTGCTGATCTGCTGACAGCAACATCCAGAAATCACATTCCCAATAACACATCTAAGACAGAAGAATAAGTGCAAACACCAACACACTTCATAACCAAAAATGTTGTAAATACAGGTGTCATTGAAATAATAAACAGATGATATATTGATGCACTGGATGACATATTTTTTGCATACCGTAGACATTCTTTCCAATATCTATATCTCTTAGATTGCAAAAGTGTATCTAAAATCTCAGAAATTCAACATCAATCCTGCTCAACAATAAAACCATTCTTAATTTCCTGAACGGTAATTTATCTAAATATAAGAAGGTCTCAAACCCCCACAACCCCCAGCCCATATGAATACTAAATAAAAGAGATACATGTAAATGGTCCATTTTTTAACCAAAGTTTGTGCAGAACTCCTAAGCATAGTACAATTGGGAGAAGGGAGACCAATCTATATATATAAAAACGAATGTATGTCTGTCTGTCTGTCTGTTTGTCCTTTATGCATTACTACACCATTCATCCGATCGCCATGAAACTTTGGGAAGTTGTTGAGTACACTCCCACGAAGGTTTTTTGGCATACATTTTTATTAAATATCGGCCCCCCAGGGCCCTCATAATCTTTTGAATACTGAATTTTTCCATTTACGGAATACCAGGTGAAGCGACAATGTATAAGTCCATCGATACTGTGATAAATCAAGACAAAGTTGTCAATTACCCAAGAGAATTCTTGAATTCACTGGATTTGCCAGGTATGCCACCGCACATTTTAACATTGAAAATTGGCGTACTGATCATTCTTCTCCGAAACATCAATCTACCATGACTTTGCAACGGTACAAGACTTTCGGTGAAAAAGATGATGAACAATGTCATCGAAGCTACAATTTTGAAGGAGAAATTCAAGGGGGAAGATATACTGTTGCCACGTATTCCAATGATCCCAACAGATATGCCTTTTGAATTCAAACGTTTACAGTTTCCGGTGCGACTCGCTTTTGCAATGACCATCAACAAAGCACAAGGACAATCGCTGCAAGTGTGTGGACTAGATTTGGAGAATCCGTGCTCCTCACATGGACAACTGTATGTGGGCAGCTCACACGTCGGAAAACCTTCTGATTTATTCATGTACGTACCAGACGGAAAAACTAAAAATATTGTGTATCCACATGCACTCGAATAAATACATAGAATTAAAACGACACTTTGAAATGTTTCCCATATTAAAATTAATAAGTTTCAATAACAAGCATTTACAATGCAAAGGTTTCGCCTTTGGAAAAGTTTGAGCTATTGGCATTGTAAATGACAAAATTTGTATTTATGTGTTGGTTTTGAAAACAGATAAATAAATGGCATTGTCATTTACATTGCTAATAGCTCTAACTTTTCCAAAGGCGAAACCGTTGCATTGTAAATGCTTGTTCAGTTCTTCAGCTCAAAAACGGACTGTGTTAAGCAAGTTGGCTCGTGTGTGGTTTCGTGGTCTATGCAATTTATAAAATTAGCATTAAGCAAAACTAAACGCACGCTGTAACTCACCTGCTCTTCGTGAAGTGTCCTGGTTTCACCTGGACACATTTTACATGTGCTTCGAGAGTGTGGAAAAAATGATGCAATTGCACGTGCACTAATTCTATTTTTGAAAGTTACAAAACTGCCTTTCTGATAGCAACTTTTCCCATTTATCATGATCAAGAATAAATATAATCTAGTGACCAATGAAACCACATTTCATTTATTTCTATTTAATTGCAATAGTGCTGGAATCTGAATTACCAACATTGAATTAAGCTAAACTCGTCCCTGAATTTGCCTGCAATAAAAGTCATTTAGTAATGCTAGAGTTTAGAACTACAATGAAAGTTCATTCAAAACAACGTAAGTACAGAGCAGTATTTCTGTGCAGCACACCCGGTATATAAAACAGATTATTTCCCAGCTGAAATTGTCCAGATAAATAGTCATGTTTTTCTTCTATATGCATTACTCGCATTTCTCACATTTTTAGGATTTTGTCTCAAAAGAAACCACAGCGGAAAGGACTTGCTAAAAACATTTTCTCTGCTCCAGGAAACCGCTTCGCAAGACGCGTTTATAAGATTTCAAAGTAGGAAACTATTTCGGAATATGAATGTATTTTTGGTTATAGCTGTACCTGCTTTCCAGGGGAACCCATAGTTTTCAGCGGTTTTCCATAGAAGAATGAAGGCGAGAAGCGGCAGTCCTGGGGTCTCCCGAGGTTCAGCGCGAGCACAGCAGTCCCTAAGCATGCGGCGTTTCAGCTCGCGCACTGCGCAGGAACTATGTCAACAGAGGGATGTGTGAGGAGAGTCCCCTCGGGCTACAGCAGCCTCCTGCAAGCACCGGCCAGATAGCGAGAAGACAGGGCGTGAGAAGCGGCAAAGAAGAAAAGCAAAAGTCTGCTAAAAATACAACGTGACCGTGCACTCTCCCGAACTTCCGGTGTCGGGATGTGCACGCTCACGGCTGTCGTAGGGCGGGACTTCCTCTTATGCGCCCACGGAGTGGATGGCCGGCCCAGAGGAGCGGTGGCAGCAGAAGTAAGGAGTGGCGGCTGAGGCTGCTGATGCGATAAGGTAAGTGGGGCTTAGTCGTGGGGGTGTGTGTCTGTGTGTGCGTGTCTACCTGTGTGTGTGTGTGTGTGTGTGCATGCTTCCGTGAGTGTAGCTGTGTGTGCGCGCGTGAATGAGAGAGGCTGACGCTGTGATTGTGGAATGTAGAGCAAAAGATGTGCACGGCTGGGCATGCGTGCGCGTCCACGAGATGCAATCGGCGCTCGTGCCCCGGCCTGTGGTCCCTTCAGCGCTGACTAGGCAGCAATAGGTCTTTCGCTAACGCGAAACCTAAAAATGACACAAGGTAAATTGAATGTTATCATAACGAGTTTCCTTGAATTTCCTTTCTTCTGAGATCGCAGCAACGCGCGACGGGTAAGCTAGTCCATTATAAATCCATGTTCACTTTGAAGATATTCTATAAAAACATATCCTTCATACAGCAGACCATGCCCAACAAAGCTAATTATTGTTAAGCTCATGCCACCAGAGAAAATATGTTTTTCACTGGCGAGCAAGCAGTAATCAAGAAAGAAACTTAATTGTCCATATAGTCACTGGTAACACCCAGAAGGTGCTATTCAATTACTTGTGTATAGCATGGATCACAGATCATGATTGGGCATTGTGAGAAAATGCTCTTTTTGCATGGTCACCCCCATTGTCTTTTAACTGATGTAGCTGGTTTATTTACTATCTGTACTGAGACATTGCTGTCCAATAAAGAGGGCATGTACTCTAACCCTAAAACATGGTCAAATTGGCTAACAACTGAGTGGCATATTTTACTTTCTTATAAGGCCATTGTATATTGTGCAGAAAATACACCAATGCCATATAAAGTTAAACAGGATTTGTGGACTGCAGCACTAATGGTAATATCAACTAGTGTGACCAGCAAAACATGGCTTCTGGTCTATCACTGTAAACCTTCAGCCCAACCTGTTAAAATAGCATTATTACAAGGAGGAAACCTTCATTTTTGATAATAAGAAGTCACCCCATGCACGCCTTGAGGCCAACCAGGCAAGGTGCATATTATATTATTTGAAAAAGGAATATGTAGAAATGTAAAGTTTGCAGGTCCCTAAAGTAACAAGCTCCAAAAATCTAGTTTCACAGTGAATGGCTCTAGCTGCCAAATGGGAAAACCAGAGTACAGATTAAAATAATAATTTCACTATATTGAGTTTGAGCCCAGATAGAAAAATACTTAAACCACAGTCATTAATTCTAATTAAAACCCTAATTCAATGTTGAAGTTAAATGTTTAATAAATATTTAGGAAAGTAATGTTTTAGAAAGTTACATTTTTCCTTCCTAAAGCTTCTGGAGGCTAATTAACATTAGCTCTCGGACAGCTGTCCACAATTGCTTGACCTTAGTGAGATATGAATTTTTTTCTTCTGATCTTAAGGAGACCAGTTGGTATGGACCCAGGAACTTAGGGCCTGATTACGAGTTTGGCAGTGCGGGAGGGGGACAGCATACCACCATCGTGCTCTCCCCACCAAACTCGAACACCAGCCAGATTACGAGTTTCTTTGTAGTCTGGTAGGCTGTCCTTTGGCATTCCCACCGCGGTGCCTTTCAAAAAGGCACTGTAATGGGAACGTCAAAGCCCTTTCCTACATGGCATTAAAGGTGAAGTCCATACCGTGCAGGAAAGGGGGGTGCATGCACACAGGGGGACACAAAATGTGCCCCCCAGCATGCATCTCTTTGTTTCCTCACAGTCACCCCTTCCAATGCGGTTCACCACTGTGGTTAGGGTCGCAGTGAGGAAACTTGTAATATGCTTGGCGGTGCCGCAGAGGCACTGCCAAACATATTGCAGCCTCAAAATTGGTGTGCCAGGGATCATGGATTCCTGGTGGCTGCAGTGGTCTTCTCACTGTCTGCTGCCGTACTCATAATACGGCTGTCACACCACTGGTGTGTAGGTCCCCGAATGCCATTGCATCTCCATCGTGAGTTTGGAGGTCCTATGAACAGCCAAACTTGTAATTAGGCCCTTAATCAACTTCAAAAGGGCCTGCCATTCCACAAATAAATGTTAGGTAATACCTGGATAGGCCCATATTATGTTCCCCTAATCAGTCTGTCAACAAACTCAGTGGAAGGAGAGCTATCAACAGGACTGATAATGAGTGACCAGAGAGGACAGGACTGCTCATTACCCTGGTCTCAGCTGTGGGTGGGCACACAGGCTCTGCATCTTGTATTTTAGGAGTGAGGGGCACTGTGGAACTGTTTGCAATAGGGCAAACAGGAACTGCTGCAATAGGAGAAGGGTTGCCTGTGGAAACATTTACCCAATTGGTTCTGGAGGAGCCAGGAGTCACCTCACCCACTAGCTGGTGCCCAGCATAATTGTGGCACCTTCCTTAGAACACTCTCTGGACCTGTGGAAGCACAGAAGGAATAAACCTGCTGTTTTAGACTTGTGAGGAGACCTGGGAGGCAGGATCTGCTCCCATGTGTACCAAGAACAAAGAAGTGGACCTCCTGTGTGGCTACAGAGATACAACAAGCTGCAAGAGGCATTTTCATTTGAGTGCCCAGCTGACCTGTAGCAATTGGATAGGAGTTTGGACCCTGCTGTGCTCTCTGCCATAGTGAATCTTGGCCCCCATGTTCTGCTCTGAGAACTGGGACCCTTGTCTGTGACTGGACTACTCCTATCAACTCTGAAAAGTGGGAAGTTAGAAAATGTTTGGACTTCCAGACCCCCAGAGGACTGGGACCAACCGCCCAAACCAATCCACTAAAGGTGCAACTAAGCTAGTGTAAAGAAACAGGTTTTTCTCACTTTGTTCTTCTCTGCAGCAGCAAATCCATTTCAGTGAGCTGCTGACAGGAAAGAATCTGGCCTCATGGAACACATCATCAGATACAGTTTATAATCTTGTCTAGCTAGAGGACTCTGAACTCAAAAAAGGGACTAAATCCAAATGTAGAAATCTTGAGCAGGCAAAGACGAAGAGTCTCTTGGAGCAAAATTAGAATTTTCCCACTCTGAACTTTTCCTCATCAAAGCAATAGCTTCATCGAGACCTTTTCTGTGAAGGTCAATTTGCAATGCAACATATTAGACTATAGATCACATTCCAAACTGCAGCATTCCTATTTCTGAAACCACCCTGTGCAAATTCCACATTCATGGTTTGCGAATGTGAAGAGTCCATTATGCCCTATGCCTTTAATTGCTTCCCCACTGCGAATTCTCATAAACTAAGGGACATATGTATCAAGCCAAATTGACTTCGCAAACGCCGCAATTCGCAGAATTTCGGCGTTTGCGAATGCAATTTGGACTAATGGTATGTATCAAGGAAATCTGCTTGAAAGATAAGGAATCGCAAAATTTGGGATTCCTTATCTTGCAATTGCATTTAAGGAATCGCAAATTTAGCGATTCCTTACATGCAATGTAAGAAGCCAAAAAAAAAACGCAAATTAGCCGTAGGGAATCGCAAATTACCACCAACTTAGTTGCGATTTCCTTTCAAAATGCATATTTTTTTCATTTTTCAAAGTGCCATGTGACGCACATACATGCCCTTAGGGCATGTATGTGCGCCACATGTGCACCCATGCAGATTTCAGGGGTGCAACAGGGTGTCCTTTGGACACCCCTGCATCCTTGAAAATATTCTCAATTTGCGATTAACAAATTGCGAATCGCAAATTTCCCCTTCATTTCTATGGGCCTCCTGGCCCATAGAAATGAATGGGAAATTATTCCTTAATTGAGATTAGCAATTTGCTAATCGCAATTAAGGAATTTTAAGAAATCGCTAAAAAAAGCGAATTTCTACATACATACCATTTTGCGATTTCTAAATAGAGATTCCTTAAAAATCGCTATTTAGAAATCGCAAAAGGGAATGTTGATACATATGGCCCTAAGTGAATTGTTCCAGGGAGAGTATCCTATAAATAGATGCCCTGAAACAGAAAGGATATGCCTTCCATTTGAGCCCACAGAAAGCGAGGGATTATATCTAAACAATGTGAACGAGTGATTTTTTTTTTTGTCTGTAGAGATTTTGTTTCTGTTGCAGAAAGGGGGCTCCCTTGGCATCAGTATGCCTATGAGCTTTACACACTGCCTTGAACTGAATACTATTTGTTATTCTATGCTGGTAAAGTTACTCTAGAATTATCGTACAATGGCAGTGCTTAATTTATGAAAAATAAGTGCCAGTGTCCTTGGCATTTCTTCGAGGCCATTGCAGCTTGCACAATCCATTTTCCCTGTCAAAGTTAACAAATGCAAATGAAATCTGCTTCAAACTAGACAGACATTGCCACAAAGTGGTTGAACATCATAAATTACTGGTGTTGTCAGAAACTAGGTGCCAGTGCCCAGCACAAGCAAACACCACCACAAATGTAGCACTGAAGAATGGGCTCTGAGAGGGGTTTAGATAGCATTAGTTCTACTGCATTCTACAATTACTAGGGCAATATGTACAAAAGACTACATGCTTCTCAGATACAGTGCCCAATGCGCACAGTATGAGACAGATGTGTTTCAATTCAACCACTTCTCCTGCAACTATCCTTCAATATATCTTGGTAGTTCTATCTCATTAGTAAGCAAGATAAGAAGAGTTCTACTTCACACCTCAAGAAACCTTATCTGAGAACCTCAAGTAAGTAGATTGTATATATTCACACTTGTATCCAAAATATATTAATGATTTATATGACGGTAATTTCCTAAAATGTCAGGTTGGGTACAGCATGGTATTGTGCTTTAATCCATAGTATCCATGCCTTGATAGTGCAATTGCAGCATTAACCTAAAAATCCTCCATTCTCCTCCTGCTTTTCTGCCTGAATTCTAGGTTTTGATCTGTAGAACGCAACGTTTATTGCATTTTGCCTATTGAAAGGCTAACGTTTCTTCGGCTAATATGAAAAAACAAATCAGTGTCAGTTACACGTCTTATATACACAGTTCTGACTTTCCAAATTATAGGTCAAAATTCTGTAAAGCGTCCGCCCTCTTTAGTGTGAATGGTTCTAAAATCCATCCTGAGTATATCAGACAAGCTCCAATTGATAACGACTTCTGTCCCCCTTCAATTCATTTCACTCGTTACTTATTATTACTGACAAATAATTATAAATTATAATGTTTCATGAACTAAGTTCAACATATATTTTTTAATCCTGTTCTCAACTGCCGAAGTAGCTTGCTTGGCCTCCAGGCTCATGTGCATCGACCTTTCAGGCTCATGCTAGCACAAGGGGATTTGGCAGATACACTCTACCGTTTTACTAAACAGAACCACATTCAGAAGCAGACCTTGCTGCAAGCTAACTTGAAACTGCTTTCTGAAGTCGGTATCCTTTGGAGAATTGGTGTCACCCTCTTCAATGAATATCCAACACACATTCAACGATAGTAGGTACTTTGCATTTATGAAGAAAACATATGTGCATAATTTAATATTCCTTTCAAGCATGTCTAAAGTAAATGTAGAAATAAAGATTAATTGGTTCAGCCATGTTAGATAATAGTATATTTTAGATTGCCCTTTGTGAAATTTTTGTTACATGTGATTCTTCATTTCTGCAAAATCTAATTTGTACTACGCCATTTATCAGTAAAATAAATATTTGCTTACACGATATTAAACTGAGCATTTCAGTACATACTAAGCACAAACTCTTGAAGACATAATTTAAAAAGTAATAAATGCAGTGATGTTACAAAAAGGTTGTAACAAACAAGACATAAACAGTTTTTAAGTCGTATTTCTAACCAGTTATGCATTTTTATAACACAGGAACATAAGGTTTTGAAAAAAACAGAAACATACATTCAAATATGGTATATAACCCTCTGCATGTGGCCTCTAAGCAGAAGCTTACATGCCAAGAAGGTTTTGCTTTCAATACTCTCATCTACTAAGTGTAATCTGCTCACTAAGAACCTGATAATGACATTGGTGGGCCTACAGCGGGCCCGGGAAAAGTGCTGTCTGCTGTAGGACCGCCAAAGCTGTGGTGCTGCCAACTGCCAGATTAGGACCACAGTCCTGGTCTGGTGGGCGGTCCTGCGGCAGTCTGACAGCAGCAGTCTGTTCGGCTCGTAGAAGAGCCTAACATGTAGACTGCCACCGCCAGAGGGCCGACTGCGGGAACTAGGAGTGCCAATCCAGGGGGGCACAACATATGCCCCCCCCGCACAACGGTAGGCCCAGAGGGGACAGCGGACCCCCTTTGTTGCCTCTCCACCACCCTTTTCTTGGCGAGCTCACCGTCAAGGGTAGTGGCGAGGCAACTCGAAATATGCTCTGCAGTGTCGCCATAGCACAGCTTGCATGTTTCAGCCTCTGACCACTGCACTACTGCAGCAGGATCCTGGATCCCTAGTCGCAGCTGTCATGTGGTGGTCCGACTGCCACACATTTAATACTGCTGGTGGGCCCACAGTATTGCAGTGGTCAGACCGCCACCACGAGTATGTCGGTACTATCAAGCGCCGTACTCGTAATCAGGCCCTTAGTTGTTTACTTACTTGTTTTCCTCCAGGCACTTGAAACTGACTTGCAAATATATATTTTAGTCAAAGGAGGCTGATAGAGCGTAATTCTGTTCTTTCATTTGTAGGGGTGCATTATAATCACTGATAGTTAATATCCACATATAAACTGGTGTTGTATTAACATTAGGTTATTAGATTGTGTATTGTAATAACGTGTAAGGAAAGTATTAGGTATTTTTTCTTGTAAGTCGAAGAATTAATGTAGTACATGCATTTGTTCAGATAAAATCTTAAAGGTGTAAAAGTGTATTCATGATTAATTAACGTTTTCGATATTAATGTTCCTATAAGGCGTGGATATTAATTACTCATATATGCATGTATTTTAAAGGTGTGTGCTGTTCCTATGTTAGCCGAACTTGGTGGGCCTAACTTTGGTTTCTCCCTGTTCGCTCTCATGTTGAAGGTTGCGAATTAGAATTTATATGTATGAGGAATTTTTCTCTTTTCACGTTTCTCTTGCAGGTGCAAGAATTTGTCCTCTTTAGTGAGAAAAACAGCAGAGTAAATGAAGACCCCACTCCATATGTTATGTTATGTTATGTTATGTTATATGTGTTTGTATAGCGCACGGATGCCCCAGCCAAGGGGCGTCCCGGCGCTAGCTGCCATTGAAGGGGAGAAAATCCTGAAGTGAACACAGCATAACTAACTAAAAAGGTATGTTTTAATGGCTTTTCTGAAGGATAAAAGATCATTCATCTCACGGATCTGGGTTGGGAGTCCATTCCAAAGTTTGGCAGCTAGGTAGCCGAATGAGCGACCGCCCATTCGGCTAAGTTTGATACGGGGGATGGTAACCAGGTTCTGTCCCTCCGACCGAAGAGTGCATTGGGGAACGTAGGGAGAAAGGAGTGGACATAGCATGGGGGGGGAAGCAAGTTTCAAAATTTTAAAAGCAAGGCATAAGGTTTTAAAATGGATCCTCTTTTCAACTGGGAGCCAATGTAGGTTCTTAAGAGTAGAGGAAACCGATTTGTGCCGGGGTAGACCCGTCAGGGCTCTTGCGGCAGCGTTTTGGACTCGCTGTAATCTGACCTTCTCAGCTACGTTAGTACCCAACAGCAAGGAGCTAGCGTAGTCCAGCCGCGAGAGAATTGCTGATTGTACCACCACTTGGCGGGTCTGATGGTCAAAATATTTTAAGATGGGCCGAAGGTTACGTAAAATTCCGAAACATGTAGCAGCCACTTTTTTTGTATGGTGGGTAAAGTTCAAGGCAGAGTCCACCCATACTCCTAGGTTTTTTACCACATTTTTGGGAACAGGTGGTTGATCCATAGTTTCAGGCCACCAGTTGTTTCCCCAGGCCGTTGTGTCTTTACCTAGCAACAGGACCTGCGTTTTGCCAGCATTAAGTTGGAGGTAGTTTGCTGACATCCAGCTAGTGATGTCTGTGAGGGCTTGTTTGAAATTCAGTGCGCTCAGGCCGCTCTCGTCTTTTAGTGCTACCACCAGCTGGGTGTCGTCAGCGTAGGATACCAGTGAGAGCCCATGCTTCCTGGCTACCTCTGCCAACGGAAGGACATAAACATTGAACAAGGTGGGGCTGAGAGCAGACCCCTGGGGAACTCCCTGTTCAAAGGGACATTCCTTAGAGAGGAAAGGTGGAATGGAGACCCTGAAAGATCTGTCTGACAGGAAAGCCTTAAACCAGCTAAGAGCCTGGCCGAGAACTCCTACTTCGTCGAGTCTGGACAACAGCACCTTATGGGAAACCGTATCGAAGGCAGCACTGAGGTCTAAAAGAATCAGTGCTGCCGTTCCTCCTGAGTCAAGTATGGTCCGGAGATGTTCAATGACGCTCAGGAGGGCGGTTTCGGTGCTGTGCCCGGCTCGGAATCCATGTTGTGACCTGTCGAGAATGGAATTGGACACCAAAAAGTTGGTCAAGGTGGAATTGACATGGGCTTCTGCCACTTTGGCTGGCCAGGGGAGCAGAGAGATTGGCCTGAAATTCTCAGTGAGGTTGGGGTCAAGTGAGGGTTTTTTTATAATGGGGGAGACCCATGCTTGCTTCCAGGTGGCGGGAATGTTAGCTGTAAGGAAGGAGGAGTTGGTTATATCTCTGAGTGGGCCTAATATTAGTTCACCAGCTTCTCTAAAAACTTCAGGTTTCAGAGGGTCTGTGGGGGAGCCGGATTTAATTTTGCCACATAGTGTCAAATAATTTTCATGACTAATGGCCGGAATGACGGAGAGTTTGGGTCTATGGGAGTCGGTTATGGAGGTGGGTAGAGACGTAGTCGTAAACGAGTTGTAGATTTTCTTAATTTTATCCAAGAAAAAAGTGGCCAGATTATCACAGAGAGCAGGAGAGGTGTTAGGGTTATTTACAGTTTTTTTAGCGCTGAGCTCTTTCAAGATTTTAAAAATGGTTTTAGAAGCGTTCTGGCTATTGTGAATTTCAGTGGCGTAATATGCAGCTCTGGTTCTACATATTTTGCGGTGGTAGCTTTTTTGTAGCTGGACATATAGGCTCTTGGACGTGGGATCATAGTCCCTTCTCCATCTACGCTCTGCTATTTTTAATTCTTTTCTTAATAGAGTAAGCTCATTGTTGAACCAAGGGCTGGATTCATGGGTTCGTGGTTTTATCCATTTCACTGGAATCAGAGAATCTAAGGCCTTGTTTATCCGGTCACAAAGACTATCATACTCTAGAATGGGATCTTCATTAGGCCTGGGGGGATCTGCTGTAAGAAGGGCGTGGAATTCCTCAAGGCGAAGTTTTTTCCACGGTCTTTTCTTAATCTGGAGGGTATGATTAGGGAGTGAATCGCTCCCAGAGGGTAGATCCATAGTCACTAAATAGTGATCTGTCCAAGTCATGGGGATGGGTGGTTTCACCTTCATGTTGGGCATGTTGGAGAAGATCGGGTCGAGGAGGTGCATACCACTATGTGTAGGCCCACTCACAAGTTGACAGAGCTGTAAAGCAGCTAAATCAGCAATTAAGGAATTGATCTTATTATCTGTGGTGGTGTCGAAGTGAATATTTAAGTCCCCAATAATAGAGAAATTGGCGGTTTTAATAACCAAGGAACAGGCATTCTCTAGGAGAGATCTTTTTGAAAAAGATATTGAACTGGCCATCAAGGGTGTGCGCTCCTCTGGGGCGATGGGCCCGGATGAACTCCCAATCTCGGTCTTGAAACAAAACAGTGCAATGTGGAGTAAAATCCTTTTCCCGGTCTTTAGATTCTGCTTTGCAAATAAAACCATTCTCCCATCTTGGAAAGGGAGTATTTTAGTCCCCCTCTTTAAGAAGGGAGACCGTGACGCCCCACACAATTACCGACAAATTGCACTTTTGGATGCCGTGGGTAAAGTCTTCGCCAAATGCCTCCTAATGCAAATCAGTGTCTGGGTGGACTCGGGTGAAATTCTTCCATTTGAACAGACCGGATTTAGGCGAAGGCATGGAACCATGGATAATCTAACGGCATTGCAAGTAATAACTGAAAAATATGTTAACGTCCGAGGAGGGAAAGTGTACGCAGCTTTTATAGATTTCTCCACAGCATTCGACAAAGTAGATTGTCCTTTGCTGCGGAGAAAACTATCGGACCTCGGCATGCCGGCCACCCTTCTGGAGTTGGTTCGAGCTCTCCATACTGACACTTGGTGTAGAGTCTTGATGGGAGGGGAAAGAGGTCTATCCCAAGTTATTTCTACAACAAACGGCCTAAAACAAGGTTGCTTGTTGGCCCCCCTATTATTTTCTTTATCTATATCTGATCTACCCTATGCCCTGTCCTTAAGTGAAGGTATCGCCTCATTATTGGGGGGGAAATCGATAGTCTGTTTGCTATATGCCGACGACATATTAATACTGGATTTAACACCGAGGGGATTGAATAGTCATCTGCAGGTATTACATGATTATGCAGAGCCCATCACTTAAGGATAAATGTGTCTAAAAGTAAAATAATGTGCATGCGGGGAAGGAAAAAGTTGAAGTTTGGGAACTATGCTTGGTCTGTTGGTGGACAAAAATTGGAAGTGGTAAATTCATATGTCTTCCTAGGAAAAATAGTGTGTGGAAATTCAAGTGAAAATGCTCATATAGGAAATAATATCAGGAAAGCAATGGCTTAATCTCCCTTTACAGATCCACAGGCAGAAGACACTTCGCACTTCTACTAGAGGTTTTCCGTGCTAAAATCCCAGCGTCCCTGTTGTATGGTATCGAACTACTCGACATAAGAAAATGGGGCTTTTTAAATACAACAGAAGGTAAAATTCTTCGGAATCTAGCCTCAGTTAACTCTGCCTGTTCTGTTGCGGCTCTTAGGCTGGAATTTGGGCTGCGCAGTAGTTGGGTACAGGGTCTCGCAGGGATAGTGCGCTGGGTCTCAAGCCTTGTAACTGGTGATCATGGTACATTAAGATCCTTTATTCAGAAAGAATTATTAGGATCCCTAAATGAGCAATCATTAGTTAATTTAGAACTGCGGTGGAGTTGCTTCAATTGGATGAATCGGTACTTTTTACTTTATCATCATATCAGCTTAAGGCAACTTTGAAGCAGGCACCTGGAAGTTAAGTTTTACTATGGACAGGGAAGCGCATATTTCAAAGAGAGGCATTCATCCAGCTATTGATTCTTGCCTGATAAACAAAGTACAGTCTTATATTACTTGGAACCTCCCTCATGGAGTGTGTCGTTTTTGGCTTTTATTGAGGCAGGGTTCTCTCCCACTTAACAATGTATTGTCCAAATGGTACGGTTCCTCCCCTATGTGTAATTTGTGCAATAATTCCACCCAGGATGTTACACATGTGCTCTTTGTTTGTCCGGCTCTTTTATTGTATCGACGTAAGTGGATGAGGCCAATCTGCCTGCAACTATCCATTTTGTCCGCCACCGCATTTACGGATGCCATTTATAATCCTCCTAATGAAATGTTTTGCCACAGGATTTTTTACTTTTTTAAATGTTTTTTAGATATATATTAAAATTTCTAAAGGATGTTATGACTATTTATCAGTGATTTTACTTGACGTTTTACATGATTATGTATATTTGTATATCTTATTCTATTGTTCAAAATGTATGTTTTATCCTTTGTGTTTCTTTTTATGTGGATCTCATCTGAGTTCCAAAATCATAAATAAATTGAACTTGAACTTGAACTAGTGAGAATAACATCTTTGTTTCAGGAGTTGGATAGACAAAGGGAGGAGAGGATGCCTTTGAACAAGCGTAGCTGATAATGTAGGAGGATGTCTTCCTCGTCTGGAAGGCCTGGAAACCAAGATCTCCGAACGGGAGCCAGGAGAACACCATTGGTTCGTGGAAAGTTACCTACGAGGGGGTGTCTAACTGGATGAGGTGGTCTTTGTGGGTGTGATTTTCGACTTTTGTATTGGGCTTAGGGACAGAGTCCCGGAACTTCTGCTTTACCTGAGGAGTGGGGAGCATCTTAGAACGAGGTCTGTCGCTTTAAGCTACTCGACGCATTTAACGTGAGTGCACTTCTTAGGAATTTTTCACCTGCTGATAGCTTTCTGAGGACTTGCCTGGGGAAATGTTAAGTAGGGATGTCATGCTAGCAGTAGTGTATGGACAGACTAATACTTTTTGTTCACGAACCGCAAATGAAGAAGGCTCTTGATCTAGTCTCTATAATTATTTGTGTTCTAACTCTCGAATTGGTCATTTTATGCATGTTGCACCATGTAAATTTCGTTCCTAGTTTGTTTTTGTAATAGTACCCATGCATCTTCACACTCTTGCCTTGAGGTGTTTGTATGTCAAACATTTTCTTGGCCTTATAATAAATATATTAAAATTGGGATCATGAGTCTGTGTCCCTTTAGAGTCATGGGCAATGGTAATGTATAATCGACTAATGTTTTTCTCTCCCCTCCACACTTACAAGCAGGCAAAAAAGACCCATCACCAAGGGCTTCCTGAGTAAGTTTAGAACATGGCACCCAGCTCCATCAAGTCTAAGATGCCAAATTAAACATTTGACATACCTAAAATGCACTTCTGCATAGTTGTCTTTTTGCATCTAAAATATACAGACTATGTTTCAAAAATGTAAACCTTATTACTACACATATATATGTTTTGTGACAGACACACTCAAATGTATTTCTAGGTTAATTAAACCCTGAGTTGTATGCAATGTAATTTGTCTCATTTTTTAGCAGCTGTCTTTCTTTTTTACAAGTGTGACAATTTGGCGGCAACTGTTTGCATTTCTGCTGCTTTTCCCTCCTGAGGCTTGAGCCGGGAGGTTATACCTTTTTTAACGCTTCTAAATTTTAAAAACTGTGAACTGTTGAATTTCCCTGTGTGTCCTCTCCCCCCCCATAGCGCTGAAGTACTAGACGCTATCTTGACACTGAGTCATTTTAAAAATCCATTTTTGCCACTTGCTACGCCCATATCTTTATGTGAGGACTGGTGCATGAGACCTGGAGATTCGCTCCGTTTTCCCAGCCAGAGCAGACCACTTGCTCGGACTCTCTCGGTGGGTGTGGCCGATTAAAGAGCCATCATCTGCGGGGACTGGGGGAATACAACAGCGGCCATATTAGTGTGGGCTCGCTGGGAACGTCGCTCGGACGACGTCATAAATATAGGACAGACAACAGGACAGTAGACTGCTGCTTTTCCCTCCTGAGGCTTGAGCCGGGAGGTTATACCTTTTTTAACGCTTCTAAATTTTAAAAACTGTGAACTGTTGAATTTCCCTGTGTGTCCTCTCCCCCCCATAGCGCTGAAGTACTAGACGCTATCTTGACACTGAGTCATTTTAAAAATCCATTTTTGCCACTTGCTACGCCCATATCTTTATGTGAGGACTGGTGCATGAGACCTGGAGATTCGCTCCGTTTTCCCAGCCAGAGCAGACCACTTGCTCGGACTCTCTCGGTGGGTGTGGCCGATTAAAGAGCCATCATCTGCGGGGACTGGGGGAATACAACAGCGGCCATATTAGTGTGGGCTCGCTGGGAACGTCGCTCGGACGACGTCATAAATATAGGACAGACAACAGGACAGTAGACTGCTGCTTTTCCCTCCTGAGGCTTGAGCCGGGAGGTTATACCTTTTTTAACGCTTCTAAATTTTAAAAACTGTGAACTGTTGAATTTCCCTGTGTGTCCTCTCCCCCCCCATAGCGCTGAAGTACTAGACGCTATCTTGACACTGAGTCATTTTAAAAATCCATTTTTGCCACTTGCTACGCCCATATCTTTATGTGAGGACTGGTGCATGAGACCTGGAGATTCGCTCCGTTTTCCCAGCCAGAGCAGACCACTTGCTCGGACTCTCTCGGTGGGTGTGGCCGATTAAAGAGCCATCATCTGCGGGGACTGGGGGAATACAACAGTGGCCATATTAGTGTGGGCTCGCTGGGAACGTCGCTCGGACGACGTCATAAATACATACGTCCATGGCTCCACGCAGCGGACGCGCATTGCGGGCGCGCCGATCGCGCGCCGGAGTCAAGCCAGAGTCCTGCCCGTCTGCGCCCGTCCGTGACCGGACGGGGCTCGGGGCAGGACTCCACAGACCCGGCTCCCCATCACCTTTGGAGCCACATAACAATCAGAGTCCGTGCTATCAATACACTAAAGATGACCTGCTGAAACTCGGTAAGCCACTATCATCCTATTGTTTGCACGCTATAGACCCGATATCTATACCCGCACATTGCAACACATGCCATCAATTACTTCCCAATACTATTTCCTCCACGAACATTACGCTGGACTTAAATATGGCTCTACTTAACTGTAGGCATGTAGGTCTATGCCTAAGCATAAAACTGAAATTTTTGATCTGCTGACGGAAGGCGATCTGGACATCATGTTTCTTACTGAAACATGGTTAGATGAAGCCTCCTCCCCGGATATCTTAGAGGCTATACCAAGCAACTATGGCCTTTTGAGAATAGACCGTTAGAAACAACGGGGGGTGGATTGGCAATGATTAGCAAAAATGAACTTGAGTGCACTTTAATTGAGCAAAAAAACATGGATAGTGAATGTGGAAGATTCACCATCAAATTAGATACTAACAATACAATCATGGGATTATTAATATACAGACCTCCTGGAGCAGCACAATCCTTCTGTAGCCAACTTATTGAACTGACCACTCAGTTAGCCATTAGACATAAAAATTTGATCATACTTGGCGACCTTAACATCCATCTAGAGGATAGCCACTCCAAGGAAGCACAACTCCTCCTGAATGCTTTCAACGCAATTGATCTCAAGCTTCTATCCACTTTGCCCACGCATCAACAAGGGCATCTTCTAGATCCGATATTCACGAACTGGGAAGGTGTTAACACTTCTCCTCCCATTCCATTAATATGGTCTGACCATAGTATGGTGCCATTCAAAATAGCCATAAACAAGATTACCAAGTCACATGTGAAAAACCCTCCTTACAGACGTCGTAACTTTAAAAAGTGCACCCCTGAACTGCTGCTGCAGGAACTTACCGAACATCCCCCGGCAACAGGCGATTCCCTACAGGAGGTATGGGATAACTTTGAAGTATGGCTAACTAAAGCGTTAGATAAAATTGCTCCTTGGACGACCAAACCCCCAGCTCGTCAATCTAAAAATGCCCCCTGGTTCTCTGAAAAATTGAAAATAGCTAAAGCCCTATGCAAATCCATTGAACGAAAGTGGAGGAAAAGCTATACTCCAGAACTCAAAGAAAACTATAAAATCGAGCTAAAAAAATACCAAAAGTTGGTACGATTAGAGAAGAGTCTCTATTACAAGAGCAGAATTGTGGAAGCTAAAAACCCTACCAAGGAACTATTCGGTATCTACAGAGAAATCACCACACTCTCTCGCCTGGATACTAAAGATACCTACTCCACAGAGATATGCGACCAGATAGCCGACTTCTTTGTGGAGAAGGTAGAAAAAATTCATGCTACATTTTCCAGCAGTACCAGATCAGATAAAAATAAGGTGGAGATTCTAGATTCTTGCCCCCTCAAACCCCAGTTTACCAACTTCAGGACCCCCAATAAACAGGAACTTATGAAAATTATAAATTCCATTTGTTCTGGCTCCCCTATGGATGCCTGCCCACCGGAACAGTACAAAGCGGTCATGGAAAGCCTATTATTGGATCATATAAGCAGCATGATCACAACCTCATTCCGGGAAGGCAATGTCCTGAGAAACTGGAAATCTGCCCAGGTACTACCACTAAAAAAGAAACCGAACATTCCTATTACTCAGCTTCAAAACCTGCGGCCAATTTCCCTTCTCCCCTTCTGTGTTAAGATCATAGAGAAGGTGGCCAATCTCCAACTCATGGAGTTTTTGGAGAAAGAAGCACTCCTCCACCCTTCCCAATCAGGATTTAGATCAGGCCATTCTACGGAATCAGCCGTTCTATATTCCACCGAACTGATTCGGAAACTGGTGGATGAGGGAGAGACAGCAGCGCTGGTCCTATTGGACCTAAGTGCAGCATTTGATACCGTGCTGCACTCAACACTGCTGTCTCGGCTCTCAGACATGGGAATAAAAGATTCTGCTCTCACCTGGTTTCAGTCATACCTCACTGATAGAACCTTCCAACTTCATTGCCCACCCTTTAAATCATCACCTCGCGGTGTTAGCCATGGGGTTCCACAGGGCTCTAGCTTGAGCCCTACCTTATTTAACATCTACATGGAACCCCTGGCATACATCGCGGAGGAATTTGGGGTGGGCATTGTCAGCTATGCTGACGACACCCAGTTGGTTTTCAAAATAACGCCAGACAGTAGAGACCTAGCTTCCAACTTCTCTAACTGTATGTTAAAGATAGCGACATGGATGAACGCCAACTGCCTCCGTTTAAACGGAGATAAAACAGAGGTACTGATAGTAGGGAAGGAGACTTCGGTCTGGTCGCAAGCATGGTGGCCCAGTGAGTTGGGAGAAGTACCTATGCCTGTAGAGAAGGTGAAGAATCTCGGATTCAAGCTTGACGCCGATCTCTCAGGCAGAACCCAGGTAAACAAAGTGACAGGCAAATGCTATAGCACTCTAAAAGTACTGCGTAAAGTACTAGACCTTCTTCCGACCGAAGCAAGAAAGACCATAGTCCATGCCCTAATATCCCCCCATTTGGACTATGGTAATGCTCTCCTACTTGGTCTTAATCAAAAGAGTCTGCACCAGTTACAATGCATACAAAATTCTGCAGCACGACTGGTGCTCGGTCTCCCCAGGAGAGCATCCACAAAAAATGCGCTTGCCAAGCTTCACTGGCTACCTATTAAAGAGAGGATTATATTTAAAACTCTCTGCTACGCAGATCGCATTGCCCAAAACAAAGGTCCTAGCTATCTGAGAGGCCTCATTACCATCCATAGGCCGATCAGAGATCTTAGATCCGCAGGCATGATGCTATTTAAAATCCCTCGCATCACTAAAGCCAAAATGGGAGGAAAATCCTTCCGCTATTTAGCCACCAAG
This sequence comes from Lissotriton helveticus, assembly GCF_964261635.1. NCBI lineage: Eukaryota > Metazoa > Chordata > Amphibia > Caudata > Salamandridae > Lissotriton > Lissotriton helveticus. Next base: position 2,027,554,401 of record NC_136061.1, read on the forward strand.
CTTTGGAATGCCTTACCGATCCAGCTCCGGATGGAGCCATCTGAAACTAGGTTCAGAGCCAGACTTAAAACGCATTTATTTCCCACAAATTAACTCCATTGCCCGATCTATGGCCTTCTGGATGGGTTGAATTTGCAGTCAGCGCGGGGACACACAGTTTTGTGCAGCCAGGCGCTTAATAAATGATTATTATTATTATTATTATTATTTCACATTTCACTTTGGCATTTGAAAAGATTGTGGCTGAGCATGTTGTCAAGAATTTTTTTCTTTCTTTGGAAATTGATTTCAGAGACAATTTTTTCAAAAAGCAATTGTTAGACATGGCAGCCCAGGTGTGGTTCTCACCTGACATTTTGCTTTCAAACCCCTGTTTTGCTGACTTCATTTTCCTAGCTTTAGGACTCTGAGTACTTTACTACTGCTAACCAAAGCTGAATTGCTTGTGCTCTCTACTTAAGACGATGTGAAATTGGCTAACACCCAATTAGCACTTCTAATTTACTTGTAAGTCCCCAGTCAGGTGATACTACATGTACCCAGGGCCTGTAAATTCAATGCTACCAGTGGGCCAATATCACCCATTGTGCCACCCACTTAAGGAGCCCTTTAAACCTATATCAGGCCTGTCATTACTGCCTGTGTGTGAAGTTTTAAACTGCCATTTCAGCCTGGCAAAGTAAAGCTCTTGCCAAGCCTAAAACTTCCTTTTTAATACACTTAAGTCACCCCGGGGTAGGCCCTAAACAGGCACGGTCAGGCAGCAGTGCATTTAAGAACTAGGAGATGTGCGTTCAAGTTTTACAAGTTTAGATAGTGAAAAAATCCCAAATTCTACTGTAAGGCCTACCTCTTCCATAGGACAACATTGTGTTACCTTATTACATTTAAAAAGTGATAACTTTTATTTACGAGCAGGTGACAGCTTGAGTTTGGTGACTAAAATATTGTGGTACTCAAAAGTACAGTCCGGGGCAGCGGGCGACCCTCCTGACCTTTACATTCAGCCACCTGGTCAACTCAACAACAGACGTTTGATTTTATGTTAAATATTACTGCATGGATACTGGGGATTGTATTTTTGTAGTTAACTGTACTCAACACGAACATTAAAAAATGTTTTTATAAACAGGTAAGCATTTAATTAAAGGTAGACACATTTTGCAACAAACCTGTAAAAATATAGTCTTTTCAAAATTTATAAAGGGTATTTCATCAACATGCAGAATCATTTCTTCTTAGCAAATGAGAATATGAAAGTGGATTGAGAAGTACTATTTTAAAAGTGATGTTTTTTAAACATGAATTTAGAAGAATTAATTCTTGTACCCACCCTGACAACAATGTCAAATATAAATTGGGTGTTATGTGCACCCTCTGGTTGGCCTGGGTTTCTCTTTTACATAAACATCATCATAGTTTATTAAATAAAACACAGGAGAAGGAATTGTAAAGCACACATCCTGAAGTAATGTACTCCGAAGTCCTCTTATAAGTAATAATGAAGAAAAATGAGGGAAAGTGAAAAAAACATTTGCCTAGGATCACACAATTTGGTAAGTGGGGAAGCGAGGATTAATCCCAGGTTTTCCGGTTTCACATTGTGCAGTTTAGCCACTTGATATATAGATTTAGCTTCTCCTATACCTACCATACCACCAACAACCCCCCACGCCATCCGTTATGCCCCCACCCCAACCACCACCGTGCAGGCATCAAATCGGCCCTCGGTAACCAACAGACCAATCATTTTGACATCTGGAAAAATATTTGTGAGTACCCATTAGCTAAAGCAACATGCTACTAGAATTATAGAATTTATAGAGGGATGTTTGACTATAATACACTAAATGTTAGCACAAAGAGGATGAGGATTGTTTAAACCAGATTGAGCTAATCCATTTTAACCTAACAACAGCCCTTAGGAAAAGTAAAACAAATAACAGTCTAATGTGAAGGTAATGTGTTTATAGCAACCTGTAAGCTTTCATTCAGTATGAACAATCTGAAGTTTTTACACTAACTGAAAGACATTTTTAGAGTATTTTCGTTTATTATTATTTTGTTTTTAAATCAATCATTTAATTGATTAGACATTTATAAAGCTCAGGGCTACTCAAGAGTGTCCCAGCGCTAGAACCATTATACACAATAGCCTTGCTGTTCTTGCATAAAAGTAGAAACAGTGTAAGCATTTACCAACGGTAGTGATATACTAAAAAAAACAGGGCAGTGTAGTCTGAAGTATCACAATGAGTATGGATAAGTGTAAGGAAAGTGTCCTATGTTTACAAGACTCGTAAAATAATTGAATGAGTTGTCTCAATTGCACAAATACCGAAGCGTCTACAAAAAGCTAAATTAAAGCAATTTCTAAAGTACTGTTGGCAGTAAAAGTGCTGCTAGACTTACCTAATATAAAAAAATTATATTTGGCACTATTTATCAGCAAAGGGGAAATTAGCGTCCACTAGGTGATACTGGGAGCTCTCTTTGTATTTTTAAATGATTTCACCATAATCAAAGGATCCTGGAAGTGAAACTGCTGCTGTTTGACCTGAACGACATCACAGAAACAATAGTAGGATAATATTAACCAACCTGATGTTCTAGTGTACATTTGTATCTATCAATCTTGTCATTACACAAAGTTGTAAACGTCAAGCAAGCAAGCAAGAGAAATACATATTCTTACAAAATCAGTAATCTGGTTAATTAACAGCATGTACTGAAAATCGTGACATGTTTACCCCAACTGAAGGCCTGTTATTTAATCAAATTATTACATCATTTCAAGACAAAAACAAAAGCCGAAAGCATCCACTCTCTGGAAGGTCAGTCCGTTTCGTATAGCATATTTCGGACGGAAATGGAAGTGATTAGAGCAATCTTTGTGATGTTACGGATAACTCAAAACTGTATGAACTTTCAATAACACAAATTTTGCATTCAAGGTAAAAGTCACTGACTTAAATTAAAAAAAAATATCTAATTTGCAATTTGACAGCTAAATTCACAACTACAATACAATTCCTAAAGCTCAAGAGTTTGATTCTGACACATAATATGTCACATATGATATCAGAGGTAGTAGCCCTCGACCTACAAGGTCAAGCTTGCCGCTCCCCCGCTGCTGCCAAGATAGCTCAACACTACTGTCGCTCTGCCACAGTCTTTGAGCTCTCTTGATCGAATCCGCTGCTCAGGTGAATCTCTCTTACTGAATTTGCCTGCACAGTCTGTCAATATATGTAATTCCTTGTGCCGTTCAATCTTATAATTCCTTTTGCCGCATTGTATGTTCAACTTTATTATTTCATTTTACCCGTACTGTCTTTTTAACTTAAGTGAGTACTGTCTTTTGCCCGCATTTCCTGTTTCATAACTGTTTTTTACCCACTTTGTCTGGTTCGGTTGTTTTCCCCCACAAGTTTTGTCCGTTCCTGCCGCTTTTCCTTCTTCCTTCCATCTCACCTCCCTCCTATCTGCCAGCCCCTCACATCTCCAGGACTACCTATGAAGGCTGCTGCACAGCTCCAGTGAGTAGCCCAGGACTACTTATGGAGGCCGCTGTGCAGCCACCCTGCTGGCGTGCTAAAGGCAAGCCAGTCTGCCACTACACCTGCAGCACCTAAGCAGCCCACAACACCAGGGACACTGTAAACATGACCGCGCCCACTTCGTCTACAGAAACTGCCACCGACAACCTCCAGTGCATCCTAATCAACGTACAATCGCTCGGCAAACACGCCACAGATATTTGGGACACAATCTCATCCTTCGCCTCGGTCATTTTCCTCATTGAGATGTGGCTAAACCCCACCTCTGCACCAGATATCACCATTGCCACACCTAAATGCTACAAGACAACACACCGGGACCAAACAAACAAGCACAGACGTGGAATTGCCATCATCTGCATGGACACCATCCACTGCACGACATCCCCAGACAACCCAAACCTAATAATGGAACTCCTCAACTCCACACAGATGAAAAAACACCATCAGAGGCACCCTCGCCTACAGACCACCAGAAACATGCCCTAGATTCTGCAACGCCATCTCGGACATCATTGCCCCAAATGCTATCAACACCGAGCACTACATACTCGTAGGGGACATCAATTGCCACCCCGATGATCCCAGCGATGCCAACACAACCAACCTTCTGGAAAGCATGAGCAACATCAACCTCAAGCAACTAGTCACTGACCCTACCCACATATCAGGACACAAGCTTGACACTATCTTCACCTCTAGCGGCAGAGACAAGTACAATCAAGCCACTACAGCATCCCCTTCACCATTTCAAGACCCACCAACTCCGACAATGCGCCTCCAGATCCTCATGCAGAGACTGAAAAAAGATATTAGAAGGTGAGGGGAACAACGCTCTCTGCTCCCAGCTCCCAGACTCAACACACAATCCAGAACAAGCAGCAAAAAACTTCCCCAGTGCAGCATAGAAAGCACAGACACGATCACCCCCGACAAGTCAGCCAATTTCAAAGGACCAACCAAAAGAGCCAACTGGTTCACAGAGGAACTAAAATCCACTAAGTGTAACTGCTGGCAACTAAAAGGATGTGGGGCATCAGCAAAAATATGGAAGACCACACCACCTTCAAGATAGCGCTCCATCAGTACCACTGCCTCCGTAAAGAAACTAAGAAAAATGCACTAGCAGACCGCATTGAAGCCAGCCCTAACCACAGTAAGGAACTCTTCACCATCATGAAGGAATTCTCCAATCCCAGTGCCACAGATAATGACATTACTCCGTCCCAGGGCTTCTGCCACAACAAGCTCTCGACCATCCCTGAAAACATTGAATCCCAACTTTGAATCCCAATCCTAACCTGTCAGCTGCTTTTGACATCGTCTCACATCACATCCTGATCAACAGACCGAATCACATCGAGATAACGCCCTCAAGTGGATCACCTCATTCCACTCTGGAAGAGCCCAAAGGATCTATCTCCCACCGGTCACCCCAGAGCCCAAGTAGATCATTTGTGGAGTTCCCTAGGGATCGTCTCTTAGACCCACCATCTTCAACAATTACATGACCCCCTGAGCCCACACCATCAGATTGCACAGACTCAACATCATCTCCTATGCCGACGACAACCAGCTCAACCTCTCGCTGTCCAAAGACACCTCCGCCACCAAAGCCAATGTCCACAGATGCATGATGAATGTCTGTGAATGGATGAAGGACAACTGCCTCAAGCTCAGAATGGACAAGACAGAAGTACTCATCTTTGGGAACAACACCTAACCCTGGAAAGACGCATGATGGCCCGGGGAACTTGGCACCCCCCCCTGCCATGACAGACCACGGCTGCAACCTAGGCATCATCCTGGATTGCAAGCTATCTATGTAAAATCAGGTCAATGCAGTTTCATCCACCTGCTTCCACACCCTTTGCATGCTCCGCAAGATCTTCTGGTGGCTCCCTGTCAACACCAGAAGGACCGTCAGGCAGGTCCCCCTCACCAGCAGTCTGGACTACAAAAACATACTCTACGTAAGAATCATGACAAGCATTCTGAAAAGACTTCAGACAATTCAAAACAGCTGCACGACTAATCCTCAAACTCCCCAGAATGATCCACATTACTCAGCACCTCAAGAAACCACACTGGCTCCTGATCCAGAATAGATGCCAGTTTAAGACGCTGGCCCACACTTACAAAGACTTGCACAATGAAAGACCAGCATAAATCAACAAACACCTGACCTGCCACCAACATACCAGACACCTTCGATCTACATCCCTCTTCCTTGTGGACACCCCCGGATACGGGATACCAACAGTGCATGACGCTCTTTCTCGCACCTGGTGGCAATGGCATGGAACAACCTTACACTACACCTCAGGACCGCCTCCTGGCTCTGGCAACTCAGGAAACAACTCAAGACCTGGTTATTTGAATGAACACACCACCACGCAGTAGCCAACATCACAGCGCTTCGAGATCCTCACAGGTGATTTGCCACACTTTATAAATGATTGATTGAGTTCTTATGAGATCATAAAACTCCTATGCAGATATGCTTAGTCTGCAATAAATCACTCTCCTTTCTCAATGGCAAAATTATACACCAATTTACACACTTCTAACATTTTGAAGCACTTTAAATAAGTGTTATTTGTTATACTTAGCGACAAGCCATTTTGTGTATGCCATTATTAACATACAAATATGTGACCTCATACATTGCCTAATATGGTGAATTTTAGAATTATGCAATCTCCCTCTACGACATGCCTTAGGTCTATAGTACACAGTACTCTTTGTGCCACCCTCCCCAGCCACCACGCGATTTCACTGTACTATATATGCACACAAAAGTGTTTGAAAATTATAGATCGTCATAGCTTTTTTACTGAATCTCGTGCTCGGTTTCAGATATGTTTGATTTCACCAACTTGAATTTGTAGCCAAGAAGCAATATCTGTCTTCTGAAACACTTGGCACGCTTCTGCATAATGTAAGAAAGCGCACAGATGGGAAAATATCTTAACCTCAAAATTGAGAAGTTTCAAAAGTGCAATAAAAGATATATTTAAAAAAGTGTTAACGGAGTAAATAGCCGCAAGCCAAACATGCCAATTAAACCGTCTGACTAGGAGGCATACATACACATTATTTTAAGTGGCTACGCGGAGGAGTGTAGCCAGTCAGTTAAAAGGCTTTGGTGACTCGTGGGAGCGTTAACAAGAAATACCATTCAGTAGTATATAGCGTAATTCATACAGTTCCCTTTGACAGTCATTCGGCAGTAAACCAAGACCACCGCTGAAGAAGAGTAATAGATATGTGTCTTTAGGACATTGAATATGTAATTTCAGGAGAGATGCATTGACTACGGTTCAAGCAATGTATAAGGTTTGCTAATAAAATATGGAAAGACGCGCTGAAATGTAAGGGACGCTCGACTGAAACCTAAAAATGTGTGAGAGCTGTTTTTGATCTAAAGCGAAGTCCAGTGAGGGCCGGATGCAAGAGAACAGGAGCACGTCAAGGCGTTTTTGGCTCTCGCATAGAATGCTATGTTATGGTACATTAGGTTATGTTCTGGGCATTTCTGTAGCACCCATTCTGCCAATGGTTTTGCCTTGTCGCCCCTTCAGGCATCATAAATCTTTCCAAGTTTCTCTGAACTCATCATCGCAACCCAGAATCACCTTCAGTTTATGATGCCTCCTTACAGGTAGTGTCATCTGGATGTATTCTTGGGTACATGACATCTGCGGATGAAGGACGGAGTTCTTCTATTGAATAAGGATGAAGTTGTTTGTCAACTGGTTAGAATGCCATGCCATTTATTAGTATTTGATGGCAGGCGTTTTGTTTCTTTTATGCTTGTAATACAACCCACCATGTATTTACAATAAAGAGTGTAGCCAGAGCAGGCCGGGCAATTCAGATAGGAATATGAGCTGAAGCTAGGCAGGTTTCAAAAGCCTGGGATAATGATAAATCAATCAAAGTATGCCACATCTCCAAAATAACAAGTGGAACAGCAAACAAAGTTGGCAGCCTAAGCAGAATTCAGCTTTCGCCTGCTCGTCCTGGGAGGAAAGCGATGAATTTTGAGCAGGAGTTTAAGCCCCAGTCCTGTTCCATGCTATGAAAGCTGAAACGTCCCTTGCAGTTTTTTAGATTATATACTTCAGCTTTCCTAAAATTCACATTGGCACATTCACTTTCCGCAGAGAATGACGATTCATAGCAAAAACCCAGACAGCCAAACAAAGGACAAGCAACTCTATAGTGAATGAGACTTACGCTGCTTCCATTAGTTTGGTCAGGGCAGAACATGGGACTGATTCAGCAAGAATAAAGAGGAAGACGAGGCTTAAGATGCACTTTTTTTCTGAAAATGTATTGATATAGTACCATTAACAGCAACTAAGGTGACAGAGGATTGAGTTATTATGTCTCTGGAAGAAGGCAAGTTTCATCTACATGTTGCAAGGTGGATTATTAGTAGGAGTTAGTATGCACATACCACTGGCAATAAGGCCATCACCGCAATATAAGGTCCAAACAAGGTCTTAATTATTATTCCCATGCTCAAGCTGGCAATGAGCAGGCAGCAGTAGCGGTCGGCAGTAGGTGTTTCAGTAGGGCGGTGACGTGGGCAGGGGAAGGGGCAGGGTGGAGGGTAGTAATGTATGGATTACGGAGTTTTACAGGTAAGTAAACATTTAAATAAATGAAACGAATTTCGTTGCGCGCACTGGATCACCAAATGTGATGCAGTTTGCGCAACAACATTTGTTTTATTTATTTAAATGTTTACTTACCTGTAAAACTCCGTAATCCATACATTACTACCCTCACCCTGCCCCTCCCCCTGCCCACGTCACCGCCCTACAGAAACACCTACTGCCGACCGCTACTGGCAGGCAGGCTTAATTTAGGGGAGAGGTGTGTGAAGCATTTAGTTATTTATTTTATTTTGGACACTTTGTACCTTGGAGCTGCCCTGCTCTAGCAAAGATATATGTTGTAAAACAACAAAGTCTTTAACCTCTTCTTGAAGGTAGTGAAAACTAGGCAGGAATGAAAATGGAGAGCAAGTTTATTCCAGTGATATGGGGCTGCATAAGAGAAACATCTGCCCCATGTCTTAAGGTACGGATGCGCGGGGTCACCGGAAGCGCCTTACCCGAACACATTCGACATCTAGTATGCAGGTAAAGATTCAGTCGTGTGGACAGGTAGGCTGGGTGGACCTTGTGGAGTGCCTTGTGTGTCAGGCAGCATAGTTTAAAAATGACATGCTTTCTAATAGGCAGCCAATGAAGCTTCTTAAAGATCGGGGAGGAGGGTGAGTGAGAGGGAAGAATGCAAATCAGCCGTATTCTGGACCAACTGCAGCTCAGACAAATGTATTGTTTACCGATTCCAGCAGAGCGTTCCCATAGTCCAGGTGACTCACGATAAGAGCTTGGACAAGAGTTTCCGTGGCGGTGTCTGGAAGCCACTTGAAGGCTTTTTTGAAGAGCCTCATGGTGGTAAAACAGGTGCCACATGTGGCATTACCTTGGTTGTTCATGGATAGTGATTGATCCTGCTTCACTCCAAGATTTTTCACTACTTACATAGGTGCAGGGGCTGGACCAAACTCTGGGGGCCACCAGTCAGATCACTATAACTCTGTGGCTTTGCTAAATAGCATGATCTCTGTATTGTTGCTGTTTAATTGGAGACTGTTATTTGCATCAGTCATGACTTGAAAAGGTACAGGTAGACTTGTTGCATTCGACTGACAAGGAAGGCCCTGAGCCAATGTAGCATCATACCCTGAAGACCGGCCTCGGGAAGTCTGCGGGTTAGGATGGAGTGGGAGACTCGGTCAAAGGCTGCAGACAAATCCGGCAACACAACATGACCGGTATTCCAACATCTAGAGAGAACCTGATGTTATCACCAACAGCCAGCAATGCAGTCTCAGTGCTGTGTAACTCTCTAAAACCTGATTATGAGGGGTCCACGATGTGGTGTTCTTCGAGAAAGGTTAGAAGCCATTTATTAATAAAGCTTTCGAGAGTTTTCACAAGTAAAGGTACCTGGGAAATTTGTCTGTAGTTGGAAAGGACATTGGGATTTGCTGTAGGTCTTTAAAGCAGAGAAAATGGATGTATGACGTTACAACGCATACTTTTACCACGCCTACCATTACCACGCAATTTTTACAACGCAGGATCCATTACAACGAAGTACCATTACCACGCATGTATTTACAACGCATATACCTTTACAACGCATACAATTACAACGTAAGTATTGGTAAGTATATAATATTTTTTTAAATTTAATTTAATTAAAATTAATATAATGTAATTTAATTTAATTTAATTTAATTTAATTTAATTTAATGTAATCAATTTAATTTAATTTAATTTAAATTTAATTATATTTAATTTTTAATGTAATTTAATTGAATTTAATTTAATTTAATTTAATTAATTTAATTAATTTAATTTAATTTAATTTAATTTAATCAATTTAATTTAATTTAATTTAAATTTAATTATATTTAATTTTTACCCTGATCCCTTTTACCCAAAAACCCAAAACTGACCCTGAACCCTAAAAATACCCCTTTACCCAAAAACCCAAAACTGACCCTGAACCCTAAAAATACCCCTTTACCCAAAAACCCAAAACTGACCCTTAACCCCAAAAATACCATTATACCCAAAAAAAAAAAAAACTGACCCTGAACCCTAAAAATACCCCTTCACCAAAAAACCCAAAACTGACCCTGAACCCTAAAAATACCCCTTTACCCAAAAACCCCAAACTGACCCTGAACCCTAAAAATATCCCTTAACCCAAAAACTGAAAACTGACCCTGAACCCTAAAAATAACCCTTTACCCAAAAAGCCAAAACTGACCCTGAACCCTAAAAATACCCCTTTACCCAAAAACTGAAAACTGACACTGAACCCTAAAAATACCCCTTTACCCAAAAACTGAAAACTGACACTGAACCCTAAAAATACCCCTTTACCCAAAAACTGAAAACTGACCCTGAACCCTAAAAATACCCCTTTACCCAAAAACTGAAAACTGACCCTGAACCCTAAAAATACCCCTTTACCCAAAAACTGAAAACTGACCCTGAACCCTAAAAATACCCCTTTACCCAAAAACTGAAAACTGACCCTAAACCCTAAAAATACCCCTTTACCCAAAAACTGAAAACTGACCCTAAAACCTAAAAATACCCCTTTACCCAAAAACTGAAAACTGACCCTGAACCCTAAAAATACCCCTTTACCAAAAAACCCAAAACTGACCCTGAACCCTAAAAATACCCCTTTACCCAAAAACCCAAATAATATTTTTAATAAAATAATATACTTACCAATACTTACGTTGTAATGGTATGCGTTGTAAAAGTACCTGCGTTGTAAATACATGCGTGGTAATGGTATGCGTTGTAATGGATCCTGCGTTGTAAAAAATGCGTGGTAATGGTAGGTCGTTGTAAAAGTTGCGTTGTAAAGGTTGTATACCAGAGAAAATACTTGAGCACACTTCCATTCCTTAGGAACTTTGGCTGTGGTCAGTGAGAAGTGGCTAGACTAGCCATTGTCCTGCGAGGAAGTGGATCCTAAGTGGAGCTGGACTTGTCGTGGGGAAGCAATTCCAACACCTGATCCACCGAGCAGAGTTCAAAGTCACTCACACTGATGTGGCTGTTGGATGAGGGTAGTTTAAGTCAGGTTAATTCTTAAGGCAATCAGGATTGACTGAACATTTTTTGTAACTTGTCTCTATTTTAGTTTTAAAAAAGCTGGCAAGGTCCTGAGAAATCACAGCAGTGGGGGCACAGACACGGTGTTGCACAAATCTATATAATGTTTTGCATACCTCTTTAGTGGAGTTATCCACTTTATCAACTGTAGAGTCTAGATGTGCTTTCCGTGCTGCTCTGATCACATTTTGATAGACTTGAAGCCTAATCCGATATTCCGCTTATCCTTGTTAGTCCTTGTAGGATTTTGTAGAGCACCATCTGCGTTCAAGGCATTTACAAATTGATGTCTCTTGGCGCAGAATGTCAGAATACCATGGAGCTGGGCTTCTAGAGGAGACAAATGTGGATTTTTTAAAAAGGGGCTATTTGATCAAAAGAGGATATTAGGAAATCATGGTAAGCAAACAATGCTGTGTACACATCCGAATAAAATGTAAGTGGGGGGGGCATAAAAAACCTCCTTGAAGGAAAACAAAGTATCTATTTTTCCAGAGGCACCAAAGTCTGTTAAATGATTTAATTGGTTTTCCTAGGGCATAATTATGAGAGATGAAAAACATGATCAGATAATGATCTAACCAAGTGAGAGGAAGTGGACGTTCACATGTTACTTCCTCAACATACATATCTCTAGCCAGCCTATTCAGAGGGTGTCAATTAGCTTGACTTTTAGAGAATCGTGAAAGGCGATAACGACACCACCCCGAGCGCTCTGTCCTGTCAGATCTGACCAGTTAGCAATTTATGGTATGGCTAGTAAGATGCAGGGGACAGCTGAATTACCGAGCCAGGTTTCCATAACAAAAGAAATCTTGGCATCGAACGTTGTAATAAGGTCCCACATTTCTATGGCATGCTTAGCCATAGATCTAATATAACTTTACAAGCCATCCATCTTCGTAGAGTTTTCCTTATAAATGGGGGGCAGAGGTCCTTAACCTGGTCAAGAATTGCTGCAGGCAGACTGGAGGACAAATATGATGAAGACAGTGTTTTGCCAACTCCTAACACTCCTGAGGGTATTGAGCAGGAAGGTCTACATTTCCAGTATGATACAGGTCCCTGAAGGGATGGAAATCTCTGGCTACAGCTTAAAGAGGAATTATATGCTTTGGTACAAGCCAGCCAAATTTGCTTAAGTTCTTTGGAGGAGTACTTCCTCACCATGTAGGGAGCCCTAGTACCAAGGTCCAGGAAGGAAAAACAGGCAGGGCTCCTGACGTCTGGCGGCTTCCAGGGGCGGACAGGCACAGACGGGCTTATCTGTGGCATGCTCTTGCGCATCCACGCCTTCAGCTGCTTTTATGTGGTTTGTTAAAGTATGAGCCCTGAATCTGGACCGCCAACCTGGCCAAGATGGCAGCGGCTTAGTGGTTCTCAGGAAATAATGACCGGCCTACAAAACCGACACTCTCCACAGCAAACAGCATTAAGCAGATATGAGTTGCTATGCAGCTCTCATATATATATAGGGCCATATGTATCATTGAATTTCGCATTCGCAAAGGCCGAAATTCTCGAAATTTCGGCCTTTGCGAATGCGAATTCGCAAAATGATATGTATAAAGGAAATCCCGATGCAAAATAAGGAATTGCAAAATTTGCGATTCCTTATTTTGCAATTGCATTTAAGGAATCGCAAATTTTGCGATTCCTTAAATGCAATGTAAGAAGGCAAAATAATATGCTAAATGGCCTTAAGGAATCGCAAATGGAAAGTTGCGAATTCCTTGAAAAATGCACATTTTTGCATTTTTCAAAGTGCCATGTGACGCACTTACATGCCCTTAGGGCATGTATGTGCACCACCCCTGCACCCTTGAAACTATTCTCAATTTGCGATTAGCAAATTGCGAATCGCAAATTGAGAGAAAATTCCAATTCCTTCCTATGGGCCTCCTGGCCCATAGAAATTAATGGGAAAGTATTCCTTAATTGCGAATTCGCAATTTGCGAATTCGCAATTAAGGAATATCAAGAAATCGCTAAAAAATTGCATTTTTCTTGATACATACCATTTTGCAATTCTGAAATAGCGATTTAAAAAAAACGCTATTACAGAATCGCAAAATGGTTCCTTGATACATATGGCCCATATTGAATGTTCCGGGTGACAAGTAGGGGGCACCCCGACCAATGGGGTACAGAACATGACAGCTTCCTTCAAAGTGTGGCAATCTCTTGTCCCGCAAAGCACTTCACTTTAAAATTCAAGATGGAGAACTCCTCTCCTTGGGAATAAGAGCTGGCTGCGCCAACCCGCCGGTGTGGCTCATTTCCCTTAACACTCCCATTCCAACCCTCTTGCAAATTATATTCCTGGGACTGTCATTTGGCGGGGGGGGGGGAGACAGGAAGAGGGGGCCGGCTGGCATTCCTTACTGTCCGGCTCTCTTTGAAGCCCAGTTTGATTTACCCAGCCCCTTCCTGGCCTGTTCTCTGCAGGTGCAGAGCTCCCCCATCAGATAACCTCTGTCTCTTTGGAGGCCACCTATCACCCATCAAAACAGTTTCGCTAAGCCTGTTAAGGGCTGGCCAATCAGTAGAGGTTGCTTGAAAGCTGGATTTTGTCTCACAGAAAAGAAACTACTACACCTTCTTTTCTGTATTATTAATGACACATTCAACTGTCGCAAGTTGGTGGCTTTATCATTACCAAGCTTTCAAGTCCTTGAAATATTATTTTAGCTTACTCCAGTCAATAGATATAGTATTCCTATGTTAGTGTATGGAGCTAAAAGTGCTAAAATGAGGAAAACAAAATTGGCAGTTTTTCCTACACCAGGGTATATAAAACATATTTAAAAATATCCCTGCGTATATGTACATGACACCCTACAATGGGGACACCTAGGGTAGACCTCATGTGTGACTTATTTGTAAATTTAAGGTAGTTTAATACTTTGGAGATGCTTTTAAATGCAAAGTCAAATTTGCATGTAATTCAGCTTGCAAAGCACGGCTGACTTTTAAAGTGACAGCAGGCAACAAAGCATTGTACACTGTCTCCAAGCTGATGGGCCTCTAAACCTACATGGCCTACCATAAACTAGGGACTTACCAGTAGTCTGTCAGTGCCAATTGTTATTACACCAAATTACCATATACCTACTAGCCCTGATTAGCAGGACCTAGGGCACAGTCAGAGTCAGTTACCACCAATATCAGTCAAAAAAATTGAGATGATCAGTGCAGAAAGGACGACTTTCTCACACTACACAATGAAACCCCTTCCTCATGCTATAATATATGGAAAAGGAAAAAGAGACAGGACCTGGCATTCAGCTGGCCACTTTTGTCCATGATTGAAATGGCAAGTGGACGATGAAGCCATTAGGAACGAGAAAAAAGTGGGAACATTTTGATTATCTGAGAATTGATTGTCAGTGTAGGGATATCAGTGGTGTTGCTATTAAGTATCAAAGACGGACGCTTTGAGTAGGATTAGTGAATCCCAGGCTTTGTGGCATGCTGTTATAACTGTTTTTGTTCCTTGTAACAGCTTGGTGTTTCTTTCAGCTTGAGCGCTACCAGGTTGGTGTGGAAACACAACATAAATGCTACAACATGGATTCCTGTGGCAATGCACATATCTATGGTTGTGTCTGATGAGCCAACCATGGTTCTGGAGTGTCTGTTGCCACTTTCCATCCCTGAAAATGGGTTAACCATTCGATTACATACATTACACAAATCAGAAAAGTGGAGGAGGTAGGACAGAGCAGTTTGGCTCTCATTAAACTAAAATACGAGGTGCTAGAGGGTACTGGTATACCTCTGCCATAATGCTACATTGCTTTTCGACATCACCAAAACAGTGTATTAATCCAGGGTGGATAATTCAGGCATTGGCTGATGAAGGGCAAAAAAGGGCATATGGATTCTACACTGAGTATATAATTGCACACTGTTCCTGAATAAAATCAGAAGTCGAATTATAGGTTGAGTGATGAATGTTGCATGGACTTTAAAGATATTTCTGCCCTTTAAAGAGATCTGTCAACATCTTTATCTGCACAGAACATCTCTGCAATGACAAGAAAGGATTGCATTGGTTGTCATCACTTAACTTCCTCCTTTCACTTACATTTGCAACCATTTTAGTAAGAACATTGAGACTAGATCGGGGTAAATGTATTCTAAAGTTCACAGGATAGTATAAAAAACAACAAGAGGTTGGCGTGCTAAAACCAGTTTTTAAAACTGTAATATCCAGAACATTTTCGGAATGAGCAATACACATTCTACACAATATCTTTTTTTCTTCTTTCGGTTGTATTTGTATCAGAAGTGACCACATAGGTGGTTGTGCGTGTGAGTATGTGACCTTGTTTATATATACAGATGTATGGATATAAAAAAAGAAACATGTAATGAGTTAATAAACCTGTCTCTATTCTTTTTTAAATCTGGTTGTGGCATAAAAGCATGTCTGCAATATGACGTCATGATATTCATCCATAAAAAGTAATTGCAACTAAACATTGATGCCACAATGCCTCTGGCAGATCAAGTACCAGAATTAAAATAGCTCTTTAAAAGAGTATGTTGTGTATGATATAATACACCGTACAACCCAAACAGACATTGGGATACCAATGGACATTCCTAAATCCTTATTACTGGTTATTGTTGATGATGCTAGACTGGATAGAAGGATACATGTTTTATTTTCAATAGATGGACTGTAAGCAATGCTGTAAGCAATGATAGGAAAAGGTAGCTTTTCAGCCCTGAAAGTTCAGTCATTGAAAAATAAGGGACCATTCATGGCATAGTTTTTCACCGCAGTAAGGCCTACCTCTCCCATTGGATAACATAGGTTTTCTTATTATATTTAATAAGTGCTAATCTTTGATTGGGAGCAGATAGATATGTCATATTTAGACAAAAAAATAGCACTTTAAAGTCCTCTTTAATGGTAAAATCTGAGTTTAAGTCACAATGTTGAATATGTCACTTTTAAAAAGTTGCCATTTACCTGCCCTAACCATCTTTGTGCCTCTGCCTGTGTTCTGGGTCACATGACTATGAATGGCTCTGCCGTAGGGGTTTGGGTATTCTTGCCAGACAGTGAGACAAAGGGCTGGGTGTAGGGAGGATGGCCCATCCTGCATAGATGGCTGGGGGAGGAGCTGCTCCATGCCCCACTTATATTTCAAAGGGCTTGCCTCCTGCACACACAAAGGAACCTGACACCAGCCTCTTGTTATATCAGATGTCTTAGAGCTTTGGCGCAGGAAGGGAAGAACTTTTCAGAACCAAGTGTGGGGGTAGCCCAGGATGCCCCCTTCACTTGAAAAGCTAGCACCAGTTATTAATATTGGACCCTGAACCTGCAGAAGAATTGAGAAGGACAATCTAGACCCCAAATCACTGCCCTGCTGCTTAAAGGCCAGCCTTGCTGCTTGAATGAGAACTGGGCCATCTCCTTGGTCCCAGGTCCAGCAGAAGTGACTCAAAGGGCTAGTTGGATGGCCTATTGCGTAAGTTACACTGACATAACAAGCTCAAGAGACGTTGAACCCTGCACTTGGCACCTGCTGGAGTTAGTTCTAATCCCCCAAGTGGTGCCCCTCAGCTCCTGGGCCCTGGAAGTGGTGTTGGAGATGCTACTCTTGCCTAACACAAAAAATTCGGAACTTAAACATTTTTTAATAAAAAGTGCCTTGAGAACCGACAGAAGACTGGGACCTACATGCCAGTCAATCTGCCTAAGCTGCTTCATCAGGTGGCCTGACATTGCAGTAGCTCCCGCTATGTTCTTCTCCGCAACAGCAAATCCTGTTCAGCTGGACCTCTCTGCGAAGGTACCCAGCCTTGTGAAGCCCTTGTCAGCTACAGCCTGCAGCTTTTTCCTGCTGATGATTTTCAACTTCAAAAAAACATGACCAAGTCTGAAGGTAAAAATCTTCACTACAACGCAGCCCAGACCCTCCCCAGCGAGGATGCCTCCTCCTCGGATGCCGTCTAATGACTTGCCCTGCTGAACTCTACCTTCTCAGGAACTTTCTTCAAAATGTCTTCCAAATCTGAACATGAGTAGACACCAGCCCAATCCACCCCATGTATCTGACTTGATCTATCATGGTCAACCTTATTTTGCGTGACCAGCGCGATATCCGCAATTGGCACTTTGATCTTTCAGGTGCTATTTTAGCAATAAAAACTGGATAAGATTATGTCGATATTTTGATGTATTATGTATTATGATGTATTACGTGTTCATGTGACGAGTTATTGGTTCAATATGTTATGATCTGTAATGATCTGAACGTTGTCTGTAATCTTCTTTCTTTATGATATGTCTTCCCACAAGCAGTACTTTCTTCAATTAATATTTGGAATTGTGCCCCCTTTAGGACTGGCATTAGCCAAACTTTATAAGGTTAAACATTTTTTACATATAATATATACCTTACTTGTAGGGGCTTCTTTATCCATTGGTTCGTTGTGTCCAATTACCTTTTACTTTCACCAACTACAGGATTCAACATGGGCCAGTGAGACAGGCCACCTGATCCATTGACTGCCTTCACTGTGAGTGATGGCATGCTGCTTGTGCACAATTTGTCTTGCCCCAAAAAAGTACTTCACTAGAGTGAGTGGGCTTGCTTTGTCATTGTGCACTTGTTTTATTATTTATTTTGCGGAGGGCAAGCTCCAGACACTACCCCCATGCTCTGGCTGTTGCTTGCAGTGCACTGCATTTCACGTGGTCACAACATGCTTCGGACATTTTTGCTTGGCTTTTAATCCTATAGCTCTCCGTGTATCCATATGCACATGTGTACACACAGGCAGCCATCAATGAATGCTTCATATTACAAAACATTAAAAGTTGGCTGTCTTTACATACACAAACACGTCCACAAATGGGTGTCAATCTTTGAATGTTTCAGTAAAACTTTATTACAGAAACATCAAAAAAGAGCCAACTGTGTTGGAGCAGATGTGTGCATATTGTGGCAGCTACTTTTATGCATTTTTTGTAATAAAGATGTTTAACTATTTTTTGTAATTATTGTCAAAGCAAACAGTTTTTTCGCCAAGCCTGACCTATTGTCTTTGTCAATGCGTGCTGTTCTTGAAGTCTTAAAGTCTCTATTGGTAGTAGAGGTAATTAATTGAATATTAAACATGTTCGAAAATAGCTGCCGGCTATACAAGGCAAGCAATGTTAGTGTCCACAACAATGTATTTTCAGGGTGTTCAGTTAGCTTGAACATGTTGCACGTTGATGCTTCACGTCGACTCCTACATAATTCTTTTAACCGAACAGAGCTATGAAATTTACTGGACGCTCTGTAAGTGTGTCAGCAGAGAGGTGTTTGAGTCTACCTTTTTCAAGCTTGAAAGAGAAGATGAAGTGTCCAAGGCCTTATTCTAAACCACGCTGTACTCGAATTATGTATCTGTAGGAGCATAATATTCAGAAGAGGGCTCCCAACAATCATTGGTATTCCTGTGCTGTTGCTTTTCGAAAATTCTGAATGTTAAGGTACTTGTACTTGATAATTCATGAAACATAACTGATGATTCCAGAAAGGAAGGCATGTTTGGTCTCTTATCTAGTCTAATAGACTGTTTTGGCCCACTCGAAGTAGAAAGCTATGCTCAATAACAGAATTGCCACTTTGCAGTGAAATAAAAATCGAAAAATCTTCAAATGCCTCTTTACATTACTCAGTATGAATAATTTGCATAGCAAACTTCTGTAAAATCACTCAAATGAAGAGCCGGCAGCTGTTCTTGATTATTTACGCTAGCTGTAAACTTTACTATTTCTGATTTGTGTCCAAGTTTTAAGACCAAATGAAACATTCTGTTGAGACCTGCATGTTGCACTCTGGAAACAGAAAAGGATTGTCTATAAAGATTTTCATCAGTATGGTGGGACGTGATGTTAAAATGCTTGCAACTTTTCTCCAATTAATTTTTAAGGTGCATTAGCAATACGCAATTCTGGCTAAACTGCTTTATATAGACAGCTCTAGTCCACCACCTTGATGTGTCTAGGCTAAGTGATTTTCTAGGCCATCGTTACGACTGGTGACTTGGCCAGTATCAGAAGTAAGGAAATGTATTTAAGACTGAATGAATTTGTGTGAGTATAGCAGGCAAAAAAAAAGATACCTCGGTTCTCTGCCATCTTTGGATCCCCTGAGTGTCTCAATCCTTAATCCATTTTGGAAAGTGTACACTTAATGAAAGAAAAAGCTTGCCTTCTATCCCAATCTTAGGTCATACACAATCACCAAGAATAAGGATAACAAAATGTCCAAATCTGTTGACCGGCTCATGAGGCCAAGGAGGCCTGAGTATTAAGCTCTCTCTCCTGCTCTAATCTTTGAAATTCACTATAGATTTGCTTTGAAAAACCCCTTTTGCAGGGGTGCCCCAGAGAACTTTACCCACCCTTGTCTCCTTCCACAAAGCCCTGAAAATATACCGGCTTTGACAACATTTCTCCTAAGATATCGGCCCCATCACTGTAATAATTGATACCTCAATACAATATTCACTCTTTTTGATTCTTCATTTTTGTTTTGGCGATTACTTTACTTCATTTTTAAAGCCTTTCAAATGTTATTGTAACATGTTCTTTCTAAGGTTATATATAAAGAGCACAAACTATTTTTGGTGCAGTCCGTGGTATATAAAACCATGAACTAAATTAAATAAATAGAGGTTGTCAACCATGAAGTAGCGGAAACAGACACAAGCATGGCAACAAAGCTGTCACTGTGTGATGCTCCTCAGCATGATGGTTGCCTGGCCATAGAAGCAGCCAATTTCGTTGAGGCAGAGACAGCCACGAGCATGGCAAAAGGGATGTCACTATATTGATGTCCTTCTCCAACAAGGCTGCAGAGCCGTCTGGGGTAACTTTGAGCGGTGGCACATGGCCACGTCAGCAGATAACTGCAGGTGGCTGCCCCATGGAAAATGTCCTTAAACAGGGGGGAATCTAGGGTATTCCCCTTCCCTTGTCTAATAATGTATGGTTTTGATTTCCTTGGCTTTGAGGGAACAGGATAACGTAGTGATTACACTCCAAGTGGTGAAATCACCCCAGAGTACAGAGACATTCCTCGGTTTCACCCAGGCCTGCAAGCAGAGGTCACAGTGATGCTTCAAGAACCCTTGCGAACCAGTAATGGGGGGGAGTACTGTGCAGCCCCTGAACTGTGGGATCCACCACCACTCCACCACCACCCTTCTATCTCCTCTCCAGGCTGCTACAGATATCCCTTGCACCTATGTCCACTTGTAAACTCAACAGATGCATGCACCTGGTAGAAAGTGTCATGGGCACAGATCCCCAAGGAGTAGCTGGTGAACTCTCTAACTCCATCCATCTCTGCATCAGTCATCCAGGCGCACAGGGCCTATAACAGGGGGAGTTAACGATCTCCGCCTGCCAAACTTGAAATATGTGCCTCAGTTTCCTAAGAACCATAAGCAACAAGAGCCTTTTCATGTCTGTGCCTTATCTGTTGAAATGAAAGAGTGAGTCATATTGGTTTGACGGAAAGGGTACAGAAGTTTCTACATCGGGTAGGTTGCATGTTCTTGATTTCACATGGCCCTATTCCATTTCCAAACTGTGGAAAGATTACAAAGAAGAAAACAAATGGAAAAAAATGTCAGTAGTGCAGCCACCACGGGTCAGACAAATATGTTCAAATTGCTAGCTGCAGTTACTTTGGGTCTGCCGGACTAATCGGCAAGTGAGTGTTGTTTGCTTGGTGGTACATGTCTCCATACTTCTCAGACAAAGTTCACCAACAGGTACCTTTCTATGAGAATGGTCAATTTCATCTGCCATTGCCTCATTTTCATATGTCCTCTAATCATCTCTAGAATGTTGTATCCTTTTGCTTTTCACTCAGTGTGTTTAGGTACAAAGGATATATCACTTTTAATTCCTGTGCCCCAGTTACCTTATTTTTCAAAAATTGAGAGACCAGAAAATCACGAACTAACCATTAGGCTCTACAAACACCTCAGTAGGAACATACATGAGATATATAGCTTTAAATAGCAAGTGTGACTTTTATGAAAGGATGAGGTTCTGACATACTTATATCGAGGAGCCTCACCTAAGACAAACACAGATATTTAAAGGTAGTGTGTTCAAAGCAGAGGGAACAGGGAAAAGAACACTTTACTGTCAACTTAAGTGCACCGTGTGGCCTTTCAAAAACGCGCTCTTGGAACGAGAAAAAGAGAGTTCAGGTTTCAAAATGATAAAAAAATAAACATGACCCGAAAGTGAAACGTAGTTCCAATTTAAAAAAATCCTGAGAGCAACATTACTTTAAAATAACTACTGTTTAATCCCCACACTTTCCGAACGTTATGTTTTTCATTAGAATATTATTTTATCAAGATTGACGCTTTCTTTTCGCGTCGACCATTTCACTGAAGACACTGTCGAAATGACGGTGAGTTTTTGCTTCGGTTCACCCAAACACTAATTCTCTAGGAGTTTACTTACACCGAACCTAAAGGAGAATGCTAGGTGTGCAAGCTTGAAGGGGAAGTAGTTACTCATGATGAAATATTGCGAACAGTTGAAAGGTGACACCAGCGGCTCCTTACAAAGAAGTGTTAATAGGAGTCAGACTTGCAAAGATAAGATTGTGGTTTATGCTTGATTCGGCAGCACAAATAGTCAGACAAAAAATAATTTTAGTTTCTAATAATATGCTCTGATGATCTGAAGGAAAATAAAGTCTTATCAGGAAGAAATCTGTACTGTCTGCAACTGACGGAACAACGAGTTATTGTGCAGTTAGAGGGTTCTCACCATTTTACTAACACGAGTGGTGGTTTATGTGACGGCTTGTAAAAAGATATTGGGACGTTTTATTCCTCGCTGCAAAAAACTTCATGAATAAAGAACAAACAGAACGCCCGCTAAAAGTTATTCGAAGCTGTGAGAGAGAGTACTTCTATATTCGAGTAAATGAAACAGAAGCACACATTTTATAATAAATATAAATACAGTGGGGATTGCACCCATTTTGATTTCCAAATACCCTCGCCAAACTGGAATCAAGAACATGTAATTTTTCCCTTACAAAGTTGGCAGGAGGAGGGAATGCGTATAACTCTTTTCTTGGGAAGAAGTCAATAGGGACATAAAAAAGAAACGTAAGCAGAGTTTAATTCCCTCTCTGCTGACACCACCAGGGCGATTGGCACTGTCCTGCAAGTGGCTCTGATGCAACAAAAATGTAAAAAAAGGAAAAAAAACACACAAGGGTAAAGACAAGGAGAGGGAGCGCACCAATTCACACCAGCAGTAACTATGAACGCCTAAGGGAACAAACAATGAGGACACTGTTTCACTTTCTTGAGCTGGATCAGCAATGAAAAAGCGTGCCCGTCAAAAGGCATTATTGCAAACTTAAAGGAAGCAAAAGAAGACACATCCCTCAAGTTCAACCTCCCTAGGGCCCCCAACCCAATGTCTGAAGTGATATAAAATGGTATAGACAGGTACACCGTTGTGCAATGAAAAATAGTATACATAATTCCTTGTTCAAATGTTAACTATTCAGCATTCATAAATAATTTCCTAGTCATTTTCAGACATACGTGGATCTAATATTTGACCTCAAAACAGGGGCAAAGTTATTCTCGTGCTACAAAGATGATAATGTGAGTCTTTGCTGCCAAACAGATGCTTAGGTCGCAGGCAAGAAGGTAATATACGATCTTGCAGCCACAGCGGTCAGTGCGCCCCCATTCAACACAAGGCCTATGAATGTCGGCGATATATGGGAAACTAAGGGGCCTCTCTTCACATTCTATGGGGCAAGGGGGCAGCACTTTGCTTTACCCACTGGTCGCAGGTATACTCGCGAATTGTAGTCGTATGTCTTCCGTTAAAATGTATGCACCGGCCTCAAACCAGTAATCTGCACATTGCCTGTCTCCGGTGAACTGGAGGGTTGAATGATAGGCCACAGAAACATCGAATATGTACAAATGAAAATACGGTATTTTAGAAGCCTTTCCACTTTTTGGGTCGGGCTACAAAAAGCTTTGAGTATTTATGCTGAAAGATTCTCTGAGAATGAAGTTCAGGAGCAGAACCAGAGAGGAGCACACCATTATCTGAGTATGCTGGCAGCTCACTAAAAAGTTATATGTCCAAAGATTGTTAGTAAAAACATTGTTTGCCAAAAATGTTATGTTCTAAATATCATATACAAAAATATATTTCCATTGGGTATACATTTTCTATTATTCACTCCAAGGTGATAGTGTTTTTGTAAAGGATATTTAGTACAAAATACATCTGTCAGATGAATGTTATGGTACCATACCCAACAGACGCTCTCCTTGAGCTGACATATTATCACACAGTGGATGTTGTGGAGCACCAGATCTGTAGAATCAGCCAGCAGAGAGCTATGCTGACAAATGACCTCAGGGCACCCTTATAACCTTTTGTTTTTAAGTAACATAGTAAACTAATGTAATAAAACATTCCTTGAGTCAACAAGACCATTTATGAGTCCTAAAGAATGTGTTACCCAATGGGCGATAAAAAAAAGAGGAAACATAGTGACATTACAAAGACCTGAATGGACATACGCAGTGCTCAATTTCAGCCAATGTTTGCCCGATGCATGGCACCGGCATTTCATTTTCAAAACCAGCCCTTATCACATTCCACAACCTGGTGGGGCTGTTTCTCAAAATTTGGTGTGAGCACACCACACATACAATATACATTAAAAATGTAAAAAATACTGAAGTCCCAGGCCACTCTTATAGCTTTGGGTGCCCTGGAATAATCTGAATTGTAGAAGTGTGATGGTTAGTAGTTGTGTTTGTACAAATTAAGCACTGGAGATACACATATCCCTCTTTTATTCTAATCCTGTAGTGATGGGGTGAGGGTGGAGAATCAATAAATGTTATCCAACACTGGAACGTTATTACGTTTAAGTTTCGGTTTATTGCTGCGTGATAACTTAAAACATTGTACTCAACAATAATACAGCAACACAATGCTGTGGGCCTTAAATCAAAAGCTAAAAACAGAAGTTAGTCAAACAGCAGGTTACATTAAAATACATATCCTTTACATGGAAAACTAAAATATAATTACGAAAAGAAAAACACAAGCGCTCTACCTAAACTCCAGCCAGCAAGCTGTGAGTTATGAAATGTCGTTATGTAAACAGGAGAATATTGTGTCATTGCTTTTTTTGTAATGTAAAGCCTTCAAAGAGTTGTTTTCAGGCCGGTTTTTTAACGATAATGCCAGACAAGAACAAACTATACGCAGTACAGACTCCATTTTGTAATTAAATAAATGATTCTATTTACAAATTAACATCCACCATAACATTCTTTCAGTGAAACAAGATGAAAACTAAATTGCGTTAATTTGCACTTTTCTGCTATTGAAATGCGAGTGTTCAGAAACGCCTTATTTGCCAAACAGCATTATAAGGGACAGCCATCCAAGAACGTATCCTTTAAAAGTAAAATTGTTTATGTGTGTCATATGAGTTTCATATGTGTTCACACTACCTTTTGAAAAACATGTAGGCGGAACATGTTTCTTCCAAAGTCCGTTTCAAATGCAATATTGCTATCCTGGACCAATTTAACCAGGAATTGATTCGCATCATATGCATGCTTTGGTTAACTTTAATCCACTACTGAACTAGTGTGACATCAGAGAGGGAGAGCAATAACAGATAGTTACAGAATTGTGCTTTATAGACACAACAAACCTTTCTATTAGTATAGTCAATAACATTGTAGGTCAATGGTGGCATTCATTTGGCTTTTGCTACTCCACCAGGCTTGCTGTGGGCTGGCAAGTTGTTTACCTAAATGTAAAAACACAAAACTTAGGGCTGAAGCCTTTGCTTACAAATACACAGGAGTACATGATGATCGCCCCCCTCTCTTCAAACAATTTCCCAGATAATTGTACACCTATACACGTTTTAATTTTGTTTGGTCAAGAACTCAATGACCCCTTTTCTACAACTTATGTCCAAATATAACACACCACCTTTGTCTTTTCGATATTGACGGTTATTTTATTTAAACGACAATAAACCCGCTCTTTGCAGTCTACTGACTGTCTTGTCTAACAGGATGGAGTCATTGGCCTATAGCAGAGGTCTTCAAACTTTTCTGCTCTGAGCCCCCACTAAGCAAAATGTTTTGAGGTCGGGCCCCCCTACAAAACTTTAAGGCAATGATTGGTGGAGCGGGAGGGACATGGCTGTGTGCAAGGGACGGGCTTATGAGATGATTTCAGGAATACTTTTTCTATAGCTCATTAACCACACTAAGTACAATACTTAAAAAACAGCAAATGCATCAAACAAAAACATGTGTGGTCCCAAAAATACTACTCCCCATTATTGCAGTGTTGTAGCCCCTCACACTTTCGGACCCAAATGCAACTACACCTGCTGTATTATTATATACACATCAGCACTGAGTGAGCCAGTGAAGCATAGTTGGGATCTCAACAGATACTGCATCCGAAAGCTGTGTACACGCAGACACCTGACAGGAGCGCGGCGCTTGCCGCGCGGGGAGTTCCACACAGAAAGAAGGGACCTGGCGGTAGGAGTTCACGCCCCCCAGTGAAGATTCGAGGCGAATTGAACCAGTTTAGAAATCGTCGCCATTGAGTCCACCCCACGCAAGAGACAGGTAGAGACCCCGATCAGTAAAGAAAAAGGAAAGCGACAACATAGGAGTCGCTACCTCGGATTACGGTTTTTTAAGAAAAAACCAACAGATAAGTGACAGAGCCCTGATGACCGTCTAAGGATTGACTTCTTTGCACCAGAAACGCGTCGGCACACTGGAAGGAGTTATTCATAAATATTAATTGTTTCTAGAATTACACCATCACTCCTTCCCTCATTTTGACTTTGTCTCTTTTTCATTTGTATAAATACTGATTTAATCGTTTATAACCAGGATTGCTCCATTGAATGTTGTATATGTTTTGTATTATATGTAGAATGCTTGTGATTGTATAATAAGATGGTATTTAATTTTGTGGTATGTAAATAGTGATGTATATATTTATTGTGAATTAGTTGATGTATATACTTATGGCGAAGTAGCTGAATGTTCCTTTCCTTCTCTCTAAAAAAAGTTTAAAAACAAAAAATACTGAAGTAATCAGGTACAAATAAAGGTACCAGGTCGAACAAAAAGAATTTGTGTTTGTCCTATTGCTCCAAAATAATTGGCAGTTTTCCAAAAAGTAATAAGTGGGTGGTGGCATTTCTGTGTTTTTTCTGTATTATTGATAACAGCAGTCCTGAGTAGCAGGCTATCTCCTCTACATCTTTCACCTCTTCCCCACCATGCCTGCCCATCTCTCCGATTTTGAATGAGGTTCTCTGTTCCTTTCATAAAAAACATAAAGCTCCCACACCAGGTCTCCCTTTTTTCTGCAAAGGTGCCCTCGGTCCAAATGCTAAAAAGGAAAATAAGCTCCCATGCCTCTTTTTTAAAGGTAGACAGTGATAACTGTGATGCAGTGGGCCCCTCAAACCCATGGGCCCCAGTCCTTCCGCATCTGCTTAATTATTGATAATCAGCGGTGGCCATTTACACATCTGGCAGCAGTACCTGCTTCACTAATGAATGGCCTTTTTTAAAGAAAAAAAGGCCACTTATATTACCGCATTTGCTACGTTATCCATCATCTGCTGCATAGTACTGCATATGCAATTCTTCAGTGCTGTAAACTAGTACTTAAGTACTTACAAACATTCTATTCTGGAGGACAGATTTATGTCTTTTCGAAAGTTCTGCTTTATTGTGCAGTACAGGAAGACAAATACATTTTGTTGCACACTTGTGTTTTTAAGTGAACCTAGTTCTATGTATGTTGCGCTTTATTTTGCTGCACAATTCACTTCTTTTGTGGTCTTCTGCCATGGTTTTAAAATATGTTGAGCGTGGATTCCTTATAATATATTCCTTGCAGTTTGCATGCAGATCTTTGGTGACAGTTAATAGCACTCAGCTATATATTAGTATTTTAACTTTTAAACTGCAAGTAACAAAAACATCTCTCTGAGAAAAAAAAATAACCCATTGACCTATTTATAGTGTATGTACTTTGTGATCTGAATCGGACATGTTCTGTGCAGCAGGCATATTAGCCTTCTGCGCTATGATGAGTCAAAAGAAACTTCCACTTCCAGACAAAGCTCCAGTCTCTCCCCAGAAAGAACATTAATCACTGGAGTTATCCTGGCATTTTTATTGATACTTTGAAAATTGCTGGGGCAAGGAACGTGGCATCAGGTGCTTTGAACATTATTGATGTTTTTGCATCATAATAAAAACAGCCAGTTGTTAAAAATACATAAATGTCTTGATTTTAGCAAACTTTTTGACCCTTCCAGCACACTTCCTGACCTCTGCCCCCATGGCATGCTGATCACTGTTCTCACAAGGGCTCGAAGTAAATGAAGACAGCCTGGAAATGCAGCAAATAAACATGCCACACTTCCAGGCCATCTTCATTTACATGCAATTACAGAGGCATTCGCGCCCCCCTGGGAACCCATTCACGCCCCCCCAGGGGGGCGCGCCCCACAGTTTGAAGACCTCTGGCCTGTAGCAAATGGGTAAAGCCTTTTAACCCATTTTGGGTGGAAAGTATTAACATTATTAATGGCGGTGCCAAGGTCTACAGGGGAGGACCCAACACAAAATTCTGCTTCAGGCCTTTGTTGCTATACTTTTCACCTGAGGATATAGTCGAAGCCCCTAGCTTCACCTTGATCCTTGTGTCAGAATATCGTGTTATAATGGATGAAGAAATGCCCTACTTTGCATTTTTTCCGCGATTAGAAGAAAGAAGCTCTTTTTTTAGTAGTCATCCACATTTTATGCAGACTAATGCTGGTATTTTGTTGACTCTGAGCACTGGGACAATACTAACCAGGCCGCAGTGCACGTGCTCTGACCTCAAACATGTCGAATTTGCCTTACTCCTAATGAGCATATTTAACTTTCCTACAAAGCCATAGTGTACTGTGTATCAAAATACATCTGCGGCTTGGAAACTAAAATGTCCCCTCTAGAATATAGCAGTAATGTGCCATCCGGTATGCAACAAGACAAACTTGACTCCAGGCCTACCACTGTAGGCTGGCTGCTCCAGTTTTAAAACTGCAGCCGGCTCGCCAGAGAAACCCTCCACTATAAATATTATTATGTCACCCTTATGTAAGCCTTTTATCTCTCAAAAGGCATGGCATTTAAGAAGTTATAAGTTGTGGTGGAAGTTATTAGTTGGGGTGGAAGTTATTAGTTGGGGTGGATCGGTATCCACCACAAGCAAAAAAGTTACTGTCTTGTTGAGTCCAGTCAAAAGTATTAGTAATTTAAACCTGAGCTCAGTTCATGGTAGCTATGGCAGACAGCCTTAATTTGGAGAATATATGTAAAGCCTTTAAAAGTACTGAAAACAGTTAAAAATTTGAAAACAAAACAAAATTAATATACCACTCCAGTTTATGGGAATGGAGACAAATTTAAACAAAACTACACCAAAACGTTGAAATTAGCAGAGCCGGAGACATAATCTTATAAAGATTTAAGTGAAAATAGTGCCAAAAGACGCGAAGCGCCAATGATAGTTGCTCTAGACAAGGACCTACGCATGATTAGAGCCCAGCTGTGATAGAGCACTGGTCAGTCTCACCAAGTAGACTGGCCCCGCTAGTGCCTGGAGGTAGGGAACTTCAGAGTCTCAAGTTAAAAAGTGACTTTGTTGTTTTCTGAGTAACCACCCTTTTTCTCATGAGACAAATTAATTTTGATGATGTAGAACTGCAAATCGGATACGTGTCACCCCTCTAAGCTCTGGAGAAAGGTTTGAAAAAGTTCCCAAATTTGGTGAACCAACAATCAGAGGAGTACACTTCCAACACACAGAACCTCAGTGGGCGCAATTAGAGACTCTCTGGTTGTCAGTAAGAGGGCGACAGCAAAGTCTATTCCAGGTCCAGTTGCTAATGGTCAGCTGGGATTCTTCACAGGATTGTCCATTTACAGCTTTTCTGTGCTCCTGGACCCACTCAGGAGATCAGTCTTGTGGGTCTTGAAGATCTTTCTGTTCTTTGGACTTCAAGTCCAAACTCTATTGGTCCTTCTCACATGTCACAGATGCCAAGGTAAGGATGTTCAGTTCACCTGGAATCCTATTGCAAGTCCAGCAGTGTTCTCAGGAATGCTGGGTGAAGGTCTAGCTTTCTAGGGTTCACCAGCTCATGGGTGTGGCACAGCCTAGAAGACTTCTATTTCCTTACTGACAAATGCATGAACGAAATGTTTTCAGGCGCTGGCCTACCAACTGTTGCAGTTTTTCCTGATTGCTTTTCTGCAAACAGGTAAAAAATGCAATGCAACAGGCAAATCCAAAATGGCATAGGTCTTAAGCCACACTAAACTTGGGGTTTGAGGCAGGGGGTGTGCTATAGTAATTCTATTGTCCTCGTATATCTAAAGCTAAAATCTGGTTTGACACACGTGCTGTACCCAAAACAAACCCAGAGATAAAATGTCTGGTAGGACACAATCAGGGTCCTTCAACAACCGGACAGGTGATACACAAAAACTGTCCTATCAGATTTGTTTCCTTTGAAGGGTGCACAACTTTTAGATGTGCTATGGACAGACCTGCCATGTGTGATTTGATACTGTGGTGTCAACAGGATGCCCACAACCCCCATCCTGCATATTCCATTGAGCTCACAGGAGTTGCCACTTCCCATTCCAGACAGCCCATTTTGTGCTGCTGAAAGAAATTTCACACCTCTTTGATTCCTGAGCTCAGCACAGGCTGGGCATTAGCAGCGACTAATGTTAATTAGTCTTCTGACAGTTCACAAAGGTAAATGTGAACTAAAGTTACTTTTCCTTAATGTTCATTAAACATCCGACTACACCACTAAACTGGATTTGTAATAACTATTAAAAATAGGTGTCCCAATATTTATCTAGCTGGTCCCATCTCACGAAATACAATATTAGTATTTTAATCTGTATTCTGTTTTTCTACATAGGACAGCTTGTCCCTACACAATGAAAATAGCGCTTAGGGCTTTGCCACTGTAGGGACATGGTGACATTAATTTTCTACCTGTCCCACTTTTAAATACCAAGCACCCAAGTTTGCTGGCTTCAAGGCGTACTTAGAAGTGACTTACTAATATTTCAAAGGGAGCTTTTTGCATGCAAAAAAGGTTTATATTAAAAGGTTGCATTGCGGGTTTAAACAGCAACAGTCAGGCTACAATGGTGAGCCTCAAGTCTTGTTTTCCTTGTCACACTAGTGGATAGCACAATACGTGCTGTATCCCACAGGTGCCATATAACTTTTCATACTATATAAGAAGTATGTACACCATATACTATGGCCTTATAGAAGAGTTAATAGAGAGACTATCCAAATTCGACACGTAGTAGGGGTCAGAGCCCATACACAGGACACTGTACAGTCAGTGCCCAGTGTGCAGAGTTTTAAAACCAGCAATAACATTCAGTGAAAAATGGGGGGGACCATGCAATAAGGTTATTTTCTCAAAACATCCGATACAGCATTCTCCTCCAGCACATTGCCTAATCTTTTGGATTCTGGTAATGCAACAGTCCGACTTCAAGAAACTTTGCATGCCACAGAAGACCTATAATGGAGGATTGAATAATTTCTATCAGAATGTGCTAAAACCGTCTCTGCCAGAAGACTCAAAGGCTCAATGGACAACTGCCTACACCGTTTGATGTCTTCTCAAATGGGGAACATCGTTTTAATGCAGCACCTATTTCTGTAAGAAGCATGGGCTGCTGTAAAAAATGTTTCTCTGTTGGGAATGCGCATGCAGGAATGGTGGTGTGCAGTCCCTTGCAGACAACCATCCCTGCATTCATATCCAATTGCAGAGGGCCACAAATAGTGACCTGCCTAATTAATAATCATTCGGCAGTTCATTCAGCAATACCCTGCAATGCAACTGTCCATTTTGTGAGGTAGCCTGTTCGTCAACAGAATACATCACAAAATTACAGATACTTTTCAAAAATGTTAATGCACAAATTACAACCACAATTTATGACTCGACTCAATAGCCCGTTATCACTAGATTTCTTTGTTCCTTTACCTGATACACAGGCAGAATATTGCAAGAAACCATAACCACTTGTTTTAAAACTACTGGTGAATTCACTGCAACACAAGTTCATTTAAACTTCATTCCACCTCAGCTCTCTCATCCAACCTCCTAGCAATTTTCAATTGTATCCAGTCATGGAAGGTGGCCAACGTCTTGAACTTGAACCTAGATAAGATACAAGTATTGATCACTAAAAATAGCATTGAGAAATGGCAACCATTTTCATGGCCAGATAACATGTGTCTGGTACCTGTTCCAGTAACCATAGTAAAAACGGTTTACATTAGAGGCAAACTTAATAATTGAACCTTAAATAAATAAGGTTCAAGCTCTTGTTTATGGTACCTTAAACAATGAAAAAAATCTTGCCATTTATACTTTTATCTCTTCATAACCAAATAGACACTACAACGATCCAATCCAGGCTGGACTATACAAATTATTGCTATCTCGCTCTGCTGATGAGACTATCCAGATAACATCATTGTTTCCACTCCAAACAGGGTAAATGGAGAAACCATATTTTTATTGACTGTTCATCTCCACAGCTTCCAGGGAATGATCAACAGTCCCCGGCAGTTTGAACATCAACATTCCATAACAATAGAGATAGGCTCACTAAACAAGTAAATGCATTACTACAACTTATTCAAAAAGTCGCAGCTCGAATCATTACCAAGAGTGCCATCACAGGACACATTACTCCCATCTTATTAGAACGTTTAGTCATCATAGAAACCGGTGCACAGACATAATATCGACTCCAAAATATCGTCTGGACAGAATATCGAGTTTTAAATATCGTTTGGAGAAAATATCGACTAGACAGAATATCGACAGCCAAAATATCGTTTTTAAGGTAAGTGAAGTAATATCGACTGTAAATAATATAGACAGTGAAAATATCCAAGTATATAATCTAGATAGTAAAAAATATAGTTTTTTAAATAATATTTAATTATTTATAGTGTGTTTATGTTATAATATGTGTGAAAAGTGTCAATTTATTTTATTATTTTTTTTAATTAATTATTTTTTTAATTATTGTGTAATTTAATTCTGTAGCGGGTTGTGGGTTTATAGGGGAATAGGGTGGGAAGTAATTTAATTATAATTAATTAAATATGTAAATTTATTAATTGGTAGTAATAATTAATTAATTGGTAATTAAATAATATATGTTAATTATTTAAAATTTAATTGGTAATTAATTTTATTTAATTGATTAATTGCTAATTATGTCAATTAAAATAATTTATTTTCTCTAGCGGGTTGTGGGTTTATAGGGGAATAGGGTGGGAAGTAATTTAATTATAATTAATTAAATATGTAAATTTATTAATTGGTAGTAATAATTAATTAATTGGTAATTAAATAATATATGTTAATTATTTAAAATGTAATTGGTAATTAATTTTATTTAATTGATTAATTGCTAATTATGTCAATTAAAATAATTTATTTTCTCTAGCGGGTTGTGGGTTTATAGGGGAATAGGGTGGGAAGTAATTTAATTATAAATAATTAAATATGTAAATTTATTAATTGGTAGTAATAATTAATTAATTGGTAATTAAATAATATATGTTAATTATTTAAAATTTAATTGGTAATTAATTTTATTTAATTGATTAATTGCTAATTATGTCAATTAAAATAATGTATTTTCTCTAGCGGGTTGTGGGTTTATAGGGGAATAGGGTGGGAAGTAATTTAATTATAATTAATTAAATATGTTAATTTAATAATTGGTAGTAATATTTAATTAATTGTTAATTAAAAAATGTTTGTTAATTAATTAAAATGTAATTGGTAATTAATTTTATTTAATTGATTAATTGCTAATTATGTTAAATGAAAGGGGTATTTTTAGGGTTCAGGGTCAGTTTTTAGTTTTTGGGTAAAGGGGTATTTTTAGGGTTCAGGGTCAGTTTTCAGTTTTTGGGTAAAGGGGTATTTTTAGGGTTCAGGGTCAGTTTTCAGTTTTTGGGTAAAGGGGTATTTTTAGGGTTCAGGGTCAGTTTTTAGTTTTTGGGTAAAGGGGTATTTTTAGGGTTCAGGGTCAGTTTTCAGTTTTTGGGTAAAGGGGTATTTTTAGGGTTCAGGGTCAGTTTTCAGTTTTTGGGTCAAGGGGTATTTTTAGGGTTCAGGGTCAGTTTTCAGTTTTTGGGTAAAGGGGTATTTTTAGGGTTCAGGGTCAGTTTTCAGTTTTTGGGTCAAGGGGTATTTTTAGGGTTCAGGGTCAGTTTTCAGTTTTTGGGTAAAGGGTTATTTTTAGGGTTCAGGGTCAGTTTTTAGTTTTTGGGTAAAGGGGTATTTTTAGGGTTCAGGGTCAGTTTTGGGTTTTTGGGGTACATATACAATATTGCCTATTATTTAATTAAATGTTGTTACTATATATATATGTTTTAAGAAATATGATTAAAAATATATATTTTTTTTTACTTTCATTAAATATTTAATTATTAAAAGTTATTTTAAGTATTGTTAATTATATTTTAGTAATTAATTTTTTATATTAATGTAATTAAACATTGTTTTTAGTAAAGTCGATATTTTTTACAACGATATTTTTGTAAACGATATTTTGTAGTCGATATTTTTGTACTTACCTGTTTGTACATACAAACTCGATATTTTTGTAGTAGATATTTTCACCTCGATATTTTGGGTACTCGATATTGTGGTAGTCGATATTCTTTCAGTGATCCATAGAAACCACCATTCACGTCATGCTCCAGCCTTTTTTACTGGGAAAATGTAACATCTACTCCTCCACTCGTAATTTACGTTCTACTTACAAACTACTCTTGGTATTCCCAAATTCTTCACAGCCTCTTGTAAAAAAGTGTTCTACACCATGTGGAGGGGGGGGCTAGGGGTGGAGGAGCATATAGCCCCACTGCTCTCAGAGCAGAAAAAAATTAAAAGAAAATGAAAAGAACGTTATTATTACCGTTTTTATTTTCTTTGCTATGGGGCTGGGTTAAGGGAGTGCTGGGTTGGTTGCACAAGGGGAGGAGTAGTGTGCACACACTAAGTGCACATAACTGCTTGGCCGGCAGTCTTTGCCCAGCCAAAGTCATGCTCACTTTGCATGTTTCCCATCAGACTGTAATACGCAGCCTGGTGAGGAAAATGTACATTCTCAATATCCCCGGCTAAGCACTGAACCACGGTGCTCAAACCAATCACAACGCAGCATTGCAGCGTTGTGATTGTTTTAGGGGAGAGATCCTGGTGCCGGGACTACCTGGAAGCGAAGCAACGATGGTGAGCTGGCAGCGGGGAAAAGGTAAGTGTTTTATTCTTTTTTGTTCAACTACCTCACCACGCCACCCACAT
Source organism: Lissotriton helveticus (assembly GCF_964261635.1). NCBI lineage: Eukaryota > Metazoa > Chordata > Amphibia > Caudata > Salamandridae > Lissotriton > Lissotriton helveticus. The sequence continues at coordinate 2,027,589,249 of NC_136061.1, forward strand.
TCCCTGCCAGTCACCACGGCAAGAAGGACCATGTACTCAACCATCTCTGGCTCCCTCTAAACACCTTTCTTTTAAAAACTGCTTTAATGTGTCTTAATCTTTTCACATCTTTCACAAACGATGTTAATATCGATGCAAAAAGCTTTGGTGGCCGTGTGCTAAAAAAATACATAACATTAGATTAGTTTCCACAAACAGAACCTTTTTGGCATGGCTATAAACAGCTTTAGCTGTCTGACAGAGCACATAATCAACCCTCCAAAAAAAGCAACAACAGAAAATACAGATAGAGGGTGTGCCTTGTGCTAACATGATTTATTCATTGGCTTCCCTGCTTTTTTCTCCATTAGCCAATGCCTGGGTGGCTGTCCAGCAATTCTTAGATCAGCGCATGACATTTGATGGATGCTTAGTTAATGCCACTAGACCTTCCATTGGGGGCACGGTACAGGCCATAAAGTAACTCTGTCATGTAACTGCAGCTGTTATCGTGTGTGAGAATGTGCATCAACTTGCAATGGTGTCAGCTTTTTGTCACACTTGAAATATGGTGAGGCTGTCTGCACAAATAGCCAGTCATAAACAATCTAGAAAAGCACCAACATGTTTCCTCTCTGGCATTCTGAAGTCTACTCAAACGAGAATGTGCAACACTCAAAGTGTGCTTTTGTTGTTGCAGAGATGCCCACATTTCGTTATTCTAAATCACAATATGTTTCCAGAGGGCATCACCCTACTGCCTCGAAGGACCAATGCCAGCAAAGTAGGAGCCAGAACGCCATGTAGCTCTGATGTGCCACCACTGTTAACTTTCTGTGTCAGCCAAGCAAATGCTTCTGTATCTGCAGTTGTTGTGGCACTGATTGGGAATAACAGGTGGCGTTGACACCTACTCTGATCAGAAGATGGGAGTAGGGAAGGACGCTGGCTGAGTGTTAGATGGTTCTGGACAGAAGGCAGAATTAAGCTGCTGGCAGCAGCAGCTGAGACATTGATATCTCCTAGAAGATGGTCAGGGAAAAGATTGTGGGCAAGGAGAGTGGAGACGAACAAGTTGGTGCTCACTGTTTCTCTGGTTTGTTGGGCACTAGCAGGGAATAGCAGCGCCGATGGCAGGTAGAGGGGCACAGAACACATTCGTATTGTGCGACTGGCGCTCATTCATTCATGACTGACTCTGGAAGGGAGACTATGCTGCACAGCCATGGGTTTCCTCGCAGTGGAAGCATGTAGCAAGTGCAAGGACATGATTGTAGAGAATAATCTTTGCGATTGGTGGCCTGCACAGAAACTTGACTGGGTTATACAGCTCAAGGGCGGGGCGGGAGGGAGCATTGGCAAAGCCAAAAGGTCTGGTGTAATGTGCTAACACATAAAAACATAGCTACCTCATAGGCCTTGAACCACTGCCCAATATCTTCATTCTCATGAAACTCCGTAATAACATCCTTGGGAATTAACACTCTTGTTTCTACAGGCAAGGATGGTGTGCTGGCACCAGAGGGAGTAATCTCTAAACTTCTGGCTTTCAATTCCAGCTCCCTCAACATCTTTTCATGCTCTAAATGCATCCCCTTTTCCTCCAAGGCTAACTTCTTATTCTCTAACTCCATCTGCCCGCCCATCTTGAGTTTGGCTAGCTCCATTTTATGCATTCTATCTCTCTCCCTGTTCTCCAACTCCTCTGGGGACAGGGCCTTTGAAGAAACACTGCTGCCTGGCCTAGAAGGTACTTTCTCACCGGTCAGGCCCAATAGCCAATTCAGCTGCCCATCTGTATTCTCTGCCTCATCCCTAGGCTCTTCAGGATGCTCAATAACATTTCTAGAATCCAACCAGGCCCTCAGCGCCATTTTGAACTCTTCCTTCTTGGTGAGGCCTTTCACAGGGATTTTAAAACTTTTACAGAAGGTTTTAAGCTGTGGCACAGTGTAGGTATCCACCCGATCTTCTTTAAATTCTAGATCCATAGATTGGATGCTGCTTTGGTCATGGTGGCAAGAATTGGCAGTTTTCAAAAAACAAAAAGAAGTTCCAAGGAAAATTCTACCAAAAAGTATGTGGTTGCGTTATGGTCTGCACTCACTAGTAGTGTACACCAATGACTATATGAGTCACAAATGCAAGTCCAAATCCTCACCACTGACCACCAATGTTAGAACTGGGGGTCTCTAGTTGGCAGAGGTACGTACCTTTGACCAAATAGGGACCCTTGCTTCTAGTCAGGGTAAGGGGGTACACTTCTAAAATAACCCCTGCTCACCCCTTTGGTAGCTTGACACGAGCAGACAGGCTTATCTCAGAGGCAGTGTGTAAAGCATTTGTGAACATATACATAATACAGTGAAAACACTACAAATGGACACCACACCAGTTTAGAAAAATAAGTAGTCTTTACTAGACTTAACACAAGACCAAACGACAAAAATCCACAATACTGTAATCAAAAATAGGCTTCAAAATGGTAGAAAATAGCTTAGTTCAATGGTAAATGCGATACTCTCAAAGTACCTGGGATGCGTCACGCAATACAAACAAAAGGGTCGCAAGGATGGTGATGCCTCGGTTCCTTGCTTTGGGAGAGGTGATAGGTCGGTTTCTTACTGCAGCGTAGGGGAGGTGATGTGTTGGTTCCTTACCGCAGAGGAGGTGATGCATCGGTTTCTTACTGTGATCCGCTGCAATGCGACAAGATGGCGCCTCAATGCAATGCGACAATCTAATGTGATGTGATAAAATGGCGTCTTGATGCGATGCGACAACATTGGATGTAATGCGTGCACACCCGAAGGCCACTTCAACGCGCTTCTCCGGTGATGCGACGGCGACCTCTGTGGCAGTGAAACGCTTCTCCGGTGATGCGACATGCTTCGTCGATGATGCAATGGCAAACAGCTGCAGCGGCAGCATGCTTCTTCAGCGATGCAACGGCAACTGCTGTGGCGGTGACACGCTTCTCCTCGTTGCGTCGTGCTTCCAGCGACTCGCAGTCTTCTCAGAGGGCCCAAACAACAGTAGGCACCTCTCTGCTGGCAGAATTCCTGAGGAAGGGAATTCAGGGGAGCTGGTGGTGAAGTCTTGCATCCCTGAGACTTCAGGCAGGAGGCAAGCACAGTTCAAGACCTTGGAGATTCTTCTTCAAGATTGCAAAAGTACATACAAAGTTCCTTTTCTTTGTTAATAAAGTAACCACTGCAGGCCAACCCCAACAGCACAGCACTTTGCCAGGAAGAAGGACTGCTGTGTTGCTGAAAGGGCTGTCACTCAGCAGGACTGCAGTCCTGAAGGACTGCGGCCTCCTGTACTGACATGCTGCCTGCTTTCCTCTTGCCTGCTTAAGAAGGACTGGGCCTGCATCTGTTAAACCAAGGAACTCAGAGTGACGCCAATGGCTAGTTGTCTGGCCTCTTGACTGAAGCCTCTGGAACATAAGGCTCCACCAACCTTGAAAAAGCACTTGATTATGCCATCTGTAAGTCCGACCCTTCCAAGGGGTGCCTCCTCAGTCCTGGACCCCTAGAAGAGAGCCTGATATGCTCTGCAAGCCAACCTCTGGATCCATCAGAACTGACGCATCTTCTCTGCTGCACTGTGCAATGCTGAGCAGAACTGATGCATCTCTTTTGCATCTTCAACTTGCCCGCATCACAAACCCTCCTCGTCGACTGTATCCTTGACGATGACGCATGACCTCACATCCTTCCTTGCACCACCTAGGAAATGGTGATACGCAATGCATCTCCGACCCAGACTTCACATCGTCTCAGCTGCGTGACTCATCCTCGATGTGCGACTATGAAACTCCTCGCAACCAGGATTTAAGGTAGTCTTGCTCAGCGGGCCTAACTGGATCGCTGTATCTGGCTGTACTCCATTGCATCGACCTGAACCTATGTCTCTATCCTGATCTAGCACAGATTAATTTGAGATTTCCATGTGCCTCCCCCAACAAGAATTGTGCTTTTTGCTTGAGTAGCGCTTCACCCCCTCAATCAGTAACCCAATTTCCTACAGTCATTTATTAAATTTGGAAAAAAATCCAGATATTTCACCCACATACAATTCTGCAGCCTGTCAAATTAATGATTCAACCAATCAGTTGACACAGACTGTTTCTCATTTGCTTTTAGTAACTGTTTTCAGTTAAAATGATTCAAGTCTTCCGTTACTAAAATGTAGTCACTGTGCTGTCAAAATGTCACCATCGCAGAGTGCTAAGCAGGAAAAGAAAACGTATAATATAAAACAAACCCGTACTAATGTCACTACTGGCCAAAGGGACAGTTTCAAACACTTCCGAAGATAAATGGAGCATGTTAAATCTCAAACGCGAGTGGGGGAAATCAGTACAGATGAGGGAGGGAGGGTGGGAGTGGGCAAACAGCCTGGACAAGGGAGGGAGGCCGGACGGGACATGAAGCAACATGGAATGGGGAGAAGTATACAAGGGAGTCAGCTGAAAAAGACACACAATGGTAGATGGACACATTCCATTCCAACTACAGCCAGTTACAGAAGTACCACCCTGCTTACCTGATGGGATAAAGCAATAATTTAATAAAGTATATCAAATTCTGGGTTGCGCTGGAAGTGCTTAAATGCAATTGGGCTCAGTGGCCATAGTGACTGTGGCTGCAGGTATATAAGATGCGCCCCTTGTAATGTGATAGGTCTAATATATTCATATGTAAACATCCAAATATAAATGGCTCTTGTTTGGGTTATATAACTAGTGCTACAAAGACATTCCATATGTACAACAGGGACATTAAAAAAAAGTGACCCCTAAGGGTTAGGTTATCACAGTTGTCTCTTTTAATAAATAGAGAGAATGGGAGTGTAAATAACTGTTAAAAGTCTCTTGATTTAAAAAAAGAGAAGATCATTCACTAGTCTGAGTCATAATGATGGAATTATTCTCAAAAGGTTCAGTTAAACTAATATCTTCAGTCTGATCTCGCAAAAGTTATCTGGTTTTTCTGGTACGCTTTTTAAAGGGTGATTGCTGTGTGTTTTTAAGGCACTCATGGTTGTAATTCCAAAAGAGTTAAGGACACAACTCAAACAATATGCAGTATTCTTTCATTAATTAACATATAACACATCACTCATACCATAATTTAACCAGCTCAAATTGACGTGATGAAATCAAATGGCATCATCCATCACTAGGTTATGATTCTACTTCGGGACCCTAATAGCCTTGTTTAAGGCATTTGGTGTGATCTTATAATAAAATAATCTGTACTATTATTAATATGGCTAAGTATTTGACTTGTTAATGGATTACTGCGATCTCCTTTGCAGATAAGAAACTGTGTTCACTGAGGAGGTCGATTCTTTTGAAGGCTCTTGAACGGCAAGACATGAAAAGAAGCACCACTGAATTTGTCAAAATGTTATATGTTGTACCCACACCATGCATTCATGTCAATAACGGTTCATCTTCAGGACAATTATAGAACATTTTTCACTTTAATCTTCATAACTCTAGAACTCTTGCTCAAGAAACTGAACATTCAAACATGACTCAGCAACAGAACAATTCCAACCGTCCTACAAACATCTGATGATGTAGGTCCCAATAAAGATAAATAAGCTCGAATGGGTACAAAACCATTGTATCTAGAAACCTACATCAGCATATGACATGATTAATTGAAATAATGTGTACACCATTCACAAGTCAGTAATCAGCTTGGCCAATAGTCTCCAACAAAAATGTTATTTCTATTCCTACACTCACTGTAAATGGTACCCCTCCATAGTTCAGGGACAGCTAGATTATGGATGTAGGAACTGAAGTTGCAGACAAACCAACCTAGTCACTTATTAACACCCATTCATGGGTTTTAAATTAATCCATGGACAAAGAAAGTCTCACCATTGCCCTAGAGGTTCTAAAGAAATATATCATAATTGTTAGAAATTACCATGTTTTGCGGGGCATTCCACCAGATTTTTTATTTCTTTTCATCAATCCGTTTTTGTAGGCCATAGGACTCTAAGCGTGCATTACCCCTGCTACCCAGTGGTAAAGGCTTGTGCTATCCCTTTTAAGCATGATCAATATGGGTATATACCTAATCGGCACATTTAATTTACTTATAGGTGTCTAGTATATGGTACAATATGAACCCATTGCTGGTTAATTAAATGCTACTAAGTGAGGCTGAATGTGCAGTGCCACCAACTAATGTAGCACTGTAGAGCAGTTTCAGGCCTGCAACTGCTGCCTGAGTGTGCAGTTTTAAAACTGCCATTTAGACCTAGAAAAGCAAGCCTTTAGTTAGGTCTTAACGACCTTCCTTTCTTATACGTATAAGGCACTCCTAAGGTTGGATCTCGATGCCCATAGGGCTGGGTGTTTGGCATTAAAAATAGGGACATGTATAATTTATGTTTTACATGCCCTGGCAGTGAAAAACCTACAAAGTCATTATTGACTGTGGCAAGGTTGGCTCTCCAATAGGTTTGTTTACACTATTACCTTAAATAAATGCTGAAAGCAGTTTGAGAAAAATGGTTCAAAGGATTCATTTTAACACTAATTTAAAATTCAACTAAACAGTCAAGTTGGATTTTATATTACTATTTTGGAAAAGGCACTTTTAGAAAGTGTCATTTTCCTGCCTAAAACCAAAAAGGCTTTGCTGCCAGTGTACAGCTATCACCTGTACCTGATTGCTCCCCTGGGGTGAGATGTTTCTTGCTCCCAAACACTGGTCAAATGCCCTGGGCATGGGAAGGGGTACTCCTCTTTTGACAGGAAGACATGGAGGGCTTTGCCCAGCCCTTCCTGAGTTTCAAAAGATGCCTACCTTATCATTAGCTGATGAAGGTCACACCTAGGACTGACTTCCCTTTGTCCCTTTAGTCAGGATTACATCAAACTCAGAGAGGGCAAGGGACTGCTCAGAACTGGTTCAAAGCTGTAAAAAGACCTGCCCTCAACCCACAGTCTTGCACTGGACATAAACGTCAACCCCTATTTACCTCTCCCCAGAACACTCCTGGTCCTGTGAAGCCCTGCTGTCTTAAGAACCTGAAGGCAGACTGGACCTGCTTGCCTTTAACTCAGAATCGCAGACGTGACTGCAAGAGTTAATTGGATGAACTCTTGTTTGAGCTACAGGGCACAATAAGCATCTAGAGGCACTTGCCCTTCAATTACTCAGCTGACCAGTACCAGGTGGGTCTGTCCTGGACCTTGCTACTCGCCTCTGCAGGAGAGAGTCTTAACACCCAAGTGGGGCCCCCAGGTCCAGGACCCTTGCCTGTTGTTAGAGTTGACTTCTCCTGCCCCCAAACTATAAAAAGAAAGTGGGACTTTTGCCAACTATTTGCCTGGAGAACCAACAGAGACTGTGATGTCCATTGAAGCCACAGCCAATGACATTAATTTGCTGGTGAACCTCAGCTTGCTGGTTTGCCCCAGTGAAAGAGTTCTGACTTTCAGAAAAGTTTCTAAGTCCAAATGTACAGGGCTTCATCGGGACTAACGCTGAGCATCATAACATCTATATTCTAAACCATGTATGTTATATAAAATACATTTTTAAAGTGTACCTGAGAACTGAAAGGTATCCTGGTGCTAAGGTAGGAGACTAACTGCACTATCAGAGAAGCAGTAGGAGCAAAAAAATGATAATCAAATTACAGAAGTATGCCGCTCTGAGAAAGAGCTACCCTCTAATCCCCACCCTCCAAAAGGTGGGAATTGCAACTGAAAGGGCCTTCAATAAGTGCAGTTTTGTGCTGTGTGTACTGAATATATTCTTCCTTAAGCTAGTCTTTTTCCATATAAGGCCCTATGGGCCATGTCTAAAGACTTGAAACAGATTCTCGTGACAACTGGTAACCAGTATAAAGTGTTCAGAGCTGCTGAGGTAGATGTCATATGCGGCTATTCCAAAGCCAGTCTGGTAGTAGCATTCTGAATCTGTTGTAACTACTTTAGAAGCACAGCTGGCAAACAGAGGAATACAGAATTGCAAAAGTCCAAACGGCTTAAAATTTTGGTCTGAACCACCAAAGGGTCTACCAAAGAAGGAAGGAGTGACAGGTCAGGAACAACTAACTGATTGTCAAAATAAACACCAAATATTGGCAAAAAAGGTGGCAAGCTGGGTTACACTAGCCAGAAGATATTAGGTATGGCTATAAAGGGGGAAACACTGGAAAAGAAAGCAGAACTTTTGGATTATCATGATTGAAGATCAAGGAATCAAGTCATGAGGCAACGGCTACCACACAATCTTGAAAGACCACATAAGGGTTAGCCACCAACTTCCTGATAGAAAACAGCAGCCAGGAATCAGAGGCATAATTTATGAAACTGTCACCTCCCCCCACCAGCCCCCTTCCCCTTGAGACTGTATCGTATGGGTCAAGGCGGAGAAATAGAGATTGAAACGAGTAGAGATGAGCCTTGTCCGGTGTCATAGGATAGCGGATTAAAAGTCACGGACAGATCCAACAGCACCAATACTACTGAATAGTAGTTATCTGCAGACATTCGTAGGTCATCCAAAATGATATACACTTACACTAATTTCAAATAACAAATCTGCCGTCCTAAGAAGTTACTTAACAATTTGTTGTTTTTAATGAAACAGCTTTTAAGGACTTACTCTGTATCAGGAGCTACTCAAGCTGGATACCTGAACTGCCACAAGGGGAATTTTAATTATGACAATGTCTCATCCACCTCAAAGCTACATAGGGTTTCAGAAGGAAACAATGAGTACTGGCTCTTAGACAAGTGCCATTAGCTTGGAAAGAAGCAGCTGTTTGGTTTTTCAATAGCAGTACTTGGATTGATCGAGTCTCCAGATAACTGGCTCTTTGTTGTTTTTCTACCACCAAATACTCTAAACAGAAAAAACACTGACTTAAGGTACATCAACAGTTATACCAAAGTATTTGGTAGTTTCATAGGCCCACGGCTGTTTTCAATGCTGCCTTGCACTATGGTTTAAACATCCTTAAGGATCCACAACGCAGCTACCAGAGTTGCTCTGAGTTTCTATTTTACAAATGATAGAGCATGTTATGCTGCAGCCACAGATTGGGGAAGGCTTTTGACTGAAGCAGCAAAGACAATTCAGGATATCATGCAACATATCAGAGTAGTACCTTTGTAGCCATTCAGTGGCCATTCAGTAGCCATTCAGTGTAGCCATAGCAGTGGAGTAGTGTGGCTCACTGGTTAGAGGCGGCAGGCCTGAGAGCAGAAGTCAGCCTGGGACCAGGGTTCAATTCCCAATGCGGCAGGGTCGTGGACCTTGGTCAGCGGACTCGATAATTCTCGCTTCGGTGCTTACTCTAATCAGGGGTTCCACTCGGCAACTCTGGGCATTAGCTTGCCTAATCTCCACAACGGCCCCACCAATTCTGGGGATGCCTGGCTCCACCTTGGGGACTCCCAGCAAGGGACCATCCCACAGGGAAAGCCAGGACGGGTTCCCCAGAGTTATACAGCGCCGGGACGCCCTGTTGCTGGGGCAGCTGTGCGCTTTACAAGTATACTACATTTACATTTACATTCCTTGGTTGATGATGTAGGAAGCCATCACCATGAATGTCTTCATATGGTTTTAGGTTAATTACTATGTAACATGCCAGTAGGCAATGTAAGCAGGTTATCATTAGTCTCTCTTCTAATACATTTTTATTGAGTTTCAATAGTAATTCATGAGGAATGCATTTATTTATTTGATCTTTATTGTGCCTATGTTGCTCGAATATGAATTTACCTAGAAAAAAAAAAGACAAGAGGCATTTGACAAAACAGAAGCGGTTAGTTTAATCAAACACTTCGACTGGAAGCACAGTTACAGAGTCAAGGTCTGACGACTGTCTCAAAGTACCATACTTTTGAGCACCTTTATATACATTTCTTGGAGCATCATAAAACAATTCATATGTGCTGTTTAGGGAGAGGAATATGGGCCTAATCATGGAGCCATGAATTTAATCCCACATAATGACAAATGCATGGACATAATGAGGGCCAGTGGATAACGTGTCCAGCTGTCTAGCATGGGGATCGCGTGATCACTGCACGTGCTGTGTGTGATGTGCCCTGATTGGCTGAGTGTTCCTAATTTCATGTGGCATCTAACGTTATGATCTTTTGGGAGCACATGCCTCCACAGTCATGTGTGTTTTATTGGGCCCAATCTTCCTGGACCAATGTGGTGTTGCTGCCTATCTGTGGGACTAATCTGGGGTTTTCATGTTCGCACGTTTGTTCTACCTGGTTATGTGCCACCCCACCTGTGATCTGTCAATCAGTTGCTTCAGGCATAGGTTGCAGGGCCTCCCTGACCAAATATTTCTAACTCAGGGTTGAGCGAGAGGTCATCTTGGATGATTTTGACAACTGTTATTCGATTTCGTTTCTACGCACACATGTATAATTACATACATCGACATCAATATTAACACCTTGCTAATGCAGCGCTGCATGACTGTTATCATATATAAATCATCCTCCAGTACAGCATACAACAGTGTTACCTACTGATTGACAAATGTTGTTGCTATTACTGTAGTTGGCTAGTTTGCTAACAAGGCTTGGTTACATTTGATACGTTGTTTGTATCTACACATTACTAGATATCATGTGGCACAAAGTCTAATATAACTTTCAAATGCTCTAGCAAAATAGGTGATGCTTACAAAATCCAACTGAGGTGTTTAGAAATTGTAAGCCAGCAACAGAGCTGTTTTTTACTAGCTTATCACTTTTCCCCTCTGGCTGTTCGAATTCCTGGACCACTAATCCTATGCCAGAATGGACTTGGTACATACTAGCCTAAGGGAATTTCTAAAAAGGACTCGCAATTGCATGGGACAGGTCATCCATCTACCAATTATGTACATCCCTATTACATTTGGCCTGTGGCGATATTTCTTGTGTTAATGGTAATTTTCATTAAATTAGCTTTACATTTATTTGTATGTGTTTATTGCAAATCCCTCCTGAATTGCTTTGCAGCTCCAAAGTGCCAGTCAATATTTTTAATGTCAGATAACAATTTTAAAGACATTGGAATGCATTACATGAACGCTATCCAATCTAGTGTTAACAATTCAAAGTGTGTTTTTCAGATGCCAAAAATATCTGGAATAGACTCATGTATATTCAAGGAGATTTTTCTATTCTGTTATTGAACAATTTTACCAAAGTGATATTTGATTTAGAATGTTATGTAAGTTCACTTAAAGCTTACATCTGCTTTTAATGGCATGCAAAATGTTCCCTTATATTTAACTGAAAAACACATTGTGTTCAGCTGCTATTTGCAATTATGGTTTATTCCATTAAAACACAACTAACATTGAATTTAGTTTGATGTATTGAGCACAGAATTACATCTTTAAATTCCAGTGTGAATGTGCACTGCTTTGAACAGCATATTCTTACTTCCACTGGCATCTGTGTGCAGGGACCAGAGGGACAATCAGACTCACTTATGCCCAATACTTTACAACTTTCCTCTCCCCTTCTCCTTTCTTGTGTAAGGGTAATTTCTCCTTTTAATTGTGTAGATATCTCATGTCCTCTCATAGAGCACAGATAATGCAAGAAAATGCCTCCTTTTCCATCATCATCCCCATTTTATTTGGACTGATGTTTCTGAGCTTTATACTCTGTGCACTGGATCTCTGCTAGCCAGGCCCCAGTGCATGTGCTCTGACTCCTAAAAGATTTGACTTACAAACAGGTCCCTAGTTTATTGTACAAAATAAACCCAGGGCATGTAAGTTAAACCTCACTGATGGACTACAACGCATATTGTGCCACCACTAAAGCGTCAGTGACAAACATGACTGCAGGCCTGTCACCAGTAACCTAGCTGTGCAGGTTTAAAACTGAAAATTTAACTTGCCAAAATATGCCCTCCTATTAAACAATAATAAGTCACACCTAAGTAGGCCTAACATGCCCATAAGGCAGGGTGCATGATTTTAAAAGCAGGAAATGTAAATGTTTAATTTTAAAAATGCCCTAAAAGCTATTTTCACAGCAGCACGTTTAGCTGTTCCATAGGATATCATTGAGCTATATTATTATATTTAATAAAGTTATCTCCACCTAGGAACCTAAATCTTTGACTTTTTGAAACATTTATATCACATCCAATTAATTGTTAAAGTCAGATTTGTAACAAATATTTTACAAAAGGTGCTTCAAAATAAATTTCCTTAGCATGCCTAAAGCCTCTCAAAGGGGGGCGTGGCCAAGATGGCGCCAAAGTAGGACGCAAGATTAAGAGCTCCTACCTGCTGCCCGCCGAACATAGCATTACCGGTCCTCCACAGGGTGTAAATTCTGCTTCAGGTCCCGCCTGAGGGTCTCCTAATCCAAGACCTTCCTGCTCAACCTTTGAGGCTCCGTGGAGGACGTAGAGAGCTGTGAGCCCAGTGGGACCACGTGTGGGCATAGCGGCGTTCCTCCCGGGCCCGGCAGCAGGCGGCCACGACAAGGCAGTGGATTGGTGTTTCCGACCATCGAGGCCAGCATCTTACTGCGCACTGCCCGAGAGTCCAGCGTGTCCGTGAAGGTGTCCAGGGACTGCAAGGGTGACCTGGACTGTGCCAGAGTATCCCAGCCATGCACCAGGGCTCCTGCCAACCGACTGAGGTGAGCTCCAGCACCGATCAACGCGAGGCCTTCTGGGCCTTGGGATCACCGGCCTTTGGTGTCGTCCCGCCTGTGGAGGAGGCGGGTTATGGGTGCCGTGGACCGCAGGCCCAGGGCGAGAAGGAAGATTGAGCGCCTGGAGTGAGTCGGCCGGTGCCCACAGGAGGGCAGCAGAGACTTCTGGGGCCTTGTGGGCCAGGGGAGCGCCTCTAGACCGGCTGTTATCAGCTCCTGCCGGGCCTGCGGGATACTGGTGGTGGAGGAATTGTGGCGAGCGGAGACGTGGGCCCCAGCTGGGGAGGACACAGAGGCCGCACATCCGCCCTGAAATGCTGGATCGAGGCAGTGAGTGAGGACACGTTGGGGGAGGCAGCTCGTTGGGCCCACGATGGTACCGCCTAGAGCTGCGACCCCGGAGCGCCCCCTTGGTTGCCTGCGGGGGTTTTGCGCTCAGGGCACCACAGGAGCTGCCCCGCGACTGCCCAACAGGCCCAAACAAGAGCACCGCTGACAGAGCCCCGCAGCCGGCGCCCCCCCCAGGGCTCCCTGCCCCCGACTCTCATAACTGCTGTGGGGGCCCAGGTGAAGGCCTAGATACTATTCTGCCGATTTCCGTTGGGGCCTGCCACGCACACCATCGGGCCTGTCTGGCCCGCCACCACAGGGGATCTAGTTGAAGGTGGGAGGGCAGACAGCCATAGAGCGTGGATGGGAGTGCATTTTCCGGCCAGCTGAAACTTGGGACGCACTTGGGGAGGAGATCTGTTTGGGTCCAGGGCTGTTAGAGAGTCCCACCTGCCCAGCCTGCGCTGGTTCTGTCACCTCCTTTGCCTTAGCTCGCCCACCGGGGCCTCTGAGCTCGCATTCTACTGCAGTTGTCTGACCACCTCATCGGGGGACAGCGGCGCAGCGCCCCGTAGGTGCCCGGGAGGGTCCCTGATCGTTGCGCTTTCTCCCCCATACCAGAGAGGAGCTCCCGTAGTGGCAGCTGGGGCCTAGAGGTCGCCGGAGAGTCAATCACGATTTGCTGCAGAGAGACAAACACGATTTGCTGACACACAACAGGTTTGCCCTCCACTGTCCGATCGGCTGACCACGTTGGGGTTTCTCTAGCCTCCGCCTCTCTGAACCCCGGATTGGGGGACACTGAAAGGGGATGTCCACCTCGCGTACAAGGAAGGGGAAACCACTCAAAGATATCTTTGGCCGATCACTGTCCAATCCTAACATGGCGCCTGCCGACCCTGGGAAAGAAACGCCTAAACCTTCTGCGTCGGCCGGGAAAGAGGCCATAACTAAAGCCTTCCTGGAGTCGCTGTTCCTCACCCTCCGAGAGGACATACAATCGGTCAAAACAGATTTTGCGCCAGAGGTCAAGGAGCTGCGGAGGGATGTGGACACAGTGGGAGAGCTAGTAGCCACCCTGGAGGAAAAGAGTGATACGGTGGTGGGGAAGATGATAACGCTCCAGATTACAATGCAAGATCAGGATGTGGACATTCAAACGCAACTAGAGGACTTGGAAAACAGGTCCCGTAGACACAACATTAAAATCCGGGGGGTGAAAACAACGGAGGATACCAAGGATCTGTTTACTTTTTCCAGTAATCTCTTCAGACATATATTGGGCGACTCCCATGACTCCGATATCGTAGTCGAAAGAGCACACAGAGTTGGGCCACCGCGGGCTCCCAATGCCCCCCGGCGGACATCTTGGTGTGCGTGCAGGACTTTAGGGTGAAGGAGGCCATCCTGGCAAAGGCGAGATCTCAGCATCCTATCTCCTCCCAGGCCAAACACCGGTGCTGTATCAGGACTTGGTTTTGATCACACTACAACGACGTCAGCAGTTTTGCCCGGTGACGGGACATCTGAGACAACACGGGATCCCGTACTCATGGGGACACCCCTTTCGCTTAATCTTCAGATACAATGGTAGGCTTCAGCAACTTCGCTCCTTAATTGATACGTGCCGGCTACTGGGCCTCACCCTGCAGAGCGAGGATGAAGACGATCGTGGTGAGGAGACTGGTCCCGAGGTGTCCCCATCTAGATGGCAGCGACAAGGCAGGTGAAAACGCTCCCGGAATCCGCACGAAACTGAAATAGCCAAGAACCAGCAGGCAGCTCTCACAGCTGTATCGGGGGCCCTCGCAGGAGAGGGCCACAGCACTAAATGACACTTGGAAACTCCGGATGCCATTTTGGACCAGTTGCTTATTTCCTCTTTGAGCCTAGGCGGGCAGCGGGTGGTGGGTGGAGTGGCACTCTCCCCCTTGGTCACGACACGGAACCCCCTTACTTTTCTGACTGGTCATCTTGGGATGACGGACATTGTTCTATAACTACAACTATTCGAACTGTCCCCTCATGGATGTTGTTTTGGGGCTTCTGTTCAGGGTTTTTTTTTTCTTTTTTTTTGGGTTGGGTCCCCTCATACACCTTTCCTTACCATGCTAAGCGGATCAGCTGTCAGATAGTATAGGCCGCTCTATGCTGCAGCTTGCTTTACCTATTAACCCCGATGCCACACACGAATTCTCACCCTCAACGTACGCGGCTTGAATAGCCCCATCAAACGCCGGGCGGTCCTCCACTACTTGGAGCAATCCAAAGCTTATATTTTGCCTCCTACAGGAGACACACCTTATCCCTAAAGATCATCACAAGTTGAAATCACGTGCCTTCCCCACACAGCTATTTTCTTCCAACCTTACTAAAACTGCGGGGGTCGCCATACTTGTCTTCCGCTCCTTCCAAGGCAAAGTGCTACATAAGGAGGCGGGGTCGCTTACTCACGTATCAGTTCCAAGTTGCCGGAGTTTCCTTCATAGTGGGATCCCTCTATGCTCCTAACGAAGGCCAGGACACATTCTTTCATAAAGCACTCACTGAGGCAACTGCTAACTCGGAGGGGGGGACCTAAATATGGTATTCCACAACACTCACGACCGTTCATGTCAGCGAACGAGCCAGGTTGGCGCTCTCTCTCCGGCTGGGTTGAAGTGTCTCCAAGAGTTGAGTATAGTTGATCTATGGTGACACTTCCACCCCCATAGCCAGGCCTACACTTTCTACTCGGGAGCACACAAAATGTACGCTAGACTAGACAATCTCCTCAGCTCCACCTCCCTCCGGGAACTGGCTACTGATTCTGAGATTCTGACGGTGTCCCTTTCAGACCACTCTCCGATCATTGCCTCCTCCTGATTCCCCCCTGCACGACTGCCATTGAGACACTGGCGGCTTCGCGACACACTGCTGCACCGGACTTCCACCGTCGACCAAATTAAGTCTGCTATCACGGATTATCTTGCACATAATAGCACCTCAGACACCTCCTTGGCGAAACGATGGATGGCCCTTAATGCAGTGCTACGAGGGGAATTCATAGCCATATCCACAGCTGCAAATACAGAGCGCAGCCGCAAGCGAGCAGAGCTGACCCAGCGGGTGGCTGAACTAGAACAGATGCACCAGCGTACTTGGACAGCCAGGGCCTGGCGGCAACTTTACACGGAGCGGAAACAGCTTGCAGCACTTGACCAGGATCAGGCCGAGTATGCGGCTCTCCGTCTCCGACACTCATACTACACAGAGGGCGATAGGTGTGGTTGCCTTTTGGCTCAGAAGCTACGTGAAACTAGGCAGCACCAGGGTGTGCAGACCATCTACACTGCCGGGGGGTAACTTACCACAGACGATGTTGCGATTTTGGAAACTTTCAGGGACTTTTATGTGCGACTGTATGCCAGCAACTCCTTAGAACCAAAACACTGCAGTGACTTTTTGGAGAAGGTGGCATTGCCGGCTCTTAGCGAAGAGCAGGCCCAATACCTGGACAGGGACATTGGCACTGAGGAGGTTATGCCAGCGATTTCCGGCCTTAAGCTGGGCAAATCACCTGGGCCAGATGGCTATATAGCGGCCTTTTATAAAATCTTCGGCGCCCAAATAGCTCCCATGATATGTGACCTCTTAAATACCTTCGCACAAGACGGGGCCATCCCAGAGGAGATGCTAGAAGCATCGCTAGTAGTCATCCCGAAACCTGGGAAGGACAAAACGCAATGTGGCTCTTATAGGCCGATATCCCTACTGAACATATAGATTAAGTTATATACTATCATTCTCGCCACTCGTCTAGCACCCTTTATGGCCCAATTAATAGAGCCTGACCAGGCCACTTTATGGCAGACAAGTGAAAACACCAAGATGATACTCCACCTAATAGAAAAGGCATCCTGCACACCAGGGAGTACATGTTGCTGGCGATCAATGTCAAAAAAGCATTTAATTGGGTGCATTGGTCCTACCGGAGCAGGAATTGCTTTGGTTCGGATTTGGTGAGAAACTGCGCACTCGGATCCTCAACTGTTATCGCCTACCTAAAGCGACTGTACGAGTGAATGGCCAGAGGTCCTCACGCTTCCCCATAGGTAGGGGCACTAGGCAGGGGTGTCTGCTCTCACCCTGCCTATTTGCACTCTACATGGATCCGCTGGCTCTGCGGATTCGCAATCAACCCCTTACACAGGCATCAAATTTGGAGGGGACACTCACACCATCAGCCTATATGCGGATGATGTCTTGCTCTCACTTTCAAGCCCGGTCCCCGCGATGCGAGCTCTTTTCATTGAATTGTATTGCTTTGCGCAGGCATCCGGCTTTAAAGTCAACATCGAGAAATCCATCGCTCTAGACATCTCTCTCTCTCTCCCGCCATGTTAGCTCATTTGCAAGAGGAACACCCTCTCCAATGGTCGACTTCTTTGATCCCTTATCTGGGAAATCAGCTTGGCCCCACCGTACCGGCCACCAGATCCATCAACTACGCCAACCTCCGTACACACATCCGCAAGGAGCTGGGGCAATGGAAGCAACACACATTATCATGGTTGGGGAGAATTGCAGTCACAAAAATGACTATCCTCCCTCAGTTCCTGTATCTCTTCCAGACCCTCCCCCGTCGACCCCCCCGGGGCTGGATCCAGCAAACTAAAGCCAACCGGGCGACCTTCATTTGTCAGGGTCGCAAACCTCGGTTTAAGCACGTGATAGCAATCCTCCACCCCGAAAAAGGAGGAGTCGAGGTTCGGGACCTACAACTCTACTCCCATGCTTCCCAACTTCGTTATCTGGTAGAATGGCATCGCTTCGTGTCGGAGAAGCACTGGCTCTTCCAAGACCAGGTGGTGGCTGCTATGCCCCTACAGGGCATCCCCTTTCTTCGTAAATCGGATCGGCCACCCAATCTATATGCGTCACATATCACAGGCACACTTATGGAGGTTTGGGATCTGACTAATTTGGCTGACTCAAATATCTTTTCACCTCCACGTATTTTATTGGCTGTGTTATCGATTTCTTACTACAGTAGAGTGGAGACTGAAGCTGTAGATTAGCATGTCATTTTGGAGGTTTTCTTTTTTTGCAGCATTATATAGCGCAAACTTGATCCAAAGGTATTGGAGTGCTTTACATTAAGTTTTTGGTAGACAAGGCAATATTATGTGATTTGCCAGAACCACAGGAAGCTGAGCCAGCGCCAAGGCTCGAACCTGGTTCCCCAGCTCCAAAGTTGACAGCTCTAGTCGTAAGGTCACAACCTTTCCCCAATACGTTCCCCCTAGTTTGGAGTTTTTATGTAGCGTGTGGCTACCCAGGGTCTTCCAGCACTGCAACAGACACCATATAATAATACGGCTGCAAGCGAATTAGTAGCGAAAGAGCCAAGTCTTCAGGGCTTTAGGGAAAGGGTGTTCAAGCTCTATTAGGCGCAGATCTAGAGGCAGGTGGGCCAAAGCTTCGGTGGCACAAGCAAGGTGGAATGCCTGCCCCATTGAGATCCTCTAATCCAGGGTACCGGCAATGTATGAGCTGAAGAAGATCTGAGGCTTCTCCCTAGCATGTATGGGGAGGCTAGCAGTCTCAAAAAAGTGGTATCTTTATTGTTGATTGCCCTAAGCATAATGCAAAGTGTCTTGAACTGCAATGGGCATTCAACCGTCCCTAAGAGCTATGTTAGCAGACTGTTGTCTTGGCTGGTGTTTGGGAATATTCAAAAAAAGTTGGACAGCAGCATTCTTCACAGTCTTCAGTCTTCTAGTGACATAGAGGGGCGAGCAGATACAAGGCATTTCCGTAATCAAGGCAAGACAACACGAGGGCCTGGACGATCACTCTCCTAGCTGTAAACAGGAAATGGTTGAGAACCTTCATCAGCAGTCTCAGAATGCCATAACAAGTGGTGGCAAATGTTTTTGCTTGACGGTTTATATTGTGTCTGACAGCCAGCCACATCCCAAGGCTCTTTATTATGTTTTTTGGGGATTGCAGCTTGCTTAGTTCATTGGGTAGAGGGCTTGGGAGGTTACTGGTAAAGTTCTTACCCAGCAGCATCACTTTGGTTTTGTCCTTTAGTTTGGCTTTAGTTTGCAGCCAGTCGTCCACTGGCTACTTCTTGGAGGCAGGGGGTCAGAGATAGGTGACTGGAGCTAGGGTTGGAAAAAATTGAGATGACCAGCTGTGCATCATCGGCATAGGAGTACAATGACAAACCAAATGCACGGGCAATTGCGGTAAGGGGGATCATGTAAAGGTTAAATTAAGTGGGGCTCAGGGCAGAGCCCTGAGGGACTCCACCGCTCAGGGGGAGAGTGGCTGGATAGCAGGACTGATCCAAAACCTGAAATGAGCGATTTTGCAGGAAAGAGGTGAGCTATTCTAGTGCTCTGCATTCAATACCGACACTTGAGACTCTCTTGAAGAGAGTATGGTGGTCCACAGGGATGTATGACGGTACGACGCGGGCTATTACCGCGTGTACCGTTACAACGTGTGATTTACAACGCAAGTCGTTACCACGACTTGTGCTGTAGGGTGCGGACTTAGGAATTTTTTAATTTACTATTCCAACACCAGTCCACGTGGATAGTAGGGAAGGTGTTGGAATAGTAAATGAACTATTCCTTGTCCATGAACGCCCTCCAGCGCAAGTTGTGGTTACGACTTGCGTTGTAAGAGACGCGTCGTAATGGTAGCGCGGGGTAACATCCGCGTCGTAAAGGATGTTCCCCTGTCCACGGTATCGAAGGTTGCATACAGGCCTAACAGGATAATGGCCGTCGATCCTACTTGATAAAGAAGACGCCTGAGCTCCTCCACCACTGCCAGCAGCACTGTTTCCATACTGTGTTTCATTCGGTAACCTATTTGGATGGGGAGAAGAATTCCCTTTGATTCGAGGACACCAGCCAGATTTCTGCTAACATGCTTTTCTAGAGGCTTGGAGACTGCAGGAAGCAGGGAGATTGGCAGGAAGTTGCTCAGATCCAGATTAGGTTTTCTGAGCAACGGCTTGACTATTTCATGGTTAAAGGTTTGACAGCTCTTCAGTACTAGGACGATGAACTCCAAGCCCTGCCTTAAGATACGTGAAGGGACCAGGCTGAAAGGAGAGCCTTGGAGACTGCAGGAAGCAGGGAGATTGGCAGGAAGTTGCTCAGATCCAGATTAGGTTTTCTGAGCAATGGCTTGACTATTTAATGGTTAAAGGTTTGACAGCTCTTCAGTACTAGGACGATGAACTCCAAGCCCTGCCTTAAGATACGTGAAGGGACCAGGCTGAAAGGAGAGCCCGATTTAAATGTATTTAAGTTATAGTTTACCAGGTTCATGGTGAGAATACGAAATACTGAGGGAGAACCTTCTTGACAGTCAAAGGGGGTTTAACTACAAGGGGAATCCACCAGGTTGGGAGTATCTGGAAAAGAGCAATAAATATCCAAGATGTTCTTCTGGAAAAAAGAACTAGTTTGTTATTATGCTCAGCAGAGGCAACTTGAGAGGAGCGGACTGTTGGGGGATCAGTAATATCTTTGAGGATCTTAAACATCTTTTTAGGAGAGTTGGAGGAATTAACAATTTTAGTGGAGAAGAAGGCAGCTTGAGAAGTTTTTATTTCTGCTTGGTAGAACCTAATAGACTTTCTATATTCGCATTTTCCAGTCTCATTGTAGGTCCTTCTCCTTTTCCTCTCCAAACGCTTACACTCCATCTTCAGAGCCAATAAACAGTTGCTGAACCAAGATGATGCATTGCCCGCTGCATGTCATTTCACCACCTTACATGGGGGACCTTGTCCAATAATTTGGCGATCTATTCATTAAAGAGAAGAGTGACTGGAAGAACTTGATTAGAGGGTTCTGGGTTAGATGCTTCCAAAACCTCTAGCCATTTTTCCAGATTAGGTTTGGGCACGGGAGGTTACAGACGTCTAGCCGGAGGGGGAAGAACATATAAAGGAGACTTGATAAGAACAAAACAGGATCAGAACATAGTTCAACCAGGTTAGAGGGGGAGGAGTCTGGACTTGAAGTTTATGAATATTGCTAAAAACAAGATCAATAGTGTGACCCTTGCCATAGGTTAGGCTCTCCACCAACTGGCATAACTGCACAAGGCCATATTGTGTAGAAAGGTTTTGGATTTGAAATCATTAATATCATCCATATGAAGTCTGTAGTCACCAAGTATGGTCAAATTGGACCTGTCCATAGCTAGTCCAGCAATCACTTCAGGAAGGGCCTGCAGAAATTGAGTATATGGGCCGGGGGGTCTGTACACAAGTATGTCCAAAAAAGTAAAAGTGAGGCAGAGTGTTAACAAGAAGAGCAGACTTTCACAACTCAGGATACTGAGCAAAGAAGTTTGACACGTTAGCGATTCCTTGTTTATAATTGCGCCCATGGGCAATCGCACGCTTTATAAATCCATAAATCAAATCAAATCTGTCCCTCCACCAGTTTTGCCCTGCCTGTCTAGCCTTGCAAAGCAATAATCAGAGTGTAGGGCCTGAACCACATTAGGCCCAGAGTCCTCTTAAAACCAGGTCTCAGTCAGAAATAGTACATCCGACCTAGACTCAGTTAAAAGACTAAAAAGGTCAATCTTGTGGGCAGCCAAATAGTGGTAGCTCACCAGGCCAAAATGCCAGATAAGGGGTGGGGAGGGAGCAGTGTGAAGCGGACTCAGTACAAATTGAGCTGACCATTAACAGTGGTCACAGAACCATAAATGTATGCTGGGGTCAATGATGTGCAAACAGAGCTAAGGTGTTGAGGTATGGACAGCTAATAATTGACCTGAGGAGTATGTTACCTTATCTGATGAAAAAGGGGCAGCATCTCTGGCCCCATGGATGTAGGTGCACAGATGGGCACAGACATTTTGGATGTATACTGTACCATGATACCTCAAGACACAGTTTTTATACGTGTCACACTGACCGTTCTGTGTAACAAATATAATGCTGTGGTGAGATCTGTGCGAATATCAAGGGGTGTTTAGGTGTAGATGCTGACTGGCACTTACTTCCCTAAAGCCATAGCTACCAAGAACATGTTCATCGTCACTGAAAGTTTAGGCTCAGGCATGGTCTCGATATGTGCGGCTGTCATTCCCACAAAGGTTTTTGGATATATGCAGTTTGAAAGTTGCTCTTTAAGGGTAGATTCGAAAGGTTCGGGCTACATCCAGTGTCCTGTACCCATACTAATAGTATAAAGAGAGAGCCCAAACCTTCGAGGCAGGTAATCTCAGGAACCACAGCACCAATCACAACACCCAATACAGCATTGGAAAGGACAGTTGGAGTAGATGGACATAGGCTATACAGCTGGTCACCATATACATTAGAAGGGTAAAAGCTTAGGGGCAAAGTAGTCCCTTGTGGGCGTGGGTGTTCTGCTCGGGGCGTTCTGCTGGGGGCGTGTGCACACAGCGATAAACTAAAGCCTTCAAAGTACTTCATTGTGGGCGTGTGCGTTGTGCTGGGGGCGTCGCCATACAGCAATGGTCGCGGCATTCAAGCGGCATTCGGAAAAAAATGGTGCGTGGAAATCCAGTAAAACAAGCGTTCACAGGGCTCTGTTGTGGGCATGTGGGGGCGTGGCCATACAGCAATGTGCGCGGTATTCAACGGGCAATCGGCAAAAATGGGGCACAGAAATCCTGGAAAACAAGCGTTCACAGGACTCCGTTGTGGCCATGTGCGTAGGGCTGGGGGCGTCTGCAGACAGCGATAGGCGCGCCTCAAGCCAAGTTGGATTCCACCCCTTGCGCCAAGCCTTCTGGGGGCGACTACCGTTACAATAACACTGGGCGGTGCTTTTGGCAATTTGCTGTGCGTTCGCCGTTCACGCCAATGTGGGTCGTGGAACTGACAACACAGCGGGCAAACACGTCGGCTGAGGCACAAATCACAAGGCCGGAGCCTCACACTGGCTGCAGAAGCGTACGCCCATGTTGCACAGCAATGGAGAACTAACTTTACCCTATATGCACAAGTAAACGGAACAGGTAAAAGACGACGTGCAAGGTCATTCTTAAAGCACCCATCTAACTAATCTTACCTTTTCTGCAACTTACCTAATGATGCATACGTGACAACCATTGCAGACATTCTATTTCATACCCGGACAACGTAGGGACGGTCTGCTAGTCCTTTATAAATTATGTGGCAGAGCACAGGCCATGTGCATTGCATTGAGGTTTCTAGACAGACAATTCAGTTCTATGATGCTATCTTCCGACATTTCTTTGAGGCCTCCTTGATTTAGAGCTGTATTTAAAAAAGCAATGTCCTCAGTGAATTCCTAGAATGAACATATTTGTCACAGCTACAAATGTTCTCCAGAAAGAATAAAAAAAAATGACCATGCATTTATGACACGTGCTATTTGCCCTCTAATTCGCGATGCTGAACGGCGATTTTGGAATAAAAGAATAGACAGCAAGGAAACATTTCACTCCAGAGATTTTAAAACTCATTAAACAAATGTGCCTTAGGAGTAGACCCATTAACGTAGGCCCCGCAGCTTCACCGGTCCTCAATAGTTATGCAAGTCATCATTGAATCCATTTACAATATAGTTGGCTCGGGTGTATGTGTGTGTGTGATATACAAAAGAGGATGGTTGGTTTTGTTCATGAAAACGTTTAGAGTTGCTGCACTTCATGAAAATATGAATCACAATGTAGTCACCTTGTCGAGGGCAGTTTGCTTTTTACGCTACTCCTCACATATCTGCTCTTTCCAAACTTTGGCAAATAAATGGCGTCTATAATCCTCACAGCAACTGATGCCTTCAAACGGGAGAACTACTTGATAACACGATTCTTCATTTTACTGTACATTCCTTTTGAGCTTTCATAAAGCACACAGTGACATGCTTAAGAATGGTGGCGGTGCTACAATGTGTTCCATCCACTCATCAGCCAAATGTAGCCTCTTTAAGCATGGGTCAGTTAGGAGGCTTTACGATAGCATTCTGACAGCAACGTCAAGGAAGACAGCTGCTCTGTTTGGGTAAAAACAAGTGAGACCCCTTTCGAGCATTAGATATAAAAACATGTCATTAATATATGGGATAAAGTACCCCTGCCACACATTATATAGATATTGCAAGTCACTTAAGAGTTTCTTAATATTGCAATATCATTGTCGTGCATGGCAGGGTGACTTTATCCCATATAATATATGGTCACACCCAGGGCCGGATTGGCTACCGGGCAGTTGTGTGTGCTGCCGAGCTAGGGTTCAATGTCTCTGTGGTGGGGGCTTATTTCGTTGATGGGGACCTGCGTGCGATATGAAATAAAAAAAGCAAAACGAATTTCGTTTTGCACACGCAGGTCCCCATCAACGAAATTAGCCCCCAGCACGGCAGCACACACAACTGCCCGGTAGCCAGTCCGGCCCTGGTCACACCATCACCTTTTCCACAAGCCACTTAAATCCTTGTTGGGATCATGTGAAAGAGAGAGCATGTTTGCACACATGAAGACTAAAACTAAAATCTCTAGGGCAAAATTAAACACAACAAAAAGATATTAGTTGCAAAAACTGACAAGAAACAGTTTAATACAGGTTCATTAAATAAAAAATAAATTAAAAAAAGCCACAGTATCTCGGGATGTGCAGAAACATGCAGGAAGGTTCTAACTTTTCTATAATTACCTAAGGAGTGCAAAAATATAAACATGTTCCCATAAATGCCTCCTTTAATGCTGGTCACTGTGACTAGAAAAACAGAGCAGAAGAAAGAAAAGTAATGTTTTGTATTTGTTTAAATAACTGCTTTAATTCCGCTCCATGACAAAACTTGCCATTTCCCTTTGGCTGCTGGATCTGGCATTAGGCATTGTGATGTTTGAAGTCAACCGTAATAAGTAATTGTAGTTGAGTTCCTACGTCATTTCTTTAAGATAGGCGACTGGGTGTGTTACAACTCTCCTATTACAAAGAAATTAGAGATGGGTTTTTATACAGGTATTGCAGAATCCCATGTATCATAATATTCTATGTAAGTAGGTGTTGATATTTAAAGACCCAAGTTTACCTGGGGTCTAACAGAGTGCTGTACATGGAACAAGCAAGTGACTTAAATGCAGAGTAGTGATGATAGAAGAGTTTTTGGTGTAGACAGGCTTAGAGGCAGATTGAGCTGCAGCTCCTTGCAGACTTCTTTTGGGAACATCTGGGCATGCAACGGAAACATTGTCACTTATCAAATACAGAATAAAGGGAGCACATTTTGTTTCAGTTTCTATCACAGAAAAATGTTTGTACCAGGTCAAAAAAGAAGAAAACTGGAAACAGTGTTCAAAATATCCATTACTTGAAAATCATTTTTGTTAGGCATATAGTTTGACAAAGAAATAATGATTTATAAATCGTGCGTCATCCTACAAATGGAAAACACCAATGGGCAATGGTATGACAAGGGATAAGAAGGGACATGGGAAAGGGAGCTGTGATGCTGTCCAGAGGTGGGTGGAGAGGGGGGAGCATCCAGACATTTTATAGGGAGGGGGTTAGCGGATAATGGAGCAGCATTGTCAGCAGGGTATGTAGTGGGTTGTATGCTTTCAAAACTCACTGCTATATATGGCCATTTGCAGCAGATTGAACAATTTCCCACTGTCACAGAGGGCCGCTGAAATTGATCCTGTTGTCACTGGTCTTCTTATTTATAAAAAAACACCTTTGCCCGTTTCAAACTATGCTAAATATTTTTTTGCCCAAACATTATGAATATATGAGTCACACAGCCCTAGCATCTTGATAGTCCAAGGTCTTAATATTGTCTCTGAGTCATCATGTGAAACAATGCAGATTTACCTCATTAACAACAGATCTTGTTTGCGGATTGTCATACGCAATAAGAACATTTATGATAGTTTCTGAACATCCTGACTTGGAAATAGCATGTATTTAGGCGCGAGATCTCAAAGACAAATGACACACTCCAGTGAAGTTGGCTAAAGGCTGCAAAAAGCTGGATGAAATACCATAATGCATAATTTAACAATCACAATAATGAGAACAGATTGTGTACAGCATATTGTGTGAGTATAGCTTCTCTACCTACGTTTGATTCATCTCCCGTGTTGTGTTCTGCGTTGACTTGAATACAGTAGCACGACCCGCAATATTTTTTATATATTGCTCATGTTATATATTGTGATTATTTATTTTCACAGGTGACTGTCGGAAGCTGCTGTCACCTCGCCCTGCCCTTGCAGTCTGTTGTTGAGCCTCTCTCTTTAGGACTCCATTACTCATTTGTAATCCCAGTCCCAAAATTGCCAACATTATGAGTATGGGTAATTTGGGGTTGCAGGAGTCCCAAATAAACACTTGTTAAATATAATTTCGAAGCGACTCATCCTCCATAGATTTACAAATTATTACAGGGCCACAACCAGGGCCGGATTGGCTACCGGGCAGTTGTGTGTGCTGCCGAGCTAGGGTTCAATGTCTCTGTGGTGGGGGCTTATTTCGTTGATG
This sequence comes from Lissotriton helveticus, assembly GCF_964261635.1. Taxonomy (NCBI): domain Eukaryota; kingdom Metazoa; phylum Chordata; class Amphibia; order Caudata; family Salamandridae; genus Lissotriton; species Lissotriton helveticus. The sequence continues at coordinate 2,027,615,759 of NC_136061.1, forward strand.
GGGACCTGCGTGCGATATGAAATAAAAAAAGCAAAACGAATTTCGTTTTGCACACGCAGGTCCCCATCAACGAAATTAGCCCCCAGCACGGCAGCACACACAACTGCCCGGTAGCCAGTCCGGCCCTGGCCACAACCCAGCCATACTCGGGGGGAATGCGCTCTGAAAAGGCGATGCCACCCTCGAGGGTCTGTATATTCAATATTGTTTAGAGGTAAACTGAACTTCACATTATGATAATATTTATTTTGTGGGATTATTTCAAACGGGTGACTTATCAGCCCAGCCCCGGGAATTCATGCATGCTGCCTTTGTATTTCACTGGTTAAACATGATGTAAGATACCCCAGAGCTCTCTTTGTGTGTGCAGTGTTGCTATGGTGCTAGATTGAACCAAAGCCAGACATGTATTTGTCTTTGCTACTGTATCTATGGCAGCCCAGCATACTGTACGAGGGAAGTTGTGGAGTGCACTGCCAACCGCAGAGAAGTCACAGAAAGAAATGATCTTTCTGTGAGAGGTCCCTATGTAACGATATTAGTACAGGTAAGATGGACCGAAGAACGTTCTTCTAGATGAACTATACAAAATTGTAAACAACCAGCTATTCCTTAGCGGTGATGTAAACTTAAAGTATAATTTAGGAGTCCAACCTCTTGGAATCTGCTTCCTCAACAAGATTCCTTGCACCTGAACTTAAAGCAGTTGACAAAGTGTGCAATCACCTTGTGAAAAGTGAGTCCAGTATTTTGGAGAACTGTACACAAAAGCGTTGCTATAGAAAACAGGTTACGACAGGATACATGTAACGCATTGTAGCACAGTAATAACCATCCAAACGTTTTCATTGTGCTCTGAAGACCGAATAGTTAAATACACCCTGCAGACAATAAACACCTGTCTTTAGGCTAGCACACTCACATCCCTGCAGAGGATGACTTAGGGCACGTGGAGCTGTATTACCATATAGCATGCTACGGACAGTGGTAGAGGACCTTGTTACTTTGCTAGTTTTCTGTAGCTGGCCGGTTTCTCTGAGCACTCCTTGTAGCCTCGTTCTTTAGAACTCGAGTCTATCTGAACAGGTGTCCTATCATAACATCTACACTAATGAAACGTAATATTTAACGAAATATTTTCTCATATTCAGTTTATAGTGGTAACTTCTATTTCTGCATTAGCAAATGCCTATACCAATTCCATTTAAGCCAACAGTTTTTAAAGGTCAAACACTTTAGTTTTACTAAATCTGCATTTGTATTGGATTACTCATAACTTCCATTCCTAGTCAATAAATACTCCATTTTATGACTGTACCTGTCACATAAAAGAGACAGACCAGAACAGTGGTGGGCTTGGAACAAGGTGAACAAACATTCAAAATTCAATTTATAATATGTCGGTTTAAAAAACATACATGTAACAAATGTTTATGCCACAAAATGTATGTTAGATCTGGAAATGAGTTACATTTTGGGGAAATTTACTGCATATTGAGGAACATGGTGTCAAGATTAACTCTGATGGATATAAGCATTCATTAGAACCACTTTAGTTTAGAGTACTTGAAATATTATTTGCACCTCTTAAAGGAGAATGTATCCATCGTTAAGTATGGACAAGCGTTCATCTACGGTCTGTCACACTATTTTGCACAAATGTGAAAAAAGATATGTTACTGTTGGCTGACCACTGTAAAACGAAAGTTGAGAACTGTCACATTTAATTTTAGTTTGCACATTTGTGTAGTGGACTTACTCTATTGACATTTTTGCAACAAATGCTCTTACCGTAATTTTTGGGTAAAACATCAAACTACATTTCGGGACTTGCTGTTACTATTATTTGGTATGTATAAACTAGCTCTGTTATTTAGTACTAACCTAGAATCTCTTTGTCCACCAAAAGTAGAGCTGCAAGTCAAAACTAGTGTAGTTGTATAATCGCCTGTCGCTTGCCGATGCTCATATTTTAATTTTCTTCATTCGCTAATTAATTTTATATTGATTATGTTTGTAGTGACAATGGCCAGACATACAGAAACAAACTTCTTTAGTGAATCAGTGCATGCTTCTTACAGCTGTCCTCTCACAGTCACATCAGTGACTGGAGATTATGTTAATATTTAATTGAAAATTCTATCATAAGAATCTTTTTTTTTGCTCTTTTTAAAACATTGGTTCACGTGACACCAAATTACATGGAGACGTTTTAAGGGGATAACTGCCCAGGGTGTGCCCCCATTTCCCCCGCCCACTTTCCCCGATAAAGCCTACTTGCCAACATTATCAGAGCAAAAAGAGTTGTAAAGGTTTCGAAACCACAGAAGTATGTTACAACAATACCACCTCAAAAAATGCTGCTTTCAGTATCAGACCCAAGTCTCTTCTTATTTGTCACGTTTAAGCATCATAGTTGTGAACACAGTGCCGCTTTATTCTAGCTACATTCCTTTTTTGGTGTATGGCATATGAGAAACGGAATTTGTATCTAGTTTAGGTGTACGACCCCTCATATCAGACTCAGAGCTCCAGTGCTCTAATATATTTAAAGGGGCAACCCCAAATGTGATTTTGTGTCTTTTATAGGTGCATTAATGGGTAGAAAGGGCAGCAGCAACCGGGTTCACCTCCGCAGTAAGCTAATGACAACAGAGGAGATGTTGGTCCAGAAGAGTGCAGTGGCAGTAGGCGTCATCACCAGAGTAGGGTGCTGCGACAACCGGAGGAATGTCGAGGAGCAGAATCAGCCCACCATTATTGACAAAACATTAAAAAGTCCTCTCCTGGAAGTCAGATTGATAAACCATGTCTAAATTAGGCACCCACAGTCCATTGCTAATGCTACTCACCCGTGAGGGTCTCAAGACTCTGGGGGGAGGGGGAGCCAGGTCTTGAGGTTCCTCCTGAAGGTGTGCAGTGTGGGGGAGAGCCTGATGTTGACTCTCGTTCTGCAGATGCGGCGGGTTTCTGAGAGGTCGGCAGAGCTGAGGTTCCTCTAAGGTATGTGAAAGGAGACTCTCTCGTTAGGTATTTGGGTCTGATGTTGTGTAGGGATTTGTAGGCGTGGGTGAGCAGTTTGAAGGTTACTCTCTTCTATCCTGGTGCTTGGCGATTTTAATTATTGGCCTACGGATCCAGCTGAAGATCTTCCATCTAAAGATTTTTCTGATTCCCTTTCTTCTTTCAATTTAGTGTCTTATGTTCATAGCCCCACTCACATCCATGGTCATATTTTGGACCAGGTTTGGTCACTCAATTGTCCTGTCTCCCCTCTGGTGGTCTCTCCCTGCATTTGGTCTGATCACTTCTTAGTTTCTTTTTCTTTACACCCCAGCCTTGTTAGGAAACCTCCCCTTCCTAGGAATACATGGGCCCGGAATTGGACTCATGTAGATGTTCCATCACTCTGCTCCTCCCTTTCTGCCTCCTGCCCCAATCTCCAAGATCTCCCTATCCATTGTCAAATGGACTCCTTAAATAACTGGCTCAGTAGAGGTTGCGATCTGGTTGCCCCTCTCAGACGAGTGTCTGCCAGGCGCAATTATGACGCCAATAGGTGGTTCAATACCGCATTGAAAGAGGAAAAACTGTCGCTCAGGCAAGCGGAGCGTGCCTGGCGGCGTACTTATTGTCCCACCCTGAAAATTCAGTACACAACTCTTCTGAACCAATACAAGAAATCTATCCTTCTTGCCAAAACCGAGTATTTTTCTTCGAAAATTTTACTCGCTGAAAACCAGCCTATAGAAATTTTCTCTATTGTGCAAGATCTTGCATTCTCTGACAGAGTAACCCTCAAACCTTCCCCCTCCCAGACCCTCTGCGATTCACTTAATGGCTACTTCTCTGATAAAATTTTAGCCATTAAGTCTAACGTTGTTCCTCCTGCCCCTTCTTACTTGGATCCTCAGCCCTTTTCTCCTCAGATGTACCTTGAACACTTCCCTTCGCTGACTACAGAAGCTTTCCTGTCTCTTGTCTCGACGGTTAAGTCTGGCTCTCCTTCCGACACTTGCCCCGTACACATTCTAAAACAAATCTACTCTGCCTGTCCCTCCCCTCCGCTCATTTTTCTTAATAACTCTCTGACTCATGGCACTGTTCCACAGTCCCACAAATCGGCAATCATCATCCCTATTCTGAAAAAACCTGGTTCTGATCCCTCTTTACTTGCTAATTACCGCCCTATCTCCCTCCTCCCTTTTTTGGGTAAAATTCTGGAGCGTTACATCACTAGAACGCTCAGTATTTTCGTGGAGGAGAACGGCTGCCTAGCCTCTTGTCAGGCTGGGTTCCGCCCGGCGCACTCCACAGAGTCCGTTGTCCTCTATGTGATGGATAACCTCAGAGAGGGCATGGATGCTGGCCGGCCCCAGGCGTTGGTCATCCTTGATTTATCCGCCGCTTTCGACACGGTGGACCATTCCATTCTTCTTTCCCGTGTCGAGGCGGCCGGTATCAGGGGGTCCGCCCTGGCCTGGCTAGCATCCTTTTTAAAGGACCGCACTCAGGCCGTCCATCTGGCCAATTTCTCTGCTCCCCCCCAACTGGTTCACTGTGGAGTACCACAAGGTTCTTCTCTGTCTCCTTTGTTGTTTAATTTGTATATTTCCCCCCTTATTTTTACCCTTCAGCAGATGGACGTCACCATCTACAACTATGCTGAAGATCTCCAATTGGTTTTTAATTTATCTTCTACCCCTGAGTCCATTCACAACTTTCACTCTACTATGTTGTTCATCAGGGACTGGATGAGTTTTAACCATCTGAAGTTAACCCCGACAAAACCGAGCTGGTGTTGACGGGAGGCTCCTCCAGTCCCTGGTCCCCTCTTTTTTGGCCTTCTTCCCTGTGTCCCCCCCCTATCCCTTCTTTTTCGGTTAAAACCTTAGGGATTACACTCAACGCGCACCTTACATTGCACTCCCAGATTAGTTCTGTTGTTTCCTCCTGTTTTCTCACTCTTCGCACTATCCGTAAGGTGTCCCGTTTCTTTTCTTTTTGTGCCCTCAAACTTATTCTGTCTGCGATGGTGATCTCCCGCTTGGACTATGGCAACGCCTTGTATAATGGTCTCCCTGCTTACCATCTTCAGAGACTTCAACTGGTGCAGAATCAGGCAGCTCGACTTGTTTACAATCTGTCCAAGTCTCATCATGTTACTCCACTGCTTAAAGCTCTGCACTGGTTGCCTATCCGGGAGCGTGCCTTGTTTAAGATGGGTTGCATCACCTTCCAGGCTAGGGCAGGGACAGCCCCCCATTTCATTTCCTCTGAGATCAAGGCATATTGTCCTAGCAGAGAGCTGCGCTCCTCTTCACAATCCTTTTTGGTTGTCCCCCGTTTTAAGAAGAAGAGGTTAGGTGGCGCGAAATTTTCCACGCTTGCGCCTACCTTCTGGAATGCCCTTCCTCCTTCCCTCAGGTTCTCTATCCACTATTCAGAATTTCGCAAATCCTTAAAAACATTTCTGTTTACACAAGCTTTCTCACGCTAGCCGCCTGGTTCTTCACTTCCCCTTGGTCTGATGTCCTACCGCCAAGAAACCGCGTGGTGTATGTGCGCTTTATAAATATTTTAATTTCAATTTCAAAGGGAGACAGCGAAAGGTCTCGTAGGTGTTGGGTCATGTGTTTGTGTCTTGGGGTTCCGAGGACGAGTCTGGCTGCTGTGTTCTGGATGGTTTGGACCTTTTGTAGGAGAGTTCTGGTTATTCGGGTGTACAAGGCGTTGCCGTAGTCCAGTCGGCTGGTTATGAGTGCGTGTGTGACGATTTTTCTGTATTCAGGGGGTTATCCATTTGAAGGTCTTGCGAAGGATCCGAAGGCAGTTAAAGCTGAGACTGAATTGGTGGAGTGCTATGCTTCTTTGGTCTCTTGACAATACTGGGCTACCTCGCAGCTAAGCTAACATTCCGGCTGATCTCCTGCCTGTCTACTCAGCCAAACACTATTAAAACAGGGCAATTTTCATGTGTGATGTGAAACATTTAATGATGAACATTGTTGAAAACTGGCCCTTTTTTGGTAGCCTTCCCAGTTTTGTAACATTTTTTGGACTCGCAGGCTGGTAATTTTGAACCCTAACACTGGGACACTGCTATCCACTTCCCAGTGTATGTGCTCTGAGCCCTAAAACACATTTAAGGTACTTACTTTTACAGTAAGGCCATTGTATATGGTTTAAAAACTACACCCATGGCAAGTAAAATTCAATGTCACATGGACTGAAGTCCCATTTGGTGGCATCCACTTTGTGACCCTGAAAACACAACATAGGCCTCCACTGGTCACCAGCAGCCTTTAAGTTATCATGTTTGCAGACAGACCTGTAACAATAAAATCTATTATAGGCCTAAAACCTGCCTTTAAGTGCTAAACAATACACCCCTAAAATTAACTTATTGTCCATAACTTTGGATGCATAGTGCAGAGAAGTGATACATGTCTAAAATAATGTTAGTACCTACTTACAGGTAAATCATCATCAACAGCTATTTTCACTGTATTTGGGTTTAGTTCAACCAGTAGAAAATACTAGTTAAACAGATTAAATCACTATTTCTGCATTATCCAGTAGAAAATAACCATAGAAAGTTTTCAAAAACGCTTCCTAAATGGTTTTAAAAATACAAGTCATTGGTAAAGTTTTGTTTTTTCGAACTAGTCAAGAAACAAAGCTTTCACAAAATATATATTTACCGGCCTGAGACACTTTACACTATTGAGCCTTATGCTGCAGCTGCTGGCAAGGCGTGCCCTGCCTGTAATAAGGTTGAAACTCTGTCCAAGAACTTCCCAGCAGACCACTCTGATTGACAGGTCGATCTACTTGAACTGAGATGGCCCATCTGAGCTCAGCAGATTATTCGGGGTGAAGCTGCCCTTCCTGTTGGCACAACAATGTCAAATCCTGCATGACAGGCCTGTCTGAGGCACATGCACTTTTGCACATTTAAAGAGATCAAACAGGCCCAGATCACAGTTCTTGAATATATCCTGCCTGGTCAGGGGTCTGCTTCAAACTGCATTTCAGTCTTAAATGTGGGAAGACATTAGTAATTGACATAGTCCACCTACCTGTACAATCCCAGCTGTCAGAACCAAAGTTTAGAGTGGCTGAAGATGTTGGATATCTTAGATTTGTCATGACATATTATATTTTGTCACTGATTGCAGTAAAGCAAACAGAAACATTTGAAGAAGCAGATGGGATAGAGCCTGGGAAAATGTCCTCCATTGGTCAGAGAGGGCTTAGGAGTGCCTTACAGTGTCTGCCACCCACAGGCTGGGGAGACCTACAAGGCTGGACTCTCAACCAGCCTTCCTCAGTACACTGGTGCACTTGTGAAAAGATACCAGGTGGTCTGAACCTGTTACACTTGGCATCTGTGATCTGTGAGAAGAGCCTAAGAAAGTTGGACACCCTTCCAGTTGAAATCTAAGGAGAGAAAGATCTACAAAGACCATAAGCTGATCCATGGGTTGCTACTGGAATATAAAAAAGCTGTATTGGATATTCCTGTGAAGAATTCCAGTAGAACAATGGGAACTGGTCTAGGACTGTTCTTTGCTGCTGGCCTCTGCTTAACATCCTGAGTCTTGCAGTACCTACCCCTAAGGTCCTGGGTGCCTTATAGGTGTACTTCAGTAGTTGCTTGCACTCCAGAAGAAAGTTTGAACATTTTAAAAATATTTTCTGCCAGAGCTTCAGCAAGATCCACTGGAAAATGTACCTGACCATCAGTTCCAAAGAGATGGACTGGATTTTATCTTTCACCTAAACAGAGATCACCACATCTCTCAAAAACAACGAAGTCTCTTTCTGAGTTGGGACTTGGTAAATTTTCATCAAGAAATCTAAAAATCTCCAAAGTGACAGTGGGACCAACCTGCCTCAGGCAACCATACAGACTTCAGTTCACAAACTGAGGCTACAGTTTCAGCATCATCCTCTGCAGTGAAGACATTTCATCTCAAAAAGAGGCACCTGCATCAACATTTTACCTCAATGAAGCGAAAAAGTAAATTTCTGAAGTGAGACTTTTTGAAACTTTTTAAACTTTCTGACTTTCTTAGGGACCAATGCACTTGGTGTATCAATCCCACGCTCCTTTGCGGTCGGCCTGAATTTGCACCCTGGTCCCGGACTACAGCGACTATTGACTTAACATTGGGCACATTATTTTTCTTTCTGCTTTTTCACTTTAATTCTTTGAATATTCATATCTCCATTTCCTCCTCTTGTATTTCTATTGTTTGAGTCTTATTTTCCCTCATAATATTTTCACTCTTTAATATATAATTGGTTATTGAGTTCTACTGAGTTTTGTACAACTTTTTCTGTTTATGCAATGCGCAAATACTTCACACGTTTCCTTTGGTTTAATCTTTACTGGTTTGTGTCACATCACCAGGGATTGAGAACAGATTTATTTAATTTCATTTGTTTGACAGCTAGCAGGGGGTCCCTTGCTCACTTTGTCATTGGATTCAAGCTAGCCTGGCTGATTAGCCAGAAACCGGTCTCAGGATGCTTGTTTATTGTCCAGGGAAGACGTGGCTTGGCAGTTCGGACTGGACTGTACCCATGAGGCACAGGGTCAGACTGATTTGCATATGGCCCTGTCTGAACTGGGGTGGCGGAGTGAGCTAAAGAATGATGATGGAGTAACCCCAGATCAGTTGACTGGGGGTGAGTGCTGGCAATGTTCAACACTCCGTCCATCATCCCCTTTAGTTTTGATCTAGCAGGTGCAGCCTTACCGTTTTAGGTGGACTCTTTCCCACCCCAAAATAATAATCCACTTTTCTATATGCATTAACTACATCATGCCAACCTTCTTGCAGCATGATGAGGTAATACAATTGGATGGGATTTACATAAGTGGAACTGTCATGGACACAGCCTTTTTATGTTCTCAGTCATGTATATAAAGTTCTTCTGAATACCTGTCAATGACTATAGAATATAGCCTGCATAACTAAATGCTTGTGGACCAATTAGCAGTACGCTGCTACCTTTGGGATGCTAAATATATACTCACTGTATGCAATCTCTCAATTGTCCTGTGCAGCACAAAGCACACAGTGGCACAGAAATCTTCCTGCAAGAGTGGAGAGGGGAGCCATTCAGTAATAGATGTTTTTGTCAGAAAGATGAGCAGCACCTCATTAAAAGGCAGAGGCAACTCTTGCTCATCGGTGTGTTTTATAGTCTGGTTGTCACTTGTCTGGGTACCACAATCAGGGCACGACCACATATCAGAAAGAATAAATTCCCAATTTAGCTTCCTTTCTCAATGAGGTGTGAAGGCATAGCTAAAGAAAGTGTCAAAACCAGCCTGTTCTATTCCCAGGGCATACAAGAGAAGTACTAAATTAGAAGCTATGGCACAACTAGAAATACTAACTATTTTATTTCACCGGATTCAACTCCTTTTAAATGCCGGCCTGACATGGAAGGAATAGTAAAGTCATAGGGTCATTCATGCTCAGTCGTTACCAGGGAGTGTTTATGATGTGGAACACCATTACCATTCAAAATGTCCATAAAAAAGTCAAGCTGATGCAAAGATTATTGCCTGATGTCATAGTAAACACCCAGGCCCTAGCAGTTCCTTTTACACACTAGCACCAGCGAATAATCAGTCACGTTGCTGCTGACATTATGGAAATACATGACTGGTATAGTAAAAAATAATTTCGGCCTGTTTCACATAGGGACAGATTTTTTAAACCCAGTACCTACTTCATTCCTTTGAAATGGTGGAGTACAAAAGTAACAACAGTTTGAATTTAGATAGAAAGAATTCCTCTTGTCACACTGGGAAATAATTGAGCTTCACGTTGGAAACTGATCCGAAGAATGCCAATCAGATCGCAATAACTGCCCCCTGAAAAACATAAAATTAATATAAAAGGCGGGATATTGCTTCAATGTGGAAGGAAACGTCTCCCCCGTTAATTGGGACGGAACTAGACAGATGCATGGGGGGTGGAGATTGCTGTCTTTCAAGCGAGAGGTTGTCCTTTAACCCCTTGCGTGCTTGTGATGGAACCGTTGCGTCACAAGCCTCGGGTGGGCTGTGCTGGTGACGGAACGGTTCCGTCAGGGCCCGCTCGCCGTGCCTGCGTGGCGCGAATTCCGCGCCTGCGCTGAGGGTTCTATTGGGTGGGGGGGGCCGTGTCGGAGCCGTTCCGTCACAAGCACAGCCCACCCGAGGCTCGTGACGGAGCAGTTCCGTCATGAGCACGGGAGCACCGCGCGGCCCCCCCTCCCTCTTAGCATTGCGGCGGAATAGCCGCCGCAGCTAAGGGGTTAAAACATAGGAAAATCTGGTCTAGATGGGCAGGCTACTGGGGCATAGAACTGCCTCCCCTTCCCTTCCAGACCCCCTAAGGAGGAGGCCTCCCCGTCCTCTCCAGGTCACAACACGTCACATACAGTATCATAGCTCTGGTGCCAGAAACATTACAACTTGGTTAATAAACTGTACGGGTGAAGGAAATGTCCATGCAAAGTTGCTTTGGTTATATATGTTATTGGTTTGAATTATATACACAAAATCTTTTTTTTCTGATTTATCCAATGCCTCACTATATATGTGCTGGGCTGCGGCTCCGATTGTACCACTTAAACTCAATAAAATATGTTTTTTTCAAATAATTATGTAATAGGGCAGCACCAATTACTAGGAGTATGTCTTGCTTTAACGTTCATGTACTTTAATTATCACAGGAAGGAAGACTAATGGAAGTCTATGTAAAAAAGGCAGGTCTACAGTAGAACATCGTTAAAATTAGCATGGACACATTGTAGACTTCTTATAACAACATCTCCTTCAAATGACAACAATATTTCACACAGGAATTAATTGGGATACTACAGACTGAAGAGGGAGCCAAATACAAGTATATATAATCGTGTATTGTTTTCAAAGTCTCCAATGCCACCAACATTGCTGAATTTTGGTCAAAATAAAGTGATTTTCCCATTCCTTGTCCTAAAAACAAGCTTCCTTTAGAAGTTATGAAAGGCTTCAATTTTAGCTGCATTTTGGAGTTAACTCAATAGATGTCCAACAAAGTTGTTTAATTCTCGGGGGGTATGTTATTAATTCATTAGTTCTTTTGTGAGACACATATTCATTTCTGTGTATGGTGCAGTCATGCACTGGGCTATACCTGGTCCTCCTACATATTCTCTGATCCCTTTCATGTAATCCCCTTTCTTTATCCACTCACCACATTTACTGTAGTTTATGGCGGTGCAGCCAGTTCACCTTCTCACTCCATAATTGATTACTGTCCTTCATTTTATTATCAGGCATATCGTCTAAGCAAAATTGCCTATGTTGGTGTCCCAATCTGGTAAAGACGGTTTCTTCAGCTAATTGAGTAGTTATTAATTTGTACGATTTCTGAGCCACTGTAGGTCCTGAAGAATCTCGGGATTGGGGTTAGAGGCTATTATCACTTCCATAATTAAGGGATGGTAATAATTAGAACAGGCAATTTTATGAAGATTCCTGGAAGAAACTGAGGCTAAAATAACATTGATTTGGAAAGGGGGAAAGTTTAAGATTTTGAAATTCTGGACAGCAAAACAGTATTTGCCCAGCCCACAAATGTGAAAAAAGAATGGATTATGAAGATATGTTTGGGGATTGAAGACGTGGCTTTGTGTAGGCCATGTCTTATTTAAACAGTTCAGGAGGGTAACACAATAGCAACACGCCAGGTTTCAACAGACCTGTATATAGAAAGCTGGCACAGATCACTGTACCAGTCACTGATGTCTGGAGGCTTACAGGGAAGCATTGTGCTGAGCTCTGGTAATTAGAAATAGGCTCCATGGTGATAGACTTTCTCAAGAAAGATATTCTCAAGCTTGTGTCCTCAAGTAAATACAGAGTCTTAGTTAATTAGTGAGTTTTCCAAAACCATTCATAGACTATTAGGGGACTTAAGTAGGTACTTTTAACGAATTTGATTGGAATGTAAACTTGTTTTGTGGGTCCCCGGGTTAAGCCTAATTATATCTATCGGCTTGTCTACATCAGCGGGCATTCTGGCACAGCTGTGAAGTGATACTCTATCGGAACAACAACACTGTTTGCTTTGGATGTAATACTGCGCCTCTGAACGCTGTCATGTGAAATGCCAAAGAGGAGAGCTAATATTGGAGAGCTTTGGGAGTCTCTATGGCAGACAAGGAAGAACAGTCGGTCGCACGATTATGTAAGTCAGGCACCTTTTATTAGGAGAATCAAACTGATGCAATTGCACAGTAAAAGTGTCTTCTTCTGTCCATGGGGGAGAGCTCTGGAAGGCGAATTTTTATTTAAACCTTAAAACGTTAAAACTCTGCAACATTCCTGAAGTAGGAGGTTGAGAGAGAATAACTCTTGGCTAACTCACTGAAAATACGTGAAAAGAGTCTGTGTTCCATTTTGGTATTAATCCATTTTTATAATAATTGCTGTATGTGGCTTCTGTTTTTGTAATGTACCAGGTTAGGGTGGCCGATCGTACCTATTTGTGTTTGCAGATTGACAGTACCAATGACTAATATCAAAATGTATCAAACTTTACAGTGACTTTTTATCAAATTTAGACGAGCCGGAATGGAAGAAAAAATTAAGCGAATCAATAGATTCCATGGATATTTTATGGCACCGTATTTTTTTCCTTTTGGAAGTGCAATTTTTCTCAATAACAGCTATCATAGTTTGGCTTCAAGTCAAATTGACTAATTCGCAAGAAACTGTTTTGTATGCTGTGCCAGATCCTGATAAGCAGCAGCAGCAGCAGTATTTAATTGCCATATGATGTTAAAACGGAAAAGTGGATGCACAGTGTACAGGGTTCATACAACATCTGCTGGGATGGGTAATTTAGAGCCTAGCTGCGTGAACAATACATGGAAAGCAAACAAGCTCTCTAGTCTCTAGTTGGTGAAGACACACACCTGCTAAATAGAAATATTTGCCAAAAGATTAACGCACATGGCGTTCCCTGTTTAATCATTGATATTCAAACCAGTGTTGCAGGGATTATGCTCAGGAACAGAACTTTGCTTGGGACCACAGAACATTAGTAAATAGGGAATGAGTCACCATACCACCTCAATACCATGAACCCGAGCACGACTAGCTATAGTGCCTCACTTGCCCTCCTCCTCATAACCATAGAGACAAGTGAATTGACGTCCCAGAACACAAAATTCCCAACCCTCTCAGAGATCGCAGTGACAGGACACCCCCTTTTGCTTACACACTCATACTCATCCACAAAAAGATATGAAAGAGACATAAAGGAAGTCTGAAACTATTGTGTACTAGAATGCAGAAAATATGCCACAATCAGAACACAACTGCCTAGCAAGAATATCATCAGCATTGTTAATAAACCGTATAATACGAAAAGCCCTGTCATATTATCATGGCAGCATAGCCCAACCCCACCCTCCCACACCTTCTAGAGAAGCAAACTAATTATACAGCCAAGATCTCTGGGATGAGCAGTGGACCCGTACCTTAGCATACACAGATGAATGTTTTACATCTCAGATACAGCCGTGATCATCTCTCAGGAAAAATATGTCTCTCTCTGTGTGCTACATTGCTGTGCATACCTACATGACAAGGGTCACATGTTCATACACATCAGCTGCATTTCTGTGTTGTGTCTAGGTGTGAGTGCCAGACCAGAACAAAATAACAAAGGACATTGTTGTTTGACAGTGTCTGCAAAACTGGTTCTGTGTGAAAATATAATGTGGCACAGAAGCAAACATGTTTATATAGTAGCGTGTGCAAAGCTAAGGCGGCCTGTGTCGTGCACAGTTACGGTAACATAGAGAAAACTACAATGGGCCCTGTATAGAACACATGAACCCAGCATTATTACTCGGATCTTCGAATCAATCACACTTTTAAAGGCAGAGTACTTCGATTGTGTTAGAAATTGGGTTCTGGTTTGCAATGGTACGTACCCTGTTCAAGCAGAAGCCACAATTCTAGTCAGGGTAAGCTAGATACACACTAAAAGATAATTTGTGCTCACCCTCTAGTAGCTTGACACAGCGCAATCAGGCTTATCTAAAGAGGCAAGGTGTAAAGAGTGTGTGCAACATGCACGGTAACACAATGAATACACCACAAAAAGACTCCACATAGGTTTATAAAAATATATTGTTATATTATAAACAAAACAAGACCAAAACAACAAAAATCCAAAGATATAGGAGTTGAGATATTGAATTTTATAGGGATAAATGAAGTAAAGTGCTTAGAAGCAAGTAGTTCTAAAAAGGTTACTTTAGGTTATGCCGTACGCAGGGCTGGGTGAACAAAGTACCTTTCCTGGTCGCACACAGTCAGATGCGGTGATCTGTTCCACCCAGTGAAGGAGATGCGTCAGTTCCTAAGATGGGTGCCGGAGTTGAGAGGCATGTAGCAATGCGCTGGATTCTGCCAAACAGTTGAGGGGATGTGTCAATTTCATCAGCTGTGACGATATGCTGTCTAATGCATCGATGCAAGTATGGCAAGTATCTAGGTCACTTCCAGTGAGCCATGCACAGGAGAAGAGGTAGAGACTTTGACTTTTCAGAGTCACAAGCAACAGGAGGCAAGCCAACAAGCCCTTGGAGATCATTTGGAGTGAAGGCAAATTCTAGCTCTTCTTCAGCTAAGTCAGAGAGCAGCAAGCAGTATGCATTGTAAACATGAGTCCTTTAAGTAGCGCAGTAGTCCTTCTGACTGAAGTTCAGTTCGAGATTCAGAAGTGTATGATTTTAAGTGGTTAGAGACCCACTGCTTAAACACAAAAGTGCCTTTGATGTGGGGGGTGACTTCAAAGCAGCTCTCTGAAGTGCACAGGTTCCCCTTGCAGCCCAGTTCTGGCTTTCAGGCTATTTATGGGGAGGGGTTTGGGGGGGGGTAAATCAACCTGTTGTGTGGGCACAGGAAACTACCTATTCAAGTGAAGTGTTAGCCCCTCATGGGTACTCAGACACATCTATTCTTCCTGTGTTGTGGCTGTCTAGATTGAATGCATAAAGTGCAGCTATCACTCACTCCAGACATATATTGGAGACAGGCTGTCTGGCACACAGAGCAGTAAGTGCAGATGAATTTCCACTTTCTAAAAGTGACATTTCTAAAATAGAAATACTAAATCCAGCTTAACCAGTTAGTAGGACTTATAAATACCATTCCAAACATATGAATCATGAAAAAGTTGCTGCTCTCTGATGAGAAATTACAGCTCAAAAGAGTATTTAAGGAATTCCCAATGCTAACCTATAGGAGGAATAGGCCTCAGAGTAGTGAAAAACAAAATAGGCTGTTTGTCACTACCAGGCCATGCAAAACATAAACGTACATGTCCTACCTTAAGTGCACCCTGCAATTAGGGCTACCTACGGTATACATTACGGGTGACATATATGTAATAAAAGGTGAGCTTAAGGCATGGCAAGTAGTTGTAAATGCCAAGTCAAAGTGGCAGTAAACTACACACATAGGCACAGTAGTGGCAGGCCTGAGACAGTTTTGAAAGGCTATTTCTTTGGGTATGACAATCAGTTCTGCAACCCACTAGTAGCATTTAACTTACAGACCTTATATTGAGTTACAAGTAAATAAGTCAATCAGGTATACACCAATTATACACATATTTAGGGAAGAAGCACATGCACATAAGCACTGATTAGCAGTGTTAAAGTACTCAGAGTCCAAAGGCCAACAAAAAGATTCAGCAAAGCGTGGAGGCAAAAAGTAATAAGACTGGGGGAAGACCACCACATTGCTGACAGGTCTAACAGATTTAGTTACTGAAAAAAACATTTTATGACATGAAAGCCCCATGAACGTGAATTCACCAAAATGCCAGGGACAGGGGAAATGACAGCACATGCCCTTTGACCTTCAATTTTACTTGTACACACACTTACACATAACACACACATTCATACTTACACACACTTTCTGTCACACATGAAAACACTCACTTGCAATCACACATACAACATACATTTAAAATCATTTGTTTTGCTTACTTCAGATACCAGGGAGGCTAATACTTCTGTCGTGTTACACTAATAGTAAATAACGAAGCATTATTCAGTATTAGTGTAATAAAAAAATAAGAGAAAACAAAGAGAATGGAGCCCCAACCGACATCCATAACGACGAGCTGCCACTGTGGTTCTGACTATGATTTTGACATCTCTGAGGGTAGGGGTCACAAAGGCAATGGCAGGGATCACAAAGGTTAAGCCACCCGCCACAGCTGCAACCCCTGGTGACTCCTCAATTACGTCTATGTGATAAGGTTAGTTTTTTGTAATGGTTTTGGTTATGGTTTTGCTTTGTTTTGCTATTTGTTGTGTGTGTTTTATGGTGCGCAGCTCATGCTTGACAGTATCCAGGCCCTCTGTAGCCAGTGCGTGAGGCCAGCCCTGGAGGGCATCCTTGCAGAGCCTTGTCTTCTGTTTATTGCGAAAGTTAAGAACAGAGGACGAGCCTCTGATGTGTTGTTGGTGGTCATTCAAGGCTTTAAGACTCATGTATGAGAATGTGCAGCCTCCTGCTCTGCTTTTGTGTATGCGTGGGGTGTTCTAGAGAGAGAGTGGCAGAGCGGAGGTGTCTGGGAAGTTGGTGGAAATGAAGGCAGGTATTCAGGGCCTGTGTTGTGGAGGGTTTTCTAGGTGTGGGTGAAGTGTATGAATTGTGCTCGCTTGTGTATTGGGAGCTTGTGGAGTTCCCTAGGGTGTGGTGTGATATGGGCTTAGAATTGGATATTGAGGACTAGTCTGCTATATTTTGGACAGTTGGTAGTCTTCTTGTGAGCTAGTTGGCTATCCTTGCATAACGTGTGTTACCATAGTCTAGTCTGCTGGTTAAGGGGGCTTGGATGATTGTTTTCCTGGTGTTGTCTCGTTGCCACTTGAATATTTTCTTTATCATCCTTAAGGTGTCAAAGCAGGACAAAGCCACTGCGTTTACTTGGAGGGGGGCATGTGCAGTTTGCTGTCTATGGTGACTCAGAGGTTTCTTGCTTGTGAGCAAGGCGTGGGGGTAGGATGGAGGTCTGTGGGCTCCCATGGTGAGGTGTCTTTCCTGAAGGCCACCAATTTAACATTGTCTAAATTTAGTTTGAGGCAGTTAGATTGCATCCAGCTGGCCACTTCAATCATGCATGTGGTAAACTTTTTCCTGGTGTTGGTTGTTTTGTCCAAGAGGGACAGTATCAGTTTTGTGTTGTTGGTGTATGTGAGGATGTTTATGTTGTGAGTCCATATGACGTGGGCTAGGGAGTCGTGTTGATGCTGAAGACCGCCTGGATAAGCAAGGAGTCCCGCAGGCTCTGGAGATGAGTTCTTGTGCTTTAGAGGAGTAAGGGGACATGTTGACAGTTTTGGTTCTCATGGTGAAGAAGCAGCAGATCCATTCAAGCTCGTGTCACTGGATGCCTGCTTCATGGATTCATTGGATTAGAGGGAGATGGTGTTCAAGGCAGCTGATAGGTCTAGGAGGATGAGGGCTGCGGTTTCCCCCCTGTTGAGGATAATGCGGATGTCATACATTGCTGCTATGAGGGTGGTTTCCATGCTGTGGTTGTATCTGAATCCAGAATGTGTGGCATTTAGAAGCTGGTGATTAGTGAGGTGGTCGGAGGGGCGCTTGTTTACGGCTTTCCTCCAATACCATGGCTGAGCAGGGATGGAGTTATATCGGTCGGTTATAAAATGAAGAATCGACATTGAAGTTCGATAGTGTTTTAAGATACTACAACAGCAAAATCACAAATACCTTTAAAATATATCTGACTAAACTGGAACCTGTTTAAACATAATCTGCACTGGTCCAAATGAGCAATTTCAGTTAAATAATTTGGTGCCTCAAAAATGTTGACGATTATTATAGGACTGTACATGGAATTTGATAGGGTCGATAGGGGTTGCAACTGAGTCCTCTGGGCAAGTACATGCGATCCCTCTTTGTTTGCAACCCATTACTGACAAGTAATTACATTTTTTGGATCAGCCTTTGGTTTCCTTGTGCTTGCTGAAGGTCAGCTCGGCTGTACTGTGCAGTCGCACTCCTGTCTTTAGTTAGAAAATATAGTGCAGGGAGAGGCTGTGCAGCTCTTTGGAATGAGTACATGTGTACGTAGGCATATAGAGCTGCTTAGTTCAGCAATAGTAGTCGCACTGTACTGTGCAATACCAGAGGGAGGTGCAACAGGGATGTGTCCTCTATACACCCTGCCACGGTGGTCTGAGCTGCCCAGGACTGGAGTTACTTTTTGAAGAACAAGTTGGCCGTGGAGTTGAAATTAAAATAGACTGTAACTGAAGCTACTCAAACTTTGGAGCGTAACCTGCTAATATAAAGTAAAATCGAATACCATTCCATCCCTTTTTCATGTTTCTAAATTATTTACAGAAAAGCCTACAATCTCTTACTCTGATTCAATTCCTCAACAATCTTGCATTTACTATAATGAAACATTGTGGGGCATATTACCAAGGGCCATTATCACCACTTTAGCGGGACTTTTTCCCACTAAAGCAGCGATAATTTTATCGTCCTATTACCAAGCTGTCGCTAACACCAGTTAGCGACAGCTTGTAGGCGATAGCGGGCATTTTGGGGCCCGCTTTGCATGTCAGCGATAATTACGCCTACCCTGACCAGTTCTTAGCCATGTTATCCAATGAGAGGTGGATAACATGGCTAAGAGCATTGTCACGGTAATGCCTGAATATCGCTGTATTGACAGCGATATTCACGCATTTCGCCTGTTTTTTTATCGCTCCTGAGATAAACCTTGCTAATAGCACGGTATCTCAGCGATAAAAACAGGTGAAGGGCGGCGATAGAAATATTCCCGCTAAGCCACCTCAGCGATAATTATCGCTAGTTGTTGGTAATATGCCCCTGTATTTTTCTAGTGAAAGTGTATCTCCAGCTACAAAATATATAGAGGCATATTACCAAGGGCCATTATCGCTGCTTTAGGTGGACTTTTTCCCGCTAAAGCGGCGATACTTTTATCGCCCTATTACCAAGCTGTCGCTAACACCAGTTAGCGACAGCTTGTAGGCGATAGCGGGCATTTTAGGGCAAGCTTTGCATGTCAGCGATAATTATCGCTAATGACATGCAAAGTGGGCATGCCAAAATGTCAGCGACTGAAAACAGTCGCTGCAATCGCTATCGGCTATGATCAACAGAGGCATAGCTTTGGAAATATTCACGCTAAGCGCAAATATCTCCAAAAGCTAACGCCTGCCCTGACCAGTTCTTAGTCATGTTATTCAATGAGAGGTGGATAACATGGCTAAGAGCATTGTCACGGTAATGCCTGAATATCGCTGTATTGACAGCGATATTCACGCATTTCGCCTGTTTTTTATCGCTCCTGAGATAAACCTTGCAAATAGCAAGGTATCTCAGCGATAAAAACAGGTGAAGGGCGGCGATAGAAATATTCCCGCTAAGCCAACTCAGCGATAATTATCGCTAGTTGTTGGTAATATGCCCCATAGTGCCTTGATATATATTTTTCATTCAAAAAAGGCTTCTGTATTTCCTGTATTTGGTGTCTCCTGGCTCTCTTAGTCAGGCATTTCAGTATTTCTCTGATGTTGTATATCCCATAAAATGTTGCATCCCGAAGAATACTGCATACAGCAAAACAGCTTCACAAAACAAAGTGCAAAAAAATACTTGACTATGAAACACCACTCTATGAATGGCAGTGAACTTTTTTTGGAAACATTTGCTTGTTGTCCAAAGTACAATATTTAAAACGTTGGAAAGAACTAAAATCATCACTTCCACATTTCAGCATTGGCATACTCAGAGAAGGCATGCCAAGTAACAGGGTGCATGAATTGTGTGCAGCTTTTGGAAGCTTGCCAACAAGTGGTCTGTAAATACTGTAAAGGTGGTCTAGGTAGTAGCATTTCAGTTATTGCCACAAAAATGTTGCTAAAAAGCACTGTAGCAGGCAAAATTACCTCCACTCAAAAGTACTTTTTCTATCTATCTCAGAACGATGACTGACTGCCCTAATTACAATGGAATATAAACTTATAATTTACGAGCTGTACAGTCAACTCTGCTGCAGGAGATTAGCCTTCTGAGCAATCCCACTTTCAAGGATGTATGTTGATAGCTCTGTAATTAGC
The DNA here is from genome assembly GCF_964261635.1 of Lissotriton helveticus. Classification (NCBI taxonomy): domain Eukaryota; kingdom Metazoa; phylum Chordata; class Amphibia; order Caudata; family Salamandridae; genus Lissotriton; species Lissotriton helveticus. Next base: position 2,027,635,973 of record NC_136061.1, read on the forward strand.
AGCAGTTATTATCACGACTAATCGTTGGTGCTCTCTCAACTTCGGAATAATCATAAGCTTACCCAACTGGGATTCAGATTTGTAATTAGCAAGTTTTATAATAATGTCCACGCTCATGCATGCATGTCTGTAGCAGTTGATCGACCACTAAGTAATGTCATTAGCTTAGATGTAATAATAAAAGACATGCAAATGATTTATTTTAAGAAGCTCAAACGTGTGACAAGCAATTTTAAACCACCTAAAACAAATCAAGGGCAAACTACTTAAAAACATATGAATTCAAGAAGTGCTCAGCACTTAACTAGACACTTCGAAGACCACTCTGCAAACTTAGCAACGTCCCATATCAATCAGCACTCTCCGAAACCATAAATTGAAACCTCAGATCAGAATGGATAAACGTTCTTATTTTGCTGAGGTGTGTAGCTTTGTTGAAGAATATAAGAATTTGGCCAATGTTCCTCCAAGTGCCCTTAACAAAAAGCAATCTTAAGTTGGGTACATACCTATTTTGTGCCCTATTGTAGCGCCTATACTTTGGGATTCTTCAAAAGGTCTACTAAACGTTTCTGTAAAGTCAAGTGTACCAGTGAAAACCATGACCCATGTAAGAGCTAATATGCCCGGTACTAAGCCTCCTACAAAGGAAATTCACAACCACAAATGCATTTATTAGAAGAAGGGTCATGGTTCCCTGCACACCAAAGACAGGAGTGCACAGTTGATAAAGCATGAAAGGGATGGAGTGATGCTTACTCACCCTGAGAGGGTTTTTCATCAGGTGGCAGAGAGCTCCTCCTGGTCACAAACAGTGGCCTATGTGTTGGATTGCACCACTGTGCATTATGACTTTGTGTAAGCCACCGTACAAAAGGCAGTGTATGTGAAAAACATCGGCATTGCGTGGTTTGTGCGAGGACCACACCATGCATTACCATGAATTACTCATAATACTTTTAATTAGAGAATGAATGAAAGACACATAATTTCTTTTATGGAAAACTGAAGAAGGAAAAAGATATCCATCTAGTTGCTAAATAGTGCAACATGGAAGTCGGAAAACAGGCATCAATTCTGGCTTCCACTTGACCAAATTGTGTTTTCCTAAACCAATAACTTATCTTGCTGTGCCCCGTTTTCTCTTATCATCCCATTGGGAGCACCTTGACATAGAAAAGTTCAGCGTGCACTGTACAGAAACCTTTTTTTGTAATAGACTTTCATATTGGTGCATCCATAGCAACAACGAAGGCTGCATATTAGCACATGTTAGGGCATACATGATAGCTGGCTCTCAGTTCACAAGTGGCATGCTCATCATAGCAGTGGGTAACGGACATTTATCGTTCTAGTTTCAAATAGCAAAGTGCACTTGTCCTGATCATTTTGTGCCAATTGACTTTTTCGTTATGGAACACATAATACCAAAGTTCACATATGCTTAGTATTCTATGCCTACTGACCTTCCCATTATGCAACACTTGTATTTGATAATGGGTAGTTTGGCTTATTGTCCATTGGTGTACACTATTTAGGAGGTTCTTACCTGATGCTGCCTTATTTCAGCCCCGTATCTGAAGATATGGTTTGGTACTGACACTGTACGTGGGAGCATTCCAATAGGATTTGAAAAAAGTATGTTTGCGTACAGATCATTTTATTTGTATCTGCAAGAGATTTTCCAACTGCTGTGTGTGACATAACTAACCAAAGGTTAGATATGTCACATCCAGTGAAGGCACCAGGTTAAAGGTCACGTGATGTCACTTCTTGTGATGTCATTGGGGAGGTGTCAAAGGTCAAATGATTAAGCATGGACGGATTTTGCGAATTGGCAATCCGCGAAATTGCGTATTTACGGATTCGCAATCCGCAAAATCCACGAACTCTCGCGAATTTTGCGGATTCCTTTTTTTTTGTGTTCGCAAGTGTTTCTGCCATTTCGCGAGGGTTTTTTACCAGTTCGCAAACGCGAACTTACTTGTCGGGTAGCAATGGTCACGACCATGTTGTTTCTACATCTGGTTCATCACAGCACCCTCTGTTTCACCACTGCCACCCTCTGTCTCACCACTGCCACCCTCTGGCTCACCCATGCCACCCTTTGGCTCACCCATGCCACCCTCTAGTTCATCACTGTAGATTATGGGGGGGAAAAGCACACCTGCCCTGCCTCAACTGACATGAATGAATTAGGGGCTGATTAATGTGTCACTGAATTTGAACATCCAGGCTGGCAGGTGCTTCCTTATCTGTAATGGCTTTCTGTTGCAGTGTAATTTTTTTAACAGGACCTTTGTTGTATACTTGTAGCTATTCTCTGAGCCTGCTGTGAGGGTCAGAGCAGGGTCATAGAATAGTTGCAAGTATGCAACTGAACTCTGGAGGGGCCCCTCAGGAAGCACTACAGGGAATGGTTACTAATGATAAGATTGAACTTTTGCACCTGCTGAGTGCTTTCAGTTTTGCAAAAATCCAAATATCCAGCAGCATCCACAAAAAGTAATCCTTCCAGGCACTACAGGGAATGGCTAATGATAAGATTGAACTTTTGCACCTGCTGAGTGCTTTTAGTTTTGCAAAAATCCAAATATCCAGCAGCATCCACAAAAAGTAATCCTTCCAGGTCAAGATCCAAATCAAAGTGACCAGCAAAGAAAGCACTGGGAGGAGCCTGCTGGACAGGAACAGGAAGTTGGAGACTGTGGGGCACTTCCTTCCTCCCACCCCCCCCCAAAATGGACTCCTTGCAAAAAAAAAGTGCAGGCAAATGTCAACCTGAGGAGTTATTCTGATAAAAATCATAATTTTCAAGGTTTATGCTGCCTGCTGGTGGATTTCTTGTGCGAAATTGCAAATTTTGCAATCTCGCAATTGCGAGATTGTCGCTGCCCGCCGCATCTACGTGTTCGCAAGTATTTACTCCCGCGATATTGTATACTATTCTAGTTGGCAAGTGCGACCAAGCAAAAAATCCGCTTCGCACGGATTTACGAATTTTCGGCAAGTTCGAGAGAGTTCGCGGATTGCGAATTTGCCGAAAATCTGCAAAATCCGCAAAATCCGCGAGCGGAACGGATTTTACGCCCATGCTTACAAATGATGTAACTTCCTGGGAAGTCAGGGGGGTTAAAGGTCTTGAGTGCCACTTCCTGTGATATCCGCTAGGGTCTTGAGACCCTTACGGGTGAGTAGTCGTGCTATACAAGCCTTTCATTGATTGAAATGGTATCTGACATAAATTCCATTACCCATGGCATTTTGCCGAATCAATGTCCATGCCTAACCAGAAGAAAAACAAAACATAACCGTAACAAAACATTACCATAACAAAACACTTTGTAGTGATATGTAAGTTAAGCTATATTGAGTCTAATTCACAAAAGAAGTACTCTTTTAGGAAAACAAATATTTTTTTGTGAATTGGCCCTGAAACGTACAGCACCCTGTTAGGAAAAGTGCAAAGTGTGTGCAGTTCTTTCTATTTGTACTAGTTGGGTATGAATATTCCCATTTTATTCCCTTTTTTGATGTATTGTGGCCAATTCCGAAAGACATGTAACAGTACTTAAGATAGTTCATAAGGAGCACAACTTTATGTTCTTGGAAAGCCTCTATGAATAGGCCCTGTAACGTTCATCCAAGGACAAAGCATGCATACTACCGTTGTGTCCTCAAAGCATTACAATAAATAATAATTAGAATACATCATTTATAAGTAATTGCTGTCCATTTGAAAATAAGAGAAATATGAATGTTGGTCTTCTCCCCTGCCAACTTTCCTAGCCAAATACCTGTCTTTCACCATTTACCCATCTACCCATTCCTTAAATAAATCTCATCTCACTTTCTTTCTAACGTATGTTTATCTGTATATCTGCAACTGCTTTTCTCTGCTCTTAATTCCCAATCTGGCACAGATAATAAGGATGACTTTTCTGACGCCTTGGGCACACCTCACACAGTTTTCAGAGGTCCAAGTCTCTCCATATACTTAAAGTATTGAGCTTCACGCATTTTCAGCTTCTTTTAGAATGGTTGTGGAAGCATTATTCCCCTCTAAATGGAGTGTTAGAGAACCCACTTGCCTCCCTTTCCCAACAAGATATATTGTCACTGTACAAAGACTAAAAGCTCTGAATGCTGCCATAAAAAAGATGGAAGACTTATACTCAACTACTTGTTGGAAACTGTCTTGGCCTTAGTTTACCTCTAATGTGCTCTAATAGTGTCAATGTCCCTTGGCATTCCGACCTGCTTACAAATCTATAGGATCAATCTCTTTAAATGACTCAAAAATGTCATTCTTGAATTTGTATAAATCCATGTCTTTATTCAAATGAAATTCACACAATCTTAGAACACTCAACAACACCGTTAAAGCCATCAAATACTGTACGAATCTCTTTCTGCCCTTCACAAGACTGTAACCAGAAATAACCACAAACAGAAAAGATTTGTAACAACAAAATCATGATCACTTACACCATCTCACACTTATAAATTGATCTATTGCCCAATCTTCCCTGATTCCTCTTCCCAGGTCAAAACACTCTGCCGCAGCTCTAATAAGCAATGTAAATTGATACTAGTCACTTTGCTGTCCTTCTACAAAACGCCGATAAAAGAGCTGTGGATATAATTGAGAAAGCTCATTGGATTGGGTTCAATTAATAATATTTCAAGTAGACACACTTTTTTTGCTTCATGATGACTGGGAAGACAGAAATTGAGTGAAATAGAGCGAGAGGCAATTAGAGAGAAAAAAGAGAGCTTTTACGTTCATTATAACCCAAATATGATGGAGAAGCTTCCTATTTACAGATGTTTTTGGAGGATATTGTGGAATACTCGAATGATTATTTGATGTTTTTTCAGAAAAACCTAATTGTATTTAAAAAGAAGAAAACACATTAATAAAACATTAATGTGATCAAAAGGCAGCATCAATGATTTAAAATTAAACAAAATAAAGGTGCTATTTTTTTTACTTTAAATGATATTTAAGGGTTTGATTTAAACACAAAAGATTTGAATGCCTTACTTAAGAAGTCATATGGTATTCATTTTTCCAATGTTTTGTTAATGATTTCAGATGTGGCATCATTTAAATATTAGAAGCACTGGAAAAGCCACTAGATCACTGATCAGTCTAGCTGTTGGCGTTGGCAATCATTGCTGCCAACTGCATGTGTCAAGATACATGACTATGCATGGACGGCAATTTTGAAATGGATTTTCTATTAAATAAAACCCATTCCAAAATGGCCACCAACACACAAACATGCACTGTGATGCATGTGCAACCATGCAACATGACATGTGCATCCTTAGGCATGCGCAAGAGTGTGACAGGGGCGCATTGCAGCTATTTTTTATTTACCATCATAAAATGGCAGACGGCTATGTTTGAAACAAGAAAAGCATCTGGTAGCTCTTTGTAGCTGCAGCCCTACCAAGTATCACGCAACAGGCGTAGACTAACGCATTTCTGTCTGGTGATCCGCATCACCGCACTGAAATGCAATGTCACGCATAATTATACGCATAGCACCTCCTAGGCTTTGAAGAACTAGAGCTGCTATTTATGCACAATTAATGCTGATTGAAAAAAATGTAGTTCTACAGGTGTAACTGCAACAATGCAACAGTAGGATTCATGCAGCATTACGATTGGTTATATTATGATGACGTCAGGAGAGAAAACTGTGTCAGCAGAGGGAACTGCGGCGCAAGCGGGTGTCTGCAGTTCATGAAATGAATGAAATTGTGCTAGCTGCAGCCAGTGGCAATGCCAGCGCTGCTTGCACCGCAGTAAAATGTGTAAGAATGAGAACGATCATGCCCACCACCGGACCGCAACCCCATTTACCACGGCAGGCCACTGAGCCCAGAGCACATCACTCCAGCCGCTGCTGGGCCTGAGAGGCTGAATTGTGCCGGGCGGCTGACACTTACAAAGTAAGTGAGACTGTTTGTGGATTGAGTGAGGTATATCTCACTCATGTTTCTTCTAATAACACTGATTTTGTTTTATAATGTTAATAGCGCTTTAGCGGGATGTGACTTTCAGCTGCGTCTGGCATCGGCCCCTGCCACCAGTCAGTGAGTGCGCACCCGGCTGCCTCCCCCTCGCTTAAACCGCACTGATCCTCTGCCAGAGGGCTGCAGAGCAGGCAGTTCTGTTATCTGCGTGCAGCTACTTCAGGATATGCCTCCCTCAGTGCACTGTTCCTGCTGCTCATCGGCCCACACTTGAGGCCTGAAGCGGCCTGCTTTCCCTTGGCGTTCTTGTTGCCTGGCAGGCTGGGGGCGGTGTCCTGGCCTGACAGTCTCTTGCTATGCTCTGAGGCCTCCCTTATTGCCCCAGCTAATACCTACCAAAGCTATTCTACATGCTGATTCGCCCTGAGACTCGTCCTTCCTCTTTATGATACCTGCCATCCTTCCAGCTCCCGCTTATGAGAGGGGGGATGTCTTGCTGGCACTGGAGCAACTATAGAGGACTAGCCTTGATAGGTGGCCGCTAAGCGATTTGGGCGCCATTAATAGTACAGCGACTTAGCTGGCTGTGACCTGTGCGGGTCAGCTTACTTGTGCGATGCCAGCAGGGCCAAAGTGTCAACAACTGAGCAGCACTGAGAAAAATGTAATGTAGCAGAGCACAGCAGTCCATCACTGCTAGAAACTACTTCAGCTGAGCACAAGCATTTACCATCAGTGTGTAAGTAGCAGCAGGTCCAGAGTCTTTCGAGAGGTGTAATTTTTTATTTACCTATGAAAGTAAGAGTTTGGATTTAATGATCAGACTTGTGGAAAACTGTATATATATATATATATATCAAGCTCCTTCGTGGAGCGAAATGCGTCATGGAAGACACTCGTCTTGCAATGCCAGATTAAAACTTTGCACTGCTTGCACTTTAAATTCCTGTGTTGGTCCGCGATTTGAGAGGAGTATACAAGAGGTCCGCACCAGTAAATCGCCAGCCTAGCGTCAGGCGGTCAGGAGGTTTATTATATATATATATATATATATATATATATATATATATATATATATATATTTATATATATATATATATATATTACCTACTGGCGGTCGCCAGTAGGTATATATAGTTAGGATTTTTTCTCTATGGGTTTTTTGAAAATTCTATGTCTAATAACTTTGGCGTTTGTGGACGGAATTGGCTGAAATTTTCAGGAAAATGGCACATTTTGTTTCTGAGCAGCCCTTGAAAATTTGGGGGGGGTTCGTCAAGGGGGGGCCGAGAAAAAAGGGGGGTCCCAAAACGTGTTTTTAACATTGAGTTTTCCATAGGGCGGTTGGCCTCACTTTTAGCCCGAACGGCTGAATGGATTTGCACGAAACTTGGCAAAATTGTAGGGACTGGTAGCCCGATGTGCCTTTTGTAGGTCTCAATATATGTGCTCCAGTGGATTTTGAGAAATTAACGTTTAAAAAAAGATATATATCTGTAACAGCGGACCGGGCAGCGTCCCAGGACGCGTACTTTTCGCGCAACGGAGCTTTGTGAAGCGAAGCTGATTGGTTCTCCGGCGTCTGTCAACATTCCAAACAGTCCGTAGCGGCCGCCATCTTGTCTCTCGGTAGGATCGAGAGACAAGAGGAGGCGAAAGCGAAGGGGCAAATGACCATAAGGGGGAATAGTAGATCCTCGCTGACCCCCTAGGTTTGATGTGGAGGTTTTAAAAGGGCCCCGCGGGGCAAAAAAAAATAATAATAATAATAATCGAACGGCTGAATGGATTTGCACGAAACTTGGTAAAATATTAGGGACTGGTAGCCCGATGTGCCTTTGCTAGGTCTCAATATATGTGCTCCAGTGGATTTTGAGAAATTAACGTTCAAAAAAAGATATATATCTGTAACAGCGCTCCGCTTCGCGTACTTTTCGCGTTACGGAGCTTTGCGAAGCTGATTGGTTCTCCGGCGTCTGTCAACATTCCAAACAGTCCGTAGCGGCCGCCATCTTGTCTCTCGGTAGGATTGAGAGACAAGAGGAGGCCAAAGCGAAGGGGGAAATGACCATAAGGGGGCATAGTAGATCCTTCCTGACCTCTTAGGTTTGATGTACCATTTTGCCAAGTTTGGTGTAATTCCGTTCAGCCATTCAGGCTGTAGACGTATGTAAATGTCCTATGGAAAATTGCATGGGGAAAACACATTTGAAAGTGTTGAAATTTAGAACCAATTAAAATGTTACTTTGGTTTTGTATTTGTGTGTGATGAAAGTTAATTGGTTATGTATATATGTCAAATGAGAGGAAACCACAGCCATTTTGTGATACTACTGTCTGAGGTACATTTGTGAGGAATTTTTGGTGGTGAATTTCTGGTGTTTGATTTACACAGTACTAACACTTCTGCTACTTTTAAAAAGGTGAGTTGTTAATTTGTAAGGGGAACTATGTTGTACACTTGAAGATAATTTGAAAAATGTTTTCTGTTATTTATTTGCAGTCCTTCTGTTATACTAAATACTTGATGAAGTTAGTTTTATATTATGTATTACTAAAAACGATAAATGAAAGTGATTATTTTTTTCTGCAATTTACAGCAAGCAATTTCAAAATAAAATGGCTCACAATGAAGAGACCGTGGCAATTTCTTTTGAATTGTCCACTACATTGATTGAAATTGAGAGCACCAATAATGAAATATTGTCACAAGGAGGACATGACTTGTATGATTCCATTAGATTGATTGAAATGGACAGCACCAAGAATGAAATATTGTCACAAGGAGATGACTTGAATGATTCCACTACATTGATTGAAATTGAGAGCACCAATAATGAAATATTGTCACAAGGAGGAGATGGCTTGTATGATTCCATTAGATTGATTGAAATGGACAGGACCAATAATGAAATATTGTCACAAGGAGGAGATGACTTGAATGATTCCACTACATTGATTGAAATTGAGAGCACCAATAATGAAATATTGTCACGAGGAGATGACTTGAATGATTCCACTACATTGATTGAAATGGACAGCACCAATAATGAAATATTGTCAGAAGGAGGAGATGACTTGAATGATTTTTTTGATCAATCTCTTGATGGCGAATTTATCGAGTGTTTGGAGACCATAGAGTTACAAGAATCATCATTGCAGACTTTTAATGAGGAGATTCCAGATGAGATGATTGAAGAGGAAATTACTGATGAGGACATGTTACTAGTTGTTTCAAATTTAGAAAATTCTGAAGAATAAATTTATATTTAGAAATCAAAAATTGTTTGAGACATTATTTATTTTTATTTTTAATTTATGAGGTTGTAGCGAAGTGATTGTAGTATAAAATGAGACTTATAGTATAGAGTGCAACATTTTTATGTTACATGGTAAGTTTACTCATATTTACTTCCCTTCTGCCACTATATTATCTCCAATGTGTATTTGACATGTCTTCTTCATCTCCGGCCTCCTTTCTCTCACTGTGTGTCTCCGATGCATCTTATCGCTGGTATTTTGTGTAATTACAGAAGAGAGTAAAATAAAATAGTTCGGAACGTGAAAAGGGGGCAAAGTAGAGTACTCCTCACCCCCTAGGCCTTTTTAGGCGGTCCCAAAAGGATCAGTTTCTGCTTTCCTGAGAGATTATGGTATGAGTTCCATATACCACAATAACTTGCATTACAACATGCAAGATATCTATCTCCTATTACCAACTTTTGGAGATATTCGCGCTAAGCGCGAATATCTCCAAAAAGTAACACCTGCCCTGAGCAGTTCTTAGCCATGTTATCCAATGGGAGGTGGATAACATGGCTAAGAGTATTAGCTCGGTAATGCATGAATATCGCTGAGTTTTTAGCGATATTCATGCATTGCGGCCGTTTATTATCGCATTTGCGATAAACCTTGATAATAGTAAGGTTTATCTTCGATAATTTCTGACGATGCTTAGTGGTAAAAAATTGGTTGGTAAGCATCGTTAGCGATAAATATCGCTTAACTTTGGTAATATGCCCCAACGTCTGTTAACGTTCGATTCGAAGGAAATGAGGAAGTGTTGAAAAACATTGTCTGCGCCATCTTGCCTTTTTTGAAATGCCACACTTTTGTCGTGCACGGCAGCCATTTTAGATGTCTTGACCAGACCCACTCTCTGCACGCTGTCGATTCGTAGCATGGCTCCTCACCCTCGCAAGCATCTTCCCCAGGCACTGGTCACCCCCGCTCTCTGTCTTATGCATGGGCAATAAACCTCCCCCCATCTGCGCTGCTCTTCCCTGAGAATCACACTGTGCCCGCCCGACACCTCCCTTTCGCCCTATTCACTACCGCACCCTGTGACACTCCTCTTCCTCTGTGTCCGATTGTCCAGGCTATCAGCTAGCCCTGCAGATGTAGTTTATGGCCCCAGCTGTAAAGAATCACCCCTCTTCAAAGGAGTTATAGTAGATCAAGGCCCACACCCGATGAGATCCGTCACACCACACGTGTTCCTACTATCTGAAAACTATCCTGTATTGTGATTGGGGAGGGGACCGAGCCTGAAGCGGAAGATTCCAGGAATGACTCTTTGTACATCAAAGTTTTTACAATTATGTGTCACATAAAAAATATATAGCACTCCAACAAAGTAGTAGGAATATAAAACTTTAATAACATATAAATATATACAACAAAACAAAAACAGTAAAAACATTTAAACAACGAAGAGACCGTGGCAATTTCTTTTGAATTATCCAATAGATTTATTGAAATTGACAGCACCAATAATGAAATATTCTTGTCAGTAGCGGTCTGTTGTGCGAATAGTTCCAAGGCAGCAGAACGCGCTGAAATCTGGATGTCACGAAGGTGATGTCTAGCAAGTTGCCGCCCAGCAAATAACGGCGTGGGGCGCCGCGGGGGTGAGTGAGTTCAGTAGGCACCACAGCTATTCTTACCGGCATTGCAGAATTACTGCTGGGGACAATGCCTGTGCTGGAGCAGGGTCACAGCAGAAACAAAAAGGATTCTGTTGAAGATGTTGTTGGTTTTCAATTTGAAAACAGTTCTGGTGTCAACTGCTATGCTAATGTAGTGGTTAATGTTTTGTTTTCTCTAGAAAATGTAAAAGAGGGGGAGGCAGTCCAAAGTTCCGTTAAAAGGGCAAAGGAAAGGATCGGTGGTTTGAACTATCAGTCAAAAAGGGGAGGGGGTGCAACAATTTTTCCTACCGGGTCACACTGTGCTTTCACCGGAAGTGAGGTCTGCAGGATTCTAGTAATTCAAAGTGAGGCTGGCGCCGACGTCCCGCGGATACAGTTTCGTCACTCCACGGGTGATCATGGCAGTCATTCCCCATCGGGGGTGGGAGACTCCCGCGGCTCCTCTAGAATCTTCAAGGTCGTGGAGGACTACGGTGGTGGAGTCAACCAGTGACCGGGCCATTTCTTTATGCTGGGCCCGCTCTTGCCAGGTCGACCGCCATTTTGAGAGTTCGGTAGCTACTGGCGATCGCGGGGTCAAATGAGCGGACGGGCTCCACCCTGCCGGGCGAGACGTTGCAGCATGGCCACAGTGGAAGAACTCTTTTCCGGGCGCCTGGACCGCTGAGGGTGCAGCTGGGAAGCCTCCACTGGGGAGGCGGGAGAGGCCTGTTCGCACCGTCTCTCCCTCCCAGTGCACCCCACGGCGTCTCGCTTGAGATTTGTTATGGCCGGACCAGGCGATGAGGACGAGGGGGGGGTCGGAGGCATGTGCAAGACATCCCCCCCCAGTGTTGTCGCAGCCATTATAAAAGAAAGAAGTGTCCCGTCCGTCTTCGGGCCGGGCTTCCGGTGGATGTCGGCCGGACGCCCCTGGCTCTGGCCCCATGAACGGGTTTCTTGGTTTATCGGCTGCAGCCGGATTCCGTCGGCCTCGGCCCCCCGACCGTTGGTGGCCGGACCGGAAGAGCATGTGGCGGGACTACCTGCAACTCTCAAGGGCCACCGCGGCCGGACTGGGAGAGAGAGGGGAGGGTCGAGGAGACATTCCCCCCCCCTGCAACTGTTCAGCGTTGTAAAGGCAATCCCCTGGCCGGGTCCCGTTGGTCTCGGCCTCTCCTCCGGCTACACCCTACGTTAGGATCTCCTGGCCGAGGCGTGGCAGCAGGACCTGCCTTATATGGGCTGCTCCCGGCTGGGCGTAGCCGGAACCCTGCCCCACCTTGGAAGTTTCCAGAGTGGGGGCGGATGTTCTACTGACTTGCATTTTCCCTAGTCTATCGATTTTTTTGGCGTGGCAGGCGGTGGGACAGCGAGGGGTGATTTGGTTTCTCTTACTGTTTTTCTGGTCTCTCACCACTGGCATATTTTAACGTTTTCTTGTTTCTAGGACATTAATAGGTTTTATCATTACGTTATGTTATCGTTTCTTTGTTCGTTGTTTAATAAAAGTTCATGTTCATCAGTGGCCTACTGATTTTCGTTTTCCTATTCTTTTCTTTCCAGGTTGTTTCATGCTAAAGTTTCTGTTAACAGGATACAGTGATCACTTCGTTATTATTGCATATGTCCTTTTCACTAGGGGTGCTCTCTGGTCGGGCCAGATGACGTATGTCTAGTAAATGGTCCGGGTGAAACAGGTGCATCAATCAGTGGGGAGTAGATAGGCATGACAGATTACAACGGGGGAGAAAGGTCCGCATTACGTACCCTTTCACTACTTGCAAAGATTTTCCTACGTTTATTTGCAAACAGGGAATACCTCCAAAAAGAACTAATTCCCAAACAGTCAATGTTCGGACAATCAATCAATCAATGAGGAATGAAATAGGTACGACGTGTTAAAGGCTTGCGTTACCTACCCTTCACTATCTGCAAAGGGAGAGAGAATATTCCTATTCTTCCTCGTTTGCAGGTAGAGAAGATCCTTAAGAGAATTAACATCGAACAATTCAATGCTCGATTGAAACAATCAACAAGGGGTACTGTGAACACAAATGAACGCCGCTTATGTACATACGCATTGCTATTTTCAACAGGTTGTTCCTAATGTTTCTATTTTAGCGAGGTCAAAAAGAGATCCCATTAGTGGCCTACTGATTTTGCTCGATTCCTTTTGTTTTTTTACACGATTTTTCGCTATCTGCAAAGACTAAACAGAGTATTGCGACTCTGTGCTTGTTTGTAAATAGAGAATGAACCAAAGAGAACAATCAATCAAATGGAGAGAGAAGCAGGCACGACGGATTACAAAGGGGGAAAGGGCTGCGTTAACTACCCTTCACTATCTGCAAAGAGAGAGTACTCCTAATAGAAATGAGGGGTGGGGGGCAGCAATCAAAGCAGATCAGTGTGCATAAACACGAAAAAAAAAATTCTTACCACGTACTTGACATTCGACAGCTTATGATATTTGCTATTAAAAAACCATTGAAATTCACTGAAAAAACCATAGGTTATAGACCATATATAGTTAGGAATTAGCATTTACAAAACCTTGAAAATTCACTGAAAAAACCATAGGTTATAGACCATATATAGTTAGGAATTAGCATTTAAAAAACCTTATTTTACTCACACAAAACCATTGAAATTCCATATATAGTTAGTTGCACTAACTATATATTGCGCACCCGCAATCCACTGCTGATGATGTCACATATTACATCATTCATGACATGGTCAGTGACATCACTGATGACATCACTGATGACATCTCAAATGACATCACTGATGACATCTCATTTGACATCAATGACCACATCACTGATGATATCATTCATGTGACAATACAATGCATCTCCTCACATTTTAATATAACCTCTGTTTCACCCAGTGTTAAAAACAGAGTATAATTTTTGAAACCATTGACACACCAATACTAGTTACTACATACGTACTCACTGATTCCTACGTCTACACACACATTCACTCATTCACCCATACAATCATTCATACATACAATCACTCATGTTTACAACACAATCATATGCACTCATACACCTATACAGACACTCACACTCTGCCACTCATCCATGGAGTTACTCACACACCTAGTCAGTCCTGTAAAGAATCAATCACACTTCCATTTTCTACTCTATACAGTTAAACATAGAGCACCTTACGTTTTCAACCATATACTAACACATACTTACTCTCTTATACAATCATTGATACAAGTACACATTGATCTGTACAGAGTCACACACCTCCCATCCAGCCACACACACACTCAGTCTCCCATGCAAATACTTGGGCAATCAATCAATAACCCATATAGTTACTCATATAGCTACTGATCAACACATGCAGCAGTTTACAGAACAACAGACATAATGATGCACAAATTAAGACAGTTTAGTCACTAACCCATGCACTCAGTGAGACACATTTAATCACTCACTCATACATTCAGTCATGCACCTACTAAATCCTTCGTCCAGACACTTATACATCCACTCATTCTTCAATATGTAAGACATATTTTAACTTTACAGAAACATAGTCACTGGATGTTGTCATCAGTGATGTCACTGACCATGTCATGAATGATGTAATATGTGACATCATCAGCAGTGGATTGCGGGTGCGCAATATATAGTTAGTGCAACTAACTATATATGGAATTTCAATGGTTTTGTGTGAGTAAAATAAGGTTTTTTAAATGCTAATTCCTAACTATATATGGTCTATAACCTATGGTTTTTTCAGTGAATTTTCAAGGTTTTGTAAATGCTAATTCCTAACTATATATGGTCTATAACCTATGGTTTTTTCAGTGAATATATATATATATATATATTACCTACTGGCGGTCCCCAGTAGGTATATATAGTTAGGACCTAGTTACCATAGGAAATCCCGAACATTCTATTGGGAATAACTTTGGCGCCGATTGAGGGATCTGCCTGTAATTTTCCTTAAATTTGCCTCGCTCCGCTCCTTCCCTGAAAGTTTCGGGGGGATTCATCAAGGGGTCCGAGAAAAAAGGGGGTCCCAAAACGTGTTTTCCCCATGTTAATTTCCATAGGGACATTCTGACAAGGCACAGCTCGAACGGCTGAACGGAATTACACCAGATTTGGCAAAATGGTAGGGACTGGTATGCAGCAGTGCCTTTTGTATGTTTGGTGTAAATCCCTCCAGTAGTTCTTGAGAAAATTGAGTTTGAAATTTTTCAAATGGCATTTTTTATGGGACCTTTAGACACGGCTACAGCCCGAACGGCTGAACGGAATTACACCAAACTTGGCAAAATGGTAGGGACAGGTATGCAGTAGTGCCTTTTCTATATTTGGTGAAAATCCCTCCAGTAGTTGTTGAGAATTTGAATTTGAGCAAATTATATATCTATATGTGCTCAACATTCTATTGGGAATAACTTTGACGCTGATTGAGGAATCTGTGTGTAATTTCCCAGAATTTTGGCCAGCTCCGCTCCTTCCCTGAAAGTTTCGGGGGGATTCGTCAAGCGGGGGCCGAAATGGGGGTCCCAAAACGTGTTTTCCCAATGTTAATTTCCATAGGGACCTTTAGACACGGCTACAGCCCGAACAGCTGAATGGAATTACACCAAACTTGGCAAAATGGTAGGGCCTGGTATGCAGATGTGCCTTTTCTATAGTTGGTGAAAATCCCTGAAGTTGTTCTTGAGAAAATTGAATTTAAAAATGTTCAAATGCCATTTTCTATGGGACCTTTAGACAAGGCTACAGCCCGAACGGCTGAACGGAATTACACCAAACTTGGCAAAATGGTAGGGACAGGTATGCAGGAGTGCCTTTTCTATATTTGGTGAAAATCCCTCCAGTAGTTGTTGAGAAAATTGAATTTGAGCAAATTATATATCTGGGTCTAAAAACGCTATTCAGCAACATTAGAAAGGATGCCACAATACAGCAAGTTTCTCGAGGCAGCAATAATGCATTGTGGGACTTGCATGCACCAAGCTACGTGACGTGGGGGCATGGACATAAAAGCACCTGTGCCAGGTTACCTCTTCACCTATGATCAAGGTATCCAGCCGAAACGCGTCAGGATTTAGTACCTTCAGCCTCATTTTGCATTTAAATAAACGCTGCCCATGTTCCGTGAATTGGCCTCTGCACCTTGTTGTGGAATATATATATATATATATATATATATATATATATATATATATATATATATATATATATATATATATATGTGTGTGTGTGTGTGTGTGTGTGTGTGTATATGTATATGTTTATTTAGCTCGCAAAATGTCACACATAAGCAATCTGAAATCTTGGTAGCTGTGCAGCTGCCAAACCATGAAAATAAATAATAAATAATAAGGGAGGTGAGATGATGTCTGGCTCGGGGACCATAAGGGGTAGCAGTGTAATCTTACTAACAACCGTGTATGAAGTGAGCAGCCCTATATCACTGTAGAATAGATAGGCCCTCATAAAAATAAGAAATATAAAAAACACAGGGAATGAATTGGGGCACAGAGCGGGCTGCACTGGAGATGGGGTGGGGAGGGGGAGCAAAAAAGAGGCAATGTGGGAAAAGGGAAGTAAGAGGAAAGGAAAACAATAAAACAGGGAGAGAAAGCAAGGATATACATGCACTCCCTTGGATGACTCAAGTGTAAATAAAAGTCTCATCAAGTGTATGGTGGAAAGATAAAACATATCCATTCAGAGCACTTTGAGATGAAAATGGTCCTTAGCGAGAAAACATAGGGATTTGAAGGAAATGCACTGAATCATTAGTAGGCAATTGAGACAGACACCAGACCTATCCAATCATGAGCATGGAGCTGATACAAATCACACGTTAAGTATACATTATGCATTAGAAACAATAGGTCAGCTAACAGATAGATAAAGATGCTGACAACCATTGACCCTAAAAAAAGGACCTCACAAATACACCACTCATTAGAACACTCCAGGATTGTGCAAGTCATCAAACATGAATGACATCAGTGATCACATCAAATGCCACAGCTTAATTTTCTAACATCTGGGGGTCTATCGAGGAGGTAAACTAATATTCAGGTGATGACAGTCTACAAAACAGCTGAGAACTAAGAACAGAAGCTCCATTAGTCATAAACAGTTTTTGCACACATAATATAACACTTTAATGTGTTTTGTTCCGATTTGTTTTTAGGGCTTGTGCAATTAAAGTCACACAGTAACAAATTACTAAATTACCAACAATTAACAGTTTGATTTCAATTGGTAAAACAAATTGCGGAATTAAAAAGATTCCTATTTAAATCCCCATTCGACAAATACCCCAATTTAATTATTCAGCTTTAAGCAGTTGATGAAAAAGCATTCACACAAAGCACAAGCTCTACACACATTTGGTTACATCCCTATTAACATCCTTGCTGATTGGGGAGCAGAATAAACGGTAGGTAAGTTTCCATGTCCTAAGTTCAAACTATGAGACACATTTATCAAGACTGTGCGCTAGTGCAAAGTCATGCAAAGTGATGTTAACATTGTGCAAAGTCTTCAAAAAGTGAACAAGTTACTTACCTTCAGTTACAATTTTTCTGGTGAATATTCTAAACCGCAGATTCCTCACCTTGTTAATACCCTGGGTACCAGACTGAATCCAAAGACTTCTCAGCAATTTCTTTCCGCACTGGTGGGGGGCATTGTGCAGCTTTGCGTCGGGTCTTTTCTGCCCCAGAATTGCCATTGGGGCCACAATTTAACCGCCACCTCTGTATGTCGACGTCAGTTCCATTCCATGCCTTTCAACACAAATCTGGAGAACGTGCCATCATTTTATGTCACCTTAAACAATTCCTTTTCAACATTTCTCTTACTTGTGTAGTGTGCAAGGGACATTTCTCACCTTAAAATATCAGATTTAAAAAAATGTCAGCGAGTGCCACAAACAAATGTCAGTGACATCCTAGTATGCAAGGGAACAACTGAGAAAAAAATCTATGATCAAGTCTGGTGTCTGGGGGTATTCACAAGGAGAAGAATCTATGGGTAGAAGTATCTATCAGAAAGTTACTTTCCAGTGCTTTGCATTACTTTGCGTGAAAGGGGCATCACATGAATGGCACCTGGGCATTTCAAAACTACAACGTATGTTTTTTTATGGAAAGCCCTATCTATACAAATTGGTAGAAAGGATTTTGCACCAAAAAATAGCGCTCCCTCGAAAGTGATGTTACCAAGGAGAAATATTTGCGTAACTCCTACTTTTCCACAAATTACAAGTGTGCTGCTCCATACAGCACACACTCCTAGTATGAAAAGTTTTAAATTACACACTTTTGCACTAGGGTGCAAAGGTGTGTATGTTGTGCTAGGCAGCCAGGTGTCACACTAGCCCTGGGGAAGAGAGCAGCAGCACCATATCTTAGATATTGCTTTGCAAGCCTCTTTCCTTAGAACAACACAACACAGCAACTGTACTTGCTGCAAAGCAACAAAAAAATCTGCCCCTTTATAAGATGCACATTTCTTGCTGCATCTAATGATAGATATAGAATAGGCCAATTCACTTGTACGCCATTCGTATAGTGGAGCTAATGTGCTACACAAGTGCTTCCTCTCTTTACAGTGTTGTTTCAGCGGTAAGACTAAACAAGCTTCTTTCCTCTGCTGTGACACATAAAAATGCAAAGATTTAAATATATATATATATTATATATATATATATATATATATATATATATATATATATATATATATATATTGATATTGATATTGATATATAGATAAATTGATATATAGATATAGATATATATATGTTCAAAACCACAAAATGCCCACAGCGGCTCTGCAGCAGTTCTTCGATAGCGGTGCAGAACAAACAGGCAAGTGACTGTATGAGGGAAAGTGCTTATGGCACACACGAGACTGATACACGTTGACATTTTACACTTAGATGCCAGCAGTCCACATGAGTGTTATTGTGCAGGACTTCCAGTCCCAGGATTCATTGTACTAATACTCACCTGAGTCTCATTAAGCAAGTTATTAAAGGGATGAACACCGGGAGTCAGCGTGCTGGTGTTTCTTTGCGCAGGAGTAAGCCTTTGAAGAAGGGAGCAATCCTGAAACGCGTCAGGTCGCTGCAGACGCTGGGTGTGCCTTTCCCTTCCCTGACCCCGAGGGCGCCGTCAGTGAGTGCACCTCGCCTTTGTGGCATTTTGCGGTGTTGAGAATATATATATATATATATATATATATATGTACAGGAAAGTCCCTCCTCAAAGAAGAAAAGACGCAGCAGCCCAGAGGGGAAGTGTAAGGAGGGGCTTTAATCAAACAAATGGCAATCTGGTGGCGGCGGATGCAATTCGGCGCAGTGGCCTTACTCAGCGCCCAACACCAAATGAAATGTCTCGAAAAGCCCACCTGCCGCTTGTTGATGTAGGCGCCACTCCGCTCCTCCCCCATGAGATTCCTCTCACCTGTTGTGGCGCGTTGTGTATCTGCGCACCACGACTCCCAGAATGCAACATGTTCTCGCAATCCGGGTTGGTGTAACGGGGAAGGGTAACAGTTGTTCCAAGTGGTGTGATAAGTCGGTGGCGGGGAAATAAGCGGCAGGGTTGGAAGGCTGATTCGGGTTGTTTCTTGAATAAAATCACTCCTTGTGTCCCCTTTAACTGTCAGTCCCTCCAGCAGAACGAAGTGTAGAGCAGGGGCGTGTGCCCAAAGAGAGGTAGGTAACCTCAACCACTCCGGATCACCCTGCAAGGGGGACGGGTACCGGACCAGTCCATTTCTGGAAACAGAAGCAAAAAGTCATGAGGCTTTTTTCGGCCAGTGAAGTCCGGACCCAGGAAATGACAGGGGCTCGCTGCAAAGCGCCTCTGGCTGTGCGCTTGAATATGTACAGGAAAGTCCCTCCTCAAAGAAGAAAAGACGCAGCAGCCCAGAGGGGAAGTGTAAGGAGGGGCTTTAATCAAACAAATGGCAATCTGGTGGCGGCGGATGCATTTCGGCGCAGTGGCCTTCCTCAGCGCCCAACACCAAATGAAATGTCTCGAAAAGCCCACCTGCCGCTTGTTGATGTAGGCGCCACTCCGCTCCTCCCCCATGAGATTCCTCTCACCTGTTGTGGCGCGTTGTGTATCTGCGCACCACGACTCCCAGAATGCAACATGTTCTCGCAATCCGGGTTGGTGTAACGGGGAAGGGTAACAGTTGTTCCAAGTGGTGTGATAAGTCGGTGGCGGGGAAATAAGCGGCAGGGTTGGAAGGCTGATTCGGGTTGTTTCTTGAATAAAATCACTCCTTGTGTCCCCTTTAACTGTCAGTCCCTCCAGCAGAACGAAGTGTAGAGCAGGGGCGTGTGCCCAAAGAGAGGTAGGTAACCTCAACCACTCCGGATCACCCTGCAAGGGGGACGGGTACCGGACCAGTCCATTTCTGGAAACAGAAGCAAAAAGTCATGAGGCTTTTTTCGGCCAGTGAAGTCCGGACCCAGGAAATGACAGGGGCTCGCTGCAAAGCGCCTCTGGCTGTGCGCTTGAATATGTACAGGAAAGTCCCTCCTCAAAGAAGAAAAGACACAGCAGCCCAGAGGGGAAGTGTAAGGAGGGGCTTTAATCAAACAAATGGCAATCTGGTGGCGGCGGATGCATTTCGGCGCAGTGGCCTTCCTCAGCGCCCAACACCAAATGAAATGTCTCGAAAAGCCCACCTGCCGCTTGTTGATGTAGGCGCCACTCCGCTCCTCCCCCATGAGATTCCTCTCACCTGTTGTGGCGCGTTGTGTATCTGCGCACCACGACTCCCAGAATGCAACATGTTCTCGCAATCCGGGTTGGTGTAACGGGGAAGGGTAACAGTTGTTCCAAGTGGTGTGATAAGTCGGTGGCGGGGAAATAAGCGGCAGGGTTGGAAGGCTGATTCGGGTTGTTTCTTGAATAAAATCACTCCTTGTGTCCCCTTTAACTGTCAGTCCCTTCAGCAGAACGAAGTGTAGAGCAGGGGCGTGTGCCCAAAGAGAGGTAGGTAACCTCAACCACTCCGGATCACCCTGCAAGGGGGACGGGTACCGGACCAGTCCATTTCTGGAAACAGAAGCAAAAAGTCATGAGGCTTTTTTCGGCCAGTGAAGTCCGGACCCAGGAAATGACAGGGGCTCGCTGCAAAGCGCCTCTGGTTGTGCGCTTGAATATGTACAGGAAAGTCCCTCCTCAAAGAAGAAAAGACGCAGCAGCCCAGAGGGGAAGTGTAAGGAGGGGCTTTAATCAAACAAATGGCAATCTGGTGGCGGCGGATGCATTTCGGCGCAGTGGCCTTCCTCAGCGCCCAACACCAAATGAAATGTCTCGAAAAGCCCACCTGCCGCTTGTTGATGTAGGCGCCACTCCGCTCCTCCCCCATGAGATTCCTCTCACCTGTTGTGGCGCGTTGTGTATCTGCGCACCACGACTCCCAGAATGCAACATGTTCTCGCAATCCGGGTTGGTGTAACGGGGAAGGGTAACAGTTGTTCCAAGTGGTGTGATAAGTCGGTGGCGGGGAAATAAGCGGCAGGGTTGGAAGGCTGATTCGGGTTGTTTCTTGAATAAAATCACTCCTTGTGTCCCCTTTAACTGTCAGTCCCTCCAGCAGAACGAAGTGTAGAGCAGGGGCGTGTGCCCAAAGAGAGGTAGGTAACCTCAACCACTCCGGATCACCCTGCAAGGGGGACGGGTACCGGACCAGTCCATTTCTGGAAACAGAAGCAAAAAGTATATATATATTCACAGAAAAAACCATAGGTTTGAGACCATATATAGTTAGGTATTTGCATTTAGAAAACCTTGAAAATTCAATGAAAAAACCATAGGTTTGAGACCATATATAGTTAGGTGAATATTTTAATCATACAAAACCAATGAAATTCCATATATAGTTAGTTGCACTAACTATATATTTCGCGCACCCGCAATCCACTGCTGATGATGTCACATATTACATCATTCATGACATGGTCAGTGACATCACTGATGACATCACTGATGACATCTTAAATGACATCACTGATGACATCACTGATGACATCTCAAATGACATCACTGATCACATCTCATTTGACATCATTGATCACATCACTGATGACATCATTCATGTGCTAATACGATGAACCTCTTCAGACTCTAATATAACCTTAGATACACTCAGTGAATTTCAAAGGTTTTTTGAATGCTAATTCCTAACTATATAAGGTCTGAAACCTATGGTTTTTTCAGTGAATTTGCAAGGTTTTTTAAATGCTAATTCTATTAGCGGATAACGTTTTTATATATTCAAACGTTTTTTTAATGCTAATTCCTAACTATATAAGGCCTGAAACCTATGGTTTTTTCAGTGAATTTCAAAGGTTTTTTAAATGCTAATTCCTAACTATATAAGGCTTGAAACCTATGTTTTTTTCTTTGAATTTCAAAGGTTTGTTAAATGCTAATTCCATTAGCGGATAACGTTTAAATATATTAATATCCTAGTGGGACCACCTGATCATCCCTAAGGGGTCAGGGTGTTTCTACCCTGCCCCCTTTTTGTGTTCTACACATTTTTTTTCTGCTTTCTTGTGCCTCAGTCTACTAAGACCCAAGATGGATGCCAACACTTCCTGGTTAGAAGTGTTGACAGCCAATGAGCATGCAGCTTTCTCGGGAAGGCATGCTGATTGGCTGTCACTGTCTGTCAACACTAGCACAAGATAGATGCCAACACCTCCTGGTTAGAAGTGTTGACAGCCAATGACCATGCAGCTTTCTCGGGAAGGCATGCTGATTGGCTGCCACTGTCTGTCAACACTCAAAACCAGGAAGTGTTGGCAGCCATCTTGTGCCTTGTTAGAACCAAGGCACAAGAAAGCAGTGAAACAAAGGTGTGAAACTCGCAAAGGGGCCAGAGTAGAATCACCCTGACCCCCTAGGCCTGCTCAGGGGGTCCCAAAAAGACCCTAAAGACAAAAAAAAAAGTATTTTATTTTTTTTGTAAAAATCGGGGTACGCGTACCATGCGTGTACGGTACGCGTACCCCGCAACTTTAAAAAAAAAAAATATATATCTTTTTGTCTTCGGGGTCCTTGTGGGACCCCCTGAGCAGGTCTAGGGGGTCAGGGTGCTTCTACCCTGCTCCCTTTTTGAGTTCTACACGTTTGTTTTTCTGCTTTCCTGTGCCTCAGTCTACCGAGGCACAAGATAGCTGTCAACAGTTTCTGTTTTGGAGTGTTGACAGACATTGGCAGCCAATCAGCATGCAGCTCGTGCACTTGAGGTACGCTTACCGTACGCATACGTGCGCGTACCGTAAGCGCACCGGTAAGCTCACGGGTAAGCTGCTATAGATATAGATATTTTTTTTAACCTTAATTTCTCAAAATCCACTGGACCGCATATCTTGAAACCTAGCAAAGGCGACCGCCAGTAGGTAATATATATATATATATATATATATATATATATTTTCAAATGGCAAAATGAAACCCCTCATTTTGTTCCTTTTCAAATCAAATGTATTAAGTGTTACCACTTTATTCCAATCAAGATGACTTCAGGTGTGCCATACTTTTGTCATAAGTAAGACTGTTAGCGTTCTAGTTGTTCTTTAGAACACTCTGGGACATTCTGTCATTGGGCAATAGTTGGGCTACATCTGGCTGATATTTGGGCTACATTTGGGCTCTTTTGTCTCTGGTGGCCATCTTGGGAGACTACATATCAGAATTTTTTTTATGAAATATAAGAGGATTTGAGAAGTCACTCAAAATTTGCCCTAATTTTTCTTTCTTCAGCACTAATCATAATTTCTATGGCAAAATGAACCCCCTCATTTTGTTCCTTTGCAAATTAAATGTTTTAAGTGTTAACACTTTATTCCAATCAAGATAACTTCAGGTGTGCCATACTTTTGTCATAAGTAAGACTGTTAGCGCTCTAGTTGTTCTTTAGAACACTCTGGGACATTCTGTCATTGGGCTATAGTTGGGCTACATCTGGCTGATATTTGGGCTACATTTGTTTTTTTTGTCTCTGGTGGCCATCTTTGGGCTACATTGGGCTACATTGGGCTACATTGGGCTACATTTGGGCTCCAACATATATATAGCCCAATGTAGCCCAATATATGTTTTTCAAAGTTAATTTTCGTAAAAACCACTGGAGCATATATCTTGAGACATAGCAAAGGCACATCGAGGTACCAGTCCCTACAATTTTGCCAAGTTTGGTGGAAATCCATTCAGCCGTTCGGGCTAAAAGTGAGTCCAACCACCCTATGGAAAACTCAATGTTAAAAACACGTTTTGGGACCCCCCTTTTTTCTCGGCCCCCACTTGACGAAACCCCCCCAGACTTTCAGGGGACGGTCAGAGACAACATCTGCCATTTTCCTGAAAATTTCAGCCAATTCCGTCCATCAACGCCAAAGTTATTCAACATAGAATTTTCAGAAATCCCTATTCAAAAAAATCCTAACTAGAAATACCTACTGGCAAAGTAAGACTGTTAGCTCTCTAGTTGTTCTTTAGAACACTCTGGGACATTCTGTCATTGGGCTATAGTTGGGCTACATCTGGCTGATATTTGGGCTACATTTGTTTTTTTTGTCTCTGGTGGCCATCTTTGGGCTACATTGGGCTACATTGGGCTACATTGGGCTACATTTGGGCTCCAACATATATATAGCCCAATGTAGCCCAATATATGTTTTTCAAAGTTAATTTTCGTAAAAACCACTGGAGCATATATCTTGAGACATAGCAAAGGCACATCGGGGTACCAGTCCCTACAATTTTGCCAAGTTTGGTGGAAATCCATTCAGCCGTTCGGGCTAAAAGTGAGTCCAACCACCCTATGGAAAACTCAATGTTAAAAACACGTTTTGGGACCCCCCTTTTTTCTCGGCCCCCACTTGACGAAACCCCCCCAAACTTGCAGGGGACGGTCAGAGACAAAATGTGCCATTTTCCTGAAAATTTCAGCCAATTCCGTCCATCAACGCCAAAGTTATTCCACATAGAATTTTGAAAAATCCCATAGGAAAAAAATCCTAACTATATATACCTACTGGCGACCGCCAGTAGGTAATATATATATATATATATATATATATATAGATAGATAGATAGATAGATAGATAGATAGATAGATAGATAGATAGATAGATAGATAGATAGATAGATAGATAGATAGATAGATAGATAGATAGATAGATACATGGCTAGATCCTCTCTGCTCCTCTTTTGGACCGTTCAATGGGAGTAGGTACACTTACAACAGCTACCTTCCATTGGAGTTGGTACCATGTTGGATCTGCAAAGGGGAGAAGACATGCTGTGGTGCATCCACAGTGCCACATTTCACAGCTTTGAGCTCAGGAAAGAGGTTCCATAAGGCTACTCTACTGCAATGCTAAACATGCACTGATGCTGAGATGATTTTGCATGTGATATCTAGTATGATGAAGTTGACTTGATTACGTCTGTGATGGTTTTCATCAACATTTAACAAACATATGCACACAACAAAAAACCCTAATGGGCTACCACTTACTTTCAATATATAGGGTGCAAACCAAGCATACAATGGGAAAAAAAATGCAGCAACATATTTCTCCCTTCAAACTGTAGATGCAAACAGGAGATAAAGGGGAAGGTTGTTTAAATGAACTGGGTGCCTGATTACAAAGTCCCCTTGTGTGCAGCGGTTCTTTGGACCCACTTTTGCATCTAAGTTGAATTAGAAAATTACAGAATTTATTTATAAAGTTTTATATAGCGCAAACGTGACCCACAAGGGTATCAGATCGCTTTACAGCATACAGTACAAGAACATAGATGTATGAGAAGATATACACGCATTCAAATGTGTGAATTCGTACAATCGAGGTATAAAATCTACGGATTGCAAACATACAGGACAGGGAATCTGCAGGACGATGTGCAATATACTGTTATTGAAATTAGGTGATTGTGTTAGCCAACAAGGATAAAAGCCAACTAACCATTACACTACATACAGTTATTGAGCATTAAGGGCTGAGGTATTAAACTTACACAAAAAAAAAGTCTCATTCATTCCACCGGCTGTAGGCAATGATAAGACGATAAAGTGGCCTCCTAGTATTAAGACTTAGGACGTGAATTGTTCATTAGAATTATTTTTATTTCTTTTTGAATGCAGTAAAGGAAGATATTCCACATACGACTGGAGGTAAGGAGTTCCAAATCTTTGGAGCGATCCCCGAGAAAGCTCTGCAGCCAGTTCGCTTCTTTTGGAAGGATTGAGGTTTCAGAAGGAAAGTAATTGCACTTCGTAGTTGTCTGCAACCTCAATCAATCAATCATTTGTAAAGCGCTCTACATGC
The DNA here is from genome assembly GCF_964261635.1 of Lissotriton helveticus. Lineage (NCBI taxonomy): Eukaryota > Metazoa > Chordata > Amphibia > Caudata > Salamandridae > Lissotriton > Lissotriton helveticus. The sequence continues at coordinate 2,027,662,261 of NC_136061.1, forward strand.
CCGCGAGGGTCTCAAGGCTCTGGGGGGGGGGGGGGGGGTGGCTACTGATCGAATAGCCAGGTCTTGAGTATCCTCCTGAAGGTCAGCAGGTCTTTGGTCTGTCGTAGGCTCAGTGGGAGGGTGTTCCATGTCTTGGCGGCGAGGTGGAAGAAGGATCTCCCACCGGTGGTTGTTCTTCGGATGCGCGACACAGTGGCAAGTGAGAGGTCGGCGGAGCGGAGCTGGCGGTTGGGGATGTAGAAGGAGAGCCGTCTGTTGAGGTAGGCTGGGCCGGTCTTGTGGAGTACCTTGTGTGCGTGAGTAAGGAGCTTGAATAATATCCTCTAGTTGATGGGGAGCCAGGGTAAGTTTCTCAGTTGGGGGGTGATGTGGCCGTGGCGTGGTATGTCAAGGATCAGTCGTGTCGAGGCGTTTTGGATGCGTTGTAGTCATTTGATGAGCTTGGTCGGGGCTCCCGCGTAGAGGGCGTTTCGGTATTCGAGTCTGCTGCTGACGAGGGCCTGAGTGACTGTCTTTCGGAGCATGTGGAGGGTGATGAAGCTGGAGGAGTCGACGGCGTTGACTTGCTTGGTCACTGAGAGCGTTAAGTCGAGGATGATTCCCATGTTGCGTGGTCGGTGGGTGTTGGGGCTGCCCCCAGTCCCGTCGGCCACCAGGAGTCGTCCCAGGCTGAATGGTTGGAGCCAAGGATGAGGACCTCCGTCTTGTCCGGGTTCAGCTTCAGACGGCTGGTCTTCATCCAGTCGGCGATAGCCTTCATTCCTTCGTGGAGGTTGGCTTTGGCAGTGATGGGGTCCTTGGTGAGGGAGAGGATCAGCTGAGTGCCATCGGTGTAGGAGATTATGTTGAGGTCGTGCGTCGGGCTGAGGGAGGATTCCTGGGGCACACGGGAGATGATCTCGGAGGCTTTGGAACGGAATAAGGGAGGCGGGTGCTCTGGGTTCTGCCGGAGATGAAGGAGGTGGTCCAATCCAGAGCCTTGTCTCGGATCCCTGCGGCGTGAAGGCGTGCACATTGTGTGCGGTGGCAGACGGTTTCGAAGGCTGCAGAGAGGTCTAGGAGGATGAGTGCTGAGGACTCGCCGTTGTCCAGCAGTGTCCTGATGTTATCGTGGCGGCGATGAGGGCAGTCTCGGTGCTGTGGTTGGAGCGGAACCCTGACTGGGAAGGGTCAAGGATTCTGTTTTCTTTGCGGTATCGGGTTAGCTGTCTGTTGATGGTTTTCTCGATGACCTTGGCTGGGAAAGGGAGCAGAGAGATGGGCTGGAAGTTCTTGAGGTCTCTTGGGTCTGCCTTAGGTTTTTTGAGTAGGGTGTTGATCTCAGCGTGTTTCGAGATCTCTGGAAAGGTCGCAGTCTCGAGGGGGAGATTGATGACGTTGCGCAGGTGGGGTGCGATGGAGCTGCTTGCTCTGTTGACGACATGGTGGGGGAATGGGTCTGACGGAGTGCCGGCGTGGATTGTGTGCATGGTCTTGATGGTGTCATCGATGCTCACGCTGACCAAGGCTAGCAGGGGGTCATGGTCGATGGTGTGCGGAGGGTCTGTCGTGTTGATGTCTGTTGGGGCTATCTGGGTGTTGAAGCTGTCATGGATGTCTGCTATCTTGCGGTGGAAGAAGATGGCAAGAGAGTCGCACAGGGCTTGCGACGGCTGGATGTCGTTGGTGTTGGAGCTGGGGTTGGAGAGTTCCTTCACGATGTTGAAGAGCTCCTTGCTATTGGGTGCGTTGTTGTCGAGGCGGTCTTTGAAGGAGGTCCTCTTGGCCGCCCTGATGAGGTGGTGGTGGTTGCGGATGGTATCCTTGTGTGCTGCGTGGCTGTCCAGAGTTTGTTCACTGTGCCATTTCTTCTCTAGTTTCCGGGAGGGCTTCTGGGAGGCGAAGTGGATGCAGCGGTGGTCAGTCCACAGGAGGTTGGTGGTGTGGCTGACGGAGACGTGCGGGCTTGAGGAGAAGACGGGGTCAAGCGTGTGGCTAGCGGAGTGGGTGGGCATTGTGACGAGTTGCTTTAGTACGAGGTTGGCGAGGTTATCGATCAGGGTTGTGGAGTTGTTGTCATTGTTGTTCTCAAGGTGAAAGTTCAGGTCTCCGAGGTGGATGTAGTTGGTGGAGGTCAGGGCGTGCGTGCTCATGAAGTTGGCGATGGAGTCGCTGAACTGAGGGCAGGGTCTGGGGGGTCGGTAGACGAGGGTGCCTCTGAGGGTGAAGTTAGGGTCTGTGTGGATCTGGAAATGCATGTGTTCGGCGGTGCTGAGCGCGTCGTCGGTGCTAGTCGAGACCCTGATGCTGTTCTTGTGGACGATGGTGATTCCTCCTCCGACTCCCATGGTGCGGTCTCTGCGGGTGATCTTGTAGCCGTCTGGGATGGCTATGGCGATGTCGGGAGCGGAGGAGTCGTTAAACCAGGTCTCTGTCAGGAAGGCAACGTCCGGGGATGTTGTGACGAGCGGGAGGTGGGGGCAGCAAATAGGCAGTGGGCTGTCAGTGGGGCGTGGGCTGCAGGGGACGCAGCGGCGAGGGTGGTGAAGGACAACGAAGGTAACAGGAGGAAAAAGGGGCACAAAATCGAGGGAAAAACAAGTGCACAAAAGGCAAAAGGGCACAAAAAACGAGTGTAACAGAAGGCAAAAGGGGCACAGAAACGAGGGAAAAACGAGTGGCACAGAGGGCAGAAGGGCACAAAAAATCAAGTGGAACAGAGGGTAGAAGGGCACAAAAAATGAGTGGAACAGAAGGAAAAGGGGCACAACAACATGGGAAAAACGAGTGGCACAGAGGGCAGAAGGGCACAAATAAACGAGTTGAACAGAGGGCAGAAGGGCACAAAAAACGAATGGAACAGAAGGCAATAGGGGCACACAAACAAGGGAAAAATGAGTGGCACAGAAGGCAGAAGGGCTCCAAAAACGAGTGGAAGAGAAGGCAAAAGGGTAAAAAAACGAGGGGAAATTGTGTGACACAGAGGGCAGAAGGGCACAAAAAAACGAGTGGAACAGAGGGCAGAAGGACACAAAAAATAAGTGGAACAGAAGGCAAAAGGGGCACAAAAATGAGGGAAAAAACAAGTGGCACAGAAGGCAGACGGGCACAAAAAACAGAGGCAAAATACAGAACACAGAAATACTGGGGCAGCTAAGAACAGAAGGCAGAGAGGCACGGGGCAGCGAGGGGAACAGAAGGGAAAACCAGGCAGAGACACCGGGGCAGCGAGGGGAACAGAAGGGAAAACTGGGCAGAGACAAGGGGGCAGCGAGGGGTACAGAAGGAAAGACCGGGCAGAGAGAGAGCATGGGGACAGCGAGGGGAACAGCGGGAAGGAAAAGGGGCACGGAACACGTACAGGCAGCGGAGGAAGACAGACAACAGCAGCCACAGACACAACAATGAAAATGCAGGCAATACAATAAAAGCAATAAAGCGGAGGATGAACAAACCTACCTACGGCCTACCACTGGCCACCAGGGATGAGGCACAGGTGGTAGCCTGCGGGTGATGGAGGGCCTCGAACTTCCTCAGCAGCGGCAGCAGGGGCAAGGAGACACAGGCGGTGCTGTGCGGAGGGGGAGCGACCAACCTGGTGGGGTCAAGGGTCACCTTCAGACCTTTCCAGCTTTAGGGCCAAGTCACTGGGTGTATTGGTATGAATTGCTTTGTGTGTCATGCAGGCCACTTTTAGGCGAATTCTTGCCTCGTAAGGCAACCAGTTCAGGGCTTTCAAGGTCGGGGAGCTGTGACTGTTTCTTTTGGATCCTGATAACAGTCTAGCCGCTGCATTCAGTGATGCCCTCAACGGAGCCAGCTTGTATTTGGGGAGACCACAGAGAGTGGTGCTTCCGTAGTCTAATTTTGGCAGCACTAGGGCTTGTACTGCCGTTTTTAGATTTGCCTGAGGGAGGAAGGGTTTGAGTTTCCTTAGTATACTCAACTTGTGGTTAGCTCCCTTGGTGGCAATGGCGATGTGCGAATGCATAATCAGATGTTTGTCTATGGTGATTCCTAGTGATTTTGCTGAGTCAATGATGCGGGGAACACAATCAAAGGAGGTTAGGTGTTTGTGTGACACCTGGTGTTAACACAAACTGCACAAAGTGAACAACGGAATACCTTTGCATATGAGCCCATGCCAAACGACAGATTCAAAAGAACAAAAGTTTCTCAGGAGGTGCTCTAACTGTAGACTACCTTGGAACTGGCACTAAGATAGGGCACCCCTTGGAAAGGGTTATGGATTGCCCCAGGGACCATCATGGGTGATGCAGTTGCCAACTATCCTCCACCCCACCTCCCCCGCTAGTGCTTTAGACCACTTTCAAAGTCAGGATGCTCTTCCTACAGTGAAAGGGTAAGCACTGACTTGAAACTTTCTTTCAGTATGTTACTGTTGTGCTCATTCCATTGCAGGCATCAACTCCTAAAGTGTAGAAAATTCCAAGAGGCTAGGAAATATTTTCTGTGTTATCAAGTGCACCGTTCTTCTATATAAATCTCACTTTTCAAGGCTGTGCATCAATGAAGATGACAATCTTTTGTGCATTTTTGTAATACTGCAACAGAGCACAACGATGAAAAAGAAACCAACTGGGCAAAGGCTGTGTAAGGTGATGGTAGAATGAAAACATCTTATTATTGAGAAAAGAAGGAAGGTCTGCAGCTTGTCGTGAATGGCTGTATGGGGAGATGAGGGGGAACTTAATAATTTTGTATTTAAAAAATGTCATTGATTTAAGTTTTTTTTAAAACAACTTAGATCATGCAGTACCTCAAAATTACAATTGTATTACTCTTGCTGGCAGCGGCTAACATCATGCTTTTAAAAAATGCAGATTGGTGAAATCTCACCAATCTTTAAGGGCTCCCAGGTTGGTTTCCATTCCAACTGAAACACAGAAGCTGCACCAGTAGCTCTACAAGATGACATTCTGAAGGCTTCCATCGGTCACTCCACCTGTGCCTGGACTCCTGATATTACTGGACATGCCAGCAGCCTTCAACACAGTTGATCAAACAAACCTCTTAGATTGAGTGGCCTAAAAGGCCTTTTCTATACTCATGCAGTTATGATCCATCAATTTGTCTCCAACCCTTCTGATGTAGCTACAGGATATCTTCAAGGGTCAGTTCTTTCTCCTTTTTCTTTTTAATCTTTACATGTGTTCTCTTTTATTCTGTCTCAAAAACTTTGAGTGTTTGTTATATTCTCGTGTGAATGACATTAAATTACTTTTTTTTTTTTTTTTTTTTTATAAAAGCAAGATTTTATTGGCATTGTTCGGTTATGTTACATTCAAATGCTTCCAAATGGGAAGGCCAGATTCGTTAATTATTACAATGAGAAAAACATTCATAAGCTTCAAACCATTCTGTCCATTTGTTACGTTCAGTATACGGGGCATTAAGGACATTCCGAAACCATTTTGTATCATACATAACTTTCACTTGCATTTTGTATTTTTTGAAATAACAAAACTACGAACTTAACATATGGCTCAACATCTATTGACACATCTATAATCATGGAGTATCGAGGTAAGTGGCTATTGGCAAACGCCAACTCCGTGCGCATCACACTTCACCACCCTCTCGTGTGTCCACCCCCCTACAGCCGCTCGTACCACAATGCATCCTGTGCGGGGCCCCCGCATATAGCTTGAATCACTCCCTCGTAATTAGTCAGTGTCAGTGTCATCATCAGAGCTCTCACTATCATTCTCTGGCAACGGATCACAAATGTCCCCTCTGTAGGAGTTCCATTGTAGCCAAACTCCATTCCACTTACGAGGATTATCTCTCATCTTATATACTGCCCTCTCCGTTATCATGAGCGTGTCCATGTTCCTGAGCCACTGCGCCAGCGTGGGGAGCTCAGCCGCACCCCACTTTTGTGCAATGTCGCGTTTGGCCACCATGCAGCCTATCGTAACCCACAGTTTACCATAGTGTGTTAGATCGGTAGGACCCCAGACATTCAACAGACACACCCTGGGATCTTGAGGTATATTGGAATTCAGTGTTTGTGCGATGGTACGGAGCACCCGCTGCCAATAGCTCAATATGTATGTGCAGCTCCAGAGTGTATGCAAGAGTGTGCCCTCCCCACCACATCCTCGCAGACAGAGCGGGTCATCCGCCCTCTGCAAGTTGTGCAATGCCACTCGAGTGTAGTAGATTCTATGGAGGACCTTCAGTTGTATGAGGCGGAACCTAGCCGAGATACCGGCTTCACGCGGGGATGACAGAGCTGCATTCCATTCGGATTCATCGAAATCCCCAAGGTCTTCCATCCATTTGTCCTTAAGTTTACCTAGTGGCTCCGGTATGTTATTAAGCAGTTTTCGGTACGTTAGGGAAGTCGCACCCTCCAGCACACAGTCCGTGAGCAGGCGGTCTTCCAGCGGGGAGGACTCCGGAGGTGTGGTGCCCGGCGGGATCGCCGCTAGGAGGGCATGTCTGATTTGTATGTACCTGAATCGTTCCGTGTCCCTTAATTCATATTGTTGCTGGAGGGAAGTGAACGGGACCACCCCCTCCCTGGACCACATGTCTCCCACGGTCGAAATTCCAATGGCATCCCACTGATCGAATCCCTTAGTACGCCTCAGATGGCCCAATGCTTTAGTGTCCCACAATGGTGTCAGTTTTGTAATTACCCCCGCCCAGCGGAGTTTCGATTGTGCCTTATACCATAGTTGTACCGTGTGCTTGGTGGGCCCTATCAGTTTCGTTGCAATGCCCTTGTGGTATAGAGGCGCCAACATGCTGTTAGTACCCAGTTGGGCCCGATCCGCCTTAAAGGCTGGGTCGTCCTGTGGTGCGTGTATCCATTTATTGAGAACTTTGAGTTGTGCCGCCCAGTAGTACAACTGCACATTAGGCAGTGCAATTCCACCGTCGTACCAGCTCCTATTAAGTTTCGTGTGTGCAAATCTCGCCGGCCGATTCCCCCACAGTAAACCCGACATCAATGCTGTCACCTTTTGAAAGTAGCTGGGGGGGATAAGTGTTGGGGCGTTTTCGAGGACGTATAGAAAGCGTGGTAGTGCCATCATTTTGAACAAAGCTGCTCTGCCCAATAGCGTCAGTGGGAGCGTCTGCCAGTGTTGTACATCATTTCGCAATCGGAGGAGAGGAGGCTGTAGATTGCGAACAGAGAATTCTGCCGCATCCCGGGTAATGTGAATTCCCAGGTATTTGAAGGACGTGACTGCTACTTCTAGTGTGCAAGCGTCTGGTAGTGTCGGGAGAGGACCCCTGAGAGTATAGATGATTGATTTTGACCAATTGATAGTGTAGCCTGACACTTGGCCATGGGAGGTGCAGATGGCTAGGTTAGGGATGCTGCTATTCAGGTCAGTAAGATAGATTAACATGTCATCAGCATACAATGACACTCTGTCCTCCCAGCTCGAATCCCACGTAATGCCCCTCAGCAGTGGCGTAGTCCGTATAGTAATTGCGAGAGGTTCTAAGACTAACGCGAACAGGATGGGTGAGAGAGGGCATCCCTGTCGGGTTCCCCGCCCCAGTTGTATTTCTCGTGATATGTGGCCATTTGCCACTACACGTGCAATCGGATCCTTGTATAGTAGCCGGATCCAGGCAATAAAGTTAGGACCGAACCCCATAGAGGAGAGGACCGCGAAGAGGTAGTTCCACTCCACCATATCGAACGCCATCTTGGCGTCTAGTGACAGGATGGCCGCCGGTTCCGTCAGAAGCGGAATTCTTGCCACGACTCCCTGCACCCTACGAAGGTTCAGGGCCGTACTTCTGCGCGGCATGAATCCAGATTGATCCGGATGGATCAACTGACCTAAGTGGGGCATGAGTCTGTTCGCCAGCAGTTTCGCCAGAATTTTAGCTTCGGGGTTCAACAGTGAGATAGGTCTATAGGATGTGCATTCGTTAAGTGGTTTACCCGGTTTCGGTATGGCTACAATAGTCGCCATCCGCTGGTCTGGTGGTAACGTGCCGCTCTCTCTACTGTCCACGTACATCCGTAAGAGGGGCGGACCCAGAGACTCAGACATTGTTTTGAACCACTCGATGGGTACCCCGTTGGGGCCCAGAGCCCTGCCCGGATGGATAGCGCCAATTGCCAATTGAATTTCATCCGCAGTTATGTCAGAATCTAATTCCCTCATTGCATCGTCAGTCAATTTGGGTATTGCCACGCGGCTCAGGGCATCTCGGGCCTCATCCTCCGTGACAATCACCATCGGTGTGTACACCGCACTGAAGTGATCGGCTAGTACATCTACTATGTCCTCTGGTCGAGTGTGTACCCTCCCGAGTGTATCCTTAAGTTGTAGTATGTTCCTGCCGCCTCCCTGTTTTTTATCCAGCCAGGCTAGGAGTTTACTGGCCTTGTCCCCGATATCGTATACCCTGTGTTTAGTGGCTGCAATGTCCGCCTTAGTCAGGCGTCGCACATGGTCCGTGAGAAGTCGTTGACGTAACTGTAGGGAGTGGAGGTTAGCACAGGAGGGATCCGCCATATGGGCTGTGTTGGCTTCGTCGAGCTGTAGTTCCAACTCAGACGTCACCTCTCCCTGCCGTTTCTTGTGGTGTGAGATCGCTGCTATCGCCTGCCCCCTAAAAACAGCCTTGTAAGCTTCCCAGAGTATTGAGGGCGAACTCACCGAAGCTTGATTTTCTGCAAAGTAGTGTTTGGTAGTGTTCTGTAGGTCTTTACGAATAGCCGGGACCTTGAGGTAGCCTGGATAGATCGGGTATAACCTTCTGCGGGTGGCTGTACGGCTGGACAGTGTCAGGGTAATAGGCGAGTGATCGGAGACACCCCGTGGCTTTATTTGTGTGTCTTCGATGGTGAGACAACCGGTCCCCAACGTGAGGAAGTGATCGATTCTGGATAGACTGTTGTGTGTTGCAGAGTAGTATGTATATTGTAATTGTTCCGGGTGTAGTGTGCGCCAGACATCCACTAGGCCCTGTGCCTCCAGAAACCCGCTAAGTTTATTGGTGCCAGGTGAGTGTGAGCGCCCGGGGAATCTATCACGTGTGTCGTGAAGTACCGCGTTGAAATCCCCCCCTATAATCAAATCCCCTTCCGGGAGTTCTAAGAGGAACTTACCAAGGTCGGGCAGTGCCACAGCGTGTAGTGCTGGAGGGATGTAAACCGATACCACGGACAAAGCTCTGCCCTCCCATTGGCCGGACACCGCTGCAAAGCGGCCCTGATCATCTGTTTTGGTGGATGTGATGATGTACCGCGAGGATTTGTGCATTAGAATGCCCGTGCCACGTGACCCCGGAGTGAATTCCGCATGTGTAACCATGTGGTAGCCCCGTCTATCCATGGCCCGTGTATTAGTGCCCATCATGTGTGTCTCCTGCAACAGGACCAGGGCAGGACCCGCCCTCCTAATTCCCTGAAGAACCAGGCCTCGTTTGATCTTATCGCCTAATCCTCTGACGTTCCACGACATAATGTGTAGTGGGGCCGTCGGAACGGGATCATCTAGTCCGGCCATGGCAGTGGGGTGTGTTTGCGTCCCTCTAGTACCTTCGGGTGTATGTCGTGTCGTTTCCTGCGTGGGGCACTCCCTCGAAGGTGAGCCCACCGTTCCGAGGAGGCGCCACCCCGCCCCACCAGAGGAGGCACCCACGGGGCAGCAACAAGGGCATCAGTGTGAGTATCCCATCGGGTCATGTCGTGTCGTGCATTGTTCATGTCGTGGTGTGACATATAGTGTTGAGCCAAGCCAAAAACCTGTAGAACCAAACCAGTTACATAAGTAAACACCCCCCCTCTCCCAACTACCCCCCTCCCTGCTTCTCTGCTATTCGGACTTGAACCTGCCCGCCTCCCCAACTTAGCAGAGTGCATTACCCCAAACCCAACCAGTGTACTTGCGCGTTGGGGTGAAGGAGTCTCCGAGGCCAGCGGCCTCGCAATCTTCTCCCCGGAGGCCCCTCGCCCAGTGTCCATTAGCGTGCCTCAGGTGCTCTGCACAGTAAGTCCAAAAACTTTGCTAGGCCGGAAATCATTGTTCATCGTTGTGTTCTTCATCTGCGGCCTCGCTGTGGGGTGATCCCTCGCTCTCTCCATTACCTCTCGAAGTCTGGGAAGCCGGGAGGCTGCCGGTCGTACGATCCTTCTGCTGCCGATGTGGCCGTCGAGGGCGAGCGTTCGTTCTCCAACCGTCCAGCCATTCCCTTGCGGATTCTGGGTTGTCGAAGAACCAGGTCTTGTTTTCGGCGACCACTCGTAGTCTTGCGGGGAAGAGCATGGAGTATGGGATCTCTCTCGCCCTGAGTTCTTTCTTGACCTCGAAGAACGTCCGGCGTCTGCGGGCCACCTCCGCCGTGTAGTCAGGGAAGAACGCCACCGTAGAGTTTTGGATTTTTATCGGAGGGGACATTCGGGCCGCCTGTAGAGTGACGTCTCTGTCCCTGAAATTGAACAGCCGGGCTACAATGGGTCTCGGAGCCGCTCCAGGTTTCGGTTGGCCTCCCGGCACACGGTGCGCTCTCTCTACCGAGAAGAAGGTGGATAGCCCCTTGGGTCGCAGTTCATTGGTGATTAGGCCCTCCACGTACAAATCCATGGCTCTCACCCCCTCCGTCTCCGGCACGCCGAGTATGCGGATGTTGTTCCGCCTGGAGCGCCCTTCTTGGTCGTCGAGCTTCTCACGCAGCACCTTATTGTCCGTTACCAGCTTTTCGACCGCCAGTTGGAGTTCGGAGACGTCTCCACCAAGGATTTCATTACTACTTCCATGGCGTTGACCTTTTCCGTCATCTTATGGAAATCAGCCCTGATCAGCGTGATGTCCGTGGAGATCGTGCCCACTGTTGTTTGTAAATGCGCCAGGGCCTGCATTACGTCATCCAGAGTCGCTTTTTTAGCCCCCTGCACCTCCACGGACCTACCAGCCGTCTCCTTCCCGGCATTCGGGGACACTGCAGGCCTGTCGCAGGTAAATCGGTCTATTCGAGTTTGTGTAGGCCCACTCTTCAGGCCTCTCCCCGTCATGTCGCTAGTATCCGCGGCCCCCGGGCAAGCCAGCGACGGGGGACCGCGTCTGCTCCTTCTGCGGCGTATTTTGTCCGCCGGTGTTGTAGGCTAAGTTCGTGGCAGGCCGGGGGTGTAGTAGCTGGCCTGGGATTCCTCTGGATGCCCAGCCGGGAGTGCGGAGAGGAGAACGACGGACGGGACCTAGTTCCCGCGCCTCTGGTAGTCGCTGGCACTTTATTTCTCGCCCGCAGACAAGGGGGCGAGAGCCGGTTTCTTGGGGCTCCCCCAGGCGCTGGCACCGCTCAGCAGGTGTCGTGGAGGTGGGTGATGGGGCGCAGGTGAAGGACGTGCCCGTACCGTGTGGGGCTCCGTGTCCTGCAGTGCCGGACGTTGTAAAAGTAGTCCCCCGCTGTCCTACGGGGTCGTTCTAACCCCAGGCCAATCAGTAGGGAAGGTTCCACAGTCCCGGGTAGTGCGCGATCGCTGCGGGCAATGTCTCACATAGCGGCCAAAACGCTGTACAGGTGATGGCGGGGGTCGCCTGACCAAGCCTCCGGCGAATATGGCACACGCTCCCTGCCGCTCAGAAAGTGGGTATGGTCGGTGAGGCGGAGAGCGGGTTGACCGCCGCCTGTGGTGCGGCGGGTGAGGTCCGGATTCCGGCCGGGCTCGGCAGAACAGCGCCGGCTCTCCACAAAATGGCGGCACGCCGCCGCGAGTCAAGCTAGGGCGGCTGCCCACCGGGCGGTCTCAGTGCACGGGGGAGCGAGTCAGCACCTACCCGGCTCTGTCCAAGTGTTACCGGCCGTGTCCGAGCCCGGTTCAGCCCGCACTCACCCCGTGAGCCGGCGCCCGTCCGCCAAGTGGATAGGCAGCGGGCACTTCTGGTGCGGGTTCCCCCGGGGCAGTCACGCTTCCTGGCAGGCCGGAGAGCGAAGGCAGTCCCCGGCTGCGCCGCGTTGCGGAGGCCTCTCCGTCGCCTGGGTGGATGTCGGCTCTCGGTCGTCGGACAGCCACAGCACTTGCACCCTTCGGCACCACTCGGTTCCGGGCTCAGGGTTTCTCCTTCTGGGGCAAAATATACAGCGGATGGTGTGCAGGATTGCTGGAGAGGCCGCCTCGACCGCGGAGCTACTCCTCTATGCTGCCGCCATCGTTGGCTGCTAGCCACGCCCCCATTAAATGACTTTTTAACTTAATTGGCAGGGATGTGTTTCTAAACATCTTCCTTCTTGTCTACAATGTATTAAAAGCTGGTTGGACAGAAAGTGAATAAAGATAAATATGGAAAAACAGAGGTTCACTTGTTTGGCAGTCGATCTGGTATTATTTCCAATGGTCAAACCCATGTACAAAACCTCAAACTTGAATCAAGAGCCTCAGTTTCAGACTTAATTAGACACTCAAATTGGATATTTTTCGATTGCTGTCAGAGGATGCCAAAAAGACAATGATTACAGTCTGTTAGACCTGGCCTTTTCAGCAGGTTTATCCCCAAACATTTTGCAATTTGCCCCTTTTTTTGTTGGTGTTAGGACTCTGGGCACCTTATCACAGCTGAGTGCTCATGGCTAAAGTGTATATGCTCTCTGTGTAAATTGTGATTGTGGTTGGTAATCCATGATTGGCATATTTGGTTAAATGGTAAGTCCATAGTAAAGTGCACTGAGTGTGCCAGGGCTCATAAATCAAATGCTACTAGAGGGCTTGTAGCACTGATTGTGCCACACACATGAGAAGCCCTGTAAATGTGTCTCAGACCTGCCACTGCATTTTCTGTATGCACAGTTTTAAACTGCCATGTCGACCTGGCAAGTGCGCCTACTTGCCATGCCCTAACCTTCTCGTTTCTTACATGTAAAGCAGCTCTCAGGTAGGCCCAATGTACCCCCATGGGGAGGGTGCAGTGCATGTGAAAGGTAGGACATGTGCTGGTGTTTTACACGTCCTGATAGTAAAACACTGTCCATTTCATTTTTCACTATTGAAAGGTTGTCTGTCCCAATGGTTAACATGGGAACTGCCTTGCAACATCTTACAAGTGTAACTTTCCAATGGGACAAGATAGAAAAGTAGAGTTTAGGTTCTCTGAACTCAGAATTTAATAACACCTTATAGTGAAGGTGGTTTTTAAATTGTATGGTGAAAAATGCCACTTTTAGAAATTGGGCGTTTTCTTGCTTTTCCATACTGTTTATCTGTGCCTGTTTGTGTATTCATCATATGGTTTTGGAGTGACAGGAGCAGGGGATGTGCATTCACTCTACACAGTCACAAGTGGGATTGAGGCGTGCCCTGCCTTTCCTGCGTGATTCATAGCCAAATTGAATAGACCTTTCTGCATTTAGAGTGGTGGGAAGAGTTTTCACAAGCACCTGAACAGGCTGTGTGTCCTTTGCACAATGCTGCCTCTCCCCCCTGCAGTCAAGCTGAGTCAGGGAGTGTGTACTGATCTCAGAGACTCTGAAACAAAGACTTCAATAAGAAAATGGGGTATAAGTATTGGACATAAAACCCCAGGACTTTAGATCAATTCTGTAAACAAAAGACCCTGCCAAGAAGCAGAGCTGTGTGAAGAGTGCTATCCTTTCTGTTGTTGGGTGGTGGGTTGGCCTACAGATGAAGCTTCTATATGTGGAGAGGAAGTTTACTGACTCTTTTCGCCCTGCTGTGGTATCGTGGTTGAGAAGATCTCTAAGGGCTTGTGTGTGCTTGCCTCGTGTTGAAAGTCTCAGGGAAAAAAAATACTTCAACAGATCCTTGTTGCTTGGAAGGAGAGTTGAGAGAGTGTGTGAGGAGCACTATCCCTGATGTGCATTGGGTGGATCGGCCTGCAGTTGCTGCTGCTTCCTGGAGCAGGGGGAAGACTGGACAGTTTTAATCAATTACGCGAGTGTTTTGAGCGCAATTGTGGCACAAACGTGTGGAGAAAGAACACTTTAAAACCAGTGCCTGGTGAGCGCTCCCAGAGTTCAAACCCAGTTGGGCCCAAGTAGGTGCAGAGAAACTCTTCGGAGTACAGCGTGGCTCATTTCCAGCACAAGAACCCGAGTAGCGCTCAGAGCAGAGTGTGCATGTTTACTCTGCAGGAAGAGCAGCATGCATACAAAAGGGATCCATGTTCGCTTCCAGTGCCACGCACCCAAGTGCCGACTCGCTTTGCTGGAGCGTTACTGGACAAGTGCGAAGTCAATATCCCCAAAGGGTTCCCTTTCTGTGTCACAAGGTCGGAGGTCAGGATCGCACCTTGCGTGTCACGCTCAGACTGCTGCGTCACCCCTGAGGCCGGGGCATGGACCTCCGCTGCAGACCGGTGTAGGTGCCCATCCCCGGTACCCCAACAGCATCACGCTGGACGAGCACCTCCCCAAGGCTGTGTGAGCCTAACCTTCACCTTGAGCTGGAATTCTACACGCCACTCTGCGGATGTCTCCCTTAAGCAAGGTACTATGTCTACAGGGTCTGGGCGGCCTTGGCTACCAGCCCCTCTATCATTGAGGGCAGGTGGGGGAGGCATAAATAGTGACAATACGGTGCGCCTAAAACCCCATAACAACGTTCTAATACCACAGAGAAGTTTCTGGGCAAAGGCTGAAGAACTTATCGTAGAAGCTCTAATATGAGCCCAACTGAAATGTAAGGCGCAAAAAAGCTCTTGTCCCCTACAGTTGCCCTAAAGTACAGCATAACATGTGATAGAAGCGCAGGTGTGCTGTGTCTATGGGTTCTCTGCAGTTAAGAGGGGTCTACCCTATGGGTCTATGGTTCTATGGTGACATGTAATGATTCATATGTTTGGATGCATTATCCAACTGTTTCATATTTTGTGCCTTGATATACGATGTATGGTGTGCTCATACCTTTATACTGACAGAATAACGATTACTCTTTCAGGACCTATAGATTCTGTTCAGTGAAGATATTTTTATGACGTATGCAACATATAAGTAATTACTTTATTACTTACTTCTATGACAATTGCCTAGTTGGCAAAGTAATTTTTGGTTTATGTGATTGTGGCCTATGTGTTATATACAATATATGAGATATTTTGATATACTACTATGCAGAGTCTCTTTTGTGGTGTATCTGTTGTGTCACATGTGTGTGTGTTGCACAAACGCTTTACACATTGCCTCTGGGATAAGCCTCACTGGTCTGCCGATGCTACCAAGGGGGTGAGCAGAGGTTATCTTGGGTGTGTA
The DNA here is from genome assembly GCF_964261635.1 of Lissotriton helveticus. Taxonomy (NCBI): domain Eukaryota; kingdom Metazoa; phylum Chordata; class Amphibia; order Caudata; family Salamandridae; genus Lissotriton; species Lissotriton helveticus. The sequence goes on from NC_136061.1 coordinate 2,027,677,444, forward strand.
ACTCCAGTACCCTGACTACAGTGGTAGGGTCTGCCTGACTTAGGTGCATACCCTAGCCAACAAGAAACCATATTTCTAACGCAGGCACCATAGGCTTGTGACTAGGTTATTGTATTTAGGTACATACAAACAGTAAATACAAAGACTGAAGATAGTTCAAGATACCTCTGTTTCCTGGGCTTCATTAGCCTCCAGCTTGCAAAAGCATTACTGTCAATGTATTGTACATCCTTCGTGAGTGTATGTATTGATCAGCCCTTGCCTTTTTGAAAAAGCTTATGACATTTCATATTGCTCAACAATGACTGCGCTCTTCTAAACCAAATACTTTGCACGTTCCTCATTTTAAAAGAACTAGATGCTGGAAGCTCCTTTTCTGTGCTTGCTGCTAAGGAATGGAATGAACTACCACCTTCTCCTAGATTAACTCCTTCATCACTCTCATTGTTTAGGAAAAGGCTAAAAACTATACTCTTCTCCTCTTAATGCTAATGTGTGAGGTCTTACTGGTAGTGTTCGAGCTTCAGCGTCATGAGATCTTTGGGTGTAAGCACACTCTATAAATTCAAATAACAAAAATTGAGCAGTGGAATGACATAGTTCTACTGTAAACTTAATCTACCCTTATTTCACCCCTAACAATAAACAAATGGTGGGAGATAAAATAGGGTTGGATGGTCCAAGAAGCAATAACTGTTGACAAATCTTCATAATTTATTTACATTCAGCCAGGTCATAAAGGCTGTGTACAAGGTAAAAGAGGAAAGTGAATGAAGATATTGTACATAATAAAAACAGTCCCTGAATCGAAGAGGTGAACGTCAGATCGTGAGGGTGTTCATGGGGGTTTCAAATGTCCAAGTTGGAGGTCGTGAACTTGAAGCAAACTTTGTACTTCTCTTGTTCTTTTACCATCCATGGCACATAACATTTGAAGGGTGAATCTTTGCAGGGCTTGGGTACAAGATGCTGGTATTAATTAGCTGCACTCTTTATGTAATACTATACCCGCCAGTGTGGTTACAATGGGTCAAAGAAATGCTCCTTCTGCAATTTAGCAGTATGCTACTGCTGCGAAGCCCCTAATGTGTTTCCAAAATGATTACAACAGATTGGAATATGTCAATCAAAGATTTGTTCAGTGTCATAGATCCTAAAATGACGTAGAGCAGTGACAGTCTTCATGCCTAAAATGCAAGATTACTCTACCCTCACCTTAACCGGAGGATGGAAACCGAGTGGATTTAGGAGGCTTCAGAGTGATACTTCTCATCAGGGTCACTGGTCATTCACGCTTCTGGATTAAGACCAGGCACGCACCCTGATTTACATGTAACTGTTGTGGATTACATGAGTGTATTTGAATATATTTGCCAAAGGGATAAACACTGCTGAATGGCAGATTAAAGTATAGTGTAAAAAAAGGTATTTGTTGTTTTTAGCCAGAAGCATGTACATTTGAAAGCATCTTGAAAGCAGAGAATATTTTAATCGCTGCAGCTTGCTGGTATAATATTCAGCCAAACCAAAACCCTGCCTCGCCATACCATTAGAGGGATGAAATCACTGCTCAACCCTGCCAGAGAGGCACAGAAATCTAATCACCTTACCATGCTCCAACAGCTTCTCTGCCCCTTATTTCCAGCAACAGTTTATCAGTATTGTATGAACAGATCAATCCCAAGCCGGTCAATAGGACTTTTGAATATTTGCAGACCAGACTCTGTGAAGGTATTTGGGGCTTTGTTTTTTTACTAAATATAGTGGATCTCTGATTTATGACTTTCAATTCTCAGTGTTACCACCCAAAGCCATGCACAGTATTACATTTGACGAAGGTGTCCCTTTGCGATAAAAGAAATGTAAAAATTAGATAGGTACAGTGCAAGAAATTAATCACTAACTCTGATTAGGGCCAGAACTCATGGTAATGTGCAGCTGATAGCAACAAAAGGAATATTCCACCATATCTCACTGGTTCTGAAAGAACTATATTGGCTTCCTAACCAGACCAGAGTAAAATGTATAATCTAATATGTCATATAAAAGGCATTACATGTGGCCACGGTGCTGTATTTGACTTTATTGCTCACCATCTTTGGAGGATATTGGAGGCAAAGGAACAATACATAGCTTCAACTGGAAACTGTGAAACTGAAAACAACTCAACTCAAAGCTTCAGTGTTGCTGCATCTAGTTTACAGAGCTCGCCTCGCTCCTACTCAGGCCATAACCTGACCTCCTTACCTGTAGGAAACAATAGAAAACTAATTTTACTAATGCTTTCCTCATTCTTCTTATATAGATATGCATGTACTCACTGTAAGAGAGAGGCTAACTCTACCTGACATCATTCCTATGCGCCCCATATCCTACCATCACTGTGGAGTTGTCACAGTAGTCCTCTCTTTTCAGGTCTCTATGATGTGTGGCGGCCAACATGTACCCCAGATGCCTAGAGGGCATCCTGTGAGAGAGCTGTGGACTTGGCTTTGATCTGCGGAGGCTCCTGATTTCATAATATTCACCACAAACCCACTCTGCAGCACAACGTCCAACTCACATAGAACTTAACGACCATTGCTAATCCTTGTTATTCATTCTCCAACTTAGAATTAACATGGGATGGGTGTACCTATACTAAGACTCATCTGGAAGCATGTTCATTCTCCATATTCATTCCATACACCTGACCTGCTGCCTACAGAAACGATGCCACTGGTTCATCCTCTCACTTTTAATGTCAGAGCAAATCACCCACTGCACAGGATTTTTCAATTGCCACTTTAAAATGTTTGTAACATAGCAAAACTACTGCATGTGTGGTGACTAAAAGCACATAGAAGTATTCGTCAAAACTGCATATTTTATGCCAGCAAAGATACTACCAACATTGTTACTGAAACATCTGAAGCTAGGCAGCCAAAGATGCCACCTAAAGCCAATGCTGTGCCTCTGTTTCCGAACAAGACTTTGACAAATGTGTGTTTCTGTGCAACAGTTTAATTCACAGATATGGCTGATAAGGCCGAATTTCGCACCCTAATTTTACTTGAGAATCTCCGGCCGATGGTCTTTATTGCCTGATAAAAAAGTGTGGAGGGAAGTATACAATTTACCAATTATACAATTTCCCTCCCATCGGTATTCAATAACCACGAACTCTGAATTTTGCTTTTGTAGATTTATTACAAAGCCAGGAACAACAAAATATAGACACACCTCAAAATCAAAGTATAATGGTACATGAAAACTAATACAGAACCCAATCTGGGAATAAAGTTCATATGACAAAATAGGTATAAAATGATAAATTCCAAAATAAGAACACAGCAGAGTACAGATGCTGCGTCCAAATCTCTTTTAATTTGTATTTCAGAATTTAGAATAATCTGTCCCTACTCTGCATCTAAAATGACATCCCTTCCTGTCTTCTCAATAGTTTCCCCAAAAGGTGTTAGCACGTGTTGACTTTCAAAGAAGTACACTCATGTCAAATGGGTCAAGTAGCATAAAGCTACAGAGCTCGTTCTGAGATGATCTCCTTTCTCAGTCAAAAAAGCAGAAGTCCTGCAGATCTGTCCCTGTACCTAATACAAAAAGGCAAAGTAACACCCCTAACAGGTCACATTGTACATTGTTCCATGAACACCTTTTTGAGTAACTTTCCACAAAGTCCGCCGACCTTAGTTCCCTTGGTTCCCAAGTGTCTCCAGGCAAGGAAGGTGTCCTCCCTTCTCTCTGTCCGAGCACCTCAAAAGCATTCCTTTCCTCCCATGTCTCTTCTCAAATCTAAAATAACAAGTTCAAATTCCTGCAGCTTCAGTAGGGGTGAAAAGAAAACTTTCTATACACATACATTTTAATTAGCTCCTGACCTTAGGAGCAAACTAGGAGAAATATAACCTTGAAGGAACGAAAGTCAGGCCTACAATTCTGGCTAACCTAAAACATCCTTTAATATGCACTTGTTACACAGGCCTTTATATGAATCTTATCAATGTGAATACATCTGGTTACTTTCTAATCAATGTATACGTGCACAATTACCTGATTTCTCTGAATACATACGAAATATTAATCAGTTCTGTAAATCACATCATGAATTTACTCCACAGATTTTCATACAATCATATATGAATGTCATTTTAATATGCACGAAGTTCAACCAAACATTGAATATCTACGAGTGCAGTTCGGTCATAAATATAATGCACCCCTTAGAAATTTTAAAGCGTTGTGCACTCTATCATGGAGAAGTCGTGAAACAACCCCTTTAAAGGCCCTGAAATTACTACTGAACACAAAGAAGCAGAATGATAAGAAGAGTGCTTAGCAGAGTGACTCCCATGGAGATTATCAATATGTTGCAAAGTCGTCCTGTGCACTGGAAACCACTTATTTCTTAGAGTCTGAGTTAATTTTAAAAGCCCTGTGTTGCATAACTGCTTTTAAATGTAAATTGTGCCCAAACTCGACTATGGTGGTAGGACCACTTACAAAATTGATAAACTACAATATTTTGGCAAATAAGGTACCCCCGGGTCTCCCATAGTTATCACAGGGTGGAGGGGGGTTGGGGGGGGGGGTTGGGGGTCAGATACTTATAAGGAGGACATTTATAAAAGTTGTTTTATGTGCGTTGGGAAATTGCACAATTCACTTCCCCATTGTAGTAAGTACTTCCCAAAATGGACTTTTGAGCTAGGAGCACTGTGGAGGGAGGATCAACATAATTTGTGCATATTCAGGACCCCTAAAGATTCCCCTGGGTTTCCCATGGTTGGGGAATCTAGTAGCAATAAGCAGGATCCTTATAAACAATGTTTTAAAGGCCCTGGTATTAGAGAAATTGGACATTTCATTTTCCCTATTGTAGATACCGAGCCACAGAGGTTAACATTGCAATAGTTTTATGAACTCATAACTATCCCCAGGCATTACTAAAAATATCATTCAAGGAATTAGGAGAATGGTATTGATAAATCCAATAATATATGCTATCGTTGATTTTTATCCTGAAATGTACAATAAAGAAATTATAAGACCTTCTCGTCTGTAAGCCAACATTCAGGATTCATGTGGTCTCCCCTGATAGGGCACATTTAGGAGGATTAGTCATGCTGCTTTGATGAAGTGATAAGTAGCACCTGGGGAGAGAGGCTACGTTGTAGGAGAGAGGTCTGCTACACAGGAATGACAGAGCAGGGGGGTCAGGAAGCATGGCTTTCAAAGGAAGAATGGGACAGGCAGAAAAGGCCAGGTCCATCTACCCCATCCCCTCTGAACCTAACCAGATGCTAGGCTTAAGGAAGGAATTTGCATCGGGGGAGCTATGGAAATGAGCCATACTATAGGTTGCTTTAACTAGTTCTTACTCCTCTGCTGAGATTCCAGCCATATTGGATTTTGGAGGAATAGTGCACTCTGGGACATCATTATGCCACACTTTGTAGCAGGTGGTCATGCTATGGGGTGTTTCCCTGCACCTCATTGGACAGGAGTGCGCTCCTGCTTGACCCCAGAGAACACTGAATAAGTATCTGAGAGGGGCAGAGCCTCACAGATCTGCTGCTTGAAACAAAGAGAAGAAGAAGGGTCAATGCTAGAAGTTTGATTTGCACCAACCAGGCCCTGCACTCTGACTGATTTCACCTGATGTACAATCTGGAACTGCAGCCCTCTGGACCTAACTTGATTCAAGGGGAATAAAGAGTGGACTCCCAGCAAGCTACAGGTTAACAGAGCTAAACTGGACCATCACCACCAAGAATCCCCAGCCTGGAGTGCGTCCAGTGAATTTGTACAGGTTTTGTCCAAGTGGATTGTGGGAACTAAAGTCCCAAACTTTCAAGGACCATCTTGGAGTTAGCAGACCCTTTGATTGTGTTTTTGGACACTTTAGGACCCCTTTGGAACTTCAAGAAGAAGTCCCAAATATTTGCAGAATTTTGGAGCAACTTGGGAAAAAAGCTAAAGAGCGGGATCGAATCACCCACAAAAGCCAAGCAGGTGACCTTCCGCTGCGAACCGGCCTGCCCTGTGGTTCATCCTGCTGAAAAGCTCCAGAGGTCCAACTTGGACCGGGAGCTCCCTGGAAAGCAAGCTGGCGAACCCTCACCGAACCCAGACTGGTGAAGAGCATAGAGGGACCCCGGCAGAAAAAAATCCAGAAAAGTTTCTAAGTCTGAAGGTAAAACTGATGCTTACCGCGAGGGATAGCCTACCTTGAACTTGTCCCACTTTAGCACGACCAGATGTCCTAATAGGCGCTATAGGTTTCTATGTGCTATAGTGCTAATTCTTTAAAAATGTATATCTCCGGTTCCCTTTATTGGATTGTTTTCATTTTGGTGTTATTTTAAAGATAACAATACTTCCTATGTGTAATAAATTGGTGTTGGATTTTTATTGGGTGTTTTGACCTAATTATTTACTGAATTGGTGTTTTGAAAGGCTTTACATACCCGTTTCTGAGGTTAGGCCTCCCTGCTCGCAGCCAAGCTACCAAGGATAGAGCATAGGAATAATTTTCTGAGACCTATTCTGAGCCCTAGACTGTTTTAGTGGCCTTATTGCCAGTGGTAGATGCATATTTACCACTACTAATAATCCACTTTCCAACACAATATCACCAAAAATCAAAGGCATCCTTAGTTCCAGCGAAATATCAATCATTTAAGACATGTGTATCTTGGATCAATGACAATACCAGAAAAGTATGTTTGCAATTTAGGTCACGAGAAACACATGCAAATTCTGTGGATCAAGCATTAAAGGCGTGACCTCGCACAGACTAAAGAAATGGAGTAGCATATTCCCGGAACTGATCCCCAACAGAGGTATTTGAACTTGCCACCAAGAATATTGTTGTTTTAAAATGTAGCATTTGAAGACTTTGTTGTTCTGGAAGGATTTGGTCGACTATCTCAAGCAACCGTTAGTTTGTATAACACAACGTAACATAACATAACATAATATAATATAATAAAACCACAAAAAACCACGGAAGAGTAAGCAGTTTCCAAATATGTTAATAGATAATGTGTAAGTGAGGTATCCGACCAACATTCCTTTAATAACATTCTGCAATAAAAAGAAACCTACAAACATGCATCATTACACTTCAACATTTTCTCTACTAATCAAACGCTGAATGTTTTCTGCCTTTCATCCAGCCCAGGGGAGTCTAAATTCCTTCAACTGTACATCATTTGCAATGATTTCACATCTGAGCATTTCTGCTAGAGGTTATGACTGATATTGAAGTCCTTGAACAGCTACAGTATTCAATGTGCCAATTAATGCAAAAAGGAAATGGTTTAAATTAATTACATAACAAGCAGTGAGAACATGGGTTGCCTGAAATTATTTTAAGGAACATTAACCAAACTAAATACTGAGTTGACACATCGAAAGTCTTCTGTGAATATATAACATTTCCAAAAACATATTTCCAAAGCACCAAAACAAATGTGCCTTGGTGCAAATACAATTAAAACGCACAAACTTTCTATGCAACAGCCATTGCATATATTCGAAACATTTTTTACATTTTTTAAACGGTATCGTAGGAACCAATCGTCTCTGAAAGAACTGTCACTGCTACATCACAACTCTTTCTTGCATTGGTATCTGCTCATAGCATGCAGAAGAAAAAGCAGTTCCCATTCCTTGTGATGTGTTGCCTTAATAGGGTCCAAGGCCAATTTGTTTCTGTAGCACATGCATCTGCTTTTGCAGTTTGGGCCTATATTTGGAGAAAAACCTCAAACTTTTGTGTGTACCGCTTTCTATCTTAAGTAGTAAAACTGAACGACTGTATTCGCATGTTAGACTAACAATATCCCAATCATAGTAAATTCTAAGTGACTGTAGTAGCAATAGCTTTAATTTTTTTACTAAACTAATTTCGACCCCAAAAGTGGCTACTTTTGATTTAAACTTTCATCAATCTTACAAGGATGATTATATCTCCTCTCTGGGACAAAAGCAAGAAGAGGAGGGTAACTGTATGGCCCAGAATGGCCCAGAATAGTCCAGATAAGCCCCTTTCATGGTCTGAATCCTGTAAGAATCTGATATTCTATCTTATACGGGAAACAGCCTTTATCGCGCGGACAGAACCACGCATGGCTTAACAACTCAGGCTTTACAACACATGCATCATTACCACACATGCCTTTACCAAGCAAACTTTTACAATGAACATGCCTTTATCACTAAAATGTATTTCGCAAGTAAGTATAAATGCATTTTTATAAATATACGTATATGTATGTGTGTGTGTGTTTGTGTGTGTGTGTGTGAGTTTGTGTGTATATGTATATATGCACACATACATATATATGTATGTGTGTATGTATATATTTGCATATACATATGCAAGTATATATTTGTAAAAAAATATATATATATGTACATATATAAATAAATATATATATATATATATATATATATATATATATATATATATATATATCAAAACAGAACCCTTTCAGGCATAGAGTGACGCATAAATTATGCAAAAAAGAAGAAGAGAACTCTGGGTAGGTCTCAGTTTAGGTGGAAAGCAGCTCATTTTAGAGCACTCTCAACACCAGCGACACTCTAGATCTGCTCACCTCAAATGTCTGTTTTTCTATCAAAGTTTTTAAGCATAGGATTAGACAGTGCTATCCATGCCGAGATAGAAAATGACAAAGTCTTTCGCCATTTAAACAGCAAAGTCTTTAAGCATAGGACTAGTACAGTGCAGTCCTTGCCGAGCTGTCAAATAACAAAAGCCATTTATCACTTCAGGCACAATATTACAGCTTTGAATTGGTAAAATACCAACTCAAGCCAACCTGAAATGATTAAAAGCAACCCCTGACACAGTGTTTCGCTCTAATTAGAGCTCTTCAGAGAGGTATAGCTTTGTCCAGACACAAGGGAGCACCCAGTATTAAGTCAAAACAGAACCCTTTCAGGCATAGAGTGACGCATAAATTATGCAAAAAAGAAGAAGAGAACTCTGGGTAGGTCTCAGTTTAGGTGGAAAGCAGCTCATTTTAGAGCACTCTCAACACCAGCGACACTCTAGATCTGCTCACCTCAAATGTCTGTTTTTCTATCAAAGTTTTTAAGCATAGGATTAGACAGTGCTATCCATGCCGAGATAGAAAATGACAAAGTCTTTCGCCATTTAAACAGCAAAGTCTTTAAGCATAGGACTAGTACAGTGCAGTCCTTGCCGAGCTGTCAAATAACAAAAGCCATTTATCACTTCAGGCACAATATTACAGCTTTGAATTGGTAAAATACCAACTCAAGCCAACCTGAAATGATTAAAAGCAACCCCTGACACAGTGTTTCGCTCTAATTAGAGCTCTTCAGAGAGATATAGCTTTGTCCAGACACAAGGGAGCACCCAGTATTAAGTCAAAACAGAACCCTTTCAGGCATAGAGTGACGCATAAATTATGCAAAAAAGAAGAAGAGAACTCTGGGTAGGTCTCAGTTTAGGTGGAAAGCAGCTCATTTTAGAGCACTCTCAACACCAGCGACACTCTAGATCTGCTCACCTCAAATGTCTGTTTTTCTATCAAAGTTTTTAAGCATAGGATTAGACAGTGCTATCCATGCCGAGATAGAAAATGACAAAGTCTTTCGCCATTTAAACAGCAAAGTCTTTAAGCATAGGACTAGTACAGTGCAGTCCTTGCCGAGCTGTCAAATAACAAAAGCCATTTATCACTTCAGGCACAATATTACAGCTTTGTTCTTCTGAAGAGCTCTAATTAGAGCGAAACACTGTGTCAGGGGTTGCTTTTAATCATTTCAGGTTGGCTTGAGTTGGTATTTTACCAATTCAAAGCTGTAATATTGTGCCTGAAGTGATAAATGGCTTTTGTTATTTGACAGCTCGGCAAGGACTGCACTGTACTAGTCCTATGCTTAAAGACTTTGCTGTTTAAATGGCGAAAGACTTTGTCATTTTCTATCTCGGCATGGATAGCACTGTCTAATCCTATGCTTAAAAACTTTGATAGAAAAACAGACATTTGAGGTGAGCAGATCTAGAGTGTCGCTGGTGTTGAGAGTGCTCTAAAATGAGCTGCTTTCCACCTAAACTGAGACCTACCCAGAGTTCTCTTCTTCTTTTTTGCATAATTTATGCGTCACTCTATGCCTGAAA